>NC_132792.1:128957177-130342177 GCF_048418805.1 Vulpes vulpes | reverse complement strand
CCTCCTCTCCAAAATGCACATAGTCATTAGTAAGAGGCTAAATTTAAAGCCACAATAAAACAGCCAGTTGCTAAACAAAAGCAACTTAGATAAATCTTAGCAGATTTGCATTCTGCACTGACAAGGCATTGAACGCCCCCAAACAGATAGGAGGGGAAAAAAGAAATGAGCAGGCACTGAACCAAAGCTATGTTTCCCAAAACTTTTCAGGCAATGACATCCTTGTGATCTTGCAGGGACAAGGAAGTCACCCAGTAAATGCCACATGTCTTAAAGACTGTCCAGATGCAGCCAACAAGCTTCATGCTGATGAGCAAGAGATAGAATTTGAAAAAGGAGCTATTTCAATGTATTTCAGTTGCTTCAGTAATTTGAAGAGAAAAATGTGAAAAATAAATGAAGATGAAGGTCTAGCAAAGAAATAGAACACAGAAAGAAGGCATACAGCCCAGGATCCTAACATTGGCTAGCTTCCTCTCACAGTGTTATTACCCATGAAGACATCCATAAAGGGCACATGACCAGGTGCAAAAACTGGCCTTGACCTTGACACAGGCCGGAACCCCTTGGCTCCTCCTGACACACTGCTGCCACTGCTCTCCTTGTCTTGAACTGCCATCCTTTGGCCTGAACATTCCTCTAGCTTCCATGTCAGAACCTCCCTCAGTAACTTCCCACTCTAGCTTCCCCCTACTCGAGGACTGAAGTAGGACTGTGTTCCAAAGGGCACAAGAGAGAGTGACCCAAAGGCTGAGAGCATATAACCTCTGAGTCAGGAGAGCCATTACTGGTTTTGTCTCATGGGAGGGAGTCCAGATCAGGCCAGAGGGAGGGGTCCTGAAGCCTCAAGATTCACAGCAAGGACCTACCTCCCTTACTTAGAGAAATCAAGTCTGAAATAGTCAATAAGATTATTTTTCCTAAATAATGCCCAACAGATGAAACTATAACCCTTTCCCAACCAAGGGATAAGCTGTGCGTTTCACTGATTTGCAGAGCCTGACCTAAAAGAATTGTCTTGGAAGAAGATGGTAAAAGAAAAACCAGCATTCACAGTTGCCTTGTTTTTATTATTCCCATTCAGCAATCTCTCTGTTTAGAATGCTCATGATATATGTGGCCTAATTCTTCAGGTACCTATCTCCTCCCGGAAGATATCTCAATAAGTGGAGAAAAGACGTGACTTCTAACAGTTGGAGTGAAAGAAGGAGAAAAGGGGGTGTCTGGGTGGCTCAGTGATTGAGCTTCTGCTTTTGGCTCAGGTCATGATCCTGGGGTCCTGGGATGGGGTCCTACATAGGGTTCCCTGCGGGAAGCCTGCTTCTCGCTCTGCCTATGTCTCTGCCTCTCTCTCTGTATCTCTCATGAATAAATAAATAAAATCTTTTTTTAAAAAAGGAGAAAAATTTACAAGAGAAAGGATGAAATAAAGGGGGCTCACAGCTCCTGTGTGGCCAGCTCCCAACTGCTGATGACCAAACAGTGATGCCCCACCACCCAAAGACCTCTTGCACAGGACCCCTCTGGCCTTTGTTACCAGACGAAGACATCCTTCTGGACCATGTTGCTATGCTTTCCTCAGAGTGCCTCAGAAACTCTTCTTCCATTTTCTATTTAAATTCCAACTTAATGCAATTTTATTTATCCCTTTCATGACATTTTAAAATTTCTGCCTTGATACCTTGTCTTGACATAAGCTTCAGGGTAACATGCAGTAATATTTCTGGGACAAGAAGCCCTGAGCTGTGATTAAATTCAGGTTGTGGAATAATTACCTAAATAAAAGTATCTTTTTTGTTCTGAATCCTGTACAATTCAGAGAAGCTTCTAACAGGCTAAGGGAATTTGCTCCTGGTGATCATTTATACCATTGTCTCCATATTTGTTTAATCATTCACTCTTACAAGTGAAAGATTTTGGATATGCATCTCCAAAATACATCTATTATTCACTTATAAATTTTAGACATAAGTGATTGTCAATCCATATAGCCTGTATTATTAGAATTCAATTTCTTTCTTATTTTAGATACAAATAAACAGAAATAAAAATTCCAACATATTACTTTTGTAGCACAATAGATTATCACGCAGAATGGATGCTTATACTCCACTTTGGAGGCTAACAAAAAGATAAACCTCTATGTGAGGCCATGATCATCTTTGCAGCAATAGTAACATTTCTCTTTCACCTCAGTGGGATACTCTTCTGAGAGACATATATATATGTGCAAGGTTCCCTAACTAATAAAAAATGAATTCTCCAGTCTAATCTAATGGGAATTACCATGACACAATCTCCAATTGTTATCCTAGTCATTAATTTCAACACCCTCTCCTGCCTTTGATTATATGCTTTTTGTACAACAAGATGCTGCAAAATTTACTGGTTTGCTTTCCACCTCCAGCCCCTGGTTTACCCCTTTATGGAAATGCTAATGAGCAGTGAAGTGGCCAAGCTGCCTGTGGGAGAAAGGAGGATGGTCACAGAGCAGGTATTGGTGTTGAAATCATCACATGGTGACGTCATAGTCCTTGTTACCCACAGACCACAGAAGGAGTCCACTCTGTCACCAGGACTCATCCACGTCACTGCAGGTCTGTCTGTCCATAAAAAGGGACAGTAGTTGAAAAGCTTGTGTCAATGAGAAAAGGCAAAAAGTGAGTTAAAAAGTGAGTTCCCCACCGCCCCCCCCACCCCTGCCCAGCTGTAGTCTAGGGTCCTTCTGTCAGTCAAAGACGTGGCAGTCAGATAGACACACCCTTTGGAGCAGCACTCTCTCAGCCCATTCTCAATAAACATTAAAAAAATAATTGAACTCCAATAAAAAATATATATATATTTTTTAAAAATATTCTATAGACATCCACCCACCCATGGGATGGATCCACCCATCCATCTTGTGATGCAACACTTCTCCAGAGCAATGTAGCAGATGACACAAAGTGAATAGAGCAAATCAAGGAGCAGGAGGAAGGTGCTTACCAGCAAGGGGCCTAAGTAAGGCACAGCCTGCTGCCCAAATTGGGCCCTCCCTGTTACACCTGCAAGCTGTCACCCACCAGACCAATTATCAGCCAGGGTCACCATTCACTGTAGATGTATATGCCTCCTGGGGGGTGGAGGGAGAGCTGGGTCTGCGGGGCTGCAAAGATGAGCAAGACCCAACCCTGCCCTCAAGGTGCTCACAGTCTGTAAAGCACTAAACTTAAGAAGGAAGGAAGATCCTAAAGGTCTGTTGGGCAGGCTCTCTGCTCCCATAGCTGGTTATTTCCCTGCTGTCTTGAAGGTAGCTACCACCAGACTTGTCCAGCCAAGGGGTAGGGGATCAGCAGCCATATGGACCTTATATGAGCTATACAAACTGTGACTGGGAGGAACTCCTCAAACCAATTATTAGAGTATGAAACAGGGGATACAAAAATCCAGGCTATGAAGTCCTCCTTATCTGAATGGGGAGAAGAGCAATATCCCAAGCACTTACAAACCTAGATTGTACTATTACCCATGATGATCTCATTCTAGGTAGCCAGCCCCCCTTGCTGAAAAGCCTAAAAGCAAATGTCAAATACTCCAGAACACTAGGGATCATGTGAAACTTGTTGTTTAAGCCATTCTTCTAATAAAAGCTCTACAGTGTCTTTGGGATCAAACACAAATAAACACACACAGAGGTTGGCCAGGCATCAAGAAATAGTCTCCTTGTCTATGGAAGCTCTCAA
This sequence comes from Vulpes vulpes, assembly GCF_048418805.1. Lineage (NCBI taxonomy): Eukaryota > Metazoa > Chordata > Mammalia > Carnivora > Canidae > Vulpes > Vulpes vulpes. Next base: position 130,338,455 of record NC_132792.1, on the reverse strand, counting down.
ACATCCTATCTTCCCTTTCTCATGCCTGTGCCTGCTCAGACCAAGCCTTGTCCTTCCCAGTGACTAACGCTTAACCTCACAACAAATACTTATTAAACACCGCTTTGTCACTATCCTGAGAATATAGAAATGAACAGAACAAAGACCACCACCTGCATGGAGCTTACATTAGCATATATATATTACGTAAGTCGCAAATGCTTTAAGTGCCATGAAGAACAATGAAGCAGGGAGGGGGATAGGGAGGAAGCAGATCAGAGGAAGAATTGCCAAGGCCTACAGAGACCATTATGGCAATGCTTCTAAAGCTGAGGGATGACCTGAGAGTGAAGGAATTGTGGTAACTCATGTCAAGTGGGCTCAAGGACCAAATGCAGTCAGGTGTGGTAATTGTGGTGACACTGTGCGTGTTGGGAAAGGAGGAGTAGAATCTTATCCAGACCACATGGCAGTCTCAGCTCCCTCTTCATTTCTGGAAAAAAAAAAAATATATGGACGATAAGGTGGGAGGAGGGAACCATCATCATCAGAACAACAAAGGAATATGTAAATTACTCACAATTACACTACCGATTACCTTAAAGCCATTATTTCTCTTTCGGCAAGTGACAAGGTACTTGACAGAAGCGCAGACTTTCTCAGTCTGAGGAAATTTGTGATTGCTCTGTTCCCTCCCCAGTCCAGGTCTGCTCCTGACACCAACCAAGCTGCCCTGGACTCAACACACCATCTGGTGGCCAGTGCGGGAAGTCTCTTACTCCCACAACTTTCACTAGTTAACCCTCCTACTATTTTATAATCTGTTTACTCTGGGGTATGACAAAAATGCTCTCTCCCTCTCTTACCCATCTTTTATCACTAAGAGTGTAGAAATTTCTACCATGAAAGATCAAAGGTATCCAACTTTGGCTCTCCTTGTCTTGTGTCCATTTTTTTCTCAATTCTCTTAGAAAAACTTGGAATTTCACACACAAAAAAATCTCCGTTAGATTAAGATCCAGTCTTTTCCATGGCCGTTCTATCTCCCTGGCCACTGTCCTTCTTGCTAACCCCAGTACACTCACATTAGATTTCTGCTTTTCCTTGGATATGCCCAAGCACACCCCTGCTTGAGGGCCTTTGCACTGCAGCGGCCTCCGTCTGGAATATGCTTCCCCCCACATCTACACTGACTGCCCCTTACTTCTTTGAGAAATTCTATCAGTTATCAGCTCCATTACAGAGATATTCCTTGGTCACTACATCTAAAATCTAATCTCTCACTCCAATTTTTTTCTTCAAAGCACTTACCACTATTTGATTATTTGTTTACATATATATCTGCCCTTCACTAGTTTATTGCCTGAATACTCCTATAAGAAAGGAAATTTATCAAAGTCAGAAATTTTATTCTGTTCCCTGATGTACCTCAAGTGCATGCGTGAGGGCCTGGCACATAATAGCAGTTCTCCCCAATCTCCACTGCCCCAAATAATGTAAAATCTGTTTTCATTGCCAATATGCATAAGATTAATGCCTGCAGCAATAACAAAAGAAGATAAATTTATAGACTTTCAATGAAAATCAGATTTACAAAAAGCCAGGAAAGCCCTCAAAATTGCTGAGAAATCCTCTTCTGAATCTTCATATACTTCTTATCCGTTTTTAATTAAATGTGTTTTTCCTCAGACACTACATTAAAAATAAACATGGTTTAATCTTATTTTTTCTGTTTTGTTTAATCTTTGGCATAGTACCATCATGGTCTTAACTATTTACTTCAAATAGACTGTATTCTGGTTGCATTTTGAGATATACATGTCTGGGAGCCTAGTCAACAGTAAGTACACTATTTCTATGCAAAAATGGTCCCTTCTGAGTTCCAAAACAACCGACTTGCAAATGACGTTTTAATTATAACCCATCTGCAAACTGGGAACAGTCTTAAGAAGGCCTTTAACATTTTAGGATCCCAAGTTAATTTTGCCATGAACTTTTTCACTCTGCAGCAAAGGAAAAAAGAAAATGCCTGTAGCAAAATGAGTAAAGAGGGCTACATGTGGCCCTGTTAGTTCCATTAGGAAAGGGATTCGAAAGATCCCATGCTAAGCATGACACTTCTAGACAGCTGTGCTCATGAGGACAAGCCATTCTTACCTTCAGGGACAGAACAGAAGGACTCCTAGATACCTTGGGCTCACAAGGAACCAAGTCTGAGACACGGTATCTGTGGTACAGCTGGCGCTTCACTGACCTCACTCTTAGGCCAGCAACACAGTCAATGAAAAGTGTATAGCAAGAAAAAATAAAACCTTCCCAGCTAGTATGTATTAATCACTTTAATTTAAAATAATCTCTCTTCCATTGTAAAGTTTTTCTGCATATAGATCCCCAGGCTTTCTGAGTTCCTCCTTTCCCACTTCTGCTACCCAAGTCAGTGTCTGTACAGATGTCAGAGATCGTGGTGGTGGGGGAGACCTCAGATCTGCATGTGGGTCTGGGTGCCTCTCTTCATATCCTCATGGGCCTCCTGAAGCATGGTGGTTTCTTGTCCACCTGTTCAGTGCCCTCTCAGCCTGTGCCCACAGCCAAAGTCAACAGCTGGTCGAATTCACAGTTTACCTTCTCTTGATTTGCTTTGAGCCTAGTGGGTCTCCTCACTGACTTGTCCCACATCAGCTCTCACTAGTCTAGCACGGCCCTCTGAACTCTGGCTGTGATGGCCACTTGACCCTTAGGCCAGAGTCTACCATGCAGCCCATGGCACTATCAACTGTTTCTGCAAGAGTCAGCAGGCCAGGGAGGAATTTCTGGATTCTTCTCACTTCACTAGGAAGCACAGAAAGACCCTTGGAAGCTAAACTCAAAGTTTCCTTGCTGCCTAACCATACTTCAGCATTTACTTCACTCTGATATAATGTTTTATGAAATGTAGGGAACTTCCTCCAGGATGCATTCCTCTGAGTCCCAAAAGGAAAATGCCCCTGTTTCTGCCTTTTCCATCTGTCTACCTGGAGACAGAACCACGTGCCTAGTTCTCCATAACCACTTCCATCACTTCCCCCTTCCAAGAACCCATCAGAACCCAAAGGGGGAGATTTTCATTTTGTATCCTATACAACATATTGTCCTCGGAACCACAAATCATCACTCTCAAGTTAAGTGCAGAAAACGGTCTCCTCTCTACTCTTATAGAAGAATATAACTTATACCAACCAAACCTGCTTTTAATATGATAAAAAGAGCTAAACAAGTTTTTAAAACCTCTTTCTCATTTGTAAAGCCTGGTTTTCAAAACTAATGAAAAATTAAAAAAATAAATAAAATAAGACAAAACAACAACAAAAATACCTAAAATTTTTTTCAAAGTAATTTCTACTCTGGGTGTCACAAGTTGGATATTTAATAGCTTTGTTTGCATTTCTGTTATAAAATCCCTAGTACTCCCTGAGGCAAATGATGCTTCTGGCAGCATAGGAGAGGAAATATGTAAAGGAATACATGAGGGGAAACACATTAATAAATTTCAAAAAAAAAAAGTCCCATTTACATGCTTTCAATACTTTTCTTGAGTGTCTGGTGTGTGGCTGGCTCTAGGCAGAGGTGCATGTGGTCTCTGCCGGTGAGAAGCTGCCAGGCTGCAGCACACTCAGAGCACTGAGTGGTGTGTGGCAGGAGCACATACCTGACATAGAAAGGGTGAGTGGGTAACCAGCTCTGCTCATGATGTCAGAAAACTGGCTACGAAGGATTAGTTAAGTTGCACACAGAATCAAGAGAAGGAAGGAAGTCCAAAGAGGAACAGCATATGCAGACACTCCGTCACACTTCAGATCATCTGCTATGATAGAAAAGTAGAGCGAGATGGATAGCAAAGACCATAATGGGAACGATATCATGGCATGGGAAAAGTGATACAGTCAGCTTGTGTTGAAGAAACACGGCCCTGGCTTCAGTGTGGAGGATCCAGTAAATAAGGTTGAGGGTAGAGGCAGCGAGACGAGCTAATGACAATAATGGCTAACTGAGTATTTACTAACATGCCAAGTATGTGCTTCATCCTCACTACAACCCTGTGAGGCTGGTACCATTCATGTCCCCCATTCACAGCTAGGAGATGGACACTGAGAAAGGGTCTTCCTAATGCATTATACAGCTAATAGACCGCAAAGCCAGAGTCTGAATGCAGGCAGTCTGACTCCAAATCCATGCTTTTGTAGTAAGCCAGGCAAGGATAATGGTGACTTGGACCTGGATTAGTAGCACCAGGGAGTGTGGCAGGCAGAACAATGCCCCCACTATAACGTTCACGTCCTAATCCCCAGATTTTGTATTCACCTGAAACTAGGGAGATCCTGCCAGACTATCTGGATGGCCCCAGTGTAGTCACAGAGTCCTCAGCTATGGAAGAGGGCAGCAGAATAAGGTGAGAGAAAGGAATGTGACAAGGAGAGCAGGGTCCAAGACTGTGACATCACTGGATTGGCAGAGGGAGGAAGGGGCCATGAGCCAAGGAGTGTGGATGGACTTGGAAGGTGGAAAAGGCAAGAAAACAGGTTCTCTCCTAGAGCTTCCAGAAAAGCAGTCCTGGCAATACCTTGATTTTAGCCCAGTGAGGCAGATGCATGTCAGACTTCGAACCTACACAAGGGCAAGATAACATAGTTATATTGTCTTAAGTTGCTAGGTTTGTATTCAATTGTTAAAGCAGCCACAGGAGACTAACTCCGGGCTAAAGTCACAGCACTCAGAGGTCCAGTAGATAACCCTGGATAGGTTTTCTCGATGGTGTTAAAGAGGACATGAATTCGCCAGGCTCCAGTTAGTTCCCAGAATCCACAGCCACTGACCTAAGTATTCATCCCTCCAAAGCTTAGTGCCCACCACTAACTCCATGCTCACCTTTCAGCTTCTGTGCCCAACTTCCCTCCTTCAGCCTACTTGCAGCAACAACCTCACCAGCAACTGCATTTTCTCCCTTCTCTGATGTCTGCTTCCTTGTTTACCAGATGCAGAGCTTCAGAAGACAAACAAAAAAAGTACCCCATGATCCTTGTCTCCTTCTACCTCCTTCTGGCACATTTTTCCTGTGTTGTCTCAAGAAATGGACCCCTCACCCTGTTTGAAGAGATGTCGTATAATTAAGAATATAATAATGAGTTGGATAGACAAAGACATCCCCTGGGGGAGCTTCCACCCTTGGGCACCTCAGAGCGGTAACAATCAAGGGTGACCTGGTGGGAGGGACCCTTAAGGTAGGCAGGGAGCAGGGGAGGAAGGAGGGCTTTGGGAGAAGATTCCTGTGTCCAGACTGATGTCTTCAGAAAGCTGTCTCCCATCTCCCATCACACCTCTCTTGGCTTCCCCACATTCTGATTTTGCAAGCAGAGAAATGTCTGACTACACAGCTATGACCTGAGCTCAGGCAGGCTTCATTGAGAAGGTGCTTACAGTTTTACAACGTCAGAGTCACAGCCACCTGAGATGACCCAGCAAAGGGAAGGAAAGCAGAATGGACCTGAGGGGAGAGGATACTAGTTTTTCTAATATCTAAATGTGCTTTGCTGAGGAAGTAAAAGCTTTTGTTTAATGGAAACAGACATGAAATTTAAAGTCACAAATATATTCTGAAAAAAAAAAGTTATCCTCTATTTCTTCTACTTGGCCATGAGTTTGTTTTATATGCTTATAGAATGACTGCATCTATTCACAAAGTAGTTACTGCGCCGAGTGCTGTGGCAAATACAACATTGATGATAGAGTTTCTGACCTCACAGGACTTGTAATCTGCTTGGGGAAACAGAGCACACAACCTCAGTACCACAATAATAACTGTAGTAGTAGTAGCTTCCATAAGTTTTTTAGCAATTTTTATTTATGGTTTTATCTGTGGTTAAATCCCAGGAAGCAAATAAGTTTGCAAGATTTCAGAGATGGAAAAGAAAGGAAGTCAGACGGGGCCTGGAAGGCTGCATGGAGGAGGAGATATCTGCATTAGACCTTGAAGATGGGAGAGAGAAATGGAAAGAAATTTTAAACACATACAAAACCAGATAAGCATAATCTTTGTGATGAGGCCCCAGGGGCTGACAGGAGTAGACCAGTTTGTTCTGAGTGGATGTTGGGTGGGTTGTGGCCAGATCACAGAGGGCTCTTACGCTTCTCAAAAAATATACTTGTGGGGAGCATCCGAAACCATGCATGACCAGGTGCATTTTTCTAAAGTCCCAATTTCCTCTGACGCTTTGGAAAGGAAAGTTATGTCTTTTAGCTGGTTTTAAAAATCATTTTCATAACAATGCAAATGCTAATATGATTTTTTGCAAATTTCTATGAGCTTTTAATATTAAAAATGACTCAAAGAACTTTGTCACTTATAGCAGGACCTCAGGCCCATGAACGCTCACCTTCCTAGACTTGTCCTTCTCACTCACCACCAACCCCAATTTGTAAGTTCAGTCAAGTGTAACACCTCATTATTTCCTCATCTGACTCCCCTCCACACTGACTGACACCACCCTTATCCTTTATCCCTGGCTGGTCCTGTGCCTCTGCCATTGCTTTTCCGTCTCCTTTTACACTACTTCCAGGGGGATCTTTCTAAAGGAAAATGTGATCACACCAGCCCTGTTAAAACCCCCCCAGCCTCTTCCCCCTTTTCACTTGGGCTCCAGCTACACCACACCCACACGCCCTGCCCACCTGTGGGGTTCCCTGGATGGCCATGCCTGCTGTGCACACACTGCCTAGTTCACCTGACAAACACCTGGTCCTTTGAGAAAACACTCCCTGCCAATGTTCATGGCAGGAACATTGGCAACCCATCTCTTTATACCACACAGTCCTTGCAGAAACCAAAACCTCAATAAATTCTCCTAAAGGGAATTCCTTTCCCTCCATTTCTGAGATAACTCGTCATCCTCCATATTTGGCAGTCCTATTCCCCGGCTTCCTTGAGAATCACCACAAATCTGCCAACATCTTATTATCTGAGAAAATATTCAGAGGTAAAGGAGATAGGGCACCATTTTCTTAGATCTTATATCTTTCACATAGCCAATCCTAAAGCACAAATTGTTCAAAATGGCTTACTCCGATGTTTCAGGCATTGTTTTAGGTGCCAAGGATAAAGCAATGAATGAGACCCAATCCAGCACTGGAGAAATTAACAATTTTGTAAGTAACTCTATTTCAGGCCCATTCTTAGAGCCAATTCTTAGCAATCAAGGGTTATGTTTCTCACTTTCTCACTGGATGCATCAGGAAATAGGCCAAGGAGAGCCCCAAAGAGAGAAAACTCCCCAGTTAATCTAACCACATGGAGAGAATGCTACACCACCAGAAAGGTGGTGGTTTTGCTCTGAAACAGTGGGTTCCTGGGGCCATGGCTTCCCCGTTATGCTGTGACAGCACCTGCTTTTTACAAGGTCTCTTGCAATACTGGACAGGAACGGACTCATATTTAGAATTTAAAAGCAACAATAAAAACAATTTCTCTGAACAGAGACCTTTGAATATAAGAATATTACTTGAGAATTATATTTAAAACCTCCAAATCCCCTTTAGTTGGAGACAAGTTAACATGGTCATCAGTCATTTATGGCCGCCTTCGCCTCAGCTCAAACTTCTGACCCATTCTCTCCTGTACCTGACCCGCCATCACCCCTTTAATTATTCTATTCCCACAGAACAGGGCCAAAGTGATTGCATTCATGGAGAAGAAAAGTTTCTTCCTCCTTAGTCATCCCAGAAGTCTTCCTGGGCTCATGTGTCACTTTTCTAGTGCTCCATCAAAGGAAGTTTGTCCAAGACAGATATCCTCACCTTATCTCATTCGTCTCTTGTTCACAATTTGTAAGCTCCTAGAATCCCTATGAGGTGTCAGCCAGTTAGAGAAAGGTTATAGAGCCCCTGACAAGGGCCACCAAAAGTTAGCAGCAGGTAGACTGCACAATGTCTGCATAGCTAAATAATAGAGAAAGGGAGAAAAGAGACACTGGCATATGAATCCATGAGTCCAAATCTGGAAAGTGTGGGAAATCTTGGGAAGTGGGTCAGAGCACTAGCATATTATGTCCCTGGAAAAATCTGTCTACCAGCCAAGAGGCAAAAGCGTTTCTTGTGTTTCATGAGACAAGTTGCTCCAACAGCAGCCCAAGAGGATTCACCATCTTCAAAACCAGAGGGGCTCAAGTCATTCTGGTCATCCCCACCAGCAATGTACGGCAGCACCTCTAAGTGAAAATAAAAGAGCTTCCAAACCTTGCTATTATCATCTGGCAAAACAGCCCACAGACTTCTCCTTAATGCAACTGATGACCCGCTGAAGACAGAACAGGACAGTAATGGGTCCTGTTTACCTCTTAGAATTCCTTTCCTCTATATGATGCTGCTCCTGGTTTACTGCCCGCTGCTCCCACTTCCCTACCTGACAGTTCTCATTGTGACCCTCGGCCTCCTCAGAAAGTTCCTCCACAGGCTCAATACCCGCTTAAGCGTAAGTACATCAGTACACTTCAGCTGACGCAGGACCATAGATCCACATCGACAAGGGTTTATCCTGAACTCGTGTAAATGCTTATATTATAAACATGATTTAGTACTCAACCATGTGTCACCCTGTATTACACCCTGGTGGCCGCGTCCCTTCTTTGGGAGGCAGAGAAGCTCTGCCTCCCAAATAGCCACCTGGCATGGAAGTAAAGAGCTCTCGCTCTGAATTTACAGAGGTCGCATCCCACATCCCCACCTGATAGAATAGGTTAAATAATAGAGCCATTTTGCAGGCTTGCAGATTGCATAAGCTGTTGTGCACAGAACGCTGCGCCTAGCCTGGAGCAAGGCTAAGTGTCAGCCGTGTAAGAATTCGCACACAGGCCACGGTCTTTTCTTGTCCCCCCCTTATTATCTAAGGACAATGATAAATGTTTGCTGCATCTATACTGACTAGTGGAATAGGTGTCCCAGGGTGGCTGCGTCCTTGTGGGGCTGGTAAAAGCAATTTCTGCTCAAGAATTCTGATGGAGGGACGCCTGGGTGGCTCAGCGGTTGGGCGCCTGCCTTTGGCTCAGGGAGTGATCCCAGGATTCGGGATCGAGTCCCACATCGGGCTCCGTGCACGGAGCCTGCCTCTCTCTCTGTGTGTCTCTCATGAATAAATAAATTAAATCTTTTTTTTAAAAAAAAAAGAGAATTCTAATGGAAATGCTTTGTAACAGCTGCTGTTTAGGATCAAGTTTTAAAGCATCATCTCATTGCCTCCTCTGTTGTCTCCAAAGTTTTATCACATAGTCCTTTAAAATAAGAAAGAATCCCCAGAGCTGTTCCAGTTGCTAAGGCAACATGGCTGCTACGATGACTCAGCAGCTCCCCGAGCAGCCCGCAGCTCTGGCCCAGCGTGGCCTGCAGCGCTCAGCGGGCCGCGCCCCGGACACCCCGCAGCATCCACCCCCCGGAGGCGCTGCTGCTGTCTTGGGCCCAGGCCTCACAGCGTGGAGTATTCACAGCCTGATGCTGCTGAACAAGCAGAAGAGCTGCTTTATCCCAGGGTTTTTAAGCCTTGGCCACATCTCATCCTCAGACTACAGTTCAGGAATCAGAGCACGTTCCTGCCAAACAAAGTCCTCAGCAGGGCAGCCTGGTGACCATCTGGACCCCGGGGCAAAGCAATGCAAAGCTGTGCCCCTCAGACTGAAAAGCACCCTTTTCACTACTGATGGCGTCCCCCCAGGCCTTATGTGGGATGGAAGGTGCAGGCAGGGAGAACCCATTGAGCAGAGCACCTCTGTGAGCCCCTTAGAGCCTAAATATGCTTATTTGAGCTGAAGGGAAAAACTGACTTTATTTTATCTTGGCAAGTCGATGGGCTCTTCCAGAACAAAGATCACGTAGGGCTCTAGCTATGTCCCTGGCACCTAGCCTACACACAGCAGATACTCAATTATTCTCTGATGGCTGACAATGATTGATGAGTTGCAAGCCTGTTAAGCAGGGGTGTAGCATTGCATTCCCCACCCCACCACCTGTCACCCGCCCTGGCTCCTCTCCCCTCACCTCTACCAAACGCTTCCAACATCCCAGGAGTAAAGGAAGAGCTCTATCTCTCTCTGTTGGAACTGGGTTTGTGGAAGCCAGGAGATTGGGGCTTTGTCCCTGAGAAGCCAGGAGACTGGGGCTTTGATGTGAGGCACATGGCTCTTCAGCAACTAAATGAAGATCATAAGCACATGTATGTTGGTTATGATGCTCCTGAAGGAACCACCTCAGGTCCCAGAATGATGAAGGTGGCATGGCTCTTTTCTCTATGTGTGGTCGCCGTGAGCTTTAATGATTGAAATGGAAATCAGAGTGAAGGGGCCTCCTCAGTCCCCAAGAACGCACATCACACACACACACACACACACACACACACACACACACACTATTCGACTAAAAGAGACATTACCAATGAATTATTACTGATGATCAAAGTGAGACAGGACCAGAGATAAGTTACCTGCCTAAAGTCACACAGCTGGCTAGTGAACCTGCCAGATTCCTGAATACCATTCCAGTGATCTTTTTGCTTAATTATGAGATTATTTTGTTTGTTCACTTGCTTGCTTCTGTTTAACATGTTTTCGAAGAAGATCCAACTTCAGATTTTTCTTCTCTGAAAAACTGTAACGTTTCCCAGGTAAAACCCGGCTCCTCCAGGTAAGGGGTTTGTTCTCCCAAGGCCTTCCTCCCTTAAGTTCCCCAGGGAACACTGTCTCGTCCAACATGGATCTGGGGGACCTGGACCCCTCAGCTGCCCATGGGGCAAGTGATGAGCATGATTACCACACCCAGAGATGGTGTGACTCTCCCCTGTGGTGATCTGAAGCCCAGACCTGTGCAGTCAGCAATTGTCTTGCTGGGGGTTCTCCATTGCAAAGGCTTCTCCATTGCAACCGGGAGGGGGGGGGGCGGGGTGTGCACATTCATCTTGGCAGTGTTTAGCCCAAGCCCAGCAGGGAGTGTCCGAGGGAGGGCAGTTACGCCTGAGGAGCAGTCCCGACCAGACATTTTGCTGTGGTCCCCGGTGGCCTGGGGACTGCGGAGATGCCCTGCGCTGTCTGCAAGCCAAGCTGTTTTAGGAGAAAGCGCGCCACCTGCTGTCTCTGAGCTCCCTCCACCTGCAGCAGCGGTGTCCCCTGAAAACCGCAATGCCGTTATTTTTAAGCAGTCCAGTGTCTGAAGGGGTCCGATTCCCCACCCCAAGGGGAAAACATGGCACCTGTGAAACCAGTACCCACACCCCATGTCGTACTGGGAACCAGTGGCCTTCCCCAGGAGAACCCTGCCAGAGCCCCTAACAGCATCTTTCTCCTTCCCTACTGCCGGGTTTCTCCTTTCCCACTCAGAATGGGAAGTCGCCTTAGAGACTACTAGTTCAGCTGTGGATGTGAATGGCAAAGAGGCATGTCCAAGGTCACAAGTGGCCCCATTTTATTATTTTATTCCAACACAGACTTCTCTCGCGCCAAGTAGAGGTTGGGTTGAATTCACGCAATTTGGATTTCTTTCTCTTCCCCTGCAGTAGAAATTTTGCAGAATTCTCTTCCCTGCCGCATTGCTGATCTCACCATGCCGGCCCCAGCTACAGCCCCCTCTCTCCTGCCTCAAGCTTTGTAGTGCAGCTGTTTGTCTTCAAATGTTTTCTCCCTTCGCAGAGCCCAATCCCATGAAAGGTAGCTCAGTGTCTGAATCTTTGTGTCCAGGAGGCTTGCCACCAGTTAAGCTTCTGGGGTGAGCTCCCCACATGCCACTTTCTTCTCAAGGGCTTCAGAAATCAATCCATTCCCCTGGCCTCTTGAAAACTTCAGCGGTGATCATGTTGTAATATATAAATGTGTCAAATCCACACGTTATACACCTTACACTTACATAATGTGTCAATTATTTCTAAAAGAAAAAAAAATTCAGCTGTCACTACTTACTGATCTCCTGGGGACCTCGTGTCTCCCAGACTGAAAAGGACACTGAAAAGTCCTTTGGCAGTCTCCCTCCCCTACTCACAGCCCCTCCCCAAATCACATCAGCCATTATTAACTTGACCATTTTATTCTGATCACTCCAATAAATATATGAGATAACAAATAGGGTGATTTTAGAATTGTCAGAGTTTCCCCAAAACTTCTGAATGTTCATCTCTTAAAATAAAAAAGATCCAGTCATGAATTCTATTTCTCTTTGCTCCCATCCCACCCCCAATAAAGAACCTTACAAGCAGAGCCAGACCTTCACAGTCCAGAGGTAGGAAAAAAGCCAAATGCCGCAATTTCCATCAAATGAGACTCCATGGCCTCCCATAAGCCACTCAGTGTCTCACTTTTCTCGTCTGTAAGATGGGCATGATACTACAGGAACATGGAAGGATTAACTGCAATAACAAGGTAGTTAGGCCTCACCAGGAGGCACTCAGTGGAGGTCAGCCATTATCACCACTTTCATTCACTCAACAAACTCCAGATGGTCATCAGGCCCATCTTGTTCCTCGCCGACATAGTGTGTGGCAAAAAACAGTTCTGCGGTCAACAGGTGTTTAATTAATTAGGCAATTTATTTAACAAAACAAGCTACTGATAAAGCAGGAGGAGGATGAAAGGCAGAAATCTTGAAGGCAGCTGACAGGACTCTGGGCTGAAATGTAAGCCACAATAACTTGGGGGGAGTTCCAGGGAGTACCAGGAGGGAAGCTGCCTTGGAAAGGCTGGGAAGAGAGGGAAGAAACATCAAGACCTCCACCCTTCACTTCATTAAGGACACTGTAAGTCAAGGACACTCAGTGGAGAAGGGACAGTCTCTTCCATAAAGGTGCTGGGAAGGCTGGCCATCCACATGCAAAAGAGTGGAATTGAAACCCTGTCTCACTGTCTCACGCCACTCACAAAAATTAACTCAAAATTGATTAAAGACGTAAGTGTAAGATCCGGAACCATACCTACCTTAAACTTACACAGTATTATATATCTCAATTATATTTCAATAAAACTGGGAAAATAAATAATAAGAATAATAATAAAGTTTTAAAAAATGTTTAAAACTGGCATGAGCGAAACCCATGGCCTTGGGCTCTGCTTGCAGGTTCTCCCACGGAGCATTGCAGAGGCAGCAGAACCTTCTTTGCCAGGCACCGAGGACTCCCATCGGCCAGGCACCTAGGGGTGAGCAGCAGGGGATACAAGGGGTGTCTTTTGAGCAGCAAGCTGGCTCACAGGTGAACCCTCTGGAGACACTTAAGGGGATGCACGTCCCTTTTGCTCCACATAACATCACCAAAGAACCATTTGGGCCTTTGCACCCTAAAGAGGCTAAGGAAGCCATTTAGCAGAATGCTGACACCACCTATACGGGCATCTTGGACAAGCCCTGGAACAAAACTCTGGGAACAGAAAAACACTTTTTACACAGGACCCTGAGTTCACAATGTGTCAGTGGTGCGGCGATGATGATGACCACAAAATGTCCCCATATGCAACTCACATTGTCAACCTCTATCACCTAGAGGTAGAGATAAAGCTCTCTAATTGTTATCAGAAGTACTTTGAGAATATATTTTATAAATTAGCACATATTTTGTTTCTATCTTTTGATTGTTTTAATAAAACTATAACTTTTAAGGCACGTTTCTTAAAGTCCCAGGGGTTCTTTCTGTGCTTGTCTGTGTCTGGCCCATGGGGCGCACTCAGAGCATCTCCAACAGCTGTGTCCCCAGAGACAGCCGTGCTACACGATGCCTCTCTCTTCTGCATGCAGCGGTCATGTGCCCCACTCCATTTATTCACAAAGACCTGCAACTGTGAAGATCGCTGCTACACAACCATGGTTCTCAAACATTGGTGGTGACCTTAATTATCCAGAGCATTGTTCAGATTAGAGATGCTCCAGCTCTACCTGCTGAATCTGAATCTGTGAGGGTAATCTTAAATTCCCAGGTGTTTCTGATCCTTTAACAAGATCCCAGGGGATTCACCTGCACCGCCAACACTGCTCTAGGACTAAGGCCATGACCTCCTGGAACATTGGTCAAGATTTTTTGAATGACCAGGAGCAGCTGGTTGATCAGGACCCTCCAGCCAACCTTGAAAATCTTCTCTGCTACCCACCCCTACACCGTTGCCATAGTGACCGACATCTGAGGTAATGAAGGGGATAAACCCCAGATGGTAGCAAACAGAAGCCCAATCCAAATTCCAGTCTTGCTAATGTTCAAGCAGGGCAGCCATGGGAAACTCACTTAACCTTTCTGATCCACAGTTCCCCTCATCTGTAAAGTGGAGAAAGCTCAAAGATTCCCAAAGGTCTTCCCACTTCTTCATGTCACTCTTATCCCCAACCCCCATCCATTTGACGCATATGCAAAATCAAAGTTGGACGGGATCTTAGATTACCTGGTCCCAGCTCCTTCCTCGGAATCACCATTTTACACATGAATAACCTGAGTCACATGTAGAATCTGAGGCAAGTTAAGTTCCAGCCCAATCCATGAAGTGCAGAGCCCTGACTAGAACCCAGAGCTCCTGGGGCTGAGCTCAGTATGTGTTGCACCGTACAGTAAGAGGAAGCATCACTTCTAGGTTGGGCAGCCCACCGACATTTGTCCACAGGAAGTTTACTGGGGGTGCACTTAGTAATAATACCTTTAAGGAAGAGAAGCAAAAGGAAGCAGAGGGAGAAGTTGAGTAATACAGGAAGCTCAGAAGCTGGACTTCCTTACAAAGTTGTCCTGAATCAAGACAAATGCGCCAGGCCATATTCCACACCAACCAGTCATTGGATGTGGGCTTCCCTTCAGGAGGAGCTATGACCTCAGGCTACCTTTGGAGGAGCTTAATTCCTAGAGGGGGACTCAGATGTGAGTCATTAACAGCCAACACTCAGCACTTGGAGGAATAAGTGCCTCGGTCCCCTACAGGAATTCTGGGCAGCATACCACAGCATCCTGCACAGTGCAGCTTTCATACCCCCTGGATCATTTACTTCATATTATAAGTGTGACCTTCTGGGAGCAACTTCTATGCTCTTCTGGTTGTTTTATTCAAGAGGAAACTACCAGAGGAAGATTAATGAGACAAATTACTACTCCCACATCTGATCTTGAGGCTACAACTGAACCTCACCATCTCTGTCCGTCCTCTTCTATCCATTCTGTATTCCTCTCACCTAGAGCCAACGCCTCTGTTGTTCTAGGTAGCTTACCTAGTGGAGTGAACCCAGACCTTCATCCCTAAGGAGACCAAGCCCCTGGTCACCACATCACACCATTCTCTGGCATGGCTGTTACACTTGCCCATTTACCTCATATCAGGCAGGGGTGTACCAAGAGATGCCCCAGTGGCTACTTGAATGCTAAACATATTCAGTTCCTTCCCCTTTGTGTAACAATAGTACTACTTCCTCCTGATGACCAGGGTCAATGGCTCCTGCCCAAGCAGCAACCTCTTTCCTTGCCTGCTAATCTCCTGGTACCAGGAGTTGGAAGAGATCAGAAGGCCCCCGCTGTACTCTCTGGTGTAAGAATTCCCCACCTCCCTGGGAACCAGCCTCTTTAGACCCACAGAGTCTGCATCTGTGAGGATGGGAGCACAAATATCACAGGTGGGTCACTGGGAGGGATGGTAAGCAGGATCACTGCTACCCCCTTGGTTCCCAGCCTCCTCTAGTGGTTGTTTAGAGTGTATACCATATGGATTGCCTTGATCCCTGCCACCATGGGACCACTGCTCCATTCCCATAGCCACTGTTCAAACACCGAAGGTGGCCAAAGAACAGAGGCTGGCTGACGTCAGTGAGCTGAGTCACTTTGTCTGCTTAGTTGTTCAGTGCCTCTCCTGCCGTGGCTGTGCTCTGGTGGAATTAACATGAAATGCAATGATCCTAACTCTTTTTGCCCCCTCCCGGAAGTCCATCTACATGCCTCTTCCCCAGTCCCCATGCCCTAAATCTTTCCATCTTTTTCTCTGCAGGCACCTACCAACAGCCACACCCTTCACTATTTCTCGTTGGGTCTGTGGATATCACTATTTCAGTCCAGTTCTCTTTCCACACAGAAAGGATGGCCAGGACTACCACTCAAAGCCCCACCTATTGAGAGGCTTTCCTCTCACCTCTCTCTTTAAAAGCCACTGGCAAGTGGGGCCGTAATTCAAAGAAATCCATTATAGCTTGCACCCACATACAGAGTCAAGCCATCTCATAAACCACACTTGATATTTCTTCTCCTCCCTAAGCTGTTCATAAGTGAGGCTCCGTTGCAACCATAGGCATAGGTGTCAGGTTAAGGAGCAGCAATAGTAGTGGTGACAAGAGGTCTGAGCTACTTGCCTGTGTAGCTTCCTTGAGATCTCTGGCCCTGCCTCTGCTTAATACTAGATGAACCCCTTGCATTTTACAGACCCACCTGAAAGAACACAACCCACCTCCCTTTAGCTGCAAGAACTCTTGACAAGGTCTCAACAATGAGTCATCAGCAACCAACACTCTAGCAGTGGGAGCAATGAGTACCTTGACCCTTAAGGGGATATCTGGACAATGCACTACAGAATCCTCTCTGGTGGCCAATCAAATCTTCATAATGAACCTGTGACTAAGATAGAGCTACCTAATACCTTGCAGGTAAAAAATCTGACATATCTCAAGATTAAACAATGTCATTGATGGCAAATCAATCCAGCATTAGAATAAGAGTTCCTGAACTCACGCTGTCCAATAGAAATATTAATGTGAGCCACATATGTAATTTTAGATTTTCTAGTAGCAACATTAAAAATAGTAAAAGGAAACAGATGGGATTAATTTTAGTAATATATCTTATTTAACCCAAGAGATCCAAAATATTATCATTTCAAAATGTAATCAGTATTATAAGTTAATGAGGTATTTTACATTCTTTTTACCATACTGTCTTTGAGATCTGGCATGTGTTTTACATCTCAACTTGAACTAGCCACGTTTCAAGTGCTCGGTAGCCACATGTCCCTAGAGGCAACCATATGGGAAGCTATAGTTTTCGACTCTATCCAATTCTCTTCTATCCTCCCTGAGATACTCCTTTTGAATTGGCAGGACCAGGAATCTGGGGAGGAGATGCTTACGCAATAATCCTGCCTCTGGTGGAAATCTATGTCCTTGCCATTTATGAAGCTTCCAGAATCCCCACTCCTTTGGCACAACATATTGTTCAGCCCCCATTTAGCTTCACAGGTGTTGCTACCACTTGCTGGGAAGGTTCAATATGAAAAGAAAAGAAAAAAGCAGTAGTAGACAAATGTTTAACTCCATCTCTGTGTGTACCCTATAATTTAATGCTAAATCCAGCTCGATTTGGTTTCTGTGGCAACCAAGAGAACCAGCTCTCCACAGCTCATATGTCCAATTTCTAAATGCAGGGTGCCTACAACACACTCAGCATCCCAAATGTCTGAGCTCTGATGTTTTCAGAAGCCCCTGATTCAGAAGCCCCTGATTCAACGCTTGATCCACAAGTACCTGGATGCAGTATGGGAGCTTCTATTAAAGTCTGCCCGACACAGCAAATGTTGGAAAGGTAAGACTAGGCAGCTTTTCATCCTACCAATCTTTAGAACTGGGAAAGCTCTTCTTTGGTCTGGAAAGACTTGGGAGAGGGACTTTGTGAAGTTAAAATGAGGCGTTATGCCTGCCCATGGTCATTGGCAACCGATGAAGCCCTAGCAGATGTGCCTGTTCTGCATGGATGGGCCCCTGGGGGCAATCATGAGTGCTCAAAAGCCAATTTGCTTTCTTCTGTCTCCTTCCTTTCAGCAAGTAGCATGCAAGGGATTCAGAGGGAGTGGATTTATATCCTGGCTCCAGCACTGACTTAGAGGCTTGAGATGTTTCTTTGTGTCTGGGCCTAGAGATGTGAAGCCATCCTAGGAAACCCATCTGCCATCTCTGGCCAAAGCCCCAAGATTGGAGGGAATGATTTAAGGATCTTCTGTAAGTGTTAGCCCCTCCCCATTCAGTATGAATTTCCTTCCCATTGGCTCAGAACCCCAGAACAGACCTGTGTCCTTAGAAGCCTCCAGATCAGTGATTTCCACAATTTTCTGACCACAACCCACAACACAAAATGCCATGGGTCACATCATGACCCAGGACACTTGTCTACCCCTATTCCCAATGAGTTCCTCCAATCTATTCTCTACACTCACTCTATCCAGAGTGACTTTTACAAAACATACATCATATCTACATAAAACTCCTTGCTTGACTTCTCACTGCTCTGAGAATAAAAACAAAACCCCATTCACTGTGCTGAGGAAACCCAACAGGCCCCAGGCCCCATATGCCTCTCTAACCTCATCTCGTCCTCAATCCCCTTCACATCCTCATACTGACTGTGCTTCCTTCCATCACAAGCTGAGCAAAAGCTCTTCCCTATCCCTGAAGTGCTCTTCTACCTCTCACCCTCAGCTTAGTTAACCCCTATTCATCCTTCAGATCTCAGCCCAGCCATCATTTCTTTCCTGATTTCTCTGGCCAGGCACAATCTTTCATTTATGAACATTAAATGTTTCTCAGTTGACACACTGTCACACTTGAATTTAGCAGCATGACTATTTGAGTAATGTCTAGCTCTCCCACTAAGCTTGAAGCTTTGAAGATTAGGGATATTTTCTGATTTTTCCCAGCATTATACCCTGGTGCCTATTACATTGTTTGGCATAAGGTTAAAGCTCTGTAAATATTTGTCACGTGAATTAATTAATTAATTAATTAATTAATTTCAAGTGACAGTTCCTGACAATTGGTAAATTTTTATAGAATTCTCTGTTGAAAAAATTCTAATGCTGAGGAGATTGGGGTCAGTTTCAGAAAGTGTTGTGATTAACAATGGCTAACACAGGCCTCTGCTGAGGAAGTAATGGCATGAGTCCTGATTATTTGCTCTTCATGTTCCAGAATCAGATTTTCTTGGGTAGGACCAGACTCTGAGCAGTTTCCTTAGGTTAGCCCAGGGCTGGACTGGAGGCCCCAAACCCATCCAGATCCTTGTGGCATCCCCAAGAGCTCCTCTGACCACTTTTAATTTCAAGTTCTGAACCTGAAGTGTCTTTTCTTTTTTGGGCCACCAATCCTAAAGGAGATAAAGGCAAGAGGGTCCAATCTACAAAATACATTATTCACATTGGCAGGAAAAGTGAGGTGGTTGCAGATCCCTGAGACTAACCAGGGCAGGGCAACCCAGCTCTAAAATGGAAACTCTACCCTGAGTGAAGACCAGGATCAACCCAATGGCATGACCCACAGGTTCCCTCTAAACCCTCCATCTACCCCCAGCTGGCCTGGAAAGTGGCCCTCATTTCATAATTGGCAGGCCAGGTATCTGTTCCAGCTACAGAATCAGTCATCTCATTATTTTGCTTGGGATTGGTGAAAGAAGAGCCAAGGTCTAGGGAGAGTCTGCTATGCCATGGTAGGGTAGCATTTTGCTAAGTTTTTTTCCTTTCTTCCTTTTCTTACTGTTCTTCTCCACTACCCAGCTGGCTCAATCTTTTGGCTTCTGCACAGCCCTACTAATTCCAGCCAAGTGAGGAAATGGCAGCCCCACACTGGGAACAATAGGATGTGCTGCCCCAACGCTCTCCATCACCCACAGGGCTCTGAGGAGCAGTCACTTTGGACAGCGGGCCACTGGCCACCCTGGGGCCTGACGAGGCCATTCTCCCAGCTGCTCCATATACTCTGGGGCTCTCCGTGCAGCCAACAGTTCTGACCGCAGCTTTATGGCTTCTACAGACTACCATCAGCCCTTTCTCTTGTACTCCGCCAACCATGTAGTTTGGGATCTATTTTCAGGGGATTTTAAAAACCTACACATTAAAGAAGTAAAAAGTTACACATCCCCTAGAGCAGGACTGCATGTCAGCAGTACCCAGCAGGCAGACAGCCACTTACAACTGTCACCCTGGAGCTTTATTTCAGGCTCTCAAGACCTGGGCAGAGAGGCCTGGATGGTTCAGTGATAGCCACGAAAGAAAAGAACTGGGATTTGGACTCAGGACCTAAAACCCTGAATCCCTTCCCTTTCTCAGCACATGACCTGTCTTGGGTAGTAGTAGCAATGGCCCTTCCCTGAAGGAAGCCCATCTGTCTGGGGATCTCAGGAACTCCAGGAAGCCTCCACCACTCAGATACAACGATGTGACCCCAAGCTGGGCAAGTGAGGCAGTGTTTGTTTGTCAGTTGGCTTGAACATGGACTTGACAGCGGAGCACACAAACTGGCAGAGGTGCCTGTCAGCACCTGCTTACTAATGCTCCCCATATGCTACGATGCTGTGGCTTGCCACTTAGTGTTTCCACCAGGGTCCACCCGATGCTGAGATATGTCAGGAAGTTATTAGGGAAAATTCTCTGTACTTGGAGCATCCTGTGAGAGGCAGCAGAGCATGGCCAAAAGGACCACAGGTTTTCATAGTCAGGAAGACCAGGATTTGAAATGTGACCCTGCCTGTGTGACCTCAGGTTGCCTCTCAAATCATCAGTGTCCTTACCTATAAACTCTGACCAAGAGTATTCACCTCTGTCAGGTTATGCTGCAGGTACAGCACATGACACAAAGAATGCTAAGAAATACTACGGGCTTTTATTGTCTTTATCAATTTTTCTAAGTCTGTTTAATTCAGCCTGAGATGCTGCTGCCCTAGAGGCACTATCAGCTTTTGCTGCATTGACAGAAAAATAGCATTTCAATGCAAGGTTGTCCCAGCCCTGCAGTGTGGGCCAGGTCTGGAGCTGTGTGTCCATTTCTGAGCCTCGGCATTTATAATCCATCAAGTGTCAGTGTTTCTTTCCCATCCATATTGTACACCTTCAAGGCAGAGGCCCTGTTCTGAACAGCCCTACAGACTTAATTCACAGTTCCCGCCCACAATGCTGGGCACAGGGTGGCATGGCACAAATAGCATTGTAACAGGGATCACCACATGCGGATGGCCCACAGAGCTCTGTCTCCCCTCTGACAGAAGCCGTGAAGGGTCCCTCTGGGCTGGCCTCAGCTGGTACCAGGGAGGTACCATTCACATAGCATAGACCTTAGATGTGTCGCTGAAGCCACCTTGAGTGGGACAGCTGTGACAAATCACACAAATTCTATAGGTGCCGGGCCAGAAACATGGCCCAAGGGAAGAGCACGAACACACCATGAGCATCTTCTGTAGATCAAGGACACAACATAGGCCCCCATTTTATTTAGACTTCATAGAACTTTTAGGAAATACCCCAACTTTCCAGACAAGGAAATGAAGGCCTACGTGGGTTAAGTAGCTCATTTCAAGTGGCAGAGCCAGGATTCAATTGAGTTGATCTCATTTCCAAAAAATGCGTCACCAGCTTCACACCGCCTCCCTGTGGGTTTAGAAAAGGCAAGAGCCTTTAAATCTACCACAAAACAAAACAAAACAAAACAAAACAAAACAAAACAAAAAAACAGAGTTCAGTTCACTCCTGTCTACTGAGCCCCTGGGAGGGGAGCTGTGTGCAAGAGCCTGTTCCAGGCAGGAGTCCTTTGCACTGTCCTCCCCGTCCCTCCGCAAAGCCCCCAGTGAACACCTCCACACTCCAGGAACACTTCACTTAGCTTCAGCATCACCCCCCCCCACCCCCCACCCCCCGCCTGCAGACAAGCACTTGTCTAGGGCAGACTGTGCCTGCCAGCTCCTCCTCCCCAGGAGGCTGAAATGACTCCTCTGGAAGGCACAGGCTGTGCCTCGGGACTCGGGACTCGGGACTCGTCAGGAAGAAGGATGCCCCTGGGGCTGCCTCTCCCCATTTTGCAACTCATTTTAATACTCATTGCCTTTCCATGTGTCCTTCCCTCTCGACTTTGCATTCCCCCCATGTAGTACAGCACTGTATTTGCCACTCTTGCTTTCCAATAATTCTGGACGAGAGTGTTTTTCTCTGTAATCCCAGGGCTGCCTGGGCTCGCAGTAGTCTGTCAGCAGAACACAGCCCTCTGTCTGCCTGTAAGACATGGTTGGAAACAAGTTCTTCTAGGTAGTGTGTCCTGAAGGGTTGATGTCCTGAGGAGACATGCCCAGAGCAGGGCTGAGCATAAGCAGGGGGCACCAGAGAAAACATTTGCTGAAGGGATTATTTCTAAAAAGAATTAGGGATAGATGATCACAGAGAGGGACTGACAGTGAGTGTGAGTCTATATTTTTTCCAGGTGATACTGTTAGGGATGTAAAATGACAAGTTAAACATATATAAGATGGCATATTAATGGTATAAACATGACAGAGATAGTATATATATGAGGATAAATGAATTCATTAAAGTGACGGCAAAATGTGCTCAGTTCAAACCAACCAAGACGAAGTCTCCCTCCTGGCTCGCCACCACGTGGAGAACTCTCCACTGCTATAGTCGGAGGGCAGCAGACATTCCTCTTTCAAAGGTTTTCCTTCTGGAATCAGGACTTCTTCCCCCACTGCCTACCCAGTCCACCACAAACAAGTCCACTCAGCCGTGTGAGAGAGTCTCAACACAACACAGGTGCCATTGGAGCAAAGGGCACATACTGGCATATTTCCCGGTGCCGCCTTGGTAGTGGTTTCCCATCAGTGGGATTTCTGAAACTAGCTCCAGTTGCCTAGTCTAAACCAGGGCTGTCTTATTTAACAGCTCTGGGTATTTAAAACACAACACAAAAGAGACACAAGCAAAACCACAAAGCTCACTTTCTAGGCCTTAGGTTCACACCCGGTCCTCAGGGGGGAAAAAAACAATCGTCCTTGCAACCAGCCACACCAGTCTGGGCCTGACTTGTCCCTTGGATATCCCTGCTCCTGGCCTCCTAGCCCCTAAATCCAGTCCTGGAATGCCTCTTGCCCTCAGAATGTTTTGCTTTTTCTTTTAACAATTACACCTTCTAGGGACACCAGGATGGCTCAGTGGTTGAGCATCTACCACCTTTGGCTCAGGTCATGATCCCAGGGTCCTGGGATTGATTCCCACATCAGGATCCCCAGAGGGAGCCTGCTTCTCCCTCTGCCTATGTCTCTGCTTCTCTCACTGTGTCTCCCATGAATAAATAAATTTAAAGAAAATTACACCTTCTAAAAAAAATCTCATAGGGCCTGACCCTCACCCTAGTGTCCCTTCCTAGAGTTTTCATTCCCAATCCAAGTTCTGGCTTTCCCTCCCAGGTGATTCACCAGGCTGACCTCATCTTGGGCTCAGCATGGACAGTCTTTCCTAATAGCCAATCTGGGATTATACACTTTACTCTAACAACATCACAGGATTTAAATATGGTTTTCATGGAATTAAACCCGTTGGTTGTTTCCTGTTGGTGGCATGAGTGCTTCCAGTCTGATAACTTTCTGGGACCCAAATCCCTGATGCAGCTGGAATCAGGGTGTCTGATAAAAGGCAGCTGTCACTTCATATCCTACAAAATGTTTCCACAAAAACTGCCCCCAAATGCTAAAATCTTTCACTAGGGAGAGCTGATTCATGGAATTTAAAATAGGATTTCTGTAGAGCCAAATAATTCTGCTGAGGAAAATAGAAAAAGTAACACAAGTACTGACTTCTTCAAGTTGTTCCTTTGGGGACAAGTCAGGGCACAGAGCATTGTATACACTGGATGACCAGTCTGGATAAAGGTAAGGAGAAGAAACCCTTGTGGGTCCTGAAAGTCTCTGAAAAATGCACAGCCCTTGTGTGTTCACAGACACCCTCCCCAGGCAAGAACTATCCAGCTGGAAGCCAAAACTGAAGCCTGCCATCCCTTCAGAGACCAGAAGCTCTGTGAAACCGCTAATGGTATCTATTTCCTGCCATAAATTTAGCAAAATACTTGGTGGCAATATCACCATAACCTCTTTGGGACACAGGACTTGGATCTCATTCTCCCCTGCCTTCCTTGGCACTTTCCATCACCGAACCTTCTCTTTTATATGTTCAACCTCCTTCTTACAACTCATTTCTTCCAGTTGACCTTTTTTTAAAGATCTTGTTTATTTATTCATGAGCAACACAGAGACAGATAGAGAGGCAGAGACACAGGCAGAGGGAGAACCAGGCTCCCCACGAGGAGCCCGATGCAAGATTCAATCCCAGGACCCTGGGATCACGACCTAAGCCAAAGGCAGACGCTCAACAACTGAGCCATCCAGGTGCCCCCCAATTGACTTTTGATAGCCACACTTTTCACAAGAAAAATGAACTTCACTCAACCTTTCCTTTGCTCGCTCCTCCTCCTCTCCCTGCTGCTCAAATGTTAATTTTCCTCAGTGGCCAGTTCTAAGACTTCATGATTCTCTGCTCTCTTCTATCTCTGGAAAACCTCACCCATAACCCATTGCTTCCACTACTACCAATGGTAATGACCTACATGATTCACGTTTCTAAGTTGACCTCAGCCCCATGCCCATCAGCTCCTGTTAGATATCTCAAAGGCACCTCCAATTAACCAGTTAAGGCACCTCCCATGTCTCAATCCCCCAGACAAAGAAATAAACAAAAAAGGATAATACTTTCTTTTTCTAATATTTCCTGATTTCTGGAATGATACCATCCTTTAGCCATCAACCCAGAAGCCATCTTTAGCATCTTCTCGCTACTGCTTCCCATGGCCAAGATATCCCCAAATCTCATCAATGTACTGGCTCCTCATCTCTCTATGCCTCCCCACTTCAAGCCTTTCACATGTGATGCTGTTCCACTGCCTAGAAAGCTCTTTCCTCCTTCTTCTTCTGGTCACTTGGATCTCAGGTCAATGATCACTTATTTAGGGAAGCTGTACTGACATCTCTGTTGAAGTCACATGCTCCCATTACTGCTAGGCCTCCAGAGACCTTGTCATTGTTGCAATTTTACATCTGTTGGCACAGTGATTTGATGGTTATGCCTCTGCTAATATTGTAAGCTCCTGGAAAGTAGTCTGTATTTGTGCACTGCTGCCTGCTTCACACCTATCATAGTTCCTATCACACAAACTATGTGCCATGTAAGTATTTGTTTAAAGAAAAGAGGTTTCCAGGTTGTTATGAATATGACTGGAATGATTCCCTAGCACAGTGTCACACTCAGATCATCATCATCTGGAGTAGGTTTCATCCAAAATCATTCTGTAACTAAGAAGCTAAAGAAAACAAAGTGAGAAATGAGTAAATGCTTTCTTCTTATTCCTCATACCAAAAAAAGAAAAAGAAAAAATTCCTAAAAGTTTCTTGGGAAATACCAAACAAAATATGGGATGACCACGGAAGGCCTGACAGTTAAGGCAGAACATGGCCTCAGCACCAAGAAATGGCTATAGAGATCTGTATTCCTGAAGCCATGCTGAAAAGCTCCTGTTTTCGTAGGGCAATGTTTATTTGATCTTGCTCAATTTTTCTAAAAACCAATTCCCAGAGAGCAAATTCCATAGGCTGACTTTTGGGCAAATGGGCTTGCTTCCATATTTCTCCAAATGTAATCCATGCATTACCTGCATTATCACCCGCTGGAATGCTTATTAAAAGCACAGGCCATCCCAGACTTATTAATGGTGGGGTCCAGGAATTGACATTTAAAATACCCCAGATGATTCTCATGCAAGTTAAATTTGAGAGCAGGATTGTGGTTCCGGAGAGTAGACACCAGTGATTTGCAGATACACTAAGCCAGCCTTTACTTGTCTCCTGGCAACCCCCAAGCAATAACAAAAACCTTCCAAACACTGTAGTGAAAACCTCTCTCTTGGAAAACAAAGATACCCTGCTCTCTAAATTCTGTAGGAACAGTTTGCTTTAGAAAAAGATAATTTGGACACCAAGAAAGTTGAGAGGATTTGTTCCTGCCATGGAGTTCAGCCATTCTTGATTGTGAGAGCCTCTGTGGGCTGGGTCCAGAATTGGCCTTGGGAAGCAGGGCCTGTGGGAGACAGAGCCATACAAGGTTTTGGCATCCAGGTGTTAGGAAGAGGCTTCAGCCATGGAGTACCTCATGACCCTGAGTGGCAGAGCACTTCCACATGGCCCAAGAGGGTCAGGAGAGGGGAGAGGACGGATAGAGAATGGCTTTGCTGGAAACAGGACAGAAAACCCCATCCTGCAATAAATCTCTGTCTCCTACATTTATTTCACTTGGGTAATGACATTTATGAACACAGTTGTCTCTGGGAGGCATCCATCAATAGAAGTGGAAGGACTGTCCACCATAGGAGATGGACTATTACAATAATAACAAGTAATCTTTGTGGTGTGGTTAGTACATGCCTGGAACTCCACCTTTCTGGACTATAATTCATGTCCATGAAGAAAAGCAGATAGAATTATTAGCACCAAACAGAAAGGAAAAGAGTCTGAAAGCTTTAGAATTTGCCCAAGGTCACACAACTAAAGCAGTGGGGCTAGGATCTGAAGCCAGATCTGTGCACTTTCAGTGGAACCATGACAGGAGATAAATTAAATTTATGCAAAATTATGACTAGTTCCACTCCATTCTCATCCATGGTCTCCTCCAGCAGGGTCCTGCAATTCCAGCTTCCCCTCTCACTTCCACTTTAGATCTCTCCCAACCATAAAGCTCTGCCCAGATCAAGCCAGAATTCTATTTCTTTTTTCTCCCCAGCATTGTTGAGATATAAGTGACATATAATGTTGTGTAAGTTTAAGGTGTACAATGTGTGATGACTTGATACCCATATATATTGTGAAATGACTAACACAATAGGGTGAGATAACACTTCCATCCCTTCGTATAATACCTTTTTCTGTGTGGGTGGTGAGAACAGTTAAAATCTACTCAGGTATATAACACAATTCTGTTAACTGTAGTCATCATGCTGTACATTAGATCCCCAGGACTTACTTATGTTATTAGTAGAAGTTTGTACCCTTTGACCAATGTTGTCTCATTTCCTAATCACTCACTGCTGCCCCTACTAGCCCCTGGCAACCACTATTCTACTCTCTAGATAATGAGGATCCATGGGCCTTTCAAGCCATTTCTCCAGGTCCCTATTTCCAATCATCCCTTCATGTGTCTGGCATTTCTTATTTTCCCTGCATGCATCTGTACATTTCATCATCTATGTAGCTTTTTCTCAGTTCATACCCCAAAAGAAACATTAACCTTTGTAACCGAGACTTACATGTACAAGCATCCACTTTTTTAACAAGCACAGGATGTGACTTAAATACAAGTAAACATTTTATGTATTGGGTACTTACCCTGTGCAAAGAACTATTCAAAGATGTCAGAGTCACAGACTCTGCCCTCAAAGAATGTACAATCAAATGGGCAGGGACATAAGTGGCACAAATCAAATGGAAAGTAAAAAGAATTACAAAGAGAATATTTCCATTAGTTTCATTAGAATGTTTCTACTCCCAAATGTACCTCCTCCTGAATCAACCCAATAACGTCTTGGCTGACCAGACCTCCTCAATGCAAATCTGCCTCTATCTCAGCCCACCTTGCCTGCCCTTGCAAAATTCACCTTTCTCAAATGCCTCCTCATCATCTCTTTAAGTCCTTTGCTCAGGGTTTAGACCACTGCTGTTTCTAGATCAAATCCGCTTCACTTGCAGGACACTCTAGACCATCTTTGACTGATTGACTTCTCTTGCTGGTCTATAAGTGATTCTGGTGGCATAGCCCTATGAAAGGAGAATATCTTGCCTGGCTTCAGTGATGTCATGGCTCGGCACAGTGTGCTTGCTTACCCTTGCTTGTGCAGTAGATGGTTTTTAGACTATCATGGATATAGTTGGAGTGATTCCATACCTTGGAAAGGTTGTTCACAAATTTCACTCCATTCATTGAATCTAGTTTTCTCATCCATTTACATTGTGCTTCCCAGAGCTATTTTTCTCTCATGCCTATTTCATTGCCAGACCTTCTATTACTCTGGTTTTCATCTTCTTTCACCCCAGACCCATGATCATTGAGCCATCTGTGGATTCACCAAGAGTACATGTAGTGGAATAGCTGCGGTCAACCTGGGAACAAACGTGAATCATTAACTGTTGTGAATAATTTATCTATTCAAGTTAGTGTATTGAGTTCACTTCAAGTAGAGTCCTATACTTACTTACCAAAGGAAT
Source organism: Vulpes vulpes (assembly GCF_048418805.1). Taxonomy (NCBI): domain Eukaryota; kingdom Metazoa; phylum Chordata; class Mammalia; order Carnivora; family Canidae; genus Vulpes; species Vulpes vulpes. The sequence goes on along the minus strand of NC_132792.1, from coordinate 130,310,383 downwards.
GTCAAATCTGTTGACTGGCAATCAGCAGAAACAGGCTGGCCCCTAAAGTGGGCAACAATTAAAAAAGTAAAAAAAGAGTTCCCTGATGAGAAGTTCCTACTTGGATCTTGTTTAAATAAACCAGCTGTGAAGGAGATTTGGAAATCACTGGGAAATATGAACACAGACTAAGTATTTGCTGACACTGGGAAATTATTAGTAACTTTGTTAGACTAAAATAGGATTATAGTTATAGGGGAACATGTTCTTTAAAATACATACTAAGTATTTAGGTATGAAATAAAATTGTGTCTATAACTTACTTAAAATTCTTCAGAAAAAAAGAAGAAAGAAGGAAAGAAACAAAGAAACAAATAAAAAAGAAAGACACATATATAGATACAGTAAATATGGCTAAAGTTTAACAATTGTTAAGTCTAGATGATAGATATATGGGTGTTAACTTTACTATCCTGAAAACAAAAACAAAAACAAAAACAAAAACAAAAAAAAACTTTACTATCCTCTTTCTACTTTTCTGTAGATGCAAACAGTTTTTTAATTAGTACCAAGGCAAGGAAAAGAAATATAATATTTATATGCTAGGCCCTTAATAAACATTTTCTCTTACATTATCTTATTAAATATAAAAATAATAAGTGAAATATTAGCCCCTTTTACAGATAAAGATTGAGGCTTAAAGAGATTCATTAGTCATACATTCAAAAAACATTAAACATCTGTGATATGCCAGACACAGCATCTGCCCTCAAAAGATTTATTTACCATCCAGTAGGGGCAATTAGCTACATAAGCTATAATGATAACTTTTAGTACTTCCATTTGTTGAGCACCTAGTGTGACAGTCTCTTCAAATACCTTAACTCAGTCTTCACAACTACTCCCTGAGGTTAGTAGTATTAGCTCCCATTTTATAGATAAGAAGACTGAGGTCCAAAGAGCTTAAGGACATTACCCAATGTGTCACACAAAATGTACAATAAAGTATCATGGGTGCTATGACAGACATACATTCAGGACCCTATAGTACAGAAAGGAGGAAGTAATCATTCTTCCTGAAAAGGAAGCCATCAGGAGAGGCAACAGGTGGAGACTAAGAAACTGTCAATTCTACCTACCAGGTGAGATAACTGGAATCTGGGCCACAGTGCACCTAATTCAAGGCTTCTTAACCTTAGCACTATTGATATTTGGGGCTGCATAATTCTTTGTTGTGGGAGGCTGTCCTGTGTGCTGTAGGATGTTTAGCAGCCTACCTGACCACGATCCAGTAGCTGCCAAAAACCACCTCCTACTGGGTCATACAGATATGCTTCAGACATTGCCAAATATCCCCTGGGGGACAAGGCCCCCCTCCTTGAGAAACACTGACCTACTCTAAATTGCAAACTTTCAGAAGTAAGTCCATAAATTACTCTTTTATCTTTAGCTAAGTGTAAATGGGATTCCCAAAGAATATCTTATCCTGAGGTCTTCCAAAACCACCATGGGATTGTCACTTTCTCTAGCACATTCAAATGGTATTGATCTGACTTTTCTGACATAAAAGAAGGATATTTACCCTTTAATTAAACTAATCTCAAGCTTGGCTGTGAAGTCATCTCTAGAACTAGAGAAGAAAATTATTTCTACACAGAACCTGCTCTTTGCCAGACTTCACTTTTTGAAGCTAAATTTAGTCAGAGGAGAAGTTTCCAAAGGTACTTTGCCTATTTTCCTTCCTGAATTGTTATGCTTCTGAATGTTCTCAGAATTTGAGAAGAGGATTCTAGTCATTTTCTCATTACAATGTTGAAGAGTTCTCTTGTATATATCCAAGAGCCTTGACAAATTCTTTTATGTTGATTTTGAAGGACTTTCCCATTGAATCAGACATCTTTTCAGCAACTAGAAAGAGAAGAAGCACAAAGAGATCCAGTCATCACCCCAGACATAGAAATCATGAGGATTAAATATATTCAGGCTCCCTTCCTTTGCTGTCTTTACTTGTATTAACTTACATATATTTGCTCTTCAGATAAGTGAATGACCTTGTGAGCATCCTTTAAATTGGAGTTTTCAGACTACGTGGTTGATAATGACAGTTCTGCAGGCAGGAAACCAACATGAAACACGGCTTCCCAGCCCCACTCCACTCTCCAACCATCAAACACTGGTCAGTCCCAGTAGCACCAAAACTCATAAGATGTTAGATCAATTCTTCTGAAAATATGGCAGGCAGACAAACATCTAGGAAAATTGAAAATGAGAGCCAGCCCACGTTGACTCACACCAAGGATCCTATCGTCATTATTGGCAATACAGGTAAGTGGAAATAGGACTAGAGAATACTTTTTTTTTTTTAATTTTATTTATTTATGATAGTCACAGAGAGAGAGAGAGGCAGAGACACAGGCAGAGGGAGAAGCAGGCTCCATGCACCGGGAGCCCGATGTGGGATTTGATCCCGGGTCTCCAGGATCGCGCCCTGGGCCAAAGACAGGCGCTAAACCGCTGCGCCACCCAGGGATCCCCTAGAGAATACTTTTTGCAAGATATCTCTCTCTGGACATGGACTTTGTTTCTAATTAAGTCTGTCTTTCCATTAGAGTTCTCACCAGGGCTGATACTATGAAAGAGTGAGAGTGAATGATTGTTTGGGTGGAGTAATATCCATGTACTACAAAAGAACTTTGAAAAATCCCTGACTTTTCAGTCATCCCCTGACTGATCCCTGAAATTTTTTAAAGCATACTTCCTTTGGCTTAAGGCTTTGGTCTCTGGCAAAATGAAATATAAAACAGAAAAACTCTTGAAGTGGATTTTTGACATTTATGCTATAGTGTGAATAAACTTCAGATACTAAAAAGAAGTTTGAGAGAAGATATAGCAGTAAGATAGATGATAGGTAGATGATAGATAGATAGATAGATAGATAGATAGATAGATAGATAGACACATGTATTTCTGAAAATATTTTGGGAGAAAATATCAGAAAACCTGGCTCAGAACATTTTGCAAATCCATCCTTTCCACCTCAGAGATAAGAACAATTATGCAACAAAATAAGAAGCATTTTCCAGATCATTTTAAAAAGAAAAGATACTTTACTGATAACCTGACTATGATGGCTATGGAAAGAAAAGTAGAGGGAAAGTAGGAAGGACAACTAAGCATGTATCTACTTAACAACTTCTCTTAGAGCCTACTCTTGATAACATAATATTTTCAAAGACATTCTTGCACCAAGAATAAACATATTACCATGTTTAACGATAAGGGTCCGAGACCCAGGCTGTCACCCAAAGACACACGGTAAGAATGAGACACATTTTTTAATCTTTTTTCTCCACTAACCCAGTGGTGCAGTAAGTATAATTTTATGATGTTGAACTTGTTATAAGCTGAAAAATTGTGTACCTCTCCAAATTCATTTGTTGAAGTCCTAATTCCCAGTAACTCAGAATATTATTCTATTCAGGGATAGGGTCTTTTAAAAAGTAATTAAGGTTAAATGAAGTCATTAGAGTGGGCCCTAATGGCTGGTGTCCTTGTAAAAAGAGTAAATTGGGACACAGATACACACAGAAAGAAAACCAGAAAGAAGACACAGGGAAAAGACAGCCAAGGAGAGAGGCCCTCAGAAGAAACCAACACTGCTGATACTCAATCTCAGACTTTTAGTCACCAATAAACATCTGTTGTTTGAGCCCTTGGCCTATGGTACAGCCCTAGGAAACTAATAAAAGCTTTAAAATGCTTGTGACCTTGAATTGATTTTATTATTAACTAAGAATAATGGCATAAATTTTATATAGGGCACAGGGTCTTCCTCCATGGTTTGTGGTCCAAAAAGTTCTGCTGTGGTATCAGTCATCCAAATTTCTCAAAAGTTAACCAAATGGAATGCATGGAAGCCAAACAGGCTAAAAACATCAAGAGAATTTACTGCAGCCAGTTACCAACAGAATTTGGCTGATGTGAACTATTTCTCAGAAAAAAACAAATCCAGATATTACTCGAGAGTCCCCAGGCAAACTCTTTGTGCACCCAATGTTTCTTTTGATGCTGTTTTACTTCTAGAAATATCCAAGCCACTCTTTCTCACCTATACTTTGCATTCTGTGTCCTTTGTACTTTCAGAGCCCAGTGAGCATTTCTGTTAAGGACACTTACTCATGCATTACTGGTGGAATGTAAAATAGTATTGCTGCTTTGGAAAATAGTCTGATAGTTCCTCAAATCGTTAAACACAATTACCATTTGACCTAGCAATTCCCCTTCTAGATATATACCCAAGAAAAATGAAAACATATATCCACACAAAAACTTACACACAAATGTTCACAACAGTATTTTTTATAATATCCAAAAGTACAAACAACCCAAATGTCCATCAACTGATGAATGGCTAAATAAATTGTGGTGTATACATACAATGGAATATTATCTTGCAACAGAAAGGAATGAGGTACTGATACATAATACAACATGGATGAACCTTGAAAACATGAAGCCAAGTGAAAGAAGCCAGACAGAAAAGGCCACGTGTTGTGTGATTTTGTCTACATGAGATATCCAGAATGGGCAGATCTACTAAAGTAGCTTCATGGTTGTCAGGAGTTGGGAGCAGAAGGGACTGTGGAGTGAAGGATATTGGGTACAGGTTTTCTTTTTGAAGGTAATGAAATGTTCTAAAATCAATTATGGTTATGGATGCACAATTCTGTGAATACTCTAAAAACCATTCAGTTTTGTATTCTTTAAATGAGTGAAGTGTATGCTATATGAACTATATCTCCAAAAAGCTGTTTTAAATAAATAACATTTTCTATTCCCCACTTCCTTCTGGCTGTGCTTCTCCTCCCAAACTCAACACACACACCACAGGCTTCCTCCTTGACAGGGATAACATAAAAGGAGATTCAAGATTAGAGACCTGGAGCACACAGACATTAAGGGGCTTTTCAGACCTCAAGAATATAAAATATCTATTGATCATTTACTGTATTATCCTATTGCTGCTGTGATAAATTACTATCAAACTTGGTGTCTTAAAATAACACAAATTTATTATCTTACAGTTCTAGAGATCAGAAGTCTGAAATGGTTCCACCAGGATAAAACCAACATGTTGTAAGAGCTGTGCTCCTTCTAGAAGCTCTAGAGAATCTGTTCCCTGTCTTTTCCAGCTTCTAGATGCTGTCTGCATCCTTGACACATGGACCATTCCTTTGTCTTCAAAGTCAGCAATAACAAGCCTTGAGATCTTTATTATCCACGATAATCTCCCCATCTCAGATCTTAACACAATCATATATGCAAAGTTCTTTTGCCCTGTAAGGTCACATATTCAAAAGTTCCAGGAATAGAACATGCATATCTTTAGGGAGCCATTATTCTGCCTACCACATGTACTATGTCAAGCAAGTGGCTACAGCATTAGAGGGGACAGTGGACCGTAGGTAGAGACTACAGAAGAGAGAGAAAACAGGATAACTAGGTCTTCCACAGCAAATACCTACACAGTCCCAGATCAAGTCTAACCCAGACACATGATCAGCCCCTCCACTTGTCTCCTTATGGATAGAAGCAAACAACCAACAGAGATAGTTCCAATTTCTCAAAAAAAAAAAATAGAAAGAAAAATCGAGATTTGTAGTGATCCCTGAAGGAACCTTATGAGCCCTTAGAAAAGATAGCAGCGATCTCCAGGAACAAGCATCAGTTCATGAACGAAGATCAAAACCTTTCTCCTACCTTTGAGAGGGAACACTCAAGTTGAGAAATATGGAGATGCAGGATAGCTGATCTACTTCAAAGAGTCAACTTGGAAAAATCTGGCCTACAATATAAGGTAAGTCTCTACATAAATAATTGGTTAAATAATCTTTGTTTAAAGGATGTTGATGAATGGGTTGGTGTCATCTCCTGAGTAATCTCCAGTGTTGGGCCACAGGGCTGAGGTTTAATATTCTTATCAGTGGCTTAGAGGAATTATTATCATGCTCATGGATGATGGAAACAGAAGGGAGACCATAACAGGATGCCTGGGTGTACATGTGCAATACAACCAGATTAGATCATGAGAGCATGAGAGGACAAATGAGGCTGGATGCTAGGGTTGGGGCATGATCATCAAGGCAAGTGGCATGCTCAGAACTGTGCTTTACATTATCTGTGATACTAAAAAATAAAAGATACTGAAATCAGTAAAACCTAGTATGAAAATACCAAAGTTCACAAAAGTTACTAGATACGTCTGCTTAGAGCCAAGAATAAAGATACCAATAGACCTGAAGCACAGGAAAAAGGACCAGTGGGCAAGGAAGAGGTAATAAGGAAAGGCAGGAGGCATAATTAAGGAGTAAAATTTCAAGGAAGTTAAGAAAGGACAGGGTCAAGAGGAAAAGTGACAAAAGCAAATGCAAGATGGCAGAAGAATGACTTAGTAAATTATAGCACAACAATCACGTAATAAGACCACAGTCATTAAAATGAGGTTCTCAAAAATTTTTAACGGCATGGAAAATGCTCTCGATTGGATATTTTTAAAAGGTCATCAAACTAATATACAGTAGAATCCCAATTTTGTGATTTTTTTTGCTAAAGTGTGGCTGCTGGCTGGAAGAAAAATCAGAGAGACTTCAACATTAACAGCATCCGTCTTTGGGAGGTAGGATTGTGCATGATTTTATTTTCCTTTCTCACATCTCCACATTTACCAAATATTCTACAATGGACTTGCATCACTTTCAAGATCAGAAAAATAACTACAGAGCACAGGGAGAAGGGTTGGTACTTAGAAGAAAAGCTGTCTTTTCATCTCAGACAACATAGAAGAAGTTCCTTCCAAAGAACGTGCATTGGAGCAGAAATACTTAGAGGAAGAATGGGAAGTGCTGTCAGTAAGGGAACCCGTGCTAGACAGATGTTTCAGTCAAACAGGAAAGGCAATATTCCTTAGTATTTCTGCAAAGAGGCAATTTTCCCCTTGAGCAAAGCAGACATTTTTATTTTATGTTCATTTTGGAATTTTAACACCTTTTAAATGAGGGATGTCAGGAAAAGATGCTGAAATTAATCTACAGTCCAGCTTTTCTCCAAACTTAACAAAAGTCATTAGGACCCACATAAGCCTCTGCAAGGGCTGATTACCACTGTGAATAAAGCATAGTAGGGCAGTCCTCTCCATTTTGCTAATGATCATGCCCAGCCACTGTGACATCAGCTGTCACTCATTGGCCATATATCTGCCCTGCAAATTATGCAATCAGCAGTAAGTAATAGCCCATGTCCTGCCAATGGTCAAATCTGCTTCTGCTCTGTCATCTGAAAAATGAAGACAGGCTTTCCACATCTGAGGGGAAGGCAGTGATACTCAGATGATCTAAGCATAGGAATTACCAAAGAGTTTCACAACTATGCCCAATTAATGCAGCAGTCTGTCACTGACTCCAGTAGGATGTTTCCTGCTGACGTCTGATGGTTTTCCCCATCATATGCGCACTAACTTTCTATTAAAATGTTAATAGATGGCTCCTTTTCCATAAGGAAAAGGCCCAGAGAGATTAATTGGCTTCCCCAAAGTGTCCCAGCTGGCTGGTGGCAGAGGCAAGGAGAGAAACCAGGCTCACAGACACTAGACTGCTTCTCCTTCTCTCTCCCTCGCCACTCTCATCCACCCTTCGGATAAAGGGGTGTCAGGACAGTGGAATGGGCAGCACACACATCACCTAGTGGAAATGGTGAAGATGCTGAGTGGGAATGCAGAGGATGTGCACAGGAGAAGCAGACAGGCCCTAGGAACAACAGAGGTGCCAGCCAAAGGAACCTCAGTCCTGATGATCCATAGTGAAACCTCTAGGATAAATGCATTTACATACTTCCTAAAACCCATTTATATCTTGAGCCAGTACCACCTCAAGAATTAACAAGTGCCATATATTTACTACCAAGTTAAAAAAAAATAACACAGTACCACAGGTCCTTTCTGAGAGCCACTGCCCTGGCATTCTCATCAACCTTGAGTAAAAGCCAAAAAAAAAAGTCCCTGAACACACCATACTGATGGACACACTGACTAGGGAGCATTTGGCACAACCATGAAAGCAGAGACTAAAAAGCCTACAAAATTTGGGTAAGCAGAGTATTAAAGTGAAGTGAATTATAATTGTTAAATTATAATTGTTAAAAAGAAAACCACAGGCCCCAGGTGTAGTCCTTCATGTCAGGGGCCTCACATCAGCAAACCAAGACTTACTGCCTAATCATTTTTTTTGTATAGATTTTTTATTGGAGTTTGATTTGCCAGCAACACCCAGTGCTCATCCCGTCAAGTGCCCCCCTCCATGCCCGTCACCCAGTCACCCATTCTCCCACCCACCTCCCCTTCCAATACCCCTTGTCCGTTTCCCAGAGTTAGGAGTCTCTCATGTCCTGTCACCCTCACTGATATTTCCCACACATGCACAAGACCAATCCCTCAGGTAACATTTCTTTCTCTGCATATCACAGACATACACAGACACGCAGTCCTACAATCCTGCCCCAACCCAGTGAAGTCCAGGTGGGTTTGCCACACATTTACAGGTATACACAGACTCCCAGCACACTCACAATTTCATATACACCCAACTCACATGCTCTAAAGAGACCTCGTACCCTAAATCAATACATACTCATTCTCCCACCCACAGCCACTCCCTCATTTCTCAGGAGGTGAGTATGGTCACTGCACATCATGCATGCACCTAGAATATCCCTGAGATTCCAATCCTGCTGTCCTCATTCCAACCCCCAAGGGGCAGGATTCCCTCTGAGCTCAGAGTTTGCCCCTGGTGCCCAGGCTTGAGGTGGAGGCAAAGGAGAGTCTATGCTTCTCAGATCTCCCCTCAGCTCCCTCCTTCCTCTCTCCTTGAGTGAAGTAAGTCAATTGGAAAAGGAGAGAAAATTAATGCTTAATCTAACTGCAGTTTCCACCCGCCTCTCTCAGAATGTGGCCTTTCACCAGCCAAAATGGGAATTTCATTGTTGACACCAGGAAATGGATTGATAGGCCCCTTCCTATCATTAGAAGTACAAGCTGACCTAAAACAATGCATCCTTTACTAATGATTTCCTCTTCCCTATTCCCTCTGTGCCTTTAAAACCCTTTCTTTTCTACAGCTCAAAGGAGCTCCTTTCTATTTGCTAAATGGGATGCTGCCCAATTCATGATTTGTTGAATAAAACCAATTTGATCTTCAAATTTATTCAGATGAATATTGTTTTTTAACACAGTGAAATGAAAGGTGTGCCATTTCTTCATTGAGTCTCAGTCTCATAATGGGATGTGTAATTTTTTCCCTACAGGATTGCTTCAAAAATAAAGAGATTATTATGTAAAGCTCTTAGCCTACTACTCAACATGAAGTATTTGAGAAAAGCTACCTACTATCTTACCTACTGACAGCAATCTATAATTATGGTTTTAAGAAGACAGGGAAACTAGCAATAATTTTTTAAAATCTTCTATAATTGCATTCCTTCCATAGTAAACTTTTATCTATAAAAAATTAAAAAATAAAGACAAACTCAACCAGAATGACATTCTTATAGATTAAAGATAGATTTTGTTGTTGTTGTTGACCATGTAAATGCCAACATCAAATGGTGTCAGTCCCAGGCTAGTAAATCTGAATGCATTTCCTTTCAGAGTGGCCTGCAGACAGAAGGAAGTAGATGGGTCACCCAGGGAGTTACCTATAGATAATTGGCACCTTGTCCCAGGCCATGTTGACCAACCAGGCCCTGGAGAGAAGCAGGTACTATACTCCACTGATCTGGTGTTTTTCTAAATGGTACTGAAGAAGCCTACGGAGAAAAGGCGCTCCTTCACTCATTCTACAGGAGTGTGTCCACAGAATCAGGTGCAAAGTAAAAAACACAATGCCCTTTCAGTGCCAGGTGTATTAATATTCTAAACAGCAACCTCAAAAAGCCAGCTCCTGGGTGTATGAGATGCCTCCTCAGCAAGCCTGCATAGACACTGCAGCAATATTCTGCATTGCAAAAAAAAAAAAAAAAAAATTCTGCATTGCACCTTTTCAGCAGACATGAAGGCTCTTTAGAATACTGCCTATTTGTTACAGCAGAAGACAGCTTGACACTTAAAATACTACTTGAGTCTGAGGTCAGTGGTAAAACAGAGTAGAACATTAAGATATTTCCTACAACATGCATACCAAAATATCCTGAAATACTGCGTCCTAGATAAACAATTGAATTGCTAATCTTCCCAGCCTTCCTTCTCCTGGCCTTGAGCACAGAGACCACAAAATCACAGTAACAGAGCCTTGAAAGGACATTCCACCATGTGTCACGTGTTTGAGAAGCACACACATGAATTACTTCACTTCATTTTCACAATAACTTGCCAGGTAGGAATTATATATCCATTTTTTAATTAGTAAAGGGAGGCTCAGAGAATCATTTGTCCAAGTCCCCATAACCAACATGTGGGCGAGTGTGTTGGGCATTGTGAAAGATGCTGGGGGAACCCAGATAAGACAGAGATGGACCCTAACTTCCACAAATTCACGGTCTAGTTCTAGAGGCAGGCATGTAAACAAACTATTACAATGCAAGAATGCAAGACTTGAAAAATGCCACAGTTGAAGTACAAACAAAAAAAAAAAGAAACTTTTAGTAAAACTTGAGGATATTTGATTTCCAGCCCACTGTTTCTTGCATACACACCTGCCATTTTAAAAAGCAGTACATTATAGAATAGCAAGCTTTAAAATGCAGAACATTATAGAATAGCAAGCCTTTGAAGAAAACTGGAAATTATGTTGCCTGGTCTCTCATTCTGCAATGGTGGAAATTCAGCCTGAAGAAGGAAGGGAACTGGCAGAAATATGCAGGGTTCTTAACTCAGAGTCCAGTGGTCTATCCTGTACACTGAATACTATTCCAGGCCATCACTGACTCAGACAGCTGGAAAAACATGGCAGGTAGCAGCCCATATGTGGTCCACTCTTTTTCCATTTCACCTTCTCCCCAAGAGAAAAAATACATAAGCTAGCCTTTGGGAGTAATATAAAGAATTATAGCCTATGAGTGAAAATAAAATATTTGGAACTTCTGGTTAGTATCTTAGGAGGTGGGCGGAAAGAACAAAGGATGGAGAATATGGATCATAATGGTGTTAAGGGTACTATCCTCAATCAAACGAAAGTTTCAACTTTTGCCTGGAACCCTTTTTTCCTTTGATATTTTTGCCTCCTTCCATTGAGGTCTACATACTTTGACATTTTTCCTCTACATGAATTGTTCTTTTTTGTTGTTGTTGCTAAACTCACAATTAGCACCTGCTGGGGTAAATATTCACACCTGTCCATGGTCTAGTAAGATCCTTACAGGTTATGTGGCAGTCGTGAGCATGTACCTCGCAAACCTCCAACTACCCAGAGCATAACTGACAAGGGCTCCAATGCCTGAGCTCTGGAATCCCCTACACACATGCACTGTGCCCAGCCATGACTGAGTGTGCCAGGGATGTTAAAGCAAACCCACTCTCAAGAGACATAGGACTCCTCTAGAGGCTGGCTTTGGCTTGAGGACTCTCAGTGGCCTTCTTGAACATTCCTTAGACTCATAGCTGTCTAAGAAGTTTCCCACAACTTTTTCTCCCCTTCTCCTTCACTTGGGGTCAGACTTGCATTTTGATCCGATAGATCTCTTAGACTTTCTTACTTCTTTCTCATTTTTCCTCATTTCCTCTAATAAAATTCTGGCACATTTCATCCTGGCTTGGCATTTGCTTGTTGGAGATGCTCAGACTAACACAAGTTAACAGAGAGAGTCCACTGGACAAACCAGGGCAGCCCCACCCAGCCCAGCATCAATCCCACCAGTACTGAACCTTAGATTTCAGCCCCTGTTATGAGCTGAGTTGTGTCTTTCCAAAAAGTCCTATGTTGAAGTTCTAACTTCCAGGACTTCAGAATGTGGCTATACTGGAAAATAGCATCTTTAAAGAGGTAATTAAATTAAAATGAGATCATTGGAGTGGGCCCTAATGGAATATGACCAGTGTCCTTACAAGGAGAGATTAGTGTGCATAGAGTGTCACACAAGGACCCTTGGTCATCTGCAAGCCAAGGAGACAAGCCTCAGAGGAAATCAACTCTACTGACACCTGGTCTTAGACTTGTGGCCTTCAGAGATATGAGAAAATAAATTTCTGTTGTTTAAGTCACCCAGGCTGTGGTACTTAGTTATAGCAGCCATAGCAAAGTAATACAGTCTCCTTATATTTTATGGCCTGAATTGGGAGGTGCCTTCCCTTATCTTTGAGGCAGCCTGTTTCTCCAATCCAGTCCTGTGTGAGATCTCTCATCCATCTAAAAGGGAGCCCCTTCAATTTCTTGCACACAGAGGACATAAACAACACACTGAGCATCCTGATAATAGGGCTTCAAGTTAAAGGGTCTTGACAATCTATCTCATATTAAGGACAAGAAAATGAGAATACTGTCTGCTGCTCCTAGCACTGAGGAGTCTACAACAGAGTTAAGAATGAAATTCAAGGGGTGCTTGGGTGGCTCAGGTGGTTAAGCGTCTCCCTTCAGATCAGGTCATGATCCCAGAATCCTGGGATGGAGCCCCACATTGGGCTCCCTACTCAGCGGGGATTCTGCTTCTCCTCTCCCTTCCCCCTTATCATGCTCTCTCACTCATTCTCTCTCTCTCTAATAATAAATAAGATCTTTAAAAAAATGAATGAAATTCAACAACATTCTGGCTTCACAATACAAAAATTCAACAGGGCCACAGAAGGCTGCATGAAAGCAGCAGTTACAGCAATACTGTGTCCTCACTCTGAAGAGCCAACAGCCAAAGCATCAGAAGAAACCCATTCACTCAATTTCCAAGGACCCAGGATTTTTGGGGAAAGCAGCAAAGCACAGTTCTGAAGAGAAAGAAATGTTCAAACACCCAAGAATCCTGTCTTGGGACGTCATCACTTTCTAAAATGACTCTGAATTCCACAACCAACTCACACCCGCAGTGGAGAGTATAAATTTGTTTGAATTTTCAGGAAGTCTTTTGGAATAAGATTCTCCTGAAGAGTTTTAATTTCACTAAGGATTCTCTCAGAGTGGATGAATAAGAATTAGTTTCTTGTCAGTAAAGTTGCCTGGTGGGGAGGAGGAATCTCTTTTCCTTCTATGCTACTATTTTATGCCATTCTACCAACATTCCCAATGGCTATCATCCTGTATGTGCAAGATGTAAATTAGGTTCATTCATGCTGCTTTTATCTCAGCCTTTCCCATTTTGAGAACACTGACTTCTGACTACACTCTGATCCTCTATTTCCCATCAGACCTTCCTAAGGTGCCAACCACCTCATGCAGGAGAATGCCCCCCAGAACCATTTGTCCCAGATCTTCCGTGGAAATCATCACCCTATCACCTTCAGATTCTGGTTCAGAGAGATCGAAGGAGATGTTGCCTAACTCTGTAACTCATATAGGGACTCACTAATTGCTTTTATGAATTGACAAAAGTGATGTGCATATAAAGCCTAGAAAGAAAAAAAATTTAATGCAAATAATTCTGTGAAGGTGATGAGGTTAAAAATGTGTGTGTTTGTGTGTGTGGTTTTAAATTTTTCTTTAATGTATAAATAACCATAAAATCAAAAAATGGATAAACTAGTGTAAAATAAAAATCCATCATTGGCAACTTGGTACTTCTGAGCCAAGACCAGGTCTAGAATTTTAGTGGGACAAAGTCCAAAATCTTATTATTTCCTCTAGATTTCTTCTCCAAGGTCCAGTTTCCTCTACTTTGCCACTCCTTTCCTTTCCAATGCTTTTTTCTCCCCTTATTTGAGATCATCCCTGGGGAATTAAAGAGTGCTGAGATTTTCATATTAGGAGTATCCTTACTATTCACTTTTCCTGGAATGAAGTGTCCTTCTCCCACCACCTCGACATCTCTGCTCAAATGTCAACCTCTCAGTAAGGTCTTCCCCGACCACCCTATTAAAGTTTACAAACCATTCCCCAACCCCCGGTACTCCATATCCCCTTTTCTGCTTTATTTTTTCTTAGCTCTATTGAGAACCAAGGATTTTCTGTTTTGTCTACTTCTCTTTTCCCAACATCTAGAACAGTTCCTGGAACATTCTTAGAGGCTCAGTAAACCTTTGTTGAATAAATGAAGAAATAATACCTTGTTGGAAATCTAGTTGGGGCTCACTGTCTCTTTTTAATACCTCAGACCACTTTTTAGCCACTTGCTGCCAGAATCCCATCATCCAGCAAGGGACTTTCTTGGGTGAAATACTGACAATCTATCTCAAGGCTAGCCACCTCCCATCATGTACAATGGATCTATAGGAAATATATGCATCAGTAACAGAGGTGTACCTTCTTTCTTAATAATAGAGCTTTTAAGTTTATCTGGGTACATAGTCAACAGAGAGGAAGATTATACTGACTAGCCTTGCTTGCAGCTAAGAAAAGCAATATAACTAATTTTTGGTCAATGAGATATAAGAAAAAGTGTTGTATGAAAATCCCAGGAAATATTCTTAAATAAGAGGAGTACACTATTCTTTATTTCTTTCTCCTTTTTGATGGCCAAATATGAACGTGATGGCTAAAGGTTGAATAGCCATGCTAGACCATGAGGTAGAAACCTAATGCCAAACACTTAATAGCTGTGTGATAAAAGGAGCCTAAGTCCTTGATGACTGTGGGCCATCTCTACTGACTACCTATATATTTTTCTAGAAATGGATCCATTTTATCTAAATTGTAAATTTGTTTGCATAGTTATTCATAATATTTTCTTATTGTCTTTAGAATATCCTTAGGATCTGTAGTGATGTCTTCTTTTGTATTGATAATGATTGTGTCTTCTTTCTCTCTTTTCTTGATCAATCTTGCCAAAGGTATATCAATTTTATTAGTTTTAAAGGGTTTGACTTTTAGATCTGTTGATGATCCCTTCTATTGATATCTTTTCTATTACCATTATAATTTATTTCTTCCCACTGTGGGAGTGTTATTTAGCTATTTTTCTACATTTTTGAATGTGGGAATAAAAGTTTTTCTGTAGATACTCCTTTAGCTACATCTTGCAAATGATCATATGTCATATTTTCATTATCAATCTATTTTCTAAATACCAATTCTTGTTTGTCTCATAGGTAATTTAGGAGTGTGTTTTTTAGTTTCCAAAAATATATGGATATTCTAGCTATCTTTCTTGTATTTGTTTGTAGGAAAATCCCATCATGGTCAGATTCTATACAAATAAAATTCCTTTCCATCCATTATAGAATAAATGTTTGTAAATATCCTGTGTGTGATGGAAAATAACTGTATTCTGCTTTTCTAAAAAATTGTTCTATAATGACCATTAATTCAGGTTCGTTCAATGCATTATTCAACTCTTTTAAATTCTTACAGATTTTTGTCTAATTGCTCTATCAATTACTTACAGATGTGTAGTAAAATTAACTACTGTGATTGTGAATTTGTCCACTTATCCCTGAAGTTTTGGTAATTTTTGCTTTATATATATATATTAAGACTATGCTATTTGGAGTAAGTAAATTTAGAAATATTTTATAAACCTGGTGAATTATTCTTTTGTCATCATCTAGAGATATGTTTGTTTCTAATAAGTCTGTTTTATCTGATATTAATATAGCTACTTTTGGTTAATATAGCTTTTGGTTTGGGTTTTGATTTTAATTTGTAGGATATAACTTTTTCTATGGCATTAGACTTTCTGAATATGCTTTACCTGTGCCTCTTGTAAAGAATATACAGTTTCTTTTAAAAAAAAACTGCTAATTTTAATTAGCATATTTGCTCCATTTATATTTAACATAATTACTGATATATGTGCACTTATCTATCATTATATGCTCCCTATTTGTTCTGCCTATTTCACATTTTTCCCTTATTTCCTGCTGCATTTGAATTGATTATATTTTAATCATTCAGTTTTCTCCCATTCTGTGGTTTGTAAGCAATTATATACTGCTTTTGAATTCTCTCGGTGTTACCCTTGAAACTATTGGATGCATGTAGGCTTATCAAGGTTTGATTAATTAATGTTAAATTAATACCCTTACCATCATCTTGACAATGAAAAGACCTTTAACATTTTTTGAAGGTTGACTGATTTGACAGAGAAACAGTACAAGCAGGCAGAGTGGCAGGTAGAGAAAGAGGGAGAAGCAGGCTCCCCTATAAGCAGAGAGCCCAATATGGGGCTCCATCCCAGGACCCTGGGATCATGACCTGAGCTGAAGGCAGATGCTTAACTGACTGAGCCACCCAAGTGCCTAAGACCTAAAATATTTTAACTCCATTCTCTAACCCTTATTTAATACCCACTTGCATCTCCTGCTGTCCTGAATTTAATTTTGTATATATTTTTAAATTCCAAAAAACATGATGATGATGATTGCTTTATACAATATTCATGAACAGCAATATTCATCTCCATTTACCCACATATTAGCATTTTCATTCATCTTGAAATCTTCCTGCATTTCCAACCTTTTATCTGGCATCATCTTCCTTTTTGTCTGAAGTTTACCCTTTAGTATTTCCTTTACTGCTGATGTGCTGGTGACAAATTCTCCATTTCATTTTGTCTGGAAACGTCTTTATTCTTCCTGTATATATTAGTACTTTCCTTCTCTCAGCATTTTGGACATATCAGTCCTCTGTATTTGGGCCCCCATTGTTGCAAGTAGGAAGGCAGCTGTTGGCCTGTTGCTTTTTTCAAGGTAATCCAAGGTATTTCCTTGGTCTCTCTTACTATAATATGCCACACATGGATTTCTTTTTTGCATATTCTGTTCAGAATGTATTGGGTTCCTTAAAATGATGGATTAATGTCTTTCATCGGTTCCGAAGAAATGCTTAGCCATTATCTCTTCAAATATCAATCCAGTTCCATTAGAAAAATTTGACAGATGCGATATTTCCCTCCCCTCTTTCCAAGATTCAAATTAAATGATTGTCCTATATTCTCACTATATTCTCCATGTATATTGTTTTTAGTGTTTTCTTACAATAAAGACTGTCATTATTAGTGTGAGGGTTTTGCATTTTTTAATTTGCACTTTTTCATTTTAATGTTTCCTCCCAGACCAAAATGAAGCAATTGCTTTAGATGCTTTGAAATTACTATGCTTTTCAAATACTTATTCTTTTCATACAATTAACTCCTCCTCTCTCTAATGCTGGCAACACTGACAATGGTCTTAGCTGGTCTTACCCAATCTTACCTAGATCCCTGAAACCATGTCATGTGCATGACCTCATTCTCCCTGCCAGTCTCTTGATCTTTAGCAAAAGGGCAACTGAAAAGAAACCTTAGCACGCCTGGTTTAGGGAGAAGGAAAAAGGGGATACAAAAAGAGGGGTCCAATTTGCTACAGAGAATTAAAATAAATGGGGTTTTTTGTTGTTTTTATTTTTGTTTTTAAAGTTTTATTCAGGGATGCCTGGGTGGCTCAATGGTTGAGAGTCTGCCTTTGGCTCAGGTCGTGATCTCGGGATCTTGGGATCAACTCCTGCATCAGGATCCCCTAGGGAGCCTGCTTCTTCCTCTGCCTGTGTGTGTGTGTGTGTGTGTGTGTGTGTGTGTGTGTCATGAATAAAATAAAATCTTTTAAAAATAAATAAAGTTTTGTTCAAATAATAAGTGTCTTATCTCCAAGGGGTGATCCATTAATTTGTTAACTCACTAGGATGGATTACTTTCTCAAATTCAGGACAGTAATTGGATGGAGAGGGAGAAGGAGCAGGGAAAATGGGAGAAGTCAATGGCCAATCCAGTAGATTTTGGGTGTCTGCAAAAGGAGAAAGAGTCAGAGGAAAAAGAGACCAGAGGAAAAAAGGCATAAAAACTTATGGTTGGGGATGACAAACCAAAACGCCACACTCACCCCATTTGTCCCATCTCCTCCATCTCCTGTTTATACAGCAAAAATACCTTTACCACCCCTGAGGGCTCCTGCCCCAACCAATCCCCCTTATCCGCTCCCAGGAGGACCTATCTCTTCCACGATGATAAAATCCTTTCATCTACTACCATACCTTTCTCCTTCCTTTCCATGTCTGAGTTCCTTGAACCCTAGGTCCCCTTCTCACCTCCTTGTTGCTCCCTCTCTGGTCATCATGGTTCACTCACACTGGAGGGACTCTCCCCTGAGCTCCATACTCAATAACCACTTGTCATCTCCATTTGTATATCTCAAAGTCACTTAATATCTTCCCCACTCTCTAAATCTGGGTCTCCTATTACTATTATGTATTCTCCTTTTCAGTAAATAGTCCCCATCTCCAATCACATAAAGTAGAAATTGAAGTTCTTTCTTCACACCTACCATTCCTCAAGCCTAGATCTGGTTCATCTTCCTAGCTTGACCCCTAAGCTCCTAAAACATTTCTCAATCTGTATCTGTTTATCTTCTTACCCACCACCCAGTACCTGCTGATCCATGTGCCTGCATGGACTTTGCGGTCCCATCCATTTCTATAGCAGCCACCGGGACCACTCTGAAAATGCAAATCTGACTCTATCACTCCTTTGCTAAAAATGTATCAGTGATTCCTTAATGATCTTAGGAAAAAGAACCCAAAATCCTTAAAATAGTGTAGTAACAGGAATCTTATTTTTAAACATACACACACCCCCACACACTTTTATCTTTTGTCTTCCCAAATAAGTCAAAATATCCCTAGATGGCAAAGCATCTATCTACTGGGGAGAGATTAGGACTGAAAAGGAAGAATGCCAAAAGAGGGACAGGAATTGATAGCCACATTTGTTATTTCAAAATGGGGTTTTACAGCAACCAATAGACATGCAAGGGAGAATTTTCTGAATTCCTTTATCCTCTCTTTTGGCTTACTTCAGAATCAAGACTGGTTGTCCACACAACAGAGTTCTACACAGCACAGAGAAGTTTCCCCTTGCAAAGGCCATTTGGTGAACAAAACAGAAACACAGCAAGAGCTGGGGTCAGGCTGAATCATCCGGGGGAAAATTGCTGGGCTCTAATCCATTAGAGGGAGACATGGAGAGAAAGAGAGAGAGAGAGGATGGTGAGGGAAGGAGAGAGGCCCAGCTACTTGATGCACAGGCAGCCGATCACAGTCACCAACATCAGCAAAGCACACAGTGGCCAGGGACACAAGAGCACTGCTGCAGAGACCAAAAGGAGCAGAGGACAGTCCAGGTCACTTTAGGGCTCCAAGGTCCCTTTTGTCACTTCTGCTACAAGTACCAACTAGGCCAAAGTCCACCCCAATACTCTTAGGAGCCAGCCTGAAAAGTTACAGGTAAGGGTAGCAAAATCTAAGCATGTTTACTCAAAAAAGACTATATTTTTATTTCACACCAAGTTTTGAAACTGAAAGTCTTGCTCCTCAGCAGATGGAGTTTCTGAGAAAGACCAAATTAGATAACAATCCCCCCCCATAAAAAAAAATAGGAAAAAGAGAAGGAGGGCGGGATGCGGGGAGGGAAGGAAGAGAAACAGAAGGGAAGAAGGAGAAAGGGGAGTAGGAGGGAGGGAACCATCACTGCTCCTCACCCAACTTGCAAGTTGACTAGCACCTCTGGCTACGGTGTCCTGGGAAGCCCGGCACCCCACCTGCTGTCAGCCCCACCAGCCACTTCTCGCACCTCTCTCTCCCTCACTCCATTCTCAAGTCACACTGGCCACCTTTCCTTTTCTCAAACCAACTGTGGTCCCTCCCACCTCCAGATGCTGTCCTACACAGCCCCTCTCCTCTTCTCCCTGGCCACCACCACACCCTACCCAGCTAACTGGACTCTTGGGCCCTGCCTCACTTTCCTGAGAAAGCTATCCCAAATCCCTCACTCCCTGGCCCTGTACCCCCAACTGCACGGGCCCAGAGCCACCCTGCTTATGGCCCCAGAGCTCTCTGAACTTCTCCCTATCACCATCTTCCCTGTTGGCAATCACAGCGCTGTTAGCTTGTACCATTAATTTCGCCAACTCAGAGACTACAAGGACTCTGAGTAGAACCACACAGACTCTACTGTGTGACTGGCAGGACTGCTTTGCTCACCATTGCATCTCCAATATTTAACATACAATAGGCATTCAATTAATCTTTATTGAATAAAAGAACTGCTCAATAAATGAATAAACAAATGAACAATCTGTTCAAAAATGTAATGGGCTGCTTTGTGAGAAAAGCGGCCTCCATCCCCACACATTCAAGCCCAGGGAGATGATTGCCATTGGGGACACTTTAGTAGCAGGAGAGCCTGCATGGATGGATGGTTGAGTGCACACCTCTCAGGTCTCATCCATCTCAGAAGTCTCATGCTTTGCTGTATTTATGTGTTCCCAGAGCTAGTGCAATTTCCTCAGACCTCAAGGGTGTCAGAGGCAGATGGGCCCGACATGTGCCTGAGACCAGAGAACAGCTTTCTTCAATGCAGGATGAGAAGAATAAGTATCTGTCTATGCCCCTGGTGGCTTTGTAAGCTGGTCACCCCCAGGTGGTGTGACAGCATTGTGGCATAGAGGAAGCCACGGAGAGAGTCAAGGAGAAAGATCTCATACACCTGAGCCAATTGCATTAGTTAAAAAGTCACAGAGCAGTAAAGGAACCCAGAGGGTAAACTCTAAGCATGTGTCTCCTTGACTTTATTCCCTTCTCATTGTAAGCTGTCTTGAGAGAATGTGGACACTCCGAACCCACTGCCCATTACCATGTTTTGTACATGGTGGGTGTTTGACACACATCCAGTAAGTGAAAGTGAGCAGACAACCTTCACCGCTCAGTATTTATTATTGCCTCCCCATCAGCTGTTGCTGCTCGAGGTGGGGTTGTCTGTGTGTGTGTGTGTGTGTGTGTGTGTGTGTGTGTGCATGTGCACATGTAGATAGAGTACTTATATATGGATGCGGTGGCAAACAGAAGTGAGGCACCAACTTGTATCCAACATAAAAATGTTTTATGTCAGCTTCAGCAGCAGCCCCCCATGGGGGCTGTCCATATCATATGCAGAGAAGGACCCTTTTATAGACACAGCTCACTACCCAATCCCCACTGCCTACGTCTATATCCGAAAGGCTAATGATGTTTTTCCAGAGTCTTAAAATATTTTGCTTCTGAAAACCTTATTAAAATGAAAATGTTTTTGGAAGGGGAATGGCTTAAGCTTTTATACTTTATATTTTAGAGAGGACTGTGATGGGTAATTAGGAAGGGCCTGGAACATCAAACACCAGACTGGGAGTGGATAAAGCAAGATAAGAGGATGGGAAAACCCAGCATACAGAGAGCTGCCAGTAGTAACCCTTGTCACCTGTAAACATCATTTTCACAACTTTGCTTGGGAGGCCCAGAGGATAACTGTTTCTCCTCAAAGGAACCACTCTGCAGGTTTTTGAGATAAATGGATGTGCTCTGTTTGGTTTAGAGTAACCGAAAGAGTGCTGGACTCACTTGAGATTTTTCTGATCAAGACAACAGCATCTCGGAGGCTCTGCAGCATTGATGGCTGCAGTCTGGCCATTTCCTGGTTACGAGAGATAAGGAGCAGCAGCAGGGGATGGGATGAGGTCTGCATTGCTGCTCCAGGAAGCTCAGGACATCCATCTCCACCCCCTACACATAGCCTGTGCAACGTCAAGTTTGGGGAGGACTCGGAGACGTGGGTGTATAAAAGGAAATGAAGGATGAAGAGAGGAAAACAAAGAAAGCCAGAGAAGGAGGAGGACAGGTTAAGCATCTGGAAAATTACTGCAGTCTCATGGCTTTTGCTGCTTCAACAGCAGGATGAGTCATCTGCTGGTTGCCTAGGCAACAGCTCTCTTTCTCCTGCTGCTGATCAATTTCATCTGCACAAACGTCCCATGAAACTGTGAGCTGTAAAGATAATATACCTGAGTCACAGAAAGTCCTGCCAAACGGGGTCTGCATTTCAAGTGCTCTGAGCCAGACCATATCCTTACGTGCATGCCTAACCATCATCTCTGTATCCCATCCCTGGCCCCATTCACACACACACACACACACACACACACACACACACACACATGCAGGCTGCACGCCCAGACAGCAATGCGCCAGCACAGAGGTCAGGATATGGGCAGGAGGAAATTGTCACCTCTGCCTTATTCTGGTTATCCTGGGATCATAACCGTCTGACCTCACTGTCTCCCCTTAAAGACAGAGTGGATAAGTAGCCATTCTCTCATCTTACATCTCCAAACAGTTCTCTGGATGATGAAATACAGCCACAGAGGGAAGTTGGGGCAACTCCAGGGGTCAGAGCAGGGGACACAGTGGCCACTGTCTCTACCCTGAGTCCTCCAAAGACATTGTTGTCACCTTCTAATACTTTCTTTTTCCTCCTACCACTTGTCACTACATACAATACACTAAATACATAATTGCTGAGGCACCTGGGTGCCTCAGTCAGTTAAGCGTCTGCCTTTGGCTCAGGTCATAATCCCAATGTCCTTGGATTGAGCCCCAACTCAGCCCCCTGCTCAGCAGGGAGTCTGCGTCTCCCTCCACCCCTCCCCCACTGCTCGTGCTCTCCTTCTTTCTCAAATAAATAAAATCTTTTAAAAAATAAATCAAAAAATAAATACATACATAATTTGTCTTACCCACTAGAGCATATGTTACTTTAGGGTAGGAACTTTATTTGTCCTACTCACCAGTATATCCTTATCTGCTGGCCTAGCTCACCAACCTGCACATAGTAGGTGCTCAGTAAAAGTTTGTTGACTGAACAAATGGATGAATAAATGAATAGCAATGTTTTTGGACCACCCTACAGATAAAGCCACCCTAAAAAAATAATCAATCAATATAGTCAAAACCCCTTCTGAAAGGGCTAACACCCATGGGGCTTCTGTACTGTCTGTGAGACAACATCTACAATATGACAAATCAAGAAACCATCAGTGTCTGTGTTTTCCCCAGTCTCCTGACACTGTTTAGGGTGTGAGGAACTCAGGAAACATCTTGTAGAAAAAAGGACACAAGTCTCACATATATGCAATCATTCCATAGCACAAAGCTGGAAGAGCTGCCAGGCTCTTCATCTGTTGCCAGTGTTCTCTAAGGAATGACAACATGGCATGCACATTGCAATTATTTTTTGTTTGTTTCATCTTCATAACAACCCAGGTAATAAATATTTTATAATTCCCATTTTACAGGTAACTGAGACTAAGAGAGGTTAAATAAAAATACATACATACATAGCATGTCATGTCATGCACGCATGAGAGGTAGCATCAGGATACAACCCCACATCTGAGTTCTTGGCCATACCTAGTGTCGCCTCTCTGCCTGCCACACCCTGCACCTGTCCCTCTCCTTCTTTCCATGAGATTTCCAACCCCCCTTTCTCCTTCAAGAAGCCCAGAGTGTCAATTTTAGCCTGAAGTGTTTTGCATCTTGTACTGTGCTCCCGCATTTTCCAAGTATCTTGGCATAAATTCTATCATTTGAGCTTCAAAACAATGCTGTCTGCTAAGCAAGGGCTCATCATCATTGCAGATGTAGAAAATAAGAAACAGAAATGTAAAGTGACTTGAACGACACTATTTACCTAATCAGAGCTGGGATTTGCACATTAGTACTCCGTTGCCACTATCTCTCCAGCCCAACTGAGCCCTGGCAAACAGCATCCAAGGGTGTGCTCAGTGTTATCAGCCCCAGACCCTGCTTGCACCCTAATTTTATTGAGTCCCCATGCTCAAAGCTGCCCCTCAGAAGCCTCAAGCTGTCAAATATTGATCCACCTTTCAGCTAATTCTATGCAGAGCCTGCCTTGAGGAACCTCAAGAACCTTCCAATCACAGAAAAGCAACCTAAGATTTCAGAGGAAATCTGAATATCTGAGAAAGAGTCTAAATGTTATAGCCTAATTTAGAAAATGGTGCCAGATATTTGTACTAATTTTATCTTCACTCTTTCCTTGCCTTGATACCTTCAGCCTCAGTCTGCTCCCCACCTACCCCCTTTCCTCTTCAAAAAGGAAATAACCTTGCATCATCCACCATGCAGTAAAAATGCTTTAAATTATAGCCCTTTGGGCATCATCCTGAGAAACAAGGTCACAAAGCATTCTTATCAGCTCTCCCTGCAAACAATGCCAGGCTATGTTGGAATGAGTAATTAGAAGAAACACAATTATAGATTTTAATCCAAACTCTTATAAAATGTCCTTACTGGATAGCAACCAATGAGCATATAAAATGAAACATACTAATGATCACCAAAAATGATGAGTCTAGCTTTAAGTGGTTTCTATGAACTATCCCACCTGCCTGCCAGAGCAGTTCTTTTCCTTCATTATGGCTTCCTTTCTCTATGATTTGTCTACATGGACAATTTCCTGTCCGTATGAAAGCCATATTGTTCCTTCTGTGTCTGAGCCCATGTCTTTGTGCACAAATCTGTATGTCAGGGTTAGGGAGGACTAGACTGAGTGAGGACCTCCACATGCTAGGTACTGTACCAGATGTTTTCCATATGTAAACTCATCCCCACCTCCAGGGGATTTGTGATGATAGTAGGATTGCTAGTGATCTTTTCCTTTTACAGATGAAGAAACTTAGACTCAAAGAAGTGAAGAGTTTGCCTAACAACACACAATAATAAAAGTAATCCTAGCAATAGACCTAGAACAGTATCTGGGTATAGCACCGAAAACATCTACACATTCCCTCAACACTTTTATTTCAGCATGGGACAACTTTCTTCAATGAATCTCAGTGAGCATTACCACTAAATGACCAGGAGGAGGAAACTATGTTGAATCTTTAATAAGTCTCTTTTCCCCACTTATGAGATCAACAATGACAATGGAGTGTTCATCTTAATTTTGTTTCGGCTAAAATTAATTCTCACAGTTTAACCCCTTAAAAGTACTATTTAATTGTCAAAATTATATACAAACCAAGTCAGAGACCTTTTAAACTTTTCAAATCTACCTATTCCCTCAACTGTGAGGGCGGGATAATAACTATTTCTTATTTTTCCAGAAATAGGCCATTACATTAATTCTAATAATAATAAATAAAGCCATTTTGGAATATTTAAACAATTTGCTTGCCTTCAATGTTTGAGCTTAAGAAAAAAAATTTTGATTAATTAAAAAATAATTCCAGTCCTGCTGATGTCTTAATTATTCATATCTGACCCACAATTTGGACATTGCTTCTGTTACACCCTTGTGCTGACTAATCAGATGCATCATTATCCAGTCCATTAAAAATATGAGGATGGTTACTGGTGGTTTTATAAAGAGCAAAATATTCTCAGATTACTTGTTCTTTCAATATTAAAAAAACTTTTTAAAGATTTTATCCATTCATTCATGATAGACAGAGAGAGAGAGAGAGAAAGAGGCAGAGACACAGGCAGAGGGAGAAGCAGCCTCCATGCCAGGAGCCCAACAGGGGACTCGATCCCAGGACTCCAGGATCATGCCCTGGGCCAAAAGCAGGCGCTGAACTGCTGAGCCACCCAGGGATCCCCTCAATATTAAAATTTATGAGTAAAATCCTTTACTTTCTTTGGAGCTATACGCTTTGCCTTACTCCATAGTTGTGGTCAGAAAGTTGAGTAAAGATCATGTTTTTATAACATGGAACATATTTTCCCATGCATTCTTTTGTGTGTGTGCTCATTCATTCATGTGATTAATTTATATGGGCATTTTCCTGAAAGACATGAAAGTTTCATTAAATATAAATGGCATAAATTTGCTATTTTTAAATTGTAGGATTTTAAACACGGTGACCTCGAGAAGATCTGAGAAAGCTCAAAGACAGAACAGACAGCAAGTTAGGATAAAAAAAGGCAAGAAGAAGAAGAAGTAGTAATAGTAGAAGAAGTCATCACTGGGAGCTGCATCCTTGGCTAGGTAGTATTATTGGAGCAAAAGATGTATGTGGCCAAGTGAAGAGATATGAGGCTGCACAAATAAGCAAAAGCCAGATCTTGAAAGGCTTTACCAAGGAGCATATCCCAAAAAATCCACTAGAGGATTTATACACAGAGTGACATAATCGATTTGTAAACTGACTTTGAGAAAGATGATTTAACCAGCAGTATGAAGATGCACTGGAGGGGCAGGAAGAATGTTTATAATAACCCAGCAAGAAGTAGTAGAAAACTAATCCAAGACCATCAGTGAAGATGGAGATGTAGTGGTGGGTCCAGGAGAGTTTTGAGAGATGGAAACCACAGGAGGTTGTGACTGGCTCTCTGGGAAAAGGAAGAAGTATAACTTAGTGAAGGAGCCAGCCTGGAAGAGGACAATGAAGGGACCTGCCACATTAGGGAATAAGAAACACCAGGGAAGGTGCATGTCTGGCCAGGGATTTAAAATAACAATATTCCAGTGCTTGCATACAGCTAGTGGAGCTGCCCCACAGAGAGCTCGGTGGGACTAGCACATCAGAGAGAAATCTGGCTGGAGAGAATCGGCACTGATCAGTGGAAGCTGAAGCTGGCTTTCAGTGAGGTTGCTCACTATGTGGGTATGGAGCAAGGAGGGGAAACACTGAAGTTTAGATGGGGGGGTGAAGAGGCTTATATGAAAAAATATAAGGCTAGGAGGTCCAGGAAACAGCTATTACCTTAGAAGTCAAAGAAAAAGAGAATTTCAGGAAGAAAACGGCCCACACGGTCAAAGACTGCAGAGACTAAGACGTGCTCTTTGCTTTGCAATATATGAGTGACTCCATTTCAGTGCAGTAGAAAGAACAGAAGCCAGACTGTAACAGGTACAAGAGCTGGAGTAAAGACTGCAAATGTAATCACTGGCATTTTCACGCTGATTATGTTCCAGTAAACAGGTTTCAATATTTTTTTTGTTATGAGACAATATACCCATATGATATAAAGCTTAGAAAATAAAAATACAAAAAAAATCATCCATGATTTATAGATTGTGACAAAATCACTGTACTTTGTCAATTTTCTCCCAGTCCTTAAGAACGCGAATATACTTTACTTCAAAATACTATCTTTTAAGAAACCTGATGATGAAAACCTACAAAAATTCCAGCATGTCCTCCAAATTTATCTATAGTTTACCCCCAAATATTTGTCTTCATTCAAAGCATCTTTGCAAGAGCATGGGACCAAATAAGAGGCCTCAAACTTTAAACTGGAGCCATGTGTTGTTCATAATACACCCAAATTTAAACTTATTTTCATACTCCTTAGAAGCCTAATTCCAGCAAAGCCAGCAGTCTAGTGTCAAATGTGGAAGCTCAGCCAAGCATTTCTCTGCCCACAGGGGCTCCTCCAGGCTTCATCTGAAACATGAAAGTTGTATGAATTCAGGCCCCTGGAAATTGTAACGCAAGCAGGCAATCATCCCACATCAGATAATTTCCTTAGTAGAACCAACTTCTTTCTTACACCATGCCACATACCAAACATTCTCCAGTTTTTGAAGTCTTCAAAGCATACCTAACTAGCTGGGCTTGCTGAAGTAAAAACTGGAAATGTTCTAGTTTACTTAAGCTTGACCTTACCTCCAAGTCAACCTGACTAATATTGCAAAGGAGGCTAGGCTGTCTCACACAAAACACCTCTTCTCCTTCTCTGATACCTGAAAACAAAACCCCTTCCAAAATTTGCCCTGAATTGATAGAGAGAGGGAAAAATGGACAAGTGTATTTTAAATGTCAGCATCCAGGCTTTCATATGGCAATTTTACAAAGGGAAAGGTAATGGTAGAAGTGATGGTATGGATGAGTGAAGGTTTTAAATTAAAAATGTCTGTGAGGGCAGCCTGGGTGGCTCAGTGGTTTAGCGGCGCCTTCAGCCCAGGGTGTGATCCTAGTGTCCCGGGATCGAGTCCCACGTCGGGCTCCCTGCATGGAGCCTGCTTCTCCCTGTGCCTGTGTCTCTGCCTCTCTCTCTCTCTCTCTCTCTCTCTCTGTCATAATAAATAAATAAAATATTTTTTAAAATGTCTGTGAATTTGAGCTATAGAGGTCATCAATGATACTAATAATTCTGAGAGAATAGCCACATAAATATTTGCATTTTACTGAGAGCTACCTAAGCCACAAGTCTTAATCCAAGGCAGTACATCTTAAAAAGTGATAGTAGGAATAGTCTGGAGATATCTCACCTTTGTGGTGTCCTTCCAATGGTATTCTCTGTCTAGCAATCTGTAGCTCAAACTTTTGGTATCCAATCAGGGATAGGTTCTTTTTCAAAGAGCTTTTATAAGTATATAGACTCATATTGAATGGGATCCTTGAAGTGTTAGGCACTAGTGCTCTTCTGTCAGTTGATACCTTAGATACAACACAATATTTTAAACAGACCCCAGAGGCCCTCAGAACTCTTCATACTTCTCAATACAGCTTGAAAACCACTTACCTAGTCCAATGTCCCGT
The DNA here is from genome assembly GCF_048418805.1 of Vulpes vulpes. Taxonomy (NCBI): domain Eukaryota; kingdom Metazoa; phylum Chordata; class Mammalia; order Carnivora; family Canidae; genus Vulpes; species Vulpes vulpes. The sequence continues at coordinate 130,281,933 of NC_132792.1, read as the reverse complement.
GAGCAAATGGGCACCCAAAGAAGGAACATGATGTCTAAGATCATACAGCTAGTGGCAAAACCAGAACCTGCTCACTTCCAGTGCTTTCTCCTATTCCACTTTGGGGCTGCCAGTGTTATCTTCTATTTGACGCTGACTACTCACTGGAGAATACTCCCCCAGAGACCATCAAGCCATTCCAACCCTGTGTCTAGGACATGTGTTACCAGGACCCTGAAGAGCAGCCTAGGCTCCTTCTCCATCTACATCCTCCATGTCTACTTCCTGATTGGAAACTTAAAATTTAGGGTTAAAAATTTAAATGGTCCCGATTGAGTTGGGTAAGTAATCATTAATAAACAATGAAGCTCAATTGTATTTGGTCTTCCTCTGGTCCCTCCTGAATTCATAAGTGGAGAGGTCTGTAATTCCTTTATCCCTGGAACCAGGGAGAGCAGCCAGAGGGGGCGGCAGTGCTCTAAAGGGAGCAAGCCCGAGTTCCAGTGGGGACACCTTAGGTAGCATTCCTTCGGAGAGCATCTACTGAGTGCCTACTGTTTGTCATCCTCTGTGCCTCGCATGGGGGATGCAAAGACTGTTTGTCCCCAGTCCTAGTCATGAGGGGTCTATGTGGTCCTGTCTGACCACAGCTGGATAAACTTGGATAAACCTGAATTTTGTAAGCAGTTCTATCTGGACTCCTTAACTCTAACCCAACCTGTCTTAGGAATTCTGTGATTATCTCTGAGCCTCCAAATGAAGATGAAAGCGGACAGAACCAGGGACAAAAAGCAAACCTATGAATTCAGAGATTATGAGGTAAACAGTCCTAGCCAAAATTTAGCTTCTCCTCTACCTTTTCATTTCTCCTTAGCTCTCTCCCGCAGGGACACCTACACAGTCCCACACCTGGCACCCCCCTCACTATCCCTCTCACACCCGTTCTCACTCACTCTGTCATAGTACTCTCAAAGATGTAGGCTGTGTTTTTAAGGAAGTTTTTTAACTTCTCTGAGATAAAAATATTCACCTAATAGGACTGTCAGAACAATTAAACAAGGCAACACCTAAAAGGGACCTAAAAGTTCTCCATAAATATTGGTTGTTGCCATCATTATTACTTATCTTTATTACAGTTGCTATCCCTTCCCTTACTGATCTACTTTTTCCTGAGGTGTTTGCATTCAACAGGAGACAAAGAGCCTTTAAATCCAAACAATTCTCTTCCTAATGGTGGGGTTTCAAACCAAGAGAAAGATTGGGCAGGGGTCCTTCATGCACCCTCAATATCTCCCTTTGAGTAGCACCCGCGTGGGGCTCACCAAAGCTGCTCTCCACATCCCAGCTTCCACCGCAATGCTGACTGCATCTGTTGCTCTGCGCCAAGGGCCCACGTGGCTCTCCTGCTCTGGCACACAGAGCTGGTTGTCATGCTCCACAGTGCAGAGGCAAAACGTGCCTGGGTTCCTGCAGGGGCAGGAACAACAAAGCAGATGTTTACGTGCATTTGCCTTCAAACAGAGAAATGCCTCTCTTCCTGGCAACTAACTTAGCTTTGCCAGCTGTGCCTGAGCCAGGACAGCCCAAGGTCAAGCACCCTGGGGCCTCATCCGAGATTTATAATGAGGCCAGCAGAGCAGACTGCTGCAGTAAGAGTCAGCATAAAACTGCCGGCTCTCAGCTCCAAGGCAAGGCAACATGACTCAGCAATCTAGTCTACATCCCAGCTTTCTCTGATTTTCCTCCCTCCTCTCCATCCCTACAGCCACCTCCTTAGCCAGGGTTCTTGTCATCTTTCCCCATGTAAATAAAAAGCAGCCAATTTTTACCAAGTGCTTATTATGTGCCAGACAATGTATGCTAAAATTTTTGCAAGGCTTCTCATCAAAACCTCAAAATAGCCCATGAGATAGAAATTATTTTTTCCTATTTTACAGATAAGGAAAATTAAGGATGCTCAGAGAAGGTAACACTTGACTAGAACTTTTGCCCTCTTATCCTCACCCTGTAGCCTCCTTCCTTCTTGCCTCTCACTGTGCCAATTGCTATCCCCCAACAAGCAATGAACATCTCTGCCACGAGTCCATCTCTCCTCCCACCTATCCACCAACTACTTACAAGAATTTGTTCCTAAAATGTGAATCTCACCATGTCATTCACATATTGAAATCCTTCAAAGACTCCCCATTAGGTCCAAATAAAGTCAAGATTCCCTTAACTGGCATTCTAGTCCTTTCCCAACCTTACTCCAAGCCACCCATCTAGTCCCATCACCTGTTCCCTCCTACATGAAGCTACATGTCATCCAAAAGGAGCTCTCCATCCATCACATGTACCATCCTTTGTGGAATGTGGTTTCCCCAATCTTCTGCCTAGCAAACATCTATTCATGCTTGAAGACCCAGCTCAAATGTCACTTGTCCTGTGAAATCCTCCCAAATTCCCTCTGACCCTTCACTCTGTTACTTCCTCTGGAATCTTCCAGCCTTTCCCATTCTTTCCAATAAGCTGCTACTACATCAAATTGTATGTAATTTCTCCCAGTGGGCTGGAAGCGCTCCCAGTGCAGGGAGAGCTTTTCATTCCAGTCCCCTTACCTTCCATAAGGCCTAGACAGGGTGGTTTATTGAATATTTACTGCATGCTGGATGAAGGAATCATTTATTTATTCATTGGGTTAACTGGTTTGTAGTCAGTCATTGGCTAGTGTGTTGTGAGTTAGCAGTTAATCATGGACAATGTGGGCAAGGCACCATGCTAGGGACTAAGGAGGCAAAGATGAATAAAAGTTAGACCCCCCTGGGGGAGTCCCAGCTTTGGTCTAATGCTTCTATAACCCTGGGCTTTTATTGCTTTTTTCTTGACTCCCTTCCCAGAAAACAAATTGAATTGCAGAGCCTGCAAAATACCACCAAATTCCATTCTGTTTAATCTGAACACAATGGTCATCCATTTAACTGCCACCTTCCTTACAAAAACAAAAAAAACAAAAACAAAAACAAAAACAAAAAAACCTCAATTGTCAGGTCTAAATCACAGTTCATACAAATAACCAAGGTTAAATAGCTTGCAGCTCCACCAGGATCCAAAATCCATCATGATGTCAGTTCCTGAGTTCTTACAAATTCAATTAACTATTCTGATTAATCAGGGATTAATTAACCAAACTGTGCTGACAAGAAAGTATTAAGGCTTAAGGTGGTTATTTTTCTAGAGATAAGTGCTCATAACACTGGGCTGTGCCATTTCATTAGATCCAAATTGAAGTCTTTGCTCTCTGCCTCTCTGAGCTGTTTTGTCATTTGATAATATACTATTCAGTTCTCTAATCTTCTTCTACACAAACAGACCTTATTTCACCAATATGATAAGGACACCGGAAGTACCTTCTGGGCAAGGATTCCACCTGTGTGACCCCTGCCAAACCTACCAGCACAGTGCTCTCCTACACAGAGACTCTAGAATTGGAGATGCAAGACGTGGAAGAGAATCTGGAGACCATCTCAGCTGAAAACCTCATTAGACACAGGAAAGAAACAAGAGCCAGAGAAGGGCAATGACATGCCCAAGGCTAAGCTGGGACCAGGTTCCTTAAACTCAGTTAATAATAACATCAACACAACAGTTACCCTTTGTTTACTGCCAGGGAGATCTGCTGATCTGCAAGCAGCATGAGCCCAAATGCTGAGATCAGTACCAGTGATCATTATCAGTGGTCTGAGAGACACAGATCTGAGTTCAGGGCTACCAAAGAAGCCCAAGTCTGAGGCATCAGATCCTTGGGAAAAAAGAAGTGTGGAGAAGTGATTCTGATCTCTGGACCCCTCTGGCTCTCCAGACAGTTGCTGACTTGCAAGCAGCAAGCAGAAGCCACTAAGCAAGAGACAGAATAATAATAAGACATAGAAGGCAAAGCTTGCAGCAGTCTCACAGCACTATGGAGACAAAACATGGAGTCAGGACCCACCAAGAGGATGCTCTGGGAAACATTCAACCCTTTAGCTGGGACTCCTTGCATTTGTCTCCCATTGCAACTAATTATCACCAAGGGAATGCTTTAAACAACAAAAATTTAGTATCTTACAATTCTGTAGGTTAGAATTCTGACATGGGTCTCACTAGGCTCAAATCTAGGTGCCATCAAGGTCACATTCTCTCTGGAGGCCCTAGGACAATCTGTGCCCTTGCTTTTTCCAGATCCCAGAAGCTGCTCATAGTCCTTGGTGTGTGGCCCTTTCCCCATCTTTGGCACCAGCAACAGCAGATCAAGTCCCTCTCACTAAGCATCACTTTACTCTCCTCTTCTGCTACCCTTTTCCACTGTTAAGGGCCCTGTGACTCCTTTGGGACCACCCAGAGAACCCAGGACAATCTATTTTAATAGCAATCGATTAGTGACCTTAGCTCCATAGCAACCTTCATTCTCCTTTGCCATTGAACCTAACATGTTCATGGATTCCCAGCATTAGGATGTGGGCATCTTGGGGTACCTGGCTAGCTCAGTCGGTAGAGCATGCAACTCTTGATTTCAGGGTTGTGACTTTAAACCTGACATTGGGGGTAGAGTCTACTTAAAAAAAAAAAAAACGAATGCAGACATCTTGGGGAAGGCACAATACTCTGCCAACACCCTCTTGAAGGGTTACCTCTAAGAAGTAAAAGTGAATAAGAAATAAACAGTCCTCACAAAACTGAAACACAGCTCTGAATCACTTCAATCCCAAACACGATTAAGGCAATATGCCCCCAGGATAATAGCCAGCCAGAGCAGAAATAAATCCTCTCTGGAGAAATTTAGCATCATCCAGAGCTTTTATAACCTGTCCTATAAAATGTCTAGCACTTGAGATTACCAAATATATCAGTGTACAAGACCGGATGACCATTGGGTTTCTTTCTGCTCCCCCACTAGAAGATGAGCCCCCTGAGAACAGAGGCTATGTCTAATGTTTTATAACCATGCCTCAGCCTAGGGCCCTGCAAATACGTACTGAATGATTGGCTCCAATGGCCATTACGGCCATTACGGCTGCAGCTCAGTGGACAAGACAGTGGCACTAGGAGGGCTTTGTTTGCTAAAACCTACAGCATCTGCAGGTAGGCTACAGCTCCCCCAGGGCCAGCTTCCCACAGCCAACCTAAATAATAATAATAACAACAACAACAACAACAAGAAAGAACAAAGAAAACCACGCAGCTGACGTTGCGGGCAGCTCATGACAAGATATCCCAGTGAGCGAGCAGAGAACAGACCAGCACTGCTCAACTCACAGCTGATATCCTATGGTCAAAGTTGGCAACATCTTCAGTCCCCCTATCTCTTATTTATTTTGAGATTTTTCATAATGTTTCTGTAAAACAACCTTTTCAAGAGACTTTCCAGGCAAATTGCTGAGAACCAAGGAAGCGAGAGGTCTAAGCCAGGGCTGGTGAGTGCTAAGGTGGAGGGCTCTGCTCCTCGGCCAAGCTACAGGACTCTGTGAACCTGCTCAAGGGCTGCCCCAGGCTGGATGAGGAAGCACCTTATTTCAATTTGTCTGCAGTCGAGGCACTTTTTTCTAATTTGTGCAAAGGCTTCAAGTATGCTGGTGTCAGGCCTGAACTGGGAAAATTTTAAGAAATATTCTAAATTGGAAAAATAATCATTTATTTGAGTACCTGTTATGTGCCAAACACTGTGCTAAGCATTTCACATGTGCTATTCATTCATTACAATGTTATGGGGCTGGTATTGTTACCATTTTACAGACAAAGATACTGAAGCTCAATAAGGTTAATTAATTGAGTTCAGCTCACACAGGCAGGAGGTAGCAGAGCCACTGGGTCACTGTGATTCAAGTACCTGTGTGTTGGGCCACCACAAAATGCTGCCTCACCTTCATTCACTGGGTATTTGAACTTCCCAGCTACTCAGAAAGGGAGCATGGAAAGAAAAAGAATGTATCTGCGGATGGTGGGTAGCCAAGAGGTAAGGCTTTGCCCCTTCTCGACTATGCTGCACCCAATGGTGCCCACCTCTGCAATATCTCCAGAACCTTCCAGTCCTACAGCAAGACTCTTGGGCACTGGGCCATGTGACTTGCTCAGGCTTTCCATTCGAAAGGGGCAGAAGGGAAGAGTACTGTCAGAAGGCAGATCAGCAATTTCCTTTTTCTAAAATATAAAAGTTGGGCAGCGCCAGTGGCTCAGCGGCTTAGCGCCACCTGCAGCCCATGGCCTGATCCTGGAGACCAGGGATCGAGTCCTGCTTCGGGCTTCCTGTGTGGGGCCTGTTTCTCCCTCTTCCTGTGTCTCTGTCTCTCTCTCTTGCTCTGTGTCTTTCCTGAGTAAATAAAATAAAATCTTTTAAAAAAAATAAAACATAAAAGTTTTGTGTACAAAGAAAGAGTCCATGGTCCCCTACGTGTCCTTCAGATTCTTCCAGTATTGTCCACTCCCTTGAGCTGTCTGCGGCCACAGACTGCACTGAGTACTGAAGTGTATCTCCCTATGATTCACTTGCATTTTGGGGGACAGTAAGATTCATCTATAGCTCTTCGTCATTAGGAAGAGAGCCCTGAAATCAGCACGTGTGCCCTTCAGCTTGGTGATGAAGTTGCCAAGGCAACGGCAGCCGCTTTTGACATCATTGAAGGAAGAAAGGCTCCACAGGAAGGTGGGCTGTCCCCTTCCTGATCAGGCTCCACAGTCTTTGTCAGACTTTATTAATTCCCTGAGCCTCTTCAGAGTTCTCAGAGCTACTGTCCCACCCCCACCCACCAGCAAACACAGGAAGCAATGACACTGCCTTTATTAGAAGGTCTTTTTCTCCCTAGTCATCCTCTAGCCAAAGTCACAAAAAAAAAAAAAAAAAAAAAAACCTGGAGGGGGAATGGGGGGGGGGGGTTGGGTGGAAGGGACATTCTGAGTGGCTCCCAGGCACATTTTTCTGTGACTTTTTTGGAGAGCGAAAAGAGACTACGGAGAGGTCTGCACTCACCGGGTAGAGCAGGAACAGAGGTAAGTCTGATCAAAGAAAGAAAGGTTAAAGTTCTCCCATTCCCACCTGAAGCCTTAATAAAGGTTATCACTGAGCAGAGGCTGTTGCTCAATAAAATATAAGGACTTCTTCTCCTCACAGAATAGAAGGGTAACCACCAGGCAGGAGTGGAAGCCACTCTCAGCTCAGCCCCGAGGCAGAGAGAACCTACTGCCTACCAAAGGTCAGTGTTCCTCCTCCATGGAATGAAGGTATTTTTGAGAACAGTTACCCAGCCAAGGACACATTTCCCAGGGAATCCACATCTAGGCCCCATATGACCAGTTCCTACCAACAGAAGGCGAGCAGCAGTGATGCAACCCATTTGCAGGTCAAAATGAGGCCCTCTACATCCTCTCTTGCCCCTTCACTGGCCTTAGGTCAAGATGGCAAAGGGGGGTGGCACAGGGGGGCAGATAGAAGGAGCCTGGTCACCATATTAAACACAGTCACTGGACTGCTTTGTGAGTCAAAAATAAAAATCTCTCGAGTTAGGCAGCTGGGATTTCGGAGCTGCTCTGTTAGAGCAGCTGGCATTAGCTCCTACAGCATTACCACCAAGGTTAAACCAATGAGACAAGGCCTTGCACGAGGCCAGCTGCACCCAGAATAAAAAGCTACCACAAAGCTAAACACAAAACGTGCTCAAACTGGAAAATCCTGGCACAGGGCTGTGTTTGCAGCCAGAACACAGGAGAGATCACTGTGCAAGAAGCAGTGGGGAGGAAGCAGGGCCAGGGAAGATGAGTTCACTGACACCAAGGCCTCTGCTGAGCCCTTGACAGGTCTGTGTCTCTCTGTGCACACCACAGGCCACTGATGTGGATGCCCTCCGAGCAGCAGCCAGGAATGGCCACCACAGTCAGGACTGCTGTGGACAGATAGTGCACAGAGGCAAGCCATGGAGGGTGTGAGTGGGGGGCCGAGGCACAGCCTGCCCTATTCTTACCAAGCCATCCATTCTGGCTCAGAGCTGAGTTCACCTATGGGAAAGGTCCCTTTTTCAAATGTGCATGAAGGTGACTCCCGTGACTCACTTTGCTCCTGTGGTGGGACCACATATACCTGGCATAAAGGCTGTAGGCTGGTGGTGGCCCTGACCGCCATCCCCTGAGATCCTCATGAGGCCAGGGCACAAACTTCTTGCCCTCAAAGCGGCTCCAATAATTAGTCACAATAAAAAAACAAAAACAAAATAAAAAAAACAAAATAAAACTGGAAAGCCACCCCCAGCCAAAAGAAAAATTTGCTATCCCCCTCCTCCCTTCTTCCCCTCCCCAGCCCAAAATCTGATCTGTGCCAGCCAAATCCACTCCCCTTGCCTGCAAGGGAAAAGACAGGAATGCTCTTTGTTGCCGGGAGCTACAGGGACCGATTTAGGGTTCACCTCCAGAGGCCCTTACATCCTGCTGAAGAACAGAATCAGGACAAAGCAGTTGGCAGCAAAGGAGACCCTGGCCCAGAGCAGTGGAGAGAGAGAGAGGCGGGGACACAGAGCATTTGGGAGCAGGCTATCGGGAGGACAAGGACACATGAAATGCCAAAAACCATGCTTGGAGATGCAACAGTGGGCGAGGTCATTCTTACCGTGGGGTTCTCCCAGAGATCACAAGTGAGGCTCTCCAAGAAGGAAACAAGAACTCACACAACAAGAGCTCCCTGTAAGGAATTATTACTCTTTCTTGCAAAATGCATCACTGAACAAGTTATTATCATTCATAAACGATAGGGTTTTCCTGAGGCAGGAAACTGACACAACCTTTTCTGGAAGGTAATTTGGGTCTCTCTAGCAAATAGTTAAATATTCAAACCCTTTGATCTAGCAAGCCCACTTCTAGAAACTTCTTCAAACAGAAATGCTCCCGCTCTCAGAAACTTCTAGAGAAATCTGTACAAAGGCATTCATTGTTGACAAGACATGCCTTTTTGATTCATTTTGCCTGTGAAATTTTGTCACTTATTTCATTTTATAAGAAACATTACGCATCAGTGAGGTGGCTGGTAGGATTCATGACATCATCTGGCTGTGTAAAGGAGCCAAGACCTGGCATTTTATCATTTGTTTTGAAGCTGGTCTCCACCAGTAGAGGTGAGTCCCTTGAGGGCAGGGGCCACCTCCTAGCCACTCGTCCTTTCAGACTCACCACAACATCCAGTATTGCTCAAGTGCTATTTGTTAAATGAATTCAGGGCCCTGCCCTTTTTAGCACAGTATTCTAGAAGCAGAGCTGAGAGAGACCTGCCTCACTCTTGGCTGTGTCCTCATTCCCCTGTGCATGTAGTCACTGCTTTAGGAAGGGAGATGAAGGGGTTCAAGAGAAAGAAGGAGGAGCCACTGTGAAATGACTGACGTCTAGACTGGCAGACCAGTGAACTGTGACTCAAAAGTTCGGCAGCTGAAGTTCTTAAGATGAAGTAAGTCAGAGTCTTCAGCTTGTTGTCTGTACCTTGAACCTCCTGAAATTATATGCAGCCCTTTTCTGGGGAAACTGCGTGTGGCTTTCATGAGCTTCTCAAAGAACTCATGTCTATGATGCCCTAAAAAAGTGATCAAGAATCACTGAGCCAAGGTATTTTGACTCAGAAAAGGGCGTGTTCAGATCATCTTTGCCAAGGAGTAACAGCCGCGGGAGAAGGCCAGCCAGTGTCATAAATAGAGCTACACAGGACTACAAAATAAACTGTCACCCTGATGTGCCAATTTTCCTTTTGCAACCACTTAATACAGTGTTTCAAAGTGCTACAATTTTAGAGCACCCTTACTACAACCCCCACCCAGCTCATAGACTTACCTTGATGTTGTTGTCTGGCTCCAGAGAGTGTGAAGTGGTATTTTCTGACTCTAAAACAAGGAGGCATAAGAGAAGCTGAGAGGGAAACAAGGTGAACGTTCCAAATATCACCTATGAAACAAAATCTACCATGGGAGGTTGTCACTACCCCATTTACTTGATAGTAAAATTATTAATCAAAAATTTTCAGGCAGGCAATCAAAAGTAGTTGATTTTCTGTGACAGCATTTCATTAAACATAGGTCAGAGTCATTTTTGGGAGTGAGTGAGGAATGCTGTTATTCCATTTCCTAAGTCCTCAGAACACTGGCTTCCCCTCATCTGATGTAACCGCTGTCGTCTTATCGAAACAGCAATCAATTCAGCCTCAAGTTATTTGCTTTCAAAAAGCTCTGCTGTTTGCCAATTTGATTACCTTTCAAGATGGCTTTGGTGCTCTTGATATTTTGTAATAGACCAAAGGCAGATTTAACAGGAAGAAATTTTCAAAAATTTGCCACAATCTGTGAGTACATACCAGGAGTAAATTACTGTTTTCCCAATCATCTTCTACTATGCTGCTTTATACAAAATGGCTCTGCCTGAGGCAGAACTTCCAGGCTCCCTCCAACTCTCATCCTTCCACCATGCTATTAGTTCTGGTCCTTTTTTTTAACATACAGGTTAACAGGTAGCTGTGTGAGGCCACCTGACCCTCTGCCCAGGGAGATGATGGGATCACCAACACCACTTATTAGCACTTGTCTGTCTGCTTCGTCATGCTAAGTGCTATAAAAAGCAAATAATAAGATGCTGGGGCACCTGGGTGGCTCAGTTGGTTAAGCATCTGACTCATGATCTAAGCTCAGGTCTTGATCTCAGGGTTGTGAGTTCAAATCCCATGCGGGGCTGCATGCTGGGCATTGAGTCTATTTAAAAAAAAAAAAAAAAAAGCAAAAGGAGATGCAGTAGTTGGTCTCAAGATACCTACCATCCAAGCAGAGAAAAATCTATACTGACACCAAAAAGCGTCTGAGTATGAGAGAGCAGAAACAGAAACTAACCTGGGGAGCAGAAGACCTAGTTGAGAAATTGCAATGAGCTGTGATTCAGAAGACTGGGCTCTGGGCAATTCAAGTTCTGAGTACTTGTCTCCTCTGTCCTCTACCTATAATGGTCATGATCTCTAAAGTCCTGATATGGGTTGTTTCTACTATCCCAAACTTTCCTCCCTCAGTGACTCTGGACAAAGTAAAAGGCTAAGGGGCCTTGGCAGCCACTGCAGCAGCTACAGAACTGGAGACACAAAACAACAGATTCTCCAATGGTCTTGAGTATGCTCATAATCATGATAGATTTGACATTTTCTGGCAGATATCAGAAGTGTCCAGAAGAAGGATGCTTTTTCTAATTCACAGTAAGTTGCAACATGGGCTAGCTTGCAGGCCAGAAATAGGGAGATGAGGTGAGCAAGCAAAGCCCCAAGGGCAAGAGTCAAGGCTGGACCCCATAGCTTCAGATACTCAGACTGGAAACAGACACTTCCAAGGCCTCATGTACCACCACTTTGCAACTGATGCCCAAATCCTAAACCTGACTTCCTGCAGAAATGCTCTACAAATACAGCCAGATATTCTCTGGGACCCTTAAGCCCAACCAAATAGGCCCACCTCCCTTTGCACTTCTATTGAAAGCCTATCATACTCCCACTGCCCAAATCTGAAATCTTAAATTAGCATGGAGTCCTTCATGCCTCCCTGACTTCAGTACTCACTCAGGGACCATGGCCTCAACCTCTGATAGCCTCATGGTCTCTCTATCCATTCCCTCCATGCCAAGCCTTCTGCCACCACTCTGGGCTTTTTTTTTTTTTTAAGATTTCATTTATTTATTTATTCATGACAGACACAGAGAGAGAGGCAGAGACACAGGCAGAGGGAGAAGCAGGATCCCTACAGGGAGCCCAAAGCAGGACTCATCCCAGGACCCCAGGATCATGACCTGAGCCGAAGACAGATGCTCAACCACTGAGACATCTAGATGCCCCTGTCACCACCCAGTTTAAATATCTTTTCTCTCCCCTGAACCACAGATACCCTCCTAACTGATCTTCAGACCACCAATATTGCTGCTTTAATACATCCTAGCTGGTATTGGTTAATTGTCTACAACACTGTTCTAAACACATCACTTCTTGTCCCCAAATCTTCACTATCATCATCCTGCTTACTGAGTCAAACCCACATTGCTCCCAGACAGCACAGTACCCCTCCATGTAGGCAACACTCAGTAATATCAATATCCTCATTGTTCACAGTTGATCCACCAGTGACGAGGAAACCATCTCTCCAAGCCTGTTTCCTTACCTGTTAAATGCAGATGTTAACAAGTTCTACTTTATAGAGCTGTCATGAATATTAAGTAAAATAAAATATATAAAGTGCTTAAATGTTAGTGATGATGATGAAGAAGAAGATGAAGGTGATCTCCCCAGAACATCCCTCAAATGGTTGTACTCAAATCTGACTCATGATTCTTCTTTCTCATGTTCACTTGCAGCCAAGAGCACTTAGCTGTTATGCCCAACAAATGCACTTGATCCCATATCTGTGTCTCAGGTCCCCTCTAACTTCCCTGAAATTGCCTTCTCTAGCTTTCAAGGAATGGAATCTTCCAGGGCCTGATGATTGAAATGACGTAATGAAGAATCCAGTCCACTTTTCTCAACACTTTGACTTAATCCTTTCCTGCTTATAAAAATCATCCAAACCAAAGTTTTATTAAAGAGGCAGAGAAGTTTACACCTACCTACATATTTTCCCCATGACCGTATCTAACCCTAATTTCTTCCAAAAAAAAGGTTTATATTTATTTTTATCTTATCTATATTTTAAGGTTGAAAGAGAGACTTAAAATAGTTATAAAACAATCTTCCCAGAGTACAGAGAATTATACCAGTAGAGAAAATGAAATTTGAGGGATGCCTGGCTGGCTGTCAGAAGAGCATGTCACTCTTGACTTTGGGGTCTTGAGTTTGAGCCCCACATGGGGTGTGGAGATTACTTAAATAAATAACTTTTTAAAAGAGCATGAAATGTGAATTTAGACAGATATTAGATAAAAGATCAGCTCTTCCACTTCCTAGCTTAAGCTCTGCTCAAGAGAACAGGACTCTGAATATAATTAAACAGCCGGAGTCCAAATCTGCATAACATGCTTCCTAGGAATCACTGAGTCTCAGTTTCCTCATCTGTAAAATGCAGATCCTGATATCCAGTGTGCAAGCCATGGTGAGAAGCAAGTGGCATAGTCTGGAAAGGACCAAGTCTAGGGCCCAACTCAAGGCCCAGAAATGAGACCTGCTGTCTGGACACCCTGCCCACTCTAATGTTACTGTGGAGTGGGCTCTACTTCCAAACACCTGTATGTTCTCCAGACTGCATCATTATGAGAATCAAATAAAGAGTGATGGTAAGGTATGACAACTGTATTAGTCAGCTTGAGCTGCTATAAAAAATATGATAGGCTGGGGACTTTAACAGCAGACATTTAATTCTCGCAGTTCTGAAGGCTGAGAAGTCCAAGGTCAGGGCACAAGCAGGGAGGTTAATTCTGAGGCCTCTCCTCTTAGCTTGTAAGCAACCGCCTTCTCACTCTATGCTCACATGAGCTTTCCTCAGTGCACGTTCATGGAAACAGAGCAAGCTCTCTGGTGTCTTTTCTTACAAAGGCATTAATCCCATCAGATCAGGACCCCTCATGACCTCATCTAACACTATCTCCCAAAAGCCTCTCCAAGTACCAATCCACTGGGGGTTAAGCGTTTGACATATGAATGATGGAGGGCACATGTCACAACATTCAGTCCATAATGACATTATTTAACACTACCCTTACTCATTATTACAGGATCACCAGTCTGCCTTCTAAGTCTCCACATCTGTTTTGCAGAGTCCCAAGATATGTTTCCACATGCTCACCAAACAGGTCGCTCAGCCACTGCATGATTGGCCAGTTTTCTAAGGTCTAATTCCCAGAAGTGCTTCTAAGGTACTCATTATCCACAGAGTCCCTGAAAAAGGCCTTCAGCCATACCCAAAGCTGCTGCCTCCTATTACTGCTTCTGCTAAGTCTACTGTTCCAGCCCCAAGAAGTTGGCAATGGATACCTTCCACTTTTTGACAACCAAAGGCCTCAGTGTCTTGACCCAAAAAAAGTAGCAGGAGCTCCTCACTTTTGGGCTGGTTGTCTCACAGATTTCAGACAAAAAGCTTTCCTCTTCCTTCCCAGGATGCACACATGCTCCACAGGTCTTCTGCTCATTGCACAGAGCATGGTATTTAATAGGCACTCAATAAACATCACTTAACTGATAGTGGCCTGAACTAGAGTGAGTCCTGCAGAATGAATGCTCTACTCAAAACTGGACCTATATCTAGCTCCAAGGCATTTTTCACCAGTAAAGTTTGTGGGCTTCAGTCCTTTCTCTCCTGAGCAAGACAAGCTGCTTCCTCAAACCAGAGCTTCTGACCAGTATGCTACAAAATGGGTCACTGGTGTGCCAGGAGATATCATTTCCCCCAAGTCCCCAGGGTTGCAAGGCTAGGCCTGGGAGCCACAAATCACAGGCTGGATCCCTTATGTGATCAATAGCTCTCACAGTTAACCCCAGTGTGCCATACAATTATATCATTCTCTATGTGCAATACAGTTATAGTCATACTATCCAGCATGAATTAGAGAAGGTTGAGAAGCACTTCCTCAAGCTAAAAGAGCCCCAAGCAGGCCTCCCCTCATTTTGTCATGTGTGCACCTTAGGACAAGCCCAACTTGGGTTCAAGATATCATCTCCCACCAAAAATTGTGAATGAAATACCATTTGCATCTGTATCTTCATTTCTACACATTCATTGGTTCCCACCTTTCCTTTCCTTCCTTCACACATCTTTCAAACTTGGTTGATCTCTTTATTCTTTCCTTTGATAACTTGATCCCATCCCCCTGCTACACCTCCTCCATCCCTCCTTGCTGCACTGTCATCATCCATGGGTCTTCATGGGTCTCCTAGAATAGTAATTTATTCTCTAACAATTATTTGAATGGAATTTCTTAAAACTGAGTCCAAAGAGGAAGAACCCCAAGATAACTGTATTTGGGGGCAATTTTTTAGTACAACTAACATACTATGAGCTCACATACTAGAACTATATCTACAAATTTGATAGCTTAGATTAACACAATTCCTTAAAAGGCACGATCTATGAAAATTCACACAAGAATTTTTAGACAATCTGAATAGACCTATATCTATTAAATAAATTGAACTAATTAATAATTTTCTAAAACAAAAAGCACCAGGCCTATATGAGTTCATTGGTGAATTCTATCAAACATTTAAAGGAGAAAGTGTAAGAGTTCTCTATAATCACTTGATTGTAGAGCAAAGGTATTTCTAATTCATTTGATGAGGTCGGTATTACCCTAATATGAAAACCAAAGACATTACAAGAAAAGAAAATTAGAGGCCAATATCTCTCATAAACAGAGATGAAAAATCCTCAACAAAATATTAGCAAATCAAATACAACAATGTATAAAAATAATTACCCACCATGGCCAAATGGGACTTAGTCCAGGTATGCAAGGTTGGTTCAACATTTAAAAACCAATTAATGTAATCCATCTCATCAACAGGCTAAAAAAGAAGAAACACAATAGATGCAGATAAAGCATTTGACAAAATCCAACACCCATTCATGATAAAAATTTTCAGAAATCTAGGAATAAAAGGAACTTCTTCAACTTGATAAACATACTCAATGGTGAGAAATTTAAGCCTTTCCTATGAAGATCAGAAAAAGGCAAAAGAGGGTGAGGTCCCTTCTCACCATGCCTTTTCAACATTATACTGGAAATACTAGTTAATGAAATAAGAAAAGGAAATAAATGGTATACAAATTGGGAAGGAAGAAATAAAACTGTCTTTGTTCACAGACGACATGATCATCTGTGTAAAAAATAAAAAATAAAAAATAAACTGACTAAGAAACTCCTGAGACTAATAAGCAATTACAGCAAGGTTGTAGGATACACAATTAAAATACATAAGTCAATTGCTTTCCTTTATACCAGCAATGACCAAATGGAACTTGAAACTAAAAACACAATATCATTTATATTAGCATTATCTAAAAATGAAATATTTAGACATAAACCTAACAAAATATGTGCAAGATCTATTTGAGAGAAACCACAAAACTCTGATGAACAAAATCAAATAACTAAATAAATGGAGAGATATCCCATGTTTATGGATAGGAAGATTCAATATAGTCAAGATGTCAATTCTTCACAGTTTGACCTAGAGTCAATGCAATCCCAATCAAAATCCCAAAAAGTTATTTTGGAGATATCAACAAATGGATTCTCAAGTACATATACGGAGGCAAAAGACTCTAACAGCCAACACAATATTGAAGGAGAAAAACAAAGTTGGGAGGTCTGATGCTACCCTACTTCAAGAAGCTACTATGAAGCTATAGGAATTAAGACAGTGATAGGATGTGCCTGGCTAGCTCAGTTGGTAGGGCATGTGACTCTTGATCTGAGTTGTGATTTTGAGCCCCACATTGGGTATGGAGATTACATAAAAATAAAATCTTAAAAGAAAAAAAAGAGTGATGTATTGATGAAAAAATCGACAAATAGATCAATGAAACAGAATAAGAGCTCAGAAATAGACTCTCATAAATATAGTCAACTGATCTTTGACAAAAGGGCAAAGGTAATACAATAGAGCAAATAGTGTCTTTTCAACAAATGGTACTAGAACAACTGGACATGCACATGCAAAAAAAAAAAAAAGAATCTAGACACAGATCTTACATCTTTCACCAAAATTAACTAAAAATGGATCATAAACCTAAATTTAAACACAACACTATAAAACCCCTAGAAGATGACATAGGAGAAAACCTAGATGATGTTAGGCATGTTGATCCCTTTTTAGACACAACACCAAAGACATGATACATGAAAGATAATTATGTGACATTTACATAATAATAAGACATAATACATGAAAGACAATTACATGAAATAATAGGCTAGACTTCATTAAAATTAATAACTTCTGCTCTATGTCAAAAGAATGAGAACACAAGCCACAGACTGGGAGAAAATATTTGCAAAGACATATCTGATAAAGAACTGGCATCCAAAATACACAAAGAAGTTTTAAAACTCAACAATAAGAAAACAAACAGCTTGATTAAAAATGGCTCAAATTTAACATGCACTTCACTGAAGAATATATACAGGTGCAGATAAACATATGAAAAAACATGACATGAGGGCAGCCCCGGTGGCTCAGCGGTTTAGCGCTGCCTTCAGCCCTGGGCGTGGTCCTGGAGACCTGGGATCGAGTCCCATGTCAGGCTCCCTGCATGCAGCCTGCTTCTCCCTCTGCCTGTGTCTCTGCCTCTCTCTCCGTGTCTCTCAGGAATAAATAAAGAAAATCTTTAAGAAAAAGAAAAGAAAAAACATGACATGAGACATGAGAAGACACTCCACATCACATGTCTTCAGGAAATGCAAATTGAAATAACAATGAGCCACCACAACACATCTGTTAGAATGGCCAAAATCACAAACCCCAAATGCTGGCAACACTGACAACACCAACTGCTGGCAAAGATGTGGAGCAACAGGAACTTTTGTACATTGCTGCTGGGAAGGCAAAATGGTACAGCCACTTTGGAAGACAATTTGGGTATTTTGTATAGGACTACACATACTCTTAGCACATAATCTAACAAACAAATGGTTGGTATTTACCCAAAGGTACCCAAAACTTATGTCTACACAAAAACCAGAGATGTTTATAGCACCTTTGTTCATAATTGCCAAAACTTGGACACAACCAAGATGTCCTTCAGTAGGTGGATGGATTAATAAACTGTAGTCCATCCAGACAATGGATGGAATATTATTCAATGATAAAAAGAAATGATCTACCAGGCCATGAAAAGACATAGAAGAACCTTAAATGCTATTAAGTAAAATAAACCAATCTGAAAAGGCTACATGCTGTATAATTCCAATTATATGATGTTCTGGAAAAGGCAAGATTATGGAGATAGCAAAAAAGCAATGGTTTCCAGGGGCTGGGGAGAAAGTAGGATGAATTGATAGAATATAGAAGGCTTTTAAGGCAGTGAAAATACTCTGTACAATACAGTAATAATGGACACATGTCGTCATATATTTGTCCAAACCCACAGAATGTACCAGTGCCAATGGTGAACCCTAATGTGAACTACATAGTTGGGGTGATTATGATGTGTCAGTGTAATTCATCAATTATAATAAATACACCACTCTGACAGGGACACTGATAATTGGGGAGGCTGCGCATGTGTGGGGGCAGGAGGCATATGGGAAGTCTCTGTACCTTCCTCTTAATTTTGCTGTGAACCTATAACTGCTATTTAAAAAGGTCTGTATAAAAACAATTATGCTGTAAAAATCAAATGTTGCTCAATTAATATTTTTAAGCAAATGAACACATTAGCATCCATGGTCAAGTACTGCTAGCAGCCAATAAAAAGGAGGAGGAAGGTAGTGAACAATTCTACAGGAGGGCAGATAGTGGTACTTCAAGGTATCACATCTACGTTAAAATTCACTCACTCTCAATCATTCTTGTCCAACAGCTCCCCAAATGCAACTGGGTAACGATTTCCCTAGAGATTCATGTCACTTCCCTAATTTCAATCTTCCTGAGTTCACTCCCCCTCGTATCTCACTGAATAGTGGGAATAAATCAAATTTACCCATCACAACTATCTGGCCAAAGGAAAGAGAATTTTACTCTCTCAAGAGAAGAGAGTTGCTTCCTTCTACACATGCATTTGCTACATGCATCATTATTGAAAAAAATTGGTTTATGTGCACTAGAAAAAAAATTGAAGAAGAGTATTTCCCAGTAGGGTTTAGGGTTCAATGTAGGAATTTTTTGTGTACAAGTGGGATTAAATATTTCCACATAAATACTTTCAATTTATTTATGAAATTTATATGAAAGCAAGAAGATTTTACTTCCTGGGGAGAGATCACTGATGAATATTCAGGAGTAATTGTTGTATGCTGTATATCTCTTATCAATGAGGGGGGGGGGGGGGGAATAAGCCTAATGAGCCTATTTGACCTCCAGAAAGGCTGTGTTCTCCTCTATGGGTGAAGGCACACCCATGTGTATCTCCCACTATGTACACTCCACCATGTTTGGACAGTGGGGCTAAATGTCAAAGACATTTCTTTTTTTTTAAGATAGATTTATTGATTGATTGATTGATTCATGAGAGGCACAGAGAGAGAGAGGCAGAGACACAAGCAGAGGGAGAAGCAGGCTCCATGCAGGGAGCCCAATATGGGACTCGATCCCGGATCTCTAGGATCACACCCCAGGCTGAAAGCGGCACTAAACCGCTAAGCCACTGGGGCTGCCCTGTCAAAGACATTTCTTAAGAAAACCTATTTTTTCCAGGACCATCATCTCCATGCCAGCCTTCCAATTGATGGAAAAGAGAAAGGACAAAACAACAAAGGAGACAGCAGAGCCCATGCTTCCTCCTCCTGACCTTCATCCTCAGCACTAGGTCTGACCCAGCCTGGCTTGGTCCATGCCACCCCATAGCCCCCAAGGCTGTCTCCCATTCTTACTTCAGCTTCAGCAGACAGAGTTCCCATTCTGACCTGTCCACGCTGCCTCACTCTGCCTGCAACTCCACTGTACACAATTCAAAATAAGAAGCATTCACTGAGCATCTACTATGTGCCAGGCCCTAGGCAATGTAGAATTAGATCCAAAGGTCCTCCTTCCAAATCAGGACTCTCTTTTTTGATTACCCTCCAGAATCACATGGATCTTTATGTCAATGGTGAAAGTAGTAATAATAATGCCCAAAAGTTATACAGAATTTAAGGCACTAGTCTAAGCATTTGCCTATACTAACTCATCCAACCCCCTAACATCCCTATGAGGTGTTGTTCATATTTACCAACAAACTGAGGCAGAGCGATTACTAGTAAGGCTACAAGCTAGTAAGCAGAGCAGATGTAGCACAGGCAGCCTGGCTCTGGAGTCAAGGTCTGAACTACTGGGCTGAAAGCTGGTAGGAGCAGTGGAAAGAGAAGCAACATTCAACTCCATATATTTTAACACAACACTTACTAGGTGCTCAGACCAAGGAGTCAGGGATGAATGGAAGTGCCTCCAAGAGGGAAGTTCCTTCTCCCTCTTTTCAGAAACAAGGCCAGCCCATGCAAACACACCTCCAACACCGTGATACCCTAGCAGACAGGGCCTCCCGCCTCGGAATCCACTCACTCATTGTGTCTCCACTCCTTTCACCCTCCTCTGCCCATCTACACTCATTAACCCAGCACTCTGGATGCTACAGTCACCCAAAGGCCCTTACTCTGTCGATCCTTTGATTCTGTGTCTCTACCTAGCATTCCCTCTGTGACCTGATTCTGAGAGTCAACCTCCAACCTTCACACTCCCTGACTTGGGTAATAGATCTGCCCATCCCCACCTAACTGGTACTTCTCCCCACCTGAAAGTACATTAAGATCCTAGCTTAGACTTTGTACCTATCGACACAATATGCATGCTTGATCAACCCTTGCTGCTTTGATTCACCTTTATTCATTTATTCCTTCAACAAATAATGTCCATCTACCATATGCCAGATAACGTACAGAATCCTTTATTGGTGTCCATTATTCCTTTATATCCCCTGAAGATCACTATTAGGTTTTTATTTCCTCCATTCTATATATGGGGAAGCTGAGCTCTTGGCATTTTTATCAAGTTCTTGGGGAATCATTTGCTAGGCTGTGCGCTCCTTGAAGCTGAGCCTACCTTTCACTTTTCTGCCCCAGCCCTCCAGGAGGCACTCGGCAAACAGTTGTGTAATTGCGCTAGATTAACAAACCAACTGGGTGCTCCGAGCAGCCTGACCCCGACAATATCCAGAAGACATCTTGCTGACCTGAAAGCCCTCTCTCATTCATGTCACACAATAAAAATTGACCTGAACACCACCTGCTTTATCAGCAACCACCAGCCACTACCAGAGCTTTGCAAATGAGGAATGGTTAGAAACCTCACTCTCACCGCATCTTCCAGGGAAAAGAACCAAAAGCAATCATCTGGGGTGAAGGGTGGACCCCTACTAGCCAGGTCACTTCCTGGGGAGGAGAGCATTCAGTCTGGGCACCTGGAAATATAACACATACGGTGTCTGCTCCTTGTTGCCCGGGAGGCCTTGACAGCTGTCAGCTGTTCTGACATAGCCTGACAATAATGAGCCCATAATGCCTCTTCAGGGTCTTGCTAAGTCATCAGATCCCTGGGTGATGCCATCTGCTGGGGGAGCACGCCCAGAGATTCTGATCCCAAGGCAGCAGCCATACAAAGAGATTTTATCCTGGGATTTATGCCAGGTACAGAGGCCTGACCTGACACTGCAGGGTTTAGAATTCAGAGCCAATAGACCAAGTGTCCCCAAGGAGAAAAGCAAATGATTTTCTGAAGACCGTGGGACCTGCTGTTTCTTCTTAGGAACCCATTAATAAAATGATAATAAAACTAAAATATCATTAAAAGAACATATTTAGATCAATTGTTCCTTTCAGCAGGTTGTAATTCCTGTAACTCTCAGGGAACAGCTTTGAGTTCTGCATAGCAGCTCCCACGCAAGACACAATCTGTCTGTGGCAGAGGGGATGAGTCAGCCTACAGCAGGGAGGGGGCAAGGACAGCCTGCCGCCCTCCCCACAGCAGCTCGGCAGCTCAGCTGGGTTTTCTTGCAAGATGAGCTTTTCACCTGCTGGTCACTTCTCTCTGTTTTAAAAGGAAGAATATCTCAGAGGCTTCAAATTATGAGGGAAGTGGCAACTGCCCTCCTTCAGAGCAGGCATGATGCCCCCTCAACTCTTCCCTGGTCGGGGTTTTCAAAATGCAAAGCCCTACAGACATCTTTGATGATTATCAGCAGCAGGAGCAAATGATGAGCCCTCATTTCTGTCTGTTCCTCCTATCTTCAATACCCCCAGCTATAAAATGACTTCGTGTGACAGCCTGATGGGCAATGCAGGGACTTATTCATTCGTTCGTTCATTCATTCATTCATTCATTCATTCATTCATTCATCCACCAATGCTTATTGAGCATGCTTCCACGCTGCGTGCTGTGTCAGGTGTTAGGGAAGTTAGGCTGAGGTGGAAGCACCTCAGGACTCCTGCCTGCTTCCAGCTCCCCGCCTGCAGGCTACCTCCCAAGAGCCCCTGCCCCAGAAGCCAAGCCAGAGCCAGAGGCCAGGCTGGAGTTTCTGCAGCCAAAACACAGAGCTGAGCTTGGCAGAGCAGGGCTGCTCCCTCCCACCAACTGCTGCACCCACACGCCAGCCTTCCAGCTGCCCCTCACCACTGTGGGATGTCCCTTGACCCCACTGGGAACTATGCCTCTGACCCTCTCCCCCCGCAGGCCGCAGCTTGCCCATGAAGAGTTTGCAGACTGTTGGCCTGCCTTCCCTTTCTGCCCCCGACCCCTGCTTTCTGCTTTCCATGGGAGCCCTCAGAAGGCCCTCTGCTCACCTAATTCCGACTTTCCCTGACCTTTTCTCCTCTGTTGCCTCTGTCACCGAACAGTGAGGGAGCAGAGGATGTCACCCCACAATATGCCACTTTGACAAGTGGGTTGTTTTGAGCTAAAGGCATCAGGACTCAGCAGACTCAGGAAAGGTTCTGTTTTGTTTTGTCTATGTCTCTCTTAACTGCCTGCAAGAAGGTAGATCAAGGGCTTATACCAGGAAGAGCATTAACATTGGAGATAATGTTTTATATTAGAAAGACTTATCTGAGTGGCCTAACACACACTGGTTTCCTAAACATTTGCTCTTCCATCTTCCTGGGAATTGTCCCCCTGCCGCCGAGACCCCAAACTCCCTCCCCTTCTCCTTAGCTCAGGATGCATAGAAGCCTCCATTGCCTGAGTAACTTGAAGCCTCTCACATCTTTGGGGCTCCTGTATGTATGAAATTAAATTTGCTTCTATCCTCTTACTCTGTCTTATGCCCATTCAACTATTAGACCAACCAGAGAACCTACAAAGGAAGGGAAGAGTTGGCTGTCCCTACAAATGTCGGGTGCTAGTCCAGACACTCTTCAGACTCAATCATCAGCATCAGACAGGGAGGAGCTGTGACCTCTGGATTCAAGGTCAGCACCTCTGGGCTGGCTGCAGATGACAAATGCTTTCCTGTCCAGCCATTCTCAAACACAGGTCATCACAGGCCATGTCCTCACCCACTCCGTGCTTCCCTCACTGCGGCCAGAGCAGTCTTTCTAAAACTCCTATCTGGCCATGTCACTTCTCTGCCTATGACCCTTACATGATGTCACACATCATGGTGGCTAAGATCATGAATGCTAGAGCCAGACTGTCTGATTTCAAATCCTGACTATCCCATTACTCCCTGGGTAATGCTCAACACTCCTTGAGCAAGTGACTTAACTTCCCTGATCCTTGGTTTCTTCATCTGCAAAATGGGTACAATAATAGTATCTGTCTTTTAAGAGTTGCTTGAAAGACTGACTGAAGTTAACATTGGGCTTAGAACAATATCTGGCACAGAGTAAGTGTCCTATATGTTCCTACTGAATAAAGAACGGCTCCCTACTGCCCAGCATTTAAGCTCCAGGCCCCTTAAGTGGTCTACACATGTGATCACCGTCTGCTCTACCTAACTTTCTGGTCTCACCCAACGTCCCAGGGCCAACAGGCAGTGCTCCAGACCCAGAGCCAAGTGCAGACCCTGCATGTGCATCTGCATGCCCCCCATCTCCATGCCCCCCATCTCCATCTCCATCTCTCTCCCCACCCTCTGCCTTTACTTGGACTTTCTTCTCTCTGGAAGGTTCTGCTCCACAAACTCCTGGTGTCCTGCCCACCCACCTGCTCAGCCCCTGGCCACACTGGCTTCAGTAGCCTCTCCCCATGCTCTACAGCTCCCGGTTATTCACCACCCCCAAGCCACTTCCTAAACTATATTCTAATCGCTTGCTTCCCGCTAGCCTAAAAAACCCAGTCGTCTCCTCAGCATGTCACACCATGCTTACTGCCCAGTAGGCGCTCAATAAATACTTGATGAAAGAACAAATGTCCAAACTGGATGATAAATTAGTCATCAGCCGTATTTCCAACTCCCCAGTCATTCCAGATACAATCATTGTTTGGACTCAGCTCTCAGTGCCAGGAAGAAGGTTCTTCTTTTCTGAGGATATCCAAATCCCAGACAGACAAGGGGGTGCTGCACAGGGAAGGAGTACAGCCTGATACTGATTCCCCAAAAGGTGGTAACTGCAGTATTCCAGAGAGTATGGGACCCTGAAGCATTGAGGGAAGGAAGCCTGGACACAGGGTGAGATCAGAGACCTGACTGTTGCACTAACTCACCGGACAGCCTTCTTGCCTTTCTGGGCCTCAGTTTCCCCACATTTAAAATGAAGGGCTTGACTTTGTGCTCTCTGAGGATTTCTTAAACTCTAAAAATAGTTGAGTCTATCCAAATATCGAATATGACTTGATTCAAGCCATGTCATTCCTCCATGCCAATCATCTTCAGTGGCTCCCCACCACCCTTAGAATCAAGACTCAGTACTGAACCGGCAAGTGGATTGAGTGCTCTCTCACTCTGGCCTGCTCCTGTCTAACTCCCGACTTCCCATCCCAGTGAAACCCTTCCTTCACCTGCTAAACAGGTCCCTTCTCTGTTCCTCCTGTTTCCACCTGAAGTACCTTCTCTCCTCTCTGCAAATCTGACATCTTCCTTCTTTTCTAGAACCAAGTCAATCAAATCAAATCTTCATGCAACTGTCCCCAGCAGCCTCAACCCACTGGGGCCTTGACCTTCCTTGTTTGCCTACAGTTTGGGTCTGCATATATGGTATCGAACTGTATGATTTATTGCCTCAGATCTTGCCTCCGGTTGACTTCTACGTATGAGCATGGGCTTCTCAAGGAAGAGGCTTTGTCTTCTGTCTTGTCACCCTTTCCTCTTATCCCACCTCAATAATCTGTTAGAGAATAGTATTTGGTGAATAGTGGCTGAATAAGCAACTTTCTGGCTGAATCATACATCTTTCAAGTAGTCACGGGTGCTCAGAAGATGGGGCTAGATGCCAGTGATGACATAAGGAACCACTGGTTTATCAACCACAAAGATGGTTTTCAAAAACCAGATGCTTCAGTGCATGCCAACTGTCTCATCAGTAACCAGCCAGTCACTTCCTTCGTGTACCTGAGGCTCCTTCCACTAAGAGAATCACATGTTTTTACTGTCGTCTTCCTACTGTCTTGTCTGGCCCCCATACATCCTTGGCCCCATCACAGATGTCACCCAAAAGCTTAAAGCTGGAAGGAAATGGAATGAGAAGAGTCTATCAAACCGCCCTACCCCCCTGTGGGCCTCCTGCCAAAGGCCAATCACTTGTGGCTTGTGGATCCAGTCCACCTTTCACAACTCATTTTTACCTAAAATGGATTCTCCTGTTTATTTTCTTTTCTTGAACAGGAATCCTCACCCAGTGGCTTCTGTTCTGAAGTATCCAGTGTGGCTGCTCCTTTCATGAGTCTTCCAAACCCAGAAGAATCTAGCACTCACTTCCTCACTTCCCTCTCTTCTGTGCCAGCTTTCCATCCCATGGGCTAATGATCATCATAACCGCACTCACCAAGGTGGGCAAAGCTCTTCACAGCCCTCAGCCTGTTTCTGTGGAGAATCAGGATTGCCAACAGCCCTGCCTCCTGATCCCTCCACGGCTCCCTCCATTCCCAGACCTTCACTTCTAGGGACAGAGTGGCTCACTGTGGTAAGGGAAAGTGTCCAGACAGAGCGGCAGGAGCCAGGAAAGGTGGCCAGGAAGGGCCATGACAGGAGGACAGGCGGAAAGCCAAAACCCAGAGATCGAAGTGAACGGGTCAGTGGAGATAACAGGACCCACTTAGAAACCGCTATCTACTTCTCCGGGTGTCATTTCCAGCTGAGGGTTTTCTCAGAGTCCTGATAAGGTCAAGTTGTGGAATAAACATGGAAAATGGCACTTCCTTTGCCCCCAAACACCAGATGGTGCCAGATACAGATCTCTTTCGGCCTGAGTGGCCTACTGATTTAGAGCAGCCCTCCAGCAAAGCGCCCTGGCAGCCCTAGTGCAAAGGGACGGTGCTCCACTTGTGCCTAAATCAGTTTTTACCAAAAAGGCATTTCCCTATAGAATTATTTTTATAGAGCGTGGCCAGGTTCCAAAACCACCTGCAAAAACCTATTTCTACCCAAAATGTAGCTGAAATAGTACACGCTTACAAAAAGAAAAACCATTTAGTGGAGGAGGTGGCGGATGAGTGTGAAATACGGAATGAATACAAAGACATGATTTTAAATAATGAGTAAAATTGGGTTAAGAGTTCCTTGAGGGCATGAGCTTTTCTTAGTGAATTATTTGTCTGCCTTCCAGGGCCTAGCTCATAACCCATCACTGAATGTTTTTGCTCACTGAATCAGGTGCTGGAGAATAAAGCCAGTTTCATTAGAGGTGGATAGGAGAGACCTGAAGACTTGTGAAGATCTTCCAGATGACTTCCAGGGCGTTAGATCCTGACTGCCCCAGATCTAGAACTCCTTACCCCTCAGATCTAGAACTTTCCTTCCTCTACACAGATACACTGGTAGCAATATCCATGCATTTATTAATGATAACAAGGATCTGGGTTTTTTTGTCCAAAAATGAACTAAACAAATTAAAAGGGCTAAGAAATAAGAGGGAATTTTTCCCAAGGTATCCAGGCAACAGTGTGGAAAGAAAAGAAACATTTTTAAACTAGAAAAAGAAAGATAACAAAAAGAAAAAAAAGGAGAGAAGAGGAGGGGAGTGGAGGGGAGGGAAGGGAGGATGGGAAGCAAAGGAAGGTGTTTAACATTTATCAGCCTCAGTTAATCTGCTTACAAAATGGAAAAGTACCCTCCCCAAGGAATGTGAAAAGAAGAGCGTCAGGCACAGTGCTTGGCATCTGCGGGTGTCCTCAGACGTGGTGGCCTCCATTTCTGTTCATATCATAGGACTCTTAAGAGTGTTCCAAGACCAGTAAGGTTGCAATGAGGACTTTGCCACCTCGTGCCAGCCTCACCCGTGGCCTACAGAGAGACACACTGCACAACACCAACCAGGACAACAGGGAGAGGAAGAAATAGCAAAAGCAGAAGCTATTGGCTGGGGACTGAGCACAAATTTACAGCGTGACTCAGGCCTGTAGGACAACGCTATTCTCCTGGAACCTGGAGTTCACTGGGAAGATGTGGTTTCAGCAGTAGCAGACCAGGGACTTTTGCCACATTGTCCAGTTATTCAACAAACAACCTGCATCCTATCTGGGAGAATTTCCTATTTTGTGATTCTTTATAGGAGATGGTCTACCCCGTTCACACTACAGAAGACAGTGAACCGTATCGCCCAGAATTATAACTAAGGCACCTTGTGCTCCCTGCCCATGACCCACCAGAGCCAACCTGGTGCCCATTTGTTTGCCAAGTCTACTTCTCCAGCTCCCCAGTGAGCTGCAAGTGCCAGAGTCTGCTGCTGTTATTCACACCCAAAGGAGTCTCACCTGGCACCCACCTCAGGGGATCCAGTCATTCCCCAGTTGCACTTCTTGCCCAGTGATGACCTTTGTCACATATCAGGTCACTTCTTGACTCAGTAGTGACAGAGCACCTTGAAGATCCGCCACCCACCCTAAGCAGAGATGCTCTGCACCCAACACTCAAACCAAGGGCCAGCAGCCCCTCCTTCAGCCTCTCTGGTGCCCGGAGCCACCACCTCCCTTGAGAGCCCTTCTGTTCTTGAAGAGCTCTGTTTCGGGGCAAGTCCCTGCTCCCCCACACCCCCCCCCACCCTCAACACACATACAACCAAACAGCACCTGGCTGTGAAAACCTTCCATCCGTTAAACCTATTCACTCATCCCATTTTCAACGCTCATTTACTTTGTCATAGGATTGAAACAAAGCAGAGTTCCTGTTTCTATGCTTTCTAGTGTGGTAACTAACAGCAACCGCGGACAGAAAGCAGGTACTGAGAACAGGGGCAGGCCTCTCCTAAGCTCTTTGCAGGAAGACATTCAAGGCTTACCAGTTCCCTGTGAGGAGGGGCAATTATTACCCCTCATTTTACACTCTAGGAGATGGAGTCCAGAGAGGCTGCCAAACGTGCCTGAGGTCACACACCTGGCAAGAAACAGGACCAGGGTTTGAACCCTGTGGTTGGCCACCACAGCCCAGCATCTTATGCCAAGTTGCCCCACCACACAAAAACTGCCCAGAAACAAATGGAGATTTTTGTTCAGTTGCTGACCTGTGCTTTGAAGAGAAGAAAAGCACCACGAGGAGGGGGAATGGAGGGGAAATAGAGGTGGGCAATGTTCCTATCCTGTGCCCCGGGAAGGGCTGCTAGAGCAGAGGGTGGAGACAGAGGTAGCAGGGGATGGATGACTTGGTTCTGGCCCGTGAAGCCACCTGCAGCTAGTCATTCCCACCTCTATTTAAAATCCCTTTCAAGATTTACAAGTAACTCTCATGTCCCCCTTGCTCTTCTTTGAGCCTCCTTCAGAGCCCCCTACTTTTTGTGTTTTGTTTGCTCTGGAGCCTGCTAACCACCCAGAGGCCTGCTCTGCCCACACCGCTGGCGCCCCACGTCTTCCTTGATGGCAGGTGTGCAGCAGGCGCCTAGGACGTGCTGAGCTGCCCCTCGCTCCACCCAGGCCCCGCGCCTCTCTGAATTCTTATGATCTCTTCAGCTGCTGTATCCGATTACTCCCAGATCTTTTCCCAGAAACAGTTCTCATTCTATATTTGGACTGTTGCTTTTTTTAAATCTGTGAAGTTCTAACTTCATCATGTTAGCTTCAGCCTGCTATTCCAGGCCACTGAAAGTATTTTCAAATCTCTGTCCTGCCGTCATTGTTACTAGGTTCCACTGGGCTTTGTCTCATCTGCTGGATTATAAAATGTTTCTTTCTTCAATTGAGGCATAAATAAAATGTTTGAACAGGACAAAGCCAAGGTCAAGGACAAAGTCTTTTGCCTCAACCAGAGACCATCCTCCAGGCTGAGAAAGGACACTGTTTATTCCAACGAGTCTGGGACATCTGACAACAATAGCATCTAGCCAAATACGATACACTCTTCTGCCCCTGACATAACACAGAACACACTTTCCTAAATGTCAGGCAGAAATGGCAACACAGTATATCCACAGCTTTCCTTAAACTTGCAAATCAATTGCCCTGTTTTTAAAAATAAACTGATGTTCATTTCTTAATTTTTTTCCTGTAGGAACTGATCCCTGCATCCAGAATTTCAAAATATTCAGCATCTCTCTAAGATATGGATTTTGAAGGGCACCTGGGTGGCTCAGTCAGTTAGGCGTCCAACTCTTGGTTTCGGCTCAGGTCATGATCTCAGGGTTGTGAGATGGAGCCCCATGTTGGGCTACATGTTCAGCATGGGGACTGCTTGAGATTCTTACCCCCCACTCTATCTCTATCTCAAATAAATAAATAAAATCTTCTTTTAAAAAATGGATTTTGAATGTGATCTGTATCAATAGCTTACTTATCAGCCTGCAGCTGTCTGATTTCTCAGTGTTATCTGCAAAAGCTCTGAAGTCATATCTACATATTTCTTTGGGAAAGCTCACCATCACCTTGCCCCAGAGAAGAGTGATTTGGCTCTTTTTCACCATCCATTCTCTCTTCTGGAGAAAAGGAAACTTCCATCAGACCCTTTTTGGAACACACTGGGGGATAAATAAGCATGAATACATGTAATAAGAGACTCAGAGGAGAAGATTAATTTTTAAATATTGAATCAGCTTCTCCATAGAGTGAGGACTTCTTGTTCCAAACAAGATTTCAAAAACCTTTTCTGTTATGCTCAGCAACTTGTAGAAATCTGCCCTGCCTAAGACCCTTTCCTAACATGTTCTTCCCTGGATATTGAGTATAAAATTCTCTCCTTTTTTTTCAAGCTTCCTCCTGTAGGCAGCATCCTGAGTGGGAGGGCCAGTGGGGGGGAAGTCTGCACATCAAGGTGCCAGACCTGGTTTCTCCCTGGCCTGGTGCTGGTCTGTTTTGAGTCACTATGCAAGTTCACACCACCACCTCAAACCCACCACCCTTCCCTCTGTATGGTCTGTTTTCAAGGAAATTGTTGGAGGTGTCAAAGCAAAGGGACGATATGAATCTAAGTCAAGGACTGAACACTTCCCCTCAAGGTGAAAAAAAGAAGAAGAAGAAGAAGAAGAAGAAGAAGAAGAAGAAGAAGAAGAAGAAGAAGAAGAAGAAGAAGACACAAACTACAGTGAAGAAAATAGAAAAATAGAGATACCTGATTAAGATCTCATTGCCATTATGTACACATGGCCTGAGAGCTGGCGACTTCAGGACAGTACACCGTGCTTTCTTCTGGACATTATAGGCTTTTGTGGGAAATGAAATGTTGCCTTCAGAAAAAAAATAGTAAAAAATGATAATTCTTAATGCTAGTGGGCATATGTCAAAAATCATGTACTTATTTTTATTGCCTGTCTGTCATAAGCTAACTTGGCTCCATCATTTTGCATTTTTAATGCAAATCAAGAGTCAATAAAAAATTCACACTCCAAGGAAGTTATATTGAAGAAACAAAGAGAAGAAAAAAAATATGCAAGCCCACAGCTGTTTGACGCAGCATAAAAATGTCAGCCCTGCACAGTCCCAGTTAGATATTATGCACTCGAAAATATTTTTTGAAAAGCTAAAGAAGTCCAACAATCTGATAATGATTTGGTAAATTTTGGTGAACCAGATGAACAAAAACATGAACAAGATGGAATATTATACAGAAATTAAAGTTATAATAGAAAGTCTACAAAAATATGAGGATGACTGCACAGTATAAAATTAATAGGCTACATTTCAAAATAACATCAAAATTGATTTCAGTTAAATATATATGTGCATACAAAAAAAGGATAATATGCAAAAATAGAAATAGGCAAAGTGAGACCACAGAAAGCAATTTTTATAATTTTGCTAACTTTTCTTTTATTCTGTTGTATTCTCTTTACCTCTTCAGAAGTGTTTTTTGCAGGGACACCTGGTTGGCTCAGTCGGTTATGCATCCAACTCTTGGTTTCTGCTCAGGTCATGCATGATCTCATGGGTCATGACCTAACGGGTTATGAGATCAAGCCCTGCATCAGGCTCTGCACTCAGAAGGGAGTCTGTCTGAGATTCCCTCTCTCTGTCTCTCCCCCCATTCTCTCTCTCTAATAATTAAATAAATCTTTAAAGAAAAAAAAATAAAGAAATAGACATGTATCGCCTAGGAAGGCAAGAGTGTGTAAAGATCTTTGGGAATTATATTTAAACAATTATTTTAAGAGTCATTTTGTATGACTCTTGAAGGGTTAAAACGTCTGTCCAGAGGTGGAGTCTGCCCTAGTGGGAGACGTTGTTAGCCTCCCTTAGACAGAACTGCCC
This sequence comes from Vulpes vulpes, assembly GCF_048418805.1. Lineage (NCBI taxonomy): Eukaryota > Metazoa > Chordata > Mammalia > Carnivora > Canidae > Vulpes > Vulpes vulpes. Next base: position 130,250,522 of record NC_132792.1, on the reverse strand, counting down.
AAATTGGCTTCCTTCTTCTTGACATTTAGTTACTTGGATTAATCTCTCAACAAAATGGAGGTTGAATATCTACTTTGCCCCTAGATTCTCCTTACGTTTCTGAAAATATAACCACTCTCTTTTTCTAATGTTGTCATCTAACCTTCCGGGGCTACTTTTGGAAGTGCCTTGCAGGAACTCTTCTCCCCTTCCAAAAAGTCCCAAACAGGAGTGGCGCACAGCACCAAGGCAGAGCAATTTGCAGGGCAGGGGGCGCTGAGATCAGCTATCTCAGGGGATCTGGCAGCTGGGTGAACCTCCTGTGGCTCTCAGATGGCTGCTTCTTCCCTCCAGAGTGCATGCCAAAACATAATTTAAACAGGCAAAAACCAGGCTTTGTTAAACATGGAGGGTGCCATGTCCAGAAGGAAAAATAAGCACACATCTTGGATCCCAGAAAAAGTGTGCAAAAGAGATGAGAATTCTTCCCAGCTCAGCCTTGGTGCTGCTAAGAGGACAGGTAATGAGGTGATTGCATGAGAGGTGATCCTCAGCTGGAGGATCACTGAGGAGCTCTGCTTGCAGGAGCATAGAGATTCTTTCACTAGGTCTCAGGGCCAGATGATTGCATAACCTCCTAGCAACTCTGATCCATTAGGAGATTGGGTCCACTAGTTTTTACTGAGCTTCGCTACCGGCAAAGTGCCAGGCATTTGACAGGCGTCACCTCCCTTGGATCTCACAACGGCCCTACAAATTAAGTATTATGATCCCCCACTCTGCAGAGGAGGAAACAAAGGCTCAGCAAGCTTTATAAACGATGTCAACTCATTCATCACAGCAATGGAGAGCCAGACTTCCACACCAGGTCCGCCGGGTTCCCAGTATGGTGGTGCCTTTTGCGCTCCCCAATGCTATTTTACCAATTCATCCAAGAGGAAGAATATGGGGTGGAAAGAGAGTCTGGTCCTTAGGAGTGCCCAGAAATTTGCCCAGAGCCTGAGAAGTGAAAATCTTGCCCCACGGTTTTGTGCCTGTTTCCTCTTTCCAATCTCCCCATCACTTTCATGGTGTCCTTTGAATCTGAAGAGCATCTGTATGGCATTTCGTAAAAAAGATTCCCATTGTTCTGCAATAAGCATGCTAAGTTCGATATTCAGGAAAAAATTCAATAAAACCACGTTTAAAATTCAGAAAACAGAGGAGACCATGAGAGAAAACATTATGACAAACCAACCAACATACAGCTCAATTTTCAACTTGGTTTTTAATCTATCTTAACACAGTTCACAGCATCTCCACCCATGGTCATTATGAATGTGTATCCAGTACCTAATGATGTTAAGTCTGGAACAGTGTCAGCCACCCAAGCAAGGCTTGGACCTCGGTGCCCAAGGAATTGGATTTGGCAGATGCTTTGAGCCCCCCAAGAGCGCACACCTTTGACTTAACCTTTCCAGACACTTGCCCTGCTCTGGATGTCTGTCTCTCCAAGGATGGGCACCAGCACATGTGCTCAACAGTGCCACTGCCACCCCGGGAACTCAGCGGAGGTCCCCCAGACCTGTGCAGCTACTGCTGGTACATAAGCACCTGCTGAGCCTCATGGACACAGGACCCTTGGTCCCAAAAGTCATTCTGAGGTGGCAGCTTTAAACAGGGTGACAGTCATTCACAATCTGGATTGGCTGTGTACTGGGACCCCCAGCTTACCAGTCATCAGGGCTCCCGGGTATCCCTTTGTAAAAGATGACTGTGCAGCCTGCCAGGCTTTGAAGACTCCTCCAGTTTTCCCTGCAGCGGGGGAATAACACATTGGTGTCAGGGCTCAGAATGAGGTAGACGCCAGGTGACATCAGTAGTCCACTCCTGAGACCTGGCCTCTCCCGAGAGCTGCTCTCTTCCGGGTCTGTGGCTCCCCTGAGCTGCACACCAGCTGGCAACTGCACAGTAGGCAGCCCCCCCCCCCACCCCGGCAGCCCTGGGCATTGGAGCTTGGGGTGATCCTGAACCACCTGCAAAGGCTCCTGAGTGGAACATGGCCCTCCACCACACAAATTTCTTTGAGGTGACAGCTGCCCGTTTGGACTTGATACATGGTGAGACCTGGAGCTTCTCCAGCAACTAGGGCTACCCTAAGTCATAGGAAGGTACTCAGGCCGCCCTCCCCACATCCCCCTGGCATTGCACTTGAGTTTCCACCAGACCTTCCTTCGGGGAAAATGTCCCCTATTGAGTAGGTTGTGGCTTGCAATTAGGTAGATGGTATATTCCTCCAAAAGATAGCCCCTGTGACCTGGCCTCTCCTGAACCTTGCCCTGTTCCCTATTCCTGGATCCCCTGAACTCTATGGGCACCCCCTCAGCAGGCTTAGGTGGCTGGAGCCCTCCAAACCCGCACAGCCTCGGTCATGGAGGGGGCCACCAGCCCCTATATGTCATTGAGGTGACAGTCAGTCCCCATTTGAACTTGATATCTGATAGAGATCTAGGAACCAGGGCTTCAGGTGTCTTTTACTGAAGACTGAACTGCCTTGCCCTGGGAAAACAGTTGAGTTCCCTCCTGTTCCACTTTCAGGGTAAATATGCACCATTGGGTAGGTTGGGGCTTGGAATTATGTTGATGCCTTTTTCACCCAAAATGCCAATCCTGAGAGCCACCTCTCCTGGCCCTTGCCATGTCTTCCCTGAACTGCTGCACACATGCATGGAGAACATGCACCCCTTCAGCAGGTTCAGGGTGCAGTTCAGGGTAGACATAGATCTTTGACAGGTGGGTGTCTTGTACTAATGCCCTCCTATATCTTTCTGAGCCTGTTTCCCAACTAAAATATGTGTATAATAGTCTTTGTAAAGATCAAGTTAGATAAAAATACCTGACATCTCTTTGTAAGTTATAAAGCACCATGGCCATATTTTTGCATGCTATATTTTACACGTGGGTTTACTTGATATTCTTCTTGTCAACCTCCTCATTTGCATGCTCTCTGGCAAACAGAAATCAAAGACACAGCACAGTAATTCTGGAGACACAGAAAAAATGCAAATTATGAGCAAATTTAGCATCCATACACAAATTTATCAGGAAATGCTTTACATTGTAAGCAAAGAAATTAATTTTGGTGAGGTAATATGTGAAAAAAGAATTGTAGAATTTGAATGTATGGGATTCCAACTCTCATTCATTAGGCAAAGAAGGCTTTCTGAAGAAGGAAGGATTTCAGGCAACATATAAATGTCAGAAGGATGAACCTAAAATGCACTTATGTGAGTGAAGTGGTCCATTGACCCAGGACAGCAAGTGAATTTATCTTATCGATCACCAGGGTCTTAAGAGAACCCATGGGCTACACGTACCATGTTCTCTGTCTCACTGAAGTCACAAGGAGACCTTACAAAACGAGCAAGTCAACACTGCCACACAGATAGCAAAATTGGATTTCTTACCCCCTGTAAACCTACAGCTCTCCACTGCCCTTGGAATGGAAGGTTGCTTAAATGATAAAGAATAAGGAGAAGAGGAGGTATCTGACAGGGCCCCCCCCTCACCCCCATTCTGGCTTCCTCTCCACAGCTTTTTGTAGCCTCTGAGCCATCTCCAGAGTCATATAAATAGCTTTTAGGCAAGCTGAAAAACTCATCCTCAGCAAGAAGAATGCTTTCGCAAGTGCAGCAGGCTCAGCTGAAACAGGCTGGCTTCTTGGGACACCTGAGTGGCTCAGCTGGTTGAGCAGTGAATTCTTGGTTTCAACTTGAGTCATGGTCTCTGGGTGATAGTCTCCAGGTCATGGTGTCCGGGTGGTAAGATCAAGCCCCACTTCCAGCTCCATGCTCAGCACAGAGTCTGCTTGGGATTCTTTCCCTCTACTTCACCCTCTGCTCTCTCTCTCTCTCTCTCTCTCAAATAAATAAATAAAATCTTTAAAAAAGAAAAGGAAAGGAAAAAAAGGGAAATAGCCTGGATCCTTAAAGAACTTTGACAGCCCTCTAAAAAAATCCTGTTGAAGTAGTAGCCTGTGTGGGAGTAGGGAACAGGGATGATGGGGGTGGGTTTACTAAATTCTGAGAACCATTTGGTCTTTGGGAGACAGGACTCAGGTATTCTGGGCCCTGTCAGAGCACTTGTTTTCACACACATCCCCGCCCACCCCCCATTTGTCTCTTTCCTTCCTCTGGGATGCAGCTTGAACAGGGCCGTGTCATGTAATGGGGTCAATCATCTACCACTCTCTGAGGGCTCTGCCTTGGAAGTAGATGGATTCTTCCTCCTGAGCTAATCCCTGTCAATTAGAAAGCCTATCTTGACATCTGTCTGGGGTCCATATATTATCTACGAGATGCTCATTAATACAGCAGGGCCTGCGGTCATGGATCAGAAGGCGGATATCATCAAAGCATGCAGAACTGCCTCCTCTACAGCTGACACATTTTCATGAAACTTTCACGTGTTAACTGCCAAGCTGCCAGGAGAAAGAAAATCACAAGCTCTGTCTCCTTGCACATGTCCAGTGTCAGTGGTCAGCTCGGGAGCAGCAGGACCAAAGTGGCATTGTATTGTCCTCAGAGGTGTTTCATAAACTACGGCCTGCTTGGGGGTTGGTTGGTTTGGTTTGCCTATCCTATTCAGAAGGCAGCTTTTGTTCTGACGACGTTTCATTTATCCCTATGGCTGTCTTGAGAGCTGCTCGTCTTGCATGGGTAGGTCTTTCTCTAAAAGGAAAATCTGCAGTACCAAATTTTTTTTTTTTTTTTTTTTTTTTTTTTTTTTTAAGTTCTGCGGCAGAAGCCGGACCCGTGCAGCTGGGTCGGCGCTTTGCTACCACCTAGTGTCGGGCCTCGAGGTTGCAGCGGGAAAGAGGCAGGGGCCGCTGGAGGAGGGATCTGCAGGCATTCGCAGTCCAGGGCCGCAGGTGCAGACTGGCAGGCTCCCGAGCCCAGGGCTGCCCAGTGCTGCACGGAGACCGGGGTGAGGCCCTGTGCAGAGTTCTGGGTCACACGGCTGATTTCAGGAGGCCGAGCATACATACCCAGAGGCAGAAAACCCAAGCCTGCCCCCCAAGTCCTCACCAGGGCAAAGTCGGTGTGGCCACTACTCTCCCACTCCCTGCAGACCTTTGCAGTTGCCCTCGGTGATTTCTCCTGCCCACCTGAATCCAGAGTCCCTCTACCATAGGCTCCCGGGATGAATAAACGGACAAAGGGCAGAGGAGACACGGAAAACATGAGCAGTGTGATCTCCTTTGGGCTCCTCAAGCCCCTACAGAGAGTTCTGAGCATTAAAACCAAGACTGGGGATCCCTGGGTGGCGCAGCGGTTTGGCGCCTGCCTTTGGCCCAGGGCGCGATCCTGGAGACCCGGGATCGAATCCCACGTTGGGCTCTCGGTGCATGGAACCTGCTTCTCTCTCTGCCTGTGTCTCTGCCTCTCTCTCTCTCTCTCTCTCTCTCTCTCTCTCTCTCATAAATAAATAAAAATTTTTTAAAAATAATAATAATTAAAACCAAGACTGCTGAGAGACAGAACGTGATCTTAACTAAATCCATGCCCAGAAATCTCCAGGAGATGCCAGGCATCAAGGTGACCTGCATGGTTTCCTAAGAAGGGCAGAACAGAACCCAAGACCCAACTAGAAACAAACACTCAAAGAAAAAAACTAAAGTGAATTTAACTAGAGGTATGTCTGATGGTTGTTTGTGGTCCTCCTGCTGATCCAAAGCCTCAGGAGCACCTGGTGTGTATTGTGTATGGGGACAAAATGGGGAACACTCACACAAGACTTCCTCAAACCCTTAATAATAACACTGCGGACTTCACTTAATCCCAAGGATCAGGGTTGGGAAGGTTTAATTCTGTTTCCTAGTGAACTGAGATTAAGATAGAAATTGCCTCATGTCCAGGAAAGTGGTTCCTGGTAGTTACGACTCTCACAGTCTGAATTCTGTGAATATTCTATTAATTCATGGGAAGAAGACTTTTAAGGTGTGCCGATCGAATTTCATACTGCATAAGCTGGGGGAGACTAATAATGCATTATGTGGCATAATTTCATTCAGAAATAATTCAACAGCCTAAAATTCAATAGACTTCTAAGACATGAGACTAAAGCCTGCAAATAGTTTTTTTTTTAATTGATCACACAAGTAAAAGATGTGCAAACTTGGCTTGATGGCATTTGATGTAGATTGCTGCCAGCAGTTGACCTGGTGCCACTGTCGAAAATGCCAAGAGTCTTAGGCAGCACCCATAGAGACAGGTGTCAAAGGTGAGCAAAGGCAGACACTAGTTGAAGGGGTAGGGATGGCCGAATCAGCAAAAGGGAAGAATCCAGCATGAAATGAACTCCACCTCGACTTGCACAGAGGAAGCTGGATAGTGTAAACAGAGTCTGAGGGAATAGGAGAGGAGGGTGAGCCAGAGTCCAGGAGAGTCGGGGAAATGAAAAATGATGAAAAGATGGAAGGGGAGGTTGGTCCATGAAAAGATGGAAGGGGAGGTTGGTCCATGTGACGCTCATCTGGTTTGCTAACCGGTACTTACTGAAGTTAGGCTCCTACCTCTCAGAGGCTGGGAGACAGACTATTGCTAGAACAAATAGGAAATTCTTTTAGCAGCCTTGGGTTTTCCAGCACTCCATTTCCTGCCTCATCTCTCTGTCCCTCTGCTCCTCTCCTAGCTGCCTGGATTTTTCTTCCCCTCTACATAGAGGACCCAAGGGTGGAAGGTGGCCCTTCCTCAGGAACCAGGGTCATATCTCTTCCATTGAAAGACCAGCTGAGACAACTGGAATCTGAAGACTCATTCCAGATTCCTGGGAAAGAGAGGGCCAAGAGCCTAGCTTGGGTCAGGAAGAACAGTGGAGGTGAAGGAGCATCTTCTATAAACATCGCTGTCAAGGTTCTCAACTCCCCTGGGAGTAAAGGAGTCAAAGCATGTGTGATTCACCCGTATTCATGAAGAGCATTTTCATCAGTAAAGGAAATGGGTTTACACCATGCCAAGCCCTTTGCCAGTCACCTGCAGGACTGTCAAGACCAAGGACACCTTCTGATGCCATCTGAGGGAGAAGAGTTCATTGGCTCACATGCTAATCAGGTTCATATTTCCTAAAACTTATTTGAGGGTTCTAACAAACCCCCCTTAGAGTTTCAGCACTGTGTGAGGGGCAGTATATATGGTTCTGGCTCTCAGAGATCCCTACCATGCCTCTTTTTTGCCCAGCCAACATTTATTTCACCTGAGAACACTAGTCTGTTCTATACCTGTGTCCTTACCTGTCCTTCCTGTCTACTGTTTATTACACAGGTGGTGATACCCTGGTTCTTCTGGTCTTTCCAAATCAAATACTTTTTTCTCTCAAAAATACTAACTTTTACAAGTTGTGAGAGCCTATTTTGGGTCAAAAAGCTGATGTGTGTCAAGTGTGTGGGGTAGGGGAAAGTAACACATGCCAACAGGGAAGGTTCAAGTAATGACTTCAGGGGTTGTAGAGAATCTCAGTTTTATTCTGCTTCATTTTAGAGATAATTTAGAAATAAGAGGGCCATGATGCATATAACTAGGGCTCTTTCCTCAGCGACTAGAGATATAGGAATCCAAAAGACTTTCTAAAAAGGGAGAGTGGGCAAAAAAGGGGGAAGAAAGTAGATAGTGTGGCCATAGCCAACTTCTGGTGTTCCCATAGGGCATGACTGAATATGAGGATATTCAGTATTAAGGTTGCATGAAAGGTAACTATACTCTGTCCTTTCTCACAGGCTCAGGAATTAAAGGTGTGAAATATAGTCAAGCCCAATTTCAACTTATCAATCACCCTGGATTCACATTATCTCTTCCTCTCATTAGCCAACCACCAGCTCTTCTTATATTCCCCATAGAATATTGCCCATGCTATCACTGGACACATTTGCTGGATCCATGTCTTGGCTTCAGTCTTGAATTTGCCCACATAGATCCCAGCTGGGGGCAATCTTGCATCTGGAACACTGGAGTGCCATATATTAAATTGCCCCTTTGCTCCGTGCTAAGAGGCATCATCCTGGACCATGGAAGAGCCCCAGCCAAACGAGCAGCTGGCTCACCTCGCCCAATGCCTGGCAGCTGAGGAGAGCTGGGACCATCCCAAAGCCCCATGCAGGGGAAGCTGAAGCAGCTGCCCAATGACATGAAACTCATTGGCAGATAGCAAATCTGGAGCAAGCTTCTGGTTCTCCAGCTGAGGGTTCTCATACCAAGAAGTGCCTTTCCAGCTGGATCCATAGGCCCCAAGTTTTGAAACTTTCTATGTGCAGGGCATGCTGATGGGCCATTTGAAACACAAAGATATGATCCCTATCTATAAAGAGATTACAGAGTAGTCAGGACGACAGGGTGTACTCACTCAAAGGTAAATAACAATCTAAGGTAGTAAATAGACTAACTGCAAAAATGATCACAGATCACTCCACATAGATCACCTGACTGGGTTCTTGCTACAGTAAGTCCTTGAGGGATTGCTTGGTGATAGCACTGGCCCAAATCTTGTTCCCTTTCTAACTCCTTTACTCCTCCCAGTAGAAGCTCAAGTCCCTTCTCAGAGATCCCTTGAGGAGCCCAGTCTGTCCTTGGCCGAGCTTTGCTCTTTGGGAAGCACTCCCATCTTCTCCAGAGATTAGAACGTATGACCAACATGATGGTTGATAATCAGGCTGAGATGTCCATCTAGTGGCTAGAGAAATAGGGATGAATGACTCTTAACCCTCAGACACAGAATCAGCTCCTGCATGGATGAAGGCTTCCTGATCCGCCCCAGAAGTCGTCACTGTGGCCTCCATGCTCACCACGTTGGGCAGAGCTCCACGTTCACAGTGTGCCTGTCTCCGTCCACGTGAACAGGAGCGGGGTTTCATCAGCTCAGTGTCACCAGCACCTGTGCCTGGCAGAGCCAGTGCCCAGTGAGCATTTAGTGCATGGTACTGCATTTAGTTGAAATCCGAGGTATTCAAGCAGATGTGCATTTGCAAACCATATGTATCTGACCTTCTTTTTAGTAGTTTGCATTTACTTTAGAATTCAGTACAGCTTACCTAAAGAGAGGTCTTCTTTTGATGACCAGTAGTACCAGATCCATTTGTTCAATCTTTCTCCCATTCAGATGCCCCATATTTGGCACAGATTCAATACTCAATAAGTCTTACTATTCTGGAGAACATCCTGCCTACAACCCCACAGCATGACAGGATGAAGGCCTAAGACTGTCCACATTAACATGACTTTACTATTCCAAGATATTCTTTCCCAGGATAATGAAGTGGCAAATTACAGTATTGTTTGCTTCAGTAACATCCTAAAAATCCGTGCATCTGAATGATGCATCACTCAAATAGTCCCTTTCTCAGGCAACTAAACAAACCACTTGCTTATTAAATTATTTATTCATCAAGATCTGCTTCAATGGGACACCTGGGTGGCTCAGCCGTTGAGTGTCTGCCTTCTATTCAGGGCATGATCCCAAGGTCCTGGGATTGAGTCCCACATTGGGCTCCCTATGAGGAGCCTGCTTCTCCCTCTGTCTATGTCTCTGCCTCTCTCTGTGTGTTTCTCATGAATAAATAAATAAAATCTTAAAAAAAAAAAAAAAGACCTGCTTCAAAAGCCTCACGTCACGGTTTCCGCCAATCTTAAACTGTTATATCATGGGCTTTGTCCATGCCTGATCAAACATCATCATTGAAATGCCCACCTTAAATCAGATCCTCAAATCCTATAAACATTCATCCTTATCTTTTTTTTTCTAAGACTATTAAGACTGTCAAGGTGACATGTTATTCTTTTACTGCAACAAGTAATAAACTCAGCTTTGCTTTGTCAGCAGATTTTCCAAGTGGCCTTTTTGAGGGTTGGCACACCGTGTTTTTTTCAACTAATCCCTGTCCAAGGCCTTGCCCTGAAGCTGTTCTCCATTCGAGATCAAAAAGCCTCAGTCCTTTGCATGGTTCATGCCAATTAAGGTGCATCTGAAGGCCACAAGACAATGAACTGACAAATAAATAACATTCTTCCCAGTAACACAGGGGATCTATAATGGATTAGGATTAAATTATCAAGATTGAACTGTTAGTAGATTCTTGTTGTTACAAGAAAGAGGTCCAGGTGTCTCTAGAAGAGTCCATTACAGTTATAACTCGGATACATCAAGATGATATAACTCTTGCCCATCCCAGAGTAGCCTGACAAGAAGAAAGCCACCCATCCCCATGGTAGGGTTTGAGTGCCTACAAGCAGAGGTATCACAAACTGCCTCTGAGCACCTGAATCACCACACTGTGAGCCCCATGCCTTTTCATTCCCAGGACTTTTTTTTTTTTTTAAGATTTTATTTATTTATTCATGAGAGATGCAGAAAAAGAGGCAGAGACATAGGCAGAGGGAGAAACAGGCTCCCTTCAGGGAGCCCCATGTAGGACACAATCCCCAGACCTCGGGATCAAGCCCTGAGCTGAAGGCAGATGCTCCACCACTCAGCCACCCAGGCATCCCTCCAGGACTTTATTTTTTAAGGGGAGTTACCATCGTGTCATCATTTTAGTCATTTCCTACGAAAAACTGCAATAGGAAGTAGTTGCCATATAGTTTAGAGCAAAGCCCTTCCTTGGAACAGAGAAAATTTGATCCCAAAAACAAGAGATGAAGCCTCAGTTGCAAAATGCCAAGGCCTTGGATGGTCCTCATTCCTAAATTTCTTGATGTGGAGCACACTCACTGCAGTAGAATGGGTACAAAAATGACCCAAATTTGTCACTCCTCTCTGTATCCACACCTCTTGTGAAGCAAAATGGCTTCTTCCATCTGGGAAGCCACATGGGAAGATCACATGAGTGACAGCTACAGTCTTGTATAAAACCACTGAGATTCAGAGTTTTACCTGCTGCAGCATCCAGGTCCTTAACAAAGACACAGACCTACATATGCAGGAAGGAAAATTAGATACATTTAAAATTAACCAGTTTATTTTTTTTTAATCAGTAATAGGGATCATACAAACAATGTGGGATAAGAAGCTAATGAGGGAAACATCTGTTTGGTCATCAGAGAAAATTCCAGGATGGATTTAGTGCTGAACATTTAAAGTTAGAGTTTTAATAGGAAAGGTTGAAAGGAGACAGTCTCACATGAAGAGAACAGTAAAAGCCAAAATAAGATGTGGACAGGATAATAGTAGATGGGGTGGAATAATGGGAGATTAGACCGGAATTGTATGGCAAGCTCGATTTTGGAATATTTTAAACAGCAGGCTATGGAATGTGACCTCTATAATTACATCAGCTACTGTGGGTCCTTGAAGGTTTCTGAGCAGAGGGGTGACACAATCCAGAGAGAAAACAATGCTGCCAGCATTATAGGGTGCCAGGAAGGTGCAGAGTGGGATCAGTGGCCACAGCCCAGGAATATGGTGACAAGTATCTGAACGACAACAGCGTTTCCAGACAATCCTTCATGGATCTGTCACATCTAATTCATGAGATAATGTGTAAATGTGCTGTAAACTCCAAAGCTTGGTATAAATATCCCTCATTATTCTTGTTACTATTCACATTATTAAATGTAAAAAAAGGTGACAGGGTTCCAATAAGCCAATGTTTGCTGCTTAATCAAGCAAACTACAAAATAGTTGGATTGTGGGGAGGGGGCAAAAGATGAAACTGTGACTGGAGTGAGATTGGGAGACTAATTTGTAAAACTCTCCCAGGCTCCCCATTAGCATGGAGAATTCTGGGTCATCCCCATGAGAACACATGGGGAACATTTGCTGAGGGGTTGAAAAGATGCACAGAAGAGATATTCTTGGAATTGTTGAAAAGCTTCTGCCATAAATAATAGTAAGTATACTATTAGTGATCATAAAATTTTATTTTATTTTATTTTTAAGTAGGCTCCATGCTGGGCTTAAATTCATGATCCTAAAATCAAGACCTGAGCTGAGATCGAGTCAGATGCTTAACCTTCTGAGCTACTGAGTCACCCCATAAAATTTTATTTTAAATACACTTTCTCCATGGCCTATTTCTCCTAACTTCATTTATCCCCTACTCTTCATGAATTAGATCCACAAATTGCATCAGAAAAAAACTGACCCAAAGCTTTGCTGACATGGTAACATATAGTGCTCAGCCAGGACTGAGGGGAACAGCTATAAGCCTCCAAACCTAGCGCACTTTTGGAGGCCACAGCCTTTTTAAAGAATTCTCAATGTCCATAAGGGATACACTGTAGGATGGAGGTATGGAATTATATTTTCTGGGATCCCTGGGTGGCACAGCGGTTTGGCGCCTGCCTTTGGCCCAGGGCGCGATCCTGGAGACCCGGGATCGAATCCCACGTCGGGCTCCCAGTGCATGGAGCCTGCTTCTCCCTCTGCCTATGTCTCTGCCTCTCTCTCTCTCTCTCTCTCGTGACTATCATAAATAAATAAATAAATAAATAAATAAATTTTTTTTAAAAAGGAATTGTATTTTCTTTTAAATGTGCATAGAGCAGGAATGGAAGCGTCACCCCACAGGAGCATGGAACCAGGGAGATGCTCATCTACCCTGCTACGTTTTAAGTGCATTGTACTGAAATATTTATGCTTGCTGCTGAGCAAATATACAGAATCATATAAATGCTAAACTCATAACATTATTAATTTATTGGATATCTACAGGCCTTTATCTCCAGGCACGTCAGGGAATCTTTAAAGAACGAATAACTTAAAAAATATATATCAAAATAAAATAATGAAGTGAGCAGGAATGAATGGATACTTAAAGAACAAAAACAAGAGGTCAAAATAGAAGAAAGAGAGTTCATTTCCATTCAGAAACACTCTGAGCCCACAAATGGATGTTTATGTTCATTGTTAGAAATACAAAGATTGGGGATCCCTGGGTGGCTCAGCAGTTTAGCGCCTGCCTTTGGCCCAGGGCGCGATCCTGGAGTCCCGGGATCCGGTCCTGCATCGGGTTCCCAGGATGGAGCCTGCTTCTCCCTCTGCCTATGTCTCTGCCTCTCTCTCTCTCTCTCTGTTTCTCTCTGTCTCTATCATGGATAAATAAATAAAATCTTTAAAAAAAAAAAAAAGAAATACAGCTGTCGTTCTGGGGGAGCTTCATCCAGTGTGGGAGAGATGCCTAAAAAAATTAAAAGGCAACATTGTCCATAACAGAGGAACTTGGGAGAGTCCCAACTGGTATAGGAAGAATTACATGGAACACTATCCATCTTTGGGCTCTGAGTGGGAGAAAATTTCTCCCTTCATAGTTGAAAACTTTGAACTGAGACATTGGATTTAGGGTTGGTTAGTCTAAAACCTTGGACCTGAGACTCTAGACTTAGCATTGGTTTAACATTTGGGAACAAGCAAACCCCAAGTTGCAAAAGTAGTATTAAAATCAAAACTGGACTACTGTGGCAGATGTGTTTTTCAACAATGAACATTTCCTATGTCACATTCTCTTCTCCCAGTAAGGCTTTGGCATGCCTACTATCAAAAGGTAGAGTCCACATTCCCTCCCCCTTAAATCTGGATTGGTTGGGAATAGGACAAAAATGATGCTGTGACTTCCAAGGCCAGGCCATAAAAGGCAAGATAGTATTTTTTTTAAAACAGACTATTTTTTTGAGAGAGTGCGCATGCATGCATGAGGGAGTGGGAGTAGGGTCAGAGGGAGAGAGGGAATCCCAAGCAGGCCCCATAACCAGTGTAGAGCCCATGACAGGGCTCAATTTCAGGACTCTGAGATCATGATTTGAGCTGAAATTAAGTTGGATGCTTAACCAACTGAGCCATCCAGGCACCCCTAAATAGCCTTATTTATTAGAGTAGTTTTAGTTCACAGAAACATTGAGAGGAAGCTACAGAGATGTCCCATATCCCTATGCCTTCACACATGCATAGCCTTCCCATTATAATTGTCTCCCACCAGAGTTGTTACGATTGATGAAACTACACTGACCCATCATATGCACCCCTACTCCACAGTTCACATTAGGGTTCACACTTGGTGGTGTACATTCCATGGGTTGGACAAATGGATGACACATCCATTGTTACAGTGTCCATACAGATCCTATCTGCCCTAAATATACTATAAAGATACTATTCACCATCCTATAAATCCTCTATGCCCCCCTTGTTCATCCCTCTCTCCCCCTCAGTCCCTGGCACTCACTGCTGTTTTTACTGTAACCATGACTCTTTTAACCAGCTTCTTCCTGGTTCTCTTCAGGATGTTCGTTCATGTTCAGCCACTGTGCCTTGAGCCCAAGCAGTTACTTGCAAAGGCCATATGTAGGCATTCCAGCCAACAATTCCAGCTGAGGTCCCAGCCTACAACCAGAGCACCTACCAGACCCATGATTCACAAGCCTTCAGATGATTCAGCACCCAGCCTTTGGTTCTTTTCAGCTGAGATTCCAGATATTGTGGAGCAGAGACCAGCCATCCTTGCTCTGTCCATTTTGAATTCCTATCCCGCAGAAGCCATATGCATTATGAATGGTGGTCGTTTCATGCCACTAGGCTTGAAGTGGTTAGTTATACACAAGTAGTAACCAGAACAGCTGGGGATGAGCCAGATGTAGAGAATAGAAGCAAATGTAAACCTTTTTGAAAAAAACACTCTCAAAACTCAAACCAATCAAAGTACAAATACATAAGAAGTCTATCATAAACACAAGGCAGTGACTCAATAAGCTGGAGAATTAGTCTCCAAGAACCCAAGATCAGGAAGAGCACAAAAGTATCATTGAAGGGATTTAAAAGTCTTAAAAATAACAAGCTATTGTAAAATTAGAAATAGATTTTGCTGCTGCAAATAACACAGAACCAACAATAACTGACTTAAGATAGAAGGTTATTTTTTTTCTTATGTAGACAAAGCCCTGAAGAAAGAGGTCTGGGGCTGATATGAGGGTTTCAAAGAAGTTGGTGAACTCAGAATCCTTTCATCTTGCTCTTCCATCATTCTCAAATCGTGGCTTTCCACTTCATGGATCAAGATAACTGTCAAGGTCCAGTTACTACATCTGCATTCTAGCCAACAGAGAAGGATTGAGAAGTTCTCACCCTCTCCCTTTAAGAACACTTCCCAGAAGTTACACATGAAAGTTTGCTTAGACCCTGTATTGGGTCAGTAGTGTCCCTGAAAAATTCCTGTCCACCTGGGACCTCAGAATGTGACTTTATTTGGAAAAAGATCTTTGCAGATGTAATTAGATAAGATGAGATTATATTGATTGGGGTGGGCTCAACTCCAGTGGCTGGTGTCCTTATAAGAAGAGGAAAGAGAGATACAGACAGACACACACACAGGAAGAACACCATGTGATGACAAGGGCAGACATCAGAGTAAGGCACCTACAAGCCCAAGGAACACCAGTAATTGCTGTCAACCGCTACAAGGTAGGATCAGGCAAGGAAGGATCCTCCCCAGAAACTTCTGGGAGAGCATAGCTCTACCAAAACCTTGATTTCAGACTTCCAGCCTCCAAAACTGTGAGAGAATAAATTTCTACTGTTGGAAGCCACCTTGTGTGTGATGCTTTGTTACAGCAGCCCTAGGCTACCAACCTCAATTCTAGGCTGCCAGAAATGGCATAATATTCATATTAACTAACTGCCTATACTTTTTAAGCTATATACTTTGATCACCTCTTCATACAATCATTTTTTCTATAGAGAAATGCGAACAATAACTCACATAACTAACTGATCAAAATGGTGTGGTGGGGTTTGTTTTTTGTTTGACAAAGAGTTGGTACTAATATTTTAGAGTAGTTTCTTTCGTCTTTACAACTAGCTATTGTTAATTTCATGGAAATTTGTAGAATTGTCAAATTTTGGAAAACTCGTGTCAAGTCTCTTTTACATCTGAGCCTTTACACATATACCCGCTATTTGTATTACTGCTACAGGTCTGTGCCTTACCAACACAGAAACTCTAATACATTCCATTTTATATAACTTTTGTCAAAAAAGAAAGAGTATGGTGCATTTATGATTATTTTTTATCCTTTATGGAGTATATTCCTGGCAGGAGACAATTTCCATTTCGATTAGGTGTCAATGATCACCAAGTCCTTTTACTTATAGATCCATACACAGGATTATTGGATAAAATTTCCACATAGCGGCTTCTGAGTCCCTACGTTTTGATCTTGTTTTTCCTCCATTAGCCAGGTGCCATAGGACATGTTTGTTCACAGTACAGTCTCTGGCCCTGCATTTTCATGTCACGAGCAGTAAGAGTCTGGCTGGATACCATGTCTGTTACAGGGGGCCAGCAAAAACATAGGAATAACTGAGAACCTCATACACATATTTCACTAAATCCAAATTAAATGTGTTTTCAGCTCAGTTTCCCTTTAGTCAGATTCCAGAAATACCAAATACTGCTCAACACAAAGAGAGGTGTTACAGAAGTGGGTGAAAAGAAAAAATGGCCTTAACCAAATGGCATAAAAATATCTTACTTTTGTAAATTTTACAAAAACATACAGTCGTATGAACATATCACTATGCTCCCTCATGGGGCATTGGAAGAGGCTTATATAAACAAGGGGTCCTAAGGCTAAGTGTCATTAGCTATACAGTAGACCCAACTCTACCAACAACAAAAAAAATATATATCTAGAACCTGTAAGGAAAGGTAAACTACTCATAAGAATTACAGACACAAGAAATAAAACAGCTTTTCATATTTGAGAGAGCCCAAATGGCCATCAGGCTATGCAATAATATTCAACCTCAAAAACATGAAAACCAAGACAACCAGATAAAATTGTATGCTGTTCAAATTGAATCATACTAACAGCTCAGTAATATAGGATGTTGGCAGAGTTGGAATTTTATATATTACTACTGGATTGTAAATTGATACAATCAATATAGAGGATAATTTAATAATAAACAAAGTTGAGCTGCATATACTCCAAATTGAGGAGCCACACTTGGGAGTTTGTCCTATAGACACTCTCACACATGTGTACAAGAGACATACACAAGGATGTTCACTGCAGCACTGTTTATAACAGAAAGCAAGTAGAGATTAACTGTCCTAGGTACCAGAGTGACAAATAGAGTAAGATTTGTTCATAAAATTGAAAACTATGTGATAAATGATGATAGAACTATCGAAATGAATTCACTGTATCTAGGTTTATAAATATGAATATAATTTTAAATCATTTGTTGTTAAATATACAACAGATGATTTGTAGAGGTTAATATTATTTACCTGTAATTGAAGATACATCAAACAATTGTTTGCATTAGCTGTAGATTCATATATACTAGGAAATTTACCAGAACATGCATGAGAATGATACATATCAACTTTAAGATTATGGTTATTGTCAAAAACTGTGAAGGATCTAAAATTATGCCCTCCTCACAAACTAATAATTTAGCCTTCCAGCATCAGGGATGCTGGCAAAAGACACGGGATTCCTGGGTCAGAGACAAAGGACTTCATCACTCAAGGTAGAGTAGGCTGCATGTACTCTATGTCTGTATCAGTTCCTCTTGCCTCCCAGCACCCACAAGGATGATGCTAAGGGGCCCAGGGGGATGCCGCCCACACAATGGGTTTTGATGATAGCTGAGGAAACTCAAACTTTTATAATTTTATTTATAGATAAACACATACATACATACATACATACATACATAATCTACTGGTTCTGTTTCACCAGGGGAAAGCTGACAATACAGAGGCCATCTTACTCTGTAAAATCTGCTGCTGTCAGACATTGTTTTCTAGGTGAGGAAAGTGAGGTTCAGTAAAGGGAGGTAAGTTGCTCAGTGCCAGGGGCTGAGAGGTAAATCTGGGCTTCTTCCTCTGCACCCATTGCTCCCAGGGTTCTTCCCTCCGTACTTTCTAGGCCAACATTCATCGGAGATGAAATTTTATTGGTCTTCAAGATCTTCACTACAGAGAATCATTACTTCTTATAGCATTAAACTTAAAAATCCTTGGGGAACCTGGCTGGCTTAGTTGGTAGAGTACGCGACTCTAGATCTTGGGGTTGTAGGTTCAATTATTCTGGACAGATGCAAACACCTACCTGTCAAATGCCAAAGCCCTACCGAGCTTCTGTAATAAAAATGGTCAATTCTATTGCCCCAATCCAATTCCATGTACTTGGTGGACACAGTGACTGACATGTTAAATGTGGGTTTCCTGCTCATTTATTATTCTGTCCCTGGTCCTGTCTGCCATCACCACCAACTGCAGAGGGAGGGGAAACAATGGCCCTCGGTAAAAATGATTGCTACACATGCCTTCCATACCTGTTGGTTCTCTCCGCATTCTGTGCTCTCTTACGGTCTCCTGGCTGCCAAACATCAGCCAAGTTTCATGCAGTCATCAATAATCTCTTCACTTCAACTTGATATCCTTCTCTCAGGAACCCGCTTAATTGCTAGCTAAATAATATGATGATTTCTATTGTCTGCAGTATTGTATGCAATAGAAAATTGACTTAGATATTTACCACAGATTATATTTACATAATAAAAGAGGTTTTTTTGTCTCACTCAAAAGAAACACAAATTGGGGGAAAAACTGGCTAGGTCAGGACATACTTAGGGGGTCCGTTTTCATTGACTTTCAAATCCTCTCACATACTGTGACCAACTCCATTCATGGGTGATGCTGAACCAATGTTTTCTCATCTGAAAAGACAATGGACTACAATAAATGCATTCTAAAGCCCTTGTTAAAAAAAACAATCCTACAACAATCAGAAGTGCGCAAGGGTTGAATTTACTATGCCACACTGCAATGTGGCTGTCATTGGGGGGGAGGAAGAAAGAAAGCATCTGTGAAAAGAAGGTACACTCACTCTGCTAGTGATCTCCAGAGAGAGGGTGGAAATCATAGAAGAAAAAAAGGCCTACTTTCTTCTGGACATCAGTCTTGGTTTGGATATCAAAGAATTTACTTATCGCTTTTTCGCAACGGGTTTGCCGCCAGAACACAGGTGTCGTGAAAACCACCGCTAAACCTAAACCAAAATGGGAAAGGAGAAGACTCACATCAACATCGTCGTCATTGGACACGTAGATTCGGGCAAGTCTACCACTACTGGCCATCTGATCTACAAATGTGGTGGAATCGACAAAAGAACTATCGAGAAATTTGAGAAGGAGGCTGCTGAGATGGGAAAAGGCTCCTTCAAGTATGCCTGGGTCTTGGATAAACTGAAAGCTGAACGTGAACGTGGTATCACCATTGATATCTCCCTGTGGAAATTCGAGACCAGCAAGTATTATGTGACCATCATTGATGCCCCAGGACACAGAGACTTTATCAAAAACATGATTACAGGCACATCTCAGGCTGACTGTGCTGTCCTGATTGTTGCTGCTGGTGTTGGTGAATTTGAAGCAGGTATCTCCAAGAATGGGCAGACCCGTGAGCATGCCCTTCTGGCTTACACACTGGGTGTAAAACAACTAATTGTTGGTGTTAACAAAATGGATTCCACTGAACCACCTTACAGCCAGAAGAGATACGAGGAAATCGTTAAGGAAGTCAGCACCTACATTAAGAAAATTGGCTACAACCCCAACACAGTAGCATTTGTGCCAATTTCTGGTTGGAATGGTGACAACATGCTGGAGCCAAGTGCTAACATGCCTTGGTTCAAGGGATGGAAAGTCACCCGTAAAGATGGGAATGCCAGCGGAACCACACTGCTTGAAGCCCTGGATTGCATTCTGCCACCAACTCGTCCAACTGATAAGCCCCTGCGTCTGCCTCTCCAAGACGTCTACAAGATTGGTGGTATTGGTACTGTCCCAGTGGGTCGAGTGGAGACTGGTGTTCTTAAGCCTGGTATGGTGGTCACCTTTGCTCCAGTCAATGTTACAACTGAAGTAAAGTCTGTTGAAATGCACCATGAAGCTTTGAGTGAGGCTCTTCCTGGGGACAATGTGGGCTTCAATGTCAAGAACGTATCTGTCAAAGATGTTCGTCGTGGCAACGTGGCTGGTGACAGCAAAAATGACCCACCAATGGAAGCAGCTGGCTTCACAGCTCAGGTGATTATCCTGAACCATCCAGGCCAAATCAGTGCTGGATATGCACCTGTGCTGGATTGTCACACAGCTCACATTGCTTGCAAGTTTGCTGAGCTGAAGGAAAAGATAGATCGTCGTTCCGGAAAGAAGCTGGAAGATGGTCCCAAGTTCTTGAAATCTGGGGATGCTGCCATTGTTGATATGGTTCCTGGCAAACCTATGTGTGTTGAGAGCTTCTCTGACTATCCTCCTCTGGGTCGTTTTGCTGTTCGTGACATGAGACAGACGGTTGCTGTGGGTGTCATCAAAGCAGTGGACAAGAAGGCAGCTGGAGCTGGCAAAGTCACCAAGTCTGCCCAGAAAGCTCAGAAGGCTAAATGAATATTATCCCCAATACCTGCCACCCCAGTCTTAATCAGTGGTGGAAGAACGGTCTCAGAACTGTTTGTGTCAATTGGCCATTTAAGTTTAATAGTAAAAGACTGGTTAATGATAACAATGCATCGTAAAACCTTCAGAAGGAAAGGAGAATGTTTTGTGGACCATTTGTTTTTTTTTTTTGTGTGTGCGTGTGTGGCAGTTTTAAGTTATTAGTTTTTAAAATCAGTACTTTTTAATGGAAACAACTTGACCAAAAATCTGTCACAGAATTTTGAGACCCATTAAAACAAAAGTTTAATGAGAAAAAAAAAAAAAAAAAAAGAATTTACTTATCCTCTGAGGGTATTTCAACAAATGAATAAAAAGATAATCTTCCAGAATGAAGGGCTAGGTGGGAGCAAGACAGGGCACTACAGACACAGTATTCATACACAAGAGTCCCTCCCGTTGGATTCCGCTTATATGATGGTCAAGAACAGGTTAAACTTCTACGCATTGGTAGCTATCAAAAGAGTGTTTATCTTAGGAGTGAGCCTTCTGGGATGCTGGAAATGTTCTATATTTTGATCTCGTTGGGGGTTTTATAAGTAGATACATTTGTAAACATTCATCAAGCTGTACCCTTAAGATTTGTTTACTTACCGAATGTTACATCTCAATACAAATAAAAAATTTTTAAATAGACTCCAATAAATTGGTGATTCAAATCTACAAAGTTTTCTAGATGTATGTAACCTGTTATAAACATTCATTTCCCTCTATAAGCACTAAGCCTTTAAGAAAAAAGACATTACAGCTTGGTTTGAGTATCATTGTGGACTTGTGGCCACACCTGAGCCAGCCTCAGAGCCCAGTGCAGCAGAGGCTGTGGTGATTTGAAATATTCATCAGAAAACTAGAAGTTGCAAAATCTAACTGCCCCTCCTCACAGAACATTCTCCCTCCGTTGCCAACCGACATGGATCTGGGTTCGATTGTGCTGATGTGATCAGGGGTTTTCCTTGCAGCCCCTTCTGTACTCTGGTACTCTTGATCCGAGACCCTAACAGCAGCCTAAGAATCAAGACGTGTGTGGTATTATCAGGCAGACAAGCTGAGCAGTAGGACAATGAGCATACCCCAACCAGGACCCAGCCACAGCAAGGAGATAGTCTCCACAAGTCAATAAGAGAGAGGTTTGTCCAATTAGAGTGTGAGTTGTGCTTAGCATAGAATCCAGCCAGTGTGTTGGATTCTCCAATGGGAAAATCTTTACCTAAAGGTCTCTTTTCTTTTTTTTAAGATTTTATTTTTATTATTTATTCATGAGAGACAGAGAGAGGCAGAGACACAGGCAGAGGGAGAAGCAGGCTCCATGCAGGGAGCCTGACGTGGGACTTGATCCCGGGACTCCAGGATCATGCCCTGGGCCGAAGGCAGGTGTTAAACCACTGAGCCACCCAGGCATCCCTAAAGGTCTCTTTACAAGGCTAGACTAGTCATGTGTGCTAACAAAGCTTTCTACTTGCCACAGCTTTTAACCATTTGCCATCATAGGTGTTTCCAATTCCATTTTGTTCACAATAAATGTCAAGTTTCAGCTCCATTTCTTCGATTCTGAAGGCATTTTTAGAGCATTTCCACAGGCCTAACATAGCCTATAACATAGTGAAACTTGGAATTAACGAGCCTCTGTGTGTTTGACCATGTTGGGCTATGTGTCTCCCCGTAGTGAATGGGACACCAGTAGCAAGTGACAGAAACCCCCAAACCAACCAACTCAGTAGGATGGAATGTGGATATGGTGGCCCCCACTAAAAACCTACAGGGGTGGGAGGAGGGGTTCCCTCATGAGTGTGGGGAGGGGGGTGTGGGATTCTTGTGCCAGAAGTTTGGGGTGCTGGGTAGCCATAGATGTCTCAAATAAAGGCTAGAAAAGATCTACTATCTCCAGACCACGGAGGCTCTTCCCTTACACTTTTGTCGGCATCGTGTATCCCTGCCCAGACCTCTGTTCTGGGAGGCCCGTGCTTGCTCTGTGTACCACCTGGGCCAGGAGCCACCAAGGGGCTGGTGAGGTAGGAATGGGTAAAGAAAATAAAAAGGTTGAAACAAATGTCAGTGGAACACCCCAATTGCTGCTCTCCAACTTTGACATGCAGTTCATAAAACAGAATTCATATTCTTCACAAATATGATATTTTAACTTGCTGATATTCATCCAAATTTATTCCAGTCTTGGGGGAAAGTGGCAAATACCTACTAGGCTTCAAATATCTTTTATTGAGGTTTTTTTTTTTTTTTTTTCAGTATTTGTGAATACTTTTTTGTTTCCATCTTTATGAACACCGCCCATGTCATTGGTGATGATAAAAAGATGTTGATGGTGGTTTTCTTTTTACATATTCATAGGTGCACTTTATATATTAAGGAAAATGCCTACCCTAGTAGGAAAATGCAAATACTTTCCCAGTTGTTAATGGGAGCTTTATATTTTAACTTTTTATTGGCCTTCAATATATAGAAAAAAGTTTACAAATCTTAGCGTTCAGGTAAGTTTTCACAAAATGAACATACATGTAAAACCATGGTTAAGAAATATAACTGTTAAAAAAAAGAAAAGAAATATAACTGTAGAGTAATCTCAAGAGAATTCCTTTTTATTCGCCTTCCTGTCTCTCCTCAGTTTCCAAAGATAACCATTATTCTGTTTTCTAGTATTGTTGAATAGTACAAAAGCTTCAAATTTTTATGGAATTTAAATCAAACAATATGTAATGTTTGTATCTTGTCTCTTATGTTTGTGATATTATATTTGCAATATTGTTTATAATACTATGCTTTTAAATTTCCTCCATGCTAGATGCCTGGGTTGCTTGGTGGTTGAGCACCCACCTTCGGCTCAGGTCATGATCCCAGGATCCTGGGTTTGAGTCCCACATCAGGCTGTCCACAGGGAGTCTGCTTCTCCCTCTGCCTATGTCTCTGCCTTTCTCTCTGTGTCTCATGAATAAATAAATAAAATCGTTTTTTAAAAATTTAAAAAAATAAATTTCCTCCATGCTATTTTATGTAGCAATTGATCAATCATTATTACTATATAATATTCCCTTATTTAAATTAGACCATGTTTATCCATTTTCCCTTTTTTAATTTAAATTCAATTAATTAACCTTAACAACATCGTTTTTCACTCTCGTCCTATTCCCTCCTTCTTCCCAGTCCTAGGAGGTGCACCCTGAGTGGCAGGAAGCACTTGGAAGCACCTGGCCTAGGTATGGTGGGCTTAGGGGTTTGGTGACAAGGCTGGCTCACCAGAGAGGGAGGGCTGGTGAAGCCACACATACCAAACAAAGGCCCCACAAGGGGGACACCTTCACAGAGTGGGCGTTGCGGTGAGTTATTACCTGGCTAAAAGAATTGTTTAACTCTTTATTCCAGTGTTATTTTTTTAAGATTTATTTATTTATTTATTTATTTATCTATTTATTTTAGAGAGAGAGAATGCAGGGAAGGAGTAGAGGGAAAAGGAGGATCTCCAGCAGACTCCCCACTGAGTGCGGAACCCAAAGCAGAGCTCAACAAAGGCCTCAATCTCACAACTCTGAGATCATGACCTGAGCTGAAACCAAGAGTTGGATGCTTAACTAACCCTCTGAGCCACCCAGTGTTCCTATACTGGTGGGATTTAAGTTTCTCTTAAATTCAACGTAACAGGACTAAACCTCTGAAGTGGCATCACTGTTGTTTTATAATGAGCTGGGTATGGAGGATGCCTGAGCAAAGAAGTGGTATCAAAGGCTCCAAAGTTGGTCTAGTACATCTGAGATTCTGTCGTTCATTAAAATGACTTGAGCCACTAAGTTTTGTTCTCCCAATCAGAAATTAGCCCCAGACCACCTGGAGAAAACACCAGAAAGCATGTGGCTTTGGCTGCAGGGCTAACATCTTGCAAAGAGACCTTCTACACAGAACCAGCTATCATGTCATGTGTATAAAAATCATCACTGAGCATCCTAGAAGATGGAGGCGATATAATCACTCCAAACTCAGCTAATGCTTATGTTGTCATTCTGCAGAGGACCCAGTCACTTGAGCAAGATGAATGAAAAAAGAAGGTTACCAGCTTCTTTTTTGCTCTCTGACCTGGGCCCATTTCTCATCTGCTCCAGACTGGGGGGAGGGGTGTAGAAAGGGCAAGACTAGAGACAGGTTCATGGACCTAATGATATTTACCGGGCCTCGGGTGCCTAACTGATGGCTTTGGTGACCTCTGCTAGGCCTTCTATCAGAATGAGAAATGGCCACTTTTTAAGACTCACCAAAAGAGCATCCTGCAGATATGCTGATATATTAATATCTCAATGGCCTCTTTGCTGTCACAGGGGAACTAGGGAACCCAAAGCCCTCCTGCCTCAGGGACGTGCTGAACAGGTGGCTCCTCAAAGTGCAGCCGTGTTGGTACATTGTGCCTCGGTCACTCACAAGCCAGTTAGGGACCTGGAGCACTGGGCAGGCAACCCTGAGAGCATAAAGTGTCTTCCTGGGACACCACATGGCTGGAGGGGCGCTCTTTCCAGAGATCTGAGTCCAAAAATGTAATGGCACAGGAATATCAGGCAGTGGTAGGCATAGCATAGCATGTTAAGGACCCTTCCCTGTAGAAAGAGCCAAGGACTCATTAGTGTCCTGTCTGCACATGGGGTATGCTTGTGTGGGCTCAGCAGATGGAACAGTAGTGGGAGCAGCTGAGCCACTGCCAGGGTCTGAGCAGAACCTTCTTCCATACCCCAAGTGACCGTTCAGTCAGTGCAGGGTGATAACAGTTGTGCATCATGCAGGTCTGGAAGCTTCATTCCCATAGTTTTCAGCATGCCCAGCAGTGGTAGAGAAGGTAAAAGGCAAGCCCAAGAAACAGTGACTTTGCTCACTGGCTACATGACTGCTGTAGCAACAACCTTGTCTGGGAAAGAGGTTGAAACTCTTATCTGAAATGAGGTTCCTGCAATATTTATCACTCTCCTTCTCTATTCTAGGCAGGGAGGTTCCAAACTTGGCTCTGTAACTGTTACCTGGAGCACGTGTTTGACATGCAGATCCCTGGACTCCAGCCCTACAGACTCTGATCCGGTAGGCGTGGAGTGTGCCCAAGAATCTGTGTTTCTAATGGCTGCTCTTGGGGATCCTGGCACAGGGGATCCAAGGACCAATATTTGGAAGTAACCGCTCTAGCCCACACCGTCTCCATGTCATCAATCATTGCAAACCTGCTGTGCCTCAGACAAGGAGCCCGGGATAACACCCAACATGTTCTGGGTTCCCAACCCTGACGTACTACCCTGCCTCGGATGCGAGTCTCCAAGCTCTGCCTCCCAGTGAGCTCCACAGCTGTCCTTTCAGCAGACATACACTGCACACCGATTGCACTCAGTTTATTGGGCACCTACTATAGACAAGGCACAGTACCAGGTGCTGTGGGGTACGAAGACAAGAAGGCTAGTCCTCGCCCCCCAAGGGGCTCACAGTCTAGGGGGAGAGAGACACACTCACAGGTAACAAAAACACAAGGCAGAGTGGGGTGAGCTCAATTACAGGCAAAACCCATGGGAGGGCTGGGAGCCGGACAAGGTAAACGAGGCTAGGCACATCCGGCATCTGATACGGGCAGTGGCACATTGGCCAGTCCCCGGGGGATGGGCAGGATTCCCACAGGTGGGACTGAACAGAGTATATTTCAGGCATGGGGGGGCATAGAGGTGGGAAAGTACACCGAATGTTCCGCCAATGGGGGCAGAATGTCTGCCTTCACTGAAACACAGGTTGCCAATGGGATGATGAAGGGAGCTGGAGCTGGGAATGTGGTCTGCGGCTAGATGGCAGGGGGGTGTCCTTATAGTCAGGAGGTATGACTTCGTTCTGTGGGCAATGGTGTGCCATGGAAGGTGTCCGAGTAAGGGAAGGACATGATCTAATTTCCTCAATTACAGGCTCATTGCTATAATACATGATTAGCTCTGATTTTGTTAACTTCACTCTGGGGACTTAACACCCTCTCTTGGTCTCAGAGCAGCAGCCCTGTGGCCACAGATACTTTCCAGGGCTGCACAAGCTTAGGAAGCCTTCATCTAGGTAAACTCAGAGCTCACTTAACAGCTTTGCACCACCTCCACAGAACAGGAAGTGGGGCCTTCTAGAATCATTTGAAAGTAAGGGGCAGGGCCAGGGAAGGATGTCCATGAACTTTGGTTACCTAAGCATGTCACAGATGAGCTGCAGAGAAAATGGGAGTGCAAAAAGAAACCAGGGTACATCACCAAACTAAACCATCTGCCATAATCCACCCCACCCTCCAGCTCACTGGGTGGGGAGCCCTGCAGTCTAACTCACTAGAATCAGTACATGGGGTTTCTAAATGCTCTACACAGAGAAGGTTCTCCACTGACCCCTGCCCTAGGATCCTGCCTAACTATCCAGTGAGGAGGGAGAATGGTGTCCTCCCCCACCCGGGCCACCCCAGCCCGAGAATGGATGTGAGGCCACCGCTGTCCAGGTAGACACAGCGATGCTGGTCAGCGAGGGCTCCCCCAGAACCTCCACACCCGCTGAAGTGGGTGCCTGGGCAGAGAGGGGCGAAGTCACAGCTGGGCCACCCAGAAGAAATGCTCCCGGGGAGCTGGCGTGCACATCTGGGCCTGGCCCGGCAGGGCCCCCGCCACCGTTGCTGATGGTCCACAGGCACGGGTAGGGGCTGCAGAGAGAGACACAGAATGCTTGATGACGCTGCCAGAAAGACCTGCATGCTGCTCTGCACATACGCAGTGCGAGGGGCCCAGGCCTAGGAAGAGGGCGCCTAGCCACAGCTTTGTTTCTAGCTCTGACACAGAAGGGCCCTGTTTCTGTGGAGAAGCCAAGGGAAGTGGTGAAATGTAGTGGGATAAGCGTACAGTAGCTGTCCTGACCTGAATTACCATGCTTGGCCCTGCCCCTAGCAAGTTTGATTTGGAACACAGCATCTCATTTCTGGAAGCCTGCCCTGCAGCCTGCGTGGAAGAGCAGGAGAGCAAAACGAGGGAATCTGGACAGCAAGCCTGCAAGGGAGACCCCTCACTGGCAAGAGAGCTGACATAGCATAGCAACCAGGACACACAGGTGTCAGAAAAGTTGGGTTCACATCCCAGCTCCCCTGCCTACTGCCTCCATGACCTTTGTCCAATCACACCTCTGAGTCCCAGCTTCCATCTTCAAGACAGAGCGATGATTACGTGCACATTACAGATACTATTATGACAATCGAATAAGAAGATGTGAGCAGAGCAGAGCACACAGCACTCACCAAAGGGTGGTTGTTATAAGCAACTCTTCCATTCCTGGTCTCCACCCAATAGCTCTGGTCCCTGGCAGAAAGGCTGGGGGAGCTAGACCACCTCCTTGGACTTCTTTTATTCTAAAGCACTGGTTCCCAAACCTGGCTGCACATTGGAATCACCTAGCAGGTTCCAAAATACTGAGGCCTGGGTGCTACCACCTGAGATCCTGATTCAACCAATCTGGCATACAGCCCAGGTATTAGGATTTTTACAAGCTTTCCAGTGGATTGTAAGGGGTAGCAATTTTTGCACCTAAACAGAGACAAAAATGCCTGCCGTTAGAACAGGCACAATAAACGCCAATGCTCTAAGCCTTCAGCCATCCCCATGTCCTGACATTTTAGATCTCTGCATCACGGGATACTACACTGCGTGAGACTAGGCTCATTATGTAATGATGGTACCGGGCACATTTCGCTATTCTCTAGCAAAATCTTTATGGAGTCAGTAGTGGGTTAAACACACTACTGGAGGGAACCAGAGGTAACAATGCCACGCTAGCCTCTGTGCTGCAGTCTGGAGACTACGGACCTCACTGGGCCATAGGAAACCTGCAGAAGCCCAGGCTTTGGGTGTTTGCTGGTTGCTTGTTTGGGTTTTAGCCAGCTCAGCTTGCTGAGATTTGGGGCCTGATCTCCAGAAGAGATGCTTTTATAACATTGCTCAGGGCAGGCCCCCTTCCTGATGCCTCATGGGCCAGTGGGAAAACCATGCAGTTACTTCACTGTGTGACCTTCAGGACGTGTCTAATGCTTCTGAGCTTTCATCTGTCCAACAGTAAAATAGGAATTGTAATGCCAGCCTGCGGATGTCTTTGAATACTATAAATGACTTCCATAGAGTATCTAGGACAGAATCTGCCACACGATCCTTTAATAGGTTCAAGGACTCACTTTCTCACTTCCTGCCATAACCCAAATCTGTGCTTTTCCCTTAGATAATCCACTCGAGCACTGTCCAACTGATAGAAAACATGAGCCACAACCACAAGGCTAAATTTTCTAGTAGCCATATATTTAAAAAAAAAGAAAAGAAAGAAAAAGAAAAAAATAAACTTATTGTTAATCATATTTTATCCAAAAAAAATATTCAAAATATTGTCATTTCAAACATGCATTTGAAGTTGAAAAAAAAAAAAAGGTTGAGATTCTTATTCTTTGATCCTACTAAGTCTTCAAGCTTGCATGTGTGCCACACTCACAGCACACCTCCACTGGGACCCGCTGCGTTGCAAGGGCTTCAGTGGCCACAGGCGGCCAGTGGCAGCTGCACGGGGCAGCACAGAGCTAGACGCTGACCGCAACGGCAGCATCAGTGTCAAAACCACCAAGGTCACAGCCAACAGCAACACCAGCAACATCCACCAGCTCGTTCAAATGCAGAATCTCAAGCTCCAATCCAGCCCTGTTCATCAGATTGTGCATTTTAACCTTCCAGGTGATTCTAACACACACTGAAGCGTGAACAGCCTTGCCATAGTCCAAAACACTATGTTCTCCTAACATTCTCTTGACCAGCAAATCACAAGACCCACCTTTTCACTTTGAATCCCATTCGGGACCTTCTCAAAATTCTGCCTACCTGTGTTGAATGTAACAGCTGATATTTATGTAGACATTACTGCTCACCAAGCATTTTAATGCATTTTCTCCTTTCGGGTTCACCATAACCTACAGAGTCGCTCCTAGTATATTCATTTTAGCGATAAGAAAGGCGGAGCTCAGTGAGGCCAAGAAAACCACCTGAAGGTGCGAAGTCAATAAGAGGCAAAACCCGGACTAAAGCCCACGCCCATCAAGCTCCAAGGTCCCTTCCTGTCCTCCCTTCCACACCCATCTCTAGAAGCCAGAATGAAACGCTGGTCTCTAGTGTCCAAGTTACACCACAGGCCCTACCTGCTACACTCTGCTCTATTACCTGGGTTGTAGGCCCAGAACAGGTGGCTTATGAGAACACGGACCATCGTCAGTGTCTATTTACACATTTTACCTTCAATTCTCCTACTGTCAGGGTCTATCTGCTACCACCACAGTTTACAATATTTCTGACTAGTTCAAGACAAATGATTCCAGGCCATGATGTCTTTTCCCTTTGAAAAACAGAATACCAAAACCACAAAACAAAGAGCATACAAGTGAGCAGGTGCTTTCCGCTCCCTTCTCCCCGAGATAGAAAAGTCCTTCCTGTTGTTAGCTTCACTTCCTAGTGGCTTTGGAGTCAGGACAATGGTTTAGACCAAGCCACTCTAAGAAAAAAGAACGAATTGAGTCTCCAGTGCTCATGTAAACCCCGAAGACCACCAATGAGGAAGTTGCTGGAGTTGGTCTTACCTAGGCCCTGGATTGATTGGCCCACTGGTGTGGGGTACAGACAGGATGCTGGTGTGGGGTGTGGAGGACAAGGAAGTCCAGCTGTCAGGTCCGGAGAAAACTTGCAGGTTATTGCTGGAGCTTTCTATCAAATTCACTTTGGGGAAATAACAACAGTTCAGTTGATGAAGCTCAGAGAACATATAAAGATGACCAATGATATTATTTTAGGACAAAATATAGCCATGGTTGGTGCTACAGAGGCCAGTTAGCAGAAAAGAGGCAGGCTCAGATATACCATGTCAACCATATGCCACACACTGTTCATATTTTAATCTTCACAACAATGAGCCATCCTCTCTGCTTTATAGATAAAGCTCAGAGACAGAGGATGCCTTTTGTGATGCAGATCTGTCTGATACACTCTATCACATTCACTCCCCTTTAAGAAAGGACCCATGTTAACATCCTCTCAGCACAAGCCGAAGGACCCACCAGTGCCCCAGAGGGAAATTTCTGAGGACCAGCACCTGACTCTTCTCAGCAACCCCAAGTACATTTAAACATCTCAAGAACAGTGTCTTCTATGTCTTTGAATCTCCATTTGCATCATTAGTGCATACATAAGAGTAAAGGAAGTGGGGAGAAAGAGGAGAGCAAGGAAGAAGATTCTGGTGTATACACCTGGCTGGCCAAGTCATTCCTCCTCGGGATGTGGCATTTGCAGCCTCTTCAGCCTCAGCTCTGCCTCTTCTACCTTTCCCGCTACCCTCGGTTCCAAATCCACCCCCCACACTCCCCAGGTCCTCCCCCCCTCATGCCTGTGCTCACACTACTCTTCCCTGGAATGGCCTTTGCCTCTCCTGGGTCCCTTGCCATCCTCCTTCCCTCCTACCCACTGCCACCTCTGTCTGCGTCCACTCATCCTGCAAATCTCAACTTCAACATTGATCCCTCTGGGCCACTCTAGTTGCTCTTTTTCCTTCGTTCCCACAGCACCTTGGCTTGTGTGTTTCACAGAATGTTTCTCAAACTTTAGTGTGCATGAGAATCACCTAGGGATCTTGTTAAAATGTAGACTCTTTCAGAAGGAGAACCCAAGAGTCTACATTTCTAACAAGTTCCCAGGTGATGCTACAACAGGTCTGAGGACCACATGAGAGCTCTCACTACACCGTGTTATAATTCGTTATTTTTATATTCGTGTAGCCCTGAGCTTCTTCAGGGAAGAAACTGTACCTTTGTCCTCCTCCTATCCCCACCATCTAGAAGAGGGCCCGGTGCATAGCAGGTGCTCAGAAGCTGTGACCAGGAAAGAACCAGGACACAGAATGAGAATGCTGCCCACTTTGTGATATCATCAAGCTGCATTTTATTCCTTCCTTCCTGAAAGCAGATTTCAAGGTTGCTAGGAGTTGGATGTAAAGGGACACACAGCCAGGCAGCTGGTGACCAGGAAAGCCCTCTGTAGATAGAGCTCAGGGTGGCCCTAAGGGTGGAATCTTAACACTCTCCTCCATCTCCCATGCCATGAATCTTATTTCTTTCTTTCATTTACTGATAATCTCCCCACATGAGAATAGAATCTCTGCAGGGTAAGGTATTTTTCTAATTTGTTCATGGACAGAACCCAGCACACAGATAGCCCTCAGTAAATACCTGTCACATGAATAATTGAATGAGAAATCAGCCCTTGGCTTGCCTTCTCCCTTCCTCCCTACAAATCTAACAAGCAGGCAAGGTCTGGGCTTTCCCAAGCCCAAGGGAGGCTACACAGCAGTCAATGAGGAAGAAGCACACAACCATCAGCATCAGCTTAGATAAGCAGACTGTAAAAGTTATTATCAAAGCCAGTTTGCCTGTCTCCAACTGAACCAAACAAAAGTCTGGTTGTAGAGTCACCCAGCTTCCCAGAGATCTTCCTAAAAGCTCTCCAATACTGGGCCCAGTGTCCCCTGGATGGAGCCATGTAATACAAGTGTAGAAAAAGGCCAGGTGAAAGCAGTGAGCTGGGTATCCCAGAGCCCCCACAACTTGGCTTTGGGACACACAGCCTGAAATGCAGAGTACACTGGTGCCGTGGGAGGGGGCCCTTCACACCCATTAGAAACCAGGATACTGTCTTATGAAATAATTATAAAACACCAATAATGTCATAATTACATAATCAACTAGTAGTATATAAAACATTAAATAATAATATACAATACCATTACATATATGAGATGAAAGGGATACCAGCTTCAGATACTTCTTTTTACTACCTGCTGTTGATCATTTCTCTGCACCACCACCCCCGCCCCTCACCCCTACACCCAAGGGTTTAATTAGCAAAATCACACACCTGAGGGAGAATGGTTTCTATGCATGTAGGCCGAAGGGTAGGGAGCCTGCCGGTGCCCTCGGAGGCCAGGATAGGGCTCGCAGCCGTGGTGGGTGTGGGGAGCAGACAGAGGCAAGGGGGTAGCATACTGGTAATTGGCATTTCCTGCTGCGCACACTCCATCCGGATTGGAAAAGATCCAGCCTCCCACTGGAATAGACAAGAGGAAGACACAGAGCCTGAACTTCCACACCAGAAGTCAGGTTTCCAGCCACTTCACACAAGGTGACCCTGTGTGAACGACACGGAATGTCGGCCTGGGTAGAGACGGAGACCACCCCCACTGTCACTCCCCCTCCACGTTAGCAGATAGGCTGGCCTCTTTGGAGAAGGATGGCAGTTCCTATCAAAGTATGGAAAGCCTCTTGAGGAACCCTGGAACAGAGCTATACAAAAGACCATTTGAATGAATAAGTGACAGAAATGCAAAAGTTAAGTTGCTTCTGACTTAACTTGAGTCAAATTAAAAGTCGGTCTGAGAAGGGGACGTTAGATGCATGGGTGATCGCCAGCTACTAGGGAACGTTTAGTGTGGTTACACAGGAGGGAAGGTCGCTTTCTGCCCGGTGGGAAAGTGTCTCTAGCTCCCACTCCAAGCAAGAGGAGGCACGATGGCTCCCCTTGTCACCCCACAGAGGATTCTGAAAGCAACAAGTAGGGGAGCTGGCTGGCACACCCAAGCAGGAATCTTGCAGAACATTTTGGAAGGCTATAAAACATTTCATAGAAATTTGTTTTGGGGGACGCCTGGGTGGCTCAGCAGTTGGGTGCCTGCCTTCGGCTTAGGTCATGATCTGGGATCTGGGATCTGGGATCGAGTACCACATCGGGATCCCTGCGAGGAGCCTACTTCTCCCTCTGCCTAGGTCTCTGCCTCTCTCTCTCTCAGTCTGTGTCTCTCATGAATAAATAAATAAATATTTTTTAAAAAAGAAATTTGTTTTTGAATGAAAAAGGAAAGAAAGAAGAAAAGGAATCCAAATTGGAAAGAAAGAAAATGTTCTCAATGCAGATGTCCACTGAGCAAAGCCAGGCAGGGGGTCGCCCCGAACCAGGCTCCTGCCCACTTGGTTTGCCACAAATAATGGACATCCCCCCCCACCCTCCCAAGAAGTTCGCTGAGAAGACTGTAACACGTGAGCTTTAAAAAAAAATGCAGTTCTGGGATCCCTGGGTGGCTCAGCGGTTTAGTGCCTCCCTTCGCCCCAGGGCATGATCCTGGAGTCCCTGGATGGAGTCCCACATCCGGCTCCCTGCATGGAGCCTGCTTCTCCCTCTGCCTGTGTCTCTGCCTCTCTCTCTCTCTCTCTCTTTCTCTCTCTCTCATAAATAAATAAAATCTTTGGGCTGTTACTATTATAATCCAGGTCACTTTAAAAGGTGTTTTTCTGAGAGCTGCTCCCTTTCTGGGCTGCTGCAGCTCTGCACTGGAACACATGCAAATGTTTAGGGGAAGAGGCGTGAGAAGAGAAGCCCGGTTAACATTCTGCTCTGACATCACTGGCCTGGGTTTCTGCTGCAGCTTCAGGGGACTTCCTCCCTCATGGGGTCTCCCCTGCCATCCAGACATGGGGAGGCCAGCACCCTGTTAGGGACACCCAGCACCCGCAGAGTCCCCAGCAGCATACCTGTGGCTGTCCAGGCAGCCTCCCAGACTCCTGGCCACATGCAAGGCCACAGCCTGCCTGAAGCATCGTGCTGCCAACCAACTCAAAAATAAGTGAACACTAAGAACAGGGCAATCCAGGCCAGACCAACAAGAGTGGAGAGTGGAGATACTCCCAGAATGCACCTGAGACAGCCTCTGGGACATGAAAACTCGAGTATGAGAGATCCATCACTCCCGTTCCTATCTCCCACCTGAGATCCGGTCCAGCCCCTCAGAAACACTGTTTTTTTCTGGGAATTCTGGAAAGGGCACACACTTGTCTCGAGTGGAAGAAATAACTTGTTGAGTCTTGAGAGAAGCTTTGGAAGGGGCCATGAGCATTCACAACAGGTGGAGTCTAAGCAGGGTGGAAGATGGCTCCCAGTGTCCCCCAGGTGTGGCCCACCCAGTGTTCACCCAACTCACAGTGAGAATAGGCCACATGCTGGCTCTCAGAGACAGCTTCCGGAATGTCTTTTAGGTGATTCCTGAAAGAGAGGGAAAAGGGCACCATCGCTGTCCAGCATATTACCCAAGTCCAGCCAAAAGTCTACCTCAAATTCTCTTTGGAAAGCAACACATTTCTTAGAATAAGAAAAATCAAACACCTCTTATCTCAAATCTCTCCCCTCTTCTTCATCCAGGGTACTTTATCTAATGTGCAATCCCTCTTTGAATTGCAATTTGATGTGACTCTAATTTGCTGTATTTATAGCTATTCCTACTTAGTTTGATCTCAGTGGCTTGCACTTATTGCTCCTGCCTGACGAAATTCAAGCAATAACAACAGCTAGGATTTGCATAGGACCTAGGGCACAAGCACACCTGTGATATGCTAGATCCATCAATAATCCCACAAGGAAAATATTGCTATCCCCACTTTGCAGATTTGAAAAGTGGATCTCAGAGAGGTAAAGTGACTTATATAAGATCAAATAGCCAGGAAATGGCCAAGACAGGAGTTCAAGTCAGGACAACCTACTCAAAGTCCTATTCATCTCACACATCAGATTTTCTTTAGCCCTTTAGTTATCCAAAATTAAATTAAATCAAGTATTAACAGGACAAAGCCCTTTAATAGAAGTCAATAAGGACCATTATTCTTTTTTTTTCTAGAATGGAAAGGAAAAACACAAAGATATGGAGTCACTAAAGTGATAGGTTTACCATCCACCATCCCAGAAGTCTCTGAAATGATAAGAACAGATATGACACTTGATCTTAGCCAAAAGGTGGAGAAGTGATCCCCAGAAGTCTCTGTGTGGTCTTCTCTCAGACCTGACAGATATGAAGATCTGACCTTTATGAACTACTCATATGAATCACTCACCTCTCCTGGATTACATGCAGTTAAAAAAATTATTGAAACCATGCAACTCTGAGATAATTGGAGGAAGGGCAGAGTGAATTATTAAAAATTTAAATTACTTATTTTTTAATATGCGCTTGTGTTACTTTCAATAATTGGTAGTAAAACAGAGTTGACCAAACATTTGCCAGTTAGAGGTTCTCCTAGAGCTCTGTTACAAGGGACAGATCATTAGAGTTTGTTGAATTTCATTGATTTTGTTGAATATGGAATTGAATGTTAACATACCTAATTCTATCAAAGGTAGTGCAAGTTCCTTTCAAGATGAGCATAAATTTCACATTTGCAGAAGTCAGCTCAGAAGATTTTACTGACATTTCTCTACTCACCTTTCCTTGGCATCCAAGAAGGCTTTGGCAAAAGGGTTGTACTTGATTTTGAGAGCTGTTATCTTATGTTTACAAAGACAAGAAGCATTAGTGAAGGTAGAACATGGATGAACAGATAGAAACCTTTGTCTTTGCCTGTGAATTTCTGTAAAATCAGTATAATTCCCCTCTCTCTTTTTCTCCCTCTCCATGTTTCTTTGCTTACTTCTGCACAAAATTACTAGCACGCTCTGACAAAGAGCCTTGTGTTGTGGTCTGTGGTGAAAATGGGAAACGCAGTGTGAAATGAGCAAAGAAAGGCTGAAGCATTAGAAATATGCAGAGCCCAATGTGCTAAATCTGGCATTCCTTCTTTTATTTATTCATCAACTTTTTTTTTAATTATTGAACACCACCCCCCACCTCTCCCACCATGTCACTTACTTTTCTAGTCACTGGAAACAGTCAGAGTGATGCTGGTGTGAATCCACATCTCCCAGAGAGCACAGTCCAGCATCACTCCCTAAGTCTTAAGTGATCACTTACTCAGGCCACATTAATACAAACACTGATTATCACTCCCACCCGCTGTCACTCCATCCCGCCGGCCTTCAGTGGCTTCATTCTTCTTCAGAGCCACCAGACAGCATATTCACATATATGAGGTCTATCTGCTTATGGCCTCTCCTCCAGGGATGTACGGGCTTGAGGGCAGCACACATATCTGTGATGCCCATCGCACTATTCCTAGCAGGCAGTAATAGTCAACAAATATTTGCTGAATAAATAAGCATTGAAAAGGATGTTTATGGGGCACCTGGGTGGCTCAGTCGGTTAAGCATCTGCTTCTGCTCAGGTCATGATCCTGGGGTCCTGGGATTGAGCCCCATATCAGCTAGCTTCTCTGCTCAACGAGGAGCCTGCTTCCCCCTCTCCCTCTGTCTGTGGCTCCCCCTGCTTGTGCTCACTCACTCTCTCTTTTTCTGCCAAATAAATAAATAAAATCTTTTAAAAAAAGAAAAAAACATTTATTTCAGCAAGGGCCTAGTGCAAGGAAGAAAAGTTAAATAAAAGCACCACTCTTTCTGACCCGGGAATGGGGAAGAAATCAGGGGAAGGAGGAGAGCCAGAGTCTGATGTGCATGCCCTGGTCTTTCTCCCTGTCTAAACCTGGAGGAGTCAGGTGCATAGAGAGACCAGCATCCACCAACGGCCCGCTCCCTCTCACGGTGCATCAACATCAACTTGGCAGAAAAGTGTTGGCAGCAGAGGGAGGCTCCGAGGTTGGATTCTCCTGGGCTTGATTCCCATGGGGCATAATCACAGCTAGAATATGACCTCAGGCTGGGTAGCCTGCCTGAGGAGCAGCGTCCAGGAAGAGCTCGGGGCACTCACCCAGCAGACAACCAGATGACAAGTTCTGCTGGCTGTGGACTAAGGGAGCAGGCAGCAAGAACTGGGCAGGGTCATTGCCCTGGAGACCAGAGGTGGCTCAGACACGGTCCCCAACACCCACACACACCCTCTAGAGTTGCAAAAATCACACCCTCCCCTCAAAGACCCAAACTCCATCCTAGGGACAGAAGCAGGAGAGGGAGGGCCATCTGGAACACAGTACCACCTGAGGGCCTGTTGAAATGATCAAATATTTAACTTCTGTTCCCACCAGCCTGCTGGAGGGGCTCAGCCAAGAGCCCAGACCCCAGGGCTTCTGTTGGCTTCAATGCAAAAGTGTGCCTTCTAGGCTCCCAGAGGGGAAGTACCCATAGACCTTCCTCAAATAAGCAAGAGGCAGTGGAAAGGGCTACCCCACTGTTTAGCTTCATCTCTGCTGAGGTCTCTGAGATACTTTTCTTGTAGAAAAGAAATGACATTTTCTCTGCACATCTGTGATGCGAGTTCAGTCTACAGCTCAATCGTACCTATAGGCACTAAGGGAGTAGTTTGCAAACCTGAATGCTCATCAGAATCCTTTAGGAAGACTCTAGAAACTACGGATTCTGGGTGCCATCCCTGGAGATTCTGACTCAGTTGGCTGGGTGGGAGCCCAAAATCTTTTAAAGTTTCCAAATAAAGAAATGTAGATGAAAGCAGCAAAAAGGTACCTTTTGGGTTTCTGGTTTTGTTCTGTTTTACCTATCAGATTATCAAAGCTGAAAAAAGGCTGATAATCGCCAGTGTCGGAAATGGTACAGGGACTGCAGATGAGTAATGCTCTTTGAAGGAGGCCATTTGGTGATATCTTGGGATTCTAAACCACACTCTCCTTGACAAGCAATGCCATTTCTAGGTGTCCATCCATGCAAGCAAACAACAGTAGTTGTGGATGTCCCAGGATATTCTTTGCAGCATTACTTATAATAGCAAATAAAACAACTGTAAACCACCAAATGTCCATCAGTGGGGAGTTGATTGGCTAAAATATGGTATATCTTCTGCAGGCACTTCAGAAAAAGAGATAGGCTTAAATCTAACTACAGAGAAGATATCCATAATATACAGTTAAATAGAAAAAAAAAGAAACTTGCAGACTAATATATATAACATGAGCCAATTTATGTGAGGAAGTCTATATTCTCATACACATTTATATATACATAGAATATGGGGGGGAATATTTTAAGCTATTATTTGTGAGGTCCTTGGGGATTGGGATTCAAAAGGTAGGAGGAAAAGAGACCACTTTTATCTTTTTCCTTTTTATTTTCACTGAACATACTTCTGTACTATTTATTTATTATGTGGGGGTTTATTTAACAAACATATTATTTTACCTTTTTTAAAAGATTTTACTTATTTATTCAAAAGAGACAGAGAGGCAGAGACATAGTCAAAGGGAGAAGCAGGCTCTCCATGGGGAACCTGATGTGGGACTCCATCCCAGGACCCCAGGATCACGACCTGAGCTAAAGGCAGACACTCAACCACTGAGCCACCCAGGTGCCCCAACACGTATTACTTAAAAAAAAAATTTTTTTTTAAGTTTAGTCAGAAAGAATCCAACCCTCCCCAGGGCTTCTGATGACCAGCAGGCCTGGGGAGCCCTAGAGTGTGCAAACAAGACAGACAGCATAACCAACCCAGAGGAGGGCACACGTTGGATCAAGCCTCACAGACCTGCTCCCAGCACAGGAGCTCACCCAGCTCTGAGCAGGCCAAGGGCACACTGGGCCCAAAACCAAAGACCCCGGGGCTTCTGTTGGCTTCAGCCAAGCACATGCGTGCCTTCTAGGCTCCTGGAGGGGAAGCACCCACAGGCCTTCTGCAAACAGGTGAGAGGGAATAGAAGGAAAGGGCTACCCAGTATTGAGTTTCATCTCTGCTGAGATCTCTGAGATCCTGGAAAACCCACCTTCCATCCACACCCTCCCCATCCTCCCACACTCTTCTGGGGGATGTTTACACACACGCAGCCACAGACACTTACCTCCTCATTCTGATAGGCAGTCACAGCTATGAACTGGGTTTCGGGGAAGGAGCAGTTCATCACCATTCGGTGGGCGCCTCCAACACGCACTATGTGAACCTGGGGTTCATATTTATGCAGGGAATTCAACATTATCTGTTGAAGTGGGAGAAGGAGAGAAGGAGAAGCCATGCAGAGCCTGTGGTAGCAGGGGTGATAACCAGCTGGCGTCTCTGTTAGCCCGGGCCCAGCCCCCCGCCAGGTCAGGGCCACCACGCGGGTCCCTCGATTCCCTGATTCCCTCATCTGAGATCTGAATTGGGGGGGGGGGGTAGTTTTTCAGAAGCTCCCAGAGAGCATAACATCAGAGCTTATGCCAGGGTTGCCAGAAAGTTGTTCTAAAGTGTGTCAGTTCTCTGCCCCAATCTTGCCATCCTTTCTTTTTCCCTCTCCCTATTTCCAGAACAACAATGTGGATTTCAATCCATTAACACGTAGTCCTTTTCCTCACAGGAGGAATCCTAGTATCTCCACATGCTGGCATGGCTGCACCTCGCAAGCCACTGCGTCAAGAGTGATAATATCCAACACCTGACACCTGCCCGTCACCCAGAGCGGCTCCTTGTGACTCATACAGAGCTTTGTGAAACGGGGGAGGCAAGAACAGTTTACTTTTCAGTTTCCTATTTTAATAGTGAACTGGGACCTTCGGAACATTGCCCAGATCTGGGCAGCTCACCTCTTCCTCCTCATCCTCCGGGATGGGGGTGCTCCCGGCTGGCTAAGCAGGGGGCTCAGAGGAGGCGAGGTCCGAGGCCCAGGGCCACAGGGGCTGACGACCCAGAGAGCAGGGAGCCTCGGCTCTGTCCCCAAAGCGGCTACATCCTATAAATCATGACCTTACACAGGATGCTAGTATTCACAAGCCTCCCGGAGAAAATAAAAGAGGAGAAAGCCCCGAATTCTTGTTTACTCTAATCGGAGACCTTAAGTAAAACCTTCCTTATTTAAGGCTTGTTTGTTTTTCTGAAAACCCAAAGCCGCTTCAGTATTCTATTGACAATTATCATAATGCCCAAGTGGAGGCAGCAATTATTTCATTTAGGAGCAGCTTTTTATCAAGGTCTTTGTCTATTGCCAACATGCCACTTACACCAAAAAAGAGGAGAGAGCACAACAAAACCCCAGTACCCACAAACATCTCCTCCCCGCACTGGGTAAAAAGCACCACACACAAGACGGAACTATGAAAGGGCCCTGGATGATTAAGTCAACTCCTGCACTCTCTCACTCTCTCTTCACATCAGGAAGTCCATTAAAAACTGAAAGTACCAATTAAGAGCTGTTTATTCCCGTTCACATTTGGACTCCGGGGAATAATTGGCTTCCGTGGGAGAAGAGGCCGGTGAGGACCCCTCTAATTGCCTAAATGCACCCTTGATATTTCTTGATTGGTGCAGTGCTGCGGCCGGGCGGCCAGATCCTACCTGCCCACCTCCGTTGAGCTTGTTGGTCAGCTTCACTTTGCTGAAGGAGATGGGGGCTTTCATCCAGTGGGCCCCGAAGTTGGGGGAGTCCGGGTGGATGTAGACGCAGCTGTGGCTGGAGACCTCTGGCTTGCCTGCGGGAACCCACTCCCCGTTGACGTACTTCCAGCGGTGACTGTCCGTCGGCACAAAGTCCAGCAGGAGGGAGTACATGGCGTTGGGGTCCAGCCCTGAGACACTAATCTTCAGGACGGGGAACATCCGTCTAAAAGCAAAGGCAGGGGATCCCTGGGTGGCTCAGCAGTTTAGCGCCTGCCTTTGGCCCAGGGCCTGATCCTGGAGTCCCGGGATCGAGTCCCACGTCAGGCTCCCTGCATGGAGCCTGCTTCTCCCTCTGCCTGTGTCTCTGCCTCTCTCTGTCTCTCTCTGTGTGTCTCTCACGAATAAACGAATAAAATCTTTAATAATAAATAATAAATGAATGAAAGCAAAGGCAGACACAGAGTCACAGGAGGGACGCTGGCCTGTTGGGGGCACCCGGGGCCTAGTGCAGCCATCTCTCTGCTCTGGGGACAGCTTCCGTGGAGGGCCTGGGGCCCCAGCCCTGATTCCCACAGAGCCTCTCTTTACAAATGCATTTTGCACCACACTTTTACTTTAAATCACGTGCCCAAGTTTAAAGTCTGAAAACCACTGATCTAGTCATTTGACAGAGGAACCCAGAACCCAAACTATATCGTCAGATGCCACATTCAGGGAGAGCTTTCTTCAGAGACTTCCTCCTGGCATACATGGGTTTTTACGCTGCTGCCACAAACCAGTCCTTCCCCCTCTCACAGAGAATACCACTTCTGGATGACAGTAAGGGTATTAGCAGTGAAAATGTGGTTTCATGGCTCTACAGTGTTAGACCAGTTCCTTCCCTGCATGACTTCTCAGAACCTTTAATATACTCATGTACTCTATAAACCTCTGAAAAGGGGCACCTGGGTGGCTCAGTGGTTGAGCATCTGCCTTTGGCTTAGGTCATGATCCCAGGGTCCTGGGATTGAGTCTCACATCGGGCTCCCTGAGAGGAACCTCCTTCTCCCTCTGCCTATGTCTCTGTCTCTCTCTGTGTGTCTTTCATGAATAAATAAATAATATTTTTAAAAAACCTCTGAGAAGATAGACACTGTGTGCACACTGAATTTACAGGACTGTGGAAGTATTTCACTGAGCATTTTGTGGGAATTTGTGCTCAAGACACATCGATCTGGATTCCTTGGTCCTTCTTCTATCCTCTAGGACAGGACCAGCAAGTTTGCTCTCACCTATTTGGAGAGGCTCCTCACCTGGCTTCTCATTCCCTTTGGTTTGTTTTTCCTTTACCAAATGTACTAAATTGCTCCAAACCACCCTTAAAAGACCTCGTTTCCAGACTTGCCCCACAGTCTGATCACCACAGCTTGATCACCCCAGATACTGTTTTATTTGTCAATGCCTCTTTTAAAATCAGAATCCCCAAACTAAGAAGCTAACAACCTAGAGTCTAGACACTTGCTACTCAAAGTGGTCCCCCAACTGGCAGCATTGGGATCAGCTGGAAGTCCATTAGAAATGCAGAACCTCAGACCTCACTCTCCACCTACATATTCAGCAGCTGTGCTTTTCCCAAATCTCCAGGTGAATCACAGGAACATTAAAGCTTAACATGTACTGGTATAGAGCATCTTGCACTTTTCAGAAAATAACTAAGATTTGCAAGGGAGTGAGGGTCAGAGGACTGTGCTCCTGATGAGGCTGGGAGAATGGGGGGGGTGGA
This sequence comes from Vulpes vulpes, assembly GCF_048418805.1. Lineage (NCBI taxonomy): Eukaryota > Metazoa > Chordata > Mammalia > Carnivora > Canidae > Vulpes > Vulpes vulpes. The sequence goes on along the minus strand of NC_132792.1, from coordinate 130,208,062 downwards.
GGTGAAGGGAGCTGAAGGGGAGGCTGGGATGGATAGGCTGCCTGCTGAGAGGAGGGGTCAGAGGATGCCAGGAGTGGGGTGTTGAGGGCAGGGAGGGGCATACATAAGGATCTGGAGGGTCACCAGGGACATCCAACTGTGGCCAGAGGTTCCCAGTGTTGAGAGGAATTGATACGGAATTGATACGAATGGAAAATGAAGGAATTGACAGGCAGATGACAAGGGATGGACCTAGAGCTGGGGGTTCCAGCCACGGTGGGCTCCTAGTCTCCTGAGCTGAAACCACGTAGGCTTCCTGAGCAATCTGGAATAGTTGGGAATTGTTTTCCCGGGGCTCACCCCACCTCACTGATATTCCCTTTCCTGGCTCCTCTTCCAACCTAGTCCTCTGGCTGAGGATGCTGGTGAGGCTCTGTTTTTGCGCGCTGCCTTAGAGACCACTTCCCAACTGCGTGCACAGGATACAGAGCCTGGTCCATGTCTCTGGTCCACACCCCTGGCCTCCAAGAGGCCAAACAGAAGAGTGCCTTTGAGGGAAGCTTCTGGCTCCGACTCCTGCCCTTCCTGAGGCTGCTCTCCAAACTTCAATTTCATGGTCTGGCTCACCCAGCCTCACTGAGCTGTTGAACTCAGGAGTTGCAAGAACTTCAGGAGGAAATTCATCCAAGTGCGTGTTCTAACCCTGCCACCTAGTAAGTGCTCTGCAAATGTTCACTATTGTCATTACACCCAGCATCTCAGCTGGCCCAGCTCGGCTTCTGCTCCAGAATCCCACTTTGGGGCAGTGACTCCGAAGTTTAAACACAAAGGACATCAGGACTTCGCCTCCCTCCCACCTGGCCGACAGATACCACCACCCCCACTTCCCTCTCTGAAGAAAAGTCTAAGCAGAAAGGGGAGTGACTGCTAATGGCTTTGGGTTTTTTCTTAGAGATGATGAAAATGTTCTGGAATTAGATAGTGATGGTTGTACAACTTTGTGACTATTCTCAAAGCTACTGAATTATATACTAACGAAGGGTGAATTTGATGGCATATGAATTATTTTTCAAAAACAGAGCAAATTGATAACTTACACCTCCTCAGCTCTTATTCTCCAGCTGGATCACAGTCATTTCCAAGGAGACCCTGCCATTGGGACTATGCACGGGAAATGCTGAAGGCTCCCTCCCCTCCCTCAGCTCCCCTCAGAGCTGTCTCTCCCCTCCCTCTGTCTTGGAGGACTCAAAGAGAGAAAATCTAAATAGGAGGTTATGACAAGTATCTGCATTAAATGAAACTCATAGGGGAAAACCTGTGTCAGATGATGCATCTCATCCAGGTCCTACCTGAGTGCTGCGTTACTCACCTCATCACTCCTCTCCCTTAAAGACATGATGGTTCTTTCATGTGAAGGAAAATGATGGGCCTCCCCTGGGGAGCTACCTGTGGCATCAAAATTCTTCCACTTGCATATACTTTCACTTTTTCTTCAAAAGAAGGATTTCATCCATTCTTTTCATATCAGATGAAACTATTCCCTTCCACAACATATTTTAACTTTTTCAATTATTTTAATAATATTGGCCAAGTATAGAAAGCAGAAGGCCCCTGAAAGCACAAATGCCATTTGCAAAGAATCACAAAAGTGGACATCAGAAATGATCCTAGGAGGTCACACTGGGTCATTGTGACAGCCAGAGGGCCAGCTTGTTTCTATGACGTATACGAGAGATGGTCTGATTTCTGGTCCATTGCTTTTTCTGAAATGCTAAAGTTGTTTGGTTTTGGGGTTTGTTTGTTTGTTTGTTTGTTTTTTAAGAAAACACAGGAATGAAATGTGTAATTGTCATTTCACATATAAAATTAAAAAGTACTGAAATTTTTCTCAATAAGGATATGTAGTATATGCAAAAGTAAAAAAAGAATATGAAAAGAAAGTTCATATAACATATCTCCCCCATACATTAAACTGCCAGAGTAAGAACACAGCTCCTCATGCATGTGGCATGGCTGTTATCTTCATGGTGTGAAATGTTTGGAAGTTTCACATAACCTTAAGACTGAAAAGATGATTTAATGAAAGGTAGTTTTTCAAATGGCAATAGCTAAATATTGAATTCAGTCTGCTCCCAGGACTGAACATATATACACTCACTTGAATCTTTGGCCCAAGGAAGTAAATGTTCCTATGCCCATTTTACCAGATGAGGTACCTGGGGTTTACGAAGTATGAGTCCATTCTCCTCTGGCTGCCCCACTGCCTTCTCTTTTATTACATTCACCACATCTTTTCTCTCTCTCTTTTAAATTAAAGTATAGTTGACACACAACATTACATTAGTTTCAGGTGTACAACATAGTTTCTCTTTTTGATCTTTCTAGAAAGTAAATATGGGTCACAAGGAAAGGAAAAATCCCCTCAATGCTTTCCTAAATCTTAATACCTAATTAGATTTATTTGCTCCTTAAAAGAATGATTTTTGAGTGCCTGCTCTATGACAGGAACTGTCCTAGGTAGGGGTTCACAGGTGAAAAAAAAAATACAGACCCAGTGTCTTGTTCATGAAGCTTACATTCTAACACAGGAGTCAGGCAACAAAAATATAAACAGGTTTCTTTTTAAATGTAGAAGATAATTTTAAACTGCAAGAGTGCTATGAAGAAACAAAAGTGGGTGATGTCACCTAGGGAAATTAAAAGTAAGAAACTACTCTAGATGGATCTTAGTAGGTCTAGGGGGACATTAAATTAGAACCCAAATAAGGAGAGGAAATGAGTCCTACAAATGCCAGAAATGACTACTAGAAAAGCAACTACACACAAAAGGAATAGCAAGTACAATGGCCCTAGGGTACAAATAAGCCTGGACTATTGACAACTACTGAAGAAAGAGAAGACCAGTGTGACTAAGGTAAAATGAGGAGGAGTAAAATCTCATTTTCATTTCTGCTTTTTCCTAATTGTACCATGCCAGGTCTTATAAACAACGTAGCATGACCTTTAATTCCAGAATAAGGGGATGTGTAATGGCTTTTCTCTTTTCATGCTATATTCAGGAACTACACCTGATGTTCTAAAGAACCTAGGATCACATGGAAGGATTCTCAACATCATCAGCTATCAGAGAAATGCAAATCAAAAGTGCAGTGAGGAATCATTTCACATTCACTAGGACGGCTGTGATTAAAAAAAAAAAAAAAAGTGGATAACAGTAACCAGTGTCATACATTGCTGGTGGGAATGCAAAATGGCGGAACCACTTTGGAAAACAGTCTGGTTGTTCCTCAACCACTTAAAGACAGAGCTGCCAGAGGACTCAGTAATTCCATTCCTAGAAAAAAATGCAAGAGAAATGAGACCATCCACTTACAACAAAAACTTGGACATAAATGTTCACAGCAGCATTATTCATAATAGCAAAAAAAAGTGAGAATGACCCACATGCCCATCAATTGATGAATAAATAAACAAAATAGGACACAATGGAATATTATTTGGCAATAAAAAATGCTACAGCATGAATGAACCTTGAAGACATTATGCTAAGTGAAAGAAACCAGTTACAAAGGACCACATATTGTATGATTCCATTCATATGAAATGTCCAAAGTAGGCAAATCCACAGAGATTGAAAGAAGATTAATAGCTGTTAGGACTGAGTAGGATGGGGGAATAGGAGGGTGATGGCTAGGGATGCAGGATTTCTTTGGAGGATAATGAAAATGTTAAAAAAAATTATTTGTGGGAATATATGTAAAACTTTGTGAATATACCAAACACCATTGAATTGTACACTTTCTTTTTTTAAGATTTTTATCTATTTATTCATGAGAGACACAGAGAGAGAGAGAGGCAGAAACATAGGCAGAGGGAGAAGCAGGCTCCCCAAAGGGAGCCTGATATGGGACTTGACCCTGGGATCACGACCTGAGCCCTGAGCCGAAGGCAGATGCTCAACCACTGAGCCACCCAAGTGCCCCTGAATTATATACTTTCAATGCCTAAATTGTATAGTATAATAAAGCTCTTTTAAAAAGTAAAGAGGCCATAGTGCCCTGGCTTTTAGAAGGACACATCTGAAAAGTTGGTTAAGTGTCAGACCCTTGGTCTCCACTCAGGTCATGATCTCTGGATTGTGACTTCAAGCCCCACACTGGGCTCCACACTGGGTGTGGGATCTACTTTAAAAAAACTTTGTGAAAAGTTAAAGAATGCTTTATTCTCTTTAGTACTTCATTTGCCAAGAATTTTATAGTTATTTTTATTTTCTTACACAGCTACACTTGTGGTGGGCATAGCATAATATATAAACTTGTCAAATCACTATGTTGTATACCTGACACTAATGCAACATTGTGTCAATAGACTCAAATTTTAAAATTATCTTAAAAACACTTTTATTCTTTTGTTCTTTAATCAATCTCTTAGTTCATTCATTGAATGAATGAATACATTGCTATGTATTTTTTTAACCTCTGTTATCCCAGTGAGGAATAACTAAAAGTCAGTCACCTTGCCAGTCTCATAACTGAGACTAGAACTCATCGTGCCTCTGCGCCAAGTTCAGCTCCTGTGACTCACCTCTGCCTCTTTTTCACTTCACAATGACCAGGATGCATTATCTGGGCATAATTTATCTATTTATCTGTGGCCAGCACTTACCCCCAGGCTTTGTCTTCCAGGATGAACTGCACTTCCAGTCAAGTTAACTTTGCCTCCTTTTCTTTTCAAGGTATAGCTAAGCATAGAGAAGCCCCAGTGTCTTTGAGGAGCTGAGAAACATATAAATCAGTACCTAACTCAGGAGTAGGGGGAAAGAGGACAGAGAGAGGAGGGGGGGTGGGGAAGAAGGAAGGAGGGAGAGAGGAATAGGGAAGCAAACATGGCAGGATGAGTAAGCACTCCTCAAAACCATCCTTGAGGAGCCATACATGCCTGGGTTTGCTGGTGAGCTCTGGGTGACTTTGCCAAGAAGCCATTTTCTCAGTTTCTATTTTCCTAATAGATGATCTCAAGAGCCAGTCAAAGGAAGCTATGAGGTGTGGGGTTTGCAGTAAGAAAGGAGGCAGCTTTTGTAGGTGGAGGAACAGCAGAGATGGTCAAAAGTAAAATTCACTTGCATGTGTAAGCACTTCCTCTATCTCCTCACAGAATTATACTATTCATGAAATACTCATCAGAGCATTTGAGTGAGTGTGTGTGTGTGTGTGTGTGAGAGAGAGAGAGAGAGAGAGAGAGAGAGTGTGTGTGTGTGTGTGTGTGTGTGGCACATGCACCTGTGTGTACTGAAGCTTAGGTGAAGGTGAGCAGCCTCCAGGATAGCAGCAGGGAAACCGCAACAGCCTGGTCAGAGGCAGAAAACACAAACACAAATCCTCATGAATCCTAATCGTAAACTTGGGAGAAAAATGTGGACTATAAAGGCATCAAAATCTATTTTCCTGATGCACAACCTCCATTTTCTCCCCTCGTGCAAGATCTGTGAGGATCTCAGCTTGCTGCCCTTTAATCACTGGAAAATTCAACCTACTGACTCCCAACATTTATTTTTCTATAACAAATGGATGCACCAGTTACATTTGGAAATGCGTGCAATTTCTGAGAACCTGTTCAAGGCAAATCGAATCATAATTGAGTTGAAATTATTTAACTGAATGGACGTACATCTGAAATAAAGCATTTTCCGCTAAAGTGAAGGTGTTCTAGAAAGGAAAACAATAGGGGCAAGAGATTGCACATATTTACCTCAGAAACCTGATATAAGTTTTTTTTTTTCCTTCAACCTGAAATAGAAGTTCCTCACTCAAAGGACAGAGAGGAAAGAGAAGACTCACAAGCTGGACACACTATAGAGGATTCAAATGAGCTCTAGGGAGGTATTATCATTGCTGTTGGTATATCTGACAGACAAATGAATGTATAAGACTAAAAGTTATATCTAAAAAGAGGGAAGGAAAAAAGAAGGGAGAGAGAGGGAGGCAGGAGGGGCGGAGGGAGAAATGAAGGTCGTCAGGATCTGAGTTTCTAGGGACAATCCAGGGGAATATCCTCTCTTTACTAGTTCTGACTCCTGTCAGAGGCAAGCCTCCTATCCATATATACAAACGAGTCTCCATTTGAAAATGGGACTGAATTCTTTCATCAGCCCATCCTATGTTATTTTAAGACTTTCTCTTTTTTTATTTTATTTAAAATTAATTAAATAATTTAGAGTGTATAATGGTCTCAGAGGCAGAGTTCAGTGATTCATCAGTTGCATATCACATTCAGTGCTCATTACATCACGTGCCCTCCTTAATGCCCAGCACTCGGTTACCCTGGCCCCTCCATGCCCTCCCCTCCAGCGACCATCAGTGTGTTTCCTAGAGTTCAGAGTCTCTTAGAGTGGACAGAAAGCCACTGATGGGGTAATCTAGAAATCTAAAAGTCTGCCCTCAGGGGCTGGTGGGTTGTGTGAATGAAAAGGGCTGGAGTTGGGTGTTAAATACCAGAGAACTCATCTTCACAAAGAAGGGCCACAGGGGGCTGAGGGGCAAGTGCCCCCGGCTCAGGAGTTGACCTGAGAGGCAGAGATGAAGCCCTTGGAAGTGGCGTATTAGGTCTGTAGGCAGAGGACAGGGGGTACAAAAGAGAATGCTGAAATAGATGCATAAGAGAAGAAGACGGGCAGGATACAAGAAAGACCTTTCTGTATCAAGAACAATAAGGTGTCGCTAACAATCTAATCTGCAAAAATAAGAGACTGAAAGAAATTCCAGGCCAAGCTCATTCATTATCAGCCACATCAATTTCTTAGTCATGTGTCTTCGCTTCTTTATCTGAAGTGTGAAGGGAACCCTCTCTCTCCTCTCAAAATCGTGACCCCAAGAGGTTCAGAGACCTTACGAGAGAACCTGAGAAAAGATTCAGTTCACTGGAGAAGGGAAATGGCTGCAGGACCTCCACAGAAAAGAATAACCAAATTGATCGTAATGAGACTTTTCTACAAAGAATATTGTTTACATATTTAATATTAAAAGACGTTAATCATGGGAAGAATTTTACATTTTAAATACACAGAAAAGAATTATATAGGTGAACACAGGCAAGAGAAAGCTCTTCCTAAATTGTAAAAGTACATGCCAATATGTCATATTATTAAATTGAATTTTAAATGGTTTCAGAAATTTTATGTATTCCTCATTGGGACAGATGAACCGCATTTTTATTTGGTGACTGTGCTCATTTTACTTTCATAGATGGCCACTTGGACAGTCAAATAGATAGTGTAAGGCTAAATAGCACAACTACCATCCACTAAGTACAAAGAATAATAAACAGTAAGTTCCATCTATTACTGGATGTCATAAAATTCTTACACTTGCATCACCATTCAGCTTTGAAAGGAAAGAAAAGAAATCCAATTAGAAATTTGGGGTGATTCTTTGAAATTAAAAACGGATTTTTATATTTCTTTCTAACAAAAATAATGTATAAATTACAGCTCAAGAGCAGGAACTGGCGTAATTACAATTGCAAATATTAAAAGTAACAAATCCTATACATGAAATAAGTAGGGGACCCATTTAGAGGCAGAAAATATAAATATCAAGCTTATTTTGTTGGTATTCAAAATAAGTTTGGTATTCCTTCTACTGTGAATAATCACAATTTATTGAGATGCCCTTATTTCTGGTACACTTTCCCCTTATAAAGCACTTTAACACCATGCAACAGAGCTGGAGTTCATCATTCTCCCAGAGAGGCAAGGCATGGTTCATTTTCTACACTGTGCATTTTATTCAAAAATAGGAAAACAAGACAGATACCAAGACCAGGAGCATTCTGCACAAGGACAAAAGCCCGCCAGAAGTCCTCAACTTTTCTGTTAGCAGAATTTCTCCTAGAGGCCACCACTGGAGTCCTGCTGACACTAACCATACTGAAAATGCCTTCTGACTTATATGCGTTTTAACCTCGTGAGCCAAAGGATCTGTGGGCATCAGCCGAATATTGGGAACCAGTCTGGCCAAGCTGGGAGCAGAGATTTTCTTTCAAAATATTTGCATTTCCTCCAGTGAAAGCTCCCACTATTACCTTGAGAGCCACTTAGCAGGGCTGGATTTAATAGAATCCAAGAAATGCCAACAGAGATTAGTTTCCGTTCATCTCTAATTTGTTGCAATGAGAAAAAAGAAGGTATCTTTTCTCGAGCAGTGTATTATGGCTTCATTATGGTATTATTACTGCACAGGTTCTCACATCGTCACAAACATACACAATCTCCAATGAACACTCACCACAAACACACACCAGTTAAGCAGATGTAGTAATTGGCAATGAGATTAAATTTGCCCTTTGGCTCCCATCTTCAGCTAGCCCAGGATTTCTGGCAAGTTTGCTATACTTAAGAGAAAACATCCAGCTTCCAAATAAAGTTGACTTTCGCCTTATCTGAACTGAGTTGGAGCTCAGGTCTGCTCCAAGATATGCAGGCAGTCAAAAAATATTATCATCTTTGGACTCATTTTCCTAACTCATAGGGCATGCCCCCCATTTATGGTAACTTCCCAGAATTTCCCCATTGAAAATGCAGGCAAGGGGGCTTCATCCTCTACTTCTCTGCTGATCTCGGGAAATTAATTAAGTTGGCTGGGGGAAAGCCGAGTGAGACTGTCCTTCTCATGAGCATTTTAATCAGCCCCCCTGCCTCTGAGTGAAGAAGGGCAGCCTCTTCAATATTCAGGGGCTCGCCTCCCTTGCCGAGCCCTGCCAGCCCAAGCAGGGCCGCAGAGAAACTCACCTGCCGTTCTTGGTCACGATCATTTCATTAGTGACTTCCTTGAATCTCTGCCAGAGAGGCGCATCCTCCAGGATGATCTGAAGTTGCTTCTCAGTAGGGTCGCCTTTTTCCCTCCCTGCCTGAAGCTCACTTTCTACCACATTGAGCAGGCGGGAAACAGTACCATCACTGGTCTTCTGGATGCCCAGCTCGCTCATGGCCATAGGCCCCGCTCAAACTTGGTGGAGAAGCGTTCCCTAGCTCGCCTGCTACCACCTCCTTCCTCCTCTCACTTGCCTGCTTTTTAGACCCAGCTGGGCAGTGCCTGGGGAGCTGGAGAGAAGATGCCCTGGCTCTTGCCTAAGCTCCTAGCATGACACCCCTTAAAGTCTCCAAATTATACCACCAACCTGTTAAGCTTTAGAGGGGAGGGGGAGGGAGGGGAGAGGTAGGAAGAAAAAGCCTTCTCTTAATTACTCATTGGATCAGGTGGGAGAGAGCCTGGCTTTCCCATTGGCTGCTGTGCATAGAATAGATGTTTAAGAAGAGTACTCCATCCAAATTATCAGGCTTTTATCTTGTTGTACCTGAAGAGGTCTAATCACTGTTTTGAGGACCATTTTCCCATTAATTAAAATTGTTCCAGGCCCAGACTGCAACAATCAGGCAAATCATGTTTGTGTATAAATCATGGCATGTGGCACCTATAGGAAAAGAGGTCCTAGGGAGAATCGGCAAACTTGCCAGAACAGGCTTTCCGGGCACAGTCAAGAACCCAAATCCTTCCGCTATCTTCTAACCCCAGATGGAAGGCCAAAGGCACTGTGCCAGGGAATATGACAACTGTACCAGAGTGAAGAGAGATGCTCCGTGTGCCACTCACTCAAGGGTCAGAGATCCAGAGAAAAGGAAAGAGCCAAGGTCTGCTGTCTCCCCAGACACCCCCTACTGCTCCTCTCCTTCCTGAGGATCCTATACACACACAGGCCCTGCTCATCCCAAGGACCCTCAGTGCCTCCTGCAAACAGAAGAGCTCTGAACCTTGTCTTTCCCTAGAATTCAAAGCCCCAATTTGTTTCTGTCCGGCCCTCACCAGAGGGAGAAAAAAAACTCATTTAGCATCATATTACTCTCTCTAAGGAGGCACTCTGCCTGTGTGTGTATAGGATCTCTGTGAATGAAAATAAGCTGTTCACATCACTGTGCAGAGCAACTTTGATCTAGAAGGATCCAGAAGGGCTCCAGAGGGGCTCTCTGGCTTTCCTTTTACACAGTCCATGACCTATCTGGCATTCTAGGATGAATCCCCACATTCCCTGGCAACATACTACTAGTATAAAATGCTTCTTTTACCCATGACACACACTACAAACTGGGGAGGTGAAAGAAAAAGACAGAGCTAGCCAGCTCTACTTTCCCAACCCTGAGTAGATCCTGGGGGTTATGTGTTTCTCTCTCAGAACAACCAAAAGAGGATCAAAATGAAAGGAAAATAAAGGCAAAAAAATGAAGTCAGAGTAAAGATAATATTTAAAATCCGCTCAGCACAAGGGCTCCTGGGTGGCTCAGTTGGTTGGGCGTCTGGTTTGTGATTTTGGCTCAGGTCATGATCTTAGCTTCCTGGAATCAAGCCCCGTGTTGGGCTCTGTGCTCAACAGGGAGTCTGCTTGAGGTTCTCCCTCTTTCTCCACCCCACACCTCACTGGTGCTCTGAATCAATCAATCTAGCTAGCTAGCTAGCTTTTTTTTTTTAAGATTTTATTTATTTATTCATAAGAGACAGAGAGAGAGAGACAGAGAGAGAGAGAGAGAGAGGCAAGAGACACAGGCAGAGGGAGAAACAGGCTCCATGCAGGGAGCCCAATGTGGGACTCGATCCCAGGACCCCAGGATCACAACCTGAGCCAAAGGCAGATGCTCAACCGCTGAGCCACCCAGGTGTCCCTCTATCTACCTATCGTTTAAAAAAAAAAAAAACAACTAAATATATTCTTACTATATGATCCAGCAATCCCTTTCCTTGGTATTTATCCAAAGTCACTGAAAATTTATGTACATTGCACACAGAGGTTTTAGCAGCTTTATTTATAATTGCCAAAAGTTGGAAGCAACCAAGATGTTTTTTAATAGGTGAATGGATAAATAAACTATGGTATATCCAGACAACGGAATACTACTCAACACTAAAAAGAAGTGAGGAATCTTAAATGCACACTACAAAGTGAAAGAGGTTCATTTGAAAAGACCACATACTGTGTAATTCCAGTATATGACATTTTAGAAAAGGCAAAACTATGGAGACAGTGAAAAGATTGGTGGTTGTCAGGGGCTGGGGAGAAAGAAGGATGAATAGGTAGAGCACAGAAAATTTTTAGGGTAGAGAAAATACTCCGCAAGCTGCTACAATGATGGACACATGCCATTCATTATACATTTGTCCAAATCCACAGAATGGACAACACCAAGAAGGAATTGCACTGAAAACCCTGGACTTGGGGTAACTATGATGTGTCAGGGTAGTTCATCAATTATAACAAATTTACCATTTCTGGTGCAGGATGTTGAAAGCAGAGGAGGCTATGCATGGGGATGCGGGGGTGGGGGTAGGGGTGGGGAGAAGGCATATGGGAAAACTTCCCTATGTACTCTCAGCTCAATTTTGCTGTAAAGTTAAAACTGCTCTACAAATTAAACTCTATTAAGGGCAGGGAGTGGGAGAGCACCATGCATATGTGACTAAGTTCAGGATCTGGAGATGGGGAGGTTATCCAGAATTATCAGGGAGAACCCAAAGTAATCACAGAGGTCTTTATATGGAAGAGCAAAAGGATCAGAGTCAAACACAGAAGGTGTAAGAATTGAAAGCAGAGGTCAGGAAGAGAGAAGATGCTACACTGCTGGCTTTGAAAATGGAGAAAGGAGGGACGCCTGGATGGCTCAGTTGTTGAGCATCTGCCTCTAGCTCAGGTCGTGATCCCGGGGTCCTGGGATCAAATCCCACATCAGGCTCCCTGCAGGGAGCCCGCTTCTCCCTCTGCCTATGTCTCTGCATCTCTCATGAATAAATAAATAAAATCTTGAAAAAGAAAGAAAAAAAAGAAAGAAAAGAGAGGGAGGAGTCACAAGCCAAAATGTAATAAGCCTCCAAAAGATGAAGACAAAGGGGAATCCCTGGGTGGCTCGGTGGTTTAACACCTGTCTTCAGCCCAGGGCATGATCCTGGAGTCCCAGGATCAAGTCCCACGTCAGGTTCCCTGCATGGAGCCTGATTCTCCCTCTGCCTGTGTCTCTGCCTCTCTCTCTCTCTCTCTCTCTCTCTGTCTCTCATGAATAAATAAATAAAATCTTTAACAACAACAACAACAAAAAGATGAAGACAAGGAAATGAATTCTCCCCTAGAGCTTCTAGAAGGAGCATCTGCCAACACCTGGATCTTAGCCCAGTGACACTGATTTAAGACTTTGAACCTCCAGAACTAAAATAGAATATAAATTTGTGTTGTATTAAAACACTAAGTTTGTGGCACTTTGTTACAGCAACAATAAGAAACCAATACAAAGACCAGAACACATGCATCCAAGTGGAGATTTCAAGAAGGCACTGCTTAGAACCACAGCATAAGTGTGGCTCTGAGCTTCCTCTGAACCAATGCAAAGAGGGGTGATAAAATCTGGCATAATTACTCTGTGTCCCTAAAATAAAACCAAGCCATTTGCCTGGGAAAATTTTTTCCCACAAATCTTTATAATAAAGAAGGCACTGAGTGATACAGCGAACAATGTTTCCCCAAATAGTCCATAATATCAGTAAGATGAGGCTCTGTACCATCAAAGAATTTAACAATCTAAGAGGGGAAAAAAAAGGCATAAGCCCAGGAAACTCTAATACAAAGTATGCAGAGTGTTTTGGAAGTACCAATAAGGAAGAAAAGTAGGAAATAATAGTGTTCTTGACAGTTATATCCCAAATCGTCAGCTCCTAAAAACTACATTAGCAGGTTAGCTCATGAGTCTCTTCAACCTGGGGACCCAGGAAGGAATGGTTCTTAGGGTACAGTACAGGCAAGGGCCCTGGGGCAAGCCCCAAGAGAGGGTTCCCTAGCAATAAAAAATGGTTTACACTCTCTTGGCTTTAAGTCTAGCCTCTCTAAACAGTTAATCCACTTCCTAGGCTATTTCTTTTCTAAGATCTGTATTATAGTAGATATTTTAAATGGAACAACATGAAACTGCTAATACTCAACCTTTGTTTTACCTGAAAAAAAAAAAAAAACAGCAATTTCATATGGCTCAACCTAATTCTTGCATTTGAAACTAATATAAAATACCTTGACTGATATATATATAACAATACCTTTTTACTTGAATAATTGTTTCCTAGGTACTAGGTATCTTATTATAGATGACTTTGAGAAACATAAGCAAGAAAATAAAAACTACCATAATCTCGACTCCCAGAGATGACTTCTGTTAACAAGCCTGGCATAGATATTTTTTCCTTACAAATATACACATACTTTCTGCTTTTAAAAAGTGTGATTTAGGGGTGTCTGGTGGCTTAGTCAGTTAAGCATCTACCGTCGCTGCAGGTGGCTCTGGCCAGTGATCCCAGGGTCCTGAGATCAAGCCCCACATCAGGCTCCCTGCTCAGTGAGGAGCCTGCTTCTCCCTCACTCCCCTGCTCATGTTCTCACTATCTCTCTCTCAAATAAATAAATAAAATATTTTTTAAAAATGGGATTTATAAACAGCATGGTAGATTGAACACATGCTTTTACAGCTGCTTCCCACCAAGCCCCTCTAAAATGGCACCAAGGAAATATAAAATGTAAACCCACAAAGTTGAAAAGTATGAAAGAAGAAATGGGGGCAGATAAGAGATGTCAACAAATGCTGGAAACTGACAAAACAAATGGCTGAGTGGTGACTGATGGAAAAGATCTGAGAAAGTTGAAATCTAAGCTTTGCAGGCAGAAGCCAATAAGAAGCAAGCTAATGTGTGCCACAGAACTCTGAAATATCTCAGGCAAATGGGTACATCACACACCTCTGAAATGGAGGGGTAGGTGCTTCTGGCTAGGACCAAACAGGAAGAGGCCTTGAAATTTTATATAAGAAAGAGTTAACTTTTTGAAATCCCCACCCCATCAGGTGGCAATTGTCCCTCCCCTATTGCAGCAGAAAACAAGAGACTGACTTTCAAAAGAGAGAGGGTTTGAGAGAATTTGTACTCAGAGACAGCAGTCACTGATGGGGGCAGGGGCGAAGACCAGATGGAAAACAGAAGATTAAAACACACTCCTTAGTTAACACATTTGATGAGTCCTCAGTGAAATGACCCAGCCCCAATTACCACTGATGCCAATCAAATGGGGAAAGTCAACATTTGTAAAGCCCTACCCGTGCACATAGGCATTCCATCAGCATTTATATGTCTCACCCTTAAATATAACCATACATATCATCAGATTCAGACATGCCAGTCAGACCAAAGGAAAAAAATAAATTAAAAAAAGAATTCTAAGGAAACAAAGACCATTCTGTAATCCTGCCTTGAGATTTGGTGTCCTTTTCCAACCTCATTCTGATTGTTGGCAGAATTCTGTTCCTTCTGATTGAAGGCTGAGCTCCTAGAAGCCACTCCTCTCCATTAGTATTTCAGAACTTGGCTGTTTGCTTTTTTTCCTCCAGGCCAGCAAAAGAACATCTGCTGCTGCTTCTTTTTGCTTTTAAGAATTGACATGATTAGGTCAGACCCACCCAAGATGATCTCCATTATATTAAGCCAAAGTCAACTGATTAGGAATCTTGATTACATCTGCAAAGTTCTTTTTGCCATATAAGGTAACATAATCACGGGAGAGATATCTCATCATATTCAGAGGTCCTACCAACACTCAAAAGGAGGGGATTATATGGGGCATTTCCACCAAACACAGAAATCTTGGCAGCCATCTTCAAATTCTGCCTACCAGAGTACACTAAAAATAACAAGCAAGAAAACAAGTGGAAAACCTGAAGCAAGTACAAACTACAAGGGAAAAAACAAGCTGTCCAAGAAAAAAATGTAATCACAATACTGTGGCTTAACTGGAAACACAATTGTAAAAACATAAATATTAAATATATATTTAAACAAAAAAGGGTACTAAATTCTCATCTCCTATAGTAGGAAGATAGTAAATAATACCTAAAACTGAAAAATCAGGAAACAGCAGTATAAATGTAATGTTTAGAAATCTGGAAAAAACTGACAGAAGTAACAACAAAAAGAGAGGAAAGTGATCACCTCTGGAAAGAGAGAAACAGATGAATGCTGTTTTTTTTCTTATAACTTTTTAACCATATGAGTAAATAAAACACTAATAAAATTTATTTTATAATCCAATTTTTTAATTTAACAGTTTGTAAGCAATATTTTCCAACATTATCAAATAATATTCTACATTATTTTAATGTTTATAAATAATTTCATCTTAAGAGTGAGTCATGCTTTATTTAACCTATCTTCTATTCTTAAATATTTACTAGTTCTCTGGGTTGTTTTAATAATTTTAAACAATTTAAAAAAAATAAATAATTTTAAACAATTTGACAAAAATTCTAGACAATATTTGGGAACATCCATGATTATTTTCTTACACTGTATTTTCAGAAATAATGCTAGTTGTTGAGAACAAAATATGCTAAGCACTTCATATGCATTACCTCATTTAATCCTTATAACACTCTTATAAGGTCAATGCTATGCTTATATCCACTTTTAGGTGAGAAAATTGAAGTTCAGAGTGGTTTTAAGTAATTTGTCCACAGGTGTCTAGCCAGTGACTAGGAGGCCAGTATTTGAGCCCAAGCAGTAGTTTATTCTCTTAAGCATTATGTTATATTCTCTAACTACTTGGCCCTGTATTATATATTTATCTACATGATCTCATATAATATTCATAACCTTGTGAAGAATCATTGCTATCACACCATCCTTTAAAAAAACAAAACAAAACAGGGCACTCAGGCTCTAAGGAATTACATACCCTGCTCATGTCACATATCAGTCATTTCATTACATTATTCTCATTCCAAAGGCTACTGTTATTTTATCTACTAGCAAGGGATCAATCACCATATATACTGAAAAAAAAAAAGGCTCAGAACCTCTTATGGAACGCTTGTCTTGCTCAGAGATAATTTGCTCCTCTGGCTTTCCATTACAGTGGGTTGCCACTTTCTGAATCATTCTCTAAGAGCCTCTCTTTTGCATCCCTGGCACATTTTATAAGTAGGGGTTCTGGTCAAGTTTTTTAGAAAACAAATCACTCATCCATACTCTCTTCAGATGTCTTTTCAGCACAACACTTTCCTGAAATGCAGAGTTCAATCTTAGATAATACATGATTTAATGTCATATCTTCAACATTTAAAAACAGAACCTCATACCTGCATCCTAGGGCTAAATCACTAAACTGTTTTGCCTCCAGGATCATATGCCATATTTTCACCTAAAACCTAGCAGCCAGCCAGAAGGCCCTCTATAATTATTGTTTAATATATCAAGATGCAATGAGGTAGAAACTGAAATTTAAGAAAAAAATCGTTCCTTTTGTTAAATTATATGCTTTCAAAGGCATTTTATTTATTGAGATACTTTTAAGAGAAAACTATTACTTCATAAGCATTTTTTTCAAGAATATTTTTGTTTTTAAAACATATTGCTATCTTTGAGATAACCTAAAGGTATTTTGATGAAAAACGCTGAGAGATAATATTTGATTAATAAGGCTAAAAATATTTTAAAGGAAAATAATGAATAATAAAACTATAGGTTTTAGAGCACCTGAGTAGCTGAGTGGTTGAGCATCTGCCTTCGGCTCAGATAGTGATCCTGGGGTCTTGGGATGGAGTCCTGCATCAGGCTTTCTGCAGGGAGCCTGCTTCTCCCTCTGCCTGTGTCTCTGCCTATCTATGTCTCTCATGGATAAATAAATAAAATCTTAAAAAGAAACTAGTAGGTTTTAAGTCAAATATTACATGGTTCTTCCTAGACTGGGAAATGCTGCACTTTCAACAAAGTGTCAAAAATAACTAAACAAAAACACACAACCAAAAAAACTCAACACAATTCAAAATATATGTACTATTCCTAATCTGTGAAGAAGCTAGGTCCTGGTGATTTGACATTAGAATGGAGATGTCACATACAACTAGGGATCCCTGGGTGGCGCAGCGGTTTGGCGCCTGCCTTTGGCCCAGGGCGCGATCCTGGAGACCGGGGATCGAATCCCACGTCAGGCTCCCGGTGCATGGAGCCTGCTTCTTCCTCCGCCTGTGTCTCTGCCTCTCTCTCTCTCTCTCTCTCTCTGTGACTATCATAAATAAATAAAAATTAAAAAAAAAAAAAAGAATGGAGATGTCACATACAACCCTAAGCACCTAAAATCCTGGCCCCTCGCTAGCTGTGCAGAGACAACCAACACTCCAGTGTGCTCAGCCACACATCATGTCACGTCCACAATCCACCAGTGTGATTGCTGCTCCGGCTTTTCACCAACGCTTCCCAACAGGCACGAGTGGTGTACAGGGGCTGCCCCACGTTCCTCACGAAGAAACAGATACATGACTACACAACCCATGTGCCCAAATCCTCTTTACAGGGCATCTGAAGTGCAACGAGGAAACTTGTTGTGTAAGCAATTCTATTGTGAACTCTATAAAAAAGCAAAGACCTCCTTCTGTAAAAATCTACCCCCCCCACCAAGAATCTCGTGTAGATCTGGATTTTCACTTCTAGGCCTGCTTTGAAGACGGCTTACTGCTCACTCTCTGTGAGGCACCACGTGTGACCTCAAGGAGCTCATGGTGGGTGGAGACTGACAAGCCACCTGCAGTGCAAGTGTGCAGTACAAGTTTTGCAGTGCAGGCAGGGATGGGAATGGGAGAGCCAGGGGACACTTCACAGAGCAGGGGACACTCAAGCTGAGTCTTAAAAGACCAGCAGTTTGCCTCAGGCGCATAAGGAACTATATTCCAGGAAGAGAGAATATCTGATAAAAAGGTCAGAGGAATAAAAACACTGAGTATTTAAATAACATCAAGTCCAACCACGGAACATTAGACCACGTGGGAAATGACAGCGGGCTTTGGATGGGTCAGCATTTCCCATGAGAAAACAATCTTAGGTGGCACGTTATTCTAAAACACTGGTTTTTCTCATAGGGAAATATGCACTGGATGTGAAACCCATGCCTTTTAGGATAGTATTTCTTAGGACAAGTAAAAAGTAAAGTTAGGAAAGAGATGTAGTTTAAATTAAAATATTAATGAAGTGGGGCACCTGGGTGGCTCAGTGGTTGAGCTTCTGCCTTCGGCTCAGGTCATGATCCTGGGGTCCTGGGATCGAGTCCCACATCAGGCTCCCTGCAGGGAGCCTGCTTCTCCCTCTGCCTGTGTCTCTGCCTGTGTCTCTGCCCCTCTCTCTGTGTGTGTCTCTCATGAATAAAGAAAATCTTAAAATCTTAATAAATTAAAAAATAATAAAGCAATATTGAAGGTAAAAATTGAACCTCACAAAGGCAGTGAGATGACCAGCATTTAGCCAAGGCTGCCATGCACGATGAGGAGTTTCGGGCTGATTTCAAGCAAGCACACAAGCTGATGAGAACAACATTTTAGGGCAAGCACTTTAGGCAAGGTAGGAGCTAGCTGAGAGAGCTAGGGAGAGCAGCTGCAGCCCTGGAGAGGGTACAGGAGAACAAGGAGGGGTAACGAGGAGGGAGGACTCTGCAGGGGTGAGCACTCCTGAGAAGCTGGGAGCCACAGAAGCTGCTGCCCCTGGTCCGGCAGTCAAAGGAGGAGGCACCTGCGGTCACGCTCAAGCATCTGGCTGGACGGCCAGGCAGGTGGCCAGGCCCTTCTCCAGGACAGAACACAGACGAGAGCCAGAGGAATGGCTTGCATGTTCCCCACAGGCAGGGGCATTCACTTCCACAAAGACTCAGCACAGGCTGGCTGCGAACACACCCTTGGGACACTGAATATTTGGAACTGGGAGCTGGGCAAAGTAGATGCCCGGTTCTGTGACCTCCGGCCTCAACGCTGGTGAGGGGTTAAGAGGACGAAATGTTCCTCTTCTGCCTGAGGACTCAATGAAGTTCCATCTCACAGGCCCGGCAGCTGCCCCGCTGCCAGGCAAGGGGCTGGGGGTTATTAATTAAGGTGTGCAGTCTAGCTGACACCTGATAGCACTGCCGTGTCCTCTGGCACACAGCGGCCCATGTCTTAGACTTAAAGAGCAGAAATTGAAAGCCACGCAACCTGAGCTCATGGGCTTGAGCTCCCCTGAACCAGGCCGGCTCCCAAGCACACCCGCAGAACCCGTGTCTGCACATTCAGTCCCTGCAGCCTGCGGAAACCTAACACCTTTCTCCACCCACCTCCAGTGGTACCAGGAAATTAACACTCACCTAGGTATTGGTCATAATTAAACTGAACAAAAAGACAGCTGCTCCTACCTTTCATTTTTAATCACCAACATGCAGCCCTGGGGATTACTAGCTTTTGGGTGATTTAGAGAGGATTACTCTTTCATTAGTGTCTGGGGTCAGTTCCAATACAATGTCATCAGAGACTCTTAAGATACCCTCCTACACCAACAGCCCATCCCTTTTCAGGTCTGAAAGGTTAGATTTTACAAAGCCATTGGCAACCTACTATCTATAGTCAGACTCTCCAAATAGCTGCAATTTTTCATCAGAAAGATCACCCCAAAATGAATTCTGCTCTGAGTTTCTAGGTGTCTATGAGAATGTCATTCTAAATCCCCAATTAAATCTCTGACAATGTTAAGAAGGAACAGCACGGGGATAGGAACATGACTGTCCTCCATGTGGACAAAGTTTAAAAATCTATGCCTTCCCTATAGAAGGGAAGTTTAAAGATCTATGCCTTCCCTACCCACCATATATCTACCACCACCACCACCACCACCACCACCACTACAGCTAAACTGAGGATACAAACACACTGACAATGCAAGTGAAGGCTGAGCACGTAGGGGCCAGGGAAGTGGAGAGACACATGCCTATCCAAAGGTGTCAAAAGAAATTGTAAATGTTGTGTGGTGGATAAACGAAATGTGTCTACAGACTCAGTCTGCCTGCCCATCTGTGGCCTCCTTTACCTATTTATACTCTCACTCATTCAGCAAATATGTCTCCAGGGCCCATTCTCCCTTGCGTGTTGTGCTTAGGACTGGGATACAGCAGTTGGCAAAAACAGATGCAGCCCATACCTCATGGAAGTGAGTCTGCTAAGGACAGGAGCACAAGGCCGGGAGGTGATGCTAGGGCTCCCAGAGGAATCAAGGCTACCTCTGAAATCTGAAGGGCAAGTAGGAAGTCACTGGGCAAAGAGGAAAAACAGAGGCAGATGGAACCACCTACGCAAGGCCCACACGGTAAGAGACTAATGACGGCCAAAGGAAGGTGGGCAGGGAGGTAGGGGTACTACCACACAACACCATAGTCTGGTGGGTCAGAGTATAAAACAGTGCATCATCCTAAAAGTAATGCATTTTGAAAAGACCATGCTGTTTACCATGAAGGGAATGTATTGGAGGGGTGACTAAATTAGGGGCGTTTCCTTACCTCCAACAAGTGACGTTGGTGACTGGCCCTGCTGCACTACCGCTCAGGATCACAAGGTCATGTCACTCCCCAGCTGTACGGCCATAACTCAAATCTAAAATCACCTCCTTTGGTTCTCAAGGAATAGCTCCAGCTCTTGGTCTCAAGAATCTAGGGCGCTGGCCTGTGTGTGCTTTCTTCTAGGACTCCCATCCTCTCCATACCCATAGCATCCACACATAGCCTGTTAGCCAGAACAGGTCTTTCTTTATAAAGACCAGAACCGGGATCCCTGGGTGGCGAAGCGGTTTGGCGCCTGCCTTTGGCCCAGGGCGCGATCCTGGAGACCCGGGATCGAATCCCACATCAGGCTCCCGGTGCATGGAGCCTGCTTCTCCCTCTGCCTGTGTCTCTGCCTCTCTCTCTCTCTCTCTCTCTGTGTGACTATCATAAATAAATAAAAATTAAAAAAAATTATTTAAAAAAAAAAAAAGACCAGAACCTTTCTCTTCTGACCCTATTCACAAACCCTGGAAATTTGTGAACAATTTCCAGCTCTATCACAGATTTCTCAAGGTGAGCCATCATTTGTTCCCAGGGTTTTGGTACAAAGACACCATGCAAGGATTTTCTGCTCTGTCGACAATACTTGCCCTCCAGTGTCCACAAGAACATCCAAAGGCATTCATGGCAAATTAGAGCCCATACACACAGAGTTTGCACTGCTTTTCACTGTGTTTTGTCAATCACTTTCCTGCCCACTCATAAGAATTGCTTGTGGATTTTTCTGCACTTTTGCATCAGCTGCAGAATTTTCATGTTCAGGTGAACTTTGCATTATCTATAAATTTCTCAATTTCACCTTATACTTCCTCTTGAGGAATGCTTATGAAAACATTAAAATAGAAGTAATTTCAATTTTGATCCTTCTCAGTGGACCTCACTATTTGACACATTCCCTTCTTTATTTAATCCCCTCAATCCCATTGTAACTTAATAGTTTTACTTATTTGTTTAGAAAACATTTCTATATAGAAACTTGTTAATTTTTTTTTAGATGCTGTCCATTGGTTGATTGTCTTATCTACCTTTAATCAAGCTTTTTGACATTGTAACTAGAAGTGAACATTTCTTCCTTCTTCATGAGTTAAATATAAACTTGACTCCAGAAAACAGAATTATGAGTTCTATCCAACTGTTCAGAAGAAAATAAGATGGGCAAATAGATGAAGAAGATCAAGAAGTGCAAACTTCTAGTTATAAAACCAGCCACAGGGATGAAAAGTACAGCATAGGAAGTATAGTCAATAAATAATAACTTTGAATAGTGGCAGATGGGAACGATATTTACCATGTGAGCATTTCCTAATGTATATAATTGTCAAATCACTCTGTTGTATACCTGAAACTAATATTGTATCAGCTATACTTCAATCAAAATGAATGAATAAATAAAAATAAATTTATAAAAGAGACTTTGGGAGGGGGCACCTGTTGGCTTACTTAAGCTTCTGACTCTTGATCCTGGCTCAGGTGGTGATCTCAGGGTCATGAGATCACAATGAGTGAGAAGTTTGCTTTTCTCTCTCTCTCTCTATCTCCCCCTTTGCTCCTCCTCCTGCTCGTGCTCTCCCAAATAAATGAATATTTATGTAATAAATAAAGGAGGGGAAAGTATAAAGGGAGAGAGAGAGAAACTATGCGAACTTCAAACTGAGTGTCGAGCCCAACGTGGGGCTTGATTTCACAACCGAGATATGACCTGAACCAAAACCAAGCGTCCAATGTTTAACTGACTGCACCACCCAGGTGCCCCCCAAAAAAGACTGTTAAATACCCACTATGTATATAAATGTGTAAGTCTAATGAGAATTGTCTTTTATAATAAAAAACATATATACATATGTATGAGGAACCAAATGAAAAGGTTTTTTTTTTTTAACATACAACTGAAGCATTTTACCTAAATTAAATGTAATGTTATCTTCTAAAACTAAACTCTGAAGCAGAAAAAGGCGGCCCAGCAAACTACTCTGGTTACGAGGAAAGTAGAATGAAATCAAATTTCACACTGCCTACACAGACATATTCACAATATTTAACTGTTTTATTTTGTTTTGCATTAGCTTCGATAGACTTGAAAGAAAATGGCAAATAAAGGAAGAAAATGGGAGAGCTGAGGAAAAAAAAAAAGCCAGGAAGGAAACTAAAATGGTCATTACCCTTATTAGTCAATTAGTCAAAAGCTTAAGAATTATAAAAAACATAAAAAGGCCATTTGAGGCTATGATAGACTCTCAGAAGTTAATAGGAGGGTATTTTTTTTTCCATTAATGGCAAACTAAATAATCCAGAACAAGTCTTCATGCTGAGGACAAATAGATAATCTGTACAAAATATAAAAATAAAATCATCTACTTAAAGTCATTAGAGAGCCAACAAGGTGGCAAAGAATTACAAGGTCAGGATACAAAGGAAGACAGAAGGTAGAGAAGTGATCGAGTGGTTTGCAGTGCTTTTCCTGGGAAGATTTTGCTGATTTCCAAAGAGAAGGCTAACAATCTGACAAGCACTTTGAAGGCCTACTGAGTCTGGGGGGCAGGGAGACGAGGGTGGAAAGAGGTCAAACAACTGATATATCCTCCTTATCTCTGGATTTGGCCTTGAAAAGCTGTGTCCCAGATGAGTAAAAAAGGAGTGACTTAGGTCAGCCCCAGTGGCTCAGCGGTTTAGCGGTTTAGCGCTGCCTTTGGCCTGGGGTGTGATCCTGGAGACCAGGGATCGAGTCCGAGTCCGTGTTGGGCTCCCTGCATGGAGCCTGCTTCTCCCTCTGCCTGTGTCTCTGCCTCTGCCTCTCTCTCTCTCTCTCTGGGTGTGTATGTGTATGTCTCATGAATAAATAAATAAAAATCTTAAAAAAAAAAAAAGAGTGACTTAGCTACTAATCACCTTGAATTTACCGTGAGTGCTGGTACCCCCAGCCAGTACCAGAGCAAATATAAATTGTCTCTGGAAGATCCCAGGCTTCAAATTATTTCAACTGAACATTCTGCAAATGCGACACCAATGCCTATAATAAAAATAGGCAAACAAGGAAAAAGACAATATGAAGAACAGCAGAAAAACCAAAGGACACTACAAACAGAACTCTATGGGCTTTGACAATGGATTTGACAGACACATGCCGACCATTATCAGGGAGATAAAAGACAGTGTAGTGATTCTTCCAAAGGAAACTGAAAACTATTCTTAAAAGGACTAAATGGAAATTCTAGAACTAAAAATATAACTGAAAATAAGAACTCAGTGTGGATAGGTTCAATGATCACACATTGACACAGCTGAAAACCACGTACACTGGAAGAGGTCAGGATATCTAGAATGAAGTATAAAGAAACAAAAGAACTATAGCACACAGAGAAGAGGGTGAGAGATATCACAGTAAGAGCCCCAGAAGGCGGAGAAAAATAATGAAGCAATAGGTGAAGAGATAAAGGCGAAGACCTTTCCAAAAATAATGAAAGACAATGAGCTAAAGGTTCACAAAGCCCTAAGAACTCCTACAAAGATCCTAAAAAGACACTGATATCCAAATACATCACAGTAACATACTGAAAAGTACAAAGATGTTGAAAAAGAGACTGCCTTCAAAGACGTACCAGTTATCATAAAACAGACTTTTTCACAGAAACAATGAAAGTAAAAGGGCAACAGTCTGCTGAGGAGGATTCTGGGAAGATGGCACACTAGGAAGAACCAGAACTCTGACTTCCCACCTAGACAACAACTCTACTGGCAGAATCTGATAGAACTATTTTGAACCCCTGGAATCTGTTGAAGGCTTACAACTTCCAGGGGAAGGCTTGGACAGTAAAGGCAGTTTATGTCAGTGAATTTCAGCTCTTAGCACAGGAATAGCCTCCTGTCCCCGACCCCTGGGCACCTGGCAGGCCCCCATGCACAGGTTCCTAGGGCAGCAACACAAAGATCATGAAAGCTAAGGCAGATAAGAAGGACCCTGACCTCTAAATATTGGAGCTGTGTGCTCTGATGGCTGATTGCTGCTCTTTATCACAGAGGTGCACACAAAGAGGCAAGCAGCCATTATTCTGCATCTCCCCCTACTTACTGCAAGCCCCACCCTCTCCAGGTGAAGTCACTTCCAGAATATTTAAAGGGCCAGCACCCTCTCCCCACCCACCTTCATTCTTTTCTTTTCCCCTCTAGGAGCCATACATTCAGGACTAAGACATTCAAAAACAAGACATATACTGGGAAAGCAGAAAGTGCAAATCCAAGGAAAGTCTCAGAAATGACTACAGCTCAGGCATATCCTTGGCACAGAGACCCTCTATAAAAATCAGAAAATAAATAAAAACAAGGGGCGCCTGGTTGTCAGTTGAGCATCCCAGCTGTTAATCTCAGCTCAGGTCTTAATCTCAGGGCTGTGGGTTTGAGCCCCTTTGGGATCTATTCTGGAGCCTACTTAAAAACAAAACAAAACAGCAAACCCTGGAGGAGAGAGAAAATCTGATTCTGGATGACCACATTACTACACTCGAATGTCCAGTGTTCAACAACAACAACAACAAAAAAAAAAATCACAAGGCATACAAGGACAGGAAAGTATGGCCCATTCAAAGGCAAGAAATAATTCAACAGCATCTATCACTGAAAAACACTTAATGACAGATAGATTAGACAAAGACTTTAAAACAACTGTCCTAAACAGACTTAAAGAACCAAAGAAGATGTGAAGACAGTCAAAAAGATGATGAACAAACAAAATGAAATATCAATAAAGAGATAGAAAGCCTTTAAAAAGGAAGAAATTCTGGCACTGAAAAGTACAATAATTGAAATGAAAAATTCACTAGAGAGATTCAAAGGCAGATTTGATCAGGTAGAAGGAAGAATTAGTAAACCTGAAGATAGAATAAAAATTATCAAGACTGAAAAACAGAAAAAATTGAAGTGAACAGAGCCTAAGGAACCACTGGGATACCATCAACTGGACCAACATATGCACTATGAGTGTCCCCAAAGAGAGAAAGGAACAGAGAAAGTATCTGAAGAAATAATAACTGAAAACTTTCCAAATTTGATGAGAAGATATGAATATAAACATCCAAGAAGCTCAACAAACTCCAAGTAAAATTAACTCTGAGACCCACACCAAGACACATTATAATCAAACTTTCAAAAGACAAAGACATGAAGTGAATCTTGACTACAGCAAGAGAAAAATGAATCATCACATACACAGGAACCTCAGTAAAATTATCTGCAAATTTCTCATCAGAAACTTTGGAAGTTAGAAGACAGCCAATTTATTCAAAGTGCTAAGAAAAAAAAACAAAAACAAAAACCTGTCAACTAAGAATTCTATATCCAACAAAATTGCCCTTCAAAAGTGTAGAGAAATCAGGACATTCACAGAGAAACAAAAACTGAGGGAGTTCATGGCTACTAGACCTGCCTGCAAGAATGCCCACAAATGAAAACACACTAGACAATACCTCAAAACCATATGGAGAAATAAGATCTCAATAAATGAAATAAGATCTCAATAAATGAAAATGCACAAGCAATTATGAAAGCTAATTTTGTTATAAGAATGGTTTGTGGGGTCAGCAGTTGAGCATCTGCCTTTGGCTCAGTTCAGGATCCCAGGTCCTGGGATCAAGTCCCACATCGGGCTCCCTGCAGGGAGCCTGCTTCTCCCTCTGCCTATGTCTCTGCCTCTCTCTGTGTGTCTCTCATGAATAAATAAATAAAATCTTAAAAAAAAAAGAATGGTTTGTAATTATATTTTTGTTTCCTTCATGATTTTAGAGACTAAGATACTTAAATACATTTAAAGTAAAAAAAAAAAAAGAAGAAGATTACTGGAAAAGCTAGTATTATTGTAACTTTGGCTTGTAATTCCAAATCCGGTTTTCTAGATAATTCAGGATATTAATGCATTTAAAAGAATTATTATTATGTTTGGGAGCACACAATGTATACAGAGGTATAATTTTGCAACATCAACAACCAGAATAGCTGGGTACACAGCTATAAAGAAGTAATTTTAGTGTGCTGTTGAAATTAAGGGGCTATGCATTCAACTTAGAATGTTACAACTTTCGGATGTAAATGTAATCCCCCACAGAAACCACAAAGAAATCACTATAGAATATACACAAAAGGAAATCAAAAAGGCATTTAAATATTTCACTACAAAAAAATCAACCTGTGCTCGCTTCGGCAGCACATATACTAAAATTTAAAAAAATCAACCAAGCATAAAAAAGACAGGAATGCAAGAAATCAGGGGGAAAAAAAAAAGCTATGGGGCCTATAAAAAACAATAGCACAGAAAAGAACAGAACTAACCAACTGAGCCACCCAGGTAGCCAGTAATTACTCTTAATGTAAGGATATTAAACTCTCTAATCAAAAGACAGAGATTGTCAGAATGAATAAAAAATGCATATTCCAAGTATATGCTGTCTGTAAGACACTCATTTGAGATCCAAACACAAAAACAAGTTGAAAATGAAGGATGGAAAAAGATACTCCATGCAAGTAGTAACCAAAAATAACTAGATGTAACTATTCTCATAATAGAAAAATAGACTTTAAATCAAAAAAGTTTACAAGAGGGGCACCTGGGTGACTCATTCAGTTAAGCATCTGCCTTTGGCTCAGGTCATGATCCCAAGGCCTGGGATCATGCTCCATGTTGGGCTCCCTACTCAGCAGGGAGTAGGGAACCCTCTTTCTCTCTCTCCCTCTGCCTCTGCCCTTGCTTGTGCGCTCTCTCTCTCATTCACTCATTCATTCTCAAATAAATAAATAAAATATTTTAAAAAGTTTACAAGAGGTGAAGAACACTATATATTAATCAAAAGTTCAATATGGCAAGAATATATAATAATTATAAACTCTTACACACCCAAAGACAGACCATCAAAATACACGAAAAAAAAAAAACTGACAGAATTGATGAGAGAAATAGACAATCCTATAAAAATCGTTGGAGATATCAATACCCTACTTGGAATAATGGACAGAAAAACCAGACAGAAGTTAGGATAACAAGGACATAAAGAACATAACTCAATCTAATAGACAAATATAGAATACCCAAAAACAACAGCATTCTTCCCAAGTACACATGGGACGTCTTCTACAATAGAACATATGTTAGGCCATGAATTCTCAATAGATTTTAAAATAAATTTTAAAAATAAAAATCTGGGGCAGCCCAGGTGGCTTAGCGGTTTAGCGCTGCCTTCAGCCCAGGGCCTGATCCAGGAGACCCGGGATCGAGTCCCACGTCGGGCTCCCTGCGTGGAGCCTGCTTCTCCCTTTGCCTGTGTCTCTGCCTTTCTGTGTGTGTGTGTGTGTGTGTGTGTGTGTGTGTGTGTGTGTCTCTCATGAATAAATAAATAAAATCTTTAAAAAAATAAAATAATAAAAATAAAAATAAAAATATATTTTTTTAAATTTATTAAGATAAAATACGAAGTATCTTCTCACCACAGTGGAACGAAATTAGAAATCAGTAACATAAAGAAAATGAGAAAACTCACAAAACTGTCAAAATTAAACACACTTTTAAACAACTAATGGATCAAAGAATAAATCACAAAGGAAATTAGAAAATACTTAGAGATGAATGAAAACAAAAACACAATATACCAAAATTCATGGTATGCAGCAAAAGTGCTAGGGGGAAATGTATAGCTATAAATGTTTATATTAAAAAACCATGAAAGATCTCAAATCAACAACTTTACAGCTTAAGGAACTAGAAAAAATATCAACCTAAACCCAAAGCTAGGAAAAGGAAGGAAATAAAGATTGGAACAGAAATAAATGAAATAGAGAAAAGAAAAAGAAAGGAGAAAATCAATGAAAAAAGTTGGTTCTTTGAAAAGATCAACAAAACTCACAAACTACCAGATGAAATAAGAAAAAGACTTAAATTACTAAGAGCAGAAATCAAAATGAGGACATTACTACCAATCCCACAGAAATAAAAAGAATTATGAACATATTATGCTATGCACAATTATATGCAAAAAATAGGACAATCTAATTGGACAAATTCCTAAAAACACAAAACCTACCAGAACTAAACCATGAAGAAATAAAAAAATCTGAATAGACTATTAACTAATAAGAAGATAGAATCAGTATTCAAAAATCTGCCATGGGTATCTGGGTGGCTCAGTCAGTTGAGCATCTGACTCCTGAATTAGGCTCAGGTCATGATCTTGGGGTCATATTGAGCCCTGCATCAGGCTCCCCACTCAGCGAGGAGTCTGATTTTCTTCCTCAACTTCTCCCTCTGCCCCTTCTCTCACTCACTTGCTCTCTAAAATAAATAAATCTTTAAAAGAAAATATCTCCTTCCAAAGAAGTCCTGGACCTAATGACTTCACTGGTGAGTTCTATGAATCATTTAAAGAATTAATCCCTCAAAAATTTTTCCAAAAACTTGAAGAGGGGGATCCCTGGGTGGCTCAGTGGTTTAGCTCCTGCCTTCGGCCTAGGGTGTGATTCTGGAGTCCCGGGATTGAGTCCCATGTCAGGCTCCCTGCATGGAGCCTGCTTCTCCCTCTGCCTGTGTCTCTGCCTCTCTCTCTCTCTCTCTCTCTCTGTGTGTGTGTGTGTGTGTGTGTGTGTGTGTGTCATGAATAAATAAAATCTTAAAAAAAAAAAACTTGAAGAGAAGGAAGACTTCCTAATTCATTCTGTAAAGCCAAAGACACTAAAAGAGGAAACTACAGACCATTATCCCTTATGAACATCATTGCAAAAAAACCTCCACAAAATACTAATAAACTGAATTTAGCAGCATATTAAAAGGATGAATTTAGCAGCATATTAAAAGGATGACACACCATAACCAAATGGGATTATTCCTTGATTCAAGATGGCTCATCACAGGAAAATCAATCAATATAATACACCACATTAACAGAATGAAGGCAAAAAAACAAAACAAAACAAAACAAAACACATGATCATCACAATTGATGCAGAAAAGGCATCTGACAAAATTCAACACCTTTTCATAATAAAAACGCTCAGTAACTAGAAATAGAAGGAAACAATCTCAGTATAAAAGTTGCATATGAAAAATTCACAGCTAACATACTCAATGGGACAAAACTGAAAGCATTTCCTCTAAGATCATGAACAAAAAGGAAGCATGTCCACTTCTATCCAGAACAATTGGACAAGAAAGAGAAATAAATAGCATCCAAACTGAAAAGGAGGAAGTAAAATTGTCCTTGTTTGCAGATATGATCTTACATGTAGAACCTAAAGATGTGACACACACAAGACCTGTTACAGCTAATAAATGAATCCAAGTAACAGGGTACAAAGTCAACACACAAAAATCAGTTGCATTTCTATACAGTAACAATGAACATTCTGAACAGGAAATTATAAAACCAACTCCATTTATAATAGTATCAAAAAGAACAAAATATTTAGAAATTAACCTAACCAAGGAGGTGAGAGACTTGTACAATGAAAACCACAAAACATTGCTGAAAGAAATTAAAGATATAAATGAATGGAAATATATCTTATGTACACTGATTAGAAGTCTTGATAAGATGAAGACAGACACATAGCCCAATGGAATGGCATAAAGAGCCTAGAGATAAAACCTCACATATGTGGTCAAATGATCTTTAACAAGGATGCCAAGATCATTCAATAGTGAAAGGACAGTCTTTTCAACAAATGGTGCTAAGAAAACCAGATAATCATATGCAAAAGAATGAAGTTGAATCTTTACTTAACACAATATAATAATTAACCAAAAATAGATCAAAGACCTAATTACAAGACCTAAAACTATAAAATTCCTAGAAGAAAATATGAGGCAAAATTTCACATTAGATAATGATATGAACATATTTAATACCACTGAACTATACATGTAAAAAAAATGATTAAGATGGTAAATTTTGTTATCCATATTTTACAATTTTTCTAAATAGCAAAAATTACATATGTGGGTGATGAAATTCTAAAGAGTTTTACTTTCTATGTGTCTGTCTTCAACTTATCAAGACTTCTAATCAGTGTACATGGGATATATTTCCATTCATTTATGTCTTTAATTTCAGCAATGTTTTGTGGTTTTCATTGTAAAAAATAATTGCAAATCATATATCTGACACATGGTTAATATCCAAAATCTATAAAGAACTCAAAGAATTCAATAACAAGACCACAAGAAATCCAATTAAAACTCCAATTAAAAAGTACTCTAATTAAAAATCCAATTAAAAGTCAAAAAATCCAACAAAAGGCCAATTTCCAAAATTATTCAAGCAGCCAGCAGGTACATGAAAAGATGGTTAACATCACTAATCATTAGGGAAATGCAAATCAAAACCACAATGAGATACCACACTTCACATCTATTAAAATGGCTCTGATCACAAAGATAAAAACAGGTGTCAGCATGGTTGTGGAAAATAGGGAATGTTATGCACTGTTGATGGGAATATAAGTTGGTGCAGCCACTGTGGAAAACAGTATGGAGTTTCCTTAAAAAACTAAACATGGAAAAAAAAAACTAAACATGGAATTATCATATGATCCAGTAATTCCACTTCTGAGAATTAAAATCCCAGGAAACAAAAGCTTTGTCAAAGAAATATCTGCACCCCCAAGTTCATTAGAGCATTATTTACAATAGCCAAGATATGGAAATAACCCAAGCACCCATCAATGGATGAACAGATTAAAAAAAAAAAGCATGGCAGAAAGACACAACAGAATACTATTCACCCATAAGAAAGAAAACCCTGCCATTTGTGACATGAGTGAGCCTTGAGGACATTGTGCTAGTAAAATCAGAGAAAGCCTGTATGTCACACATATACGTGGAATCTAAAAACAAATTTAGGGACACCCAGGTGGCTCAGTGGTTGAGCATCTGCCTTTGCTCAAGGTGTGATCCCAGGTCCAGGATCAAGTCCCACATCAGGATCCCTGTAGGGAGCGGGCTTCTCCCCGCTGTGTCTCTACCTCTCTCTCTCTCATAAATAGACAAATAAAAAATATTTACAAAAAAACAAATTCATAGAAAAAGATCAGATTTGTGGTTGCCAGAAGTGGGCGTGAGAGGCGGGAGTAGGAAGGCAGTCAGAAGGCACCACCTTT
The DNA here is from genome assembly GCF_048418805.1 of Vulpes vulpes. Classification (NCBI taxonomy): domain Eukaryota; kingdom Metazoa; phylum Chordata; class Mammalia; order Carnivora; family Canidae; genus Vulpes; species Vulpes vulpes. The sequence goes on along the minus strand of NC_132792.1, from coordinate 130,176,514 downwards.
CAGTTCTAAATACAAACGGGAGATGTAACATCCAACATGATGATTATAGTTAACACACTAAGAGTAGATTCTAAAAGTTCTCATCACAAGAAAAAAAACATATGTACCTTTTTTGGTGTATCTATAGCTGATGGGGTAATCATTTATAATACATGTAAGTGAAATCATGATGCTGTACACCTTAAACTTACAGTTCTGTAGGTCAATTAACTCTCAATAAAACTGAAAGGAAATAACAACTCCAAAGAAAACCAAGGCAGTGGCACTATAAAGGCAGGACAGTGGAATCCTTATGAAGGAGGGACACAGGAAGTCTAAGGGAACACTGGGATGCTGGCCATGCTCTATTCCTTGACTTGGGTGCCAGTTACACCATCACTTTGAGAGCATTCATTGAGCTGTACATTTTTGTGCTTTGTATTTTATTTTGCTTCATCTTATTTTTTTTATGTTTAAAATTTTTTAGACTAATAGAATGGAAAAGCCAGTTAAATCCACATTATAATTTACATGTCTCTCTCAATAAGGGATAGAAGTAGACAAAATCAGTATGGTTAGAACCTGAACATCACTGTCAACCAATTTGGTATTTCTAGAACACTCCACTCAACTGCTGAATACACATTCTTTTCAAATACACACGGAGGGGACAGCCCCAGTGGGCCAGCGGTTTAGCACCGCCTTCAGCCCAGGAAATGATCCTGGAGACCCCGGATTGAGTCCCATGAGTCTGAGTCCCATGAGTCCCACGTTGGGTTCCCTGCAGGGAGCCTGCTTCTCCCTCTACCTGTGTCTCTGCCTCTCTCTGTGTGTCTCTCATGAATGAATGAATGAATGAATGAATGAATAAATAAATAAATAAATAAATAAATAAATAAATAAATAAATCTATCTTTAAAAAAAATACACACGGAGCATCCACTAAAACAGACTATATACTGGGTCTAAGACAAGTCCCAAATAAATTCTTTAAAATAAAAAAAGAATATGTTCTCTAACTACAACCAAATTAAATTATAAACCAGTAACATACCTGGAAAATCCTCAAACATTTGAAAATTAAACATACATCTAAGTAATCAATGGGTCAAAGAAGAAATCGCAAGAAAATAAAGTATTTTGAACTGGGCCAGGCCATGTTTGGGAGGGGCAGGAGGGGGTGGAGATGGGGTGGGAGGTAGAAGTAGGAAGTGGGGAAAAGCAGGGAGGAGAGGCAGGAGAGGTGAGGAGGTGGTAAGGGAGAAGGTGGTGAAGGCAGTGGCAGTGCAGGTGGGTGGGGGAAAGGGGGAGACTAGGGAAGATGGGGTGGTGGGCTGGGATTAAGGAGGCAGTCCAGAGGTGGATGGTATTTTGAACTTTATTAGAACAAAAACACAACATATCAAAATTTGTGAGATGCAATTAAAGCTATACCTGGAAGGAAATTTATAGAATTATATCAGAAAAGATCTAAAATCAGTTATTTAAGCTCCCACCTTAAAAAGCTAGAGGATTTAAGTTAAACCCAAAGTTAGTATAAGGAAAAACATAATAAAGGTAAGAAATCAATTAAATTTTTTAAAAAAGACAATCAATAGTGAAAACCAATGAAATCAAAGGTTTATTATAAAATATAACACATCATATTAGTGCACATACACAAAAGCACAGCATAATGATTTACCAGAATGAATACCTAGAAAGTACCACTTGATCAAGAAATAGGGGACACCTGAGTGGCTCAGTGGTTGAGTGCCTGCCTTCGGTTCAGGTTGTGATCCCGGGGTCCTGGGATCAAGTCCTGCATCGGGATCCCCATAGGGAGCCTGCTTCTCCCTCTGCCTGTGTCTCTGCCTCTCTCTGTGTGTCTCTCATGAATAAATAAATAAATCTTAAAAAAGAAAGGAAAGAAAAGAGAAAAGAAAAAGAAAGAAAAGAAAAGAGAAGAAAAGAAAAGAAAAGAAAAGAAAAGAAAAGAAAAGAAAAGAAAAGAAAAGAAAAGAAAAAAGAAAAGAAAAGAGGACCAGGGCACCTGGGTGGCTCAGTCAGTCCAGTGTCCAACTTGATTTTGGCTCAGGTCATGATCTCAGAGCCATGAGATCAAGCCCGGTGTCAGGCTCTGCCCTGAGTGTGAAACCTACTTGATTCTTGCTCACTCTCTCCCTCTGACCCTCCCCACCCACTTGAGTGCTCACTCTCTCTCAAAAAAGAAAGAAAAGAAACAAACAAACAAACAAACAAGAAATAGGACAACCAGCACACAGAGTCCCCTTTCACAGTGTCCCTTCCCAATTACTAACCTCTCCATACCCCAAAGTCTTCACTACCTTTGTGCAAACGTCCTACTTTTCAGTATAATTTTATCACCTAAAAATGCATCTTTAGTCTAGAATTGGGTTTTACCTATTTTTTTTGACTTATATGATAATACAGTATATATTAGATGTATTTGTTGGCTGTTCATATACTTTTCTCTGCTCAAATCTTTTTAACTAGTTTGTCTTTGAAATGATCAATAAAATCATTAACTCCAAGCCAAACTGACCAAGATAAAGCAAAGAGACACAAATTACCAGTATCAGCACAAAAAGAATGATCATAACTATAAATTTTGGAACAGTGAAAGAATACAGAAATATTATGAACAACCTAGTCACAGAACAACCTAATTTGACAACCTAGTCTTAGTAGTGACTAGATCAGGGAGGTGTGCAAGAATACTCCAAAATAAAAACATCTGGTCAGCCCGGGTGGCTCAGCAGTTTAGCACCGCCTTCAGCCCACGGTGTGATCCTGGAGACCTGGGATCAAGTCCCACATCGGGCTCCCTGCATGGAGCCTGCTTCTCCCTCTGCCTGTGTCTCTGTCTCTCTCTGTCTCTTTCTCTCTGTGTCTCTCATAAATAAATAAAATCTTAAAAAAAAATAAAAACATCTGACATTTCTTACTTTCAAAAATCTTCAAAACTTAGACCGTTATCCCCACATCAATGGGAAGAGAGGACTACATATCAATTTAGCTCAAAAATAACTGTAAGTGCTTATAACACATGCTACACACTATAAATGCAAAATAAGAACATCGCCTCTTCTTGTAGTCATACAATCTTCATTTGGTTTAGTGACTCCTGGGGAAACAAACACGAAAAAGAGACAATACTAGATTTATTAAAGATCAAAATGCTATCATTTATTGGAGAAGGAAACAAAAAGCAAAACAAGTAAAATTAAGAAGTTTTATGATGTCTGGTGGAAAAAAACAGCTTAATTACCAGCAAAATTCTTTCTTTTCAAAATGCATCAGTAAAAAGAAAACATTTGTTGTATGAAAGAGAATCTCCAGGTAGCAAAAGTAGCACATAAGAATATATTTTTAGATATAAAAAACTCAGTTATGCAATCACCAGCATTCAAAATTAGTTGAGTATCTTTATACAATTACAAAAATTGATTCATGTTTTAACAGTGTTTTAAAAGCTCATCTTAGGAGAACAGGCACAATGTTCCGAAGGCATGTAAATTCTCCATGGGCTTTTGAACATCTTTATCCCCAACTTCACAATCAGAATTTACAAAAGCAGCAAAGCAGAGGGTTGAGAGGATTTTTAATTTTTCCTTTCCTTGTTCAAGGTGGCTAAGTCAAGCAAATATAGTGAAAAAGGCAAAATAAACACTTCTCATAGCAGAAAGACCACAAGATTGAATGTAAACTAAGTTTCTTCTTTAGGATATTTTACAAACACATGAATAGCTTGTACTTAGAATAAGGCTCATTACCTGCAGTATGGAAAGTTCAACACAGAGAGAGCATTCTGCCCACATACCAGTCTTAATTTGGTCTTGAAGGATACCTCACAAGGTTGTTAAGCCCAGGCAGCCCATTTTTATCAGGGAATGTTTGTCCGTGACGTATTATTGAGTTTTTTCATACTAACTATAGTAACATTACCTTGTTGTAAACACACACACCAGCATTAGGTGTTTATTACAAAGCTGTGGATTGACTTTTCATTTCAAATAGCCATGTCTGGTCCACAGGAGGACGATACTGCACCTGTCTGGTGAACTCACTCTTCTCTGCTTTCAGCTCATCCCATCCCACAGAAAAGGTTTTGTGCATTTCTAAGCCCATTATCAGCCCATCAGCTCCTGCTAGGAAGAATGGAATTTGGGGTCAACGTGCACTAACAAAGGCTCTGGGGCTCCCATGTGCCTCACTGAGCTCCACTCACAAGCTCTAGTGTGAGATCTCTGCCCAGGTTTCGTGAGGCCTTTCTGCGCCACAGAAACCCGAGCAACCCACAACATAGCTTAAGTGTCCCAGACACTCAAGAGGGAAGAGTTGGAAACAGACCAAAGTAGAACTAAATGGCCTATCTTGAGGGAACTGGGATCAAATGAACTGCACCACACTTACACTACAAATGCCCAAGATCTCAGAATTTCATATAATTTGTAAACTATGAGGTACTATAAAGTCACATGATTTAACCTCCCATCTGACTTTATAAATAAGAATTTCCAAAAAATCAAAAAATTCTAAATTCTTTTAATATCCTATCAAGACTTTCAATAGAAATCTGTAGTTAACTTCAGTCATAGGTCTATGAGCTTCTTAAAAACTGCTATCTGCAAAAAAACTACAGTACCTCTTAAAACATCCCCCCAAAATCTTAAGTTTTAAAATAAACTACGCCAAAAACTGAGTAAACACAGAATTTTTTCATTTATTTCCTGAAAATGAGGGTCAAATTTTTAACCAGTTTGCAATCCTGCAGCTGACTTGAGTCAGATGTCTGAGGGAAGAGAAGGCAGGGCTGGCTGGTGCGGGCAGGCCACCCCACAGAGAAGGGAATGCACAGCCATGGGCTGAGTTCAGTTTCCCAATTCACTCACCCATGTGTCACACCGCCATACCTGTCACTCTCAAGAACTGTCAAAAGCAGAAGCAGCCAAACCAGTATCTCCCACACCCTTTTTTTCAAGGTATGCCCCACTTCTTAATCATCTTTTTTAATGCAAGTATCCAAAAGTCATTTATTTAGATTCATTTCATGAATGTATTTGTTCATGAACGAGCAACCTTTGATTAGGGTGGGAGGGAGATGCAGTCAGGGGATAATCCCCAAAGTCCCTAATAAGAATGATGGAGAGAAGTTCTGAGCACTGAGATCACCAACCCAGCGGAAATGCTCCATGGGGAATGGTATCCCACCTTCCCAGGGAACCTCTGCCCTGGGCAGAGGCAGCCAGGGGCACAGCCACACACAGAATCTGGAAGCCAGAGTTGCCCACAAGCATGACTGGCAGAAGAGGAAACTGCTAGGTAATGAAATGGGTGGGAGAGAGCCACACAGCAGGCTCTGAGGGCCCAGAGAAGGCTGTCTGGGTGTGGGGATTAGCATGGCCCCAAAACAGTGCCCACAGAGGGAAGAGTGCTCAGGGCACTGCTCACATACAGTTGGAAGGACCACCTCACCTCTAGGGAGCACATTTTGCCATGCAAGGGTCATCTCAATGATTCCTTTCATGCCAAAAATGCAATGACCTCTCCTTCCCTCAGCAGTAAACGGGTAGGATGGCAGGCAGGGGGAAGGAGGGAGGGAGGCAGGAAACAGAAACCACTGGCGGCCTGCAAGCCAGAGGATCTGAACCCTAATTCCCCACTCTCACCCAGGAGGGTTCTTGCAACAGCTCTGTTGCCTGGGAACAGCTTTCTACAGATTTCACATGGATTTCTCCCTCCCACTTTGCACCAGACAAAAACAAGTGTAGGGAAAACCAAAGGGTGAGGTGGCAGGAGGGAGATGCAGGAGTCCAGAAGACCCTGAATGAATGGCAGGACCATCCAAAGCTGCCCAGTGTTCTGACTGGAGCCGCCTGTGCAAACTGGCCACAGGCCTCACATTAGGGCAAAGCAGGCACTTTAACATGAGAACCACCGCCCTCTACTGGTGAGATCTGGAGAGACCCCTACCCTCTGCCTCTTCCCTGTCTTCTGTAAGGGAAACAAGACCACCAGCCTGCAAAGTCACTGTGGATATTAAATGAAACCATGCCTGGCAACTCTACCGTGCTGGACACATAATGCTAGATACGTATTTCTTAGATAAATTAATGATCAGATACATTCACCTGTTACCTTCAAAGGTCATCGATTACTCTGGGACTAAGTATTAATACCCTCCTTTCACTGAGATATCATCCAGGTACACTGGGCTCCAGGCTAAGCACCTGACATACACCCACTGACGGACAATGATCCAGCAGGAACTGTTATCTCTGTTATTTTTAAACAGAGAAGCCAGAGCTTATGTGACTGAGCCACAGCTCACACCGAGACTTGTGTGTGGTCAAAGCCCACATCCACTAACTACCACAACCCTGGTGACATCTCAAAAGGCATTTTGACCTCATGGCCCACAAAGTCAAGTCCAGACACTGAAAAGAGCCATCAGCCTTCTAGTTACTCAGGCTGGCTGGAGTTCATAGAGACAGGCCAGCCTCACATCAGTTCTTAAAAGAAAGAGAACAATGGACACTCCTGAACTCCTTTGGGTCCCTTCCTAGAGTGCTTCCAAGATCTGAGTTATCTCCTAGAGGTGCGTCAGATGTGAAAAAACTCCACAAAACCAGACGGTAGCACATAATTTCCCTTCCTGGCTGAAGGCAGGTTAGGAACCTCGGGATAAGACCAGATGCCCTCCAGAGCCTAGAGAGGACCTGGTAAGCCTGGCTGCTCACTCTACCCTATTGGACCTGCTCACACCTCCTCAGCTCAGAGGAAAAGGCTAGCCCATCTGAGGTCTCACCTGCAACAGGATAAAGAATTTAGCAACTGGCCACAAGCAAGGAGACAAGTGGGCCACACAGCCTTTGGTTTGGAAGTTCCAAAGCAAGCACCCAAGTAGACGAGCTAGACCTGGGTAAAGAACAGAAAAGCAACCCCAAAGAGACTTCATTGGCGGGCTTGCTTTAGAGGCTCTGCAATACCAAGAACTTTAGCAATCTAGATGGGGCACTTACGACAGGCAGCAAGGAAGAGCTAAAAGGGCACACAAATGAACAATGGAGATCCCACAGATGCAGCAGGAAGCCTCCCCAAAGGGCAAATGGGCAGAAGACAGCACAATGACATAAAGAGGCTGGGACCAAGGAAGGCACAGGCTGAGCTAATGAGAACAGGTGAAATAGAGGACAGGCCTCCAGAGCTGCCCCTGGAAACACGGGGCCAGAGAGGAGACTGAAGCCAGGGAGCCCAGGCTCTCAGCCCAGCTCTGCCACCACTGTCGCTTTGGGGGAGCCTTCTAACCCCTCTGGGCCTGATTTCCATGACTGCCCAGTGAGATGACCATCAGCGCTTCATCCCAAGGTTCTTGTAAGGACTAGATGGGGTCCTGGGCACCAAGCAGCAGGTGTGGTTAGACAGGGGCTGCAAGGGAACCACGCTACCGTCCATTGCCCCCTGCCCCAGTGTTTGTGGCTCGGGCACTGTTTCCAGGCCACTGGATAGGCATGCCTCCTAGCTGTGGGCCCTGTCTTCCCACCCACTCTTCCCTGGCCCCATTCCGGAGATCGGAAAATAGAATCAGTTAAAAGCAACATTTATAAATAATGAAAACAAGATACAGTGGAAAGCAGCAAGATTTTCAGCTCCCGTGAGCTCTTGTGCAAGAGCAAACAGTGTCTGTTCTGTCCATGCATTGTCCCCAATCCAGTTCCAGGAGGTCATGAGAAAAGATATGTGAAGGGGGCGACAGAAAGAAAACCTCAAGAGAAAAAGAGTGTGCACAGAACACGTGTCCTGAAGAGGACACATTCCACCATCAGGTGTGGAATCCAAAGAATGAAGCCAACACCAGTTCAGATTTTAAAACAACACATTATCCTGTGCTATGTCACTCCATGACCAGGCTGTCCACGGGCTTGCGTGCAGCTGTGAGGGGAGCAGAATCACGCACTCCCAGACTCCAGAGTAGAAGCACGTCCGTCCATGCTGGGTGAGGCGGGGTAGCGCTCTCCATCCTGAGGACAAGTCCACAAAGCCCCTGATGATCCCAAAACTCTGTCCCTTGTTGCTGTACCCCTGCCACCTCTGACGGGGCTGCCTGTCATCACCTGGGAAGCACTGGCTCCCAAGGCTGATCTGTGGCTGCTTACTGAGGGTTTTATTTAGGAGATTTCAGTGGAATACCATCTAAAGAGGAAACAGGTGCGTAACAAATATTCTACTCCATAAGATACAGAACCCCTCTCATACCGTGCTACAGACATCTGGGTTTGGGAACACAACACTGCCTCTGAAAGCAATCCTCAAATGTTCAGATCACAAGCAACACATTGCTGCAAGAGAAAAGGCACATGTCTGTAAGACAGAGGTTTAGAAGTTATTTACAAAACTGTCCACCAGCTTCCTTCCACAGCGCCTTCCAAAGTTTTGCACAACTGCCCGTGTGTTATGCAAGACATACAGCAAAACACTTCTTCACAGCATCCCTAGAAGAAAAAAAATATAAAGATCAATGGGAGACCATCACCCCAAAGGCCCCTATAAGTGGTAAAGACGCCCCTGCAGATTTCCTGAGTGCCCAGAGTAGCACCTAGCAGAGCAGAAAGCACCTAGACTATGGGGTCGACCTACCTGGCATCAAACACCAACTTCAACATCAGTAGTAGTATTGTGGGCAAGTCATTTGTCTTACTGAGTTCCAAATTCCACATCTGTATAAGGGGATATCCCACTTACCCTAAAGACCAGTCGCAGGAACTAATACAGTGAATAGAGTAAGTATTAAATAACTGATAGCTACTCATGATAACCAAAAGGAAAGACCAGAGAATGTAAAGATTATCAGAAACCAAGAATGTAGGACTATGCACCCTGAGGTCAACCAGAACCACCAGATGCACTGGACACATTAGATCCAACAGTTACTTGGGCCTTTCTTTCAGCAAACAGCAGAGACTTACTAAGCGACGGCTTTCCGGAGTTCCTGAGCACAAGAGGTTCTTTCTACAATGACTGAGCACTTGTTACCTTGCTGCGTCAGGCCTATCCCAGGAGCATACTCCTCAAGATGCAAGGAAAAAGTGTGTGCTCAGTGACTTACTGTCCTATTCAGGCAAGCATGCCCATCTCCACACCACACATGGCTACGTGCTAGGGCTTCCCACCCCTGCTCTGTCCCTCTGCTCTCAGCTGTGCTTACAGGAAGTTTATGGAAGTCACGGAGGGAGGGAGAGGTGAGTGAATGCATTTACATGGGCAGACACAGTGCTTTAATAGTAAGATAATTCTAGAGCACCATTTCTTAGGATATGCTCTATACTGTAGTCCCAGGAGATACTCTGCACAAGAAAGGGTTTTACAGCCAAATAAGATCCCTCGTGGCAGCTAACAACACACATATTAAAGGACCTGGAAATTTGCGTAACAAGGAACCCATGTAATTTTGCTTAACCCTTTCCCAAGCTTATTTGACCATGGAACCCTGCTCTACTGTGTAACCACTATTCCTTGGAACACTGTGGAAAGGCTACTCCAGGGGAAAGTACAAACAGAACTGCAGGGCCTACCTCTGGGATTCCTGCCCCACTACTTCAGCACATAAAACTCACTGCTACAGCAACCTTCTATCTCTTGGTCCATCACTTGTACGTAAGCTCTGTAAATGCCAACCCAGGTCAAGTCTGCAGTCCTGAAGGATAGCGCCAAGCAGGCCCAGCTTCATGGGTCCAGAGCCACGTGCGGTTTCACTGGGTCCTGTACTTCAAAGGTTCCACACCTGGTTTAATGCTCTGTGGTTGCCATCTTGAAATTCTCAATCATTTTTTAATAAGGAGCCCACATTTACGTTTTGCACTGCGCCCTGAAAATTATGGAACTGGTCCGTGATTCAAATTGTTAGCAAACAGATAAATAGATCACTGGATGCTCAGGGATGATAGGTTCTGGCTTATTTCCCAAGACAGCACCACTGTACTCTTCTCAGACAAGCCACCATCCTCCCAAACTGGCTGGGTCAGCAGAGTAGTTCCTAACTGCTACCCCCCTAGAATCCATTCCCAAGCCAGATGGCTGCCTTTATGTTGATGGGCTTGTGAACTTCTCATCCGATACTCCCCAGCATCTTCAAATCACTGTCAGAAGCAGAGTCGGAATGTATTAGAAGCAAGCCTGCTCTTTCTCCTCCCTTGCTCCCATGCAATTTCTCACCTTTTCAACCCAGATAAAGAAAAGCTGCTTTTTAGCTACCAGGTAATGACAGAGATGTATGGAAATTAAACTGCTGCATGAGAGCAGAGTCAGGCAAAGATCACACGGCCAGTTCTGAGAGGCCAGCCCATCACTGAAAGTGACAATGAAAGGAGGTGTGGAGCCTGGAAGGGGCCTCTGGCAATGACCTGGCCCAGCCCACTCTGCTTATCCCTGAGTCCTCCCAGGCCACAAGGGTCCAGGGAGCTGCTCAAGGTCACACTGCTAATTAGGAAACTCTGGTCCTCCGAACCCTGGCTCTGACTTTCCCTTCATGAACTCTGCTGAAATATTCTCATCAATGGGGGTACTGCAAGAAAATGAGCTCAGATCCCTCCTTCCTCAGTGATACCAAAGTGACATTCACCTTTGAGACGATCTCCACAAAGCTACAAGTTCAAAGAGTGATTATGTGTACATACGCACTACCTATCACAGGAGAACATACACGCAACCAGAACTGGTGGTCCTGCGCCAATGCCCATCATCCCTGTACCACAGAGGAAGGATGGAGGGGACCCTCAGCTTACTAAGCTGTAAACAGGAATACAACATTTACCTATTTGTCTGAAAGAATTTTAGTAATGATAAAATAGTATGTGTTCTCTGAAAACACTCGAAACAAAAGGCCCTTTGCAAATATACTGTCATCCCCCAGTGACAGAAGTCACAGTCCTAAATACAGTTAGTCTTACCTTGCATAGGGTATGAAGGAAAGGCTGTACCTGCAATGAAAACACAGAAGAGACGAAATCAAATGGAGGGAGTCACCAGAGGAATGACCCCTGAGCTGTGAGGGTACCTGCCCTGATTGGCCCAGACCCTGTCCCTCTCCTCAGCGTGCAGGATGCATGCACACATACGCACACTCGCACACACATGTGAACACACATGCCCTGCCATGCATGCAAGGGGGGGGTGTCATCGGTGGCCAGATAAGAGCAAAAGGCCCATGTGGAGGCAACCCTGTGAACTCAGCTTCACAGGGCCACCCCACCAACTTTAACCAAATGAGCCAGCAGATCCCACACATCTGGAAGGCACAGAGCCCTACTCTGAAACTACCAAATAAAACCCTGATCAGGGATCCCTGGGTGGCGCAGCGGTTTGGCGCCTGCCTTTGGCCCAGGGCGCGATCCTGGAGACCCGGGATCGAATCCCACGTCGGGCTCCCGGCGCATGGAGCCTGCTTCTCCCTCCGCCTGTGTCTCTGCCTCTCTCTCTCTCTCTCTGTGACTATCATAAATAAATAAAAAATTAAAAAAAAAAAAAATTTAAAAAAATTTAAAACCCTGATCAGTTAATATTCTAATATTTCACAAATCCTCAACAGAATATAACGTCTCTCTGACTGGGATAATTTTCTGTTCTCTCCTATAAATTTTAAAAGACAAGAGAACAGAAAGGAAAAACCCTACTACCAACTACACTATGGATAAAAATATTAGCTATGATCCTTCAAGAACCGAAACCCAAAGATATCTTAGTGATCCCTGGTAGCTCAACGCCCTCACCGAAAGAAGGCCCACGAGGGAGGACACCACAACCCTAAAGGACCAGGCATGATGTGCCAGGCAGGTACTAAGTTGGTTGGCCCTGAGAAAAACACAAAACTGTGTTGGAGGGCTTGCCATTTGCTCAAGCCCATATAAACGCTAAACCTCTGAAAACTAGGTTCAAATTCAGTCTATAAGCATGAAAAGGCATGTACATGTGGGTACCAATTGCATCTCCCTGAAAAAAACAAAATATAAATATAAGCCATAAAACTAGGCCTTTTGGTACCTACTCCCAAAACATGTGTGTCATTAAAAGCAGGCCAGTCTTTCTTCTTATACTCCCCACACACAGAACCTCATTTACTGTGAGCACAGTACATTCCAAAAAGCATTTGAGAAGTATCTTTATCCAAAAGTCCAAAATTACTAAAAGGGAGGGTGGGTGCTCAGCTTGTAGTCCAAAGACCCATTTCTGGGTCTTTTCTGTACCACCAAACAGGGATACAGTTGATCTTTGGAAGCTTTAAAACTTCCAGTCCTCCCTCCTTTCCACTAGAGAAAACATTTTTTTTCTGAAGCAGCACACCTCTATGGAAACTGTTCAGGTCTCATCCTCTGATAAACTCTGGAAGGATTATAGCAATGTCTCAGAAGCCATCAATTCTGGGTCTGCCAGCACTGCTCTCACTCTGATGTTGGACCGCTTTAGAAGGAACAGGAACCTACAACCCCACCCCTGAGCCCCAGGAACAAGGTCTCCAGCACCCCTTTCACTACACATGGCTCCTGAGCTACAACTCCCTCCCTGGTCTTGCCAACGGCCTCCAGCGCACACACGACCCTACCACCCACAGCCATGTGGTTTTGCCTTTCGTCATTCACCATCCCTCATCTCCTGCTGACAATTCCCTCTTTGTGCATCTGCTAAATGATCCGTTCCATCACAAATGTAACTCATCGCTCCTTACCACTCGCCTTCCTCCTATCTGACTCACAAGCCTTGTTCTACTAGCCCCTGTAATACTTCATCATCTTTGTTCCTACCAGACAGAAGTGATTGAATAACAGCTATAATACCTCAAAATCAACCATGAGCTTTGCTAAAAACTACTGCAGCAGGCAAACAGCCTCCCCTGCCCACCTAAGACCACTAATGCCATCTATCGGCACTAGGCTGAGTCAACAGGATTTCACTCTGGAGTCTGACTTCACCGGCATCATTGAGAATTCTTAAATTGAAAAGTTTCTATGCTTTTCTAGCCTCCTACCCTACCCACACCACGTGGGATTTCATCTCCTTTGGCTGCGTTAGACAGCGATGTGGGCAGAGGGTATTTAAAACATCACTTACCATGTCAGGGCCAAGGACTGCAAGACACAGAAGATGAGCGCGAGCCCCTTGATATGCCACTGAAAGAACAACAGGTGGTTAGAGCACAGGCTGTGATGGGAGGCACGCGCCACAAAGACTCAGGAAAATTAAAATACACACTTACCCAAAAGGCGGAACACAGGGTGAGTGCAAAACACAACTGGAGAGAGGGGAAGAACAATAATGAATACAGTGACAACATGGAGGAAAATACTCTTAAGACTTCACCATTCTTGGCAAACTTAAAATCCTCACCCCACTGCAGTAACCAGATTCTGTAATGATCCCCACAACCAAAGGTATCCTTCCTTTCAAAGCACTGGACCCAGGTAAGCACCCATGTTTGGCAGAAGAGTTAAAAGTCCCAATGAAATGAAATCAGCCAAATAAGAACTGATGCAGAATAAAAAGAAATGAATCTTCTTTGACTTTCAAGTTTTCCCAAATTCTCTGCCCAGAAAATAAAATCACATCACTGGTCGGTCACCCTCATCGATCCATCTCTTCCTTCAAATGTACTAAAATAGGTAGAACATACACCTCTGTATTTTAACCCCCATCAAAAAACTTGTGTCTGGAGCAGAAAAGGCACGCAAGGACAAAGGGTAACATGAGACATCAGACAGTCGGTTATTTGTTTACATGTCACCTAACACCTTCTCTGAGTTCTTTCTTAGAAAGTTCTTTCTACAAGAGACTTGTCTGGACCATCCATATCCAGGACTGGCTGAGAACAACGGCACTTGAGCTGACGGTCACACCTGTCCTCACCTCTTCTATAACGTAGCTACTCAATAAATATGTCCTAAAGATTTCCTCTGTGTCCAGTATTGTGTCCAAAGCTCCAAAAGGACATGTAATCAACAGCAACCATGGACACAGCCCTAGAGAACTTACTATTTGGGCAAATGACATGGACAGGAATGAAACTAAAAATAAAAGTGCACTGATCAAGTCCCAGATGTTGCAATAAAGGTAACTGTAACAGAAGGCCAGTGAATGTGGTCTGGAATGATTTTGACAGTCACAAAGAAGACAGCAGCCCAAAGAAAAATGGGACGACACGCTGAAGGCACTGTTGCCCGAGCAGGGAACAGGTGTGACAGGCCATGAGGATAAAAGACCCGCATCAGAAAAATGGACAAAAACACACACAGTGGCACAGTCAGATGATGCTGAGACAAGAATGAGCTCCAGGAGACCAGACGCCCATTCCAGAGTGAAGCCACTCTGAAGTACTCCCTCCAAGCTTTGCCCAGGTGTGGCTTCACCTGTCACCAGGAAGACGTCCCAGCTCTCTTGCCACCACATCTGTTTGGCTACTCTGACCAGCCCTCTGGCGGTGCAGAGCTGCCAGGATACACCATCCAAAACACCAAGGGAATAATCATCAGACACAGAATTCTCCCTCTGCCACAGTGGTTACAGGCATTGGGCAGTACGTTAAGATGAAAGGATAAAGAAAAGAGGTTTTTAGGTTGAAGATGAAAAAAGATTCCATAGAGCAAAAATAAAAAGTCCTATCTCACAAGTGCAGCTGAAAGGCAGGCCTTACCAGCACCATGATGGTTGCAATCAAACGCGTCGGCTCAAACATTCGCTTCAGCTGCTTCATCGGCCCCATGAGGAAGACAGTGCTAAAAGGCAAACATACACAAGCCGTTCAGACCAGACCTGCACCAGGCACACCCCGCTGCCTCTCCATCACCCCCCAGGATCACCCACGGTGATCACAGCACCAAGAGCAGTCGACACCTGAGAAGTCCTTACTACATGCCAACTGCTACTGTTACAGGCCTTTTGCTCTTTATTCTCATCTAATCCTTTAATAACCTGTGGCGGTGATGACACGAATCATCATACTTACTGTGCAGAAGAAGAAATTGAAGCCCCAAACGATCTGTTACCTACCCAGGAACCCCCAACTCCTCACGCTGGAAGTACATGCCGTCTGATTCCAGAACCACACCCAGAACCACGTTACAGGACCCCTCTCTCTAAGAGGTGCCTGCCACCTTGCCTCCTTCACAACCCACAAACCAAACCAAAAACTTGGGTAATTTTAAGATTTTATTTATTCATTCATCAGAGACACAAAGATAGAGGCAGAGACATAGGCAAAGGGAGAAGCAGGCTCCCCATGGGGAGCCCAATGCGGGACTCGATCCTGGGACCCCAGGATCATGACCTGAGCCAATGGCAACCACTGAGCCACCCAGGTGCCTCAAGACTCAGGTAATTTTAAAAAAGAAAAACCACACCTGACAGGTTTAGGTTGCTGATACTAAAAAGTAGAGCATTTCACTTTATTTCATAGTCTCCAGAGAATAATTCTACTGATGGTATCACCTATTATTTGTTCAGTGTTTGCTAAATGCTAGATAGGACACACTTGACCTCATTTCATAGCCCAGTAACTCTGTGAGTTAGGTGTTATTACACTTATTTACTTGAAAGATGAGAAAAATGAAGCTCAGAAAGGTTAATTTACTTATCCACAGTCACAAAGCTAGGAGAGCCAGCATTCAAACCCACATCTACTCGATCCAAAGCGCCAAAAGACATCCCTAGTGATCTCCACGTGAATGGAATAATAAAATAAAAATAAAATAAAAGCAGACCCCCAGGCTGAACTCAAGCGTTGGGTCTCTCACGTCTCTAGATTCCTGGCAAAAGTGCCCCATGTGGCATCACCCCGGCAGTTGCCTGTAACAGCCAGCGTTTAACATGAGCTACCAGGTATTTGGTAAAAACAGAAATTTAAAAACTAAGTCCACCTCTCTTTAAAGCGCCATTAAGTTTCAACCTGAATTCATGGCCACACTCTTAGCTCAGTATTTGAGCTGAGTACACTCTTTACCCAACAGTGAACAAGAAGCAAGAGCCAAGGCTGCCCATAAAAATTAAATGTAGCATATATACAAAAATACAACAGACTATAAGTAAAGCCATAAATTCCTAGACAGCATCCTGGAAATAATTGTTTGCTCCCTTTATTACTTCTGTAGGCATTGCTACCAAGAGGCGATCCTATTAGGGTTTGCTAAATAGTTCTCTGCACTAACCAACACACTCCTGTATTTATGCTCTATTTACAGACTCTACATTCAACCAACACTGTCTGCCCAAAGCAAAGCCCTCCAAAAGTTAGTATTTGAGATGGCTTTAGAGGCAAAATTAGACATCTCTGACAGCCAGCAATTTACTATCACAAGCATTCATAAAGTAAGCTTCTAGAAGGTAACTAGAGTTGTGTACTCAAACATGTGGTTAGTATTTGTAGCCCAAAACAGAGCTAGGTTTGGGAACAATTACAAATAGGTAAAGCAGAGGTACAGCCCTTGTCAAGTGGCTCAGAGACTTGTAACAAAATCAGTGTAATAAAATGCTATCTGTGCTGTCACATAAATATATTGGGATATGCAGAGTCCCATAGGAAAAAAGAGGTCATTGATTCTGGGTGGGGGTGGGGAGAGGTAAGAGGAGACATTGAATAGAAATGGTGACTTCTGAGCCAAATCTTGACAAAGCAAGGATTCGCTTAACGGAGGGGGGGCAGGATACAAAGAGGGAGATGTAACGGGGCAGCACGTGAGGCAGAGAAATTAGCCCCACAACTGACACAAGGACGTTTGGGGGGATGCAAGAAGGTGAGCCTGGCTGGGGAGTGGGACTGGGTAAAGTCACATCTCAAAGGGCCTCTCCTGCATGCATGCACCTGCAGGGGGAATGGGTACCACTAAAGAAAGGGAGACAGGGCTACAACCAAACGGCTCTCTACAGCTGTGTAGGAAATGGCCTGGACAAGAATGAAGGAGGCAGAGAAGCTGGCAGAGGAACCCTGTAGTAGTTCAGGTGGGAAGCAATACAAGTCAGAGTGAAGAGCAGCTCAAGTGCCAACCATCTCTAGGCAGCTCAGGTGCCTCCCACTCCCCAGGTCAGAGCATGACAGCCACCCTCCCTGAGCAGTCTTTCTCCACGCCCTATTAGGTTATCAGTTCATCTATCTGTACACCTGCCTGGCTCCCCAGTGATCTCCACTGCGGCAGGAACCAAACCACACTTGTCTGTGAGTGCTCAGAGCCCAGCCCAGGGTGATCAAGGCTTACTCACTGAGCACGTGAGCCCAACAGTCAGGGACAACAGCCACGGAGACAAAGAGGAAGGAGCCATTAAGAGGTCAGCACCAAGCCATCGTGAGTAATAACAGGGTCCAGGGCTTTGACGCCCAGGACTCGGAGGCCATTCACTGACATACAAAGGAAAGGGGAAGGAAAGGAAGGGTCACAGAGTTCAGGTTCCAGGGGGCCAAGCAGGTAGAAGTCAGGCCAGCACTTCCGGCTGGGAACAGGACTGGTGCCGTCAGCATACAAGTGTGGCTGAAGCGTGAATTACACTTGACCTGGGATATCTGTGCACCTGCAGCATGCAAAATAGGCTGTCCACCTCCAGGGGGTACTCTGTTAGCTGCCCTGCCCTCATGAGCCAAGAGCCAGGTCTGAGATGGTCTTATCTGGACAGAATAATAATACATCACACCTGCAGCCTCTGGTGCGGTGAGCCTTTTAAAACCACCACTCAATCTCTGGCAGCTGCAGGCCAGAGTGCAGAGAGGATCATGCTGTCAAGCCGGCAGAAATCATTCAACCACTGTGTGCCACGGTTCCCTCATATATAAAAGTCACAATAAATTTATCCCAGGGGATTTCAAAAATAAACTAAGATACAAAAATATCGGGGTGGGGCACCTGGGTGGCTCAGTCAGTTAAATGTCGGAAAACTTGATTTTGGTCATGATCTCAGGGTTGTGGGATCGAGCCCTGTGTCAGGATCCACACTAACCCCAGAGTCTGCTTGTCCCTCTCTTCTGCTCCTCCCCTATAGCCCCTCATGCGCTCATGCACAATCCCTCTCTCTCCCTCTCAAAAACAAGATTTTATTTATGTATTTATTTGAAAGAGAGAGAGCACAAGCAGGGGGAGAGACAGGAGAAGCAGGCTCAGTGGGAAGTCCCAATGCAGTGTTAGATCTCAGGACCCCAAAATCATGACCCAAGCCAAAGTCAGATGCTTAAACAACTGAGCCACCCAACCATCTCAAAATAAAATCTGTAAAAAATACATATATATGCTAAAATATTTTGAAGTGATAGGATATAAGATGTGATGTATTTTAACTACTTCTTTTCTCACCTCATCCTTCGAACTATTAAAGCATCCTCCTGGGATACCTGGGTGGCTCAGGACATGATCCCAGGATTTGGGATCGAGTCCTGTATCGGGCTCCCTGTGAGGAGCCTGCTTCTCCCTCTACCTATGTCTCTGCCTCTCTCTGTTAAGTCTATCATAAATAAATAAATCTTTAAAAAATAAAAATTAAAAAAAATAAAGCATCCTCCTTCATCTTCCTTGAGCACAATCCACACCCATTGTCCCATCTAGTGATTGGCTATGGTTAGATTAAAAATAAATAAACAGTTACCTCCCAATTGATGCGATGTTACCAAAGGTATAAAACACTGCGAAGAGGTACAGTCCCTTCCTGGGCACCCAGAGCAGAAGAGTTCCCTGGAAGGTAAAGCACAGGGCGTTTGCACGGGGAGAAAGCCCTCCTGCCACAGCCATACAATCAAGGGTGGACAGAGACACCCACTCCCCCCTCAGCACCTCCCTTATCTCTCTCTCCCAGCCATGCTTCTCACAAAGAGCAAAAGAGAGAAGGAAGTGGACAACAGAGATGGAGAGAAGGAGGGACAGGGTGGGGAAAAGCTGGGGGGGGGGGGGTGGCGGAGGAGGTACATCTTACCAGTAGTGAGCAGACAATTCCTGTGGCAAAACACGCAATGAAGCCTTTTATTCTGGTACTCCAGCTTAATGAAGATGCCTCAACAACCTGAAATTTTTAAAAAACTGATTACATACATGTAAATGCATATTTGAGCACCAAAAACAATGAGATTTAGTAATGAGATGTAGTGTGTGAGTCTGTGCTGAGGGAGGCAGGAGCAAAGAAT
Organism: Vulpes vulpes; assembly: GCF_048418805.1. Lineage (NCBI taxonomy): Eukaryota > Metazoa > Chordata > Mammalia > Carnivora > Canidae > Vulpes > Vulpes vulpes. Next base: position 130,157,397 of record NC_132792.1, on the reverse strand, counting down.
CCGACTCACTCACTCAGAGCTACAGGAGCCCTTGAGTCATGGAATCCAGCTCCTTATCCATCCATGAATCTTCTCCAGCAGCGGCTAAGAGGTTACTGAGCCTCTAGATGAACATCCCCAGAGGTGGAAACTCTCCACCTGAAGCACAACCACTTCACACACAGTAAGGCAAGACAGTAGGCCCTAGAGAAGCCAGAACCCTTGCCACAGCCGAGGCAGGACAAGGACAACTGCACAGGCACGACCCCCACCAGGCAGGGGCCCAGCAAGCGGGGGCAAGACAGCAGACAGCAGCATCTCTGAGAGCTCAAAGGATTAACAGCTGTCATCTGTGCCAGGGCTTTCAGCTGAATCTATTCACTTCTGGCACCACCCAAGTCACCCAAGTGGGAGACAAATCCTAGTTAATTCACTACTGCCCCACTCATCTGACTGTAATTAATCCCTCCCCAGAGCAAAGTTCAGAGGATGCCAAGATTTCCCAAAACAGCTCCGCTAAAACAGGGCAGCCTGGGATCCCTGGGTGGTGCAGCGGTTCGGCGCCTGCCTTTGGCCCAGGGCGCGATCCTGGAGACCCGGGATCGAATCCCACATCGGGCTCCCGGTGCATGGAGCCTGCTTCTCCCTCTGCCTGTGTATCTGCCTCTCTCTCTCTCTCTCTCTCTCTCTCTGTAACTATCATAAATAAATAATAATAAAAAAAAAAAAAACAGGGCAGCCTGCAAGTAGCCCCCACGAGTTTTTCCCCCATGTGTAGAGAACTTAGGCAAGAGACCTTCCTAGTCTGTCCACCTCATGAAAGGGGCCATGGCTGCTTCAAGCTGGGGACAGGCAGCTGCCACTGAGACTGCAGGTCCTGCCTAGCCAGCCAGTGTATTCACACAAGGCTCACCTTGTCTGGCCCCCCAGTCTCCATTCCACAATGAGAGAAAGCTGCCAGAAACACTCCCACCGGCTCAAGAAGGAAAGTGGTAGCAGAAGCTGCAAGGGCCGCTGGACCGGCAACTCCTTCAGCCTTGACTGTTCCCAGCTCAGGGACTGTTCTCAATCGTGTCTCCAAACTTCCTACCAGACTAGAAGCTTGAAGAGAAGGACCAGTGGCTCTCCCAGGGGTGGCCAGCATTGCTACAGAATGGCTTCATTTCTTCGGGAGAAAGGTAGTATTCAGGGCAGGTTATCAAAACAGCTTTTCCTCCAACTATATATAGTCATATATTTTTGTTTCGTTTTAAGAAAGGGAGAGGGGGACAGACAGAAGGAGCAATAGAGGACCTTCAGCAGGCTCCACGCCTAGCAAAGAGCCTGACACAGGGCTCGCTCTCACCACCCTGAGATCATAATATGAGCCAAAATCACAAGTCGGATGTCTCACCGACTAAGCTACCCAGGCGCGCCTCTATTGACACATACTTTTTTTTTTTTTTTTTAATTTTTATTTATTTACGATAGGCACACAGTGAGAGAGAGAGAAGCAGAGACACAGGCAGAGGGAGAAGCAGGCTCCATGCACCGGGAGCCCGACGTGGGATTCGATCCCGGGTCTCCAGGATCGCGCCCCGGGCCAAAGACAGGCGCCAAACCGCTGCGCCACCCAGGGATCCCTATTGACACATACTTAAAGGGGGTTCATGACACTGCAATTCCCCATCACACACACAGCACTTGCAGAAGCATGTGGCACCAATGGACACTGCACAGAAAGGCACCACTGGGGATGGTAACACCCAGTAGGAACAGGATATCGGGACCTCACAGATGGGCCACCTGCTTCCACGCTGAGGAAAACCTCTCCTCCAAAATGAGGTACATGATGCCCTGTCACCAGGCTGGACAGGCACCTGGACAATCAGGTCAGACTTCTAACATATTCAAGCTGCCACCAAGAAGAAAATAAAATCAGAAGACACCACTCTTCCTACTCATGCAAGAAACAAAGAGTTTACTTTGCCAAGGTAGAAAGTAAGAACTGACCTGCGCACAGGGAGACAAGTGTGGCAACAGAACTGGATTAGATTCATGGCTCGAGCACTATTTGGCATCAGGAGGGATATTTTAAGAGGATAAACCATAAGGTTAAGTGTCAAGTTTGAGGTGGCCTTGGCATTTAGAGTACTAAAAGGTCTCAACAGGACAGTGAGATTCCAGTCCTCGTAAAGATCAAGCTGACACAAGGAAAAAGCAGTTCTGGTTTCTTCCTTCAGAAAGGAAAGTGACATGTTGATTCTACAAGTCCCTCAAGCTGAATTTCCATCCACACGTCATCCTACTTGGCAAAATGGGGGGAGAGGGACAGATAACTATTCATCCGTGTGCTTTCCCACCCAGCGTCACTGCAAGTCTTTTACACGCTTGGTCACAGCAAGAGGAAAGTGCTGTTCCACTTCTTCCAACTGGTCTCAGTGAGAGCTAAGCACTCCTTTTCGCCGATTTACAAAAATGAACTCAGTTGATAGAAAATGCCTCTCTAAATTCATGGCTGCTGGAAACTATGCTGGGGCACTTTCTGGAAATTAGAGAGGCTAAAATAGTACCTGGATAGGATTTACAGGCAATCTGCACACAAGCTGTCTGATTGGAGGTTAGGAACAAAGGTCCCTTTGACTCTGGGATGTAGAGAGAAGAAAGGTTCTTGCCAAAATGAAGGAAAGCTAAGAACTGTTTGAGGAAAGAGGGCTGATAACCAGAAAAAGGTGAGAAAGGAATCTGCTTCATTCCCGGGCTTTCAAACCAGGTCCCACTCATTCCTTCCTCATCTCTGGAATTCTTTATGGCAAAAATAAAACCTATACTTTTAAAAATAAGCCCACTAAAACTAAAGGTTGAAGGCGTATTTATGATGGTGAGGTATCAATTAAAAACCTCGTCATAAGGCTCTTCGTGATGAAGCACTGCCAAGCAGTTTTTATACCTAGTTTCCAGTGTAGGAGAAACCGAACTAGTCATGCTTTTATTGTTCACATTAAAAGAATAAAAATTTGAAAAGCACTCATTTATGGTGCCTTCTGACAACTTCAATAATTTTATTTGAAGAGCCTGTATGGCCACGTAGCCCAGCTAACAGAACAGAAATTTCAGCACACAGTTCTCCAGCTTTGCCAACTTCAAGCCATGGGAAATGGGAGACAATCGAATCAATACCAACAATTTAAAGGAAGCCCAAATTAGTAAAAATCAAGCCAAAAACAATCCTGAAAATGAATTCAGCCAGCTACAAAATGTTTCCCAGGAGTCTGGGACTCAGGAAATGGCTACAATGATGTATGTAAACTGGAAATCACACCCAGAAAGAGGAAATAGACAATACTACTCAGAACAAGAGAGCAGCACCCAGTCTTTTTTTAAATAGATTTAAGAGGTGGCTGAGCTTACAACACTTTAAAGCCCTTCACTATGTCCAACACAGGCATGCACCATTTTAGGTTAAAAAAAAAAAAAACTCAGCATTTATATTTTCAGTCTGTACTAATCACTCATTCTTAAGGGTCTGCTTCATGATTATTTTCTAAATATATAATATCTGCATCATCTGTCAACACTCCTCCCCCAAGCGTCTTCAGGATGATAAAGTGTCCCCTCCTTGAACCCTAGCTGCTCATAAAAGCGTGATGAATGACAGTCTACAGGGCATAATGCTTTCAGATACAAATGACTGTCAACTACCGGAGTTCTCTTAGGCTGGGCCTGGGGTTTGACTTCACAGTTCATAACAGAAGCCAGAAACCAAAACCAAAACAATTCATGAAATTACTCCTGAGCCTTGACCAATTAATAAAGGCAACCAATCACAAAGAACCCACAGAGCTGTTTTGAAATGTTAAAAAAAAAAAAAAAAAAAGATAAACTCCAATTCCTGTAATACTCAATTCAGTTCCTATAGCGTTACTTCTTCAAGGTGAAGATTCAGAGAGTAAGCTTCAGAGTTCTGAGATTTCGCCGAGGAGGTGAAGGCATCAGCGTCACACAAAATGCAGAAGAAATCAGCAACCGCAAAAGCGGGTGAAAGCAGCTTGCTGAGAACAAACCACGAGAGACACCGAATCAGGTTGGAAGGAAAACATGGGCTTCGAGCTGAAAGAAGCCTTAACGTTTCAAACGTTCAACACCTCCAGTTTATATCTGGGGAACCTGAGGCCCATGGAACGCACACCCCAAAGTAAAATGTCATTTTGTCATCCAGAAAGGAAGACAAACACAAAGGCGAAAAAAAGCACTGGAAATAGGAAGTGAACACTCTGCGTGGCTCTAGAACACAGGGCCCGAGTGCCCAGGTTCCAGGTGGGCCCCGGCCCTCTCACAGCAGGCCCACGAACGCGCGCGCAGTCTCTCCAGGTCCCGGGCAGACGGCGGGCTCAGGGGAGCCAGAGCCAGAGCGGGCCCTGCCCTCCAGGAGTTCCCGGTTCGGCGGCGGAGACGCGTCACACGACAACAGGTGCCCAAGGTCGGGCGGGAGTGTCACGGCCACAGCTAAGCGCCGCCGGAGCGGGCAGCGGGCAGGGGAAGCTGCGGCCCCCCGCCCGGCCCAGGCTACCTACCTACCGCGGGCCCCCTCCGCCAGGCTCCCGTTCCCGGGGCGGCGCCGGAGCACAACCCCGGGGGCGGCACCGCCCTCCCGAGTGGGCCGCTCGGGCGGGGACGGCAGAGGGGCGCGGGGCCGGGAGCGCGGCACCTGCGAGAGGCGCGGGGGCACGGGGAGGACCCGCGGGGGGGGCGCACGGGGAGGACCCGCGGGGGGGGGGGGCGCACGGGGAGGACCCACGGGGGGGGGCACGGGGAGGGCGCACAGGGGGGGCGCACGGGGGGGGCGCACGGGGAGGACCCGCGGGGGGGGGGCACGGGGAGGGCGCACGGGGAGGACCCGCGGGGGGGGCGCACGGGGAGGACCCGCGGGGGGGCGCACGGGGTGGGGGGTGGCGCACGGGGACCGCGCCGCTTTCCAGGAAAAGCCTGGAAGCCCCGCCCGGTCCCCGCGGGCCCGCAGCCAGCGCGCTCACCTCGGCCAGGCCGCCCCGGTCCTCGGTGTCCTGGCCGCTCAGCACCTTCTTCAGCTTGTCCATCCCGGGCCGGTCCGCACGGCGCAGCCCCGCTCGGCCGCCTGTTGCGCCTGTTGCGCCCGCGGAGTCGGCGGCTCTTCCGGGTGCCCGGACCGCCCCCGCCGCCGCCGCCGCCAACCACGGCGCGCCCCGCCCAGGTACCTGCCCACCTGGCGGCCGCCCGCGCAGGCGCCCCGCGGCTCCCGGGCGGACTGCGGGGGGGGCGGGGGCGGCCCCGCCTGGAGCTGCTCCCGCGCGGAGGTCCAAGCCGGACACGCCCCCTTCCCGGCCCTTCGGGGCTCGGTCAACCCACGCTGCGTCCCTTCCAGGCGTCGGGGTGTTTTTCTCCTAACGTTGCCGCACAGCCTGTTCTAGATTGAACTTACTCCAGGTGGCTTCCAGTGAAACGATTTTTTTTTTAAATCACTTGTGACAGTCTAGACCGAGCTACTGTGATCCCAACTGAAAAAGCTGCTAGAGGTGTGATCTGGGCAAAAACTTGGAAGAACTTGGGTGAGGGCGTGGGGAAAGGCCTAGTAGCCTGCGGAGCTGCGCTGGAACCGGCTCCTGCGCCGATGGTCCCCCGCTGGAGAATCCGGGTGGCCCGCGTAGCCCCCAGGACAGGCCGGAGGCAGCACGCAGGCTCGCATCTCGGGCCGCTGCCCGGGAATGCCTGGGAAGCTAACTTCAAGATTAGCTCGGCTCAGAAAAGCAAATCCACAGTGAGGTCGCCTGGAGCACACGCTGGAGAATCTCCCCCGCTGCTGGCCCCCAACAACCCCCCCCCCCAACACACACACACACACTTGTGAAAGAGTAGGAATGTGTGTCTGGGTGGAGAGAATTGAGATGTTACCAAGCACTTGGTCCTGTTAGGAATTATAAATCAGGCAAAGGGATTTGCTCGGGACCCATTCAGATGGCTGTAGTTACACCCCTTACTGATTTCATCTGTATGGAGACTCAAACCTGCTTAGGCATAATTCTAGTTTACATCTCAGATCTCCAATAACAAATGCTTTTGTGTTTTCCCTGTTGATCCTTCCCCCCTTGTTCCACTCAGGTAAATTCCGACACATCCTTCGAGACTCCTCAAATACCCAGGCAGAGTGGGAAGTTCATCCATCGTGAAGTTAGGAAGATCTGGGAGCTGGAACGATATAACCATCACTTACCAGCAATGTGGCATTGAACAAGTTCCTTAACCTTTCTGGTCCTCAATATTCTCCTCTGTAAAATGGACATGAATGAGTACCTCTGAAAGTTTTTGGGTTTTTTGTTTTGTTGTTTTTTTTTTTCCTCTGAAAGTTTTTGTGCGAAGTACACGTGGCAGCATGCAAGGAGAGCCTGGAACACGGTAGACATTCTGTGGCGTCTAATGGAAGCCAGTACTCCTCTACTATCTCCTCTGAAGCCTTCTCCAGCTCAGCCCACACTGACACGGCAGTTGCTCCATCCTCTGTGCTCCCACCACATTTTATTTTATTTTTAAATTTTTTTTCAATTTTTATTTATTTATGATAGTCACACAGAGAGAGAGAGAGAGAGAGGCAGAGACAGATGCAGAGGGAGAAGCAGGCTCCATGCACTGGGAACCCGATGTGGGATTCGATCCCGGGTCTTCCGGATCGCGCCCTGGGCCAAAGGCAGACGCCAAACCGCTGCGCCACCCAGGGATCCCCTCCCACCACATTTTAAATCTCACACTATTACCATTATTCATGTTCAAGTGTCTCCTTGTGAGGTCCTCACAGTTCCATGCATTCTTTATCCTGACAACCCAGAAAAGCACCTAGAAAATAGTGCTCAGTAAATACCATTAAGTGAAAGAAGGAAGGAGGGAAGGAGAAACTTCCTGAATGCTTTTGCAGTTGTGTGAATTGTAACAGATTGGCAGGAAGGGCAACACTTAGAAAACAAATCCACCTGTCATATCCTTCCACTGAGGCACCTTGAATGCAATAGATGCTTATATAACAACATGCCGTTTCCTGGCAGGACCAAGTCTCCATTTTTCTGTTTCTCTAATATAAAATTCCAGAGGTACTCCCAAAATTTAGTGCAGAAATTGCAACGGTTCACAGAGGCTAAGAAATATTTTTCACTATTAAACACTTCATATTACTCTCTAATGTGTATATATGTACGTCTAGGAGGTATAACATACATGGAATATGGTACTAATTCAAAGACATGGAAACAAATAGCTTTTTCATAATAACATTTAAAAAGATTTCATTACATTTTCAAAGTCAAAAATTTTAACTGTAAATACTTGAAATTTGATTTTTAACATGTTAATTATAAATTATATTTCTTTCCTTTAACTTTTGTGGATGATTTTTAATATTTTAGAAAAACAGCTCTTGAAAACTTAAAAAATAGCTTTGGGGGCACCTGAGTGGCTCAGTCGGTTAAGCCTCTGCCTTCAGCTCAGGTCATGATCCTGGGTCCTGGGATGCAGCCCTGAGTCAGACTCCCTGCTCAATGGGCAGCCTGCTTCTCTCTCTCCCCTGCTCATTCTCTCTCTCTCAAATAAATAAAATCTTTTTTAAAAAATAGCTTTTGGGGCACCTGGGTGGCTCAGTAGTTGAGCGTCTGCCTTCTGCTCAGGGCATGATCCAGAGGTCCAGCATCAGGACCAGCATCAGGCTCTCTGCAGGAACCCTGCTTCACCCTCTGCCAATATCTCTGCCTCTCTCTGTGTGTCTCTCATTAAAAAATAAATAGGGGAGCCCTGGTGGCACAGCGGTTTAGCACCGCCTGCAGCCTGGGGTGTGATCCTGGAGTCCCGGGATAGAGTCCCACGTCGGGCTTCCAGCATGGAGCCTGCTTCTCTCTCTGCCTGTCTCTCTGAATGAATAAATAAATAAATAAATAAATCTTTTTAAAAATAAATATAAAATATTTTTAAAAAATAAAAATAAATCATAGCTTTTATTTTGAAATTGAATTTATATTACTATAATAAAGTCTAATTTGGTAATAACAATTGATATTTGTCATCTTTGATATTTTTCCAATTTTTAGTCATATAAAAGCCATAACTTTACGCCTATTTGTCAATGTAGGAGGATCAAACATAATTTATTGAACAACTGTTTAGCTTGAGTTACAGCTTTTAAGGATTTAGGCATCTGACATAGGGGCTCCCATTTTTTCTGTTTCCCAGGCCTGGTCAAAGAATTGGGTTCCCTAGGTGAAAATGTTAGTTTAGTTCTAGATGTAAAAAGACAGAGATTTTCTGTTTCCAAATAGGAGAAAATCAAGCCTGCCACCAAAGCATCAGTGAACAGATTTTCTGTTTAGTAGTGATGAAATTACCAGAGCAGGAGATTTACAGACCCTGTAGCCCAGGCAGCTGTGTCTATAGCAGAGCTCTTAATGCAGGCTCTCTCAGCCTGATGTGGAAGGGAGAGGCAGCTCTGCATGAGGCAGGATGCGAGCATGTGTGGACCTTACTGCAGGGAAAGCCTGGTTCTGGTCCCTTTTCCCTGGGAGATCTCTCCAGGTCCCCTCTCCAGGGCAGCCTCCCTGTCTCCCCATTGACTTAGCCTCACATAGTCATTCATTCCTTCCACATTGATTGAGCACCTACTGAATACCTGGCACAATACCAGATGTTTGACATGCAGATGTAGAACTAAACGGACATTATCCCTGCCTTCAAGGAACGTTAGAGACCAACCTCCTTTCCTGCTGGAAAGAGGAGGGAAGCACTTTGAGTTGTTCTCGGGACTAGAAGAGGAAAGGAAACAAAATATTAGGATTTGCACTGGAGCCAATTTTACTAGTTCTGCAGCTATGCTAGTAGTTATATAATGTCTGAGGAACATTACACGTGACCATTTAAAACTTTCTCTTTCTCTTGTTCTCAAGGTTGCAAATTCATTCTTTTAGTCTGTCTGTAATTCGCTTGGAAAACATTTATTGAATGTTATGTGCCAATGAAGAAATATTCAGTTTCTGCTGTCAAGGTGGATAAAGTCACAAATGCCAGTCTGTGGTGAGGTTTACCATTTTATCAGGGAAATGAAAAAAGACTAAAATAATGCCACAGTACCTACATGGCACAGATAGATGAATGCTTAGGAAATATTTAATATGAGGTATATGGCAAGCTGTAATGCATGCGTGTTGATATAATATGCACATGTGGGAAGAATTGTTCTTTTTTCTGTAAAATCTGTTGATTTTCTGGAATTATAATGATAGGAAAATGTAGGGTTTTCTTTTCATATTCTTAGCATAATAAATATTTTGGTCTTCCATAACTCTGTTCATGTGCCTTGCCCTGATACTTCTGTGAGCTGCATACATAGTATGGTAAAATGTAAAAATATTAGTTGTTACGTTGTGAAAACTACATCTGTGAAGTCCATAAGTCTGAGAAGCAGTGGTCCCCTGAGCCCGTCTCAACAACCAGTTCTTTAGCTTCCTTTCTTTTTCCCAAACCTAGAATGGGTATTTCTCAAGGCTGAGTTGTCTACCCTCTATTTTCTCTCTTTACACACTCACCTTTGGAAAGCTTATTCCTTCCAGGGTTTCAACAACAACACATTTCTCCAGGCCTTTACAACTTACAAAATCCTTTAGACCTTTATCCTCAGGCATCAGAGGACATGGGTTTAAATTCTAGACTTCTCCATTTATTAGTGACCATGGAAAAGTTATTTAATCTTTCTAACACTTGTTTTTTTCATTTGTAAAAGGAGAAAATTAGTAATACCTGCTCATAGAGTCTTATCGGAAGTGAATGAGATAATGAGTATAAAATGCATAGCATATCTTTTCAACAAATGATGCTGGGATAGCTGGAGATTCATGTAAGACAGAATGACACTGAACCGCTTTCCTACACCATAAGCAAATATACATGATGAATGGATAAACAAAGTGTGGTAATTCCATACAATAAAATATTATTCTTCAATAAAAAGGAATGGAGGGGATCCCTGGGTGGCGCAGCGGTTTGGCGCCGGCCTTTGGCCCAGGGCGCGATCCTGGAGACCCGGGATCGAATCCCACGTCGGGCTCCCGGTGCATGGAGCCTGCTTCTCCCTCTGCCTGTGTCTCTGCCTCTCTCTCTTTCTCTCTGTATGACTATCATAAATAAAATAAAATTAAAAAAATAAAAATAAAAATAAAAAGGAATGGAATAATGACAATTGTTACAACATGAATGAACCTTGAAAACATTGTGCTAAAGGAAAGAAGCCACACATAAAAGACCACATATCGTATGATTTCATCTGTATGAGATGCCCATAATGGGCAAATCCAGAGACAAGAAGTAAATGTGGTTTCCACCGTTTGGGGGCAGAGGAGCATGGGAAGTGATAGCTAGTGGGTAAAGGGTTTCTTTTGGGGTGGTAAAATGTTCTAAAATTGATTATGATGAGGGTTGCACAACTCTGAAAAATACTAAAAAACATTAAATTGTACGCTTTAAATGAGTGAATTTTATGGTATATAAATTGTATCACACAATAAAAGCTGCTTAAAAATGCTTTGCACAGTGTCTAATGCATATTTCCCAATCCATGAATGTTCTTTATTATATAATATAACAGGACTCCACTCTTATTTTGCCCTAAATGTATCAAAGTTTGAAACCAGAATATCAGACTCCTGATTTATCTATATATTGGCCCATGTGCAAGTGACTCATTGTGACATTGTTTATAAAACCCAAAGATTGGAAACAACCTAAAAGTCCATCAGGGAGAAATGGCTACATAAATTATGGTATATCCATTCACAAGAATATAAAACTTCATTAAAGAAGAAGGAGGAAGCTCTTTATATGTTGATGTGGAGTTATGTCCAAGATATATTGTTAGGAGAAAAAAAATCAGACCTAAAGAGATAAGTAGACGACAAAGAGAATGTGTGTAGACATATCTACATTTACTTATATTTGCATAAACTGTATCTGGAAGGATAGAAAAACAAAAAGAATAAACAAACAAAAACTACTGAGGTCATTCTTTACCTCCAGGAGAAAGATAAGGTGACCATGGAGCAGAGAACTTTTCACTGTGTATCTACTGACTTTTCAATTATGTACCTTGTGAATCTACCTGCTATTCAAAATAAATATAGACACAAAAAGTTACATATTACGTGATGCTATTTATATGAAATATCCATAACAGATGAATCTATGGAAACAGAAAGCAGATTGGTGGTTGCTAGGGGCTATAGGGAGAGGAGGACTGGGGAGTCACTGGTCAAGGAGATGAAAATATTTTGGAACAAGATAGAGGTGGTTATTGCACAGTATTGTGAATGCACTAAGTGCAACTGAATTGTTCACTTTGAAAAGGTTAATTTTGTGTTATGTACATTTCGCCTCAAAAGATTATTTTTAAAAGAGGGTGAGGAAAAGGAAAAGAGGGAGAAAAAGACAGGAAAGGGAGGGAGGGAGTGGCAGAGAGGGTGTAGAAGTTCTATCCCAGAGCAGCAGCTAGCCTGGGGGTGGTTGAACAAACAGGTTCTATGCAGAGGCCCGTGCTGAGTAAGGAACTGAGGGAAGAGACAGTTGTCATAGTGATGGAGATTAGGAGTGAGAAGACCAGGCACTGGGATGGGCACCAGAGCAGATAGGTGGGTGCTCCCCTCTGATGTCCAGGGCCTGTATTTCAACTAGGGGCTCCTTCACCCACCACCGCCATCCCCATGCCATGGCCATGGAAGGATCCTTCCCCCACCCACCCCTCCTCAGAGCCCCCCCTTCAAGGACTTGAACACTCACCCGCCCCCAGCCCCTCCTGCATCTGCAGCCACTCCCATCCAGTTGCCTACAAGGCTCTGTAGCCCCCTCATGGCCAGGCAGCCTCTTCTTTTAACAGTCAGCACAGAAGGCTGATTATTCTCCCAGGACAGTAGGGGTAGAGCCTGGTCTTCTTCAGGGACCCCCAGAACTTCCAGTCCCCACAAACATCTGGTAACTCACTCCTTCTAAGACACTCCTACCACCAGGGCAAGAAAAACCTGCAGCAACTCTGCCTGCCAATCCCTCCCAAGTTGTGTTGTTACAATTCTGTTGCCTGCCATGTGAACCTGCCCTGTCACACACTAGTCCTCTGAAAGCCGATTGCCGGCAAGTCTTTCTCTCCCCTCCATTCCTGTACTTCCATCCCAGTCACCTCACATACAAGAGTTGCACCAGCTTCCAGAAGGACCTCCCTGCCTCGGCCTTACTTCTCCCTCAAACCCAACCAGCCACTACCACAGCTGTGATCACCTTCCTGCGCCCTGTCCATTGGGTCACACCCTCTACTCAGGGGTGCCCACTGGCCTCTCACTGCCTCATCGTCAAGTCTGAAGGCCTCAACTGACACTCAAGGACCCTTTAAATGGGGCCAAAGGACTTTCCAGCCGGGCCTCCTGACACAATCACTCAAGCATAGTCAACTGCACATACTCCTTAACTAATACATACTGATTGACTGTAAACACTATACTTTTAAAAAAAAAAAAAAAGATTTTATTTATTTGAAAGAGAGAGAGTGCAGGAGCAGAGGGGAGGGGCAGACAGAGAAGCAGACTCCCCACTGAGCATGGGGCTGGACTGGGTCTCAATCCCAGGACCCCGGAATCACAACCTGAGCCAAAGGCAGACACTTCACCGAGTGAGCCACCCAGGTGCTCCTGTAAACACTACACTTTAGTTTTGTTTTTTTAAAGATTTTATTTATTTATTCATGAGAGAGAGACAGGGAGAGAGAGGCCGAGACACAGGCAGAGGGAGAAGCAGGCTCCATGCAGGGAGTCTGATGTGGGACTCGATCCCGGGTCTCCAGGATCACACCCCTGGGCTGAAGGTGGTGCTAAACCACTGAGCCACCAGGGCTGCCCAACAATACACTTTAAAATGAAAAATGCATTATTCCTGCTAAATGTGTATGAAATTTAGAGTTCAAAGTAATTGGCAGGCTCTGGAGGTCTAAGAAAGCATGACTTGTAGGTGATTTCTGCCTGTGAATGCAGCAAAAGCATCCCACCAAGTACCAGAATTCTGCCGACCAGTCGGTCAGAGGCCAGGGGATGGAATGTGCCCCATCTCACCGCTTTCGAGCCATCTGTGCTCAGGAGCCTGATTCCAGAATGCAAGTCAGAATCAGTGTGCTTTGGGGAGTCCTGCTCATGTGCCCGTCACCTGGCATGTGTCACATTTAGCTCTCTCCCTCCAGCAGGCCCTAGAGGTGGGTACAGTTGTGATAATCCAGCTTTCACAGATGAGGACCCTGAGGCTTGGCATCGTGCACTGGGATTCCTGAGCCCCTCCCTGAGCAACCCCAAGGCTGCCACCCTGGCTAGACACACTGACCTTGCCGTGGCTCCCCTCCACTCGCCACGCTGTTCCGCAGCTCTTAGTAAATGATGTCCTTTCGGATGCGCCACACCATCGCCTGAGGGATCTTTGTGAACTGAAGTCAGTTGAGCTGTTGCCTTGCTAAAATCTCCCACAATGCAGAAAACTGAAAACTAACCCCCCTAGATATCTGTGTCTAACGTCTGGAATCCAAAAATGTTATCTTATATGGCAGGGAAAGAAAAGGGCCTCAGCCCATGTGATTAAGAATCTCAAGTTGGCCGGCTGCTGTGGTGGCTCAGTGGTTGAGCATCTGCCTTTGACTCAGGTCATGATCCTGAGGTCCTGGGATCTAGTCCCGCATCGGGCTCCCCTCGGGGAGCCTGCTTATCCCTCTGCCAATGTCTCTGTCTCTCTCTCTCTCATGAATAAATAAATAATTTTTTTTTAAAAAAATCAAGAGTTGGGTAGATCATCCTGGTGTATCCAGGCGGCCCCCACACAATCCATGTGTATCCTGTAAGCAGGAGGTGGAGGGATACTCACACAGCGGGAGGGAAGGTGAGGTGATGACCCTGGGGAAGACACCAAAGGGCCACAAGCAAAGGAATTTGAGTCTGGGAGCTGCTAGATGCCGGAAGAAGCAGAGAAAGAATCCCCTCAAGCCCCTTCAGGAGCGCAGCCCCGCCAATACCTCCTCAATTTCAGGCTTTCTCCAGAATCATGAGAGAATGAGTTTCTGGGGTTTCAAGACACCAAGTTTGTCATAATTTCTTACAACGGCCCCAGGAAGCTAATGGATGTGGGTCCACACCACCTACAGTTGAATTGTGAGCGACTTCTCAATGACTCGTACCTTCTTTTTGGGACTCCTCTCTCCTTTTGCTCACGCACCCTAGCCTCCAAGCATAAGAAAACAGAATTCCTGGGATGCCTGGGTGGCTCAGTGGTTGAGTGTCTGCCTTGGGCTCAGGGCCTGATCCCAGGGTCCTGAGATCAAGTCCCACATTGGGCTCCCTGCATGGAGCCTACTTCTCCCCCTACCTGTGTCTCTGCCTCTCTCTCTCTGTGTGTCTCTCATGAATAAATAAATAAATTTTTTTCTTCTTAAAAAAGAAAAAGATGGGGATCCCTGGGTGGCTTAGCAGTTTAGCGCCTGCCTTCAGCTGGGTGCATGGTCCTGGAGTCCCGGGATCAAGGCCCACATCGGGCTCCCTGCATGGGGCCTGCTTCTCCCTCTGCCTGTGTTCCTGACGCCATTCCCCCCCTTGTCCTGGAAAATACCTATTCTCTTCCCATCCTGGGCCCCCGCACTTCCCCCCCCCACACAGTGCTCCCCAGTCACCTTACTCTTACCTCTATCCTAACAGGACAGTATACTCTGGTTTGTTCATCTGCCGTTTCTCTCATTCACACAGAGGTCCCAGCAGGTCACAGACCCTGTCTTATTTGTCTTTGCGTTGCCAGCACCAAGCACGGTGCCTGGGACACATAGCAGGTGCTAAATAACCTACCGCGGTCCCTGCCCAGATGGCGTGGGTTAGCCATCGTCCCGGCTCCTCACTGTGCTGTGAGCGGCACAGAAGCCAACAAGTCCTCCTGGCCGAGGGCGCGCCCCTGCACAGCTCTTCTGTACATCTGCCTTGCCAGGGTGGACAAGCAGGTGGCTTTTGATGAAATTTTACCCGTGCCTTGTCAAATTGCATCCTCCCCTCAACAAGAACAAAAAAGGGTTCTCAGAGTCTCTAAGGAGTCTGTACTCAGGGAGCAGGAAAAAGGGCGGCACTGTGAGCATTAATGTATGAAATTAACATAGAAATAACTGGAGCTGAGATATGCATTCTTGGTGATTTTTCAAGAAAAAGACCTAAAGATATCAAGATTGAATGTCCTAAGAGGGAAAGAGGGAAAGAAAGGCAAATCCTCAGACTGGCTAATCCTAGAGGTGAGAAACAGGAGACTCAAAGGCACGGTTGGCAAACCCCAGTTACACACAGAGCAGGTAAGACGTGGTTCTGAGGCCCGGGTTCCACCTGAGGCAGGAACATCCCCATCACAACTGTGAGAGCCTGGCGTTGTGGACGGTGCAAATCCAGAGCTTTATTCCTTTGTTCTGATCTCTTGCTTCCCTGGAAGCCTCCCTCATTATAGCCTACATCTAGGAAGATGTCCTCTACATGATCTCAAGTTAGACCTTGGACCTGTGGCAAGTATGGAGGACTCTGGGGGCAGGGGGGGGGGGTGGCTACCCTGTGGGGATTTGTTTTGGCAGCCAGGCTTCCCCTCTATTTCCAGTGAGCATTCTTGCCTTTTCTCGAACCTTCCACATGAAGTTAATAAGTACAATAGAAAAAAGACCCTTACTTAACCAACCAGGATAGTGGTTCTTATTATACTTTGGTGTCACAGACCTTCTCAAGAATATGATTGCCACAGAGCCTCTCTTCATATGCCCATATGCAGAAAAGTTACCAAAAGTTCTAGGGCGGTTACGAAAACCAGAAGCTCAGCCATTGGCTGTGGATCCCTGATTGAGAACTCCAGGCATAAGAGAAAACAGACACCTACCAGCTGTCTTTTTCTCTAAGCACTAGATTGCCTTGTGTTCACTTGATTTTGGTGGTGGTGAGAGGTTGGATAATTTTTCCAAAAGCCCTCCCGGGAGAGGCATGATCACTGAAAGGTGGGAAAGGCTACTGAAGAGCAATGGCTTGATGTCTCATTATTAGTCTTCAGGGCTTCTCCCCACCTTGTAGGCCCTTTATCAATTGCAATCCAGCTTACTGATAAAGGAAGAGTTATGTGGACAGAAACCAAGGAATCCATGAAGTGTTCAGGAGTACCCAGAATTGGGGTTAATACCAACAAGACTCTTCTGGTCACTACTGCAGGGGACATCTTTTGCAATACATAAATTTGGAGGTTGTAACATGGGCTGTGTCATAACGCCCCACCACATATTCCCTTACCTACCTAAATCCACCTATACCTGGGGTAGACATCCTCAAGTGCCTTCTCATGTGTGCATGTGTGCACGTGTGTATTTTGGGGGTGGGGTGTTACCACCCTGGAGCTGGGATGGGGGAGTTAACAGGATGGAGATATAAATGGCCCAGCCACCCCTCCTCTTGTGGGCGAATCTGAGACATGGTCCACACAGTATCTCAGAAGTCTCCAGCAATATTAAGCCCAGGTGATCACAGCAGGACCTCTGCATCTGGCACTCTACCTTTTTGCCTTTTCTCCTTTATCTCTTTCCCTACTTTCTAACTTGTTCCTCCTGAGATTACCTTCCAAACTACCTGCCCCTGGTGCTTGTCTCAGGACAAGCTATGCTTTGGAGGACATCCACATCGAGACAGGGTAATATTTGCCATAATGGGCTTTTATTTCTACTTGTGACAGATTCAGGTCTCACACCCATACCTTGCAAGGCCTGTCACCGCAACACTGGGTCCAGCCTTCAAATCCAATTAGGTGTTTCCTCTGCTAGTGCCCTAAATACATCATAAATAGGGAAACCCACACACCTAAAGATGTTTACTGGAGATGATACCAGGACAGGCAGATTTTCCACAAGCACCGCCTGACACTGCAGTTATAATGCAACTCACTAAAGCTCTAAAACAAGAACAGGCCTCACATTTACATGAGTATCACATCCCAGTGACAGCTAAGTGTGCACTCAAGGGAAAGATTGAAGAAAGAATTTGGTATTTTGGGATGCCTGGGTGACTTAGCGGTTGAACATCTGCCTTTGGCTCAGGGTGTGATCCTAGGATCCTGGGATCCTGGGATCCAGTCCTACATCAGGCTCCTTGCAGGGAGTCAGCTTCTCCCTCTGCCTATGTTTCTGCCTCTCTCTTTGTGTGTCTCTCATGATTAAATAAAATCTGAAAAAATAATAATAAAGAATTTATTATTTTGTGAATCACTGAGGGAAGCGAGGTAGTTAAGCCTGGAAGGAAAGAAACTAGATTGTTTCTGGTTTCTGGAACCTTGTTTTGATAGACTTATTAACAATTCTTCACAAAGTTACTGTGAGAAATGGCTAAGAAACAATCATGAGGTTTTAAATCACCCTCGTTGCAGTGGCACTGTTTGCTCTGCTGGTTATCCCTTTTTGAACCACCCAACTAATCCCTAGACTGTTACCACCACAGACATGACTGTCCCCACAGCTCCCCAGCCACCAGCCCAATTCTGTGAGAGCAGATTTGTTGAAATAGTTATCTCCATGTTTGGTTTTCATGGCCCAGTCTGGCTTCTGCTCCCCACACTCCCTCAAAACTGTGTCAAAGTCGGTGATACCTCCATGCTGCTGATAGAAACTCTGTCATATTACCTTAGAGCATTCAACACAGGTGACAACTCCTTTTTAAAATTTTTTAAGATTTATTTACTTATTTGAGAGAGAGAGAGTGAGCAAGCGATGGGGAGGGAGAGGGAGAGAAAGTCTCAAGCAGACTCCCTGTGGAGCCTATCACAGGGCTCAAACCCACAACCCTGAGATCATGACCTGAGCTGAAACCAAGAGTCAGACACTCTACCAACTCCTTTCTAAAAACATTGTGCTTTTTGCTTGGCTTCCATGACACCACACTCCTCTGGTTTCTACCTTCCCACTGGCAGATCTTTCTTTCCTCTCTGCTCAGGGGTCTTGCCAATGCCATCTTCATTTCCTCAAAAAAAAAAAAAAAAAAAAAAATTCTCAGTGTTCCAACTCACTGCTATGACTTTTTTTTTTTTTAAGATTTTATTTATTTATTCATGAGAGACAGAGAGAGAGTCAGAGACACGAGTCAGAGACACAGGCAGAGGGAGAAGCAGGCTCCATACAGGGAGCCTGATGTGGGACTTGATTCCGGGTCCCCAGGATCACGCCCTGGGCCCAAGGCGGCGCTAAACCGCTGAGCCACCCGGGCTGCCCTACTGCTGTGACTTTCAACGTGACCCGTGTTGGTGAATAACTCCCAGCTTCTTTCTTCAGCTCAGACATCTCCTGAACTGCACACTTCACTACCCATGAAAGCACATGTGAGCCACATACACATTGCCATGTGGATGGCCCATAGCCACTTCAGACCCAACATGTTCACACAGAACCTTCATCCCCCCAACTTGTCTTTCCTGCCTGTTTCCACTGACATCTCCCCACTTGGGGAAACAAAAATCTAAACATCCCCCTAATCCCTCCATTTTTTTCATTCCTCATGTTGAATTTATCAGGAAATCCATTAAATCCAGCCTTCAAAATATATTCTGAGTCCAGTTCTCTTTGTAGGCACTGCTGCAACCCTGGTTCAAAAAGGCATCACCTGGCTGGCTGTTCGCCTCCTCGATTGATGCTCTGCTTCTCCTCCTAACACCTGCCATCCATCCTCATGCTGCAGCTAAAGTGAATATAAGATGTAAGTCAAATCAATTTATGCTTAACTTCCCCTGTTTCTCATTGCATTAAACTCTGTCTCCCTTTTTTTTTTTTTTTTTAAACTCTGTCTTCCTTAAAAGAGGACTAGAAATCCCTAAGTTGGTCTCAACTGGCCTCAGCTCATCCCTTTGGCCTCATCTTGTGCTCCTTCCACTTCCATGAATATGCCAATCTGTCCTGCCTCAAGGTCTTTTCTCACACCGCTCCTCTCTTCGAAAGCCCTTTCTGCTCTGAACAAATCCCATAGGTAGATTATATTCATCATTCAGGTTGCAACCTCAGTGACATGTCCTCAGAATAGTTCCCAGACTACCTCTTCTTCTCCTTCTTTAAATGGCTCCTCAAATTTTGTGGGTTTTTTTGTTTGTTGAGGTACAATTACATATAAGGGAATTCACAAATTCAACGACTTCTGACAAATATTTGTGGTTGTGTAACCACCACCACATAAAAATAGTGTATTCCATCACCTTTACCACATTTCCCTCCTACCCCTTTGTGTTCAGCAGCCTCACTTTCTCCTGCCACCACTGATCTGATTTCTGCCCTATAAAGTGTTGCCTTTTCTAGAACGCTATTGTGATGGTTAATTTTTTATCAGTTTGGCCGGGACACAGGGTGCCAAGGCATTTGGTCAGACATCACTCTGGGTGTGTCTGTGGGGGTGTTTCTGAAAAAGATTAACATTTGAATTGGTACGCCCAGTAGAGCAGATGGCCCTCCCTCGTGTGGGTGGGTCTCACCCAGCCAATTAAAGACCTGAATGGAATTAAAATCTGAGTGGGAGTGAACTCCTCCCGCCTATTAGGCTGGAACAAAGGTCTTTCCCTACCCTTGAACCTAAACTGAAACATGGCTCTCCTTGGGTCCAGAGCCTGCTAGGTTTCAGACCGGAAATCACACCATTGGTTCTCCTGGGTCTCCAGCTTGCTAACTGCAGATCTTGGGACTTCTCAGTCCATATGAGTGTGTGTGTGTGTGTGTGTGTGTGTGTTGGCATATATACACACATGTATGCACATATATACATATACATACATACTTCTATGGAGATACATACATTGGTTCTGTTTCTCCAAAGAACCCTAATACAAGTGAGATCATACAGTATGTATTCTTGCATGTCTCACTTCTTTCACTTAGCATAATGGTTTTGAGATTCATCCACTATTAGCTATTAGTTCCATTTTATGGCTGAGTGATAAAAATGCACCACAGTTTATTTTTCTGGACATTTACATTGCTTCCAGCTTTTAGCAATTACGAATAAAGTTGTTATAAACATTTGTATATGGGCCTTTGGGTGGTCATGTTTCATCTAGGAGTAAGATTGCTGACTTGAAAGGTGAGTGAACGTTTGTTTACCTTTACGAGAAACTGCCAGTTTCCCAAAAGTGGTTGACCATTCTCACTAGCAATGTTGGAGATTCCAGCTGTTTCACACCCTGACATTTGTCTCATCCATTTTTTTAATTTTAGCCATTATAAGTGCAGTAGTATCTCACTGAAAATTTCATTTGCATTTGCCTAATAGTTGATGATTTTGAACCTATTTTCATAAGCTTAATTAACATCCACAACTTTTACCCATTTTTATTTATTTTTAAAGAATTTATTTATTTATTCATGAGAGACACAGACACATAGGCAGAGGGAGAAGCAGGCTCTCCGCAGGGAGCCTGATGTGGGGCTCCAACCCAGGGCCCTAGGACGACCTGAGCCAAAGGCAGATGTTCAACCACTGAGCCACCCAGGTGCCCCTACTCATTTTTAAATTGGGTTATGTTTTACTATTGTTACAAGAGTTATGTATTCTAGATAACAAGTCCTAGGTCACACATGTGTCTTGGAAATATTTCCTCCCAGTCCGTGGCTTATCTGTTGATATTCTTTAAGAATGTTTTTCAAAAACAAGTTACAAGTTGTTTTTTTTTTTTTTTTTTAATGAAACCCATTTCATCAATGTTTTCTTGTAATTAGGGCTTTTTGGATTTTATTGAAGAAATCTTCACCTACCCAGAGTCCCTAAGATTTTCTGGTTTACTTCCACAACCTTTTTAATTTTATGTTTTACATTGAGGTCTTGATTCATTTTGAGGTAATTTTTGTACATGCTGTGAGGTAAAGTTTAAGATTCTCTTCTTTGGATGTGGATGTCTGAATGTTCTAGCACTATTTGTTGAAAAGACTATCCTTTCTCCACTGAATCACCTTTGTATACTATTCAAAATCAATCAGATATGTCTTTTTTTTTTTTTTTTAGTTTATTTTTAGCAATCTCTATACCCAACAGGGGGCTCAAATTCACAACCCTGAGATCAAGAGTTGCATGCTCCTCAAACTGAGCCAGCCAGGTGCCCCAGTGTAGGTCAATTTGATTCACTATGCTGTTTAAGTGATCCTTACGTCAATCCTAACACAGTTGCCACACAATCTTGATTACTATAACTCTAGACTGTCTTGAAATCAGGTAATTTGAATTCTCCAACTTTGCTTTTACAAAATTGTTTTGGCTATCTAGATTCTTTGGATTTCCAAACACATTTTAGAATCATCTTATGAATTTCTAACAAAAAAGCCTGCTAGGATTTTGTTTTTTGTTTTTTTGTTTTTTTTTTTTTTTTCCTGCTAGGATTTTGAATGGGATTACATTGACTATAGATCAATCAGGGGAGAATTGGTGTATTAACATCTTGAATCTTTCATCCTACAAATATGGTATTTGTTTCCCTTTACTCAGGACTTCCTTAATTTCTCTCATGGGAAGTTATTTGGGATTTCCCAGATATCTTCCTGTTACTGGATTTTACTGGTTTAATTGTTATGGTCAGAGAACAAACTTCATATGACTTTGTTTTATGGCCTAGAATATTCTCTACCTTGGTAAATGTTCTGTATACACTTGAAGACAGTGTGCATTGTACTGTTGTGTAAACTTCATGCCCAACCCACGGGCATGAAATGATCTATATAGGATCCTGGGCCCAGGTTTTTCTGTCCCTCCACCAAGGTTGGAGGATATTTGTACTCCTTCTCCAGCCATAATGGCTCCTTGCCTGTGTCCAAAGGCAGAATATTTCCCATGCCCAGAAACAAGTGGGTTTTGTCTTTATTCCTCCTCTAGAAATACTAGATTTCTGCCTCTCCTCTAGTAAGGGTGATATGATTTGGAGCACCTCCCTCAGCAGCCTAAAGCTTTTGCATCCTTCACGAAAAGGGTCTGGAGAAGTGGGCAGGGTTTCTCAGCAGTAGCCAATTACCTCCTGCATGCCTGAACCACTAACAGGGACTTTCTGGTCCCCTGCCCTGGCCCAATGTTTCTTGTGAGCACTTGGTGTAGGCCATTGGGAAAGAATTTGTGTGTGTTAAGCCCCCTTATTTGAAACTCTCAGGGATTCCAAGTTCTTAAATTCCTTTAGGAGTTTAATGTTCTAGATTATGTTTAGCTGCTTGTATAGTGGCCACTTTGTTCTTTAACCCTTCTTTCTAAAATGAAAAGTGTGTGTGTGTCCCACCTGTTGTTGGAGGGCTTATCACCCTCTGGGATTCGGTCTGCCTTGTCCCCCAACTTCAGCTCTCTGACATGCTCAAGAAAAGCTGTAACTCTGCAGATTATCCAGCTTTTTTTCCTTGTGAAGTTAGGAGTGACAGTCTCTTGAAGCTTTCTACTCCTTGTTCAGAAGCAGAATTCTGACTATCTCTCCTAAAGGTGATTTTGTTATTTTCTGAAATCAGTATTATTTCCTTTTTTTAAAAAAAGATTTTATTTATTTATTCATAGAGACACAGAGAGAGAATGAGAGACAGAAACACAGGCAGAGGGAGAAGCAGGCTCCATGCAGAGAGCCTGACGTGGGACTCGATCCAGGGTCTCCCGGGTCACGCCCTGGGCTGCAAGTGGCGCTAAACTGCTAAGCCACAGGGGCTGCCCATGAAATCAGTATTATTTCCATCAGAGTTGTTAAAATTTGTAATCATTTTTACCTTGTTTCCTTCATTAAACTTTACCTCTGTGAAGACATATATATATATATACTATAGCTCTTCATTATTGTAATCCCTTGTACCTAGTGCAGTATTGGATACACGGCACTTCACTTAAAACTAAACGGAATGAGGGATCCCTGGGTGGCGCAGCGGTTTGGCGCCTGCCTTTGGCCCAGGGTGCGATCCTGGAGACCCGGGATCGAATCCCACATCGGGCTCCCGGTGCATGGAGCCTGCTTCTCCCTCTGCCTGTGTCTCTGCCTCTCTCTCTTTCTCTCTCTGTGACTATAATAAATAAATAAAAAAAATTAAAAAAAAAAAAAACTAAACGGAATGATACTAATGACAGGTATCTCTATTTTCAAAAACAACAACCCACCATACAGCAAACACCGGCTGATTAGAACATCCATAGAAGTATTGGCTTTAGGGAAGGCAGAGGAAGAGGAACAAGAGCCCAAAAGCTACACTGGGAGATTATATTCTGAACTATCTTTAGATTTCTATGATAATCTGACTGCAGAATCTGGCTATAATGCTGACCAAGTTCAAAACAAAGCACAAATGAAAAAAGTATACCAAACCATTTTTTAAAATTGAGCTTCAGGAAAAACTGAAATAAATGAAATAGCAAAACATAGGTAATTCCTTATTGTTTATTCTTTTCTTACAAAAGACACTTGGAACAAATAAATATAAAACAGCATATGTCTTATTTAGCAATGGGCAAATATTTATTCCTGGGTATTCTCCACAGGAATAAACTGGAGGAGCTTCCAGAAATACACTCATCCTATCAACTTCCCATCCTCTATAAAAAAGGTCAATTCTTTTAATTTCCCACAATTTTAAACAATGGATTCTCAAAATAAGTAATCTAAACCTGACTCAGAGACTAAGACAACTGATTCAAGTTAAGTATATATATAATGATGTTGCCCAGAAACTTCAACTAATGAATATTCTTACAAGTTTTTCATTTCTTATATCTTGTATGAATAAAGAGTCTATTCTGTTCAAATCTGCATGGCAAATAAAATACAACAGAAAGCTGAGTACAATATATACACTTTTCTGCCCTAAGAGAAAACATTACATACAGGTGTATTTAATATACAGTGAACATGCCATGTATTTTCTTAAAGCCAACAAAATCCTGATTTCCTATACTTTGCAGGTGATGTAGCAGAAGGCAAACAAATACCAAAATCACTTGTGACAAAATTTAGCTAATAAATTAGATAGACAACAATATAAATTCAATATTCAATGGATTTATTCATTCCAAGGTTGCATGGAAAATGAAGTAAAAAAATGTCCATACAAGTAGAACCACACATAAGAAAAAGCACCTAAAGGTGGAGGAAGGACAGCTCTGACATCCTACCTGTGGGTGGCAAAGCACGTTCAGGTGTTTCTGTGGACACACCACTTTCGGTTTGCCAGAACCCTGGATGGTTCAGTTCTGTGTCTGAAATTTTCTCAAAGACTTCAAAAGCCAATTTAAATTTAGAGGGGAAATTTTTTTTAAATTTGTTTTGGGTAAAGATCATTAAAGTATGACATCAATTTCCTAAAAGGCAACTCATGACTCTCCAGAAGTACGAATAAACACCAAAAAGCCCAAAGTAAAGAGCTGGTACATCAACATGCACGAGCAGGAATCCTGTGAGAGTCAGCAGGTGCTGTGTTTCTGTGATTTACAGTTACCTCCTTGGGGCGGAAACAGTGTTTCATGATGGGTGCAGACTGCGCCCACTGCTCAAGAGACATACACACGTCACTACCAGTGAGATCCCACTTTGTAATAATTTAGAAATCCGAATTTAACTCCAGAAAATACAAATCTGGAATATGAACTGGAAGACAGACAGTACAAACAACAGTTGAGTGAACCTCCCTGGAACAATCCTTTCTTTTTTTTTCCTTTAAGGCTACAGAAAATCTGCACACAAATGAGGCCATTAATTCTCATAATAAAAATAACCCCTCCCCTCCAAATAGCTAAGGTCTCCAGTCAAATTCCATGGTGAATATATACTGTAGCACATTCTATTCCACAGGTCTACTTTCTTGTGAGTCTGCAGGGTTGGGATCAATTCTTTCTGGAAATAGTAGCTTCTCACAAACTGCCTCCTTTATCGGTAAATACTGTGATATTTCATTAGGTTCCGTGAAGAGGGAAGGTGAAACATGCTAGGAAACACATACAAACTAGGTTAGCACATATTCAGTTATTACACTGGTACTTTTTGGAAATGCTTTGGTTCAAGCATTCAAAAGCACACCGATTTTATTTTATTTTTTAAAGATTTATATATTTCAGAGAGAGAACTAGTGGGAGGGGCAGAGGGAATCTCAAGCAGACTCCATGCTGAGCGCAGAGGCTGATAAAGCCTGATACAGGGTTTAAACTCATGACTCTGAGATCAAGACCTGAGCTGAGATCAAGAGTCGGCTGTTTAACCATTGTACCACCCAGGCACCCCAGCACACCAATGTTAAAATGAGCTGTAATATACATTAGAAAACAGAGCATCATAAGGTATTTCTAATGATAATAGGTATCTTTTGTTACTGAATCATGCAGACCTCTTACTGAATGAGCCCCTCAAAGCTCATAGGGAGATGTTATTTATAATGCTCTCATAGATGTATTAAGAATTTAATCCATCTTAGGGTACCTGGGAGGTTCAGTCGGTTAAGCCTCTGACTCTTGGTCCCAGCTCAGGTCTTAAACTCAGGGTCATGAGTTCAAGCCCCACACAGGGCTCCCATGTGAGTGTGGTACCTACTTTAAAAAAAATTTTCTTTTACGAAACCTTCATCTAATCCCCTTTCTCTCCTGCTTTTGTACCTTGAAAGCACTAGCCTTCAGGGACACCTGGGTGGCTCAGCAGTTGAGCATCTGCCTTCAGCTAAGGGTGTGATCCGGTCAGGGGAATGAGTGCTGCATCGGGCTCCATGTAAGGAGACTGCTTCTCCCTCTGCCTATGTCTCTGCCTCTCTCTGTGTGTCTAATGAATAAATAAAATCTTAAATTAAAAAAAAAGAAAGAAAGCAGTAGCCTTCACATAGAGCCCAGAATGTGGTCTACCGTGGACTCTAAGCAACTTTCCTAACCCATACAGAAATAAGCACTACAAGTGAAAAAAGATTAATAACGAATTTGTAAAAAGGTATCACTTTTGAAGCAACCTATTATAGAATCCTACAGACTTGTAGAAGCCCTTCACAAGTCCCAGAGGAGAGAAAAAAAAAAAAAAAAGGAAATTAGGCCAAAACAAGGTATGGTATAGAATTACCACATTTTAAGAATAAAAACATAGACTGGGTAGAAATTATTGGGTGACAAAGTGTTAAATGGAAAGAGCATCCAGCTGGTCCCAGGTGCAGACCCAGCACCAAACAGTTGCATGACATATAGTGAGTCACATTTTCCAGAATAAAATGTGGAAATTAGATCAGATAATGGTTCTGGTACCTATACCAACTGGAACTGGAACTGGTTTTGCATTGAAAGTGAGTTCAGAAAAGTTATGCTCCAGGAGGATTTATCCCATAGAGGCTTATTAGGTAAATTGATAAAATTTAGGGACACAGATTTGGATGGAAACATACAAAATGAAACATTAAAAGTCGACTTCTAAAAACTGATATTAAATACTGTACCATTAAATTAGCAATTTTGCTCTCTCGTGACGTATATTCTCGTAACATGTAGGTCTTGTCGGCCTATGTTGAAAAATAAAAGAGGGTTGGCATAAATCTATTTCTATGGTTACAAAATCCTTTCTGTTACACAAAACTGCCTATGACAACAGGACAGGTTGCAAAAGCAGTATGGAGTCTGACAAGAATATCTAATTCTGCAGTGAGATAACAAATTCTCACCAAGAATTCTGAATTACTAATGCCAATCTCTGTAAATCAGTGATTATCATATGTAAACAGATTTAATAATTACCATGTAAGAGAAACACAAGCAAGTTTTACTTTGAAAAAATATGTATATTTGCAAATGAGAAATGCAAGAGATTTTAATACTACTTAATGTTTGGAATGGCATCTTTTCCTTCAGCTGTATTATCATCTACCTTCATAATCATGGCTATTCTCATGTTTAAAAAAAAAAAGGTTAAACAAATTTTATTCTCTCCCATTTCTACAAAATTCTTATCAAATTCCTTATTTAATAAGTCACATATTTGGTACTTCAATTTTTCTCATTTCCAACTTTTCAAAGTTAGGTTTTAGAAAGTAATTTATTACAATTTGTTTTTTGGTGGAACATTATTCAACATAAGAAAAATCACACAAGATTAAAGTCTCTTAAAATTTTAATCAATACATACATATTTTAATCTTTTATGTTAAGGAAAGGAAATAAAAAGATTAATGTTCACTAAAAAAATCAGGTAATAGAAAAGTATAGAGCAACCACAGCTTCTATAGATAACACTATCCTTAACATTTAGAAATTTCTATACAAAATTTTATATAGATTCATACTCACTTTTTAAAATTCAACACTGAGAGGCATATCTTTATACATCAGTTAAGTATTACTCTCTGCCACTAATTTTAACAGATGTACAGAACATAAAGACTCCTAACTCTGGGAAACGAACTAGGGGTGGTGGAAGGGGAGGAGGGCGGGGGGTGGGGGTGAATGGGTGACAGGCACTGAGGGGGGCACTTGACGGGATGAGCACTGGGTGTTATTCTGTATGTTGGTAAATTGAACACCAATAAAAAATTAATTTATTAAAAAAAAAGATGTATACTTTCCTATTATATGGATGTAAATTAAATAATTCATATTGGTGTCCATTCAGTAGACCTTATGAAGCTCCTTCCTTCTCTCCTTTTTGCTATTTTAAACAATAGCATTGCCATGAACATCCGTGTGTGTGTGCGTGTAAAATATATACAATTGCCTGATTAGTATTTGTGGATTACTATATATGAGAATGTTTTTAGGATACATTCCTAAGAAATACTGTTGATTTAAAGCATAAAATTTAGATTTCATCTTTTTCTGAGGCAGAAAAATGCAGTCTATCTTTAGTACCTTGGTACCACTTTTAAAAAGAAAAAAATCACAGTTACCATGTTATTTCAAGGGAAAAAATCCACCTATCCCCAAGAGCAGGATTTGGGAAAACACCAATTCAACCCCATCCTATTGGGTTCAAATCTCACTTCTGCCACCTATTAACTGTAGAACTTGGGCAAGTGACTTAATCTCTTTGCTACAGATGCCTCAGCTATAAACAGAAATAATGACAGTTTTTATTTCACAGGGTGGTTATGAGAGTTCAGTTACTATCACTGCCCTACTGACACTGGTATCTCTTCTCCAATTCACCATTCTAAATGATCCAAATCAGAGGTTACAAATCCATTCCAAAAGGACAGGCTGCTATAAGCTACTAGAAGAATTTCCATGACTCAGTTTAAGCCTCCCTTTTTTTTTTAACACTTTTTTGAAAACCTTGTATGTCAATAGTTTCTACAGATGAAGTACAGAGCTTTGAAACTTTAGAATAACTACCAAAATGATTATGTGATACAAATATCAGGAGGCCATGTGATTGGTATTTTTAATATCAAGATATTATATAAACAATACATAAGATAAAGGTAAGAGTTAGGGGACAGTTTTCTTAAACACAGATCAAGTATACATGAGATTTTTTTAGAAGCATCAGACATCCCCTACTGGGGAGTGTCTTTTAGAAAACATTTTTAGCTAACAGAATTTTCAGAAAAGATGTGATATTTCATTACCTGGGCAGTCAACAGTAAATGTAGAACACCTAATCTTAAAGGTTAGAAGGACTGCCATAAAATATAAAGCATTATTTCATTTCAAATTCTCAATGAAACAACATGAACAAGCCCAACATCAACCAGTATATTCATTATATAAGAATAAGTACCTCGTGGTAAAGTCTTGTGTCATTCATTCTGATAAGCACCCCATCGATTCTCAAGAAAAATCGCAACAGCAGGAAAAAGCTAGAAGGCATTACTCTCTGAAAAAACAGTAAGGTAGTATTTTAATGAAAATTAAATGTTATTACTCTGCTAAAAGAAAATAATTTTTTTTAAATAAATTTTTTTCAAAGGCATCAGAGGAAAAAAAAAAAGGCATCAGAGGAAGGCTGAATAAGCAGTATATAGAAATCTCTAAACTAGAGGTTCTTTGTCATAGCTTCAAATAAGGCTCAATATATTGTATTATAATATAAACATCCTGGCTTCAATTTCCTACAATAGAAAAATATTTTTTAGGTCAAAAGATATTGAAGTTAAAAAAGACTTTAAAAATACCTAAGCAAAGTGCAAATTACAATGTTCACTTTAAAAACTGACAGTACTTACAGTAAATGTCAACACCGGTAATACCAAAATGAAATAACCTATTTCTTTGTCGTTGCTTGTCTCTTACTCACTTTACATTAAATAAAGAGAAAATAAAAAAAATTAAAAATAAAATAAAGAGAAAAGACCTTAAATGGAATGGTCTACTTCAGTGCAACCAATTAAGTACTATTTTATACTGCCAAAGACTGGTTTATCAGATCATTATATGTTCTTAACATCTTTCATCTGTGTCATATCTACACATTTGTTTTCCAAGTGTACACAATTGAAGAAAGTGAGAAAGCCAGGGATAGCAGAGAGCATGAGGTTGGTCCTGGAGGCAGGGAAAGAGGGGCTGGATAGTGTTTTAGATCTTCAAAAAGAGTATTTTGGGGCAGCTGGGTGGCTCAGTTGGTTAGGTGTCCAACCCCTGATTTCAGCTTAGGTATGATCTCAGGATTATGAGACTGAGACCCATATTGGGCTTCACACTGGGCACGGAGCCTGCTTAAGATTCTCTTTCCCTCTGTCCCTCCCCACCATCTCTCTCCCTCTTTTTAATAAAGAAAAAGAAACAAGAAAGGAAAGGAAAGGAAAAAGAAGAGAACAGAAGAGAAAAATGTTTGGGGGAACCTGGCTGAACCTGGCTGGCTTAGTCAGTAGAGCATACAGCCCTTGATCTCAGGGTCATGAGTTCAAGTCCCATGTTGCGGGTAGAGATTACTTAAAAAAAAAATAAAAGCCATTTCTTTAAAAAAAAAAAAAAGCTTGACCATTTAATAAATAAATATTTGTCTATTAACTGTCCAGTTCTTACTATAGTAGGTCTTGAATTTATATAAATAAAAAGATACAATCCCAATCATCAGGAAGTTTATCAAAGAGGGAAACAGAGAAAAATGATGTGGTAGCTATAGTAACAGGGGTATGCACGGGTTCAATAAGCGCTCAAAGAAAGAAGTACCTAAGTTGGCTGGAGAAAGAGAAGGCAGTGCAAAGTGACCATGGAAGGAAGAGCTGGGGTGGGAAGGAGAATTCCACAAAGAGGAAAAAGTAGGTATACAAAGTTTTGAGGCATCAAATAGGAAGATATATTCAGGGAACTACCTACAACTCCATACAAGCACAGGGCAGTATTAATGAAGAATAAAGGAAAAACAAGATAACCCACTAATAATAGTGGCTTTACTGCCTAGACAGTCACCAGCCACAGGCTAAGCTCTCCTTCCTTAGGACCTTTTTTTGTTAAGATTTATTTATTTGAGAGAGAGAGCAGGGGTGGGGAGGGTGGGAGGTGGGGGGTAGAGGGAGAGAGAGAATCTCAAGCAAACTCCCCACTGAGTGCAGAGTCTGATGCGGGGCTCTATCCCAGGATCCTGAGATCGTGACCTGAGCTGAAAGCCGAAGCTTAACTGACCAAGCCGCCCTGCCTTAGGACCGTAAGGCACACTTTTGCCAGACCTAACACTTGTCTTCAGAGCTCAGTATAAATGTCACTTCTATAGAGAAGCCTTTCCTACCATTCCATAATCACAGTCGATTTCTCATTATCTTCTCTTCCTTATAAATAAACAGATTTATAGCTATATCTGTTTGTGGGTTTACTTGCTTACAGCCCATGTCCCTCCACTTGACTGTAGGCAACATATCAGTGAGAATATCTGTTTTGTGCCATCACTGTGTCCCTACTGCCTAGACAAGTAGCTAGTAGTAGTAGCTAGTGCTTATTAGCAACTGCTAATGAGATAGGCTAGAGCTATCTTTTCTGGAAAAGGTTCAGTCATACTGCCCTCTGATAGGATTATCAACAACAGACTGAAAAAGCAAGACTTAGAATAAAGAAGATCTTGGAGGAAGAACCTGAGCTGTGACCACTTGCTGTGTCACAACAAACTGACCAGGAAGCAGATCATTACTTGACAGAGTGCTATTTGTAATTACTGGAAAGATTGGAAAGACTGGTAACATTTTTTCAGATTTCCAAATTAGTTATTAACAGTCGCACTGGGCACAACACAGGACATAAGCTGAAGTATCATTTCAGCACATAGAGGGGAGACTAGGAATTAGAAGACCAGGTTCTAGTTCCATTTCCACAATTCAACTGTATATTTTAAGGCAATAGTTCTCTTGTAGGGGAATATTTGGAAATTTTTGAGGGTGTTTTTTATCAAAATGATGAGCAATTGCAATATTTTGCAGATTAAGACCAGAGATGTTAGATGTTCTAAAATGCACAAGACAATCCTATAAACAAAATTCAATCCTGCATCCCACAAAACTTCCAAATATCTTAACCTGGCATTCATATGGGTTAAACAAAACAAAACAACAATTTATATTGATCTGATCTTGGAATTTAATTCCATTTTACATATAAATGCAAAATTCACTCAATTTCCAGGAATGCAATTGCCTTGTAAATCAAGGACAGATTATACTTGGCTTTACTTGGAACTGTATTTTAGGGTTGTTCACCATTTTTTTAAAAAATCGCCATCACCAATGGCAGTGATTGTGTTATGAGAATCACTGACACCTCACACCTCTGCCAGCCTACACTTCTTGCTGTCATATTCACAGTGATTCATTATGCAAATGTAAGCCCCTGATGACTTTATGTCTTTAGTGCAGTCATATTATGCATTTACATACCAAATTACATATTTTATTCTGAATCAATTTCCCTTTATTTCTCTTTTATAATTAGGACATTATGTTAATTTATTGGAAAGAAAGTAGGTTATATTATCTATGAATTTCATTTCAAGGTAGTAAAAGGGAGGGGGTGCTTAAAGTATTTGGTAAAACAACAGTGGAGCAATGAGTGTAATCAGGTTGAGAACCACTAACTTAGAGCAAATTATTAGCTAAACCACCCAAGGTCTCCCTCCCTTCATCTATAAAAACAGGGGATAGGAAGAAACAATTTCTTAGGCTCTGTCTCTGTAAAATATGACATTTCAATAGGACTACATTCCAACAAAAGCTACATCTGCAGAGGCACTGTGGAATATTTTTGTGCCCCAGCAATGAAAGATATGTTCCTACCTGGCATACTCGGACTCTTGGATTCTTAAGTAAAACATAGAAGCAGAAGACGGACAACATTCCCTCCTCACTCTATACTCAGAACAGAACTAACCATTAGCTGTAAACACCATTACGGAACATAATAGCACTGTCAGTATTTGGGAGATGGGAAATTTATTTCCTCTGAAACTTAAAAATTTACTTATTAGCATGAAAATAGATTTTCTTTAGATCTTTGTCAGAGGAGTCCTATCAACAGTAAACCCTATCAAGGACAGTGTATTAGAACACAAAATCCTAACCTAAAAACAAACATTACAAAAGAAGCTAATTTAGAAAACAAAACAAAAATTAATTTCTGAAGTATCTTACAATTAGATATAGGTAATACCACTCACACAAAATTATCAAAACTCCTCAGAAACTCACTAAAGCAAATCCAAAAACATCCCAGACCTCACGGTGCACAGAACTCTAAATCTACTTTCTCCCTGGGGAGCTGTGCCACAAGAATTTTTCTTTTTAATTAAAATTATCTAGGTTTTGAATTAAAAATTAAGATGGTAAAAACACTTCAAACCCTGAAACAATTAAATAAATTAAAAGCAACCATCTAACAGGCTCCATCTAACAATATCAGGCTCCATCTAACAATATCAGGAATCTAAAGTAAGTTACTTTGCTTAATGTAAGTAGCTACCACATTTCAGGATCGTTTCTTTTCAGAGTGTTTTATAATTACTATGGAAATTGAAAAACCAAACATTCATAAGCAACAAGCTTTACAATTCTAAAACAAGAGCTTTTAGCAGTTTTCTGGCCAAGGTTAAAATACCAAATAAAGGCAATGAATATTATTACCATTATCCCAGATGATTCCAAGAAGGTTTTGAAAGTGAAAGATATCTATACAGTTATCCCTTGAACAACAAAGATGTGAACTGTGCGAGTCCACCTATATGCCGTTTTTTAAATAAATACCAGTATAGTACTGTAAATGTATTTTCTCTTCCGTATGATGTTCTTAATAACATTTTCTTTTCTCTAGCTTACTTCATTGTAAAGATACAGTATATAACACATATAATATGCAAAATATGTGCAATCAACTGTTTATGTTATCAGCAAGACTTCCGGTCAACAGTAGGCTATTAGTAGTTATATTTGGGGGGAATCAAAAGTTATACAAAGATTTTTCAACTTCTGAGGGAGGATTATTGGTATCCCCAATTCCCACACTGTTCAAGGATCAGCTGTTTATACCATACCCCCAAACTCCTAGGCACAGGGAAAGATAAAAAGTAATCCTTAAAATTTTATACTTATTTTTAGAAGTTCCTTGGAGAGCTCTGTTAAACTAAAAATAATCTGAGATGGTTCACATTTTATCTGAAAGCAACTGGGAAAAATGTAGATTTTAAGTCAGAAAACACTCTTTGTAAAAGACCAATTAAGTGGCCTCAAGCAAGCTTCAGTGGAAAGCACCTAACAAGGGCTCTGGAAATGACTGTCCTACTTCATTCTGATAATGTGACAGCCTGAAGCTATTAGCAATTCTCACAAACAACCAGTTCAGAAAATACTTCAGTATCAGTGTGTTCTACTACCAGGTCCCTCCCTGGTCTGACTGGGTAATTTATACACCTAAGACTCAGATCGGGATCAGCTTCTCTATAAAACCCTTCCTGGCCTATTCTCTCCATTTCCACGTGTCTACCCAGCTTTCTAGTCAACATGCATACAGCAATTGTACTATGGATAGTCAGAGAAGAAATATTCTTTGTCCCATAGTGTTAAGGGATAACTAAATCTTGAATCTGCCTAGGTAATTCTGATAAAATTCCAGGTTTGGGCATCACAGACTAGAGGCAGAATTACCTACATCCTGTTTCCCCTTTCTTCCTATCACCATGGAAGAAACATCTCTTCTATCTAAGGCTACTCTTTCCTCCCATGATCTAGATCCTAGAATATTATGAGCAAATGCAGAGTCAAACTGATCCACTGTGATTCATCTTGGACAAGTTACTAAATATCTCTGACCCTCCATTTCTGCTTATTGTGTAGAATTTCCGTAAGGATAAATGATATAATATAGATAAGTATCTAACACGGTGTCTGTGAAATAATAGAAAAAATATATATTGGTCTCTGCTTCTGGTGCCTGACAGAGGGCTTCTAAAACGCTTTTAAATTCTTAAGTGATAAGAGCACTTAGGAACATCTTTTGTCCTAATGAAGCAAATCTAAGTGGGCACCTGGGTCGGGGAATTGTCCCCAGGAAGACCAGGCCATGATCAGAAGCTTGGATTTTCAGTTCCCATGCTCACTTTCCAGAGACAAGAGAGGAGCTGGAAATGTAGTTAATAATTGACTATGCCTATGTGAGGAAGCCTCCATAAAATCCTGATGGTATGGGGTTCAGAGAGTTTCCAGGTTGGTGAACACATATATATACCAGGAGAGTAATGTATGCCAATTCCAAATGGGCAGAGGTCTTGCACGTGGGACCATCCCATACTTCCCATGTATCTCCCATCTGGCTGTTCGTCTATATCTCTGTAACCATATCCTTTAATAAACTGGTAAACATAAGTCAGCTTCCCTCAGTTCCGTGAGCTGTACTAGCAAATAATCAAATCCGAGGGAAGAGATGGGACATCTGGGTGGCTCAGTGGTTGAGCATCTGCCTTCAGCTCAGGGCATGAATCCTGGGGTCCTGGGATCGAGTCCTGCATTGGGCTCCCCATGGGGAGCCTGCTTTTCCCTCTACCTCTCTCTGTGTCTATCATGAATAAATAAATAAAATCTTAAAAAAAAAAAAAGGGAAGAGGTCATGGAAACCTCTAATATGTAGAGAAATGGACAAAAGTTGTGGGTAATCTGAAAACCTACTACTTACTTATGGCTGGCACTGAAGAGGTAGGGTTGGGGATGGTAGTCTTGTGGGTTTAAGCCCTTAACCTGTGGGATCTGACACTATTTCCAAGTAGACAGCAAGTTACATTGCAGGACACTGCACTAATGTCATAGAATTCTTGGTGTGAGGAAAAAACCTACACATCTGATGTCAGAAGCATTTTGAGTGTAAGAGTAAAGAAGACACGTAGGAAGAGAAGACCGTAGTTCTTCTAATCCGGTGTCTCACACACAGCTCGAAGCCTTCCTCTTACTCCCCTCCTCTGAAACCTCACTCCATTCATTTTCTCCCCTCTCTCCACAATGACTCCTTCCTGTGAGTACCTGAACATGATAGTCTTCCCCATATTTAAAAAAACAAAAAGCATGCACACCTCCATCAACCTCCTGTCCTCTCTTAGACATTTTCTGTTTCTTTTCATCCAGGGAAGGTTTTTGGAAGTTTGTCTCCACCTCCACATCTTTCACTTACCACCCTCCCCCCCCACCATGTAACCTAAACTGCACTTGCCAGCATGAATAACAATATCTTACTTGCTAAAACCAATAAACAAGGTTTTTAGTCTAGTGGATACCATCCCATTCTAAGATCTCTTTACTGCATGATACTGACCTTCATGACCTTCTTGAAAAGCTCTGCTTCCTTAGCTTCCCAGGCACCACCATAAACTATGTTTATATATACCGGGCTAGTCTTTGCTTCTATAGAAGGAACTTCATTTGGGGGGGGGGGGGGGGGGAACCTGGGTGGCTCAGTCAGTTGAGCATCCAGGTCTTGATTTGGCTTAGATCATGATCTCTGGGTCTTGCAATCGATGGAGCCCTGTGTTAAGCCCCACCTCTGGCTCCTCTGTCTGCTTATCTCCCTCCCTCTCCCTCTGTCCCTCCTCTGCTCTCCTGCAAGCATTCTCTTTTAAAATAAATAAATAAAATCTTTTAAAAATAAAGGGAACTTCATCTGTTCATACCCTACCACTAAACCAAGAGCTATGGCATTTATTTATAGCACTATGGGTTAGGTTGTTAGAAAGAAACCAACCCAAAACGGACACTATTCTAATGAAATCATTCCAGGCATTCTTAAAATAAAACCCTATCACGCATAACTTTTAAAATTACACAAGACAAGGGGAGGTCAAAGGTGTCTGGGTGGTGAAATCTGTTGAGCGTTGGATTCTTGGTTTTGGCTCAGGTCGTGATCTAAGGTTCATGAGATTGAGCCCTACGTGGGGCTATGAGCTCAGTGCAGAGTTGGCTTGAGATTCTCTCTCTTCCTCTGCCCCTCCCTGCACCTGTGCACGCTCGCTCTCTCTATCAAATAAATAAATATATCTTGTAAAAAAAAAAATAAAGAGTTATACAAGGTAAAAAAAGAACATGTTAAGATGATGTTACCCTTCAGTTTGAGACTTAGTCACTATTACTCCGGTACAAACATAATTTAGGCCCATCCTCTCCAACTCCTTCATCCACAAAAACACATGTGCTCCCCATATAACTACCCACTTGTATACACCAAGGAATAGCCACCTACTTGGATACAAATGCACCCAAATATAGGAACTCATAAGGAACAGTCCACATAGTCAATTAGTCATAGTAAGTGGGTAGGCAAGTGGAAAGGTGCATGACTGGGTAAGTTGGAAAAGTGAACAAATCTAAATGACAAAAGCTAAATTAGGGGAGGGTTATAGGTGAACAAGGGAGTAAGGTACTAATAAAACAATCATCTAATGGTAGAATAATGATATATATCAGATGGTACAAAGAAAACTGTCCCTAATTAGTTTCATGACCTTAGATAAACTAAACTTTTGGGCCTTGTCTACAAAACAAAGAAACTAAACTAACTGATTCTTTACACGTTCATTATAATTCTAAAATTGTGATTGTATAGAAAAACTCGACTTTAAAACATATTGCTATTTTGATTTATTGTTTTCATTCCTTATCATTTCAATCACAACGTCTACAATCATTATGCTCTAAGAACAATTGCTGATGCTGGAGCCCTGTCTTTGACAGACCTTATGGTAAGTGCTATAATCGAGGGGTTTTAAAAAAGCATTTATAGGGGTCTGGCAGAGGAAGACTTAATTCTGCCTAGGAGAGCTGCTGTGTGCCTTACAGAGGACATGACATTTTAGCTTGGTCTTGAGGGATAAGGCATGTAATACAAAGTCTCAGTTGAAGTTTTTCTGTGGTGTTAGAACCCCAATTATGACCTACTTGTAAACACATAGAAGTAACTTCTAATGATCTATGTATTACTTTTTTTTTAATTAATCATTTTAATTAATTATTTAAAAGATTTTAAAAAATTTTATTTTACTTGAAAGAGAGAAAGATAGTGAGAGAGAAAGAGAGAGAGCAGGGGGGAGAGGGAGAAGCAGACTCCCCACTGAGCCAGCAGGTCGACATGGGGCTCAATCCCAGGACCCCAGGATCATAACCTGAGCCAAAGGCAGATGCTTAACTCAGTGAGCCACCCAGGTGCCCCGTTATTCTTTTTAAACATGTTCTACCAATAACATTGTAAATGGAAGTGGTGTGTCCTCCAGATAGAAAAGAATACAAAGGGAGAAGGGAATTTACAAATGTCATTTCTGGTTTCCGCCTTTGTGCTGAAGATGGAAGTGCTATTTCTGGTGCACTGAAATTCTAACATCCATGGTGCTGTCTGCAGATCCTTTCAATATAATATTTCATTCAACAGTGAAAATTAAGTCATAATTTTCATTCAAGTTAAATAGTAAGCAAACTACAAAGTAGCCAGACACCTCTTAAAAGAAAGTATTTTGCTAAACTAAAGTCTTAGGAGTATACCAAGATTTTGTGAACTTTATAGTGGATATGAAGATGTACTCTAGACACAAGTGATACTTCACATGATACCATATTAAGACAATGGTAAGAATGGAAGAAAGTAGTTAATTTGGAGCAAAAATCATAGTACTCACAATCTTAACACTCAGACTTGAAACTCCATGATCATGAAGTTCATCCTCAAACAGGAGAACTTCTTCAAAAAATTTAATCTGTTCTCTGGCTTTCAATTTCTCTGTATCTATATGATCTGTTGTAGGTACGACCTGAAAGAAAAAATTTAAGAAGGAACACATAAACATTCATAAAGCTAGACACAGAAGAAAAGCTTTCCTACCAGCCTTTTCTGCATAGACAGACACACAGTTCTACATTTGGCTATCATCAGTAGACACAAAAGAGGAGCTATATTCCTTGTTTCTGAAAAAAAAAAAAAAAAGATACTAGAGATGGCTGGAACTATAGCTTCACAAAACATAGAGTCAAAATTCATCATCTTTCATACAAGTCAAATTAAAATCAAGCGTTCTGTTGTGATTATGAGAAAATTAATCATCTGAAAATTAGTGTGATGAACTACTACTGTCATAGACATCCAAAGCAGTTTTGTGCTGTGAAAGTCCACTTTTAAGACACTGGTCTGGAACTTTAAAAATTCCCATTTGAATCTTGTTACATATTTTGTTGTTGTTGTTGTTGTTGTTGTTGTTACATATTTTAGATTCCCAGCCTCGCTCCCCTGAACTTACAAAAAAATAGTACTTTAAATAATGAGGTAAATAAGAACTTTCAGAGAAATTCTGAGGGAAAAACTCCTAGCATTCCAAAGGGCTTTAGACGATGCTGGCCATTTTTTCCACTATATTATTTTGGGGCTCAAAGGCACACATATTCAGAACTTAACAAGAGGATCAACAATGTTAATAAGACAGGTCATATACGCAGCTAAGTCCAGGTGTCTCCTAACAGCTGTAGAGTATGATCTGAGATCATTCCTTACTCCACCCAATTTCACTAAAAAATGTTCAGCTTTTCTATTCTTTGGCATAGTTGTATCATAAATAAACACAACAATGCTTGCCAAGCCACAAGTGTTCAATAAACAGTAGCTATTATTTTACTTTACATAGTCGCCATGAGGAAATTGTTTGACTCATGGATAGCATTACCAAATGGAGAGTAGTCTGAGAAAACTGAATGAGAATTAGAAGAACATGATAAAGGATGTTCAAGAGACTATATGGACTGGGGAATAGTCTAAAGGAGTATTATATGATGTAGAGGGGAAAGATTATGATAAAAAGAAAGTAACAGTGTGTACAGGAGTTCCAAGAGGTGAAAAAATGTCCATAATTCTTCCATGTTCACTCACTCAGAGAGCTAAAGCTCTCTGTAATTTTATTCCAAAATGTATCTGGAGCAGACCTGAGACTACATACAAAGGAGAAAACTGGGAGTGAGAAGGGAGATGAGGAGCGGCAATAGGGCAGCATACAACCAACGTCTTGGTCACCTGTATGTTTGTATTCTATTTAAGACAAAAGCTGGTGCTTCTAGGACTGCCCAAGAGCATAAAACTTTAGTCAATATTAAATAAACACAACTTCTTAATTCCTTACTTTTTTTTTTAAGATTTTATTTATTTATTCATGAGAGACAGAGAGAGAGAGGCAGAGACACAGGCAGAGGAAGAAGCAGGCTCCACGCAGGGAGCCCGATGTAGGACTCGATCCTGGGTCTCCAGCATCACGCCCTGGGCTGAAGGCAGGCGCTAAACTGCTAAGCCACCCAGGGATCCCCTTAATTCCTTACTTTTTATTTAGCTTTACAAAGGAACACATTTGTAAGATCCTCCTTATAAAAACACCTGACTTCCAAAAAATCAACCATTCTATCAATTTTCTCATTAGTAAAAGGCTAATATTTCACTAGTATTTCATATATACCTTCATAAGTGACCAGTGAAAATGAATCTATAGCTTTTGCCATTTACTTATGAAATATTCTTATAAAATATAAAGTGTAAAAATAAAATAGAAAACATTCTTATAAAATATTTGAAAGAGAAAGAAAACAATTAGATAAAACATGGGTTAGGGATATTCATTATATTTAATTCACACTATCTTCTTCATTTGTAAGAACAAATACATTTAAAACATATTTTCTTTTTCACTTTTCTCTTCTTCAATCCTATTTATGTCCTCCCTAAACTCAGGAATCTGAAAAGAGGGAAAACCCCAAAACTAACAGCTACATTTAAAACAGATCAAACACTTCTGGCTTCTAACAATGTCAGAATAAAAAACCCAGACAAATCCTCTTGCTGAAGACAACTTAAAACCTGGATGAAAAACAGTAACTTTTTAAAAACATCAAATGGTCAAGATGCCGAAGAATTACTAGACTGAGCTCTGAAAGAGGACTGGAGCCCAGAAAAAGTGCAAGTGAGCCTGGAGTTGGTTGGTTTGGGCCTGGAGGTATCTGGAATGGCTGATCTAGGGGAGAAGCTCAGCTCTGCTAGGTTTTTGGCTCCATTGCTGCTCAATGGAAGGACCGGGGAGAATTCCCTGCGCCCCTCCCAATCTTGAGATGATACCTTCTAATGCAACACTGGTTTCACAACTTCCTATATTACCAGCCCAGTAAACTCAAATACTGGTCCCAAACCTTGGGCCAAATGTGGCCAAATGTGGTCCATCACCTATGTTCGCATGAATTGTGAGCTAAGAATCATTTTTACTGTTCTTAAATAACTGGAAAAAGCAGCTAAATTTTTTTAAAAGTATATTTCATGACACACGAAATTCAAATTCATTTTATGAATATATATATGAATTCATATATATTTCACTATCTGAAACTCAAATTTCCGTGTTCCTAAGTAAAAGTTTACAAAACAAAGCCCTGTCTATTAATTTACTTATTGTCTATGGCTGCTTTCAACTACAGTAGCACAGCTGAGCAGCTGTATCATAAACTCTATAAACCTCAAAACCTACAACATTTACTATCTTTACAGAATGTTTGTAGATCTATGTCCTTGACATGAATACCCTCAGATGGGGATGCCTGGGTGGGTCAGTGGCTGAATGTCTGACTTCAGCTCAGGTTGTGATCCCAGGGTCCTGGGATCAGGTCCTGCATCGGGCTCCTCACAGGAAGCCTGCTTCTCCCTCTGCCTGTGCCTCTGCCTCTCTCTCTGTGTCTCTCATGAATAAATAAATAAAATATTTAAAATATAAATATCCTCAGGTGACTGTTAGAAATGACAAAAATCTCTTCTGAGGAAAAGAAAATCATCATCTTGGGATTTAAACAAAAATAAGGAGATGTATTAGGAGCCTAGACATCATAAACCAGAACTAACAGAAATAACAAGACAATAAAAGACCTTAGGGACTCCAGATACTGAAAATGAGGCCAAAGCTGTAAAACAACAATGCACACTAGTTCCAAGGAAATAAAGGCTAAAGTAAAAAAATTCAAATCATACTAGAACATATTTTTTAAAAAGAATTGTGATCAGGAAGGATCCTGCTGGAGGGTGCTTGCAGCATTTTATTTCTTTTCCTGGGTGGCTACATTTCACAATTCATTAAACTGTACCTTCGTGTTTTCTGAGTTATTGGCTTAAAAAAGTTATGGGATACTACAAACATTCTTGATATCTTACAAGAAAAGTGAGTCCTACTCATCTTTCAAATAGGACCTCCCTCACATCAGATGAAGGCTTATGATAAGGAAATTACTCGACTTATAAAAATATTTTTAGTTTATCGTATAAAGTTAATCAATGGTAAATGCTAAGAACCCTATGTTAAATTTCCTTCTTAAAAATTTCCTCTTTAAAAATTAAGTGGTTTGGGAAGCCCGGGTGGCTCAGCGGTCTAGTGCCGCCTTTAGCCCAGGGCCTGATCCTGGAGTCCCGGGATCAAGTCCCACGTCAGCTCCCTGCAAGAAGCCTGCCTCTCCCTCTGTCTGTGTTGATGCTTCTCTCTCTCTCTCATGAATAAATGAATAAAATCTTTAAAAAAAAATTAAGTGGTTTGTGTGTGTAAAGATATATATTTATCTTTATATATATGTAATACATATAAGAAAAATATTTTTTTGTTTCTATAGTACATACCATTAGGAACATATAGTGAAGTTGCTGTTATACAGTGATTTTTTTCTTTTTTTAAAAAAATTAAGATATAACTTCAATATTATACAAGATTCACATTTTGAAAGTGTACAATTCGGTGGTTTTTAGTATTTTCACAAGATTGTACATTCCTCACCACTATCTAACTCCAGAACACTGCATTATCCCAAAGAGAAACTCCCATACCTATTAGCAGTAACTCTTCATTCCCTCCTTTCCCTAACTCCTGGAAACCACTACTCTAATTTCTGTTTCTACAAATTTGCCTTCTCTGTAAATCATTCTGGAATCACACATGTGTGTTTTGTGTCTGACTTCTTTCACTTAGCATGTTTCAAGGTCCATCCATGTTGCAGCACATATTGCATTTCACTCATTTTTCAAGACTAAATAATATTCCACTGTCTAGATACACCAGTTCTACTTATCCACTGATGATTATTTGGGTGTTTTCCACATTTTAGCTATTATGAATAATGCTGCCATGAACAGTGGGGTACAAGTTCTTGCATGGATATGTTTTCAATTCTCTTGAGTGTAAACCAAGGGAGCAGAATTGCATGTTATATGGTATCTCTATGTTTAACTTTTTTTTTTAATTGCAGCCAAACTATGTAACACGAGATCTACCATCTTAACCATTTTTAAGTTTATAATTCAGTAATGTTGACTATACTCACATTGATGTCAAACAGATCTCTAGAACTTTTTCATCTTGCAAAATGAAATAATATCAGAATTGTTAACCCAGGGACACCTGGGTGGCTCAGTGGCTGAGAGTCTGCCTTTGGCTCAGGTTGTGATTCTGGGGTCCTGGGATCGAGTCCCACATCAGGCTCACCGCAGGGAGCCTGCTTCTCCCTCGGCCTATGTCTCTGCCTCTCTTTGTGTGTCTCTCATGAATAATAAATAAAATCTTAAAAAAAAAAAAAAAGAATTGTTAACCCATACCCCTGTGAAAAACAATTTTATCAACTAGGATACGATACTTCTATCGTTCCTTTTGTCTTAGACTTAACAAAGTCCATTCATTTCCAATGTTTAAGTCTATACAGTCCCCCTTAAAAATGTACTTTGAAAAGCTGAAGATATTAAAGATCATATATAAGTGGCCAATAAGCATATAAAAGATGCTCAACATCACTAATCATTAGAGAAGTACAAATCAAAATTCCTCATGCATTGTTGATGGAAATATAAAATGGTGCAGTCACTGTAGAAAACAGTATGAAGGTTCTTCAAAAGATTAAAAATAGAATTGTCATGTGATCCAGCAATTCCACTTCTGGGTATATAACCAAAAAACTAAAAGCCAGATCTCAAAGAGATTTTTGCACACCCTTCAAAAGATTAAAAATAGAACCGTCATGTGATCCAGCAATTCCACTTCTGGGTATATAACCAAAAAACTAAAAGGCAGATCTCAAAGAGATTTTTGCACACCTATGTTCATAGCACTATTATAGCCAAGGACAAGCAACCCAAATACTCATTGATGAATAAGTGGATAAATAAAATATGGTATACAAGTATACAGAAATATTATTCACCCTTAAAAAGGATGGAAAGTCTGACACGTGTAATACTGATGAACCTTAAGGACACTATGCTAAGTGAAATAAGCCAGTCACAAAAGACAAATATTGTATGATTCCACTTATCTGAATTATCTAGAGTAGTCAACTTCATAGAAACAGAAAATAGAATGGTGGTTGCCAGGGGCTGGGGGAGGAGGAAGTAGGGAGTTATTGTTTAATAGATACTGAGTTTCAGTTTTTCACCATGAAAAAGTTCTGGAAATTGTTGCACAACAATAACTTAACACTAAGTTAATATACATAGAAATTGTTAAGATGGCAAATTTTGTAATATGTTTTTTATTACAGTAAAAAAAAGGAAAGAGGAAAATAGTTCAAAATATTAATTTACACTGAATGAATTTGCAAATGTTCCAAAATGCTTTTAAAAAAATGCCTTTTTTTAGGGGCACCTGGGTGGCTCAGTTAGCTAAGCATCTGACTCTTGGTTTCAGCTCAGGTTATGATCTCAGGGTCCTGGAATCGAGCTTGTCTAGTTCCAGGCTCAGTGGGGAGTCAACTTGAAGATTCTCTCTTCCCCTTTCCCTCTGCCCCTCCTCCGGCTCCAGCTATCTCTT
Source organism: Vulpes vulpes (assembly GCF_048418805.1). Taxonomy (NCBI): domain Eukaryota; kingdom Metazoa; phylum Chordata; class Mammalia; order Carnivora; family Canidae; genus Vulpes; species Vulpes vulpes. The sequence continues at coordinate 130,113,174 of NC_132792.1, read as the reverse complement.
TTTCTCTTTTTTTTTTTTAATTTTTTTTTAAAGATTTATTTATTTATTCAGAGAGAGAGAGAAAGGCAGACACAGGCAGAGGGAGAAGCAGGCTCCATGCAGAAAGCCCGATGTGGGACTCAATCCCGGGTCTCCAGGATCACACCCCAGGCTGCAGGAGGCGCCAAACCGCTGCGCCACCGGGGCTGCCCAGCTATCTCTTTTTCTCACTCTCTTTCAAATAAATCTTTTTTTAAAATGCTTTTTTATTTTTTTTTAATTTTTATTTATTTATTCATGAGAGACATAGAGAAAGAGAGAGCGAGAGGCAGAGACACAGGCCGAGGGAGAAGCAGGTTCCATGCAGAAGCCTGACATGGGACTCGATCCCGGGACTCCAGGATCATGCCCTGGGCTGAAGGCAGGCGCTAAACCGCTGAGCCACCCAGGGATCCCTAAAAATGCTTTTTTAAATGCATGGACATCATACACATTCTATTCCTAAAAGGCAATACAACTAGAAGAGGCAGTCTTCCACTTCTAGTCTCCTGGAAAGTAAATTTATTTTTTAACTGGAATGAAGAAAACGACCACATATTGTCAGGTACATATCAAGCATGTGACCTCATAACATTCTTACACCATAATCTCAGAGATGTTCCGAGGGTGGCCCAGCTAATAAATAGCAAGGCTGGATTTGAATCTAGGCAGTACAAGTCTATGACTGACTTTCTTCTCTTACACTATGCTACAACTCACAGAGTAATAGGCAAAACAACCCAAGAAGGGTGAGAAACGCTACCCACACACACACACACACCAGCAGCCTCCAGCAATTAAAAGGCAAGAATTTAAGGCCAAAAGGAAAGGCTTCATTCTAATGTCTCATTCTGTGACATTCTTTTTATTCATATAAAATATATTCTCTTCCATGGGCATATATTTTCTATACATAGCAGGACTTTTGTTTTCAGAAAAGGTGAAGAATTAAATAATTTAAAATCCCAGGTAATGATATAGGTTAAAAAATCCTTACATATCGAGAAAGTCAAAAGCAGAAAATGTTCCTATGGGATGATCTTCCCCATACAACAAACATGCTTAACAATAAGCTACCACATTGGTATTATGCTGTTAAGAGATACATACTTTAAGATCTTGAACCCATTTCTTCATCTGCAAAATGAGGATAAGAATGCCTATGATATAAGGTTATTTTGAGGATTAAGCAACAAAGTTCTAACAGTTTTGCCTTGAAAACAGTTACTTGATTTTTTAGGGCAATAAACGAATATAACCATCAACTTGTTTAGATCATAAAGCAAATATAAATATTTAAACAATATATCTAGGGGCAGCCCGGGTGGCTCAGCGGTTAGTTCCACCTTCAGCCCAGGGCATGATCCTGGGGACCCAGGATTGGGTCCCACATCGGGCTCCTTCCATGGAGCCTGCTTCTCCCTCTGCCTATGTCTCTGCCTCTCTCTCTGTGTGTCTCTCATGAATAAATAGATAAATAATCTTTAAAAAAATAAACAATATATCTAGTCTTGGTATTTCAATAATACCTAATATATATCTTTTTTTTTTTAATTTTTTTTTTTTTTTTTTTTATGATAGTCACAGAGAGAGAGAGGCAGAGACACAGAGGGAGAAGCAGGCTCCATGCACCGGGAGCCCGACGTGGGATTCGATCCCGGGTCTCCAGGATCGCGCCCTGGGCCAAGGGCAGGCGCTGAACCGCAGCGCCACCCAGGGATCCCCCTAATATATATCTTTTGACAGTATCTTGGCATATATCTAGTCTAATATTTTGGTCTTGGTATTTCAATATTAACTTAGTTCCCTTGACATCTGAGATATAATATTATCATAATAATAAAAGCAGCTACCATTTATGGACTCTTGCTATGTAACAGACACTGTGCTAAACACTTTACATAATCATTTCCTTACAACTGTTATTATCCAGTTTACCAAAGTGATAAATAATGTTTAGCAAGATTAAACTGCTTTTCCGGGCAGCCCCAGTGGCTGGGCAGTTTAGCGCCACCTTAAGCCCAGGGCCTGATCCTGGAGACCTGGGATCAAGTCCCGTGTCGGGCTCCCTGCGTGGAGCCTGCTTCTCCCTCTACCTGTGTCTCTGCCTCTCTCTCAATCTCTGTCTCTCACGAATAAATAAATAAAATCTTTAAAAAATAATAAAATAAAAAATAAATAAACTGCTTTTCCAAGTTAAGTAATGGTGCTGGGATTTGAACCCAGGCCTGCCAAAGCCTGAGCTCATTACTACCAGTGAGGGGGTGTTTACACTAACATTTGTCAACAATACCTCAAAACAAATTACATCTCAGGTGACTGTGTCAGTAAGAGTACTGAACACACGTGCTTTTCACCTCCAACTCTCATCCTCCCTGTTTCTACTGCTGTGCTTCTTGCTCCTCCATCACAGCTAATGCTACTTCATAACCCACAGGAGGCCTTTTGTAAGTCATCACTCCTACAAAGGAATAAAACAAGGTCCCATTCCCTTATTCCTGGCAATGAAAGATCAAATGGACTACGTTCTTTACAAAGTTTCTCAATCAGAAGAAAGAACATTACTCTGGGAAGTATTAGGGACTGAAATAACCTTGCTCCCCACTAGACCATAAAGGAGGGATTTCTGTTCTTTGCTGTATCCACAGCTCCTAGAATTAGTGCATAGCTCAGAGGAAGAGCTCAAGAATGAGTGAAGGAATGAATAAATGCATACATGTTCTCTCTAAAAATGTATATTGTCTTGGAAGCAGCAGAGAAAACCAGTTAAACCTTGGATTACATGAGAGGCGGAAACTAAAGAGAATAGAGTTCCTTCCATGAACTTCTGACTTTCCAAGACTCTAAAGATCTCTGCAGAGACAAGGAGCCCATACATAGCTCTATCTCCTTAACATTTCTGTCTAAAAGCCAACATATGATATAGGGTCTCTAATAATTACTTTATTTACACTAAAATGATTTTGTTCTCTGTAATTGAATGTGATCATTAGAGAATGCAACCTAAGCCAAATTTTCTTCATTTCAGTCAAACTTTAGGATTTCAAAATGCAGCTAAGTTCCTAATATGAGACATACCAATTCCACTTTCCCAGCGTCATTCACCATAAAGTCAATCTCTTCTTAAGCACAGTTTACACATATGCATGATTAATGTAGAGCTTTAGAATTTATCGAGAGCTTTCCCACAGATTAGCTCATATCAAAACTCTATTGGGAGGTCATTGTTTCTGTTTACCCAATTTACTAAGAAAGTTGAGACTCAGAGTAAGTAGCTTCCTAGAGTCATACCAGGCCCCAGACAGTGCAAGCAGGACAAAGACCCAAGCTGTCTGACCAGAAGTCCTACCTGGCCACCTGCCTGTTCATCTGTACAATTGTAAGCTACTAACCAGCAGGTTCTAAGTCGCCTAATTCATTATACCAAGGGCAGATACACATTTTAATGCTTTTTGAAAAATAATGGTAACATCAAGGCAGTTTGCTATTGCTACTAAACATACTTTGAGAATAAAAACTATTCCACTATGGCCTTCTTATCTTTTGCTTATAATCAAAAAGCAAAATCCCTTCACATTAGGTTCTAAAGCTTTCCTCAATAGAAAGTGGGATGAAAGTAGCAGCAAAAATAACCATTAAAAAGTTCTAATGCTGAGACTGTCCAAGACAATTACTGACTTTATCATAAAAGCAAAAAATAAGATTTACCTTTAACTTAAGTGATTCTCCAAGTAATGTCCCCTTATAATCTGTTGTATAGGTCCAATCGTATGGTTTAATAACTTCCTTGGAGTGTTCACCCTCCGTCCTCAAATATCAAAATGAGAAGGATTATAATCAGTGATGCAGAATATAGACCATCTGTATTCATATAACACACCAAATTACATTCTACGAATAATATAAATATCCTAATTTGCCAAAATTCACTAATACAAGATCTTTCTTGTTTTTCCTGCATATTTGTTGTTAAACTTGTCATAGCTGATAAAGTCTCTCCCATTGTCTGTATACTGCCTAAGGACATGGTTTAAAAGTTGATTCCTCCAAGGTACCTAGTACATAATAGGTAATAATTGCTAATTTGATTATCAAAGAAAATACATTTTTCTCTATTTCAAAGCTCCTCACATTTACAATGCAAATCACAAGTAAACATTTTTCTCAAAAACAGGAACATTAAAGTACACAGTGTACCGCCTCTTCACTAAAGAACACTGAAAGCTCAAAAATGTAAACCTTACATAGCTCAGCTCAACTGTAATTCAATTAACTCAACAAGTATTCAATAGGTGGAGTAACTAATCTCCATTTTATGGAAGAGAAAAATGAATCCTAGAATGATTGAACTACCAAGTTTAATAGTAACACTTGCCTTTCACTCTAATAAAATACACATAACATGACTGAAGATATCTTTCCACTTTTCTTTTTCATTTAACCCGTAACTGCCCGGATTCTCACCTGCTTTCCTGCCACTCTTCAGCACAGGCTACTTTAAGCATTCCTTGATAGTTGTTTACACATCTTAATGCATCTGTAGCATTGAACTCAATCCCAAAGCCAGAGCCATGCTGGATTCTTAAAACGTTGTCTCCAAACATCATTTCAGGGAGAGATGGCATATGTAATTCATCGGCTAACCTACGCATAACCAAAAGTCAGGTGATAGTTCCATATGTTATAATCACAAAGTGTGCAACAGAGGCAAAAGTTTAAATGTGCTCTGAGTGCAGTTTAGCGCCTGCCTTTGGCCCAGGGCACGATCCTGGAGTCCCGGGATCGAGTCCCACGTTAGGCTCCCATCATGGAGCCTGCTTCTCCCTCCTCCTGTGTCTCTGCCTCTCTCTCTCTCTCTCTGTCTCTCTGTCTGTCTATCATAAATAAATAAATAAATCTTAAAAAAAAACTACCCTCTCTCAAAAAATATTTTAAAAATAAATAAATAAATACAAATAAATGTGCTCTGAGTGAAGCTCTAAGGGACCAAAAGAAAGCACAAGACTTCAGTGCAAGTGCTCTATGACAGATACTCTAGCAGATCAGGAGCCTTTCTTTTCCATTTTCTTTTTTAAGACTTCTGGATTTTTGAATAGCTACACAGCTATTATTGTTAGGTAAGGTAAAATAACATCATATTAAAAGATATATTCTTACATAAAGCCAACAAAGGATCTATATATATCCTAAGACCATAATTACCCTTTTTCCAATTGTTTTAGATCTACTTCTAATCATATTTACAAATTAAATCTTGCATATATATTAAAAACAAATAAGCAAAAAATCCTGCAAGAACAAATTAAACAACAGAAAAAATACTGATTCTTATTAGAAACATCTATTTCACCCCTGGATCACAGAAGGCCCACCACTATCAAGAATAAATATAGGTTCTAATTCTACTACGACTGCCTAGGAGATGACCTAAGGTACCACAGTATTATGGTTCCATAAGCTTCATGTTTCTGGTAGACTCTGTTCTTACATAACAATTATATTAGCCTGTTTCCTGTAGGAAAACAACTTTTCTAATATAATTTTCAACTTGTCACAAGTTTTAAAAGGTGGTGATGACGGCAAAAGCGCCAGTACTAATGAGGGAAACCAGCACTTGCTTACATGGATTTCTGGAAGGACTGTGTCAATGTACATTCTGTCCACTGGGGTACCAATTGAGCAATAAGTACCAAGAACTTAAATTTATATTGACTCAAAATATCCGTTTTGGGAAATCTGTAATAAGGAAATAATCCCCGGGACACCTGGATGGTTCAGCGGTTGAGCGTTGGCCTCTGGCTCAGGGCATGACCCCGGAGTTCTGGGATCAAGTCCACATCAGGCTCTGCAGCGAGCCTGTTCCTCCCTCTTCCTATGTCTCTGCCTCTCTCGCTATCCCTCATGAATAAATGAAATCTTAAAAAAAAAAGAGAGAATCCCCAGTGTAGAAAAAAGCTATACACTTTAATACTCATAACCATCTTATTTATAATAGTAAAAAGAAGTACTTGGATGTCCATTTATAAATAAATAAATGGTTATATAAACTACAGTATATCCATACGATGCAATATTATAGGATCATCAGAAATGTTTAAAGAGAAAATATAATAAAATAGAAAAAATGATTATGATACAATAGTAAGAAAAAACTGGATGTATATTTATTACATCTGTCTGTATATATATATATCAGTGATCTAACATTTTAAGTTACATCTTTAGTATGATATCTAATAATGTTAATTTTGCATCATAAATGTGAGTAAAATTTATTCTTAGTTATTAGGAGCTAGAAAATACTAAGTGCTAGAGAAATTAACCTTCCTATGTCCACTACAACACTACTCACAATAGCCAAGATCTGGAAACAACCTAAGTGTCCATCCACAGATATAGAGATAAAGAAAACATGGTTTATACATACAATGGAATACAAGGCAATCTTTAAAAAGGAAAGAAATCCTGCAATATGCAACATGGATGAACTCTGAGGACATTATGCTAAGTAAAATAAGCCAGTCACAGAAAGACAAATACTACATGATTCTATGTATATGAGGTACCTAAAATAGTCAAATTTTGAGCTGTCTGGGTGGCTAAATTGGTTAAATGCCAAATTCTTGATTTTGGCTAAGGTCATAATCTCAGAGTTGAGAGACTGAGCCCCAAGCTGGGCTCTATGCTTCAGCGCATAGTCTGCTTGAGATTCTCTCTCCTTCTCTGCCTCTGCCCCTTCCCCTGCTCACACATGCTCTCTCTATATATAAAATAAATAAATATATAAATAAATAAGTAAAGCCTTTTTAAAAATAATAATAAAATAGTCAAATTTGTAGAATCAAACAGTGGAATGGTGATTGCTAGAGGCTGGCGGGGGGAGGATAAGTTACTAATCAATAGACCTAAACCTTCAGTCAAGTAAGATGAATAAGCTCTAGAGATCTGCTGTACAACACTATACCACAATTAATAATGATGTATTATACACTTAAAAATTTGTTAAGAGGAGAACTACAAAAGACCCTGAATAGCAAGGCAATCTTGAGAAAGTAGCTAGAGGTAACATGCTTCCTAATTTCAATCTATACTACAAAGCTATAATAGCCAAAACAGTGTGGTGCTGGCACAAAAACATACACACTGATCAATGAAACAGACTAGAGAGTCCAGAAATAAATCCACTTATGGAATTCCCGGGTGGCCCAGGTGGTTAAGCTTCTGACTCTTGATTTCAGCTCAGGTCATGATCTCAGAGTTGTGAGACTGACCCCCACATAAGATTCGGCAATAGGGGGGAGTCTGCTTGAGATTCTCTTTCCCACTCCGTCTGCTCCTCCTCCTCCCTGCTTGTGTGTCCACTCACATGATCTCTCTCTCTCTCAGATAAATAAATCTTTAAACCCACACTTATATGGTCAATTAATCTTTGACAAAGGAGGCAAGAACATACAATGAGGAAAAAACAGTCTCTTCAAGAAATGATGCTGGGAAAACTGGAAAATCACATGCAAAAGAAGGAAACTGAACTACTTCCTTACACTAAACACAAAAATAAATTCAAAATAGATTAAAGACCTAAATGTAAGACCAGGGACGCCTGGGTGGCTCAGCGGTTGAGCGTCTGCCTTCCGCCCCGGGCATGATCCCAGGGTCCAGGATCAAGTTCCACTTTGGGCTCCTTGTGGGGCATGGGGCACCTGCTTCTCCCTCTGCTTATGTCTCTGCCTCTCTCTCTCTGTGTCTCTCATGAATAAAAAAATTTTTAAATCTTTAAAAAAAAATAAATATAAGACCAGAAACTATAAAATTTCTAGAAGAAAACATTCGGCAATAAGCTCCTTCATATCAGTCTCAGCAATATTTTGTGGATATGTCTCTTCAAGCAAGAGCAATAAAAACAAGAATAAATAAATGGGAGTACGTAAAACTAAAAAGCTTTTGCAGAGCAAAGGAAATCATCAATAAAATGAAAAGACAATCTACTGAACAGCAGATATTTGCAAGTGATATACTCAATAAGGGATTAATATCCAAAGTATATAAAGAACTCACACAACTCAATACACACACACACACATACACACACACACACACACACAATCTAGAAATGGGCAGAGCAGCTGAAAAGACATTTCTCCAAAGACACAGAGACACATGAAAAGACATTGAACATTACTAATTATCAAGGAAATGCAAATCAAAACCACAATGAGATATCACCTCACACCTGTGAGAATGGCTATTATTAAAAAGACGAGAAATAACAAGTGTTGGTGAGGATGTGGAGAAAAGGGAACCCTCCCACCCTGTTGGTGGGAATGCAAAATGGTACAGCGATTTGAAGAACCCTAGAGGTTCCTCGAAAAATTAAAAACAAAACTACCATATAATCCAGCAATTCCACTTCTGGGTATTTATTTGAACTAAATAAAAACACTGATTTGAAAAAAAATACATGCACCCTATGTCCACTGCAGCATTATCTACAATAGCTGAGATATGAAAGCAACCTGGGTATCCATCGAAAGATGAATGTTTAAAGATATAGATGTAAATATAAATACACACATATTTCCAAGAAAAAAGCACAAACTTCCAAAGGAAAATAAATTTAAGAATGAGGATCTCATGTTAAGTGTTCCTACTACAATAAAACAAAATTTTTTAAAAGAAAATATTAGGGGATCCCTGGGTGGCTCAGCAGTTTAACGCCTGCCTTTGGCTCAGGGTGTGATCCTGGAGTCCTGGGATCCGGTCCCTCGTCAGGCTCCCTGCATGGAGCCTGCTTTTCCCTCTGCCTGTGTCTCTCTGCCTCTGTGTGTGTGTGTGTCTGTGTGTGTGTGTGTGTGTGTGTCTCATGAATAAATAAAATCTTTTAAAAAAAGAAAGTATTAAACACTTTAAAAATTTAATAAGATGAAGATTGAGTATACTGGAATAAATATTCCATAAAAAACATCCAATTAAGTAAATTGTAACTACTGAACAATGTATATGAAATAATATGAGCTGTGATTCTCTGAATTTTCCCCAGTATATCCGGAAAAATCTGGTGATCCTACAAAATATTCCAGTTATATATGTAAAACAATTAGTCTCTAATTTACACTGCTAAACATCCTTTCATGACTCCCTGGTCACTTACCTCTGCCTAAACCTCAAGTGTGCCCTACGCTACCATCCCGTAACTTTTTCCTTTTCTTCTGGATGACTTCTACAAGATTTAGTCCACTCCCAAGGCTCCAGGTGCCATACAAGCTGATGATTCCCAAACCCAAACCCATGGACAGTCATGTTGAGTTCCAAGATAAATGCTTGCCACACCGTCACTTCGTGACCCCCACACAACTCACACGGTTCGGCGATCTCAACTCATCCTCTATTCAATCATTGCCCCAATCTGTTCTTCCTCCTATTTCTCACCTTGTTCAATGACAAAGCTTCCCATGCAATAGCCCAAGCAAGAAATCTTGTCATCACTATAGACTCCTCCTCCTTCTTCCCTCTTGCTGTCAACCATCAAATCCAGGTACCTAATCTTCTAAAACCTCCCTTTTGCCTCCTCTTCTAACGGGTCTCCTTTCCCAGTCCTGCGGCCCTCCAATCCATCCTCTACATCACCCGCAGAGAAATCTTTCAGAGTATACATCTGACAATGTCACTGCTTTGTATAAAATCACACCGGTGGTAGTCACACACAATACTAACTCCTCAGCCTGGCCTACAAATTCCCTCCAGCTCCACTCCCCTGGGCCCTATCTCCCACTTCCCATTACTCCCCCTCTGGAACCCCACGCTGCAACCACACAGAAACGGTTCTTCAAAAAAACCCAGGCTCGCGCTCCTGGCTTTACACGTGTCCCCGACGCCCCCAAGCTCTGTCCAAATTCAGTTCAGGCGTCACAAACGCCGCACCGCTCGCACCATGCCTGGCCTCGGGGCTTCACACGTGCGCCCATCCCCACCCCATCCCGCCGACTTTATCCAGATTCACTCAGGCATCCGAATTTCCCGGAGCCCGTGTGCCTCTCAACCGTCTCAAATAATCCCGCCTGTGCATCTTGATAAAGATGTTATTCAGTTATTCACGCGGTGTTATAAAGGCCTGGCTCTCCCATAAGGCTGCATTCCTGGAAGCTGAGGCTCTTCCACCTTTCGTATCTCAAGTGCCTGGCACAGCACCTGACATTCTAAAAACCAAGCACAAGTATCGTCCCCGCCATCAACCCCCAAGAAAACAGGTCACCGCCACCACCACCACCCCCGCCCGGAAAGAAACGGGGGAAAGGAGCCGCAGGCTGGGACAGGCAGGGACGTCCGGCGAGGGCGAAGTCCACCAGCACAGTCACGCTCCGCTCAAACCCGGGCGGACTGACAGTTGCCCGAACGCACGCCAGGCGACCCCCGCCGAAGGACAGGGGGTGGCGCCAGGATTCTCTCCGAGTCACGCAAGGGTCCCATCAGGGACGGCGCCCCCGCCCCCGCCCCCGGGGGTTGGGGCTGCGCGCGGCTCGCCCTGCCTCCCGCCCAGGCCCAGCTCCCGGCCCGCGCCCCGAGTCCCGGAGCCTCACTTCTCCACATCCGCTGACTTCATGATGTGGGTCTTCGCCGCCGTCAGCTTCCAGGGCCCGAAGGAGAAGTCCTGGTGGCTGCTCTGGAAGCCGTGGATCATCATGGCCGAGGCGGCGCCGGCGCTGACCTCACGGAACACGCTGGACGAGCGGCGGCAGCGGCGGCAGCGGCGGCGAAGGCCGACACCGGTTTCTCCGCCTCCGCCAGGCCCAGCCCCCTCGGCTTCCGAGCCGTTACCATGCCCGGCCCCTGCCGCCCCGCCCCCTGCCGCCCTACCAGGACGCGGGCCCTCCTTTCCGCCTCCTCCGCCTCTTCGAGCTTTACTTCCGGGGCCAGTTGCTAATGTTGCGTGACCTATACGTCTTACGTCACGATGCACCGGAAAACAAAAAAAGGGGCGAAACTACTGAGGGGCGGGGCTTCGGCGGCAGGGGGTGTGGCCAATGACGCACCGCCCCTCCCGCCAGACTCCTTGCATGACGTCACCTGGGAGTATTTTCACAGAACGCCCGTGATGGGGAAGGCGAATTCAACAAGATCTTTAGAGAACTCGCAAAGTGCTGTGATTACGTCCACGTTGGCGAATCAGCGTGCAGAGAAAATGCCGTATATTTTTCTGTTGAGGCCAAAAACCCAGAAATCCCTTAGGATTTAGAGGTCCAGCACCAAATGTTACATGATTCAGAAGTGGACATCTAGCAACTAAGATGTTGACTGAGACTCCTTTATCAAAAATTTCAGACTTCGGACAGTTCAAGACTTTCCTATTCTAGGTCCCTGGTAGAGTGGAAGCAACACTGGAGAAACTGGTATTAAATCCACTTTTGCGGTGCTGTTTTGGGCATCCTTGGGCAAACGTCTTAACCTATGACTTTGGCTTCAGTTGCCTCAAAACAAGATGGCTTCATGCTAGGACATCTCCCGAATCTTGTCTTTCTGGCCTCATTTCCAGAACCTCCTTCTCCGCTCTACCCACGTGCACTCACCCCGACTTCTTTTTTTTTTTTTTTTTTTATTTATGATAGTCACAGAGAGAGAGAGAGGCAGAGACACAGGCAGAGGGAGAAGCAGGCTCCATGCACCGGGAGCCCGATGTGGGATTCGATCCCGGGTCTCCAGGATCGCGCCCTGGGCCAAAGGCAGGCGCCAAACCGCTGCGCCACCCAGGGATCCCCACCCCTACTTCTAAGCCCTTATTCTTGCTGTTCTCTCTCTTAAACCTATTAAGCCTATTCAGACGTATCCCTTTTCAAACTCAACCTGGCATCTTTGGAAAATGTTGATTCTCCAGCCCCCGTGCCTCACCCTAGCCAAGGAATGATTTGCCTTGAACGGATACATTTTCAGAAGGCTTTTCCTAAGCCCTGGAGCTGGGTTTACTTACTTCTTCCTCTGAGCCAACATGTTAACTTAAGAAAACTTCAGCTCATTCATCCAAATGAATATCAAAATGTGAGCACCTGCGATTTGCCAAGCATTTGTTTTATAACAAAATAGCATTCTCACCCTCTCTTGTAATGGATTTTGACAATGGAATTCTGAGACCTGGTTTCAGTGATACAAGGCAGGACCTCTTTCCTCTCAAAATGTATGTTACCTATCCAGTTTCATCTAAAATTTCAATGGCTTCAAGTAGGGAAATGGGCCATGATTTGCTTAATCAGTTATTTACAATTTAGTCTAAATGATTTTATTATATCATTTTCTATGCACTAACCTTGATAGGAAAGTACCAGGCCACACTATCCAGACCCCAGCCAGTGCTTTCCCACCTACCCTTTCAAAACATTTGTCCCCTTCCCAAATTTTCCTAGGCAGGCTACAATGAAGACTTCCTATTAGAAGGATATTTGTATCCAAACTTAAAATCTAACAATTAAGCCCCTTGTTTCTATGGCCTCCAATTCAGCATCTTATTAGAGACTTTAAGACTAAAATTCTTTGAGGGTACAAAGAAACAAATCTTTAAAGGTATAATTTAATGCACTCACACATTAGAAAGAGAAATAGTTAGGCGTAAACTGGGTATTGTCTGTGCCATTCAAGTACTATCATGCAACAACTATCTGCGTATAAAGCTGGGTTTGGGGAAGGAGTAATACCTGGGACTTGATTTTTCAAGAGCCACCCAATCAAACCATCTACTGTGCTAGTTTGCTAAGATTTAGTTCTGAGAACAACCAACTGGTTATTAAAGAAATTTGCTCATTACACAGGTTTTTGGGGGCGCCCACTATGGTGCCAGAATCTGTTTTAGGTATAAGGACACAGCAGGAAATAAAACAGGCAAGATCCCTTTCATTTCAGGGCTCATACTACAATGGAGAAAACAAGTAATAAGCAAGTAAAGAGAATTTGTGATTTCAGACAGGGTTAAATTCTGTGCAGAACATTAAGCAGCTTAGGTGGAAAGGGTTGTGTGTGTGTGTGTGTGTGTGTGATTGAGTATGTGTGTGTTTGGGTATAGAAAGTAGACTGGTATAGATGGAGTGACCAGAAGAGCCTATTACTGGGAGCGTGTAGATGAATGGAGAAATGTAGGCATGGGGCACATCGAGAAGGAACTTGATGATGCCATGCTAAAGAACTTGGGACTTTTCCCAATGAGTGATTAGAGGTCACTGCCTCGGTGAGGGAGTATGATGGCCTAAACTTGTTTCTTCAAAGTGAGATACACATACATGTTATCATACAGCAAGATGCATTGGAGGGAAGGAAGAAAACATTAATACTTCTATTTATATTTTTTTCGTTTTTTTAGTTCCATTGTGCACAAGTTTTATGATATTCATATGCATTTTATTTGCAAACAAATATTGGGATACATTTTTTACAGATATTAATGGGAAATGATTAAATAACTTTGTGGATTATTGGCCTAGCTGAAGGCAGTAGTAGGGAGGTGAGAGAGAAGAGGATAGGAATGGGAGAGAACTAGGTGACTGACTGAGTACAAGGGGAGACACATCCAATAAGTGGCCTGGAGATCACAACATCATAATCAGAGTACCTGTCACAGACCTGTGTGTTCTGTTCTGTGATGACAAAGAAAGACAAGGACCATCAAGAGAAAAGACATGGTCATATAAAAAGAGAGAAGAGCTGTGGCAATGAAGTCTGACTCCCTTTGTTCCCTCATATGTGAAATTCTATACAATGATAATATCTGAATGCTAAAATCTGTGCAATGTAGGGGCATCTGAAAGAATGATCACAGTCATTAAAGAAAATCAATATTGTTTAAATTTGTATACCACATCAGTTGTAATTTAACTGTCTCTTCTGTGTCAGAGTGATTCCTTTCTGCACTACAGGATAGCTTGCCGAAAGATTGATCTTAAAACTGCAAAGAGGGGAGTCTGAGTGGCTTGGTTAAGCATCCAACCCTCCATCTCAGGTCTTGATCTTGGGGTTCTGAGTTCAAGCCCTGTGTTGGACTCCCCTCTGGGCATGGAGCCTACTTTTTAAAAAAATGCAAACAATTGGCCAAATTACCCATCTACAAAGCTACCCAGCTTTCCCTTCATTTAAGGGGCTCAGGATTTGTGAACTGACTCAGATCTGGGAACTAAAGAGGGGTTATGGCTTTCATGGTGATTGATGCAATCCAAGTTTTGCTTTCATTTTTGTTTTGTTTTGTTGTGCTGGTAGTACAGACCAAGTAGAACCTTAATGTACTGTTCATCTATTCTAGCCTAGAGACTCACCATCAGTTACCCTGGCCCAAGATCTCTGTGGGTCAGTCCATTTTGGTGATCACTCCACCCTTGTTGCCTATTGTAGTTATCATACTCACATTGCCTCTGATCAATTAAATACTCCTATTTGCCTTTTGCCATCTTGGACATCACTATAGTCAGTCCTATGGAAATCATGGAGTCTATTCTAATGGAAGGTCTCCATCCCTCCATTGTAAAAATAAGCCAATGAAGCTCTTTTGAAGGATGGTGGTGTCCCTTTCATCAGTGTATTCCTTGGTAATGGACATGTACTCCAGTCCTCTCAGGGGACATAATTAGGAGGTGGATAAGCAGGTTATATGAGAGAAATCCATTCCAGCATTCTTATCTCCCTATGTTTTTGCATTACTTCTACATTAAGCCAAAGAAAATCTATATTTCTACTTCTGGCATCTAGGGTCATGGTTGAGATCAGGTTTCAGTGAGCCTACTGAACAAACAAGTCCCAGCTGTTCACACCAGCACATTGAATCCATTTATCAACACATTCGGCTCTCTCTAAAATTATATTCTTCCTTTGCTGGACCAGCATCCTCAGTGTGGAAATAAAAATTCCCACACATTGGGCGCCTGGGTACTCAGTTGGTTAAGTGTCTGCCTTTTGGCTCAGGGTCCTGGGATTGAGCCCTGTGCATCCAGTGGGGGGTGTGCTTCTCTCTCTCTCTCTCTCTCTCAAATAAATAAAGTCTTTTTAAAAAAAATCCCACGCTTGCTTTCTGGAATTTTGCCAATATAAATTAGCAAAATACTGCAATTTGTTTGCTATTTTCAAGTTCTAGATGTGCTTTTTGCATCTTGTCCTCTGGTTGCACTGACAGTGGATGTGGTTAAGCAATGAAAAGTGGTAAGTGTTGGGCACAGAGAGAAATGGCACCCTCTTGCAAGGTGTCTACCTCAGCTGAGGTCATCCTGGAGCCTTGAAGCAAATTAGGACCATCTTAGAGAGAGGAAAGGGGCTGGGGATTGCAGGATCAGGGTACTTAGTTTCCCCAAATCTTACTGCCTCAACTCAATGTCCCCACTCTTGGTCTAAATGTTCTAAAGTCACATGAGAGGTCTGCAAGCCTGAAAATTAAACCTATGATGAAAGTCAGCCACCTGCAAGACCATCACTGTGGCTCATTTTGCGCTCTTTTAGTTCATTAGCTAGAAGAGGCCAGAGATACTTATAACAGGCCACCTGAGAAACTTGCTAGTCTCACAATGAGCTAAGCCAAGGATTTAAGTTATATATTCTGTTTCTGTTTAACGGTTTACCCTGACAGTTTCAACATGCATACTTAACAAAGCCTATTTGTTTATATTACCACCCTCCTCTCAAACACCATAGGGTCTTGGAATGCTTTCATCCCGACCACCCAACTCACTTCATGTTATTTGCCTCCTGTGCTTTGAAAAAGAAAAAAATCCATTCTCTGGCTCCCTGTTTTTACTAGCTATATAAATTAATTTTTTTTCAAAAACCCTCAAAAGGAATTGTGCTTATATCAAAACAAAAGAAAGGAGGTGGCATCCTCCTTTGTTCCATCCTGAGGTAGGCAAGAAGAAAAGTTCCTACAAAAGGTAGAGAAGCAGCAGACAAGTGAGATGGCTGGTGGAGCCCCAGCAGCAGAGAGAGCAGTTTTCAGGGGGTTAAGCTAGGGCCTGGAAGTATCTCCTGAATAAAATGCATGCAGGAGGCCTCTGTACGCCTCAACTTATTGAGAAAGAGAAGGCTAAACACTAAAGTATAATCCCTAAGGGAGCATCTTAATCAAGTTCCTCTTGATTGAAAGTAATAGAAAATCTCTTCAAACTAGCTTTAGCTAAGTACTCTATCCTATATATTTAAGAATCCAGGGTTACCTCCTGGAATGTGCTGTGAATGTGAACAACCCTCTCCCCTCCCAGAGCCTCTCGGTAGACATCTTGATAGCTGTCTCTGGGTTCACATTTTAAATTTCCAGAAGAGAAGATCTGACTGGCTCAGCTTGAGTCAGGTGACCACCATAACCCAGTTAGGGTGACTAAATGGGGCCATGCTGGTACAAGCACCCCCCGCCAACTTTGGAGACAATGGTTCTCAGAGAGAGATAGAGCCTGCACACCCTGCCCCCAAGATCTGTAACAGTGGGCTTTGGGCTGTTTAGGGCAGGAACAGAAGGGTTTTTAAGTATGTGGTACTGTTAATTTAGGGAAGCCCCAGTGGGGACAGAAAATATTAGCAGAATGGAACATGAAAAGAGAAGTTGAAAGAGAAGTTATAGAATTTAACCTCTACCTACTTTACAGTTTTCTGTGACCAAACACAGACCTAACATTTAAGCGACACCTTGGCAAGGTTTGGGGACCCACAAAAGGATGAATTAAAGGCGAGCAATAGGTTATATCAAAAGCCAAAATTAAAACTATGTAGGCTCAAAAATATGCAAAAAGGGGAGTATCTACTTAGAGATCAGTGTTCTAGGTATTTAATAGCTACAGTGATATAACCCAATATACACCCATTTGGCTTATGAGAAATCCAATTTATGAGAATTCACATTCTTACTTAGGCTGCTGAGGCATTTCTTTGAATTTACAAGAAGGACCCTGTGACTTTTCACCTGCTGGGAGAACAGCTGAGCGTCCCAAGCAGGAGCCACCATGTGGCGGGCCAGGTAGAGGTCCCCACCTGGTTGAGGCTGGCTCTCAGAGCTCTCTAATGGCTGATAATGGGGATGATGCAGGAATCAGTAGCGTTTTAATTTTTTGGTCCTTGGTGTTAATTTTTGGCATTAAAGTTTTTATTATACAAATATGGTAGTGCTTTATTGTGTAATATATTAGATACAGGGAGCCATTGTGAGTGTAGATTTAAGTGTATAGCACATGACAATGGCAAAAAAGCTAATGGAATAACAGTAAACACATTATTTTAGAATCATTTACAAAGAGAATCAATTGCACTATATCTTTGTGATAATTGTTCATGTTAACTGTTGGAGTCATTTGTCCAATTTCGTAGAGAATTGGTGTTGTTTTAGTATAAATGGGCATTCATTGGGGGACTCAGGAAAACGTAAACACACAAGAGACCTTGATTCAAATGTTATGTTAAAAGAAAAATTACTGGATAATTCCTAAATATTACACACTATACTCTCAGAAGTGTTTTTGTAGCAGTAGAGTTGAGTAAAGGTAGATTTTTATATGTGCGTGCTTTAATTCAGGTAGCAGAAATGCTAAGCCATAATATTCCAGAGGATGCACAGATTTACTCAGGGACAGAAATGAGCAAGTGAACCATGGATTTTAAGACAGCTACCCGAGAAACAGGGATTTAAAACAAAACAAATGGAACAATTACAGGAATCCATGCTCTTTTTGTCCAGGGACATTGTATGGCCAAAATATTTTTCTTTCTTTTTCCTGCTTATTTTGGGGCCCAAACAAGGATAAAAGAAACCTACTCAAGTCACATGCAGGGAATTTGGATGGACAAATAGGGTTTCTTTCTGAAGGTTTAGGTTTATTATTTTTTTTTCTCATTAAACTTTTGTTTTAATGGGTCTCAAAATTCTATGACAGATTTTTGGTCAAGTTGTTTCCATTAAAAAGTACTGATTTTAAAAACTAATAACTTAAAACTGCCACACACGCACAAAAAAAAAAAAATGGTCCACAAAACATTCTCCTTTCCTTCTGAAGGTTTTACGATGCATTGTTATCATTAACCAGTCTTTTACTATTAAACTTAAATGGCCAATTGACACAAACAGTTCTGAGACCCTTCTTCCACCACTGATTAAGACTGGGGTGGCAGGTATTGGGGATAATATTCATTTAGCCTTCTGAGCTTTCTGGGCAGACTTGGTGACTGCCAGCTCCAGCTGCCTTCTTGTCCACTGCTTTGATGACACCCACAGCAACCGTCTGTCTCATGTCACGAACAGCAAAACGGCCCAGAGGAGGATAGTCAGAGAAGCTCTCAACACACATAGGTTTTCCAGGAACCATATCAACAATGGCAGCATCCCCAGATTTCAAGACCTTGGGACCATCTTCCAGCTTCTTTCCAGAACGACGATCTATCTTTTCCTTCAGCTCAGCAAACTTGCAAGCAATGTGAGCTGTGTGACAATTCAGCACAGGTGCATATCCAGCACTGATTTGGCCTGGATGGTTCAGGATAATCACCTGAGCTGTGAAGCCAGCTGCTTCCATTGGTGGGTCATTTTTGCTGTCACCAGCCACGTTGCCACGACGAACATCTTTGACAGATACGTTCTTGACATTGAAGCCCACATTGTCCCCAGGAAGAGCCTCACTCAAAGCTTCATGGTGCATTTCATCAGACTTTACTTCAGTTGTAACATTGACTGGAGCAAAGGTGACCACCATACCAGGCTTAAGAACACCAGTCTCCACTCAACCCACTGGGACAGTACCAATACCACCAATTTTGTAGACGTCTTGGAGAGGCAGACGCAAGGGCTTATCAGTTGGACGAGTTGGTGGCAGAATGCAATCCAGGGTTTCAAGCAGTGTGGTTCCGCTGGCATTCCTATCTTTACGGGTGACTTTCCATCCCTTGAACCAAGGCATGTTAGCACTTGGCTCCAGCATGTTGTCACCATTCCAACCAGAAATTGGCACAAATGCTACTGTGTCGGGGTTGTAGCCAATTTTCTTAATGTAGGTGCTGACTTCCTTAACGATTTCCTCATATCTCTTCTGGCTGTAGGGTGGTTCAGTGGAATCCATTTTGTTAACACCAACAATTAGTTGTTTTACACCCAGTGTGTAAGCCAGAAGGGCATGCTCACGGGTCTGCCCATTCTTGGAGATACCTGCTTCAAATTCACCAACACCAGCAGCAACAATCAGGACAGCACAGTCAGCCTGAGATGTGCCTGTAATCATGTTTTTGATAAAGTCTCTGTGTCCTGGGGCATCAATGATGGTCACATAATACTTGCTGGTCTTGAATTTCCACAGGGAGATATCAATGGTGATACCACGTTCACGTTCAGCTTTCAGTTTATCCAAGACCCAGGCATACTTGAAGGAGCCTTTTCCCATCTCAGCAGCCTCCTTCTCAAATTTCTCGATAGTTCTTTTGTCGATCCCACCACATTTGTAGATCAGATGGCCAGTAGTGGTAGACTTGCCCGAATCTATGTGTCCAATGACAACGATGTTGATGTGAGTCTTCTCCTTTCCCATTTTGGTTTAGGTTTAGCGGTGGTTTTCACGACACCTGTGTTCTGGCGGCAAACCCGTTGCGAAAAAGCTGAAGGTATAGGTTTAAATGCAAGTTCATAATCTGGAGGAGGGTACGAGCTGGTAGAGGTACAATGAGGTGAGATTCTGAGTTGGAATCAGTTGTCGTCTCCCTTGGTAGACACAAGCAGGAGGCTGTGCATGGGCTATGGCCTGCAGACCTAGAGGCAGAGCCCCATCACTAGAGTGTGAGTTGTTAAAATGAAGGTGATGTTAAAATGAAAAGAAAAACATCTTCAGGGGTTATTGCTGTCATTGGGTGTGGTCAATCAGACTACCCTGAGAAGAGATGAAAAAATGAATAGGCTTTGGCAAGTGGAATCTTCAAAATTTCCCTTGAAATGGGAAAAATCTAAACAGGCTTTTGAAGGGGAACATAAATGGATAAGCACCAGGGATCCAGAGTCAGGCTGCCTGGGCTCCAACCTTCTCTCCTCACTTGCTAGTTGTGTGGCCTCTGCCAACCCTCACTTTGCTCATTATTTTTTCTTATGGTCATTCCCAATAATGACATATATCATAGGATGGTCAGGAAAGTTAAATAAGAGAATATATAGGAGTATCTAATCTAGCACAGTGCCTCACAGAGGTACTTATTCAATAAACTATCCAGGGTATGAATGGAGTCATGCATGCTGGTCATTCTGAGTGATCCTCATTCTCCAAGTGTGGTCCTGAGGCCACATGCATCAGAATTGCCTGAAATGCTTGATTAAAAATTACATTCCTACTGCTCCTCCCAGACCTGCTAATTCAGAATCTATAAGAGTGGGATCTGATTTGAAAGGAGGATTCATTTTTAACAAGATCCTCACATTAATCTTATGTACACTAAACTCAGAATCCTCAGACCATGATAACCCCAGAGGCTGCTAAAAAGCTAGAACATTCACCAGAGAGTGTAGAAGCCATTGGGATAAAATGTGATGTTCCTACAAATTGCTAAACACAGTGGTTTTCTTCCATGAGGAGGAGTATGTTTGTGTGCACGCACACATGTATACTTTGAAGAGAGATGACTGGAGGCTGCTGATACAAATAGTGATGATGGCCACAATGATTTATTGGACACTATTCTGTGCCAGGCACTGTGATAAGTTATTTACAAATTGAGTTCATTTAATTCTTAACATGAATAAAATTTAACATACACTCTTTTTTTATACAAAACATGTTATGATCTCAGATGCAGCCATCCGTGTTTGTGAGACACCTGATGTTACTACCATAGACATGACCTATGTCCTGCCAACCTATGAGCAGGGTATCCTAATTTCAGCAAAAGGGCTACAAATAATTAAAACAGCTTCTGGGAATTTCCTGCTACTATTGTGGATGGATAGACTATCTGCTGAGCATTGAAGTCACCCAGATAATGGCAGGGCTTAGCAGAGAAAGGCCACAGAAGGCCAGTTGCCAAATCCATCTGACAGTCCTGAGGGTGACAGAGAAGAGGAGGGTGAGAGAATGGGAAAGTGGGGTGATTTGGCCTCATAGGGTGGGGGTTTTAAGCAGAGTTAGAAAAGCAATGTTTCTGATGCATCAGGGTGGAGTGAGGAGACTGAAGCCCACCACCATCATGGAGGTACATGGGATTAATGAAAAATGAGCTGCGCAGCTCACGAGGGCTATGAAGGAAGCAGGGTCCTCTCAGAAAGACAAGATTTCAGTTAAGGAATTTGAAAGGCACGGTCTATAAACAGTTTTAAAATGTATGTAAGAATTTGTTTCTTATGGGTATTGGTGAACAGTACTGCCATCCTCTTCCTTTCTCTCCCCTTCTCTCCCTTTCATTCCCTTTCTCTCTATTTCCCTTTGCACAAACCCCTCCTGGGCTGAGAATGCCCCCTCATTCTGCTCCATCTGGCTCACTCACATGTTCCTTCAGAAGCAGGCCCCAGTGTTCTGTCTTTTGAGAAAATCTTCTTCCCCACCATTCCCTCCCCCTCTCCCCTGTCAGAATGAAATGCCTCGTTAGTGCTGTCACCATACCTTCTATCAAGCATCATCAAAGCTCTTCTCTCATCATACACTGTCTGCTTGGTCCTCTGTTTCTCTCAACATACTATAAGCTAGTGACTTGCAAATGTTAGTGTGTGGCAGAGTTACTTAGAGGGTTTATTACGACAGATTGCTGGGCCCGCCCCCAGAGCGCCAAATTACTCTGTCTAGAGAGCTTTGATAATTTGCATTTCTAGTAAGTTCCAACGTGATACTGATGTTGCTGGTCCAAATAGCATACATCAAGAACTTGTGTGGGAGAGGCTGTGGGTTGATGTTCCCCAATTTCTAGCGCAGTGTCTAGCATGTGATAAATCTTCAATGGATATTTGTTGAATAAGTGAATCAAGAAAGTTCACTGGATTTTCAAGTATATTAAGCAAGCTTTGTCTCTGGTTTAATCATAGCCTCCATCCTCCTTTCTTCTACTTGTTCTGTTAACATCAGCCCCTATGAGCAGTGAGTCCCTTACAGCTTCCTCTGTCTTCCTTTTTTTTTTTTTTTCCTCTTTTTTTTTTTTCCTCTGTCTTCCTGATGCAGGTCTGATCATTGCAGAAACTTATATAAGTCTGCTGTCCCAGGCTCCGCTTTGCAAACCTGCTTCTTTGCTGCCTACCTTCACCAGTTAAAACCCATTTTCCCTATGTCCCATTATCTCAGTACTCATCAGGTAACTTCAAAAATAAATCATAAACAAATCAGTTTATGATTAAATAATGTTTGTGATTAATTATGTTTAAATTAAAACAAGTGTACTAGTGGTTTAGTATTAGGGATTTGCATGTCCCTCCAATTTAATTTAATTATAAATTTATATTTTAACAGACTTCTTCAATGCCTTTTTGTAAGGCATTTAGAAGTATTCTTTTCAAAAAGTTTAGCCCTGTGCCTAGACTTATTCATTGATTCATAAGCATTTATCGAGAGCCAACCATAATGCAGGCACTGGCTAGGTCCTGAGGAATCAAAGATGAGTAAGTCAGGGTGCACATATCCTCAGGAACTTACTTCTACAAGTAGGAGACAGACACATAGACAGTGTCAATAACACCAATAGACAGATGCGTGAAGCACTGTTAAATACAGAGAAAGGAGCCACTGACCAGACTGGAATGATTCTCATGTGAAAGCAGACCCAAAAACAAGCTATGAATCCCTCATGGAGAAGGGAAGAAGAAAGAGCAGTGTAATGTCTTAGGTAAACTACAAGGAGTTTGGGAGGAGGCTAGACTATATCCACATACTTTATTCTTATTTAGAAACCATTAGGAGTTTTGGGTTTTGGTGGGGTTTTTTGGTCATGCTAGAGTTAAGCAATTAATAAAGGTTTGTCTCATTAAGATAACTAATTTTATAACATATCAAAAGAGATTTCTGACAACTCGATTATTCTAAGATCTCAATAATGAAACCACACTTCTAGTAAAACAAAATAATGCGGAAGTCCTTTACATTTAGCTTCACTTTGCCTGAGAAACTCTGATGGGAGGAATGGGACCCAGGAATCTTCTAAGTGTCAGGAAGAGTCAGCTTAGAACTCAACTCATCTTTCAGAATCCCCTTGGTGAAAAGTACCCGTGACACACATATGGGAGGATTGGGGCTGGTATCTATATAAATACAGATAAAATGACCCAGCGGTGAAAATTTTTCTACTCTGTTCAATTTGCTGTGAGTCTCAATAGGAAGAATGAGCAATAAAATAATTGCTTTGTATCTTAACAGTGTGATTCTGCCTTCCAAATGAGCCCTACTGAATCAACCTATAGTTCTACAGGGCTGTCTTTACATAACCTATGTCACCCTCAGGTCACAAATTCTCCATCCTACTTCCTTTGGTCCACTTATTGCCTTCTTAGTCCTCTTGCTCCCAATTCAAAATAACTACCAATTCCTCATTGATTTACCCATTGAGTTGAAGCTATTATTAAAACTTCTCAATTTTGAGCCCCTCAAGGACAGGGACCTTTGTCTTACTCATATTTATGTCCTCAAAGCCTGTTTGGGACTGTGAATGATACAGTAGTCATTCAACAAAACATTCAAGGGAAGAGACAGATGATCTAGGGTTTGAACAGTGGTAGGAAGGGCCAGGCTGGGGACTAAAAGGACTCCCAGGGTCAAGGCAGGGATTAGGATGGATTCATTCCATAGGTAGTTGGTGGGAGGAAGTCCAGGGAGACAGTGACCCCCTCAGGAGAAATCTAACAGGAGAGAAGGAGAGAAACTCTTGCTCATCTGGGAACACATCATTGGTAGGGGTGATCCAGGCTGAAGATCCAGTCACAGACCTGAGGACCAAGAGTAGGACTCTGATTCCACAGCAGTAAGAGGGGGAAGGCAGGACCCCATCCACAGAATGTTTACTGTGACAAACGAAGAATGGTGTCAAAGCATCAGACACATAAGGAGAAAAGAGGGATCCATAGTTCAACACAGAGGCTTAGTCATGGAGAAACAAGAGAAGAACTCAGTCCCTGAGCTGAGACCATTTTCCTCGTCATGTGTATCATTAGATCAAGTCCCTCAGAACTTGAAAACACTTGAGGAAGTCTCCATTCCTTACCGCCAAAGAGCTCAGTGGAAACAAGAACCTACTTTCAACATCTCCTTGAGTAACCCTATCCACAGCCCCTCATCCCCACGTTTTCACATAAAATGTAAAAGGGAGGCCAGGTTCTGCAGAGGTGGGGGGGAGTAGAATGAGAGAATGCAAGAATTCTGACTTTGAAGAACTCAAAAAGGAAGGGAGGAGCAGGCTAAAGATGAGAATATAAATATTACAGCAAAGTAAGTGGTTGAGGGAGGGAACATAGGAAACACATGGAATTTGAGGAGCTGTGGGAAGAGCAGAATTGACTGCATCCAAATTTATTTATTTATTTTTAAGATTTTATTTATTTATTCATGAGCGACACAGAAAGAGAGAGAGAGAGAGAGAGAGAGGCAGAGACACAGGCAGAGGGAGAAGCAGGCTCCATGCAGAAAGCCCGATGTGGGACTCGATCCCGGGACTCCAGGATCATGTCCTGGGCCGAAGGCAGGCACTAAACCACTGAGCCACCCAGGGATCCCCCCAAATTTATTTTTTTAAGATCAACATTGCCTACTTTCACTTGTACCATGACTTGGAAATAATGCTAACTCATTAGAAAAGGAAAAAATAGAGCCAACCATTGCAAATACTCAGGGACTATCAGAGAAACATATTAGCGGACTTAACTTGCAGAACAAATAAAGAGGCCCAGATTATATTGGGCTTTATTATTACCTCAACAAGAAAACAATTATCTTTTCCTAACAGAGCTAGAGCTAATTGATTTCTGCATAATCATAATTCAGTTTAACAAATATTTCCTTAAAAAGGCACAATTAACCAATCAACTCGACTGCAATATCACATTGTTTCTCAGTCTCTTTCCTGTTACCGAACCTCCTAAGAAATGTCTTTCTTTTTTTTCTCTCCTGTGAAATACACCTCACATGAAAGCTGGGAGTTAGAGTGGTTGTTCACTGAATAAATGGCAGGGTATTTGAAACCAAGGGTGGTTACTTAAGCTTGGCTGTAAAACTGGGTTTGTCAAGAAGTGACCCAATGTAAAAACCTGTGTCCTTCTTAAACAATGAAAAAAATCTTTGAGAGCTAGAGGAAGTGGGCTTCTGGGAAACTTATGCAAAAATCTATGTGATATAGCGTGAAAAATTTGTGTGACTTAGACTCGTCGACCAGTTTTCTGAATCTGCTACTGCCTTGCTGTTCTATAATGGCTTTAGACAATGTTTCCAATCTGTATTTTTGTGACATAATAGAGATAGTAATAATAATGATGATGATAGAATGATCTCCCTTAGCTTCCTCCCAAATGTGGTGGCCCTTCATATACCATTAATGCTAGACAAATGTCAATTACCATAATGATTAAAATGCTCAAGCACACACCTCTGTTTTCTTGATTGTGAGGCAATCAAGATGCAGGGAATTATTACTTGACCCTAACGTAGAATTCTAGAAATCCCAATGATTTTTTTTTCTCTTTGTTCCACTAGAAATCTAAGAGTAATTCTGAAGCCACTCAGTGACAGAACAGGTAACAACTGGATAGGAACTTCTTCCCAGAATCCTCGCTGTCTACTTTGTCAGGTCCATGCCCCAGACCACACCCCAATCCTCAGCTGTCTTTCAAAGATTGTATTATTCTGTGTATTCCAGCATATATGAGCTTAGTTTGTGCTAGATTGGGAAAAGAGCCCAAAGATATGGGTCACAATGCCTGGGAAGACCCACTTCAGACTTACTGATAGATGGGGGAGTCTAGATGTATAAGAAAAGGAAAGGGGGAATCTCTTGACTAAGGGCACACACAGTCAAGAGAGCATCCATTTTGTACCTTCCGCATTCTAGGCTCTAGAATAATACTGTGTTCTGTGCTCTAGATAATACTGAGGTAAAAGACAGGCAGTGTGAGGAAGCAGGCCTTAGGAAGCACGCAGTGTGAGAAAGAGAGCCCCTGTCATTTCCCAAATACACTGTCTGCCACTGAGGTGGCAACTGTGTCCTACTCGCATCATGGCCACCCTCAAGGGCCAGATGGTAATGCCCAACAATGGTTCTGGGGCAACAGGAAAACAAAGCACATGGTGCCCAGAGGCTTCGGGATGTTTCTAGTCCACAACATTAAGGAGCTGGAAGCACTCACTTACAGATCTTACTGTTCTGAGATTGCTCACAATGTTTCCCCCTCAGAGAACCACAGAGCCATTGTGGAAAGAGCAACCCAACTGGCCCTCAGAGTCACCAACTCAATCTCAGGCTACTTAGAGTGGGAAGTGAGTAGATAGTTCACTCACGTGTAAACTTTCTTTGTGGTAAATAAAACTTTGACAACTGTTGGGGAAGACAATAGGACATGGACACAATCTGCCTATGTGAGCTCTGTGCCGGCCAAGACTTTGTCTTCTTCAGCTCAGGATGTCTGCCACTCAGAGAGCGCTTAAGAAATGTCAGATTAGTGAAAGAATTGAGCGAGATAAATAAATGCCTCCAAAGTCCAGAGAAATGAATGTTGCCTGTGGTCAGGGAAGGCATAACTGGATGGTGCTTTCCTCAGGACTTACTGACAAAGTAGGATTCAAATAGCAGAAGAGGAAAAATGACTCCAAGTGCTAAAGCATCATGTCCAGAGGCCAAGAGCTCAGAATGCCCAAGAGAATGATAAAAGGGGCAGGAGTAGTGTCCAGTTACAGAATGTTATAGACAGTGCCGTAGACACTCTCCCACTGGATCTCTGCATCCCACAACCCTGTGATCTATGAATTATTACTGCCCATTCTACAGATGAGGAAGCTGAGCCTAAGAGTTCAATAACCGACCTCCCCACCTTCACATAGTAATAAAGCAAATAAGAAAAAGAATAAAATATGGAAGATATTTGCAACCATACAAGATACAGCCTATGTATTTTTTAAATTCAACTCAGATCTTCAGCCAAGTAGATTAGGAACTCCTCATCCCACTGCAATCCAGCCCTATCCTTAGGATAATGCAAAGGTCTTAGAGTTCAAGATCCCATCCAGGGAAAAATGCTTGAGGAGGCCTGTCTGGTATTGGCCTACATGTTTACCCCAGAGATGCCCACAGCCCCAGTCTGCAACCTTCATCAAGTACAGAAGCTTTGCTGTCTGTGCTCAGCCTCCTGAGAGTTCCACTGCTTGGGGATCCTGCCCTCTCCCAGGCTTCAGCATGTATGGAGGAGGGTAGGGAGGGAGGTCTGTGCCACTCATGGTTTCCCTAACTCCCCAGATCTTTCTTAGTTTGGAGAAATCTCAGTGTCTCTGTTTTTACCTATCTCCCACTTCCCCTCCCCTCGTCACTTTGTCTCTCACCAAAGGATGCAAATCTCCCCTGAAACAAGAAGCCCTTTTGGAATCAGGGAGAGAAATACTGACAGTACAGCACAGGTAGCTTTTTCTCTTGGACAATTCCACAGCAGTAAGAAGAAAAATAAGATTCCTATTAGTATCACAATAAATTAATCTACAACAAAGCTATCCTTTTTTTTTTTAGTTTGCTGTGTGACAGGGACTCTACTAAAGCCTTTTACCTACAAGGTAGGTACAATTATTATCTCTACTTTATAGTTAAAGAAACCAGAGCTGAAAGAAGTCAAGTGTCTTAAGATCACAAGACTCCTAAGTGATAGCATTAAAAGTTAACCTCAAGAATGTCTGGCTGGAAAGTCTAAGTTCTCTTGGCTATGCCATATAAGGGAAGCAATGCATCCCCTCTAGTATCAGAGCAGAGGTTTCTTTTTTCATTCTCTTAAAAAAAAAAGTGAAACCTACATGATTACAGATTCTGTATTAAATAACAAATTTAAGAAGAAACTTACTTTGGATCACATAAAAATTCACATCAGTTTTCATTTGTCCTTATCACTTTCTAGAACTTTGTATTTGCATACTTAATTTTTGTGGATTTACCATAATAACATAGAATTTTATAGTACACATTCTCAATTGTCACTCTACTGCTAAGTTTTATTGTTTTAATATATTTTATAGGGGATCCCTGGGTGGCGCAGTGGTTTGGCGCCTGCCTTTGGCCCAGGGCACAATCCTGGAGACCCGGGATCGAATCCCACATCGGGCTCCGGGTGCATGGAGCCTGCTTCTCCCTCTGCCTGTGTCTCTGCCTCTCTCTCTCTCTCTATCTCTTTGACTATCATAAATAAATAAAAATTAAAAAAAATTTAAAAAAATAATATATTTTATATATTCTATATATCACATATAAATTATAAATTTTTATTTCTCACACATACACATGCATATATTTCTATAATCTTTTTTAAATATTTTATTTATTCATGAGAGACAGAGAGAGAGAGAGAGAGAGAGGCAGAGACACAGGTGGAGGGAGAAGCAGGCCCCATGCGGGGAGCCCAATGTGGGACTCGATCCCGGGACTCTAGGATCACACCCTGTGCTGAAGGCAGCACTAAACCACCGAGCCACCCAGGGATCCTCATATTTCTATAATCTTATTATTTTTTCTGTTAGCCACTCTTCCCCCCTCCCTGTGTCCGTACCTCCCCCGCAACAGAACCGATTGCAGCTTGGTGTATATTTCCTATACATTTCTCCCTGGTGGTATTAAGAAATTGGCCATAGTGGGTCACCTGGGTGGCTCAGCGGCTGAGCATCTGCCTTTGCCTCAGGGTGTGATCCTGTGCTTCTGGGATCGAGTCCCACATCGAGCTTCCTGCATGGTGCCTGCTCCTCCCTCTGCCTATGTCTCTGCCTCTCTCTGTGTCTCTCATGAATAAATAAATAAAATTTAAAAAAGAAAAAAATATTGGCTGTTGTTTGTTTCATATACTTCTTACCATATAGGGTTTCATACACTACTATGCATATATATATATATATATACATATATATATACACACATACACACATACTTATTGCTATATTTACTTAACAATAGTGAAAATCCTTCCAGATCAATTGATACCACTTTAACTCTTTATTAGTTAATAATATAATCCATAGTATGGTTATTCTAGTTTATTCAACCTCTCCTCTATGAATGGGTATTTACTTTGTTTGTATTTTTTTGCCACAAAAGAGAATGTTGCAATAAACTTTCCTGCATATGTATATTCTTCTGTATTGGTGCTTTTATTTTTATGGGATAGATTCCCAGGAGTAGGATTTCTGGGTCAAAAGGCATATATTAACATTTAATAGATATTGCCAGATTGATTTTCTTTTAATTTTTTAAATTTATTTTTTAATTTATTATTTTATTTTATTTTAATTTTTTTTTTTGCCAGATTGATTTTCAATGGCTATGCAAATATACACTTTACCAGCAGTGTAGGAGAGTGCAGGGCCATAGCTCCAAATGCTAGCCTGAGATCATCTCATGTAATGACCATTGTAGTAAGTGTTGGGAGAGACCCAGGAATCTGAATTTTTTTCAAAGCTCTCCATGTAATTTTAATAGGTACTAAGATTTGGGACTCACAAGTTTGCCTCTGCAGGATTTACCATGCAGGAGAAATAAGGGACAGAGATCAGGAAAGCGATATGATGGGGACTCCCTTTTACAAAGAGACTCCAATTAAAACTTTTTGCATTATCACCAAATAAAATTATAAGTAACAGATACACCCTGACAGAGGACTGAAAAAAGAAAGTATTAACAGTTCAATCTTAAATTTGTATCTCATGATCTGTCCACCCCACTGGTAACATTTATCTTTTAATAAATTTTTGTTGCTAGCACAATTATATGGTAGAACATGGCCATTGTGATGGAGCATTTTATTTATCTATTTTTTAAGATTTTATTTATTTATTCATGAGACACAGAGAGAGAGAGAGAGAGGCAGAGACACAGGCAGAGGGAGAAGCAGGCTCCATGCAGGGAGCCCGACATGGAACTCAATCCTGGAACTCCAGGATCACGCCCTGGGCGGAAAGTAGGCGCTCAACCACTGAGCCACCCAGGTGTCCCTGCGGAGGAAGTATTTTAAATTCAATGAAGTGTATAGCTTCTGTATAACATGTGACCATCATTCCAACAGTAATTGAACAATTCTTTCAGCAATATTATTTTTCTATAGAAGTTCTAACCTTTATATAAAAAATACTTTGATGTATTAATTTTTCTGTACAGAAACAAATTATGACATTGTATTGAGTAAAATTATTGTGCTTGCTAAAAGTAGCTGTTGAATATACCATATGTTTTATGATCCTGTACTGGCATTTCTTCATTCTTTTTTAAGATTTTATTTATTTACAAGAGACACAGAGAGAGGCAGAGACATAGGCAGAGGGAGAGGCAGGCAGAGAGCCTGATGTGGGACTCAAACCCGGGACTCCAGGATCACGCCCTGGGCTGAAGGCAGATGCTCAACCGCTGAGCCACCCAGGCGTCCCTCTTCATGCTTTTCTTTTCTATTCTTCCTCCTTCCCTTCTTCCCAGTCTCTCCCTCCCCACCTGCCGGCTCCAATCCCTCCTTCACACCACGACCACCAACCAGGTCCGCGGGGGCTGCTGCAGCTCCAATATTGGCCATGAGGGGGCACTCTGCCCCCCTGGCCTGCAGGGAGAAAAAAAATGTCTTTTCTCTTTTCCAACTTTCTTAATAGAAATAAGTCTCTTGGGTATTTTCAAAAGAATATCCTCCTATGAACCAAGTGAAAGTAAAAGAAATTTTTAAAAAGTTCTCCAAACGGCAAATACAGGTCTTGAGTTTAAGATGACCAAAACCTAGTCTCTTGATTGATAGAGCTAACTGGCTCCAGCCTTGGTTCCTTTTCTTCCCCATCTGAGGGAGCAAAAAGCAACCATAAATTAAATTGGCCATGGTATGAGCGTTCGCAGGAAAGAACCTTACTGATCCTCAACACTAGTTCTTAATCATCCCTCTTGGCTTGACTTTGGGAGGGCTCTCCCCGCTTCTGCCTCTCCTTACTTGGGAGCATTTCCTCGGAAACCATCCTGATCTCTGATGTTCCCTCCACTGGCTGGGAGGAAAGGTGTCCTGGGCATCCTGCATCAGACTTGTGGGTGTTTCTTCAGCCTACTCAGAGGTCTCTATGGCTGTCAGCATTGGGAGTCCCACCTCCAACCTCTCCTCTTGCTAGTATCCAATCTGACTCTTAATCCTCATCTCACGGTGAACTCCGGAGCTATCAGCAAGGTTGGGGCTGAGTCAGGATCAGAGCCCAACTCTTTTGATTCCCAAACTGTAGATTGTCATTTATACCACAAGCCCTCCTTAGAAAAGAAGTATACATATGTTATAGTAACAGTAACACACACACACACACATATATATGGGATATATTGAATTTCCCCAAATCCCATATATATATATATATATTATATATATATTATATATAATATATATAGTAACAGTGGCAATAAGAATAGAAAGATATGTACTTAAAATGCTGGCAAACACTGAAAGATCTTGAGTTGTAAAGCTGAACAAATTAAGTGTATAGAAAAAAATATATATATATATCTGCTTTCTTGGCTGGTTCAGAGTTTCATTGAAAAATACCAGTTTTCTCTACCCTGCAGTGTACTGGTTTTCAAGGACTCCCATTTTAATCTGACAGGGTACCTTCCAAGTACCCTGGATTTGCATTTCATTGCTGGCCAAAGCCAATCCTTAAGAGGCATCTTGATATTAGCAAGGCAGCAAACTGACAAACAGTGAAAAGAAAGCCTGTACACTGTAAAATCATAAGGTAGGAGGGGCAGTGTTGCTAACAGTCCTGGTTTTGTCTCTTGTTCCACTGGAACTTTTTCTCAGCTGGTAGTCAACTAAATCAGTAATTATTGCTTGAAGTTTAATGGCAATTTTTTTTTTTTATTTCTTTTTCCTGCTGAGCATCCACCCGTATCATAAGATTTATGCAGGAACACTTCCTAAACAGCTCTGTATACTTCCTATTGCATCCCATTTTGTGGGATATTAAGATCGATCAGCTGTCCATCAACCATTTGCCTAATGATTTTATAATTTTTTTAAATTTTTTTATTTATTTATGATAGTCAAAGAGAGAGAGAGAGGCAGAGACACAGGCAGAGGGAGAAGCAGGCTCCATGCACCGGGAGCCTGATATGGGATTCGATCCCGGGTCTCCAGGATCGCGCCCTGGGCCAAAGGCAGGCGCCAAACCGCTGCGCCACCCAGGGATTCCTGCCTAATGATTTTAGTATCAAATGAAGATTGTGGCCTACAACCAAGTTTTCATTAACCATTGCAAAGTGGTGATTTAAAAATTCTATTCTTCTTTCTGTACCTATTTGCTGGAATTTTTCTATCAAAAAGAACATTTCCTTCACCGACTTTTAGGTTACACTGACATGTAATTCTTATAGAAAAGATGGAACAAATGTTTGATTCCTTCCTTTTATTTACTATTTTTTCTGAGAAATTAGTCAGTTTCTTAGCAATCACCAGTGGTGACCACAGGATTTAACTACAAAAGCAAGGATTTTATTTATTGGGTATGTTCCAATCCACTGCAGTTATTCTTTTTGATGGTCAAATTGATCCTTTACTTTGGCTCTTGTGTCTTTTTGAAATGACTTCATTCATCTTTGAAATCTCTTTTCTTTTCTGATACAAGAAAAATGTTCTAGGCCCATTTTATACGTTTCTAGTCCAGCACAATAATTAGCCATTTCTGCAAGGAAATTTAGTCCCTCTTTATGAGAAATGATATTTTGAGACTGTATCTGGTTGCTAGGGGTACTCATTGCTCCAGAGTGCTCATTGCTTTTGGGTTGTCATTTTTTTCTTGCTTTTTGAGCAGAGTTAGGAAACAGAGTTTTTAAGAGGAAAAAAAATCATGAGATCATACTGACATTTCCAATGCAAATTACTTTTTGCAGGTATTTTGCTTAACCTCCTCAATTTTATAGTTACTCTTCCTTTTCCATCACTGAAAATCTCAGGTCCCACAACATAAACACAATTATTTATTTGCTTTTTTCTACATAGTATTTATAATATTTTCAAACAACAATACCAACCACCACTGACATAAAATGACTGGATGAGTTTAGGATTTTTCAGAGATTCTTTTTGTCTTTAGAACAAATCCCAGGGCACCTGGGTGGCTCAGTGGTTGAGTGTCTGCCTTGGGCTCAGGTTGTGATCCCAGGACCTTGGGATTGAGTCCCGCGTCAGGCTTCCTTTGGGGAGCCTGCTTCTCCCTCTGCCTATGTCTCTGCCTCTCTCTCTGTCTCTCACAAATAAATAAATAAAATCTTAAAAGAGAGAGAGAGAGAGAAAACATAACCCACTGAAGAAGTATAGTTAAAATACCGTATTCCAAACTCACTTGAAATTTTTTCACTCTGTTGTTGTAGCAGAATTTGAAGATGGCCTCACAGAGAAATCTGATCCTAATCCCTGAATCTGTGAATACAATGAGATGTGGCCCCCTTGACTATGTTAGAGGACCCAGCTGACTCTAAAATAGGGCTACTATATGGGTACGCCTGACCCAGTCACCAGAGCGCTACAGAGCAAAGGGCTCTGTCTGTCTGAAAGGCGACTAACAGGAAGCCAGGGAGTTGAGCCTATGAGGACAGGACACACCTTGCTGGCCCTGAGGTGGAAGCACCACAGGAGGATGCAGGCAGTCACTAGGAGCAGAGTGGCCCCCACCTGCCAACCACAAGAAAATGGGGACCTCAGCCCCACGGATGGAAGGAACCGTGTTTTGCCCATGGCCGGAGTGGTGTGGAAGCAGATTCTCCCTCAGAGCTGCCAGGTAAGAGCCCAGCCTGGCCAGCACCTTGCTTTTGGCCTTGTGAGCACATGAGCAGAGAACCCAGCTGAGCCCACCCGGACTTCTCCCTAAACTATGAGGTAATAAATGGGTGTTGTTTTAAGCGGCTGAATTCGTGGTAGCCTGTTATGCAGCATTAGAAAACTAGTGAAGCTCTTACACCACCAATCCCATTTATTTTTTAAAAGATTTTATGTATTTATTTATTAAAGATTTTATTATTTATTTGAGAGAGAGAGAGCACATAAGCGGGGGTAGCAGCAGAGGAAGAAAGAGAAGCAGGCTCCCCCACTGAGCAGGGAGCCTGACGAGGGGCTCAATTCCAGGACCCTGAGATCACAACCCAAGACGAAGGCAGATGCTTAACCAACGGAGTCACCCAGGTGCCCCTATTTATTTTGTTAGAGAGAGAGGGAGAGAGAGAGAGAGAGAATGCAGGTGTATGGTGGGGGGGGGGGGGGCAGAGAAAGGGAGAAAAGGAGAGAGAGAATCCCAAGCAAACTCCATGCTGAGCTGAGTACAGAGCCCCATGTGGAGCTCAATGTCATGACCCTGAGATCATGACCTGAGCTGAAATCAAGAGTTGGATGCTTAGCTGACTGAGTCACTCAGGCGCTCCACTGCCAACCCCATTTATATTGATAGGTGATATTTGTTTTTCTTCAGTTTTTCAGGGTTGATTTTTTTCTTTTGAGTTAATTCTCTTCAGTTTTGTTAAATATATGCTTAGTTTCAAAGTCAAAACCATACAATCAGAACATTTCTAGAACTCTTGCTTCCTTCTCTGTTTTCTCCCCTGTTTCTCCCTTTCTTTTATTGGAAATCATCTATTTCGTTTTGGGGCTGTTCTTCCTTTTTTTTTTTTTACTTGTTTTATTGATGTATGGTTGACATACAGTTTCAGTTTTACAGCATAGTGATTAGGCAACTCTATACATTTCTCCATGATCCTTACATTGAGTGTGGCCACTGTCACTGCACAATGTTATTATAATTTTATTGAACATATACTCTATGCTGTATCTTTAATCTCTGTGACTTATATATTTTATAACTGAAAGTTTTGTTCTTTAAAAAATAAGCAAATACCTTTATATTCATATTCTTTCCTTTTCTCACACAAAAGATAATAATATAATAAGTAAAGACTCCTGTACCTTGCTTTTTTCATTTAACAACATATCTTGGTGGCCAATCCATAATGGTTCACAGAAATTTTCTTCACTTCTTTGTTCTACTGAAGAATAAGGTATTCAATCAATACCCTGTTGACAAACATTTTAGTATTTTCAATCTTCTGTAATTATAAATAATTCTGCCTTTTAAAGACAACATTTTTTTTTTATCTGGGATAAAGTCCTGGAAGTGCTACTGTTATAGATCAAAGGGTACAAATGTATGTAATTGGGGGCCTTTCTCCCCCAACACCAAATGCATGGTAGCTTTTCCAACAGCAACAATTACCTGATTCCCTAACACCAACTGGCTGTCTGACAATTCAATTCAACTCCGACAATAACTTCTGGAGTCAGATCAGATCCCATACTTTAAGTATTTGGTCCCATAAGACTGCCCCCACTTCAGAAACTGGTTGCAAATAGGATGCCCAGTCTACCCACAGTTCTGTCAGGTGGGTTACCCACAAATACAGGGGTTCCCATGATGCTTCCCTCTTGGGTTCAATATCTGCTATGACTCACAGAATTCAGGAAAGAGTATTCTTACTATTGCCAATTTATTAAAAAAGGTAAAACCCAGGAACAGTCAGATGGAAGAGATGCATAGGGCAAGGTATAAGGGTGTGCAGAGCTTCTGTGCCCTCTCCAGAAATATGTAGCAGTGTCTGTTTCCCTACAGTCTTTGCCCAAAGCATGGTGTCAAACTTTTGGATTTTTGTCAATCTGTTAGGTGAAAAATAGTATGTTAGTGTCATTTCTAAAAACTATTTTTTGTAGTAATTTATTTATTAGAGTAGTAACATACATACGGGAAGCACATATACCACAAGTTTACACCTCACTAAATTTCCACAATGAATGTATTTGTACCACCAACACCCAGATCAAAAAACAGGAAGTTGCCAGCACTACTCTCCTGTCTTCACATTCCCTCCCGTCACTCCTCACCTCACTGCACCCACCACCTGACTCCTAATAGCAGGGATTATTTTGACCTCTGTACTTTTAATAAATGGAATCATATAATACAGATCCTTAGGGTATTTTTTTTCAAACTTCTCATTATGCTTGTGAGATTCTCCTATACTATATTATTGTATGAGGTTGTAAGTTATTCATTCTCATCACTGCGTACCTGGTATTGTATTATGTAAGTATTTTACAATTAATTTCTACATTCTATTATTAAGGAGCCTTTAGATAGCTTCTAGTTGGGGCTGTTGTAAACAGTGCTGCTATAAACATTCCAATATGCACCTTTTGTGAACACGTGCATGTATTTCTGCTAGAAGTGGAATTACAAGTCATAATGTATGTATGCTTAAGTTTAGTAGATAATGGTTCACAGTTCTACAAAGTGGTCATACCAATTTACACTCCCAGCAGCAGTGTAGGACAGTATTGGTTGCTCCACATCCTTGTCAACATTTGGTCCTAGTCTTGTTTGAATTTGCATTCCACTTAAGGAGTGAAACAACATTTTTTCATATGTTTTATAAACATATGCCTTACAGGCATTTTACACTTTTTTATGGACTATATTCAACATTTGCCCATTTTTATTTAGCTGTTTGGTATTTTTGCTTTAAAAATTTTTTTGACTTTATTATTATTATATTTTTTTAGAGAGGGAGAGATAGACAGAGAATCCCCAGTCTTCATACCCAGCACAGAGCCCAACTTGGGACTCGATCTCACAACCCTGATATTATTACCCAAGCTGAAATCAAGAGTCAGACATTCAACCAACGGAGCCATCTAGGCACTCCTTGCTTCCAAATTGTTAACAGCTTTTTACAAATTAGAGATACTAGCCTGTGCTGATTTATTTTAAAGATTTTATTTATTTATTCATGAGAGACAGAGATTGAGAGAGAGAGAGAGAGAAAGAGAGAAAGAGGCAGAGACACAGGCAGAGGGAGAAGTAGGGTCCATGCAGGGAGCCCAATGTGGGACTTGATCTGGGGACTCCAGGATCATGCCCTGGGCTGAAGGCAGGCGCTAAACCGCTGAGCCACCCAGGGATCCCCAACCTGGTATATTCCATCACCTGACTCTGTGGTAAGTTGGCTTCTGGTTGAGTTTGGCCAGTGAGAGGCCCTGGGAGAGGGATGGAGGGTCAGCTGAGCTGTTTCCCCCTCTTCTTCCTTGCTTCAGCAGTGACTACACTTCCCTTGATAAAGCTGTCACAAGCACTTCCTCCTCAAAAGTTCAGCTCCCAGTGGGCTCGGGTAACATCATTTCTACCCCTTGTCTCTTCAGCTCTAGGGGAGCTGAGGACATCCTGATGCCACTTGTCTCTGGGTGCTTACATCTGGTTGTGGCTCTGCATGTACTTCCTTCATTAAAATCTCCTTACTTGAGCCATTTGGGAGTGAATTCTGGTTCAGCATGCTAATTACCACATACTTCTTTGACATAAATCGCACATAGTTTTTCCTCAGTTTCCCATTTTTCCTTTAACTTGGTTGTGGTGATTTTTTTTCATGAAATTACTTTTTTTTAATTGTGCAGTCAAATGTTATCTTTCCTATTATTATTACTGTGGTTCTGGGCATCATAATTAGGAAAATTTTTCCTGCTTCCAGGTTATAAAGGGAGGAATTCTAGTTTTCCTATTTGAGTTGGAATTTATTTGAGTTTCATTTTTGACATTTTGATCTCTGACCCATTGGCATCTACCCCATACACAAACTCAAATATCACCTCCTGGGCACAAACTTTATTGGTTTGGTACATTCTATTTTCCAAGGACAGTCATAATAATGGTGAAAATTATTATAACCTTTTATTCCAATACAGTACATTTATTTTAGGATGCATAACCTCCAAAACTGTGAGTCAATAATAATTTTTTGATTTTTAAGCCACCCAGTTTGAGGCACTTTATTATCACAGACGTTAGGAAACACACCAAATCTTGTAGCTCTAAAAACTGTATGCTGGAGTGCCGGGTGGTTCAGCCTCTGTCTCTGGCTCAGGTCATGATCTCAGGGTCCTGGGATCCAGTCCCCAAGTTGGGCTCCCTGCTCAGCAGGGAGTCTCCTTCTTCTTCTTCCTCTGCCCCTCCCCCTGCTTGTGTGCTCTCTCTCTCTCTCTCTCTCTCTCTCTCTCAAATAATAAAAAATATATATTTTAAAAAAGAAACTAGGGCAGCCCCAGTGGCGCAGCGGTTTAGCACCGCCTGCAGCCTGGGGCTGATCCTAGAGACCCAGATAGAGTCCCACATCGGGCTCCCTGCATGGAGCCTGCTTCTCCCTCTGCCTATGTCTCTGCCTCTCTCTGTGTGTGTGTGTCTCTCATTAATAAATAAATAAAATCTTAAAAAAAAAAGAGTTGGGATGCTTAATTGAGTGAGCCCCTCAGGTATCCCTATAATCTGATTTAAAAAAAAAAGAAACTATATGCTGAAGATTCCCAAACTTAAACCTATGACTCACACCACTTTCCAGCTCTTTACTTCACATCCTCACTTAGATAACTAATAGACATCTCCAACAGGACATGTCCAGACTGAATTTCTGATGTCTTCACTTACCTCTACCTTCAGGTTCTGCATCTTAGCTGATGGCAACTCCAACCTTCTGCTGCTCAAATAGCCCTGGAGTCAATCCTGACACTTCTTTTTCTCTTGTACCCCACATCCAACATCTAAGGAAATCTTATTACATCCACTTAGAAAATATAGCCAGAATCCATCCCTTTCTCATCTCCTGATAACATCCTGGTCCAACACCATCACTCTGCTCCAAATCCTTCCATTCTACTCCTAGCAGAAGCCAAAGTCCTTCCATGGTCTGTGAGATCCTATACAAATCCCCTCTTCTCTCTTACCTGCCTGGCC
This sequence comes from Vulpes vulpes, assembly GCF_048418805.1. Taxonomy (NCBI): domain Eukaryota; kingdom Metazoa; phylum Chordata; class Mammalia; order Carnivora; family Canidae; genus Vulpes; species Vulpes vulpes. Next base: position 130,074,244 of record NC_132792.1, on the reverse strand, counting down.
CTCTCCTACTGCTTCTGGCTTGCTTGCTCTGCTGTAGCCACCCCAGCCTACTCACTCTACTTCGAAGATGCAAGGTACACTCCCACCTTAGATTCTTTTTTTTTTCCTCAAAGATTTATTTATTTATTCATGAGAGAGAGAGAGAGAGAGAGAGAGGAGAGAGAGAGAGGCAGAGACATAGGCTGATGGAGAAGCAGGCTTCCTGCAAGGAGCCTGATGCAGGACTTGATCCCAGGACCCTGGGATCATGTCTTGAGCCAAAGGCAGATGCTCAACTGGTGAGCCACCCAGGTGTCACCAACCTAAGATTCTTTGTATTAGTTAGTCCATCTGTCCAGAATGCCTTCCTCACACATCCTAATGATTAATTTATTCACCTCCTTCAAGTCTTTGCTCAAGCATCAGATTATCAGTATGCCCTATCCTGACAACCAAATTTAATATTAAAAACTACCCTCTATCCTTTGCATCCAGGTCTTCCATATCCTGCTCTAATTTTGGTTGGAATATAAGCTCCTTGGGGACAGGGGTCTTTGTCTGCTTTGCTCACTGGTGTATCTCAAGGACACATGATCTGTGTTCAATAAGTATTTGCTGTAGATGAAAACACACACATTATTATGTACATTTGGATATATTTATCAGGAGCTTAAGTGCATTTTTATTTTAAAACTATGTTTTTAAAATATAATAATACACACTTATTATAAAGAACTCAATACAGAAATTGTATAAAGTAAAAAGTAAAAGTATCTGTTTCTACTAACCCACATCTAAGTGTAATCACTATCTCTGATTTGCTGTCTACTCTTCCAGATTTCTCTTAATGCGCATACAGACATGCACACAGATACAAATATGTTTATAAAGATGGGACCATATACTTACATATTTTCTAAAACCTTTTCATTTACTATATCACAGACAACTTTCTATGTAAACACAGGTAGATCTCTTTATTTTTTCATCGTTCCATGTGTTCCACTACATGGATAGCTGAGATATTTTTTAATGAATAAGTCATTGGTTTGTAGAGGTTGCCATTACCTAGAATTTTATGCTAGGAAATCTTCATCAAATTTTTAAAAAAATTATTTAATTTAAACCCAATTCATCAATTTTTAATTTGAGATTTAAGATATTTAGGAAAAAAGGTTGACCCAGTTTACCTTTATCTATAAAGAAAAGAATTGCAAAACAAGTTATTTGCAAATAATATTACTAATGAAGAATTTAAGAAAATCAATACTTTTCTATTATCATTTAATAAAGATAATACTACAGAAGGCCCATTTATTTTTAAATGATGTATTTTGTATGTATATATATATGATGTATTTTGTATGTATATATATATATACACACACACACACACACACATATATATGTGTGTGTGTGCGTGTGTGTGTTAGCCAGAGGCAATTCTCTACCATTTACTAAATTAGTTTGAGATTGGAAGGGCAGAGCTCTTTGGATGATACCAACCCTGCCTCCCCTATCCTACTCCACCCAGAGACACACTTTGCAGAAGCAGGTTCCCCCAAAACAGGTTAGGCTGTAGAGGCAGAGTGCTGAAAAACAGCTTCTATACTTGTTGAGCAGCTGACAAAAGGAGCCTGTATTAGGAGAATCCTGAGTACTTTTTGATAGCCTACTTTTAGTTTCTGTACAACACTTGGAAGTATGCAAATCTACTCCTTGCCAAATATTTCTACTTTCACTGATTCAGGACCTTGCAGTCCCCCAGCCTCTCTACATTTTCATTTTTACTTAACACTTGCATAGAACTTACTAGGTACCAGGCCTCATTCTAATTGCTTTGTGATTATTAACTCATCTAATCTTCCTAGGTACTGTTACAATCTCCATTCTATATGTACATGTTTGCATGTAGAAGAGTATGTCTTAATCAGTTCATACTGTTGTGTATACCATAGACTGGCTTAAGCAACAAATACCTATTTCCCCAGTTGTGAAGGCTGGGAAGTCCAAGACCAAGGTGCCAATAGGTCTCACATCGGATGAGGATCTGCTTTCTGATTTGCAGGTGGCTATTTTTTTTGTACCTACCCGTGGTAGAGTTCAGACAGAGAGAGGTAAGCTCTGTTGGGCATTTTCTTAAAGGGTACCAATCCCCTCCCAAATCACCTCCCACAGGCCCTACCTCCAAATACCATTATAGACGGGATTAGGCTTCAACATAGGAATTTGGAGTGGGGGGGCACAAACATTCAGTCCATAGCAGTGTGTGCGTGCATGTATCTACACATTGACATTTACCGGACACCTACTATGTGTAGGATTTCCACTCATTGTGTCATTTAATCCTCACAAGGACCTAGTACAACAGTGATCCCCAGATGATAGATGTGGATGTTGAGGGAGAGAGAAGGTACATAAGATGTCTTGGTAGGAGTGAGAGAAAGAAAGAATTGAAGTCCTTAATTTTGAATTTAATGAATGGAGATGTCTATCAACTAGCAATAAGTCATCATGGTGACTAAATGAAATAATGCAGGGGTGGCTCAGCGGTTTAGCGCCTGCCTTTGGCCCCAGGGTGTGGTTCTGGAGTCCTAGGATCGAGTCCCACATCGGGCTCCCTGCATGGAGCCTGCTTCTCTCTCTGCCTGTGTTTCTCTGCATCTCTGTGTATGTGTGTGTGTGTCTCTCATGAATAAACAAATAGAATATTTAAAAAAATAAATGAAATAATGCAAATAAAACGCCAAATAAGGAAATTGATACATAGTAGGAGCCCAATATATATTTGTCAAATAGGAATGTCTACTTCCCTATAGAGACCATCTTTGAAAAAGTTGCCTGGGTTTGACCAACACAGAGAATCTACCATCCTGACAGCAAAAGATATCCTACAGAAATTTTCAAATACCTATATTTCCTATAATTTTGGACAAATTCTTCTTCCTTCTCTCTTGCCAACCTGTATACACACACACACACACACACACACACACACACATACTCTGTTCTCACCCTCAAATATGAGGCAGAGAGTGCAGAGACAAGACACCTTCCAGTGAGTCTGCAGACACAGACTCATGGATGGCTTTGCCCACAGGTGGACATGACCCAGAGTACACCCATGCCTGTGAAACCAGTTTGTAGATACATTGCTCCCTCTTCTTTATATATGGTTTTCAGTGTGCTATAGCTATTTTATCAGCCATAATGTGTTCATGTCTTCTTTTATAAGACTTCAACATTTTCTAGAAATAGGCACAGTGTCAAGGCAGAAGAGAAAACTACTTACATGTGTGATATCACAAAAGAAGGAGGAACTAAGGAGAAAGTTTGGAGGCTTGTTTCCATGTTATGGCTCCCAGCTTGTGCATCAGGATCACCTGAGGGATGTGCTTGGCAAGATGCAGACTTCCAGCATGCTGCTCTAGACCTTATACACTCGATAGAGAGGTAATTCTGAAGTCTAACACACCCTTTTAAAATAACAGATATAACAACCTTTTAGTATCTTGAAACAGAATTCATAATAACAATCTATTTACACACAGAATTTTGAAACTCTTAATATTAGTAATAATGGGAGGTGATTATATCACTCTTCTAGCCATAATTTTCATCACATCCAGAAAAACCAAAGGATCTGTAAGACTTTGCGCAATCTGGTCTCCTGTTTCCTGTCTGGACTCATATCCTATTTTTCTACCTCCTAAGCATGCTTCTCAAGCCACACTGGTCTCCTCACTATTTCTTAAACAGCCTAGATAGATTGCCTCCTTGGGGCCTTTGCACTGCCTTTCTCCATGCCTGAAACATGCTTTCTCAGATGCCTACTGGGCTGACTCCTTAACATCAAGCATTCTCTCAAAAGAAAGATGAATGGATAAAGAAGATGTGGTTTATGTATACAATGGAATATTATTCAGCCATTAGAAATGACAAATACCCACCATTTGCTTCAACATGGATGGAACTGGAGGGTATTATGCTGAGTGAAAGGAGTCAATTGGAGAAGGACAAACATTATATGTTCTCATTCATTTGGGGAATATAAATAATAGTGAAAGGGAATAGAAGGGAAGGGAGAAGAAATGGGTAGGAAATATCAGAAAGGGAGACAGAACATAAAGACTCCTAACTCGGGGAAACGAACTAGGGGTGGTGGAAGGGGAGGAGGGCGGAGGGTGGGGTGACTGGGTGACGGGCACTGAGGGGGGCACTTGACGGGATGAGCACTGGGTGTTATTCTCTATGTTGGCAAATTGAACACCAATAAAAAATAAATTTATTATTAAAAAAATATTTATTTGTTGACCATTTATCTGTGAGTTTACTTCTGGACTCTGAATTCCATTTCATTGATCTATGTCAGGTTTTATACCAGTGCCATACTGTTTTGATCACTATAACTTTGCAATAAATTTGAAATAAGGAATTGAAAAAAAAAAAAAAAGATACCTACCTTCTCAGTGAAGCTTTCCCTGATGACTCTTTAACCTTTCAAGCCCCACCCCCACTCCTGAACTTCATTTCTCCTTCCTGGCTTTCTTCTTATTATTTTTTAAGCACTTTATCACTGTCTAAAATAGAATATATTTTGCTCTATTTTATTTTTTTTACTGTGTCTCCCTCATCCAAATATAAGCTCCATGATGTCAGGGATTGTTGTCTTTCTTGTTTACTGTTGTAATTTTAGGGTCAGGCACTGGCATATGGTACTCAGAAAACTGTTGTTGAACGAATGAATAGCAACATGATGCTCATTTCAATATGTTAATCCTACTAGATGACACTGTGAAGCCGTCAGACACTTGAAGTTGTACATAAGATCACGGTGAATGTGACATATATAAATGCAGACCGGGTCACTGAATTTTTATTGGTAAATCCGATACCATGGGGAGCATTGTTAACAAGGATGTGATTTTCCAAACTGATAAGTCTTAGTGAGGTTTGAACAAATCAAAGTACACTCTTCCTTTCAATTTACACAGGAATAGCATTCCTGGACGCACTGGTGTGTAACAAAACCATACAAACAAAACAAAACAAAAACCAACCTCTTTGTACTTAGTTGTAAATAGTTTGACTCTAGACTTGGAAAATAACCACTTTGTACGTCTTTTAAAAATCACATGTAAAGGCAATTGTTCTCCTTGTCACATACTTCAAGATATCTGGTATCCTTGGCCTTATCCACTAAATATCTAGAGTACCCTCTAATCATTGTGACAATCCCAAAATGCTCCCAGAGATTTCCAAAATGTCATATTGAGAGCTGCTGAGTTAGATGCTTTCTGTTTCAAATAACAGAAATTAAACCTGCAGTGACTTAATAAAATAATATTTATTGCTTCCTATAGCTGATCAGTCCAGGGGTATATCAACTTCAGGGAAGGCTTCATCAAGGATCAAATGATTTAGCTGGCACCTCGATTCTACTATTTCTCATTCTCTTTCCTCAGATGTTGGTTCCACCTACCCAGCAATCTCACCAAAATGTCCTAGAGGCTTCATCCTGATCCAAGAGGCCTGCGGCTTATCTCCATCCCTGAGCCAAGCATCTGGCTGGAAAAAAAGTATGAAATGCTGACAATGAGAGTTCAGCCCTGGGGTTGGGGAGAGATCATCCTGTGCAAACCTCATGACTGACCCCCTGGGGGAAGCAATGGTTTCCCAAAGGAAATTTGAGGGCATATTACCCTTGGGAGAGGGAACGGGTGCAGAGCAGCAAACAGCAGCTCCCCTAACTCCTGCCGAGTCAGTCTCTCCAGGAGGAGGGCCTGAAACAGCATTCTAACAAACTCCATACGAGATTCTTTTTATTTTAAAAGAGCTTTATTGAGACATAATTTACATACCATAAATTTCATCCATTTAAAATGTACGAGTCATGGGTTTTGGGTATACTCACAGCCTTGTACAATCATCACAATAATCTAATTTTATAACCTTTCCTCCCCTTTAAGGGAAACTTTGTATCCACCAGCAGTCACCTGCTACCACCCCACCGCAGCCCTAGGGGATCATTAACCTGTCTCTATGTATTTACCTCTCCCGGCTATTTCATATCAATGGAATCATAACAATATGCGGCCTTTTCTGTTTGGCTTCTTTCACTTAGCCCCATGGTTTCAAGGTCTGTCCATGTTGGAGCGTGCATCAATACTTCATCCCTTTCTATGACCGAGTAATATTCCACCACATGGATAGACCACATTTTGTATCCAGTCGTCAACTGACAGGCAGTTGGGTTGTTTCTGCTCTTTAGCTATTATGAATTATGCTGCCATGAGCATTCATATATAGATTTTTAGGTGGATGTAGGTTTTTCTCTCTCGTGCTTTAATACCTGCAAGTGGAATTGCTGGGTCATGTGGTAACTTTATGTCTAACATTTTGAGGAACAAACTTTTCTAAAGTGGCTGCATTATTTTGCATTCTCACCTGCAGTGTAGGGTTCTAACTCTTCCCTATCTTCCACAACCCTGGTCATCATCTTTTTCATTATAGCCATCTTAATACCTGTGAAGTGGAATCTCATTTGTTTTCATATACATTTCCCTGATGATTAGTGATGTCCAGCATGTGCTTATAGGCTCTTTCTATACCTTCTTTGAGGAAGTGTTTAGATCCTTTACCCTTTTTAAAGTAGAGTGTTTTTCTTTTTATCATTGAGGTGTAGAAGTTCTTTATAGATTCTGGATATAAGCCCTTTATTTTCCTTTTTTTTTTAAAGATTTTATTTATTTATTCATGAGACACAGAGAGAAAGAGAGAGAGAGAGAGAGAGAGAGAGAGAGGCAGAGACACAGGCAGAGAGAGAAGCAGGCTCCATGCCGGGAGCCCGACATGGGACTCGATCCCAGGTCTCCAGGATTAGGCCCTGGGCCGAAGGCATATGCTCAATCACTGAGCCACCCAGGCATCCCAAGTCCTTTATTTTCCTATTCTGTGAGTTGTTTTTTTTTTTTTTTTTTCATGGTGTCCTAGGAAGCACTGAAGTTTTTAATTTTGATGAAATCCAACACATCAAACCTCTCTTTAATCACTTGTGCTTCTGATGTTGCAGCTAAGAAATCTCCAAGGGATTCTTGAGAATCCTAAAGTTTGAGAACCAGATGCCCCTTAAGACAGATTTTAGCTATTTTTATTTTTTTCATTTAATTTATTTAAAAAGTTGGCCCTGGTCCTATAGTGGTGAATAAGCCAGATAGGGTTCCTGCTCTCATGGAGTTTGTATCTACCAATGGTGGCATACTATAAGTAAATAAAAAAAAATTAGATATGCTATACATTGAAATACATTTTATATAGAAAAAGCATAGGGAGCTCTGAGAGAGAGCAGAGGTTAGAGAACCTCTTTTGGACTGGTCAGGGAAGACTTCTTTGAGGAGGTGACACTGAAGCTGTGAAGGGAAAAAAAAAAAAAAAAGAAGCTGTGAAGGGTAAGGAGTCAACCTTTGAAGAGTAGGGGAATAATATTTTATGCAGAAGGGACAGCATACTCACAGTTTTGCTTTGACTAGTTTTATGCAGACTACCGGATTGGAAAAATACTTTATTTTCAAGATGTCTTACCATATGCAGATTCTTCAAACAGCATTTAGGATTCACTTGGACAAAGCCTCTCATTATCTTAGTTCAGAAATCTTTGGGGGACTCCAAAAGGAATTACTTATGACAGTGCCTCGGAAAAGGAGACTTACTATGTATCTCTCTTTTCTTGAAAACAATTCTCACACAAAATCCATGTCATGTTTTTCACACAACTATACATGACTTAAGTGAAATAACTGATAACAATTTTTCTATCTTTTCTCTGCCTCCAAGTGACTACTGCTCACAGCTCATTATTAGCTCCAGAAGGAAAAAAAAATCTTAAGAGAGCAATTGAAAAAATGCATTTGTTGGCAGCAATTTGTATCCTTGCATGCATGCACAGTAAGTTCTAAGCTTATGAGCTATGGGAAGAAAAACCTTTGTGATAAATAATATATTTGATAACGAGCATCAGGGGAGCAAAGGCTTTCAGTTGAAGAGTTCAAAATGAAATAGAAGAAGTATGGGAAAGGTATCTTTTTAGATCATGAGTGGATATGAAGGCACAAGATCCATAATTGTTTTTCTTATTCTCTCCGTGCCAGCCTATTGTGTATCTTCTCAGACCTTTCTTAAATAACAATTTTCAAAAGGTCTAGCTCTCAGCTCTCAGGCTCTATGGCACCAGATGTCTTACTTACATTATCTCATTTTATCTTTTTAAACGCAACTGATAGGCAGGTATGAGTATGCCTATTTTATATATGAATAAGCTGAGATTCAAAAAGGTTAAATAAATAACTCCCTCTGGGTCACAAAGATTAGCCAGTGCCACAGTCCATACTGATTAAAACAAACAAATAAACTGGGGACTTCAGAATAAAAGTTTAAAATAATCTGCTTTAACACACTGCTTTAAGCTTCTTCAGCATCTGGGTCTCTGGTGACCTAGACTCTGAGAGGAGTTTCAGCTTCCGGTTTTGGACCAAATAAAGCATCCATCCCATAGGAATATTAAGGCATCCATTAACTTTTTTTTTTTCCCTCCCCATTATCCCATTTGTCCCTGAAGACAAGCTGGTGTTTGGGAAGTGCTAGACAGTAAATTATTGCTCTAAATGGTGCTTCAGTGGCCTATAACAATAAGGAAGCAGCTCCCACAGTCCCAACCGGTAGATAAGGGAATAATTAATGCCTTCATCAAAGCAGACGGATTTCGGAGGAAGCTGGGTCCTGCCCTGGGCACAGCATCAGTTTCGCTGGAGTTCGGTGAACTGGGCTTTCTAAATTCTGACCTGAGTCTTGCTTGCAGACCGGTTTTCCCTTTCTCTCTCCCTCCTTCCCTTCTGCAGTTCACCGCTGCTTTCAACTTTTCTTCCCCTTGTTTAGACTGCAGCACAGAGGACGCCGAGGCTAGGGGCCGGCCCAGAACGCGGGGAGCAAAGAGCGTGCAAGGAAGGGCTCTGCCTCCCGACCCCGCGGCGCGGCGCTCCGCGCGCGGTCCTGCCTGCTCCGGGGCCTGCGGTTCGGAGCGCGGCCGAGGCGCGCCGCACGGCGGTGTCTGCGCCCCCTCCCACCCCAGGGCCCTGGGCTCCTCGAGGGCCGGCTCCGCCGCGGGCTCCCCGGGCTCTCTCCGGGGCGCAGGACGCGGCCCCGCACCAGGCGGATGTGCCCCGGCGCCGGGGGATGAAGGAGACGCGAGCAGCCCCCGGCGGGGCGACAGCGAGGGTGGGGCCGTGCGGAGCCCGCGGCGAGGATCCGAAAGTGTGAGCGCGAGGGCGAGGGCAGGAAGGGACGGGGACGGCCGGCCCGAGGGCTGGGACTGCGACGGAGCGCCCCGGCAGGGAGGGCCCGGGCAGGGGTCCCGGCGGCGCGGCGTGGGGGCGAGACAAAGAGCGGCGGGCGCGGCGGGTCGTGGGAAGGCGGGGGAGGAGCGCGCGGGGAGGGGGGCGGCGGGCCCGGGAGGGGGGGAGCGCGGGGGGCGGCGGGCCCGGGAGGGGGGCGGCGCGGGGGGGGGGGCGCTGGGGGGGGGGCGCGGGGGGCGGGGGGCGGGAGGGGCCGCGGGGGGCGGGAGGGGCGGGCCGGCGGAGGAGGGGCGCGAGCGCCGCAAAGTTACTTGGCCTGCGCCCGGCGGGGTCCGCGTGCTGGCGGCGGGCGGCGGGAGGAGCGCGGCGGGGCTCGGCGGACTGAAACCCGAAACCTCCAGTCTGCGAGCGCGGCCGGGAGGAAGGAAGCGGCGGCGGCGGCGGCGGCGGCGGCGGCGGCCGAGGCGAGAGGCGGCGGGGCCGGGCCCTGAGCGGCGGCGGCGGCGGCGGCGGCGGCGGGGGCGGGGGCGCGGTGAGCCGGCGGGGGCGCGGGCCGGGCGGGAGCCGGGCTGGGCTCCGGGCGGGGGGGGGAAGGCGGGAGGGTCTCGGCGCCCTCCCCCCGCCTCCCCCCCACGGCGCCCCTCTTTCCCCGCGCCCCGGCCGCGCTCCGCCCGCGGGTGGGGAGCCCGAGCTCTTTGTGGGAAGACCTTGGGGGCGCGCCCCTCCCCTGCGGCCGGGGGCTTGGGACAGGCCTTTCCCGGCCCGCGCCGACCCCCACGCCGCCCGCAGCCCCTTCTAAGACCCCGGAGGGAGGACAGGGCTGGCCCGCCCGGGCCGGTGGGGGCCGTGCGCCCTCCGGGCAGGGGGCTCGCGCCGCGCTCGGGGACCCACGTGGGGGCGGGGGGGCGCCGCGGCCTCGCCCCTGGGCTGGATCCGGCGCGCACCCGGTGGGCCCGTCCTCCCTTCCTCCGGGTCGGGCTCGGGCGCTGTCTCCCCGCGGCGGGGTGGGAGGCGCGCCCAGAAGTCGCCGGGCCGACGCGGGGTGGGCGCCTCCGCCCCACTCATCTGTCAGAGGGAGATCGGGTTAGCCCTGGGGGACTTGGCCGGCCTCCTGGGCCGCAGTTCACCCCGTGCCACCTTGTAACAAAGGCATGTGAGAGGCGAATGTCCGTCGGATCGCTGGGACGCCCGGTGCGCTTCCGAGAGGTCCGCCTTCCAGTAACCGCGCAGCGGTGCGTCGGCATCACTTTATAGCACATCTCTGTGGCTGTTTTTGTTCGCTGCTGTACCTTTCACCCGCTTTTTCCAAGTGCTTTCAAGAGCAGGTCATTTGATCTTCACTGTAGAGTAGGGAGGTGGTGTGGTTTTGGAGGGAAGGGACCTTAGTGCCTTGCTGAGTCCAGTGGGGGTAATGGTAACTTCGGGCAAGCCTGTCTCAGCGTGCTAGAGGCTGGGGAGGATGGACGTCCCCGGGTCTCCTCTTTTTTAGGGTTCACCCCAGCCTCCTCTCTCCCAGTGACCTGGCCCTGGAGCTGAGCTGGGGAGAGTCACTGCATCAGGGAAATAAGTGGCCTTCCCTTCTGACCCATCTTACTGCAGCCACTGAGACAGGTGAGAAGAGGCATTTTCCAGGCCCTTCAAGCAGAAAGAGGAGGCAGGAGGACTTCAGATCACACAGACCCAGGCTCTTCAGCCACCTTTCTTTAACTGGGATTTGTGTCACCCATTCCTGTCACTTCTTCCAAAGCTCCCCTCTTTTCTTGTTCTGGCCCACACCTATCTTGTTTTGTACCTGTAAGATGTTTATAAGCACTTGTCATATACACTTTTTAATATCATTTACTTAACAGCTGGTGAAGTGCAATTAGCCTGTTATAGGTAGGGAAACAGACTCAAGAGAGGTAAGTACTCGGCTCAGGGGCCAGGATCGAACTCAGGTCTTTTGACTTTGGCAGCGCTATTCACACAGTCAGGTCCTTGAACGCAGGACTTCTCCCGGCCCCAGAGTTCTGCCACCGTGGCAGGGAGATTAGGGACTCCTCAAGAAGAGGCCTGCTTAGCATTTTAGAAACTAAATCCAAAGCCTCAGGTACTTATACCATTCTCTTTGTGTTGCAGCCCTGTGTGGTGGGAATATCAGAGACGGAGGACTGTGTGGTCAGAGGGGCTGAGCTCTTTGTTTGGGTTCCACGGAAGGCAGAATGGGCTGAACTGGAACTGACCTAAATGTCCACCAAAGGAGGTACAGTTCTGTGGTGTAAACTCTGCTGCTACCTGGGCTGGTCAGTAAGCCTTGCTGCAGGAGGAGGGCTGGCAAGGGGTTGAGGGGGGGTGCCCGTTGCTGGCTGGGAGCATGACTCGTTATAAAAAGACATGCAGGTGCCCCAGAACTCTAGCACATTATTGCTTGACCTGGATTTTAGGGGAAGCTGTAAATTTTCATGGGAATAAAAATCTCATGTTTTAAAAGTTGGTAACCAATTCAAAACAGTTTTCAAAATGTGCAGGGCAACCAAATTATGTGTGCAGGCTGGTTGTTTGCAGACTGCCAGCTTGCAACCTCTGGGTTAGACCTCAGGAAGCAATGGGATGCAATAAAGCATGACTTGAGGGGAGGAGTGGTGTCTTCTAGCTGTTTTTCCTTGAGAACAAAAAACATCAACAAAGCTGGAGATGGCTATCAGTCCTGTCTGAGTTTGGAGGAAGGGTTGACTTTATGACTCAGTACTTCATTCATTCAGCCAGTGCTAATCGCATCTGATTCTAGTCTTCCACCATGAGAATGCTTACAACGGGTATTATCTGTTTCCTTGGCCAGTTATGGGCCCAGCAGGCATTCAGGGCAGATATGTTCAGGGAAGCTGGGAGCATAAAGGAAGGCGTGTTCTATGTGAGCTGGAGTAAAACAGCAGGAGGCACATCAAATTTGGGCTTGGGTTTGTTTTTTACTCAAGTAGCAGGTGAGGGAGTGCTGCATCAAGAGCAGAATCTGAAGCCAGGCAGCCTGTACCTATCCCTGCCATTTAACAAACCTCTGACCTTGGATAAATGATAGAAAGCATGCCTAGAGGGTAGTAGCTTTTTAAAAACATGAATTATTGTAAGAGATTTTTTAAATGTATAGATAAATAAAATTCCCTGCACTTCTGCTCCATTCCCTGTCCTGGCTGAGAGGGAACCACTGTAAGTATATGATTTTCTAGGTCTTCCTCAGTGCCTGAGTATATGCCAACGGAGCCTGGAGGTATAGCTGAATATGTAACTCCTGGTTTATTGATACTATATTATAAAACGTGATAAAAATATTCTCTGTATTTCCAACTTTAGGACAAACCTTAATATATTGAAAACATTTTTAAAAATACATAAATGGGGATCATATATTATTGTGTGCTCTTTGACTTTCTTTTTTGACTAAACAATGGGACTTGGATGTCTTCCAGTATCAAAAACATAGGGGCGCCTGGCTGGCTTAGTCGGTGAAGTGTGTGACTCTTGATCTTGGGTCATAAGTTCAAGCCCTATGTTAGGTATAGAGATTACTTAAAAAGAAATAGAGGGGCACCTGCATTCCTCAGTTGGTTGAGTGTCTTCCTTCAGCTCAGGTCGTGGTCTAAGGGTCCTGGAATCGAGCTCAAAGTTGGGTTCCCTGCTCAGCTGGAGTCTGCTTCTCCCTCTCCTTCTGCTCTCCTCCCTCCCCCTGCCCCCGCTCATGCACTCTCTTTCTCTTAAATGAATAAATGAAATCCTTAAAAGAAAAAAAAGAACAGGGGTAGCCCGGGTGGCTCAGCAGTTTAGTGTCACCTTTAACCCAAGGGCGTGATCCTGGAGACTCAGGATCGAGTCCCACGTCAGGCTCCCTGCATAGGAGCCTGCTTCTCCCTCTGCCTGTGTCTCTGCCTCTGTATGTGTGTGTGTCTCATGAATAAATAAATAAAATCTTAAAAAAAAAAAAAAAGAAAAGAAAAGAACAAAGGACATATACTTCATTCTTTTTAATGGCTGCATAGTATTTCGTAGTATAGATTCACCATAATTCATTTAAACAATAGGTTATTTAGGGGCTCTTAGACCCATTCCAAGCTTCTCTCTTACAAGTAATGCTATTGTGAACACACATCTCTGTGTACATGAGAGTATTTCTGGATAAAACTTACTCCTCCAAGTGAAGCTGGTAAGCCAAAGGGTATTTTACTTTAAGCATTTATTTAAGTAGATTTCCCTTTGTTTACTGGGATCTGGTGATTATGCAGGAAAAAAGATTGAATTTATTTACTTAGGTTTACTTTGGGGATAGATAGTATATATAAAGTACAACATTCAAAGGGTGTAAAAGGTAATACCTTCCTCCTACCTCAGCCCTTTTTCCCTTTTTGGACGCAACTAATTTTTCCAGTTTTTGTGTATTTATCTGGAGATAGTCTGTGCATCTGTAGGCAAATAAAATGTGTCTTCTGTTTTCTCCTTCTAAAAAATAAATATAATAGTATTCTATTTTGCTACCTCATTCTGCTTATGGAGTTTTACAAAGTTAACAAACCTCTTAGAGACCATTCCCTATCGAATTTCTATGCATTTTAGGTTCTCCCAAGTTTACGTTTAAAAAAAAAAAAAAAGATTAATCAATGTACACTCCTTCATATTGCCCCATGAAATCCTTTTCCAGTTTTCCTGTCGAATTGTGATTTCATCAATTTTTGAGGCTCTTCCTAAATTCTGGACTTTAATTCTTTTCTTGTTAATAAATCACATATCTTGCCTTTTATGTGTTCCTCCCCAGTTTTGCTTTGCTATGCCTTTGATGTGCCCAAGTGATGACTTTACACAGCTGAATCTGTATTGCTTTTCTGTGGAACTTCAAGTGTTTGGACCTGCTTGGGAAGCTGTCTCCTATCTCAAGATTACCTGTTCTAATATTTTCTCTTTTCCTTCCATTCTTTCTTTGCTTTTGTTCATTGAAACGTATTTTACATTACTGTTTCTTCTGTCTTTTCTCAGGTTCCCTCATCTATGACACTTGGGAAGTCGGGGTTTGAATTTGCCTGTGAGCCTCGTAGTCCATATGGGAGCTCTGTTTTCTTTCATGTTTTAGAGGAACTTTTTTTTTTTTAAAATCAGGTCTTAAGGATGAGCTCTTCCCTGGGTGGGAGAAGATGGAAAATGGGCATTCTCAGCAGACACATTGCTGTGCAAAGTCATGGAACAGAGGAATAGCACTGGGTGTTTGGAGAAGTGGGAGTGATTCAGAGAGCTGCAGTGGAGGGTGCTGCAAATGAATGTGTTGTGCAGGTGGCTGGGCCAGGCCTGGCCTGACCACGCTGGTTAGGAGTCGATCAGTCTAGCAGCGCTGGGGAGTGGTGAGGGAGACCAGAGGTAAGAAGATGAAATAGAAATGTCCGGGGATCCCTGGGTGGCGCAGAGGTTTGGCGCCTGCCTTTGGTGGTGCCTTGGTCCTGGAGACCCAGGATCGAATCCCACGTCGGGCTTCTGGTGCATGGAGCCTGCTTCTCCCTCTGCCTATGTCTCTGCCCCCCTCTCTCTCTCTGTGTGCGTGACTATCATAAATAAAAAAAAGAAAAAAGAAAAAGAAATGTCCGGTAGTCATTGTGGGGAAAGATGGTGAGGCTTGGAGCTGGGGTAGTGGCAGTGACCATGAATTTTGAGTTAGAATTTACTGATGCAGTAGATGTCTGTGATAAGGAATGGAACCAGCCAACATTTATTGCTCTACGTACAGCATCTCACTGAAACCTAGCAAGTCCTATGAAAATCTAAGGCTCAGATATGTTTATTAACCTCCCCAAGGTCACACACAATGTTAGTCAGGGCCTTAGCCCCCTCAGGATTACCTAGCACGAGTACTCTCTGATGTCCTAGGTTTCTGTGTTGAGTGATCTGGGTGGGTGGTGATGTTTTTCCTAGAGTAGTGAAAAACATGAAGAATAGCATATTGAGATGGTAGACGCAGAGACGATGAATTCCATTTTGCACGTGTTCTAGCTGAGGTGCCTGGGTGTGACATATGGGAGGAAACACTCACTGGGTGGGTGGATATGAATCGGGAATTCCAAAGAATTGTCCAGGATATAGATGGGGATTTTGGAGTCCTCACCATTTAAGTTGGTATATACAGAGAGCACACCGAGAGAGATGCTAGGTATTGAATGGGAGTCCTCCTTTTACAAGTGATGAAGATCCAGTTTACATTGGCTTAAGCAGAAAGGAAAGTTATTGGCTCACACCACTAAAAAGCTCAAGAGTGGCTTCAGGCATGGGTTCCAGGTTCAAACGATTTTGTTGGGACTCATTTTCTTACGTGCTCTGGTCTCAGGCTCTCCCTTCAAGATGGCTAGGGAATGCTACCAGGTTCAAATCCAGTGGGAGAGGGGAGCTGTCTTTCTCCCAGCTACCCCAGCAACAGGCCCTACGCTTCATAAACTCAGTGGCTCAGAGGGAGTCGGAATGTACTGGTTGGCGTGGCATAAAGCATATGCCATATCCGTGAAGGCACATGGACTTCAGGTCTACAAAGGGTGACTCTCCAGGAGAGACTTGGGGACAGCTCTCAGAGCAAAGGGATATAGGGGGATAAGCAGTTAATTCCCTCTACAGATGGGAGAGGAAGAAGTAGTGTGGCAGAGGGCATCCTGGTAAGCAGGGGCACTGACGGGAGCTTAAGGAGGCATGTTGGATTTGGTGAAGAAGTCATCCTTGCTCAAAACAAAGACAGTCATCTGTTTGACACTTGACAGGGACTGCCTTCTAGAGGGCTCACCTTCCTACCTGCATTCTACACCCCACGGTTCTGCGGAGCTGTAGTGACAGTCAGGACATTGGGCTCTACCGATGATTACGGTAATCACATATGTAGCTAAGTAACTCACTCACTTCTCTGGGCTTCTCTTTCATCATCTGTAAGATAACATGGCTACACTGAATTGCTCCTGTGGCCTCTTTTAGTTCTGAAATACTGGAGATGAATGAATCTCATCACTTCAAACCACCTTGTTACCGCAACTCTGGTCCAAGCCTTTATCTATCACTTGGGCTTCAGCAGCCACCTTCTAACTGGTGTCCCTGCCTCCGCCATCACCCCACATCTGTTCTTGACCCAGTAGCAATGTGACCCTTTTAAAACATGTCAGTCACATTGCTCCAGGGGTCTCTGTCACACATGGGCTTTTATCCATGCTCCTCACCATGGTCTGGTGCCCTCTGTGATGTCATCTAGCTGGTCTGCTGGTCCCTCTTCTACTTCGCCCCAGCATTCTCACCATTCCTTAAACTCAGCAAGCTCATTCTGCCTTAGGGCCTTTGAACAGCTTCTTCCCTTGGCCTGAAATTCCTTTGCATTGTTTTCTGCTTTGATCAACTGTCTCCTGGGAGAGACCTTCTGACTACCCACTCCCCCAATCACCCATTCCTTCCCCTTTCACCCTGCTCTTTCTTCATGGCATCTACCACTATCTGTAATTATTTTGTGTATTTATTGTCTCTTTGTTTACAGTCTGTGTCTCCTCCCCCATGACTGTGAGCTCTGGAAGAGAGATTTCGGTTCCATTTTCAGTTCTGTGTCCTAGTGGCTTAGCACAAAGTAGGAATTCAGGAAACCTTTCTGGGGATCGCTGAGTGACGGATGGGAAGGGGGAAGCTCGGAGTATCCAGGAACCCGTGGCAATGTGGTAAGGGTGGGAGGGGACATTCTTTATTCCTCAGGGCTTTTTGTGATGGCCTCTGTCTCAGATAGTCATTAGATAAAAAAAACCTACTGACCCAATGTGAAGCCCATTGTGGGGCTCGATCTCATAACCTTGAGACCATGACCTGAGCCAAAATCAAGAGTCAAACACCTACCTAACTGAGCTGCCCTGGCACCCATTTATTTCTCTTTTTGGTAGCTCATTATTAGTGTATAGAAATGCATCTGATTTCTGTGTGTTAATTTAGTATCCTGGGACTTTACTGAATTCATTCATTAATGTTTGCTTTTTAAGATTTTTTTTTTTTAATTGAGAGAGAACACAACCAGGGCAATGGCAGGCAGAGGGAGAAGCAGGCTCCCCACTGAGCAAGGAGCCTGAAGTGGGTCTCCATCCCAGGGCCTTGGGATCGTGACCTGAGCTGAAGGCAGATGCTTAACCTGCTGAGCCGCCAGGCACCTCCAGTTTTACTTTTTCCTTTGCAATTTGGATGCCTTTTATTTCTTTTTATTGCCTAGCTGCTCTGGCAAAGTCATATAATCCTCTTGACAATCACATAAAGTTGGTTAATTTCACTCTCTTTTTCCTGTTGGGGAATTTGAAGCTTAGAGAGGTTACATGACATACACAGGTCATATGAAATTCAAACCTTGTTTCTGTCAAGGTCCCAAAAACTGGTTTTTATATTGAATATCAGATCAACTTAGATGTTAAAGAGTAGGGGGCATATAAAATATTTTCTCCCACATGCAAGGTGCTGTTGGGAATTCATAGGGGAAACTGAGGAAGAATTAATAAGTTTTCTGGAGGAGTAAGTGTCCTTACCTAAAATAAAAACTTGTGCTAAGACCTGCATATTTTGACAGAATAACTAAAATGTAAAAGGAAAGCTATAGGTAGTAAGACATAGGAAGGGTCACTGTGGAGGTGGAATGTTCCAGAAAGTTTTCTTCAAAATTTTACTGTTAAGGGATACCTTGAGCTAGATGTTATTCACATAAGTGGCAACAAAGGTCAGGGACCAGGAATGGCATATGGTAGTGCTTTCCAAGCTTCCCAGGCTGTGTGGATCCTCCTCGGCTTTTAACATCACTTCAGCTGGAGAAAATGCTTAATTACAAAAAGCTGCTTTGAATCAATAACGATGTGAAAAACGAATGTTAATTTTATCGACCACAATGGCATCTGTAGACATTTGAAGAATAGTAGTTCCATATGCAAGACTTCATTTGTTTGGTCTACAGTCAACTGCCACCCACAGTCTGGAAAGCATGACTTTGAGGATGTGTGATAGGATAGTTTGTAGAGGAAATAAAAGGGAAGATATCCAAGAACTAGTAACACTCTGCCTTGTTACACAGGCCAGGGCAGATAGGGTCTGTCTCTTCAAGAAGTAGGCTTGGCCTTTTGGAAAAAAATTTTTTAAGATCTTATTTATTTATTCATGAGAGACACAGAGAGAGAGGCAGAGGCATAGGCAGAGGGAGAAGCAGGCTCCCTGCCAGGAGCCTGATGCAGGACTCGATCCCAGGATCCCAGGATCACTACCTGAGCAAAAGGTAGACGCTCAACCACTGAGCCATCCAGGTGCCCTAATTTTAGTATTTTTTTAAGTAGCAAGAAGGAAACTGCAATATTGTTGAGCCTCGTAGTTAGATTTTATACCACCAGAAAGCTGGATACGTAAGTGCAGACAAATATACTATACAGTGAAGGTCTAATGTTACAATTTTCCAAAAGATTTAGAAGTGATACTACTTTAAAACATTTAAACAATGTCCTCAATTTTAGCAATATGAATTTAGCTTGCTAGGCTCTAGGAAGATAATGAATAAAACAAATAAGGGTAAAAGCCAATTAACATAATAACATTGTTTATCTCGTGGTAGAACTACCTAGTGTGCCAGGATGCCCTGTGTCCCATGGTTCATTCACATATTCAGTTATTTATCACATATATTGAGTACCTGTAATTTGTCAGTCACTATTCTTAACTGGTGAGGAAATTTGCAGGTCAGACTTTCTTGTGCTCATGAAGCATATAGTCTTGAGGGAGAGAAAGGCATTAATTAACAAGATAAATAAGTATGTGCATCTGAACTAAAGAGAAAAAGTAAGGAAAGGACTGGAGCCACAAAGTGTTGGAGAGGGTTATGAAAAGCAGTGTGGGCTGGGAAGGCCTTGCCCAAAAGGTGGTTTGAATTAAAACCTAGAGGAAATGGGAGAGCAGCCCCCAAAGATATCTAGGATAAGGGCATTCCAGGCATAGAAATAGTAAGTGCAAAGGCCCTGTGGTAGATGTGTGTTGATGTATCTGTGCAATAGTGAGGAGCCAGTGTGGTTGAAGTGGGTATAAAAAGCAGGTTTTATTACAAGGTTGAATAGTAATGGAGAGCTACATCATCTAGGAAACTGCAGGGCTTATTCTGAGTGATACCTTTTTAGGATTATGAGTAAAGCAGTGACTTGTTCATTTGTTTTGGCCTCTGAACAGGCTCATTCTGGTTGCTGTGTTGAGAATGGGGACACTATGGTAGATGCAGGTAGGCTAGCGAGGAAGGTATTTTAATAATCCAGAGAGAAGGTATAACATAGCCTGGACCAGAGTGATGGTAGCAAAGATAGTAAAACATAGTTGAATTCTAGAAGCATTCCAAAATCAGAGCCCATAGATTTGCTAACAAATCAGATAGGAGGAGAGAGAGAGAGAGAGAGAGTAAGGAGTCAGGAGTGACTCCTCAGTTTAGGGTTTGAGCAACTGGGAGGATGGGGGAGCCATAATATGAGAAAGAAGAACGTGAAAAGAGAGGTCTGACAGAATCTAGTTCCGGACGTGCTAGGCATGCCATGCTGGTGACATCTGACTGGAGATGTGGAGTAGCCACTTGCACGTATGAGTCGGGAGCTCTGGGGGAGTGGCACTGGCTTCTCTCTGCCCGAGCGAGAGATCCTGCCGGGACCATTGGCCCACCACACTCATGTCTGGCAGCAGTGGCAGGTAATTGGGAGCCGCCTTGGGCAGTCCTGACTTGGCCTGACCCAGCTTTGCCTTTGGGAGCTGCTGGGTCCCAGTTCCAGGCAGGATGGCCGCGGGCCAGCACGGCGGAGGCTTTCCCGAGCCTGCCCTGGAAAAGCTGGCGTTTCTGCTGTTCTCCCACCCAGGGGTATCATGTGGTCCGGGCTGGCTGTCCAGTGGCCCTGGCACAGGAAAGCTAGCCGCCTTGTGTGCAACTGGAAGAACAGTTTCTTTAGTAGGTCTTGCACGACCTTCAGGTTGCTAAAACTTGCCCAGAGAGCTGTCTGTGGTCACACCCTCCACACTGCCCTCCCTGCCTTTTCTCTCTGGACTTAGGACTCTCCCCTGGTGAGTTGTCTTCATCGAGACTGCAGCTGGCTGCTTGTGGACTCTCTGGGAGGCAAAATGGACCATCCCCTGTCCCCGTTGACTGGGAAACACCAGGGTGATGCTGGCAGTGGCTGGTGTTGCTGATGGCGGCCTGGGACACAGGCCAGTGACCCTTTGAAAAAATTCAGCAGACAGCCCACAGCTCCACGTCCACCTTGGCTTGGTACTGAGTGTTCTCACATCCTCCACCGTGCACGACAACTGCAACAAAGGAGTCTGATGACCAGAAAGTTGAATTTCATCTTCCTGGAGACGAAGGGTTTTCCTTAGGGTACTCAGCTGGTGGCGGGGGTGGGGGGGTCACTGTGCCCGAGGAGCCGGTGAGGATGGTCTGGGCCGGACACAGCTCATACCCTCTGTTGCTGGAGGAGAGGACTCCAGAGGCCCTCTGACAGTGTGTGAGCATAGCCACTACCTTCACTGGATGACTCCCCAATCCCTGTCAGAGGAGTGAGAGAGGAGGAATCCAGATACATATGTTTTTCAGCTTTTTATTTATTTATTTTTTTTTTCGAAAATTAATAAGGCAAAGATCAGTCTTATATAAGTTAGAAATTTTTGCATTTCTGAATTTATACCTAACTCATGGCTGAGATTTTTTTTTTTTTAATTTTTATTTATTTATGATAGTCACAGAGAGATAGAGAGAGGCAGAGACACAGGCAGAGGGAGAAGCAGGCTCCATGCACCGGGAGCCCGACGTGGGATTGGATCCCGGGTCTCCAGGACCGCGCCCTGGGCCAAAGGCAGGCGCCAAACCGCTGCGCCACCCAGGGATCCCGTTTTTCAGCTTTTTAAATTGTATTTAACCTAAAGCTTGCCATCCTAGTCATTGTTACTTCACAAATCAGTGGTACCGACTACATTGTGCAGCCTTTCCCACTGTCCATCTCTAGAACTCTTTTCATCTGGTAAAACTAAACCCATTAACCAATCCCCCTCCCTTCCACCCCTCCCTCCTGGCACCCACCATTCTGCATTCAGTCTAATTCTGGCCGCTCTGAGCACCTCACATTAAGTGCGATCATGCAATATTTGTCACTCTGTGGCTGGCTGACTCCACTCGACATAGTGTCCTCCAGCTTCATCCATGTCGGAGCCTGTGTTAGAATCTCCTTTGGAAAGCTAAATAATATTCCAGCCTGTTGGTGTTCCGTGTTTTGCTTATCCATCATCACTCAGTGGATGCTTGGGTGCTGCCTCGTTTTAGCTAGTGTGAATAATGCTGTTGGGAACATGGGTGCACAAGTATCTCTTTGAGACCTTGCTTTTAGTTATTTTAGGTTTATAACCAGAAATGGAACTGCTAGATTGTATGGCAATTCTGTATTTAACTTTTTGAGAAACCCTTGTGCTGTTTTCTGCAGCGGCTCTATCAGTACATTCCCACCAGCAGTGCAGAAGAGTTCCAGTTTCTCCACATCCACATCCTCACCAACACTGGTTGTGGGGTTTTTCCCCTTATAGTAGCCATTCTAACGAGTATCAGGTGATATTTCCTCAGAGTTTTATTTGCTTTTCCTAATGCCCAGTGATGTTGAGCATCTTTTCATATGCCTGCTGGCCATTTTACAGCTCTTTTTTACACACAGATGTTTTCTAGGTTGTTGTTGAATTTTAGGAGTTCTTAATACATTCTAAATATTAAATCCCTAACCAGATCTATGATTTGCAAACATGTTCTCCCATCCTGTGGGTTGCCTTCTTCCTCTGTGGATAGCACTTTTAGATGTACAGAATTTTAAAATCTTTGTGAAGTCCAGTGTGTCTATTTTTTTCTCTTTTCATACCCTTGTTTCCTGTCCAAGAAGTGATTGCCAAATTCCATGTGGTGACTTGGTTTTTTGTTTTTGTTTTTAATTTATGATAGTCACAGAGAGAGAGAGAGAGAGGCAGAGACACAGGCAGAGGGAGAAGCAGGCTCCATCCACCGGGAGCCCGACGTGGGATTCGATCCCAGGTCTCCAGGATCGCGCTCTGGGCCAAAGGCAGGCGCCAAACCGCTGCGCCACCCAGGGATCCCTGGTATATTTTTTGTTGGTTCTTTAAGCTTCAGTCACCCTGCTCTCCCATTTATTTGTTGTTTCTTTCCCTCTTTTAATAAACTTATTATACCAATAGATCAGTAGCATATTTTAGACTTAGTAAATCTTTATGAGCCATTCCACAGACAGGGCAAGTATTCCCAGTAGAGGAGAGGCAGAAGCAAAAGCAAATTGGAAATGGAAACATATGGCATAGCAGGCTGGAGCAGAAAGCCCACGAATGGGTTGGTGGGTGAGAAATTTGAAATGTAGGTGAGGCCACACCGTGTTGAATCTTCTACCATGGTGAATGGTTAGATTGTAGATAGATGGTAGCATCACAGCCATTGGACCAAGTTGTAGAGCTGCTACAACCTATTGTCCTCTCAAACTAAGCACTTAACCTTTCTGAGCCTCAGTTTCCCCATTTCATTTATTTAGCAAACACGTGATTCCAAACACTATGCTGAACACTGTAAAAATATTAACTCATTTACTTCTCTCACCAACCCTATGAGGCAGGTGCCTGAGCAAGAGGATTGTCCCCATTTTAAAGAAGGGAAGCTCATGCCCAGAGAGTTTAAGTAACATGTCAAGGTCCCAGAGCCAGTAAGTAGTGGAGCTGGGATTTGAATCCAGGCTCTCTAGTTCCAGAGTTCATGCTTAACCGTGTTATGCTGTCTCTCTGAAACGAGAAGCATAATTCCTACCTCTAAAAGTTACCCAGATGATCTGATGAGATGATGCACATAAGGGCACGTTGTATGTCGCACAGTATTTTCCGAACACTTTATTATTAGTTAAAAGTAATTAAGCAACACTGTGGACATGGATGAGATTCTCAAGGGTATAGGGAGAAAGGGATGGATCAAGGAGCAAGCCTTGGGAAATGTCTGTGCTGAGGAACGAGGGTTTGGTTTTGGGAAGACCTTGAGCAGACTCACTGTTGACCTATGTGGGACAGGGTCACAGTCAGTGAGGAGCCCTGACCTCCAGCCTGCTAGTCTCTACAAATAGATGCCGTGAAGGGCAGTGAGGTACTCAAATGGATGATGTTTGTGCAGAGGGGACTGAAGCCAGGTCTCTCCCGCTGGCGCACCAGGAACCCAGTCGGGGACTGTAAGGCTGTTCGGATTCTGACTGTAGCTTTTTTTCCTTCTGCGGTGCATTTTCCCAAGCAGACTAGAGCTCACACTTGCCCTACATGTGAAGTGAGAGGCTTGGAACTAGGACATTACTAGGTTTGTGGTGGCCTTGTGGGGACAGGAGCGAAGTGCACAGTGCATGGTAGCAGACTCTGGGCTAGCTGGGCAGGCCTCCCTCTGGGGTTGCTGAGGCCAGCTTGCCGCACCTGCCATTTTGGGGACAACTTTGATGTCAGTGCAGGGGAAAGATGGCAGGATGATGGGGATCCTGGGGATCCCTGGGGAAACGCAGGCATCTTGTGATCCCTCTCTGGCTCTCAGTGAGTTGTGTGGTCTGGTTTGAAAGTGGGAGGGGAGGGGTTTACTGTCTATCTCAGTTACCTTGGTGCAAAGCCAGGTAGCTATTAGAACCTTCTTTCCAACTGCACCTCCCCAGCTGGTGATTGATGTGTATAAAGCGCTTGGAGGTGCTGAGATGAAGAGGACCTGAGAGAATTGCCAAAACAGTGCTGTACTGACCTCACCTGGGCTTGTTTGAAGTGGTGTTTAGGAATACTTCCTCGCCTGGAGGGTTGTTTATTTGAGTATCTTATGTACCTGCCTGGCTCTTGATTGGTATTTACTTTCTTTAGCAGAGGGTAGCTGGTGGTCCCAGCTTTTGGGCTGCTCAGTCTCCTTTTTTTTTTTTTTTTTTTAAGATTTTATTTATTTATTAATGAGAGAAACAAGGAGAGAGGCAGAGACACAGGCAGAGGGAGAAGCAGGCTCCTTGAGGGGAACCTGATGTGGAACTCGATCCCAGGACCCTGGGATCACGACTTGAGTCGAAGGCAGACGCTCAACCACTGAGCCACCCAGGCGTCCCTACTCAGGCTGCTCACAGAGTGGGGTGGCTGTGGAGGAGAAAGTGAACTAGGTATAATTAAGAATGTCAGAAGAGAATCTTCTGCCAAAAGAATCTTTTTCTATAGAAGACTTAGGGAGAGGACAGGTGTGTCTCATCCTGTCTGGCAGCCCTGTGTTAGAGAAGTGTCTCCTTCTGACCAATACGGCCTCCTAGCAGCCCCCTGAGCCAGGGCCAGTTGTATGCAGGCTCTTGGGCTGAACCTTTTTTAAAAAAATTTTTTAAAGATTTTATTTATTTACTTGAGAGAGAATGAGAGCACACAGGGAGAAGCAGACTCTCTGATGAGTAAGGACCCTGACATGGGGCTCCATTCCAGGACCCGGAGATCATGACCTGAGCCGAAGGCAGATGCTTTACCAGCTGA
The DNA here is from genome assembly GCF_048418805.1 of Vulpes vulpes. Lineage (NCBI taxonomy): Eukaryota > Metazoa > Chordata > Mammalia > Carnivora > Canidae > Vulpes > Vulpes vulpes. The sequence goes on along the minus strand of NC_132792.1, from coordinate 130,049,372 downwards.
GCCCCCCAGGCCGACTCAGCCTCACTTACAAGGGGTGGAGGGCAGGGGTGGCCTCCTTTTCTTTGTAGAGGCTTGTAGGCTGGGCCACAGATCTCCTGATCCCAAAGAGACCGCACTCTGGGGATGAAAAGGAGTCCATGATGCTTCTGTCCATGAGTCTGCAACAAGAAGGAAGGGATAAGAAGGTTTTTAGGATGAGGCTGAGGAAGGCCGAGCTGTGCCTGAGGAGTCAGCCTAATCTTAAAAAAGGGAAGGTTCTTGGGATTAATCTCCAAAAAAGTGGGGTCTTGACATTTTGTATGAAGACCATGGCATATCAAGTATTAGCTGGGATTCTTTAAGTTGCAAGTGACAGAAACCCAGCTTAGTTGGCCTCAGTGAAGGAGAAAATATACTCAAGAAGAACAAGAAGATTGAGAGTCTCAAATTATTTCATCAGCTTCTTTGGATGGATCCATTGCATTCCCTCTCCCTCTTTCACTATCCTTCCCTCAGCTTTGCCCATGAGCGCTCTCCTCAGAGTGCCAGAGAGCCAGCTGCTCCACCTATAGGCCCAGTTTATCAGCCAACCAAGCTCTGGTAGCTAGTCTGTCCTTCAGCAGATCCAGCCAAAGTCCTGAGTCATGTGGCCATAGCCAAAAAATGGAGGAAGCATCCTTTCCCATTGTGAAATCAGGGTAGACCTTCCAATGCTAACACTAGAGAGAGGGAGACCTGTGGGAAGAGCTTGCTGTGTGCCAGATGCTGCTCTAGGCACTTGGTACAAATAAACGTAAACTCAGTTCTCATAATGACTATGAGGAAGATATATTCTTTTTATAGATGAGGAAACAAGTCAATAAGTTTTTGTATCTAATAAGTAGAGAAGTTAGACCTCACACCCAGGCGGTTTAGCTGTGCTGTTTGTACACTTCACCCCCAGGCCACCGTCTTTTTCTGACAAATGTGAGATGACAGTGGTCTGAGCAGGAAGGATGGCCACTACAACTTGATGAAAATCAGAGTTCTAGGTAAAAATATGAGGTGAGATCATACTATCCAAATTTGCACAATTAAACAAGAGAGGTAATCTACCCTTACCTTGTAGTAATTCTGTTTTTGCAGATCAAGGTACTTGTAGGATTACTTCTTGGAAATTACCATGCAAACTGGTTTATAAAACACAATAAATACCTGTCTCAATATTCCGTAACACTGCGTTATTTTTTAACCCAAAATAATACTGTATCAAGATTTGGCTTTGAATGACTTGAAGCCATCGCCAGCAATCCAACCCAGCAGACTGTTCACCGTCTCTAGGAATGGCCAAGAGGCCAAGGTAACTCCAGAAGAGGTACATCCGTGCTACACTGAGCCACGGCAGGAAAGAGGAGGGAATGTGAAGCCTTCCCTGGTAACCTGTCAGGAGTAACTTCTGATTCGTTTATTAAAACCCCAGTCATGCCTCTCATTCTCTCTCTTTTACAAATAAATAAAATCTTAAGAAAAAAAAAAAACTACCTCAGTTATGGAACACATGTGTTGTTTCTCAGAGATACGGCACAAGGCAACAAGGCAGGGCACAGTGAGTGTGGGAGTTCTGAACCACCTTTGTGTCTGGCGGCAGAACTGGCCCACAGAGTGGTAATGTGAGTCACACGTGAATTTGCTTCCATTCAATGGGCCCCGGCTTGTCAGGCCCTGGGTAAGCGGGCTGCCTGCCAGGACGCCTTTGCTGGCTGGGGCAATCTGAGTCCTCTCTCTTGTTCTTTAAAGGTACACCCCTGGGGGATTTGTTGGGGTTGTGCCTCCCCACTGTACAAGTTGGGAGGCCTCCTGGCAGAGGCCGGGATTTTGGAGTTCCCTGGTGGGCAGCTCTTTGGCCCACACACCCCTTCTGCCTCCTGGGAAAGGTTGGACCAGAGAGCCTCAGCTCTGCAGGCAGCCCTGGGTTCTCTGGTCCTACAGTTCAGAAGTGTGCCTGTTGTTGCCTCTGGAGAGTAACAGGGGAGAGTACTGCTTTACTAATTCTTTTCCCTGTCTTTTCTATGTTTTTTTTGTCTGTTTAGGTTTGGTTTTTGGTTGTTTTTTTTTTTTAAGATTTCATTCATTCATTCATTCATTCATTCATTCATTCATTCATGAGAGACACAGAGAGAGAAGCAGAGACATAGGCAGAAGGAGAAAGAAGCAGGCTCCATGCAAGGAGACTGATGTGGGACTCCATCCCAGATCCCAGGATCACACCCTGAGCCAAAGGCAGATGCTCAACTGCTGAGCCACCCAGGCGTCCCTGTTTGTTTGTTTTTTTAAAGATTATTTGTTTATTTGAGAGAGCGTGTGTACACATAAGCATGAGCAGGAAGGGGAGGGGCAGAGGGGGAGGGAGAAGCAGAATCCCTGCTCAGCAGGGAGCCTGATGTGGGGCTCAATCCCAGGACCCTGGGATCATGACCTGAGCTGAAGGAAGACACTTAACTGACTGAGCCACTCAGGCGCCCCTTCCCCTGTCTTTGGATTTTAAGTTCTGCATCCTATTTTTATTCTTTTACATTGTTAATACTCATATTTAGCAATGACAAACTTATGGAAGCTAGTCCTTCATCTACAGATAATTATTGAGTGTACCAACTACATACCACACACTTGTGCAGGTGCTGGGGAAGCAGCCCTAACCAAAGATCCTGCCCTGAGTACTTAATAATCTGGACTCTTTCTACTCTAACCATGCCTTTAAGAGCTTCCATTTTGCTTAGTATTTTAATTTTGCCCTGGTTTCAAAGCCTCTAAATTAGCTCTTTTTTTTTTAATATAAAATTTATGGCTGATGTTTAACTTTTTAAATTTAAGCTTCATTTTTAAGCAGTTGTTATTTAGATTTATGCATAAATTTGCCAGTTTCTTTTCTAACAGTTGATTCTTGCATGCTGTTTATTTTTTGGATTTTGGGTTCCTTCATGAAATGTGTCTTTAAGTGGATCATTCAGTCAGTTTACAATTAGTAAACTTTCAGGTTTTGTTTGCCTCAAAAGTGTATTGTGCCCTCTCTTGGATGATATTATAGAACTTTAGGGAAAGAGTTCTTTTCCTCAGTCAGCACTTTGAGAGATCCTTCCACGGTTTTTTGGCCTCTATTTTCTGTTTTCTTCAAAAGAAGAGTCTGCTGTTTATTTAATGTTACTTCTTTATCAGAAAACTTGCTTTTACTATTTTCTCTGTGTCTTGATGTTTGGCATTTTTCATTGTGATGTGCCTTGATGCAAACTTTTTCTAATTTACTCTTAGAATTCGAGATAACCCTTCATTCTGAGGACTTGTGTCTTCCTTTAATTCTAGAAAATGTTCAGTCATCTCTTTAAAAATTGTGTCAACCTTGATGTGGACAGTCAAGGCCCAACTGAATGCAAGTTGGGTGCTTTAGACTCAAGTAACAAAACTGAAAATAGGTCTAAAAATCATTTTAAGAAATGTATTTCCTGTAACAAGCCAGGATGAGTGACTCGATGGTTTGCTAATTCAGCGGCTCCAGGATTGACCATCTCCTTGCTGTGCATAACATGCTGGCTTAGCACCTCTGAGGATCCCAAGATGCCTGCCTTAGGGCCCTCAGGAAAAGATTTGTCTTCTGGGGTCTTTATGAGATCAGAGCAGCTTTCCCCAGATACCTCGATTTCCACCCCTGCCAACCCCCGACTTCTCCTCTTGACTACTTGGCCAGGATTGCATGGAGAAAGGGACACAATGATTACTTTAGACCAACCAGGATTTAGCTCCCAGATCTAGGGATAGGATCAACCATCTTGGAGTCACTGGGAGGAGGATTACACCAGAACCAAGTCAGAGGTCTGCCAGTAAGGAGAAGAGCCAGAGTGGTGGTTGGGTAGGCACCCAGCAGCATCTGCTACCTACATTCTTCACTCTTTTGCTGCCCTTCTTTTTTTTAATTTTTTTTTTTTTTAAATTTTTATTTATTTATGATAGTAACAGAGAGAGAGAGAGAGAGGCAGAGACATAAGCAGAGGGAGAAGCAGGCTCCATGCACCGGGAGCCTGATGTGGGATTCGATCCCGGGTCTCCAGGATCGCGCCCTGGGCCAAAGGCAAGCGCCTAACCACTGCGCCACCGAGGGATCCCTTTTGCTGCCCTTCTATTGAACTTATGTTGGATCTTCTTATCTGTCTTTTGTAAATCTTGACTTTTCATGTTTTCAGTTTCTTAATCGAATTTTGGGTAATTTCCTCAGAGCCATCTACCAGTTTACCATCTTTCTCTTTAGCTAAATCTGCTGTTCAGCATAACCATTGAGTTTTTAATTTTGACAACAAAAATTTTAATTTCTAGAATCTCAATAGGATTCTTTTTTTCTCAATTGCTTACTATTTTTTCATGGTATCTTGTTCTTTCATTATGGTTCTTAGCCCTTTTCTTTTTAAAGCTTTCAATAATATTTATATTATAGTCTCATTCAACTTTTTCTATTAATTTAAGTTCTTGGAATGTCAATTCTGTTTTTTGTTCTGATTGTCACTCATGATGAACACTATGCACTCACCTTCACTGAGTGTTTGTTTTGTGAATGTGGAAATTTACCACAGACCCATTTTATGTTTACTTTTGTCAGCATTAATTTTTACATGGATTTATTAGTTTGGATTTCTGCCCCATGCAGAATGCATGGATTTGGTACCTGCATCAGCATGGCATATGACTCAGTGTTTGCTTTCTCATGGCAGGAGGTGTTTTTCATGCTCCACCCAGAGCCTCAGGTAAATGACTGTGGTTTTTTTTTTTTTTTTTTTTTTTTTTTTTTTTTTTGCTTCCCTCTGCCAGCGGGAAGAACTTTTCTAATCTCTTATTCACGGAGGGGGCTGCGCTTCTAGAACCCATGGTTTATACAGGCATTGGTTCCAGTTCTCTGCCTTGTGGAGCTCAGAATTGCCCTCCCACAGAAACCACCTCAGCCCCAGGGCTCTTGAACTGGATCTAACACTCTTTTGGCCGTAGGTGTGGGATTTTAACTGACTTTGAATTTTCTCCCTATTTTTGGTACCTGTGGATTTCTCTCTCTTGGCTTTTCTTTTCCTTTTTAAAAACTTGGGTCACATTTAAGCCAGCATTTCAGTGAATTTGGAGTGGGAAAGACATTCATGTAGGCTGAGTCCACCATTTTGCCAGATAGGATTCCCTTAATGAGTGAAAAACACTCTGCTTAGCTTGAGGAATAAAGCACGTATTTTCTCATTTACTTTTTTATTTTATAGTTTCATTCTTTTAGTCTTTCTGACTGCATTTCAGGGACTTTCCTTGGAAGCTGTTTCTGTATATTTGAATAGGGAGTTCATACTGATGCCTCCTGTACCAACCTAACACTACAGGGTCCGTCCTCTCCTCTTCTTCTTCCATAATCTGTGCCTCCTTTCTCCCACAGACATACATACTCAGTTGCTCTACACTCAGAATAGTCGTAAAATTACAACACCATTAACATCAAGCCTACTAAATAAACTTGGTAGTTCTTTAATATATACCATTAACAATTTGTAGTCAAAATACTGTATTTTATTTAATTATTTTTTAAAGATTTTATTTATTTACTCACAAGAGACACACAGAGAGAGGCAGAGGCATAGGCAGTGGGAGAAACAGACTTCCCTGTGGGGAGACCGGATGTGGACCTCAATCCCAGCACCCTGGGATCACAACCTGAGCCGAAGGCAGATGCTCAACCACTGAGCCACCCAGATGCCCCCCAAATACTGTATTTTAAAAGCTACTTGATAGAACTTTTTTGTCTGTATGGTTATGTTATCAATCGAATATATAGTTAGGCCTAATTTTTCTGTTGGCAATAATTTTGTCTCCTTTTTTTAAAGATTTTATTTATTTATTCATGAGAGAGAGAAAGAGTCAGAGACATAGGCAGAGGGAGAGAAGCAGGCTCACTGCAGGGAGCCAGATGTGGACCGTGATCCCAGGACCCTGGGATCACAACCTGAGCCAAAGGCAGATGCTCAACCACCGAGCCCTCCAGGTGCCCCAATTTTACTTTTTGCATTCATTTGTATTGAAAATTTTTTAGTATATAAAATATTTACATGGTTCAAGAATCAAAACTGTGAAAAATACTTAGAGAAATTTTGCTTCCATTAGTTTCTTAATTTCTAGTTATCTTTACTATTTTCTTTTTGTATAAGTAAACTAATATTTATGTATATTTGTATGCGGATACATTCTTATTTTCCCTTCTTTCTCACATTTTTCTAATTTCTTATTGTTTTTTTACAATTAGTGCCTCAACAAATGAAACAACTTTGTGCATCTGTCATTTCATATTATGAACTTATACCTTCAGGCAGGTACCTAGAAATAGAATTGCTGGGTCAAAGGGCACATGCATATGGAGCTTTGTTAGATATTGCCAAACCCCCTCCACAGGGCTTTTCCCTTCTGCAATCACATTTGGAGTGAGTGTGGGAGAACGCATGTTTCCCTGCAGCCTTACCAACAGAGTGATGCCGCACTCGTGAGTTTTTAGTGGCATGAAAGTTAAGAGATGTTATCTCATGTAGTTTTGTGGGCATTTCTCTTACTTTAATTGACATTGGGCATCTTTTCATAGGTTTACAGTATGATTGGTATATCTTGTTCTGTGAACTGTTTATGTCTATTTGTACCTGCTTTTATTGAAATATAAATTGACACATAACATCATGTAAGTTTAAGGGATACGACATAATGATTTGATGGATATATGTATGCAAAATGACCATAAGTTTTGTTGATATCTATCTCCTCAGAGAGCTACATTTTTTTCTGTCTATAGCTTTTGCTCAATTTTCTGTTTTTTCACCTTTCTGGGGTATTTTTAATTATTTATAAATTAAATTGATTAATCCTTTCTCTATGACATAAATTATAAATACTTTCTCGTATTTTGTCATTTGTCTAATGACTCAACGTCTGTTTTCTTTACCATGTCATCACTTGCAAAGTTAATATGCTCACGTAGGACCTTTGTTTTGAGACACCAAATAATTTACTTATAAGAGTTAACAAAATTAAAAAAAAAAAAAAAAGAGTTAACAAAATTCAGAACTCACAAAATAAAGACAAAACCCCGAGACAACCTTACAAAGACACAGATGTAGAAGGCATACAAGGTATATTCATTGCACAAAGCCGGAGTAACTAACATACTGCATAACTGAGCAAAAATTTAGAATATTTCAGCAGCCTGGAAATATGGGCCCAAATGCACGAAATAAAATTTAGTAGAAATAATGTGTTGTATTTAGGTTTAAAAACATTAATGCCATCAATTAAAGATTGGGGACAGCTGCCTTCACAGAAATTCCTATGTGTATAAGTGTTGGGTTTTAGACGACCACACAGTTAGATAAGCCCAACAGGATGATACGGTTGCTGAAGGAAAATGCATTCTTAGAGTGAACAGCAGGAGGAGGTTGTTCTGATGATGGAGAAAATTGCCCCCTTGTGCTCGACACTTAGCAGACCACATCCAGAAGATGCGTTTGGTTTTGGGGACTATGGGATCAAGAAGGTCACAGTTAGCTGCAGACAGGTCCAAAGCAAGGAGTCTGAATTACCCAAGAGTCTGGACTCATATCAGGGACTCAGGAGATAAAATCTGGAGAAGGGAAAGCAAGTCACTTGGGAAGCATTTAGAGGCTATCAAGTGGAGGAGGGATTCAGATTGTTTGGTGGGGCTCAAGCCAGCAGGCCTCAGGTCTGTGGTGAGGACCCACAGCAGGCAGGCTCCCTGGAACAGGAAGTTCTCTGACCAGCACATGGGACTGCTGGAAGGGGAAGGGCCACCTTTGAACCCACCTGCTCCCTGTGGCCAAAAGTGTGTGGACAGCGGTGTCAGGTCAGCCAGGGGCAGTGGGGAAAGCCTCTGCCTCCCTGTGTGGGCAGATTAGGAACTGTGGTCCTGTCATCTGGCTCATGGAAGGAAAGCTTTCCTTTCTGGTGTCTTCTGTTTGTTGGGAACAGGAGCAGGTAGGGGAAGTGATTGGTGGGATTTTTTGGCTGATGAAAGTAGGTGAAGTTTTTGGAGAAACATGGCCCTTGGAATTTAATGTTAAGATGTTAACCTTCAGTTTTAGCCAAGGTCTCGAGCTAGTGTCCCAAGAGCAGGGGCTGCGCTGTGTGGAGAATGGTGTTGTGGGCCAAGGCCTCACCCTGTTCCCGCATATCCCTATTTGTGCTTAGTGTCCGATGCTTGCCCTCCTTCGGCTGTGTCTGACAAGAGCCAAGATGATGGTTCTGAATGAATTGTACGTGTCAAAAGTCTGCTCAGGGACCTCAGAAGAGTTCCTACGATAAGCTTGCTTTGGAACTTGAACAGGCACACAAATCACCTGGGGATGGGATTCTGCATCTGAAACAAAGTATGTACTTTATGTTGGCTAATTGAATTTAAACTTTAAAAAATGTAAAAAAAAAAAAAAAAGAAAAGAAAAAAGAAAAAACACAAACCCATAAACCACCAAAAAAAAATATGCACATTCTGGTTCAGGGAGTCAGAGGCGTGCCTGAGATTCCCTGTCTCTGTGGGCTTTGTGGGATGCTACTGCCGCTGGCTCAGGGAGCTCCCCGAGTTGCAGGGGCCCCGGAGCAGCACAGAGTCCCCTGCCTGCTGCTTGTTTCCAGTGCAGGTTCCCAGGCTGGACATCTGATCTCCAGGACCAGCCCCTGTGCGGCGGGGCCCCAGAATTGGCCCTTGGGCCAACACGCAGGCTATACATCACGGGCTTTAAACACTGGCCACAGGAACAGTGATTAGGTTGGGTTAGGTTGGAAGAACACGTCGTTCAAGGAGACACAGGGAGTCCCACACAAAGTAGGTTGTAGAAAACAGGCCACTTTTGAGCTTGAGCGGGGAAGCCTGGCTGAGAGTCTCAGGCTGCCAAGAGGACTGGAGCCTCTGCTGCTCTTCTGTCAAGTGCATGTGAGAGGATCTGATGAGTCTTTTCCTGTCCATCGGTCTCCCCTTTTTCTAGCCGTCCAGCATGCTTTGCACACCACACGCCGAGGTGCCCTGACCATGAGCCTGAACTCCTCCCTCGGCCACAGGAAGGAGCTGAGTAACCTCACGGAGGAGGAGGGTGGTGAAGGGGGCGCTGTCGTCACTGACTTCATCACCATCATCATCATCACCATTTTCGTCTGCCTGGGCAACCTGGTCATCGCTGTCACCTTGTACAAGAAGTCGTACCTTCTCACCCTCAGCAACAAGTTCGTCTTCAGCCTGACCCTGTCCAACTTCCTGCTGTCCGTGCTGGTGCTGCCTTTTGTGGCCACCAGCTCCATTCGGAGGGAATGGATCTTTGGCGTGGTCTGGTGCAACTTCTCCGCCCTCCTCTACCTGCTGATCAGCTCAGCCAGCATGCTCACGCTCGGGGTCATCGCTGTCGACCGGTAAGCCTGCCTCTGAGAATCAAGGAATTAAGGAACGGGTGCCGAGGGGGGAGCCTGGGAGATCATCTGGTCCTGTGACTTTCACTTTCTTAGTTCCTTGGGAGGATGTCGGGGGCTTTGGCCTCGTCCTCCATCCCTCTGACCAGAGTACCTCTGATTTTATCTAATCTGCATTATTGCATTTAGTTTTATTTTTTATAAAAAGATATTCTGATGCTTAAGAAGAAAGTTCTTAAAACCTCTGATGCACCCTTTATAGATGAGGAAAAGAAACTGGGGAAAGTGATCTGTCAGGGAAATTAGGTCCAGGGCTTCGCAGAGGGCTGCCTGCTGTCTCTTGCTTTGCTTGGGCCCCTCCGTTCATCATGCTTCTTAGGATTTTGCTCATGGGCACTTCACTCATCACAGGCAAGTGTTTGACTTCGGGGGGCGAGGGTAGATTGAAATTGTGGGATCAGGAGGGAGCAGTGGAGTCAGGAGGCTAGCCGGGGTTCCTGTCACTGGGTGACATGGTCCACGGGCTCCCTCAGGACCATCTGTTGTTGAGCTGATGAGCGGTAGCTGGATGGTGCACCCAGAGTGCAGGCCTGTACCAGGCCTAAGGCCAGACTGTGTCGGCCTCCTCTGGCTGTGGGGAATGCAAATTGGTCATAACTAATCAGTTGGCTTCTCTAAATCTCTTTTTTTTTTTCTCCCAATAATGAAAATGATACAGAAAATGTGAAGAATAAAGTAAGAACTAATCCCACCAATCAGAAGCAATCACTGTTTTGATGTTAGTATATTTACCTCTAGTAATCTTTGGTTGCATGCAGTACGCTTTTTAAATAGGCTTTATGGCACGTGTGGTTTGTGTTACCTGCTTTTTTACTTAACAAGTGATCATGAGCATTGTTTTCCCACCTGCAAGTGTTAAATGCTCTTTAGAAACATGATGTTTAACGGTTCCATGGTATTCCATCCTGAGGAGGCACTAGAATTTGTTTTTACAGTCCCTTCTTAGCTTACTGTCATATAGAGCACGTTTGAGGAAGGTGTATGTTGTGGAATTGTGTTTTTGGTAAGAGTAATAAAACACACTTTCAAGATTCTTTGTGTAAAAAGCATGTTGTTTTTCAGAAGATGGTACAGATTTTTACTCTTGTAGCTATTTGTCAGCATCCTATCAAGACTGATTATATGACATTTAAAAAAAAACTGAAACTTTGTTGGCAGTGGGAGGCATGGGATCTCACTGTTGTTCTAAATTCTATGTTTTTAAAAAATTGGCGATCTTTGAGCATCCTTTCCTGGGACTTGGGTCCTGTGTGACATGGAGTGAGGACCAATGGCTAGATCAGAGCTGGGGAGTTAGTTCTTAAGTGCCTCTCACGGGGGTCATCTCTATATGGATGCTTGGGGCATTGTCCCAGCGTGGCAGGGGTGGCTCTAAGGGGCTGTAAGTTGTTTGCTTGAATGTTGGGTTCCTCTGCAAGCATGACAGATCCTCCAGTTGTGCTGTCAGAGCGCACTGTCCCTGAGATGGGTGACCTGTTCCGGCACCCTGTTCTTTCCCACTGTGGCACTGGTTGGCACTAGTTGGCACTCTAGGGGAGGCCCTGTGCTGAGTCCTGAGGGTGGCAGGATACAAGTACGGACAGGACAGACCTTGCCCACCAGGAGTTTACAGGCGAAAGGCAGAGGCAGCAGGGGAGTGTGGGTGTGAACACAAAGCCAAAATAGCCGAGGGCGCAGCTCCAGTCCAGCCCTGGGTGGCAGGGCCAGGGGTGCTTCTGGGAAAGGTGGCATTTGAATGAATACATTAGGACAGCAAGTAGGATGCCTTGACCAGACCCTTGTGATTACAGGGGAGGGACTGGCATAAAATGTGGTAAAAGTTTTCAAATAACTTCATGGCAGGTGCCATTTATTTTTTTATATTGATCATTCGTGTGGTTTAAAGATACAAATTGACTGGACCAGTTAACTTGATTTTGTCCATTTAAGTGACATATTTATACACTCCTTCTGTCTGCTTAATTTTGTTAAATTAATTGTACTCAATCTTGGTAATTTCAGAGGTCATCTATTTGCCATAGTCTATTGGAAACCTAAAGATGCAACTATGTGTGCGTGTGTCTGTGTCTGTGAGAGAGGAAGGGAAGGAGAGATGGGGAGGGGTCAGGAGGGAGAGAGAAGAGGAAAAGCAAAAACGCAGAGACAAAGAACAGAGAGAATGGGACTAGAAGAGAGAAATAGTTACATTTCTAAGAAAGTGGAAAAGAAGAAAACCTGGGGCCGTGGTCACGACCTCAACTAAAAAGGGTTGCTTGCTGATCCCTTGCCAGGCGCCGTTGTGAGGCTTTGTGAGCTCACCCAAGCCCACATGGCTGGTAGGTGGCTCGTCCAGTTCTGAGGAGGTAGAGGCTGGGCTTTTAATCACCTCCAGAGACTGCACAGGGAACCACCGGTCATGTCTGACAAGTGGTTAGTGTAGCTCTGGGTTTCTCAGCCTGACAGTGCTGACATCGTGGGCCGGTAACATTTGCTGCGCGGGGCTGAACTGGGAGCTCCTCACCAGATGCAAGTAGCTCCTCTCCAGTTGTGACAACCCAGAATGTCTCCAGTCATCGTCACATGTCCCCAGGGAACATGTCATCCCCAGTCGTGAACCCCAGCTAAATAAATCAATCAATAAGTTGGCAGATGACCAAAAGTGGCCTCATGAAGAGACAGCAAAAAAACACAAGTGAAGAAAGAGTAGCTGACTGGAGCGAAGTTTGGTGGAAGTGTCAACATCCTAAACCAGCCACATGGAGATAGGGCCAGGTGGGGACCGTCAGTAGACCAGGGCAGAATTTCTCCATGCCTAAGTCTGTGACATGGTCACCTCTAGCTTAGCCTGGAAGCTGCTCATGTTTTCACTTTGTGCTGAGATGGATGAAACCCCAGCTCTAAAACCCGTGTTTAATAAATCAAAATAGCTGGGACTGTGAGATGGTTAGTCATAGTGAAGCAATTCACTAGTGCTTTTAGGAGACTGTTCAGTATGAGTTAACGTGTGTTCTCCTCTTGCCTTGGGCTCTGTTCACATCTGTAGGTGGAGCTGTCTCATTGACCCAGACGTGGCTATTGGAGGGCTCCGCGTTAGAGCCCCCGTGCATAATGGCTTGTCAATTACACGTGATGTTGTGAGAGCCTCTTTTGGGACCAGGGGTCCTGCTTGGGCTCATGTGTAAAAATGAGTGGCTGGAGGAAAGACTGAGAGCCCCAGAAGCCAGTTACGAGCAAGAGCCCAGAAGGCGAAAGGAACCCCTGCGCTTTGGCCTCCGTTGACCTGCAGGGGAGCAGGGAGTTGCTTGAGACCTGCATTTTCCTTTGAACCTGCAAATAGACCTACATGATGCTAAGTTGAAAGAAATGACATTTCAAATCTCTGAAATCCATGTTTTTTTGGTGGGCAGGTGTGGGGTTGTTTCATATCTTTATAGAGCTGTAGATTTGTGCATTTCATTGTATATAAATTTTATAAAAGATGGAAACAAACCCCAAAACTAGAATAGTCCTGGGGGGATAAAGGGGCAGCCCTCTGACCTTTGGCAACTGACCCCTTGGGAGCTGGCCCCTGACCCCAGCATCCCGGGGGACTCGGTCCAGCTGGGAGAGAGTACTGTCGTGTCCCACTGGAATTGCTCATGGCCAGAACCTCCATCAGCGGATGAAGCAAATACCATTTATTACAATAAAGAGAAGACTTGCCATAAAATAATAATAACTGTGTTAAGAATAGCCAGAAGGGTATGTTGCAGAGGACAGCTTATTAATTGTAATTATTTTTACGACTGCCAGAGCAGGGTTGGTCAGAGGAGCCAGGGGCAGTTAACATTCCCCAGGCTTGGCTTCCCACACCTGGACGTGCCCTTGCCCCTGAAGTGTCCTGAGGTCAGAGGGCCTACACAGTTTTTAAGAGGGCAGAGAAAAGAAATCTGGGGTACCTGGGTGGCTTAGGCAGTTGAGTGTCCCATTCTTGGTTTCAGCTCAGGTCATGATCTCATGAGTCCTGGGATCAAGCCTCATGTTGGGCTCCTCGCTCAACAGGGAGTCTGCTTGAGATTCTCTCCCTCCCTATGCCACTCCGCCTGCTAACACCCATGCATGCACTTCCTCTCAAATCTAAAAAAAAAAAGAAAAAGAAAAATCTCTGCCTTGTTTTGTGTAAGTGAAGGAAACCTCCCAGGCACCCCTCCATCCCACCCTAGCTACTTCCTCACATTTCACTTGCTGGGATGATGTACAGGTCAGGGTCTGGGCCATCACCTAGCAGGAGGTAGGAGACCACCAGAATGGCCTGGTTCATCTCTCGGGACTCAGAAGAGCCCAGTGTCCCTTCCTGGTCATGGCCATTGGGAGCAGCACGAACAATATGGGCCCCCATCTTCAGGAGAAGAGGGAGAGGTTGGTCAGAGAGAGAGCAGGCTCTGCCCCCACTGCCAGGGGAAGAGCAGGCACCATCTGGGCCTTTCCCTCAGTCCAATACGTTGCATTCTTGGAGCAGACCTGTGGCCGGGCTTCTGCAATGGTACAGATGAAGGACCTGAAGCTCTGAGAGGTTGAATCAGCTACCCAAAGTCACCCAGCTAGTAGACAGCAGAGCCACCATCTGAACCCAGGCATTCCAACTCCAAAGGCATGCTCCTTTCGTGGGCTGCACGGACATTGCAAGGTGCAAGCCCAGGTATCAGCATAAGACAGTGACAGTTGTACCCCAGGCCGTGTGCAGTGACAGCCGTAATCTGTGCCAGATCCCTGTGGGATCTTTTCAGATCTCACACCTGGAAACGCTGTCTTTCCAGGCTCCATCTTGGCTGGAGCCTGCAGCCCAACATCAGCAGCCCCAGGCTTATGTCTGATTAGGAGGGCCCTTCACAAGGATGCAGATGGGGGAAGCAGCCCCCCACCCCCCCACCCCGCCCCAGGAGAGGCAGCAAGCAGCATATGGCAGTTTGGACAGTGGCCCCTGGCCTGGAGCCGCTGATGAACAAAGGGTGACTCGAGATGGTCCCAGTGGAGCAGGAGGCTTCCCGGGAGGTGTGTGACCCTCACCGCCACGGCCATTTTCTGACATCCTACCTATACCGGGCAGCATCAGTGTGGCCACCCCTGTCTTTTCCACATGCTGCCCTCATGGGGAAAACACTATTACTCATTAAACAGCATTTCCTTTGGATAAAGTGTCTGAGTGGGGAGGACGGTGGTCTATTTCCAGCCCATGGTCTGGTCAGGCCTCCATGGCTCACATGCCCCTGGCCCCTGGCTCCTGGCCCCTGGCCCCGGCTTCCATCTCCCGCCCCGCCTCCGCCCCACACCTGCGTGATTGAACCCTGTGTAGCCTTCCCCTGAGGCAGGCACTGGCTCCCATCCATGCCTTCCCGTAGCTGCCTCCCCCCCCCCGTTACTCCTGGGTCAGGGCTTCTGATCTTTGAAGACCTGGATGTGTGTGCCATCTCCCACAGGAAGCCTGCTCTGACCCTGCCGTCTGGAACAGGTGCCCTGCCAAGCATCCCTCCTCCACCCATGGCCAAGGGGTTGGGAGCCGCCCCTATGGTGTGGACTCCTGGAGGAGATGGTTAACGAGCGACTGCTGGCCTGTGCATTGGGGACTGCGTTTATCTCTTGTTTCTTCCCCTTGTTTTGGGCAGGCTACATCTTCTTTCTCTGCTTTAGTGTCCTCATCTGTACAATGAGGATAATGGTAATCCTCACCACCTCAAGCAGTTGTCGTGAAGATTCCAGTTAGCTCTTACCTCCAGACCCTCAACCTCTCCCTGTTGTCTGTCTCCCCTCACATCTCCTCACTGCCTTTCCAGTACATAGCACAGCGCTTAGCACAGCGGGCCTTCAGTAAATGTTCATCCAGTGAATGAACCCCTTAGTCCTTTGATATTGCTCTGGTTTTTAATGACCCTCTGAAAACCGATCTAAATGGATTAATAATGTCAGCAACCCAGAAATTATCTGGCTTGATGCAGGATCCCTTAGAACTCCTGTGGATGCCTCAACATTATCCACAGCCCCAAATATGATTGGGCTCTCACATTGTGACTTGGAGCTCTGGCACCCAGCTCTTGCCTGAAGCGGGGTCCCAGAAAGCTGTGTAACATAGCACAGTCTGTGCCTTGTCGGGGAGAAGTTGGGAGAAGGAGCTACTTATAGGAGCACGGACCACATGGCTGGATCGGATGGAGAAATTCAGCAAAGCTCCCTGTGTTGGAGGGCACAGGGTGCCTATTCTGGTATATGGTCCCTATTTTGACTACCCTCTCTCGTCTCCCTCTGCCCTTTCTCTAGCTACTATGCTGTCCTGTACCCCATGGTGTATCCCATGAAGATCACGGGGAACCGAGCTGTGATGGCGCTTGTCTATATATGGCTTCACTCCCTCATCGGCTGCCTGCCACCTCTGTTTGGTTGGTCGTCGGTGGAGTTTGACGAGTTCAAGTGGATGTGTGTGGCTGCGTGGCACCGGGAGCCCGGCTATACCGCCTTCTGGCAGATCTGGTGTGCCCTGTTCCCCTTCCTGGTCATGCTGGTGTGCTATGGCTTCATCTTCCGCGTGGCCAGGGTCAAGGCCCGCAAGGTGCACTGTGGCACTGTGGTCATCGTGGAGGAGGACGCACAGAGGAA
Source organism: Vulpes vulpes (assembly GCF_048418805.1). Lineage (NCBI taxonomy): Eukaryota > Metazoa > Chordata > Mammalia > Carnivora > Canidae > Vulpes > Vulpes vulpes. The sequence continues at coordinate 130,033,289 of NC_132792.1, read as the reverse complement.
CGGGAGGAAGAACTCCAGCACCTCCACCTCCTCCTCCGGCAGCAGGAGGAATGCCTTTCAGGGCGTGGTCTATTCGGCCAACCAGTGCAAAGCCCTCATCACCATCCTGGTGGTCATCGGGGCCTTCATGGTCACCTGGGGCCCCTACATGGTTGTCATCACCTCCGAGGCCCTCTGGGGGAGGAACTACGTCTCCCCGGCCCTGGAGACCTGGGCCACGTGGCTGTCCTTTACCAGCGCCATCTGCCACCCCCTGATCTACGGGCTCTGGAACAAGACGGTTCGCAAGGAGCTGCTGGGCATGTGCTTTGGGGATCGGTACTACCGGGAGCCGTTCGTGCAGCGGCAGAGGACGTCCAGGCTCTTCAGCATTTCCAACAGGATCACAGGTAACTTGGGCGTCCACTGGGCAAGGGATGTTCGCCCTGGCAGGAACCGCCTGCAGGCCTCAAGGGTGCTCTCAGGTGTTGAAGGGTGAGCGCTCAGGGCTCCTGGAGCGTCCCCCGTCTTTCCCAGGCAGCTTTCCCAAGTGCAGCAGCTTGAGGCAGGGGACGCCGGAGCTCAGAATCCGTGTTGCAAGCACAGCCCTGGCCCGCCGGCCTCTTTCTCCCGACCACATTGGACTGGGCTACCCTCCACCTTGGGCCAGTCCTTTCCTTTCAGTGTTCTGGAAAGCGGACTCCATTTCTGGGGCCCCCTTCCCTCCCCAGCTGCCCATCTCTGAACACATTCCTCCTCCTCGGGCCTTTCTGGCTGGGCCATGGTTTCCTCACACCGTCGCCGGTAACTCACGATGTGTCAGTGCCAAACCTCAGCCCTCACCTTGAAATGTCACTGTCTACTGTGTGTGAAGTGACTCCTCCATCTAGTAACCGATTTTGAAAGCTGACAGGTTTCTGGAAACAATGCTTTCACCTTTGGTGAGACCCAGGGGAATTACTCTAGGAAGAGATGGAATTTTTTTTTTTAAGATTTAATTTTTATTTATTTGAGAGAGAGAGCATGAGGAGGGAGAAGGGGCAGAGGGAGAGGGAGAACCAGGCTCCTTGCTGAGCCAGGAGCCCGACACAGGGCTTGAACCCAGGACCCCTGGATCCTGACCTGAGCTGAATGCAGACACTTAGCCGATTGAGCCACCCAGTAGTTCGTTTTTTAATCCTTTTTATTTTGATATGATTTTAGACTTGAAAAAGAGCTGGGAAGCATGTACAGAGAATCCCATCTGCCCTGCTTCTTCTGGTGTTAACACCTGGCCGAACCATAGCAGTTACCAAAATTAAGACATTAATATTGGTGTAGTGCTATTAACTATGCATTTGATTTGGATTTCACCCATTTTTCCCATTCCCATCCTTTTCCTGTTCCAGGATCCGGTTCACAATCATGTCATGGCTACCTTTGTCTTCTTCAAGTTTTGACAAGTCTGTGCTCTTCCCTTGTCTTCCATGACAGTAACACTTTTGTAGAGAATTGGTTGGAGACTTCGTAGAATGCCCCGCAGTATGTGTGGAGCTGATGTGTTCTCAGGATTAGAATGAGGTTATACCTTTTTGGCAGGAATGCCGTGGGGGTGCCATGCTCTCTGTAGTGATCACGTCTTGGGCACCTCGCTCACGTTACTTTGGTGTCTCAGTTGATGTCTTAGCTCAGGCTGCTATCACAAAATACCATAGATTAGGGGGCTTATACCACAGACATGTATTTCTCACAGTTCAGATGGCTGGAAATCTGAGGTCAAGGTGCTACACAGGTTGGGTTCTGGTGAGAGCTCTCTTCCTAGCTGTCTTCTTGCTGTGGCTCATGTGGTGGAGGTATGGGGAGACAGGACAGAGCAAGCCCTGTGGTCTCTTCTTATGAGGACCCCACCCTCAGGACCTCATCTCCTCCTGATTACCTCCTAAAGGCCTCATTTCCAAATGCCAGCACATTGGGGGTTAGGGTATATGAACTGGGGGGGGGCATACAGTCTATACAATTCAAGGGGTATCTATTGGGTTTCTCCATTGTAAAGTCACTGTTGTTTCCATTATAATTAATACATACAATGGGGGAGGTCCTTTGAGGCTATGCAGAGGTCCCCTCTCTCCTTCAGCCTTGCGTGCATTGGTGGATCTTGCCTCCAGCCATTAGTACTGTGGTTATTCTAGTGGGGAAGTAGCTGGCTTTTCAGGGTCATGTTTGAGGGTGATTGTCACCTGGATGAGCCACTGGAAGAGAGATTATGAAGGCACTTAGATCAACTGGAAAAAGCCAGTTCAGATTATAATTTTGAGAAGTCTTCCAACTTCTCTCTCAAGAGGGTGGAAAGAAATAGCTCATAATTATCATGAATACTCAGCGGTAGTGGTGATAGATCTTTTCTGTGAGGCAGTAACAAACCAGCATCATTGATTTATTTCATGGGCTAATGAAGTGTTACTTCTCGAGGGAAGAAGTCAGGGAGGTTTTTTTTTTGTTGTTTTTTTGTTTTTTTTTTAATTTTAGGTAGGCTCCATGCTTGAACTCATGACCCTGTCAAGAGAGGGACTTTTTATTCTAACCAGAGGAGAAAAAGAATCTCTCCCCATCCTAGGATTTTAACCACTGAAATGCCCATCTCCTAGCCTTTGCGACTCCGTGTTTCCAAGTATGCCTCGTGAGCCAGGACTGCATTCAGGGTCTGGTTTCATTTCACTGATTAACTTATTCAGAGTTTGTAAAAACACTTGTCTTCTAGGCAAAAAATTTGACATGTTTTATATTCCATGGAAATTTAGGAATGAGGAAAGAAAAAGAACAAAGAAAGAGAATGGAGGAGGAGAGGGTAGCTAACAAAAAAAGAAACATCTGCTTGGGGGTGCCTGGGTGGCTCAGTCGGTTAGGTGTCTGACTCTTGGTTTCAGCTCAGGTCACAATCTCAAGGTTGTGGGATCAAGCCCCCATGTTGGGCTCTGAGCTCAGTGCAGAGTTGGCTCCGGATTCTCTTCTCTCCCTCCCCTTCTGCCCCCCACCCAATAGATGAATAGTCTTAAAAAAAAAAATCTGCTTTTGGTTGCGATTTTCCATGCAGGGCACCTGTGACTGTGCGGGCTGAGGTCATGGGGCCAGAGAATGGGGGGACATGCCAGGTATAGCTTGGTGGCCAGTCCAAGGCAGCTGGTGGTCTCCTCTTGAGGGAAAAGCAGTCTTGCTGGATGTTTTTGGGTTGAAGAGCCTGGGGACGAAGGGGTTCTGCATAGTTGGCTTTCCTGGTGGTGGTGGTGGTAGCTGTGGGGGTGGTGGAGGCGGGAGGCTGCAGGCAGCCTGGGGGAGTCCTGGAGAGGGAGCAGCAGGCAGGCCCCAGCCTCACTCATTGCCCTTCTGGGCAGAATGGGGTGCCTCCGCCCCTCTGGCTGAGCCCCTCGGTGGGCCTGGCTCGCATCCACCCAGACTCCAGAACCAAAGTCCTTGCTGGCTCCCGGAGCCTGCTTCAGGACCGCCTCCCTCCCCTCCGAGAGTGCCCCAGCTCTGGTGGTAGCACCAGGAAAGAAAGAAGGTGGATCTGTTGCGGAGGAGCAAGAGAGGACTGGGAAGCTCTGGCTTGGTTTCGTGCCTTCCTCCGTGTGTGGACACCTGGGAAGTTTTAATCAAGGAACGGGTACCTGGAAGTAGAGACTTCCCTCACAGTGCCTGTGAGCAGAGGCAGAGAGGAACTCCAGAACGACCTGGAGCTTCCCAGCTGACTCTAGGATGTCAGGAGTTTTGTAAACACAGTGTCATGTTTATTTCCTACACAGATTTCCACCATAATCAGCGGGTCTGGGTTTTCTCGTTCTGTTAGCCCCAAGCTGAAGAAGTGCAAAAGCTGAGGTTTTCCCTAGATGCCACCTGCCACCGAGCCCCCCAAAAGCCTTCAGCCTGTGAGGTCTTATTGATAAATTTGCTAGGAATGGCCATTTCTGCGCCATCTGGAGGTTGTCAGGCTGTGCCCCCTCTGGAGGAGAGGTCAGCCCTAGAGCTGACACTGACTTCTAGTGCAAGAGGGTGGGCTGGATGCTAACATGTGGTGTTGGGAGGCCAGACCACACACCCAAAGCTGATAGGTGGCTACGCGTGACCAGGGGCCTTCAGGAGAAAGGGCAAACTGCCTTCCAGCAACTCTTCCATTGGCCGAGCCCAGGCAGGGCGGAGAGCCCAGGGCCCCCCACTCCAGGCTGGGAAGGTGGCCTGGGCACCCTGGGAAGGCAGCCTCTACAAATGCCTGCCACTCTGTGCCCGAAGCTCCTGGAACTGGGTTAGAGCCTTTCTAGCAGTCTTCTGGAGAGGAGGATGTGGACACACTCAGAAGAGACACCGTGGTGCAGGGCCTCTTGGAGAGCTCTGCGCTGGATGGAGGGAAGGCCACCCTGGGGCCTTTGAATTTTCATACCTGGTTTGCAGGTTTCTTCCCTAGTGCCACCGAGAGGCTTTCTGGTGACTTCAAAGTGCCTGTTTCACCTCAGAACTACGCTGCTGTTCCTTTACCTTCTGAAGGCACTAGTGACTCTGATTCATCCCAGGCTTGCTCAGATCCCCAGGGCCTGTCACTTTGTGCCTTTTTTTTTTTTTTTTAATTTTGTAACAAGGCTTGGATTGGGCCTAATCCAATAGATATATTATTGCTTCATGTGAAAAATACCAGGTATTTGTGCCCACTGTGGAGTGGTAAATGCGAAATCAACACAGGGCAGAGCAGTGCCCCAGATCTTTCAGCCCAGCCGCAGCGGGCTGGCTCAGATGGCTCCTCACGCTGCTGGAGACCAGGCCGTGCTCTGGCTCTCACCACAGCCTCAGAGCTGGTGTCCCAAACCCAGCACGGCCTTGGCCATCGTGGTTGGCAGTGCACTGTCCCACACAGGGCCCTCCCCAGGCCAGGCTTCCTGCAGGGATGTCATATTCTGAGGCCAAGGTCCTGGATGGGGACAAGCACGTTTGGGTCTTGTCTGGTCCCAGTCCCCTCCTCCAGTGTGCTCTGCACAAGCACAGTTCCCCCAGGTTCATGGAGGGGTGATTCAGAGGGAAGCCTGTCCTCCCCCTACCGTCTCCTCCTTGGCTCCAGGGAAGGAAGGAAAGCATATTGTCCATCACCTCATACGCTCAGGAGAATTAGGATGAACATAAAGAACGGAGCCCTGTGCTGTCTGTAAGTGGACCGTGGGAGGAACTGGGCCGCCGTTACGGCAGGTCATTCAGTCCTCTGGGCAGCAGGCCTTCTGCGCTTGTAATTGCTGGGAGCTCCTTCTCCTGACCTCGTGGTCTCCAGAGCCTCCAGCTCTTTTGTTCGTGGAGTTATTATTCTCTCAACTTTCCCAGGGGACTCCTGTAAATTTTTTTTTTTTTTAATTCTTAAGCTCCCTCCCTTGTCTCCTCTGAGATCTATTTCCCCCTTTTCTTTCTTTCTTTTGTAATCTTTCATCTCTGTCTCTCAGGCTAGTGGCTCTCTCCGTGTTTAGTGACCTTGGCCATCCTCTCTGTTAGTGGCAAGGCCCTGGGAGCGGGTGGAGGCCCTCTGGGGGGCACGAGAGGCCCAGCTGCCCTGGGAAGGGTTCTCACTCCCTGGCCAGGCAGAGTAAGATGAGGGGCGGGGTCCCCCTGTGAACTCTGTGGCCTGGGCTATGTGCGCGGCTTACCCAGTGTTGCCTGGGCCGTGGCCGGGGGAGTCTGCAAGGCCGGTCCCCTGGGTCACTCTCTGCCAACAAGGGGGCTGAGCACCCTGAGTCCAGGCTGGGAAGAGGGGTGGAGGGGCCTCGCACTGCCTCTGCTTTCCATCCAGCCCCGCCTGCCGCAGAGGCTCCTCGGCCTCCAGTTCCTGAGCTTCGGGGGCGCCGGGTGAGAAGCAGCCGCCGGCCTCAGCTCCCTGCCCTCACCTGGCTTGCGGACATGCTCCCCACTTTGCAGTTTACGCCCGTCTCTTAAAAATTCCCTTCTGGTATTCAGTGGGGATCCGAGGCGGTCACAGGGCACCCGTGTTCCTGTTTCACTGGAAGGTCATCACCCAGGGCTGTTGGCCCCACCTGCCTCGCTGGTGTGGGCTGCTGGCCTGAGAGTTTCCTCTCTGGGGGACCCAGAGAATCCTGGTGCAGACACCCCCAGGGTAGGAGCGAGAAGCAAAGGGGGCTGAGAGCCTGCATTGTAGGAGACAGGACAGGCAGGCCGGTGGTGAGGTGGGTGGGACAATGGAAAAGCGAGGGTCAGCGGCCGCCTCTGTGGGAGCTGGGTTGTGCTGACGGTGCGGATTTTACCTTTCAGACCTGGGCCTGTCCCCACACCTCACGGCTCTTATGGCAGGCGGCCAGCCCCTGGGGAACAGCAGCAGCACTGGGGACACTGGCTTCAGCTGCTCCCAGGACTCAGGTGAGCCTCCCGCGCGACCCTGGTGCCAGTGGAGGAGCTGGCAGGAGGGCTAGGCCCTGGGCGTGGGTTTCTAGGCATGGCTTTTCCCTCGCCAGCGTGTCTGTGCCTCCGTTTCCTCCGCTATAAAATTGGGGAGTTCAGTTCCCGTTCCCTCCACCGCCAGGGCTGTCGGATCCAAATTAAGTGAAACCCTTTGAAAAGTTAAAGTGTTAGTGACCACGAGTTGTTACAGTTATCCTCATGCTGTCGGCCGGCACAGGCTCGGGTGTCCGTGTCTGATCGGCCTTTTCTGAGCTGCGTTACCTTGGGCAAGATGCTTACTCTTTTTCTAAGCTTTGGAGCATCCCCATTTGTGACCTGGGGGTAGCCATCCCTCTGTCAGGGGGCAGTCCTACCGAAGTCACATCACCTCGTCACCGTCCTTGCATGCCCTGTGCCCTGCCTTTGGGAAACTCGGGCTCCCTGAAGAAACACATCTCCCGCACAGATGCTCCCCGTCCCCCAGTAGCAGCCCCCCAGGGGATCCTGCAGGGCGGGCCGCCTCCTTCAGGCAGCTGCCTGTGATGTCTCAGTCCTGCCCTGGCTCCTTGCTGCTGGGCACCTCACAAGGCCCCGGTGAGAGGCAGGTGGCCAGAGGCATCTGCTCTCCATCCCGGGGCTGGCCTTTACCCACAAGCTGGGCTGAGGGCCACGGGGGTTCCTGCCACCTCTGTCTGCCTTGACCTGTTTTTCCGCCCGGCCTGAGCCTGTGGGGTGGAACACTGGGGCGGTCCGTGGGCTGGGACTGAGACCAGGCCTCTGTCATGGGCAGTATTCCCTAGAGGCAGGATATTCCCTAGAATGTTCTATCACCTGTCAGCCGATGGGCTGAACCACTGGTCACACTGGCCCATCTTGCCCCAAGTCCCTTGTGTGATTTGAAGGAAAGGTCGGGCTCTGGGTCACTCCCCAGGCTCTCCACAATTCTCCGACAACCAGCAAGGATCCAGAGGCAGTATCACACTCCTTCATTCAACAAATGCTGATTTGCCCAGCCCCTGTTTTGGTCAGACACTGTACTAGGTTCTAGAGAGAGTGGTGAGCTGCCCTCCTGGAGCTTTCTATGGACTGCGGAAGACGGCCAGTCGTCCCCCCTGCTTCCAGTGATTCTGCTGTTAAGGAAGCATGAGAACTCTCCTGGCGGAGAGGCCGGTCAGGGAGTGTTTTGGGGGGAGCCTTAGAATGGCTTCTCTGAGAGTGACACTGAAACCCAAAGAGCAGGTAGGAGGTGGCCAGGCAGAAGGAGCAAGGGCGCAGCCCTGTGGCCCAGAAGAGGAGCCAAGCCTGTGGGGCCACACAGAGGGAGCCTGCGGGGTTCCGCCCGCCCGACCCCTTCTGAGCTGTGCCTTGTGACTCAGCACCTGCTGTGTGTCCCATAGTCCTCAGGCAACTCTAGCGGTGGATGTAGTTACCCTCCCGCCTCATAGACTTGCAGACCCTGAGGGATTCGGGCGCCTGCCTGGGGCCCTAGGTCCCTGTGGGCGAGATGGGCCGCTCACCGCATGCTAACGCCTGGCCAAGGAGCACTCTGTCTGCGGCCCGCAGTGATGCCCTTCGGCCTGTTCTGAGGCAGCACAGACGTGGGCTGCCCTCGCTTCCTCACTTCCTGAGCAAGGCCTTGAAGGATTGAGAGCTGGTGTGGGGCCAGGGGCCAGCCTCAGCCGGAGCCCCGCACCCCCCTCCCGCCCCTCCGCCTTGGCTTCCCCATGCTTCCCGGAGAGGTAGATTTTTCAGCTCTTTTTTGATCCCCAAAGCACACTCTACATTTTCAAGTTTAACATGTTTATTTAGCACAACATATTTGAACAGTGATGGAAATTCCAATGGTGAGGAGAACCCCCAGAACATAAGGCTCCTTGTCCTGGCGCCGCCCTCCCCTCAGCACCCCGAGCCCTGCCTCTCCGGGCGGCCGCCCCAAGTCTCCGGCCGCACCTCCGGAAATCACTGTTTCTCGGGCAGGGGCTCTGGGGCAGGTGGTCGCACCTGCTGGCGGGATGAACACACGGGGGGGGGGGCGGGGGGGGGCAGGGGGCGAGGAGGACCTTGCATCGCCGGGTCTGTGGGCACGATCCCCCTTGCTTTTAGGAACAGATGTGATGCTGCTGGAGGACTACACGTCTGATGACAACCCTCCCTCCCACGGCACTTGCCCCCCCAAGAGAAGGAGCTCCGTGACATTTGAGGATGAAGTGGAACAAATCAAAGGTTGGTCCGTGGGACAGCCCGGGCTCGGCCCCCCCCCGCACCCCAACATCCCAGGGCTCCGCGCTTTGCCCGCCGCCGCGGCCCCGCCTGTCTCTAGGCCTCCCTCGGAGGAGCGGCGCCCTGGCTGGGAGGGGAGGCTGCCCAACGCTAGACGCGCGCACGGCCACGCACGTACGCGTACGTACGCACCCAGGTGCGCCCTGGCACGCACGCGCACGGACGCACGGACACGCACATGCGCACGTGCGCGCCCACGGTCGGCGTGCTGGTTCCCGCCCTCCCCCGGGGAGCCGCTGGCGTAGGTAGCCGGGCCTGAGGCGTCCCTCGCTCCTCTGCCTGGTGGGTGCGGCGCGGGCGGACCGCCCTGAGCCTCCGCGCGCGGAGAAGGGCAGCTGCGGCCCCAGGCCCCACCGTGTCCTCCGTTGGCGGAGGCGCCACCCCGCCCCGCCGTTGGTGAGGGCGCGAGTTCCGAGACGGGAAGGGGCTCTGCTGCGGCGCCCGCGCTTTTGTCCCCGCCTGACTCGAATCCAGCCCCAGCACCTTGTCGCCTCTGAAATGTAGGGTCTGGTTTCCCGTGCGGACTTGCTGTGAGAAGAGGGACGGGACCGTCCAGAGTGCCCACAGTGCCCTTTGCCCTCTGAATGCCAGCCCGTGAGGACGGCCACAGGCCCGGCTGGGTGCGGTTGTGGCGGAGTCTGGGGCTCGGGTCCTGACTGGCGGTAGACGGGGGCCCCGTGAGAGGGACAAGGTGGACCCAGGAGAGGGTGCGGCCTGCAGCCTCGTGGGCTTTCTAGTACCTTTGCCCATAAATGAATGAATCTGTCGCGGGTGCGCCCGTCCACACAGGCCAGTCTGGCCCCTTCCGGCCGGCTCAGCAGGGCTGGCAGCTCTGAGGGCACCGGTCAGACCACAGGTGACGGGCAGGGAGGGGCCACGTGGCCCTCCTCCACTCTTCCTGCACTCGTGTGTGGCTGCAGACTCCCTGAAATGGGGTGAAGGATGGCGTGTTCCTCACGTGGGGCAGAAGTTGTCCCCTCTCCAGAAAATGAGGGGTAGGGGATAAACTATCACCCCAAAATGTCGGGAAAGATGGGTAGCGAGGGCAATAGTAATAATAAGCAGTGGGTGTGAGGGTGAAGATTGAGCTCTTCTCTCCACGTGAGTTGTGAGGGGTCGTCATCCTGGGTGGGGCCTCAGGAGAGGCAGCATTCAGGTTTGTGCAAGTTTGGAGTCATAGACGTTATATGGTTCTACATAGTTGAAATACCAGAGAATTCTTCCTAAGATGTAGCATTTTTAGTATCATTACTAGGAAGTATTTATCAAGGCTTTCTTATGGGCCAGACCTAGACGTCTCAGAAAGCATTAATGATCATAGTTCTGCAACCCTAAGAAGAGGTGTACTGTGATTTCCTCTCTGCAGATGAGGAAGCAGGTAAGTTCCATGCTCCCTACGTGGTATGTGGGAAGCCAAGGATTTGAGTCTAGGGAATTTGGCCACAAAACCCACACCATCAGTTTGCATCCTGCACCTCCCCAGGCGGTGAAGCATCCTCAGGCACATCCCCCACGGTTACCAGTCCCAGCTCTTGGCCAACCTTCTTTATGCTTCTCCCACAGATGCTGCCAGGAACCCTATTCTTCACGTGAAAGCTGAAGTGCATGAGTCCTTGGACAGTTATGCAGCCAGCTTGGCCAAAGTCATAGAGGCCGAAGCCAAAATCAACCTGTTTGGGGAGGAGGCTCTTCCCGGGGTCCTGGCCACAGCACGGACTGTCCCAGGGGCTGGCTTTGGGGGACGCCGAGGCAGCAGGACTCTTGCGAGTCAGAGGTTGCAGCTGCAGAGCATCGAGGAAGGGAACATTTTAGCTGCAGAACAGAGATGAAGGCCTCAGGGTGGACTGTCCCACAGAGGGGCGTCTGGGAAAGGAACAACATCTAGGGTGTAGCCACCAGAAAAAACACTGAGTACAGTGTCTTGTGAGACCACACGTGCTCCTTGTGGGTCCTGGCAACGGGACCAGAGGCATCTAAGGCACAGGCAAGCAGATGAAGGCGTGGCCATGACAATTTGGAAGTGAGGCATACAAGGGGGACCCTGGCTTGGGAGGAAACTACCCTGTGGGTTGCTTCCTCTCCCTTCATGACCTAGAAGTCCAGCTGAGCACTGTCCCAGAGGTCTCAGCAGGTAAACCCTTCCCTGTGCACTTTGGAGGACAGAACTTCCTAACGAAGCATGATCATCCCTTGGGCTTCTGCATGGTTGATGCAGGCCATGTGGGGTCATCAGTTCTACACTGAATGGTCCCCAGAGGAGAACCCGGAAGCAGAGCCCCTCAGATGGAGTTCCCAACATCTCTATCCTGCTTATGACCTCAAAATCAGCAGAGTCACTTGCCGGTGCTGGCCACTATCAGGCCACACAGCTGCTGTCAATGAGGATGGGGCCACCTTGCCCACCTCTCTATTGACTGATTCTCCAGTATTTCAAAAGAAGGGAGCAACCACTATAAAAGACACAAGGAAGGAGCAAGTGCCAGATATTTCATTTCCAGAATTAAAAAGATAATCCCTTTGGTTAGTACACACCACAATCTTCCCAAGCCTGACTGGGGCTGTGGTGCCGGGAAACAGGCTGTTCTTCATGTAAGGAAACCTCATCTGCTAGATTGTTTGTGGTATTTGACCAGTCAGAGTGGCTGGCTTCCAGGTACACTGGCAACAATCCCACTGCGGGCAACAGCGGCTGATTCCCCAGCCCCAGGCAGTGTGAGACAGGATGAAACAGAAAGGACGCTGGACTTGTGCTCTTGACCCAGTTCCTCTGCTTCCACTCTTCGGGACTTCCGGTCACCTCTCAAAGCCACCCAGAAAGTGGGATAATGGGGTGGGAAGTTGGAGAAAATGACCTCTGAGATCATTTCCAGCTGTCATCTTCAATGTCAGAGTCTGTAGGTGAGAGGTGGGGGGAAGTGGACCCTTGGACCAACACCAGCACAGCTTTTGAGATGGTTTCTGACGGGCAAATGCAGCCCTGTGGGCACAGAGTGTGAACTCAGCCGTCCTGTGTCTAGCAGGGGCCTGACAGAAGGCTGACCTCCCAGAACCAGAAGTGAAGAGGTGGAAGTAGAGCTGTAGGAATGTGATTTGTACGGTTAGAACTTGCTCATCTCCCATTTGAGTTGGGACGGCAGTTGATGGGTGGCCTGGCAGTAGTGCAGTGGTGACCTGGGAAGTCAGGGAATCCCTCACATCTGCCCTTCCTGGAAAATAAGCTAAGCGCAAAACATTCCCCGCCTTTGGAATTCTAGGTGGCCAGAAGAAGGCAGATTCCGGGGAGATCCAGCTGCATCTGCTCCAAGGCAGCTACTCCAGACAGTACATTCCCTCTGTGGTGGTTTCTTTGGGGCCTGCATGGCTCCTGGTGACCAGTCGTGGCAGCCACTGACCAGCTGCTTACTAAAGCCTTTTCACTCATCCTGGGGCTTGCTGCCTTTGTGTTGACTGAGGCCATCAGCAGTGCTCCCAGGTCAGCTGGGTGCCGGGCACTGGTCTGGGTTCTGGAGAGGGCGGGGAGGAGCAGGTGGCTTTTCCAGAGGAGCAGAGAGCAGTTGCACCTGTGAGCTCTGCCTATACGTGCAGGTCAGACATTCTGCTACCACTACTGGGAGGCATTCCTAAGTCTGCGGGCATTTTATGTTTTCTATGTGTATGTATTTTTTTCCTACACTTGTCTAGTAAAGGGGCCATATTCCTCATCAACTGATGTGCACAGAGATCTTCAACTCCAGGCTGGACTAACCTGGGATGGCTTGTCCATTAGGCTTTTGTGAGAGCGGCACTTTGGCCGGTGTCTGGGGAGAGTCCTGAAACCTCAAGGCCCCAGTGGCAGATCCCAGACTAGCTAGATCCCAGGGTTTCATCCTAGCCTGTCTAGAAATGTCGCAGAAGGATTCACTGCCTTTCTCTTTTTCCTGTTGGCACTGCCAGACATGGCACGTCCACTAGGTGCAGAGCAAAGCGCTTCACTCATCACAATGTAGGGAGAGGCCTGGCTGGTAGTGATGCCAGTAAAGAGCAGTCAGGTAATGCTTATTCAATACGTCCACCAGGGGGAGGTGAACATTCCAGGTAGGGCACTTAGGTGGGGGACCATGTGAGCCAAGCCTGGGAGGATGTTTGGTAGCTAGAGCCATATTTTGTGCATTCAGGAATTCAAATCTGCCTTGATTCCAGCCTGAGAGCCAGAGCAAGTGGGGTGGGAGGAGCAGGGCAAGTAGGAGAGGAAAGGGAGAGAATCCCCACACGTTCTCGCGTTCCCGAGAGCCTCTTTGGGGACCCCTGCCCTCCGTGCAGAAGGTCACAACCCCAACTGCCCCCACTCAGCCTGGGCCTGTTGGCTTTATACTGCTGTGCAGGGCGGGGGTGGGGTGAGGGCACTTGGCCACGTGGTCGCTGAAAAACCTCAGTCGTGCGTGTCCCAGTTTCAACAGGACCACTTTTGGGCTGTTGCCCATTTCTGCCCCTATCACTGGAACTGCCACTTGACTGGGCCCCCTGCTGGGCTCCGGGGACCGAAGCTACCCGGCACAGCGCCGCTGCACGCCCGGCGGGAGGCACGGAGTCCTCGCCTTCGGGGCCCGGGACGCTAGGTGGCAGCAGTGCGGCTGCGGCGCCGCGGAGGCCGTGCGCCCCGCAGCCCGAAGCCTTTCTGGCGGCGGCGGCGGGCGGCTCTCTTCCGCGGGACCCGCGGGGCGGGGGCGCAGCCCCCAGATGGGTGCTGGGGACGTGGGGCGGCCGTTCGGACGGGAACGGGCTTTGACATGGAGACCTTAGGAGCGCGTTCAGCCCTGGCGACGGAGCGCTTCTCCGTCCGAGGGCTTGCTCGTGAGGGACTGGGCTCTGGAAGGGCCCCAGGGCCTGCCCGCGGCCGGTGGTCAGCCTGGAGCCCGGCTGCCGCCCGTCCACGGAGCCGGGGAGGGTGACGTGGCTCCAAAGGGCCGAGGGGGTCCGGCAGGCTCGGAGTTCCGTCCGGCGCTGCCGCTGAGGGAGCCGGGCAGCCGTGGGTCCCTGTCCTTATCGCTACAATAGGGGGTGTAACTTAGTCCTCTGTGGGGATGCGGGATGCAGGTGGGCCTCTTCCTAGGGGACCCTCCGGACCCGAGCGTCCCGCACGGCCCCTGTGCGTGGCTGGAGCTGGGCCACCGCCTTTTCCCAGTTATCGGTGGGCGGGGGCGGTGGACTGGTCTCCCAGGCATCTCCAGGATACGAAGGGGAAGATCTTGGGGAGACCACTGTTAGGTAGATAGGAGGTGCTGAGGGTTGTGGCCCTGGGGATGGCCCCGTTTGCTGCATACACAGCATAAGCGGGTCTTTTGGGAAGGGGGGTCTGGGGAGGCAATAGAGGGAGGAATGTGTGAAGTAGCAAAAATGAACTTTCCGGTTAATGGCATTCAAAAATTATGGACCTCCAGGGCCTGCTGTAGAGTCTCAGACCAGGGCACGAACTCAGCCTTGACCTCCCTTACAGCCCCTGAGATGTGACCTGGGTGCTCAGTACAGCTGTGACCCGCTCTGACAGCGACTGCTTGGTAGCGGGTCTTGGGCTCACAGAATCTTTGATCCTCCAAGCCCCTGAGGCAAGAGGCCACACAGGGACAGGAGTCCATGCTGGTACCCACAGCATATGCAGAACCCAGATGAATCCCATGGGAGACAGAAGGGACATTACAATTTGCACCCTAAAGCAAAGTGGCTGTCATATGTGACTGTAGGAGGGGACAGAGCCTGACCACCCTCTGGGATGGGGAGAGGGGACACAAAAAATCCAGGGAGGCCTAGGGAATGTCTGATACCCCCACCCCAAGTACATTAAGCCAGAGTCCGGGTCAAATGCCAGATGTTGGCCATGTGACTGAGAAGGAGGTGGAGGAGGGATACTAAAAGTCGTCATTAGGCCAGCTGGGCTTAGTAGGTGGGTAGAAACTAAACCAGAGAGCTTGGGAGCCTGAAATACTGGCTTGCGAGACCTCAAAAAACTGCAACCCAAGAAAAGTGATTGGATGTATTTGAAAGATTTCAAAGCACAAACTCAAATCTGCATGAGATTACCAAAAGCATGGTTTTGCTCAGTGTTATTTTTAGGAGAACATAATACACAAAGCTGTGTTCATTTCCCTCAGAGATTTTTCCTGAATAGTATTGGTATTAATAGCTTAGGAATGAGAAGCCACTTCTGGTTTTGTTTTTCACCCCACCATCTTTGAAATATCCAGAGTCACAGGCAAGTTAGCATGTCCCAGATGAAAAGGCAGTCCCCAGTCCCGCACTGCCACAGAGGTGGCCCTGGGAATGGAATGTGCCACCTCCCAGGGAAGGTGCAGCCTCACAGCCTCTGAGTGCAGTGGGAAGAGCCTGTCTGCCAGGAAACAGGTCACTCTGCGATGCGGATATGCTGAGAGAGCCCTGTGCTGGATGCAGAAGTTGTCAAAAGCCTTGAAAGCAAAACAAAAAGCAAGCTAATCCTGAAATATATTCCACTTGAAGTTTTTGGACAATTTTTTTTAAAAGAAGAAAAATGTTTAGGATAATTATAAATCACAGTATTTATAAACGATTAAAAGTATATTCAGAACAGTTTTATTTACCTGATTATCTGTTTGGTACCTATATAGCTGAATTGTGGATTTGGACTTGTACTCCCTGGTGTCTGCCCTTTCCCCCACTGTGCACAGACACATCCTTGGTGCAGCCTCCCTTTCCAAGGGCTGAAGAGAGGAAGGCAAGGAGGAAGGAGCTCACTGCTATAGAATTGGGAGGTGGCAATGTCCACACCACTCACCTCAGTACATCCATCCATATGCTGTTCATAAATTCTTCCAAGACAATTAGATTCAGAAAGTACTGACTTCCCCACATGACCCAGAAATACAGAACACTTAATTTTTTAAAGATTTTGAGAGGAAAGATAGTAAGAGAGAGAGCACAAGCAGGGGGAGGGAGAAGCAGACTCCCCATTTAGTAGGAAGCCTGATGCGCTCAATCCCAGGACCCCAGGATAATGACCTGAGTCAAAGGCAGACATTTAACAACTCAGACACCCAGGCACACTCTTTGTAAAAGATTTTTATTTTCATGTAATCTCTACACCCAACGTGGGGCTGGAACTCACAACCTTAAGATGCTCTACCAATTGAGCCAGCCAGGTGCCTCCTAATCCAAGGCTTTTAAAGGAGGCTTAATGGGGGTATGTGGGAGGGGGCACCTGGATGGCCATCAGTTAAGCATCTGCCTTCAGCTTAAGTCATGATCTCAGGGTTCTGCTCAGCGGGAATCTGCTTCTCTCTCCTCATGCTCTCAAATAAAATCTTAAAAAAAAAAAAGGCTTAATGAATAGCAACCCACTCTCTAGAGGTTTGTCCCATAACCAGAGGCAAAGGGTGGGTGACAGATTGCGCCTGAGATTTAGCAACCCCCAGGCACAAGACCTACCACCTTAACCTGATCACCTCACCTGCCACTACTGAGATCACAGTCCTTAGTCCCAGATGTAGGTGAGCCCCAGGGTCCAGCTGTCTGGCTAGGGTCTCCCTAACATAGGGATTCATGAGGTGTCAACTCTGCCTATATGTTTTCTTTTTGCTGCCTCCTTGACTGCTTGTTGGGCCTGCCCTGCTCCTTTGTGACACACAGTACCCAAACTGCACAATTAATAGCAGGGGACCTAAGTCCTTTGACAAATATCACTTATTTTTTTTTCAGTAAGTTTTAAGGTTCCCAGCAAAACTGAGCAGAAAGTTCAAAATTTGCATATGCCCCTCTGTCCAGCCCCAGGACTATGAATGAACATCCTGTGCCAGAGTGGACATACATTTTCATTTTCTGTGCTCTTCTGGTCAAAGAGCTGCTACTCCTTGACCCCGCTGAGCTCTCCAGTAGCCTCTGCCCCACCAGCCTTCCAGCACCTCTCTACAGCATATCCCTGTTTTATTACAGTGTGAAGAATGATGTCATGTGTGCTTCCAGTGGTCAGTTCAGTTGTTCTGTAAAGACCTTCAAACTCCATGGCTTCATGTGGTCCTAACAGCCCCTAGGACACAGGTGGTACAAATAAGATTGTCATTTTAGAGGAAACAAGCCCAGAGTTGTCACATGGCTTAAGCAGGTCATACAACTAATTGGTAACCAAAAACTAAGACCCTTGTACTTTCCAGAAATCATGCAGTTGCCCTATTTGGCTAAAGTTCTAATTCCTTTTCTCTTTGACCATTTACCACATTGCCTAATGTGCAAACACATGTGCCCTGTCTAGGGTGAGAGTCAGATGCTAAATTCCAATGGAAGTTACTGAGTTGGAAGAGTTATTTTTTCTCAACCCAAAAAGCCAGTCTGTCTTCTCTTAGTAGCTGGTGTCCCTGGGCTTGCAGCCATCTTGTGGGAAGGGGCAATGCCTGGTCCCCGTGCAGGAATGGGAAGCTTTGCCTGACTACACCTGTGAGCCCATTCATGGCCTCGCTGGAAAAGAGCACACCAGTTTGGAAGAGGGGAGGGAGGATGACAGCAGGGTTAAATCTCCAGGAGCATTTTCAGCTCACAAGATATAGCCTGGGTGGAGACAACCTAAAATGGGTGGAGTTAGACACTACAGTAAAGGAAGATGCGGAATCCTAAGACTGGAGGATCAACAGCTTTCTTGAAATCTAGAAGTTGGAGAACAGAAGACCAGAAGCCAGAGCTTTCAGATCTATCATGGGAGCGATCCACTGGATTGCCACTGGAAGCCTAGCTTCTGTACTCGGTACAGAGGTACCATTAATCCTGAAAAGATGATGACTGGAAGTAAAGATAACGTGCTTCAAAAGGAGAAATAAAAAAAAGCTCCTCTATGTTATTCCATCATATAGAAGCCAAAACAGAAAAGGTTATCAACTCTAGAATAGAGAAAAAGTCTCATGTTACAGAAAAGACTGGAAAACGTAGGTCAAGTAGTAAGGCATGAAATAAAAGTCAAATTCATGATATTTAAAACAACCAACTTCTTTAATTAGAAAGCAACAAACATGCAAATGGCAAGTGTAGAAATTTATTTGAACCAATATTTTCACTATAATGAAAATTACTCTTCCACATTGATCCAAGCTCTCATATCTGAAGGTTAGGGAAAATATTGCACTTTGCATTTTCTAGCACTCCTCATACATGGCAAAAGTTTTTAAAACATTTTGCTAGTTTTGTTTTACACACTCTCCCAAATTCATGCACACAATCATTCCAAACCAATGTTATTAGGTTATCCCAAAAAAAGGGAAAAACTCCAAAACACCATAACCTTAAAATTGCACTAAAGCTCTGTAAAGAAAAAATATAATAAATGTCTTATACAAATTTCAGAACATCTAAGTGCTTGCCAATAAGAGTTGGTTATTCCTCGTCCTCATTTTCATTCTCCTGACCAGAGCCTTCTGATCTGTCACCCTCCAACCGGTCTGGAAAACATAATATGAAACCCACAAAAAGAAATGCTTTTAGTATTATAATTAAAATAATTTTCAGTACCTTTTATTTAAAACTGATTAAAATGTATACAGTTCAACACATCATCATGTAAAAATCAGTTCACTTCTGTGTGTAGGTATTTTTTTGTGGCTAGAAGCAAACAGAATAAAGGAAACAGCACCATAACTCTGAATATGCATGTAATTCTAAACATATAACAATTAAAAAGAAAAACCCTGGGATCCCTGGGTGGCGCAGCGGTTTGGCGCCTGCCTTTGTCCCAGGGCGCGATCCTGGAGACCCGGGATCGAGTCCCACGTCGGGCTCCCGGTGCATGGAGCCTGCTTCTCCCTCTGCCTGTGTCTCTGCCTCTCTCTCTCTCTGCGTGTGACTATCATAAATAAATAAAAATTAAAAAAAAAAATTAAAAAAAAAAAAAAAAGAAAAGAAAAACCCTAAAATCTTGATGTATTACAGTTCACCACCATGGACTTGGGAGTCTGGGAGACTAAGGAGCTGTATCATGCCACCAAACAGGGAGGCTGTGGGGGAACCCAGGGACCATTCTTGAGGATCTGTGTATTTCTGTTTATAAAACGATTTTTTAACTTATATCTGCCATGTTCCAGGGGTCGTCATGTAAGGATACAATGGTGGCCAAAACATACATGTAGTCTCTCCCTCAAGGAGCTTATCTAGATTAACTACCCAAATGAATATATAAACTAGTGAGTGAACACGGCATTGTTCTCTCAAGCTTCCACGATATATTTGTCGTTCTCTGCTTGAGACACTCCCCCAGTTGTTCCGCTATAAATGTTCTGCTTACTCATCTCAATGCAACTATTATCCCCTTTGTGAAAGGTTTCCCGGACTTTTTCAAACATCCGACTCGCAGAATGATGAACTCCCTCCTCTACATTCCAAACCCTGTGTCTACTGTATAACGATGATCCTAATTGCAGGGATGGTTTGTTTGCATGTCTTCTTATAGACCAGACTTCAAGGGCTTTTTGAGCTCCTGGGAGGGTAGGAGTTTTTTTTTTATCTTACATTCTCAGAGCCTAGTACAGGATGTTCAATGATAGTTTGTAGAATAAACAGAACGAAAGCCTTACTAAGATATGTTACCTTAGGGTATGTAAAGAAGGCAAGAGTATGAAACCAGTACCACTATTAGGATGGAGCCCATTCTGCCACAGAAGCAGTTCCCCGTGGTAATGTGGAAAGAAGACTGAATCCTGAAATTTTATTACCTAGAGCAGCTTAAACTCTCCCACTGGATCCCAAGTCAGTAAGACCAAGAGCAGTATACAGAAGGGACTGTATGTTTACCATCCAACTGAACTGGATTAGTAAGTCCCCTCCATGCTGACTCCATTTCAAAGCCAAACGAATCAGATAATGTATGTGTATATGCTTTACAACCTGAATTATACAAATTTTAGCTATTATTACACAGTAAGTGTTCAATACACATGTGCAAAATAAGTGAACAAAAACAAGATTTGGATAGACCTTCATATATATCACTGAGGACTCTGCACGCGGTGGAAGAATTGCTGATCATTTAAGGGCTACCTAACGAATGTCAGTATAAAGAGATTACAGTCTTTTTGTGTGACAGACTTCCATTAGAGAAGAAAACATGAAGCTGCTATCAGCTGAAGTAGATTACGTGAAAGGGATCCTGGATGACTGACCACATTCAACACACCTATTCCTGTCACGTGGGAAGCAGGAGGAGGCAGTGTCAGACTACTTCCAAGCATGTAGGCTCTTACCCACATTCTTTTTGTCACATTATGAATGAAGATGGGGAAATGGGGGGGTTAACAAGAACAGTCTCAGCCTTTATCTGGGAGTGTAGATGTGAGAATTCTGTCAAGTCCAGAGCAAGCCTTGAGGAGACCCGTGAGGTCCAGAGTGTCGAGTATAGGTCAGTGAATAACTGACAGTGGCTTCTAGAATGAGGAAGAGAGCAGAAAAATTGTTCTTTTCTCAAACCCCTCTCAAACAACCGCTGTAGAGTCCTCTCTCAGAACATAAACTCAGTTTCTAAGAATCAATTAGATGAAATCTTTTGTTCCTGAAACTGTACCTCTGAGGCAGGAAGACTACAAAGCAGCTCAGACCAAGCAGGTCTAAGACACACAATTCTTTTAAATCAAAACTAAAAATAAGAGTCGCTTCGACATCAGGAGACTCACCTCCAAACTCCCCTCCATGGGCCCTACCTGACTACTTAAACCAGGCAGTTACCAGAAAAGGGCAATAGGTAGCCATGCCCTTTCATCTGCTCTGGGTCTGTGGCAGAGGCCCTATCCTCTGCTGTCCTCCCCCCTGCTCCCTGGTGGCAGATTCAATAAGCTTCTAGTGCCCTTGTTCTGCCTCAAGTGGATCCTTTCACCTAATCTGCTTCATCCCACATTTGGAGGCCCCCACCCGACTGAGAGAGATACCACATTTAGACACCACAGTCTTTAGTGAAGTATTCATGGCATGACTTTGGTTGGTTTTTTGAAAATGCAGAAGCTCAAGCCCTATTCAGATAAAATGAGTAAGAATCTAAAGGAGCTAGGATCCAACTATTTGTAGTTTAAGAAGCCCAACAGAGAATCTATAGTATAGCCTTCATTAAAAATCACAGCTCTACCAGGAAGGCACTGCCCTGAATCTATTCTCTGGACTTCCCAAGAAGCCTTGAGGAGTAACAGAGGGCTGGACTATTCTGTGGCTAGCCTGCACTTACATGACCACAGTCTGTTACTAACTCTCCTTGAATATGCACACATGATCTACTTGGAAAACTGGAGACCAGGAGGGAAGGAGAGGAAAGGGGGAACATGTGACTCATCAAATAACTAGATATTTTCAAGATTAAAGCAACTTGAATACCTTTTTCTCTCCAGTCTTTTAAATAAGAGAAGCAAGAGAGAGAGTTGACTAAACCAATTAGAAATTCTCTTTTTGGTTGACAGCAACAAGGACTGGAAGGAAGGGAATCTTCATGCTATAAGACATCTTATCTCATACTAAAATTGAAGGAGAAGGGTAGTACCCATTAGCTAACAAACCACTGGCTCCTCAGCAGCTGCATAAAACAGATTCTGCACGAATCAGAAGAATGGTTTTCTACAGAAACTCAGGGAGAGCCATTCACCAGATAAGCCCTTTACAAAAACAAGTGAGTTTTAGGAATCCTAATCAGCAAATGTTTTTGTTTTACAAAATGCTGCCTCCTCAAATCTGAAATCTAAATGGATGAATTTTAAGAATTATTCACTGTTATTCAAGAAAATGGATAAAAAATGTTACAGTGATTAATGATTTGGGAACCCAAAAGCTACTGCAAAAGTATTTTGGACTACTAACATTTTCTGTTTCTATTCCATGTTTATTTTGAAATTTTCATTCTTTCCTGGTAGTAGTTAATATTTACAATTTGAATATTTCCTCTCCATCTCATATGGGCTTCTTCAATTCTTCAGATGTGCTCCATACTCTCCTCCAGGACTTTGAAAATTGCTACCTACCCTTTCCTTTCCCCGGTATACTCTCTCTCCATTCCCCACTCTCTCTGAGGAAGTGTTAATTAATCCACTGCTTACAGAGACCTGAAGGATAAGTAGAAGTTATCCTAACAAAGAGTGAGGATGGGTGGGGACAGCATAGTGTTAAAGATCCTGAGGTAGAAAAGAGCTTGACATGCCCCCAAATTCAAAGAGGGCCAGAGTGGATGGCCTGGAAAGAGGAGGAGAGAATGCTGTGAGAGAGCCTGAGGAGCAGTTTGAGCTCAGATCACCCAGAAGGCTGCATGTCATATTCGTGAACTCAATGTATTCCTGCAAGTGAATTTTCCAAGGTCAAACGGTGGTAAGGGCCTGGAAGCCAATTTCACATTAAGGCTTTACCATTCATCAGTAGTGTGACCTGGGGCTAGTTATTTTGTAATAATTGACGCTGTAAATGTTTGGAGCTAATTAGGAAAAATTTGTGAAATAAGTAGTATGATGTGATACATTCTAGGTACTCCAGAAATGGTTGTTGTTATTAAATAACAGATACTACCCAGCATATGAAGAAATTTCATTTATGAAATTGTGAAGAACAATAAATGCTCCTGTTTGATAAATGTATTTTGTTTATAATGGATACTGGATCTTTTCTATCATTACAAACAGATTATTCACTTCCTTCTTGAATATTACTTGTAATATATATATATTTTGTGTTCCTTTGGCACTCAAACTCACAGTATATCATTGAAAACAAAAACATATTTAAAAAGCTTACTGAAGTTATGTGTTGCAACCCTTACAGTAGCATGTTACATCTGTTTTTTTCTGGGCTAGGGTTAATTTTGACCACATCTACCACTAAAAGGTATTTACTATAACATATTTTAAGGTTTATGGTATGATCCTCCCCTCTGAGAAGAGAAGCACAGATGATAAAAGTTTTCAAGTGACTTTGTTTTTGCATTCTGACACTTTTTGGTACATTTGGTTCATGAGGAAATAAGTTACTGTACTAAGATCAAGAGTTCACAGAACTCCTAGCTCAGAAGTTACACTGTTTCATTTTGTGGTTAAAAGAAAATTATATAAATCGCTTTAAAGCAGATCTTAAATAATGACATGATATAACAGTGGTGCTAATAATACACTGACAGTTCTTACCAGCTCGGATATGATTCAGCGAAGCCAACATCCTCAACATGAAAGAGGCTGGCACCGTGATGGTGTTTCTGGTCTCTTCCAGCATGAGTTCGTTTCGAGTTATAACCTATAAGGCAAGTTTAACAACCATATCAGGAACCATGACATAACTATAGTTTTTCCTTGAGGATTAAGGAGGATTCAGCAGGTCTGAGGAGAAATTACTTCATTCTTTATATGTACTTCATTGTTGATATATATTTCTACCTTAAGGCTACTTGATGCCAGGTAATTACTTGAACTTGCAGTTGAGGGAGTAACATCACAGAACACTAGCTTTCAACTGGCAGAAAGACAAAAGCCAAACTTTGAGGCTACTTAGAACATCAAGAATTCAATTTATTTTTCACTTGAGATTCATTTCCCAGAACAGTCTACCTGTGTCTGCTCCTTTTCCCCTATGGTAGACCTGATACATTTAGTGACACAGTGGTGTTAAATTATTTCCGCAGGGTCACTCGGATCCTTCGAGAAAATGTTACTTGACTGAGGCAAAGTGATCTTGAAAAATAAACTTATGGATAAGTTATCAATGGCTTGTCTCTTATGTACCAAGACAGGACTAAATGAATATCCATAAACACCTAGGGATCTAATGTGTAATCAAGGGCAAAGGGGAAAAGAAAAAAGAACAGCAAAGTACATGGCAAAGGAAAAAAAGGAAGGCAGGAAAGGCTAAGAGGAAGACAAAGATGCTAATGTGGCCAAATGGCCCCCCCAGTGATTTCATACAACACACTTTTAGCCAGGCAGGGCAACCCCAGGCCCTCTACAATCTTGCCCCAAGGAGCTGCTCTCTTATCCACTCACCAAATGACTCACTTACCTTAGACACCTTGGAAACTGCTGGTTCTTCATTCTCAGGTCTCCTTAGCTCCCTGTCTGCCTGGTTTCAATTCGCACCTCCTCTGTGAAGACTTCCCCCATCCCATCTACCCCATTGACAAGCACATCTACTCCTTTTTTGCAAGGGCTTCCAGACGACTGTGCATGCCTCTGCATTCTGGCTGACTGTTCATATGTCTGTCTTTCCTGCCAGTCCATGAGCTCTGAGGGAAGGTTTATTTTTTAAAATTCAGCACTATGCCTGATATACACCACGTTTATAAATGTCTATTAGAAAGCAGATGTGGGTTGTGCTGTGAACTGTCAACCTAGGTTGACAGTACCGGTTTTCTAACTTACTAATTACATTTTTTAGCAATGGACCCTTACTTTATGTTTTTAAGAGGGTACAGTATCACCTTGAGCTGCACTCACTCACAGTTAGTTAGTAGCTGATTAATGCCATGAACCCTTATTTTCGTAAGAAATCTTATATGAAAACCCACTAATAAAAACCCTAGCTGAAGTTGGGTAGGAAAAGCCCTGAATTTAGCTTTTGTATCATCCACCTTCTCTCTCCCAACCCCACAAAAAACCTAGAGCTTCACAAACCCAGTTTGAAAACTGCTGGCTTAACAAGAAGCTGAAATTTCAAAATCTTAAAATATAACAATAAAGGAAGAGATTCTCCAATCATTTGTTCTGCCTCTTTTTGGCTGTGATTATGGAGGACAGCCATAGTAAAACTAATTTCCTTAAAAGGAGAGGAGATGTTTTAAAACGATTCTTCATTGCAAAAAGCTCAGAAAATAGTCAATCTGTTTTTCTTAAACTATAATATACTTAATCTGGTATTACCAATGATCAATTTTATAATTAGCAAAATAATATTTTGAATTTTACCTGGCTGATATTATAGGTATGTTTTTATCTTAATTTTTCTTTTTCTTAAAATTTGACCTCCTTAATTGAATAAACTTGTTCATGTTACCAAATAATAATAAGGTGCTTTGTATGTTCTTAAGAAAGCAGTTCAGGAGGGCAGCCCAGGTGGCTTAGCAGTTTAGTGCCACCTTCAGCCCAGGGCGTGATCCTGGAGACCTGGGATTGAATCCCACATAGGGCTCCCTGCATGGAGCCTGCTTCTCCCTCTGCCTGTGTCTCTGCCTCTCTCTCTCTGCCTCTCATGAATAAATAAATAAAATCTTTAAAAAATGATACCTTTAAAAAAAAGAAAGAAAGAAAGCATTTCAGGAACAAAGTAGCATATGCTCTATAATAAGTGTAAGTAAAAATCTTACTTCATCAGCAAGTTTTCGGTTAAAAATCCTTGACTCTTCTAGTGGCGACCAGATCTTTATGTCATAATCTATGCCAGATGAAGCTAGAACTAGAAATAAAATGTTGCATATTAATATAAAGCAGTAAGACATGCATACATGTTATACATTATGCATGTATGTGTGTGTATATGTATGTGCACACACATGTATGTAGTATATGTACAGCAAAACTGAACTGGCATGAAATTGTACTGATATATTTAATTAACTAAGAATATTATTTTGAAGATTTCCTAACAGTTAACCCTAGAACATAATTTTAAGACCATATTTTGAAATCACTTAAATTTCTTTTTTATCCATTGCTCTTTTATGAGAAACATGAGCAACATCAAGTGGAAGCCAAGCGTAAGCTAAGCTCCTTTGTTTTGGTAAATTAACTCCCACATGTGAAGACTAACCAGGCTTGGAGGTTCAGTTTGGATAAGCAGTGTGGATAAGCAGTGTGCAGAGTTCAGTCAAACCTCTTGCAACTGGTAAAACTTAGAAGAAATATTAGAAAATAAACTCTTTAATCTATTTCCCCATACTTTCTGCCAAAGGGAGGTTATAAGTGTTTTTTTGTTTTAAACCCAATGAGAGTTATAACAGACTCTCGTGGCTGTCTTCTAGGATAATTTGCATTATTCTATATTAACAACTAGAATAAAACTGGAGCTGATATACTGATTTCTATAAGAGGCCATCTTACTTGGGTCAAAAGGATGTGGCTGCAGGCAGTTTACCACATGATTATCAGCTTCCAGAAGCATTAAATGCTCAGCAGTGTGACGATCCCAGATGAAGATATGGCCACAGTCAGAACCACTCATTACAAAATTAGCACCCCAGAAATTGGCTTCTTTTATCTAAGGGTTTAAACAAAAGAAATTATAAGAAAATTCAAATCAAAGTTATTAAAACAAAGATTTATTCTATTCTGCAATTGAAAATATTAATTGGCTTAGAAAATAATAAAAAATAGAAGAGAGTCTTCATCTTCTATTTTAAAATGACAGAGATTTATCAACAAGCATGATGTGACACTAAGTAATGAAGAGTTCCCCATGAAAATAGAGATTTTGCTCTGTTACTGTTATATTTATAGGGCCTTAAACAGTACTTGGCAACCGTAGGTGCTGAATTAGTAACTGCTAAATGAATGAGATTTCTGGGTTTTGGAAAGTATAATGGAAACTTCTATATATGTTGTTGAACTTTCCAAAAATGGTTCCATTTTAGCTTTATAAGATAATAAAAACAAATCATAGAAAAAAATGAATGGCTCCCTTTTACATTTTGCTTTATGCCAAAAGAACAGAAAGTACCAATCTTTTTATTAGTTATTCTCTCACAACTGAGAAGGAAGGATATAAACATATTTACTTTTATGAAGCAATGAGACAAAGGAATAGTATATACTGGAATGGTTAGGAAGACATTTTTCAATGGTGCATTTGAATGAACCATCCAAAATCTTTGTAGTTTAGGATTTTTTTTCAGTCATTTCATCGACAGCTGATACTTTGCTATTTATGCCAACCCAAAGGGGGAGACAGTTTTGCACTATTGTTATATTTACTTAACTTCTTTTCTTTTTTCACTCCTACCCCTAAATATTTTCATCCAAACTTTTAAAAAGCAAAATACAAGAAATGTACATTGATTACTTCTATCAATAATGAGCATTCTGTTTAAATTGTTACCACCACTGCTATCTATGGAGAGAACTAAGTTATTTCCCTACCCCAAAGTAACCTTTTTTTTTAAGTAAGCTCTGTGCCCAGTGTGTGCTTGAACACAGAGCCCCTAGATCAAGTGTCACATGCTCTACCGACTGAGCCAGCCAGGAGTTTCCCCAAAAGTAACTTTTTCCCTTGACTCTGAAGAAAGCAGATTAAAACTGATTCTGTAGATACTTTTGGATGACTCAATGAATATTTGAGAACAACACTTTCTAAGTATGAATGTTTCAGAGTTAATAGTTATGCTAATATCTTGCAAGATGGTCTTAGTAAATAATTAGTATCACACTGGGCATACAGACTTATGGACTGTAAAACTTGAAAAGATGTTAGAGATCATGTGGTCTATTTTTATTTATAGATGAGGACACTAAAGTCTAAAGAGACAAAGTGACTAAAATAAATCTTCACTTATCAATCTTAGGAAGAGTTGCTATAATTAAAGTAATCGGACTACCTTTTACAATGAGCCTGGATTTTATATATATCTAAATCTTTCACTCCAAATCAACCAGGGTGCTAATATGAGCTAAAAAAAAAAAAAAAAAAAAAAAAAAAATCTACGAGGCAGGTTGACAGCAAGTGTGAGAGACCAAAAAGAAGCAACTGTTACTTGTACCAGCTAAAAATTTTAACCTTCTACAACATTTCCTTAGTAGGGTAGAATTTTCTTGTAACAATAATGGTCTTTGGCAACATATTCGAGGACTAAAAGAACCATGTTTGAGTAAAGAGGTAACTGGTAAGGTATAATAATGCTATACTGGAATCACACCAGCAACATATCAAGATCATCAGTATGGAAAAATATTTAATATTATGAATCTGCAATTTCTCCAAAGAGTGCCATGAGCATTTGGTACCATTGTCCTGGAGTTGCGATGGCCCTTATAAACCATCTTTACTAGTGGCCTTCTAATGTTCAAAGTATCCAATTCTTCCATTTCTTTCCTTTCTTTTCTCCGCCTGAAGAATTCCTGAATGCGGGCAACAGCAGAGCGTCTATGAATTACATATTAAAAGAAAAAAACAAAAATAAATTAAAAAAACATTCACAGTCACTACAGAGCCAAAATGAGGAACATTAAAGTACAGTAAAGTCGAGGAAATATTTAAACTAAATATTATCTCAATAAGGCATCCCCAACCAAAGCATAAAAAGGCAGACACAACAGTGAGACTACATCAGACTAGTTGAGTTACTAAAACAAAATATTTTAGTGAAGAGATCACTTAGAAATTTGGTACTGGTTGAGAGAGTAAAGGAAATAGCATGCGGCACACTGGTTTTTAAAGGGCTATTTTAAAAAAATGTAATATAGACAAAATTAATATGAAATTTACTACAAACAAAACAAATCCTATTCAGTATCATTTCTCTTCTCCATATGAGGAAATGTAAAGGCATAAAGAGAAACCAAAAGAAATTAAGTGTAACATATAATATCAGTGGGTAAACTTGTTTTGAGATTTAGTTTAAAGATGTTCCCAGCAAAGAACAGACTAGGCATGAAAAAGAGAATATTATTTTATGTACAGTAAATCAAGAACTTTCAAATAGATTCTACTCTATATGGACTCCATACAAAAGTATAGATTTGGAGCTAATGAGTCAGATTTTACTCTCCTAAGAACTGAGTTGGTTATGGTGCTGGAGATTGAAGAATAATGAGCTCTTTTAAGACTGATTTAATTATTAGAAGAAACTTTTCCTAACACATGATATAGTTAATTAGCTTGTTAGTTTGAATTTATTATTTAAAACATTATATTTTGACATATAATAGACCAAAAAAGTTTACAAATCAGTAAGAAAAATGAACACTGTAACAGAAAAATAGTCAAAGGACAAGAGCAGGGAGATTATAGAAGAAATGGTCAGTAAATATATAATATAATGCTGAGCCTCACTAATAAGCCTCACTTATTAGCCTCACTAATAAGATGAAAATAACAAGTTGACTTCTTTTTATGAGGCAAGAGTACAGGAACTAATAGGCGTTGGCGAGTGGTTCTATATATAAAAAATCTAAATGAACTCCTTTACTGGAAACTTTTCATTGAAGCAGAATACATACACAGGGAGGCATATCATTAAGTGTGTAATACAATGAATTTTCACAAGTGAAACAAACCCATGAACCAGCACTGGTAGTGAGAAACAGCATAAGTGGAATTCCAGAATTCTCCCAGTGCTTCACTCCCACTGAGAGAGAACTATTATTCTGACATCTAACAGTATGAATTACTTTTGCAAATTTGTGAATACTAATTATATGGAATCACAGGATATATATTTTTGAGTCAAGCTTCTTTAGCTTAACATTATTTTTTAAGATTCATCCATGTTGTCTTACTTAGCTGTAATTAATTCATCCCCTTTGCTGTAGAATACTACTTTGTAAAAAGACATTATAATTTATGTATCCATTCAACTGTTGGCAGACACTGGGTTGGTTCACAGTTGCTGATTATCAAATTAGTGCTACTGTCCTTGGCAAATATATGTCCATGTTTCTGCTGGGTATATACCCAGGAAAATGGCTAGACCACAGAATGTACATATGCTTAGCTTTAATAGATACTTCCAAACAATTTTTGAAAGTGGTTACACCAATTTACATTCCCACCAGCAATATACTGTGTTCCAGTTCACTAAAAATTAAATAGTATCTATAAAATATGTATTTGCTGGGAGCACCTGGCTGTCTCAGTCAGTAGAACATGGGACTCTTGATCTTGGGGGTTAATGAGTTCAAGCCCCACAAGCCCCACAGAATGTAGAGATTACTATTAAAAAAACTTTTTAAAAAATGTTTTATTTATTTGAGAGAGAGAGGGAAAGAGAGATAAGGGGGGAAGGGCAGAGAGAGAGAGGGAATTGCTCAACCGAGTCACCCAAGTTCCCCCCAAATAAAAAAAAGCACTTAAAAAAAGTATTTGCTTTGATGCACCAATTCTACCTTTAAAAAATGTATGCTGCACAAAAGTTAAGCAAATATACAAATACTATATATTTTGTATTGTTTATATTCAGATTATACATACATTTATGTAATATAAATTTTTACTGTAGTGAAACTTCTGTAGTGTACTTTCAGAAAGACTGGAAATAATCTAAATGTTCACATGGAAAGGATAGATTAATTAAATAAGTTATGTTACATCCATATATTGGAATATTTATACCATCATTAAAAAAGATAAGGAAGGGGCGGGCACCTGGCTGGCTCATTCAGTGGAGGGTGCGACTCTTGATCTCAGGATTGTGAGTCTGAGTCCCACACTGGGAGTGGAGATTACTTTAAAATATTTCAAAAATAAAATTAAAAAACCATATGGAGAATCCATAAGCAACTATGTGAAAACTGTTAGTATTATACTGCCAAATCAGCAACATTGGTTAAAGAATATTCTTAGGGGCAGCCCTGGTGGCACAGTGATTTAGCGCCACCTGCAGCCCAGGGTGTGATCCTGGGGACCCAGGATCAAGTCCCACGTCGGGCTCCCTGCATGGAGCCTGCTTCTCCCTCTGCCTGTGTTTCTGCCTCTCTCTCTGTGTATCTCTCATGAATAAATAAATAAAATTTAAAAAAAAAGGAATAATTCTTAGGGAAACAATTTTATATATGCATAGAAAGGGTCTATGGAAAACCAGAAATCGAATCATTAGTAACACTTTAAAAAAAAAAAAAAAAGATTTTATTTATTTATTCATGACAGAGAGGGAGAGAGAGAGAGGCAGAGACACAGGCAGAGGGAGAAGCAGGCTCCATGCAGGGAGCCCGAAGTGGGACTCGATCCCGGGTCTCCAGGATCTGGCCCTGGGCTGAAGGTGGCACTAAACTGCTGAGCCACCTGGGCTACCCTAGTAACACTTTTTTAAACAATTATATAATAATTTCATACTCCTACTTTTATAGTAAAAATGTATTTTCTTTTTCATAAAATGATATACTGTAAATTATACAAGCTTATTTAAAAGTGTTGTAAAAACCTTTATACTGTGCTTCGTATATCCAAAAAAAATCGGTCTACACATAAATTTTTAAATTAGATAAAATTAGGAAGTTCCATGCAAAAAAGTGACATGTTTACTCTGATTTTCTCTTTCTGATTGGGAGGTGATAATAAGGACTAAGAGTTCAAATACTCTCAAAAGAAACATAATATAATTAGATCTCTCTTCTTAAGTAGAAGAGAAGACACTCTGAATCAGATACAAATATATGCTTAGCAAAAAACCAATAAATAGGGATCCCTGGGTGGCTCAGCGGTTTGACACCTGCCTTTGGCCCAGGGCGCAATCCTGGAGTCCCGGGATCGAGTCCCGTGTCAGGCTCCCGGCATGGAGCCTGCTTCTCCCTCTGCCTGTGTCTCTGCCTCTCTCTCTCTCTCTCTCTGTCGATCATGAATAAATAAATAAAATCTTAAAAAAAAACAAAACAAAACAGGGCAGCCCTGGTGGCGCAGCGGTTTAGCGCCGCCTGTAGCCCAGGGTGTGATCCTGGAGACCCTGGATCGAGTCCCACGTCAGGCTCTCTGCATGGAGTCTGCTTCTCCCTCTGCTTCTCTCTCTCTGCATCTCTATGAATTAAAAAAAAAAAAAAAAACAATAAACCAATAAATAAAAAAACTCTTTTGTTAAGAAAGCAGAGTATCAGGTAATAGAGGAAACAAATGACCTTGCTGACAAACGAAAGGCCTTAGGAGCTATAAACGGGAAGATAAATTATGTGATAAATTAATAATTTAGATAGAAGCTCAAGTTATTTAAAACGAGATGTGTGGACAAAATTAAAGCTGAATGCTTAATGAGGTAATAATAATTAAGAACTAGTGAGGACAGTACTAGACCAAAAATGTTCATTTCATTTAAAAGTTAGCTGTAGAAAAAAAAAAAAAGTTAGCTGTAGAATATGGTCTAATTTACTGCTTAGTATTTGTTTAATTTAACCATTCTAATTTTAAAATCTAGATCTCCACTAATCAGCCATCAAAACACGGAGTGAAATCTTGCCATTTGCAATAATGTGGACAGAGCTCAAGTATGTTGTTCTAAACAAAGTCAGTCACTCAGAGAAAGACAAATACCACATTATTTCACTCATATTTAGAATTTAAGAAACAAAACCAATGAACATATGGGTGGGGAAAATAGAAGGAAACAAACCATAAGAGATTCTTTATGACAGAACAGGGTTGCTGGAGGAGAGGTGTTTGGGAGGATGGACTAGATGGGTGATGGGCATTAAGAAGGGTACCTGTGATGAGCTCTGGGTGCTGTATGTAAGTAATGAATTACGGAATTCTACACCTGAAACCAGTATTATACTATATAACTAACTAGAATTCAAATAAAAATTAGGAGAAAAGTAAATAAATAAAATCTAGATCTCAAGTTATGTGCTTTATATTATACAGCTTTGATCCAAGATTAGGGCACCTACCACTATATCACTGTAGGAAAATTATCTAAGAGAAAAAGCTTCACGTGCACAAATTTCAGATTAGAAAATAAAAAGTAACAATAGATACTACACTTACATATACAATCACGTAATGTCCAACTCAGATAACGTAATAAGCTTAAAGT
The DNA here is from genome assembly GCF_048418805.1 of Vulpes vulpes. Taxonomy (NCBI): domain Eukaryota; kingdom Metazoa; phylum Chordata; class Mammalia; order Carnivora; family Canidae; genus Vulpes; species Vulpes vulpes. Next base: position 130,000,990 of record NC_132792.1, on the reverse strand, counting down.
GAATACACTGAAACAACTTTCCTGGAGAATATTTCATAGGAAACAGTGAAAAAATATATCATTGAAAATAATGTGTACTTTATTACTTTGCAAATTTTATCAAATGAAAGTGAAAATGATACATACATATGAAGAGCACCAATCAGCAAACAAATATTTATTAAAAGCCTACCATTGGCAAAGTTGTTCGAGAATATTAGTCATTCTTTTATGATAGCTTATGCTAGTTTGGCACCGAAATCAGAAGTCATAAAAGACATTATGAAGTTAATTAAGTATATACAATTTTAAAAGTAAACAATAAAATCATAGTAATACAGAGTATAAACTTAAACCCAATGCAGAAAATAGAGAAAAGCAAAACTTAAGAAAGAAAAGAGAGGAGCACAGAAGGAGAGAGGATAAAAATAAAACAAGATGAAATCAGAGAGGGACAAACCATAACACTTTTAATCATAAGAAACAAACTGAGAGTTGAAGAGGAGGGGGTGAGGGGATGGAGTAACTGGGTGATGGACATTAAGGAAGCCATGGGATGTAATGAGCACTGGGTATTATATGCAACTGATGATTCACTGAATTCCACCTCTGAAATGAGTAATAGTCTACTAATTAATTGAATTTAAATTTAAAAATAGTAATATATATATATATATATATATCCATAATGATAGTAAATTTAAATAGAGTAAATTCACCAATTGAGAAAAAAGATTGTCTAAGACACACTGAGAGCATAAAGACAAGGAAACATTTCAAGCAAAAGGATATTACACAAATACTAATCAAATGAAAGGTGACTTGGCTACCTTAATATCAGACAAAACAGACTAAGGTAAAAAGTAGGATTAAGAATAGAGAGGATTAGGGGCTCCTGGGTGGCTCAGTTGGTTAAATATCTGCTTTGACTTGGGTCATGGGCCCGGGCCATGGGATGGAGCCCTACTTTGGGCTCCTTGCTTAGCCAGGAGTCTCTTCTCCCTCACACTCTACCTCCTCCTCCCCCCTCACTTCTTTTATGCTCTCTCTCAAATAAATGAATAAAATCTTAAAAACAAACAAACAAAAGAATGGAGAGGATTACTACATACATATAGTAAGTTCAACTTACCAGGAAGATATAACAATTTAACATACACGCGGTAAAAGTAGCCTCAAATTGCATTTAAAAAGAAAAAGGACATAACTGCAAGGAGAATTAGACAAATCCACCACAATAGTGAAGATTTCAACACAAATCTCTCCCTATTTTATAAGCCAAGCTGACAAAAATACACAAACATCAAAAATATAAATAAATAATTTCAACAACGCAATTAATGGTCTTGATCTAATAATCACATAAAAAAATTCCACATTAAAAATTAGAGTAATATTCTTTTCAAGGACCTACGAAATATATACAAACTTGACATGTACAAGGCCACAAAGTCAGTTTCTATAAATTTCAAAGACTGCATCTAACACCAACCACATTCTCGGACCACAAGTTAGATGTTACTGAAAAAAAAAAGTTAAATGTATACAACTTAAGAAGTTAGGGGGAGGGGCACCCGGGTGGCTCAGTGGTTGAGTGACTGACTGCCTTTGGCTCAGGTTGTGATCCTGAGGTCCTGGGATCAAGTCCCATAAGGCTCCCATGGGGAGACTGCTTCTCCCTCTGCCTATGTCTCTGCCTCTCTCTGTGTGTGTCTCTCATGAATAAATACATAAAAACCTTAAAAAAAAAAAAAAAAAGGAGTTAGGGGGGAAAAAGTCCCACAAAATAATCTCAAAGAAAATAGATCAAGGAAATAATGAAGAAAGAAAAAGTGGAAATACAAAACAAAGAGTAACAATATTATAGAGTTCTGCCATTATGATGAAAAAATTAAAGGAGTTCAAAATAAATGTTATGAATAAAATGGTGGTTATAACTCAAGATGGCAGAAATTAAAGAGACAATAAAAACAGCATAATAAATTTGCAAACCTTGATGGACTGACACATTTTTTTGAAAAACCTACTAAAACTCACTAAAGAAGAGCTAGTGTAAACAGTCCTATAGGTATTAAAGAAGTAAAATAATATTTAAAAACTATCTCCAAAAGAAAACACAAGGTCCAGATGGTTTTATAGGTAAGATCTACTAACCTTTTAAAGAAAAGATCATTCCAATCTTATACAAACTCTGAAAATATGAAATATTTTTCTACTAATTCTCTGATGCAAGTGTAACTTTTTACCAAAAACAGGATCATGAAAATACAAGAAAATTCATTCCAAATATAGATACAAAAATCCTTCACAAAATATAAGCAAATCAAATCCAACAATGTATCAAAAAGATAATATATCATATCATGATCAAGTTAATTTTTTCCCAGAAATATTAAGATTGTTCAACCCAACATGTAAGGAGTCTGAAAGTCTTCACTCCACAAACTGACAAAAACTTTAACAGACCGAAAAGTCAACAAGTCTTCCTGGATCTGTAAGAGAGGGAAAGACAGTGAAAACTGCTGTCCCTGAGACTGGAGAGACAACAGGCAAACTGGGAGTCCTAGCTTAACAGAGCAGAGACTTGGGGGTAAGAACACCTGAGCTGTGTTTGAGGAACTGCTGGAGGCTCAGTGTGGACAGCTGTGAGAGTTAAAAACTCCAGGGGAACCCAGTCATAGAGGCCCTCCCCACAATATTTTCAGATTTGCCTCTAGGAGCCAGACCAGATTGCCACACAAAATGCTGAAGAAAAATCCCCTTGAGTCTCTGGCAGGGAGAAGGAAAAGGAACCATTTTGAAAACTGTCAGATCACCCTATTCTTCTTAGTAAACCTGCTTTTAGGGGAAAGTTGTTAACTAGCTAACTAATAAGTCAGCAGGGATTATTATCATAAATAATCAAAGCCTAACTAACCTAAGGGAGGGAAAAAGCCAACTACAGCCACTCTGGCCATTCCATCCCACTTGAAGGAAAAGAAAAAAACCCCGAGAAACACCTGTAAAGTCCAGAGATGTAGGCTCACTAAGAGACTGAGACCTACTCTTAAGACTATAGGATGCTTCCCCTCCCCATGCCTCACCACAATATTACTAAATGTTTATTTAGAGCAGTTCCTTTTACATAATACATCATATAGAGCTAGTAAAAAAAAAAAAAAAGAAAAACAACAACAACAACAAGGCACACCGAAAGAGAAAAAGCAATTTAAAGAGAGCAAGTTGGAATTATCAGACCAGGAATTTAAAGTAACTATGATTAACATAACTATGATTAGGGGAGCCTGGGTGGCTCAGTTGGTTAAGTGTCTGCCTTCAGTTCAGGACATGATCCCCAGGTCCTGGGATCGAGCCCTGCATTGGGGGTCCCTGCTTCTCCCTCTACACCTCCCCACTGCTCATGCTCTTTCATGCTCACTCTCTCTCAAATACATAAATAGAATCCTAAAAAAAAATTACTATTAAGGGCGCTAATGGATAAAGTACCACATGCAACAATAGAGCAATGTAAGCAGAGTGCTGGAAATTCTAAGAAAAAAGAAAGGCCAGAGATAAACAAACAAAACAGAAATGAAGAATGCCTTTGACAGGCTTATTAATAGACTGGACATGGTTGAAAAAAATCCTTGACCTAGAAGATATATTAATAGAATGCTTGAAAATCAAAAAGCAAAGAAAATAAAGACTGAAAGAAAAAGTGCAAACAGAATATCCAAGGACTGTGAGATAACTACAATAGATGTAACATAAGCATAATGAAAATTCCAGAAAGTCAGGAAAGGAAAGAAAAGAAGGAAAAGTGAGGAAAGGAAAGATAAAAGACAAGCAATATTTGAAACAATATGACTGAGAATTTCACCCAAATTAATGTCAGACACCAAATCATAGATTCAGGAAGCCTAGAGAACACCAAACAGGATAAATACCAAAAAAATCAAACCAAACCAAAAATCCTACAACCCAGGCATATCATTTTAAAAATAGAGAAAATCAAAGATTAAAAAAAAAAACATCCTGAAAGAAGCCAGAGGAAAATAAACATCTTACCTAGAGAGGAACAAAGATAAGAATCACATCCAACTTCTCCTCAGAAACTATGAAGCAAGAAGAGAACGAAGTGAAATATTTAAAACACTGAGAGAAAACAAAATCACCAACCCAGAATTTTGTACCCTGTAGAATTATCCTTAAGTAAGAAATAAAGACTTTCTCAAACAAAAAGCAAAGGAATTTGTTGCCAGTAGACTGCCTTGCAAAAATATTAAAAGAAGTTCTTTATAGAGAAAAAAAATGAAATCAGACACATGGATCTATAGAAACAAAGGAAGAGTATCAAAGTAGGAATAAGTGAAGATAAAATAAAAACTTTCATTTTTCTCAGTTTATCTAACAGATAAGTTCAAAATAATAATAGCAATAATGTATTGCACTATGTATCTTACATGTATAAATGTTTATGTTAAAGTGAAATGAATGACAGCAGTGATACAAGGGACAGGAAGAAGGAATTAAGGTTTGTTATCATATGATATTCACACTACCTGTGAAGTGGCATAGTATTATTTAATAGTGGATTGGATTAGTTGTAAAAGTACACTGCAAACTCTAGAGCACCCACTAAAGTCTTAAAAAAGCAGTACAGCTGATAAGTTAAGAAAGGAGAGAAAATACAGTCATATAAAATATTGTATTCAAACCACAAAAGGCAGAAAAAAAGAAAAAGACAGACAAGAACAAAGAAGAGAACAATAAAGAATATGGTAAACATTAATCCAATTATATCAATTATTGCTTTGAATATCAATGTTCTAAAAACACCAATTAAAACACAGATTATGGGGATCCTTGGGTGGCTCAGTGGTTTAGCGCCTGCCTTCAGCCCGGGGCATGATCCTGGGGTCCCGGGATCAAGTCCCACATCAGTCTCCCTGCATGGAGCCTACTTCTCCCTCTGCCTCTTTTTTTTTTTTTTTGATTTTTATTTATTTATGATAGTCACACACACATACACACACACACACACACACACACACAGAGGCAGAGACACAGGCAGAGGGAGAAGCAGGCTCCATGCACTGGGAGCCCGACGTGGGATTCGATCCCGGGTCTCCAGGATTGCGCCCTGGGCCAAAGGCAGGCGCCAAACCGCTGCGCCACCCAGGGATCCCCTCCCTCTGCCTCTGTTACTGCCTCTCTCTTTCTCTCTGTGTCTTTCATGAATAAATAAAAAATTTAAAATATATATATAAAAAAATAAAACACAGATTATCGGAGTGGATCAAAAAACATGACCCAACCATCCACTGTCTACAATAAATCCACTTCAAAATAAAGACTGACATAGCTTAAAAGTGAATGCATGGAGAAAAATATACCATGCTAACACTAAACAAAAGAAAGCAAGAATAACTCTTTCTTTCAGACACAGCAGCCTTCAAAGTAAGCAACATTTTATCAGGGATAAGAAAAGCATTACATAATGTCAAAGGAATCAGTTCTCCATAAACAATCCTTATTGCGTATGTGCCTAACCAGAAAGGGTCTAAACACATGGGGCAAAAGCGGATAGAAATGCAAGGAGAGGGATCCCTGGGTGGCGCAGCGGTTTGGAGCCTGCCTTTGGCCCAGGGCGCGATCCTGGAGACCCGGGATTGAGTCCCACGTCGGGCTCCCGGTGGATGGAGCCTGCTTCTCCCTCTGCCTATCTCTCTGCCTCTCTCTCTCTCTCTATGTGACTATCATAAATAAATAAAAAAATTTTAAAAAAAGAAAAAAAAAAGAAATGCAAGGAGAAACAGATGAATCCATTATTATAGCTAGAAACTTCAACACACTTGTCTCAGAAAGGGGCAGATACTGGAGGGAGGCAGTAAAGACAGTTGAACTCAACACCACCACTAATCAACTGGATTTAATGGACATCTACTGACTACTTCATCCAACAACAGCACAATACACATTCTTCTCAATTGAACATTCACCAAAATAGACTACATTCTGGGTCATACGACACACCCAAAAGACTGTTTGGTATTAGGGCATCTGCAAGTGTTACCTACTATATTAGCACGTTAAAGGAGAAAAAATATATAACTCATAGATTTAAAAAATGTACTTGAGTCAATCAACATTCATTCATGATAAAACTGTTAGTAAACTAGGGCAGCAAAGAACCCCCTAACCTGATAGAAGGTATCTACAAAAACCCTAAAATACAAACCTAAATAAACTCACGCAGACATTCTTTTCAAACTCAAGAGCAAGGTTTGATTCTTACTATCCTCATTAACCAATATATTGTAAGAGTGAAAAGTAGGAAATAAAACTCCTATTTGCAATGATATGACCGTCTACAACAAAACAAAACAAAACAAAACAAAACAAAACAAAACAAAACACCTACTAGGAATTTACATACCAATTAATAGATAAAACAGAAAAATATCTAGGTGGATCATTATACAAGTCAACTGCATTTCTAAACATCAGCAACTATTAAGAAAGCATAAGTTTTTAAAAAAATTACCTTTACAACAGCAATGGAAATGAAAGCATCTATAAATAAGTTAAAGAAAGATATTCCTGTTTGTAGGATATTATAACATGTTACCGAAAGACATTTTTAAAAAGACCTAAATAAATGTAGAAATAACTTAATATTGTGAGGATAATCAATTCTCCAAATTTATTTACAGGTTTATTACACCCATAATCATATTCTAATGACTCATGTGTGGAACTTAAAAAGTTGATCATAGGGGATCCCTGGGTGGCGCAGCGGTTTGGCGCCTGCCTTTGGCCCAGGGCGCGATCCTGGAGACCCGGGATCGAATCCCACATCGGGCTCCCGGTGCATGGAGCCTGCTTCTCCCTCTGCCTGTGTCTCTGCCTCTCTCTCTCTCTCTCTCTCTCTCTGACTATCATAAATAAATAAAAATTAAAAAAAAAAAAAGTTGATCATAAAACAGACCTAAGGAAACAAAGAGTAGCCAAGTCTCTTTTAAAGAAAAATAAGAGACTTAGAAGACATTAAGACTATAAGCTAGTGTAATGATAAGAGCATGGTATTGATGTATTGATGGAGAGGCAAACAATTGTCCAGTGGAATGAAACAGAGCCCAGAAACAGACTTGTGTTTATATGGAACTCTGTAATATGACATGGGTAGCATTGCAGCTCCCTGGGGAAATCCAACATTTAATAAATGAACAAGGAAAATAGGACTAACTATGTGGGCACAAATATATATCACAAATAAAGATCAATTCCACATAGATTAATATGTCAAAATTATCTTATCTTATATCTTAAATTGTCAAAAGGAAACTTCAAAAGAAAATTTTCAATTTTTGAAATTTCAGGGTAAGTAAGGATTTCTTAAATAAAAGAAAATGATATGAATTAAAGAATCATAAAATTCAACTACATCAAAATTAAGAATGGTTCCTCAAAAGACAGTTTAAAGAAAAAATAAATCACAAACCAGAAAAAAATATTTGCACACTTATGATAGCAAATTAGTATCAAAAATTATTAAAAATTCCTTAATAATAAAAACTCAATCAACATGGAAAAGTAAAACAAGTCAATTAAAACAACCCAGTAGAAAACTAATATGGCCAAAGAACAAATGAGAGATGCATAAACTCATTTTGCAAATGGAGAAATGAAAATCAAAACCACAAGATACCACTGTACACCAAATCAATTAGCAAAATCAAAAAAAGTAACAAAACCAAGTTGTAGAGAAGATGTGGATCAATGTAAAACAATTTGAGATTATCTTTTTTTTTTTCAATTTGAGATTATCTTGTAAAATTAAACCTTCCATTCCTAGGTATGCACCCCAGAAAAACCCAAGGAGACATATTTCAGAATGTTCAAACCAACACTGTTAATAACAGCAAAAACTGCAAACAACCTAAATGCCCATTCACAGGAAAAGAGATAAATTATGGGATAGTCATATAATGGATTATTATACAGCAGAAAATTGATTGAGCATCAGCTACACATAACAACATGGATGAATCTTAACATAATGTTGATGAAAAAGAAAGGGCAAGTCCTAAATCCCATATCCAGTATGATATTCTTTTTTATAAAGTTTAAAAGTGGGTAAAGCAAATTAAATGTAATATTATTTTGGCATTTATGTTTGTCATAATTTCTTGTTTAAAGTAAAGCATGATAAATATGACATTCAGAAGAATGATTTTGCCCCCGGTAAGGTGGGCAAGGGGACAGAATGGAGGACAGTACACATGGATCTAAGTTATTGGTAGTCTTATTATTAAAAAACGAGTAAAGAAAAGGAACCAAGCATGAATTAACAATGATAGTGTGTCACAAACCAAGAATTACAAAAATAGAATTCTCCCCCTTCTTAAATTAGGTTAAGAGTCCTTAATAATGCCAGTGCCTGTCCAAAACTCTATTGCTGCAATTACTATGTTATATGTGTCCATGTATCCCACTGAACCAAGAGCTAATGAAGGCTGAGTTGTCATAATCTTATATCACTAGCATCTGCCATGGTGTTTGGTTCATGTAGATTTATTGAATGGATAAAATAATAAATACAAAATTGATTCATCCAAGAATCTCAAAGGAAAAACTAAAACATCTCAAGGTATCAGCTATTTATTTGGGAGACAGCATTTAAAAAACAAAACAAAAACCTAGAATGAATCTAATATATAAGTGACCTAAGAAAATTAAATCCTAGATTCCCAAGTTTATTATTTAGATCCCTTCCTTTTCCCTGAGAGTCTTTGCATTTTATTAATACTACATATTCTAGAAAAATCTGTTTCTAAATGGTCAGCAAAATTTAAGATAATTCCAAGCTTACCATTAGAAGTTATAAAAATCAGAAAAAGTCTATAAATACTAGAGAGGAAAACAAACCATGAGAGTCTCCTAACTCTGGGAAACAAAGGGTTGCAGAAGGAGAGGGAGGGTGGGGAGATGGGGTAACTGGGTGATGGGCATTAAGGAGGGCACATGATGAGATGAGACTGTTACATTATATGTCAGCAAATTCAATTTAAATAAAATTAAAGAAAAACAGTCTATTAGCCCTATTTAAAAAAAATAAATAAATTGGCACATTCAGTTGTTAGAGAGCTAGGTTAAAATATGAGAAGAAATGAAACAGCACTAAAAATATAAAACATGAATTACTTTGCCTATTGTTTCTAATATGGTAAATTTTTCTATAAAACACTATTACAGGGGTGCCTGGGGGGGGGCTCAGTCAGTTAAATGTCTTGACTCTTAATATCAGCTCAGGTCTTGATCTCAAGATCGTTGAGTTCAAGTCCATGCCCAGTGTGGAGCCCACTTAAACAAAAAACCCTCCCACCATTACATATAGCTAGAGTGGTACAAATTAATTGATATTATTGGCGCTATTAAAATGACTTGTGGAAGAACAAAGAAATTTTAAGGCAGAAAAAAATGGCCTAATCAAGACTGAAAGATGATTGATTTATTTAACCTACCATTAAATGATTTAAGGAGTAATTTAATTAGCCAAAGGAGTTTAATATAAAAGGATACTATAAGGATAGAACTTAAAGGACAGGACTACAATCATAACAGGTGAATTCTGAGTCAACCTATAGGAAGAAATTCTTTGCAGGTGTGAAAGAGTCTTCTAGTCTAGGTATCTAATGAACTTGATACACTTTAGAATGTAAATTGGAAGAGCATTTTCCAAATTAATAGTTTTTTTTTTAAGGTGTTCCACAAAATGGGTTTGTGGAATGTGGAAAATAATGGGTTAAGTAAAACTAAACAGTTTTTTGGTTGCAAATTTTTTGAGAGGCTTTCTTATGCTAGTTTTATGAATCTCAATGTAGTATTTATGTATACACAATGTAGTATTTCCCAAATTTTGTGACACCATGGTAGAGAACCAGAGCACTTAGGGTAACATGAAAAAAAAGTACTGCTCAGAGACTTCTGGAGGTTCCTAGTCCAGAGATCTTACTGTCCTGAGATTGCTCACAATGTTTCCTCGGACAACCACAAAGACACTGTGGGGGGAACAGCCTAGCTGGCCGTTAGAATCACTAATTCAATCCCAGGCTACCCAGGGTGGGAAGTGAATAGAAAGCTCATGTGCACACTTTCATTGTGGTACATAAAACCCTAACAACTTGGGGGGCATACAAAAGACCTAGACATGAGCTGTGTGTGTATAGGGGTAGGGAATGCATTTTCCCCTCAAAATGTACTAGTAGAGCTAAGGGAAAGCAAGCCTGACACTGCTATCTTTAGAAGGGTCAGCTTCCAAGGCTGGCCTTTGGCTGGTGTCTGGAAACTCGATTTGTGGGGACATTCCCTACATTGTTCTGCTTGCCTGGAACACTGACCCCTGATGTGCCTGCTTGCCTAGATCATCTGTAACAAATAACGTGAACACCTACTTTCCTTCTAGGTCTGGAGTTCAGATAGTTTTGTTTGGGTGTGGAGGGTGTCTACACAACCAGCCCCCAATAAAAATGCCAGATTTTGTATCTTAAGCAAGCTTCTCTAAACAGAAACACTACATAAGTGTTACGGCATTTTATTGCTGAAGGAAGGAGTACATTATACGGCCCATGCTGGGAGGGAGAATGTTGGAAGCTTATGCTTAGATTCTTCCAGACTCTGATGTGTCTTTTCCTTTGTCATAATTACAAGTGAATCTGAGTTCTTTGAGTCTTTCTAGGAAGTCATGAAATATGTGGGAAGGTTGTGGGACCTCTGAAACAATACAAGTTGATGTTTAAACAATGTGTGGTTTAGAAATACCAACTCCCCCACATCCCCGTGTAGCTGAAAATCTGCATAAAACTTCTGACTCCCCATTAACCTACTGATAGCCTACCATTGACCAGAGAAGACTTACTGATAGCATAAATAGTCGAGTAACACATATTTTGTATGTTGTATGTATTACATATTGTCTACTTACAATAAAGCTGGAGAAAAAATGTTATAAAGAAAATTGTAAGGAAAAGAAAATTTATAGTACTGTAAACTTCTAGTATTGTACTAGAATAAAAAAATCTGCATCTAAGTGGATCTACACAGTTCAAATCCATGTTATTCAAAGGTCAACTGTAATTCATAGTTTTTTCTTTATTTCAAGTTTAGGAACTCAAAGGAAGAAAACAATAAGCCAGATCATCTAAAGAAATACGGAGGAAAATTTAGTTAGCTAGAGTTTTAGATGAAAAGATGTTTTCTTCGCCAACTCTTATTTACATATCCATGTATGTGTTATTATGCCGGCCTTAAAGGTGCTTACATCTTCTATACGGCAACATATACACACAGAGTAAGTGTTATAGGCAGCATAACAGATACATGTAAGGGCACACAGAAGAAACGTGCAGTCCTATCTGAGACTAAGAAAAGTATGGCCAGGAAAAGTTTTAAAAATAAGCAACTTAAGATGAATGTTGAGATAAGGTGGCCAACCTGATGGTGATGGTGACAGGAGGGCATTTCAGGTTGAGGGCACAAGTGAATAAAGCAACAGAGGCACTGAGTGTATTCAGAGACACTCCAAATAGGTCTGCTGTAGAGAGGTTCAGCAATTTTTGGCAGCAGCCACAACAGAGAATGCCCTACATAGCAGGCAAAGGAGCTGGAGTTTTTCTGTAGCACAGGCACTGAAGAGCCAGTGGGAGTGGCTATGATGAGGACACAGACTGCAAGCAGCGGGAGGACCATTGGGATAGGAGACCAGGTAAGAGGTGATTAGGTAATAGCAGTTGAGTGAAGAGTAGGGGTGACTACCATTTTATTTATTATTAAAAGAAATAGATCAAATATGGCACCTATGATTCAGAATCTCAGCATATTACAGTAAAATACCTTCACAGAACACTATTGGACAGCCCCTAATGAAGACTGGCTATGTGAGCAGTACAGATATTAACATGTAATAATTCTGTTTCTAATTTTATTTTCTTAATTTTATCTTAAGCAGAACTCCTACATTCCCGTGCCATCCCCATCTGCTAAAAGGGGAGGCAAACTGAATATATGCTCGGTGTCACAAAACAACTATCTTTACTGAGAAACTGCCCCCGATGATCTCCATGTAGGGAGGAAATAAGTGAGGTAAAGAATGAGTCTAACTCAGCATTGAGTGAAGAGAAGCATCACATTTTCTGCTTTGCTGCTGTTTATTAGTTCATAACTGTAAAAGCAAAAACTGGTTTTGCATACTTGAGATAAAAGGTATGAAGCAGAAAATCAAAAAGCCCTGAAACAAATTCCATTTTATGTTTTATAATCCCCTTTGTTTTAGAAACTAATGAATGGTAAAAAACAGACATGTCACTGGAATTAGGGACAAGACTGATTTTGTCAGTAAACCAGGTTGGGGGTAGATGAATAATGGGATTAAAGTTTAAAGTTATATTTAAAAATGTACCCCACTGTTAGTCTTCAAATTACAGAAGTGTCTCAGAGTTACAGACCATCTTGATGTGTGACATTGTTATTAAGCTATTTAAAAGAAAAGTTTTCTTTAAAAAAAAAAAATCAGAATTTTAAACCTATACACAGAATTAGACTCAAGTCTACTTTTGCTTCTCAAGGGAAAAGAGTATATTTTAATAATAACAAAAAGTTGCTAATGCTAATTGGTAGCCTAATCAAGTTTTTAGAAAAAGCAAGTAGCATTCTTCAACAAAATATTCAAAATGAGTGACCAATACTTTAAAGTACATCATTTCAGATTATAGTTACCTTATCATATGACACACTTGAAGTGAACATCAGTTACATCTGCACACAGGAAACTTTTCATTCTATTCTCATGCAGTGCATGCAGCTAAATATAGTTTGTGAAAAGCAACCCGCTTTACAATGCTTAGCACTTAGAGTTCAGTAAGTTTAAAGAAGTATTAACTGTTAATAGGAAAGGTGGTTAGCTGTGGAAAAAGAGGACCTGGCAAATTCATCATAAAGAAAAAATAAAATAATGAAGGAACATACTGAATTACCTCATTATTCTATCACCTATTGTTGTTCCTCTGATATTAAATCTAGTGAAGGGAACACAATAACTAAAGTCACTCACAAAGACTTCAAAAAACCAAATATTTAAAGCATTCAGGTCACCACTTCTATCATTAATCACCTAAATCTAAGGAAACGTTGTTTGTTTCCTTTTGTGATTTAAGGTCTTATGTGAGACTATGTCATTTGACTAAATGTATCTGAGGAAATTAAAGGAACAGAACACTCACGGAAGACAGATTAGAAGGAAGACAGTGCACTTAATCTCTTTTATCTTTAAATAGATTAGAACCTCCCTGGTTACAGTGCAGGGAACTGCTCTGACTCACATCACCATATCATCCACTGAGACACCTACGTTATGCTCCTGGGGCTGTGCTGCTCTTTCAGAAAAAAATAATTAAGCCCTTAGCTGACTCATTTGTCCTAACCATAGACTGTACAGCAAGCAAGCAAAAATAACAGGGATTTTAACTCTCTAGGAGTTCAGTTCTTTGTTTCTAGTTACTTTTTTCTCTGCAATCTTCTTCAATAAAGAATACACTTGAATCATTAGAAATACTGAGAGTGATCATAATGATGGCTAAAGAAACAGTGGTACATTTAGAGAACACAAAAAACTTTACCAATAAAGGCCACGTTTCACAGTCCAGATAAGTAAATGGAACTACAGTTCTATGCATATAAAAAATACTTTTTAAAAAAGTGGTTAACAGGTAATAACTTTAATATTTATGGGAAAAAATCTTTAGAACACCTTGATTGAGCCCATAACTAAAAACTTTAAAGACCATGTGAGAACTTCTTCAGGAAGCTCACTTAGATGCTTCTTAGCAAAAAACCTCTTGGGTTTGGCAACAGAAAGAGCTACCAGCCAGGCCATCATACCATTTATTGTAAAAATTGATTTGGCACCATGGTAACAGTTTGTGTGAAAAACATATAAATAGAAAATCTGACCACGTTCCTTTCATTCCAAGGGCCACGCCTATATTTCTAAATCCAGTAAATAAAAATCACTAAGGGATACCACATACTATTTTTATTTGTTTTTTTTAATACCATGATTGGAAGTATGTGTTTATTTCTTTCTTCAATTTAGTTTCCATTTAATGTTCTATGCTCTTGCCTTAGACAAAGTTAAAGGGGACCAAATACGTAGTAATTTAGAGACTGACTTCATTGTTTTAAACTCTGGATATCTACCAGTAGAGGCATTTTACCAGAGACTATAACTGTTCTTCTCTAAGACTGATTTGCTATAGAATAGGAATCAGCAAACTATGGCTCTTTGGCCAAATCAGCTAGTCATCTGTTTTCTAACAGCTGGTAGGCAAAAAATAGTTTTTACATTTGTAAAACATTTTACAGTTACATTTAAATGGTTATATAAGTACCTACATAATAGCCTCCGTTTTGTCTCTAGGGCAGCAAAACTTAAATATTTACTCTGGCTTTTCAGGAAAAAGTCTGCTGACCTCTACTATAAAGAGTCCTAGTTGTATTTGTATCGAGACTAGCTATCGTTAATGAGAAGAGCATTCCATTTTAAAACATCTATGTTAGTTGTTAAGGCCTTTATCTTCTAAGACAGTCCCTTCTCATGCTTGATCTCAGCCTAAAAGTCATATTTACCTAACCAAATTATAAATGCAAATCTTTATAAAGAAATCATTACTTTGCATTGCAAAGAACTGTTCTGATATTTTTATTAAATGTATATCAAAAATGGCTTAGTTATGGGCAGCCCAGGTGGCTCAGCGGTTTAGCACCGCCTTCAGCCCAGGGCATGATCCTGGAGACCCAGGATCGAGTCCCACTTCGGGCTCCCTGCATGGAGCCTGCTTCTCCCTCTGCCTGTGTCTCTGCCTCTCTCTCTCTCTCTCTCTCTCTCTCTCTGTGTCTCTCATGAATAAATAAATAAAATCTTAAAAAAAAAAAAAAGGTTTAGTTATAAACTTTTCAGCTTTCATTTCAAAAATTAAACTTGGGGCAAAAAATTGAGATCTACTATTATAATCTTCATACCCATTAAAGTACAAATCTAAGTATATACTCTAATCATTTTTAATTTTAGGGCCATTTCTTTACTCTAACCAAACTAATCTTGACTGGGCTTCTCAAGTGGCAGCAACAAGGGAACTTTAAGACCTGTATCTTTTTAGTTTAGCACTTCATCCAAGTATGAACTGTAAACTTTAGATACTAAGAGCCAAATGGCATGATTTTTAAAATAGAGCTTTGAAATCTTTTATCCTTTTGGAAATAGAAATTCTCAGAAATCATATGCCTACTTACAAGCTGGTAAATGATTCTTTTCATGTTCTTAAGAAGCAAAATATCTTCTCTTAAGTTTCTCTCTTAAGAATAAAAGTCAACATACCTATTCTCCAAATAGAGAAGATAAATGGGCAGTTGTCTCAAGGGTGAAGGATCCTTAGAAAGGTGCAGAAATTTTAAAAATATACCTTATATAGGTAGTTCAATATTTAATCAAGATGGTGCTAAGAAAGTTAGGAACTATAAAAACCACTTAGATAAAAATCAGAAGAAAGATTTTTCACCATTTAAAAATTTTTGGCAAATAGTTAGAAAAGAATAATGCAAATTTCAAAGAAGAACTGATGTAGTGGTGAAAGTGACTATAATCCTTTAGCATCACCTTAGTATATACATCTTTGTATATATGAAATATTGTATTTCATTTATTTATTAAAACTGTTTTCCCCATTTTTATAACTAGCTTGTGGATTTGTCCTCTCTTCTTTAGTTCCCAAAGGGTAAGAACTTTATTATTCTTCTATTATTCTTCAGTAAGTTCACCCAAAGAAGGTTTCAGATCTGAATCCAACCTTGGGAGTATGAACTCAAGAGTACGTGTATGGAGTGGGGTCAGCTCTAGGCAACTGTCCCTGATTTCCCTGCCTCTAAAAGATTCTGTTGCTCTAGTTTAGCATCTGGGTCTCTTGGAACAATGAGGCTATCAGGTGCCAACTCTGTGGGAGATCCAACCCCTGGGGGAATCCCTAAACCATAAATCATCTAAGTATTATGAAAATGGTAAGTAAATGATAAAGCTCAATAGAAAGATATAGTTTCTAAGGATAATACATCACAAGAAGTTTTAGGTTCTCTAGGACCCACTTTCCCTACCAAATCTTCCCTTCCCACTGATGTTATACTACTGTGTTTAAAAAAATAAACAAACAAAAAACCTTTTTTGGTCTAGAATATACAAAAACTCTGCTTAGCACCTCAGTTTCCTCAGTTATAAGGTAGGCTTGATATAAAAGTGTTTATCAATTAGTTTGGATAGAAGATGCCAAATAATTATGATTTTTGCAAGTATCTAATATCTATTAAAATATATTAATTTCTTATTTAAACAAATAAACTTGGTTAAGTGATATGGTCCATTTTACTAGAAAGTATAAACTTAAACTTTATTTTCAATTATGACCTTAACATCATTTTTAGGACAAAGTACAGAAAAAATCAAGGACATATGCTCACTTATATAAATAAAAGGCCCTAAGTGTACAAGCTTAAAATAATTATAAACTCTATCTCTCTACCTTGGGTTTTAGAAACCATCAATTTGATTTTCAAATTGTGCTCTGCTTGCCAACCTTATCTGTATACATCAACTGGTGATATCCCTCTGGGTATGGAAAGAAATGGAACTAAGTTTTACTTGTCTAAAATAGAGACTAAGAATGCTAAAGACTAAAGAGAAGATGTTTGTTTAAATCTCTAAGTACAAACACTGGGAGAGATTACTTCCTTTACATGTAAAACAATGCCACTGTGAAATAAACATTCTGACTAAATATAACTAAAGGAACTATCCTTTCCTGGGTTTTGATGAACTGCAAGCAGTACTGTTTGGGATTTTTGCTCGTCCTCTGTCAGTCTTTACCCCTAAAGCCATACTTATTGTAATTGCTTTTTAAGTCTGGGTAGCCACACAGACATCCAGGTTGTTTAAAACAGCTATCATTTATTTAGTGCTTTCAAAGTGGACAGGTCCTACTTACTGACTGATGGATTTCTAAAAATTCTTGTAACAATTCTAGATAGTTATAACCTTATTTCATAGATAAGGAAACCAAACCTTACAAAAACATGAATTTAAATGAGGAAATACAGCTAAGTAGTAAAAGCAAGATTCAAATCCATGTCATAAAGTTTTTGATCATTAATTTATCATTAAAGAATGGCAATGCTGTATAATCTTTTTATTATATTTTCCACTTGACAGAAATGTCAGAATATTTTAAAAGCAGTAGTATATTGAGCAAGGAAGTATGTGAAATGGTTCTTCACATCTGTGTGAACTAGGAATTTAAAGATAAAATTTTATTCTCTGGAAAAGGGCAGAACTTATAATGAGATATGATAGCCATATCTGCAGAAGCAGTTTTTGAAAAGTATGGAACATAATGTGCCTTAAAAGATTTATTTTATCTACTAAAAAATAAGGTGTATCCGTATGATCACACAAAATAAAATATGAAAGAAGTATACGTGAGCAATTCTTTATCGTAGTTATATTTGTTACTTGGTGTAATTTTTCATTTTCTAAAGTAAGTTATTTAGTAGAAAACACAGAAAAACATAAGGTTCTCAAAAAGAGAACTATCACACTACCTTAACCCAGGGTCAATAAAAAGCAGAAAAACTATTAAACAAAACAGAACTGATAAAGGCCAGGCTGTCTACAGGGACCTGACAGCTAAATATAACCCTGACTTAGTACACAACCTGTTGGTCATTCTCCACATTCCTTTCTCCTGATGTGTAAATTGAGGAGCAAGTCTCAGTGCTAGAGATACAAAGCAGTAAGACTTTTTATTCCCTTCTTAACACACAGTTTGCTCAAAGAATGTAATACATAAAATCATTTACAGTTTAAAAAATTCTGTGAGTTTATACAACTGAGATACCCTTAGAGAAAGCAACTGTAAAAAATGGAGAGATTCCTTTATGTGACATCAAAGTCCTGTGAATTGTATATTTTATAATTAATTTTAATTAAAAATTTACCAACCTATCACCAGGTCCGGCTCGATACCTTGCACCTGGGATCAGGACTGGGTCATCATCACTGTCATCTGTATCCTGGAGAGCAGAGTCCCTGGCTAATGTTTCCTCATTAGCTAAAGGCCCAATGGCTTCTGTTTGTGACTGAGGCTCAGGATTGGTGGTATTTTGACTGGTAGCACCTTCAGTGCTGGGTTGATCTGAAGTTCCTGGTTCCTTGCCTTGTTCAGACGAAGTGGATTCTTCTGGAACCTCACAAGAGCTATCAAGATTGAAGTCATTTCTTTCTCCTGAGCTGGAATCCAATGGCTCAGATGTGAATTTATCTGATTGTGCTATCAGGAAAAAAAGTAGAAACAGTTGGTCATGTCTGCAACACTGTTTAATGTAACTTGAAGCTAACACATCTACTTGAAAATGGCCTCCAACTCAGAAGAGAGTAATGTAAATTACAGCTTATTTTCCCACATGAAGCAACTGTCTAAAGAGAACAAGACAACTCACCTGTATCTATACGGTTCTCAATTGTGTTTTCTGCAGATGTACCTTCCTGATATGTTGTCACATCCTCTGATGATTCTTCAAGAGCTTCTGGGAAATAAACCAAATTATCATTAAATCCAATTTTTTTTAAATAAAAATAAACACTAATAGAATACTGTAGCTTTCCTCTGTAATAAACAGTTCCTAATCCTTTCTGGATCACAGAATCTTCTGATACTCAGATCTAACCTCCCCCCAGTTTAATGCAAATATATATGTACATACCAAATTGTACAAACACTGTCAAGGATGGATGAGCAATTCTGCCCACTGCCTCCTCCCAAAGTCCATGCATAGACCTTCATGAACTCTTCGTGAAGAATTTCTGCTTTAGCTTATCCCTCACAACTGACATTACTCAGTCTTGCCTTTTTTCTAAACTTCACAAAATCTAAAAACTGAGTATTTTTTCTATCCCTTTATCGTGTATTTGGTATAATTTCAACTACCATGAACAAATAATAGTTAATCCTACTATAAATTTTGTTTTGGCCACTGAAAATACTTATTTCTGGGATTTAACCCCAAGACCCATTAGGGACCAGTCTTTTTTGCTCCTAACTGCACATCTGCTTACCAGATACATATTTAATTCTTGTAAACTATGTTAAATTAAAATATCTATTCATTTAATCAAAAGCAGAATTCATTTATTCCTTCATTTACCAAGTATCTATTGAAAATCTATTGTGTTCCAGGCTCTGGACTAGACACTAAATTTCACATAATGGTCATGGAAAATATTCTAGGAAAAGGTTCTGAAAAAGTCCCTAAATGGCATCTCCTATATGAAATAAGATTCACTGAGAACCCATTCAAATTTTATTCCTTTTTTCCCCCCTTTACAAGCTACCTACCAATGCAGATACTTTGGATTTCACTGCTAGGTATAAAAACAGTAAGGTCTTTCAAACTAACATTTACATCTCACATATTTTCAGTACAATGACCACTGTCCTGGCTACTGTGTCCAGACAGGGACACTGTGCTTCACTCTGACTTCCCATCTGAAATGCGCAAGGCTCCTGCCATTTGCATTTGCTATCTGTTCATCAATAGTAATGTATGCACTATTAAGGCAGAGATAATTTACTACAAACAAGAAACAGAACTACTACACCGAAGGAACAGAAAGTAGGTAGACATCCAACACTGGGGTTTTGTAATGACAAAAGCAAAACAATGCCATACTGGTGTCACTGTCTCCCGGTGGTTGCACAGAGCTCTGTGGGGCCAAGGGTCCCTCCTGACCCTCAGATTTGCAGTGGCTCCCATTTCCTCTAGAACTTGAGGCAGTACTGCTCCTATCATCAAAACAAAATAAGTGGTTCCACCAAGAAGTTAATAAATATGAACTTTTAGGATAATTTTTATATTTTACAACTAGAGATATAGAATAAAAAATTCATAACACAAAAAATGTAGGATTATTTTAATAGTACTTGTAAAACACTACTTTCAAAATCAAAGTGATTATTCTATCCTCTTTAACCTTAAAAAAGAGGTTTAAAAATATAAAAGGACCACTTGTGTTCACGGTGTTGATGCTTCTATAATCAAGTATATATTTCTATATATTTCTATTAAAATTTAATATAATTATATAGACAGATGCTTCACCACATCCAAATTCTTCCTGGTTTCACAGACTTTGATCATATATCCTTTCAGATTTTATTGTTCTAGGCTACTTTTAAATTAATACTTGAAAAGAAATCTGGATAGTTCTTTGGTCTTGGAACTGTCCCTGTGTGGATCATTTCCACTTCTGGGTGGTTATTCAAATACGGCAAGTAATTGAATACCATGGTTTTGTAGAAGGCTAGGGTAATGCTTCTTGTTTAGTTTTAATACTTACCTGATAATGACTATAATTCTGTCAGCATTTTTGGCTAGAGCAGAATACTAGATGGATTTAAATAAGTAATTTAAGTAATTTTCAATGAATATTCTGTGATAAATCATGGCCTATGTGTAGGGTAGGGACTGAATGGGAAAGACAATAAGAGGAAAATGTACAATGATCTAAGGTTAAAATTAAGTTCATAGAAATGCAATAAATTCTTAGATTTAAAATAAAAGTGAACAAAACAGCTTAGGAGTTATAGTTATATATAGTTATAGTAACTTAAAACTTAAAAACTGTAAATTACAGTGACTCGACAAACAATGCAAATTATCATGGACTTTTCGCCAAGATTTTATAAAAACCCTTTTAGGCTAACTGCAGAAATCAATTTGATCTTTATTAAAGGGCACCCATGTATAATATGATATATTTTGTAAAAGAATACATTATCTACATGGGTATGTATGCAGAGAAAAATGTCAGAAAGGATATGCACCAATGTTAAGTGTCATCTCAGTAGGACTATTGCAAGTGAGTTTTTCCATACTTTTCTCTAGATTCTGATTTTTTTGCAACAAACATGTTATTTCTTTTTAATCAGAAAGAAATATATAGCAATTTTGGTAAAGAGAAGCTGATATGATATATAAATCTTTTCTTCCATTTAGAAAGCTATGATACACGAATAAATAAAATGCTTAGTGTTTAATAGTTATGATAATTGAAACATTATGGTACTGATGTAGGAAAACAGAGCCATTAGTGGAAAAGACAATGTAACCAAGTAAATATAAGTAGCATGTTAATACAGTATTTTAAGTCACAGAAAAAAGAATAAATTATTAAGTAAATGGTACCGGAACAAAGGAACAGTCATGTGGAAAAATTAAGCTACAGCTCTACATCATTCTTTATGGCAGAATTGTAGAAGGATTAAACATGTATTTTTTATTTTAAAAATCACAGAAACATAAGAGGAAAATAAGAAGAAACTTTCCCCCTAATCCTGGGAAGGACAGGCTTTTCTAAGCATGAGCTTACAAGCTGAAACCATAAAGCAAAACTACCATAAGTAAACTGAAAGACAAACAACAAACTGGGAAAAATATTTGCAACAAATGAAAGACAAATGATATCATCATCACTTAATCCTATAATAAATAAATAGTTCTTATAAATCAATAATAAAAAGATAAACATTACAGTAGAAAAATGGGCAAAGGATATGAAAGGCAATTTACAAACGAAGATAACTATAAGGGTGGCACCTGCGCCTATCATGTGGCCATCAGTGTGCTAAGTGCTAAGTACCTTTACTGGGTGATCTCATTAAACCTTCCTAACAAACCTCTGAAACAGGTTCTCTTAAATATGCCCATTTTCAGATGAAAACACTGAGATTCAGAGAAGTTCAACAGCTTGTCAAGTTTAACACCTACGTTCTTAATGTGCTCTATTGCCTGATCTGTCAGCAAAGAAACTAAAATAAAAGCGAGATATCATACTGGCAGAGATGAAAAGATTGCTACCTTTTTGAATTGTCCTTTTACCATTGTTTTCTTTTTTTCTTTTGTAATCAGAAAAAAAAGCTAAGTACTTTTTGATAAAGAAAAAAGAAACTAATGACAGAATAATTCACGGTCAGTTTTTAGAGAAGGAAAAGAAATATTCAAAAGAAGAGTGGGATCTTTGCTAAAAAAATGTTCTGATGAGATTCTTTATAAAAAAAAAAAAGCAGCCTTTTCTGTACAGAAACATGAGAGTAGAATAGGAGAGATATAAAAAGTGAAATCTTCTATGATCTTAAATTACGTATTAAGAAAAAGAGCCACAGAGATCACGAATGATTCTAAGAAGTTCAAACACTAAGGCTTATTAAGAAAAGAGAAATTCTACTGACTGTTCAGCCTTCTAATATATCAAGAATCCAATTTCTTTTTACTATTTCCACTTTTCTCACCACCCCTCACCTCTCTCTTTACTGTCATAGTCTTTCAACTGGTTGCCTGGCTTCTACCTATGGCCTATTCTCTACACAGCAATCAGAGACATCCTATGTTCTTTTAAATACGCTCCTCACTTACTGGCTGACCTTTGCCATTACTTTCTCCTTTGGTCACTCCACTCTAGCTACAGTGGTTTTCTTAAAGTTCCCTGAACATACTTGGTTTGTTCCTGCATCAAAGCCTTTGAACTGGCTTTTTCTCTGCCTACAATGCTCTTCCTCCAAATTTATGCATGGCTCCCTCCTTCTTACCCTTCAAGTTTTTGTCCAAATGCCATCTTCTCAATGATGCCTACCCTTGCCCTAGGTCTCCTAATCACCCCTTACTTGCTTTATTTTCTTCCATAGCACTTAGTACCTCCTACTGTACTACATAATTCACTTATTTACTATTTATTGTCTATCTTCCTTCCCCTAGAACATAAGTTCCAATAGAACAGGGGTTTTTTTGACATTTTTTTTTTCACTGATGTATTCCCAGCGTCTAGAATAATATCTGGAACATAGAAGGATTTCAATAATATTTGAAAATACTACTTAACCAAAGATTTTAATGTAAAATACAGACACATATAAACATAAATGGAAACCAGTGAACTGGAATAAATAATATCACGTATCAACACATAATTATATATTAACAAATAATATATAACTACATATTATTCATATATTATACTAGCATATAATATATAATAATATACAATTGAATATGTTAATATATTAATTATACTAGATAATTAATATATTGGTTATAAGATGATTAATATAATTATATGTTAGAAACTGATACTTTCATTTAATGGAATGCTCATTATTTTATTCTTTAGTTGCTAGAGCATCAAGAATAACTAACATTGGCTCCTTCAGAAACACTGAGAAGGAAGATGCTGGGGATGTGAAATTATATTAATATAAGTATATTAATCATATTTTTTTTAAATAGACCACTGCTTTATTTCAATTTCCAACACCAAGAACAAAACTAGTTAGTTCAAAATAAACAAACAGCATCAATATTTCACCACCCCTGGCCAATACTTAGTATGTTGTCCCAAACCAGTGGTTTATTTTTGCTATCTCCAGGTAAGGGACCAGGCTCACAATGAAGTATTCTTCTGTCTCTTTGATCCACACCAGCTCCACATACACTTTGCCTTCCGAGTCCACATATTAATCATATACTTATATCAATATATAATCAATTATTTATGTATTAAGAAAGATTATATTATCTGTGTATTAAATCATATTAATATAGTAATAAATTTAAATCCAAAATTTTGGATGCTGTCTCAAGCAAAAAGCCATGAGACAATGTGAAAGAATGTAAGAAGCTCACATAACTTGTTTTTTTTTAAACATAAGATTTAGCTAGATTAATGAGCCATAAGTATAATAAAAAATGTCATTAAAGACAATCTAGACAAAATATAAAGTACGATCTTACTAGTAATCAATTAAATAAAAATGACAATTATTTTAAGATCAAATATACCAAATACACAAATTAAAAATAAATGAATATATTGATATTGAACACAGGCCTGGGGACAGCAACATGTGTGTACTTTCCTATGCTGCTGGGAGAAATGTGGTGACAGAAAAGCCCTCTGAAAATAATTTGGCAATATCTTTTGACCTACATAGAATTTACTTCTAAAAATACATCTCAAATCGATAATCTTAAAGGTAGGAAAAAGCTTGTAAACAAAGATTTTCATTATTTTAAAAAGAGGTAAAGAAATTTACTGTCCAGTGAAAGGGAAATGGTTAAGTAAGCTATGGTAAATCTAACTGATGGTATATTACACAGCTAGTAAATTCATATTTATGAACATTAAGTAGAATTGTGGGAATATTTATTATGGAGTTAGGCCAAATAAATGCAAGAAAGAACAGAATATGTTCAGTATAATTAAAATTACATTTTAAAACCCAAAATCATATATACATGTATATGTGTGTGTGTATATATACACACACACATATATACCCACACACCTAGTCATAGGACCATAACTGCAAAAAGCTTCAAAATGTTAGGTTTATTTTTTGGCACTAACGGTCTAGTGGTGATTAATTTTTTTTCTTTTTTCTTTTTTTTTTTTTTGTCTTTTGCATTTTCTATCAGAAGAAATACTCCAGGACCAACAACCTCAGAGTCTCCTGGGAAGTCTTTGGAAATACAAATTCTCTGATCCCACCTCAAATTTAACAAAGAGTGGGGCCCAGTATAATCTGTTTTAACAACTTTTTCAAGCCATTCTGAAGCACACTCAATTTGAGAACCAATGCATTACAGCAACAAAACATAAAGATGAAGTGTTAAAAATAATATCTAATACAATCCTACAAAATGGCTAAGAACAGCTTTACAAAAATATTATGAACTTACCATTCATCTGTAAAGTTCAGTTTTATTGTGCTTGTAGTTGTTCCTTCTGTGCTGTAGTGCAAACTTAAAACTGGTTCACCTGTCCCTGGTTTGGGGCTCAGCTTTTCATTATTGTTATCTGAAAATTGTGTTTAAAACATTTGAAAAAGTCTCTGAAACCAATAAAAAGATGACATTTCCTAAAATTTATAAAACTTAAATTAGGTTGTCCTTGTCATAATTCTTTCTCACAGCTGTTATGGTTCTCACTTAAAGTTCAAAAGCCAAGTGTTACAGAAACACTCTATTCCAAAGTGGCATTACATCAAATTCTAGCTTTGTGTACATGACTCCCTTTGATTCAGATGGAAATTACACACATTTGAGAACCATACTAAGTCATTAGGAAATCAAAGAATATTAACAAGCAATGAGATATGTTGGAAACTGATACTTTCATTTAATGGAATGCTCATTATTTTATTCTTTAGTTGCTACAGCATCAAGAATAACTAACATTATTGGCTCCTTCAGAAACACTGAGAAGATGCTGGGGCTCCAAAAGAAGTTGTTCAGTAAAAATTTTGCAGCAACTGAAGTCTATGAAATTCTTTCTGTTCTTTCAAATTCATAGATCTATAATCTAGGAAGGGAGTATAGCCTGCACTCTATTGGGAGGGGAGGAAAAGAAAACAATGCGCTTTTGATACTTTTAAAACTCTCTTTGCTACAAGACCATATATTTTGGTATGTTTCCTCTTCCTCTTTTGCAAGGAATTTTGCAAGGAATTCATTTTCTCAATTATGGAAATGGTAATTTCACCATAAGACTCGACAGGGAATGTCCATGATATATATCTGTCTCGACATATTAAATCTTTGTAAAATGGCAAATAATATCAAGAACTTCTACAGAAATTAATAAAGACCAGTACAAAGCCATCCTTCCCCATGTCCCTCCCTTCCTCCGGAAAGAGTGGATATTCAAAGACAAAATAAAATAGAGCTTAAAATTTTTTTCTTTTTATGATGATTAATAGCTTGTAGAAACATTAACATATATAAAAAATACAAACTGCTATATAATCAAACATGTAACATTTCTGCCAGTTGCTTGCAGAAAGAATACTCTTCTGTGATACAACCGTTTTCTTGATACCAGTTCAAAAACTGATATAACAGTACTAAAAATAAGCCTTCTGCCTTGGAAAATAACAACAAAGGCAATAACAACTTCATAAAACCAAAGTCACTCAGGCTTTTCAGTTATTAAGTTCACTTTATATTGCAATGGAGGCCTTGTGTCTTTTTGCATTCCTCTTGAAGATGCTGGTGGATTTATTAAGAGAGAATCTGACAGGAACCTCTGCTCTAACTTTTATCCTGTGAGAGGGCAATTAACAAGACTTCAAATACAGAACTACAGTGGAAAGGGGAAAGGATTCTGTCCAAGAGATGAGAAATCAAGCTGGTAACAAAACTCAGGACTATCAGTTCTTAGGTCTTCAATTAGAACTTACGAGAAATTCTCTCCGATATTAATATTTGAAAATAAAAATGTCAGTGAATTATAAAGCTGGCCTCCCAAATGGTAAAAACAGTTTCTGTACTACTTTTGCTAGGACTATGTCGTTGATATAAACAGCTGCTGGAAATAAATTAACAATCCATTACACAACTTTCAAAGATTCAGGTTTACATTCAGTGTTTTATAGGAGGAATTTTATCAAATGGCATTCTGATAAAACTGAATTAACAGACATTTAGCTTACATAAAATTATCAATGGGACTTTTAAAACATTTGTCCTACCCTTGACCTTCCTTAAAAAATTTGCTGTTAGTCACACGTCCGCACCTAGTTTCCCCTTATTCTTAATTACGTTGCTGAAATCTTTGTCCTACTGCTGCCCAAGTTACGGTCATCTTTAGGCACCCAGAACTGACGAGGACAGACAGTGGAAACTGAGAATGAAGCAGGAAACCAAGAGGCAGAGCTGGGGCTCATTCTTTAATTATCTCTCACAACACTTTATAAGTGCTTTGCTATTTATTTTTCTTCTATGGTAAAGAAGGAATAGAAAACAAAAGCAGTTGTGAGAGAATTACAGGACTGAATCTCTTACATCCACCTCAGTTACAGATGCTTGTTTTAAGAAGCCATTTAAATGCTGTATCAAAATTTTTTCTTTTGAGTAAAATTAAAGAGACAGAGATCTGAATGCTATTACTATGGGAATATAGTAAACAAAGAGCTGTTTGAAGGTCAAAATGGTGTAAAAATATCTTATTTAAATGTATATAACACCCCCCTCATGGAAAGCATGAAGCTTCCTGAGATGATTGATGCTAATGAAAACCTTCTTTCTTATGGTATCTACTACAAAGTTATTCTTTAACCTCTCAGGAATATAATCTACATACTGTGAATCACGCAAAACATAGTGATATTCATTTAATTTATGAAATGACTATAGTTGACAAAATTTGTACATTTAGGTTATTAATAAACTCACCAGCCATGGGTGAAATTGGCCCATCACTGTATAAACAGAATGCACTCTTCTGTTAGCTACACAAACTTCAGACTCCCGAGTCTAGTTCATTCCTTGAAGACTGTGCATAAATAATGAGTTCCTCTGGCAGAAACACCACACAATGCAGAACTGAGGCATTAATTAGAGTATCTATCTAAGGTTTAGGATTTATCTCTTGGTTTGTTCCAGTCTACCTTTCCTAACTTCACACTCTTCCTCTTGATCATATGTACCCTGTCATGTTGAGTTTTCTCAGAATTTAATAAGATTCCTGGCTTACTAATGAATTAATTCATTTTTTTCCTAATAAAATACATATTTTAAGGTAGAAATACCTAAGAAAAATCTACTTTAAAAAAACTAAAAAATTAAATGCTTCATTTTTACTGTACTTGAAAAAATATTTATAACCATTTAAATTTTCCTTAACTTGCTCTATTTGTTAGCAGTTGGACACAATCTAAATACTGTGTTATTCAAAGCCTTATTTACACAATGCACAGAAATATATAACGAAAATATTTCTTGCTCAACAGAAGTTTTAATTTAACAGCCTATGGGGTTAGAACTAAACAAATGATTTTATATAAAAAAGCACCATCATAATAATAACTAAAATTTATTAGGCATTGGGATGCCTGGGTGGCTCAGCAGTTAAGTGTCTGCCTTAGGCTCAGGGCGTGATCCTGGATTCCAGAGACTGAGTCTCACATCAGGCTCCCTGCATGAAGCCTGCTTCTCCCTCTGCCAATGTCTCTGCCTCTCTCTGTGTGTGTCTCTCATGAATACATTTAAAAAATCTTTAAAAATAAATCATTATGCATTACTATGTCCTAGGAAATCCAAGTACTCTTGTTTAAACCTTTGCAGCATGTATCCCCATGTGCACTTTACAGATGATGAAAGTGATGATTCTGAGCTAGATTTTTTATTCTAGTCATCTAGGCTTCCTTCTATGTGAAGTTCCTACTTGCTATGCTGTCTTGGAAATGAATAAAAAGTAGAAAATAAGATTGCTTAAATAAATATTTCAGTTAAGAAATATCAATTGTTGGTAGTGCTATTTGTCTAATTCATAGCAGCAATATTAATATAACTGATAAATGTTTTGATAGCCCAAATTGTCACTTTGGCCCCAGACTACTGGAAAACTACACTGTATCTTCTTGCAGGGTACTTAGAGAGTGAACTATTTCTCCTTCCTCTAAAAACATTATAGGAGAATAAAATTAATTAAATTATGGTGCTCTTAGCACAAAGGCAGGGTTGTGGGGAATATCCCTTTAAGTTGTTGAACACCGCTGAAGTGTAATGATGGCCATTTTATATTGCTTAGTAAGAATAATTATTAAAACAACTGATGATAGTAGCTGGTAACAAGGCAAACTACCACCTATTTAAAGACACATGTTTTCGAAGCACAATAATAATCACATAAAAATCAAGACGACATCCTGTAAAAGGCCTCATTTTCGAGGTTACAAGTGAATAGTCAATTACATGAGACTCTGGAAACCAAATTTTAAAAACCCTGTCCAGATATGGTATAACAGCCTTTCAGGTTAGTGTACTGACTCAGGAAAAAACTTCAGAATGGTCTGGAATATAATTAGATACCTTTTGAGCCTTTAACACATGAACCACAAATATACTTTTTGGTAATGTACATATACTTAAGCCATTTAATCTGTGCACTGACATTATGAAATTATAATCCTTTATGGTTCTAAAAAAACATGCTCAAAGACATACAAAAAATTAAGCATGCTAACAATAGGACAAAATACACTATCCTGGTAACTAAGTTTGCATATCATCTAAATATTGCTATGGATGTTTTTTGGATTTTTAGCTAGGGTATCCCTGGTGACCTATCCTATATGTAATTTTAAAGAATAATCAAAAGGAAGATAATTAATGAGGATATAGCCACAATAATTTGTTTAGAATCGCTCTGCCCAACATTTTTCTGTCGCTGGGACACTATCATAACTATACAATCATACATTAATCATTCATAGTAGCTTAGGTAACCTGTGGATAACACAGAAACTATTTCTTTACTGAAAGTATTTTCTATTATGCAAGGAATTTGACACTTCTCATTCCATTATGTCAAATGTTAAAAAAAATCTAAAAGGAAACTTTGTTTTTCTGAATTCCGAATTCTCTAAATTCTCTGAAAAAATGTAGATACATCAAAGATAAGGTTCAACTATCTCCCCAAATTTTGTTCCCCAACTTACTTGGCTTACATAGAAGGAAAGGCAAATTTCTCAAATATAGTTTTTAGAACAATGAAATAACTTTCACTTTTATAGGTCAGGAATCTGTACCGTTTCTGCAGACCTCAGACCACTGGACACCCAGTTCTTCCAAACAGTTGTATAAGGAGGCTATTCTGATTCAAAGTGGAGAAACTATTTTTAGGAGTAGATTCTTCACAGAAATCATCTACCATACAGATACCGGGTTTAATTCTAAAAATTAGTGTTCTCACTAGTGCAATCTGACTTTATAAATTATGTTTATGAAAGCCAAAACCAAACAAAGTACAACTTCACTTTAATACTGATATTTCTTAGGAAATTCCTCCTATAAAATCTTTTGGAAAGAATATTCTAGTCAAATTTTCTCCCTGAAAATCAAAACTCAACCTTTGTGTCAATTATACTAACTTTAATCCAAGTTTCATCTCATAACACAGACATGTAAATTGAACTTACGCACAGGTTTGGGATACATATAGATTCAGACTGTGCCTGGTATCATATTTCCAGTGATGTTTAGAATTTACGGGTTGAAACGTAGCTATCACCTCACTTAACACAACCTACGCTCTCTTTAGCTTGCTGGAGACCTGTGAGTCTTATAGCTCTCTGTGTATAAAAGTCCCTATTCTTATTTCCCATTTAGTCTTTAGGGAGAACAGACAGGAAGAAAACAGGTAAAGATGCCCACCCCACATGGGACATAAGCCCTATCAAAATCCTCATCCAGTATCTCTTTTCATAACTGTTTCCCCAGGCATAATCTTTTTTTTTAAATTAAATCTGGGGGGCGCCTGGGTGGCTCATTAGGTTACACATCTGCCTCCCGCTCATATCATGGTCCCAGAGTCCCAGGATCAAGCCCAACATGAGATTCCCGGCTCTGTAGGGAGTCTGCTTCTCCCTCTGACCCTCACCCTGCTAGTGCTCTCCCTATCTCACCCGTTCTCTCTCTAAAATAAATAAATAAAATATTTATAAAAAATTAAATCTGTAATACACTAAACAAATTAGTATGTTAAAAAATGTGCTTCCAGATGAAAATGAACAAGGTAGACAGCTTCAGAGAACACACTCTTTAACCACTTTCACTCCAGCGATTGTCCTCCTTGCTTATTGTTTGAAATGCTTTTATTTCTCATCTCCCATTTCTTCACCTGCTGCTCTACTGTGGCCTCTGTCTCTATCAGCCTGTGAAACCGCTCTCGCTAATTTAATATCAATCTCCTCCACATTAATTTAGCGGAGAATTTTGCAAACTACTTGCCCTATCAGCAGCACTCACATACACAGCTCTCCTGTATTTAAGAATTTCTCTTCTCTTAATCTCATGACACTGTGCTGGTCTACTCTACCCCTGACCTCTGTGGTTGCTCCTTTATCTCCTTTACCAGCTCTTCTCTAGCAAAATCTTTAATTTGGGGACTTTTCTGATTTTGAGATATTTTAAACATTATACTTCCTCCCCTCACTTTTTTATATTTATCCTGTCAATTTCACCTACTTTTATGGCTTCAAATACCATCTATATACAGACAATTTCCAATTTATTTCTCTAGCTCTGACATCTTTTTTTTTTTTTAAAAAAGGGGGGGATTTCTTTTTCCTTTCCTTTTCTCTCTTTTCTTTCTCTCTTCACACAAATTATATATATATATATATATATATAATTTAAAGATTTCATCCATTTATTCATGACAGAGAGAGGCAGAGACCCAGGCAAAGGGAGAAGCAGTCTCCAATGCAGGGAGCCTGATGTGGGACTCGATCCTGGACTCCAGGATCACACCCAGGGTGCGGGTAGACGCAGAACTGCTGAGCCACCCAGGCATCCGTTTTTGTTGTTGTTTTTTAAAGTAGGCTCCAGGCCCAGCATGGGGCTTGAACTCCTGACCCTGAAATCAAGTATAGCAACTCTACTCACTGAGCCAGTCAGGAACCCTGACATCTTTTCTAAGCTTCATATCCATCCAATCAACTCCTAACAGACTTTTCTCACATCAGTGTCTCACACAGATAACTTAAAATCAACATATTCAAAACCAAGCCAGTAATGCCCATGTCCTTGTATGCATCTCCTCTCATGCTTTACTCCTTTTTCAGGATATATATTTAATAAAGTATCCACCCACTTAACTGTGCTCAATAAAACTTGAGAGTCGCCCCTGCAGCAGGTAGAAATGGCATCTGTTCATCTCCATCAGTAACACCCCCAACAGCCACAAACATGTGAAGACACATTGTCTGACCCTGCGCTCTCCAACCAGCTTGCCATTGTTAAACCACTCCCATATAGAAATTCTGGAATTGTTATCGCAGTTTATACTCTGGACTCCTCCTCAATCCCTTGCCTCATTCGACTATTATCAAATACTGTTTATTTTATATCTTTGATATTTCTTGAATCTTTGCATTCTCTTGCCATACTTCTATCATCAGGTCAAAATCTTTATTACCAAGAGAACTTCCTAAGTGATTTGGTCTCAATTCACCATTATCTATTCAGAACAAAGCAGATCAGGCCATACTCTACTTTAAATACTTCCTTGGCTTCCTACTTTTCTTAAACTAAAATCTATAACCTTAAACTCTCCCAAAGGTCCTTCTCAATCTGGGCTCCACCCATCTCTTGAACCTACACACACACTCCAGCCACACTGAGATTCTTGCGACCACGCTAATGTGATTATCTCAGAGCCTTTCCACATGCTATTCATGCTTCCCTGTACTCGCTCCTTCATCTAATTTACTCATACTCATCTTTCGGACCTCAGCTTAAATGCCTCATCCTCATGAATTCCTCACTTGGCCCTCAACCAGAAGAGATGAAGACTTACTTACATGTTTCCCCAATGAACCTTGTTACTTCCTCTTTTATAACACTCATCACACTTTTACATTTTTTCGCCACCTATCTTTACTGTTAGATAAGGCAAAACATAGCAGTTATGATCACAGATGGCAGACCCGGTTTGGGTTTGAACCACATGTATAATGCTTAACACACTTACAGTATGTGACCTCAGGAAAGTTTCTTAACCTCTCTTTGCCTTGGTTTCCTCATCTGGAAAAGGAGAATAGCAGTACCTCCTGTATAAGGTTGTGGCATGGATTAAGTAAATGAACATATAAAAATATTTCAAAGTAATGATGGGCACAAAGACTGCAATATAAGGGTCTCTGCATAATATTATTATGGTTAATCAAGTCTGTTACTATTAACACTGCTGATATTAATAAACACTATGTTCCAAGCACAGGGAGCATTAGCTTTATTCATTTATGCGTCCTAAAACTGAGCCCAGTACTTTGCCACAGGTAAAAACAGATAATTAAATAAAAATTGAACTAATGACAACTAATGACAGAGCTAATGACAGAACTTATTTGCCTTGTCCTTATTATTTCTTAGAGTCTTGTTTTCTTCATCAGTAAAATAAGGCTATTACTACTCATTATATTAGAACAAATGAGATAATGCATGTCAAATTCTTAATACAATGCCAGCCACACACTAAAAACTCAATAAATTTTTGTTATTTTTTTACCATACACAATTCTGAGTTAGAAAACAATTTAACTGGATATTTATACAGATACCGATTTGGTTATTAGCATGAAAGTAGGACAAGTGAGCATATGCAATAAAAATGAAATAGGATTTAACTTCCAAATGATCAAATATATCACTAATGAGAAGAATCTAGACTTGGTAGTTGGGGAAAGGAGTCTAGTTGCTCCATCTTAAGCAACAAAGTAATATAAAAAAATCAACTTTCCCATTTTCCATCTACCCTAGTGCAGTTAGTCGAAGAGCTGTAACCCACAAGTCTCACTCTAACATTTTATCGACATCAAAAGAAGCCTGCTTTTGTACAATACTCACAACGGAGAGTTAACATTTATATTTCTAAAGCCACAAATTAAGAGTGTCTAATATATAAACAATTGCCTAAGTTTCAAATGTAAAAACATTATTAGCTTCCACTTAATGATTATCACTGTAATGAATATAGAGCAACTCACTTTAGTTATGGCCAAAATTTAAATAAAATTCAGGGGGATCCCTGGGTGGCGCAGCGGTTTGGCGCCTGCCTTTGGCCCAGGGCGCGATCCTGGAGACCCGGGATCGAATCCCACATCAGGCTCCCAGTGCATGGAGCCTGCTTCTCCCTCTGCCTGTGTCTCTGCCTCTCTCTCTCTCTCTGTGACTATCATAAATAAAAATTTAAAAAATAAATAAATAAATAAATAAATAAATAAATAAATAAATAAATAAATAAATAAAATTCAGGTAAAATTATTTTCTTATACCCTGTCAAAAATTAAAAGCTAAGATTACAGGTCTCTTTTGTTGTTTTAACAGGGGAATATCGCTGACCCAAGTATTTTTAACAGGAAAAAAAAAAGCGCTTGTTTTCATAATATAAATAGGCACAATAAATAAATAAAATAATAAATAGGCATAAAATAAATCAGCACGAGGCCAGATTATTTCCCTTATAATACAGTAAGTGTAACATAATTATAGATCTAAATAAAAAGAAACACCAGAACTACTCATTAAAACACTGCTTAGATTAAACAAAATGCATGACAGATACCATTGTGCTTACTCAATTAGCACAAAAAGGCTGCCAATGTGCGCAAAGTCCATATTTGCATAATATAAGAAAGTATTTTACAACAGGATAAAAACAATGTGCATGTTGTACACTTATTTCCTTGACATTCTGTTTCTTTAAAAAGTACTTTGATAAAAAGAAATTACCTACTGAGGCAAGTAGGCAATTTGCATTTATGAGTCTGAAGGCTTAGACTAAATATATTTTTATTTATCAAATGTGCTTTTGTCAAAAATGCAAGATAAACAAAACACTATTTTCCCATTTTTATCCACTCCCCTGGTTTCAACTACTATCTATAAACTGATGATTCCTAATTTTTATCTCCACCTCAGGCCTCTCCAGTGACCCCCAGAAACATATACCCATCTAACTATCTATAACATTTTTCCATTTTAATATCTCAAGGTACTTCAACATATTAAAAAAATCTGATGGATCCCTTCTCCCCTATAACCAGCTTGTTTCTCCTGAAATCCCAATCTTGGCTGATGGCATTACTATTACCATCAAGATACCTGCATATGGTTCCCTCATTCATTTTTAACTACTCAGTTCCAATGTGCCATCAATTCTGTCTCTTAAATATTTAAACAAAATCTGTCCACTCTTCTCATTTCCCACCACTAACTACCTTAGGTTGGACCCCTAGCATCTCTCACCTGGACTACTGCAGAGCCCCTCACATGGTCTCACAGTTTTCAATTTTACCTCCTTCCAATCAACCATCTATAATCCTGCCAAAAAATCTTTCCAATACATAAATATGGTTCTGCTTCTCCCACACTGAAATAATGCCTATGGCATCCCACTGCTTAAATTCATTTACTCTACTTTAACATTTAACAGATACTTATTAATGCATAACAGATATGGTATTAGGTACTAAGTGTAATAGTGAATGAAAGCAATATTTAGAGAATATAGGAATCAAACAAACCCCTAAATCTATGATCACAAATTCTGACAAATGCAATAAAGGAAAATACTAGGTCACAAAGAGAAAAAGAGGGCAGAATTACTTCAAATTAAAATGTCATATTATTTTTGAGAAAGAAATTTCTAACAGATTTGATGAATAAAAGCTGCAGCCGGCAAAAGGACTTTGGTAGAGGGAACAGCATTAATAAGGGTTTTGAGAGGCAAAGAAGAATGGAGTCTCAGAAGGACAAGAGCAGGTTGTTTGTTAAGAGCTGAGTGAGGGAGGGGTAGCCTGAGATAAGGCTGGAGAGACAGAGGTCCAGGCTATATAGAGCTCTGTAAACCAAGGCATGGATTTAGGTTGTTTTGAAGGGCAAAGGGACACAATTTAAAAAGTTTTAGGTAGATGAAGGACATGATTAGATTTATGTTTTTTAAAAGTTCACTCTGGTTATTGCTGGAGGCGGGGGAACAACACCTATTGCCTGAGTGGGTACAAGGATTACAGGTAAGAGGGGATTCCATTAGTCCAGGTGAGAAAGACAGTGGTGGGCAGTTTCTCTTAATTTTTATAGAAGTTATTTTTAGGTAATACAAGCCCAGGATGCAGAAGTCCCTAGTACTTCATAAGATGTAATCCTGTTGAACAAAAAGGCATGTAAAAAAAAAAAAAAACTAACAACCTCAGGATTTAATTCATTTGGATATACTATTCACCTTTAGTAGAAAAACCTGCTCAGAGGACTTATTACACAGTTCATTGATGATGGTCTATTCTGATACAGCTTCTGCCAAGCCTACTCAATATTTGCCCTTTTATATAACACTTCTATGACTAAAAGACAAAGAACCTCGTGATTTTTGCCTCCAAACTAGTCTACCCTAGTTAAGCGACAACATCATTCACCCAGGCCTTGATGCCAAAAATCTGACAGTTATCCTTTATTTGTCTTTTTCTCCATACCCCATATCTTAAGTTAATTAGGTACCAACTTAAACTGAATAAAATATTCAATGTAATCTATGGAAATTACTATGGAATTATGTCATGAAAAGAATATGAATCTGGCTACAAACTCTCTGGTAGTGATATACTACTTACATTCATATATCCTTACAAAAAAAGATTATTTGATTAGAGGGCAGTTTCAAACAATAGTACAATATATTATAATATGATGATATAATTATACTTTACCGTAAGGGAATTATTCTTCACTGTTAATATCACTACAATAAATGTATATATATAAAAAAAACATGCTTTATTTCTTAGTTCTCAAATCTATTTACCAACTCATTCATCATTCATTCATTCATCCTCAAGAACAGAAAAACCTGTAGCAACACTTGTCAACTCAG
Source organism: Vulpes vulpes (assembly GCF_048418805.1). Lineage (NCBI taxonomy): Eukaryota > Metazoa > Chordata > Mammalia > Carnivora > Canidae > Vulpes > Vulpes vulpes. The sequence goes on along the minus strand of NC_132792.1, from coordinate 129,964,452 downwards.
GTCTAAAGGGAATAATTTAAGATCAGAAGTAATTTATTTTAAAATTAGTTTCTGAATATGTCTCCATGAAGATAGCTAAAATTAGATCTATTTCACACTACTTCAGCAATATTTAATTTCCCAAATACTATTGGCAAATGAGTAATACTACATGTGTAAACTTTCAGCCAACTAAAACTTATGGCCTTAGGGCTAAGTTATTTTTCTACGATTTTTAAAAAAATATTTATAAAGTCTATTAAATGATCACCTGTCTTTAAATAGAGAAAAGTGAATATTATTTAGTTATTCTTAATAACATCAACCTTTTTATTTTAAACCTCTGCATCACAATACACTTATAAACAGCCAAGGAATTCTGAGGGGCAATAGTAAAGCTGTTTGCCCTAATTCTAAAAGCTGATTAGTTTTTTACAGTCTTCCTCTTTCGATCCTTCTTTTAGTTTCCCCTTCTTACTGTCAGAATGTCTTCTTCTACCGATCCGTCTCTGTGCTGTATTTGCTCTACTAGTAATAAAGTGTGATAAATAAGTAGCCTGTCTACCTCATAAGGCTATGCTCACAGCTTTCAGGTTGATTTCATTCCTCTCCTACTACAAAAAAGTACAAGTGGTAATGGAAGCTATTTTCCCTTCTGATTGATGGCTCCTAAGCTTAATCTCGGAGTTCATAATTGCATTCCTTCTAGTTAAAGCTACCAGGAGTTTGACTACTAGGTAAGTGAGACATAAAATCAAATACCATTAGTACAGCCATTTGGTAATAGAGAATATTACTGTGTTCAAATAACCATTTCTAAATCAGCCACTAGGTAATATGGTAACCTCACATTCACAGTTCTACATAATTTTATCATACCTAGAATTTTAAAATTGGATATAGCTTATACCTATTAAAATACTGTTATAAAAAGAGAATTTATAGTTGACATAAGGGGCCAAAGGTAGAAATTAACTTAGTTTATATAGAAAATAATTTGTTAGGCCAAGGAGGACCTTTTTACACACCACCATCTAGGGTAATTTACCCCATAAAATACTGATTATTAGACCATAATCAAAATGAAATGCTATGAAAAAGTGAGAGAGAGCTTGGTTTATGCAATGCAATAAAACTATGGATGGATGGGCATAGCGCATCTCCTGTTGCACGCACCCTGTTGCTCGTCAAGTGACATGGATCCGAGCTGTTTGTTAACCACAGAAGAAGGAGAATCTGAAACAAAAATGAGATTTCAACTTAAAAGTAAGCAGCAGAAAACTGCACAGCAATGTCATGATCAACTCTAAGCTTAAGAAACAAATGTATAAGGGTAGGGAATAGAAGTAAGTACTGTGGTATATTTCCCAAGCAGTGAGTAAGCGGGGCCATGTGCTTCAGATCAGTTATTCCACACAAGCATTTAGCAACGTTGAGAATGAGTTAAGAAAATATTCTTCTACTTCCATGCATATACCTTTTATCAAATTCAAATTTAGCACAGTCACAAGGTACATGGTAGATAAAACAGAACTAGAGTATCTCCTTCACTAAACCGAAGACTCCTTCCCCTTCTCAAACCCCTTGCCAGCTCCTTAAGGATGGCTTTCCTTCTGGACTGGAGGATTCAAAGCATGAAATGGAGATGCTTGCTACACTTTGCTAGATGTTGGTTGATGTACCTTGGGCTGAAAATAGGAGCTCAAGTGAAGATGTCAGACAAAGAAAATGGTTTATAAGAGAAAAATTCAATGAAGTAATTGCCATTACAGAAATATAGGTAATTTTTTAAACTCTCAGATATATTCTACATATTAAAACTGTACTGTTGAAGGATTAGGCTTCTTTAGGGGCTTGGTGGGAAAAGAAGAACAGAGGAAAGGAGTATGCTTAATGGTCTGGGCTTCATGCTTTCCACCCTGGCTTCAAATAGAACATTTAATTTTGTATCCTTTTGATGCATTGAGCTTCTGTGTAAGAATCTGTTCTATAAATGGGTACCATTGTTTGGAAAACACTGATATAAAGAAAGGCAGCGTGATAAAATGGAAAGAGCACTAGTCTAGAGTCCGTGAATTTTGATTCTAAATCTGGTTCTGACAACAAATAGCTCTGTGACATTTTGAGATCTAAGCATCTCCTTTCTTCCTGGACATCCTAGGTACCTAGTAACCTAAGCAAGACACTAGAGAATAGGAGAAGGTGGCTACCAAGTCCTAGCTTGAGTTCCAGTGTCCCAGTAGAGCTATATGTGCATAATAAACACAGCTCTCTCCTAAACATCAGAATAATTCCTAGTTTCTAGTATCCTGTGCTCCAGTTCTTAACAAATGTTAATAAAACAAAAACTTTGCACTTTTGGATAATCACCAGTTTCTACTGATCAAGGCTTTATTGTCCCAAAAGTAGTTAAAATATTTTGCATTGATAATGTCCTCAACTTAACAGCTAAGAAAAAAAAAATAGCTAAGAAAAGTTTTCCGATATATCCTGCATTCTCAGCAATTTTATATCACTTGATTGCTTCAATTTCTACATTTAAAAGTCTGAATCCTGCTCCTGGGACCAACTTCTATCAACTTAAAATCATCTACCTTCTGATACAACCTGTTTGCTCAAAGACTTTTGTATGACTAGATTTTGATAAAGCATGATTATCTAAATAATAGCTTTGACTTATCCTTACTTATCACCTCTTCATTAAACATTCAGTTCAACAAATCTGTACAACACAAAAAAGAAAGAATGAATGCTAGTATTTCTATAAGTTCCTGAATCTATCCATGCTTTCCTTTCCTTTCTAAGACTTCTCATTTATCCATTTTAGAGTTAGATACAACATTCCTATATTGTTTTTCAAGAACAGGTAAGTTAGGTTTTAGAGAAAACAAAAATTACATTCCCTAAAGTCTAGAAATACATAACAAAAATTTGAGTCCTAGTGAAATAAATATTGGAAAATCCTCCTAAAAAGTATCTTAGGAAATTTTTTTGTCTCTTTATATCTGTTATACATTTCATTGTGTTCTCATTTATAATTAAGAAAACTATCAATTAAAAAAAACTATCAACTCTCCAGATAATCTTTTTTCCAATATTTAATTTTTTCATAAGTACTATGTAATGTACAAATCTTATGAAATAAAATGCATCTTATTTAATTTTTTAGGTGACGTTTAGGAAAGAATATGTCTCTAAAAAACACATTAATGAAAGATCAAGAATGCTGTCACTGCCTCAAAATTATGTATTTTCAATCTCTTTAATGATTCAAAATATTAACAAAGTTTATGTTAAAATAGTATTAAACAAAAAGGGTTTCCTTACTGATTTTACAGTCTGTCACATTATTGTATGTATCTGGGGAATTATTTGTTGTTCCTTCCATCTTGAAAAACCAATCTTTAAGAAAAAATCCTTCTTGATTATTGCTTCTGTCCTATTTTTAATCTTGGGTACCATGCAACTGTTTTTGAAAGGATTATTTTCCTGTCTCATAAACATCTGAAATAACACATTTTTATACCACAAGTTATTCGTAAACACAATATCCATAACTTCTAACTTACAGAAATATTTCCAAATATTAACAGAATAAAAGTAGTTCAATGCTGATTGCTTTAGGTATCTGCATGCTCTACTCCATTTCCCTGTGAAATATATTCCAGAAAGCACCATTACAAATAAAAATCAGACCATACGGTCTAATGATAATTTATTACAAAATGCATTATGATTGGTCTGCTTATTGGAAGTGTTTAAAATTATTAATATTATTTTTCAGGTAGAGATAAACTTTAGGCAAAAATTCATGCAGTGCTGAGCTCAAGGTGTCTCATGGCCAATTTCTGTGTATTAAAAAAAAAAAGTTTTGGTCTTGAAAAAATTCTTTAGAATTTTTAAAATTTTCTCATCAGAATTTTTTCAATTGTAGACAAAATAAGGAATTATAGTTTTAAAGGTAAATAACAAGTACTTGTCAGCCAAGCCAATTGAACTTCTGGGTTCAATTCTGACCTTTCCACTCAGTAATACTGTAACCTGGACAAGCCATTTAACATCTCTATGTCTCAGTTTCTCCATCTGTAAAATATGGATAATCACAGTATCTACCACATTCTGTTCTTGTGAAGATTTAATGAGATGATCCACATAAACTACTTAGATAGCACATAGGAAAGGGTCAATTAATGTTATTATTACCTGCCTGTTTTTCAGAAACATGATATTGAATGATAAATAATGACAGGAAGCTGTTCTGAAAAATACAGAGCAATTCTCATGTCTGAAGCACTGAGGAGTTGGTCATTCAAGGTAGCTAAAGACTAAAGAACTAGATCAACATTGTATCTTATTTACTAACTACTTATGCTATAAGCACTACAAACAGGATCAAATGCATCCATTTGAGAAGTGCTACATGTGCCTATTGTCAAGGACAGTGGGGAATTGGATGTTGTATAGAGCCTGCTTGCACAGGATCGGGTAAGTGCTGATTTTTTCCAATATGGCTCAGTTTTGAAAAGCCCTTTTTCAAAAATAATCACCAATGTTTTATACCCTTTTTGGGTATAAAAATTATTTTTTTTCCAATCAGCAAAACCGTGCCATAAAGTGAAAAAACAGTTCCTACCTGACCCTTTCTAGGCTGGCTCCATGCTCCAGTGGGGCTCTGTGGTGGTCGAGCCAGTAGAGCAGACTCCACAGGGTGTTGTCACTCTGAGCAGGAGCCAGCAACCCATGACTTCAGGGGACCTGAAATGGAAAAAAAGAGTTGGGTTTAAAATCAGCAATATGCTGACTGCCTCTGTCATAGCTGTTTATGGCACTCATCTTCATGCTCATTCAAAACCCTGAATGCCATCAACTGTATACGGCTGTGATATGAGGTAATTTTGAGGTACTAAGTGAAAGATATTATAATTAAGATAGTACATTATTATGTGTATTTCTCTACTTAGGAGCATAAAAATTTTATCCAGTATTTTCTACCCCATCCTTATGCTATCTCTATAAATTATGGTAGGCTAATACTATCTAAATCAATCAATAATTGGGAAACTGAGACATAAAGCAGCCAACTGACCTGTTCAAGCTCATCTAGTCATAGGAATAGGACAAGAACTCAACCAATCTAGTACCTAAGCAATAATATGATGAAGGCAAATTCATCCCTTTATAATTAAAAAAAAAATCACTGAAAGCCTAGAAGTTATGATGTACTTCCTAAAAGCCTAGGGGAAAAATGGACTTTTGTTTTTAGCTAAAAAAAAAAAAAAAAGTAAAAATATTTTAAAATAATATATTCTGACTTTGAGAAATGAAATTTTTAAAAGTTAGCTATGGTGGATCAATTAATGTCCATAATACACAGACAATATTATATTTAATCATTAAGAACATGTTTTGTTATTCAAATAAAACCTATCTCCCTGCTAAATTTCATAAATTTAATTCCTATTCTGTATTTTTATAATTTGTGTGTCCTTGAAGATATAAATTTTGCATTAAGCCTATTCATTTTTCCTCTTATCCCACATTTACTAAATGAATAAAATATATAGATTTTACTGATTGTCCTTTGTAACAAACTAGGCATTATTTAACTTTTCTTATTTAATTACTGAATAGTGTTCCTGTCACATGTGTGGACAGAATAAAAGTAGCATGATCAAATGAACCCAGGGTATGTCACAGATTAAACTTATTAGGGTCTTATATGAATGCTATGCTAAAAGCATATGACAGAGAGGAAGTACTTCATCTTATAGGTGAAGGGAGCAGCATACATGGATGGTTAGCACTAAAGGTCTCTAATATTGGCCATGTAGATAGCCTCAGGGGCCCAATGTATTGTTTAAGAACAAAGTACAGGTAACACGTTTCTCAACCTCAAAACCGGGCAAGGTATCTACTGAACTTTAGCTTTTTAAAGATTACCACAAATACACTGATTATCAAACTAGAGACTTTTTCAATGGGAAGGATACTCAGAGTTGGTACAACAGCATTTTATTTTACAGAGACCACATAACCACTCTGAAGTTTTCTGTAAAAAAAAGAACTTGCTTCAATTCAAACTGGTAGACTGGATGTGAAAGGCTAAGTCTCAAAATATTCTTCTAATGTCTACAATATATATTTCATTTCTTTCTGGCTAATGTAGACAGTATTATATTTTATACTCAAACTCACTTTAATATTTAGTTTCTTACCTGCTGAATTTCAGTATTATAAAAATATGTGTATATATAGGAGCATTTTAACTTCCTTCTTATTGGTTTTTATGTTGCATATTTTTTACTTTTGAAACACATAAGCTAGAGGTTTATAGATAGCACAAAATCATAACAAAATGTCTTACTTTTAAATGTCATGACTGCAATTTAATCAAACTCTCCAGGTAGTTTTAAGTATACGAAAATAAATGGTCAGAGACATCTCTGCTTGGCCAATATTCCCTCTACTAATATTACATTGAATTAAAAATCATCCAGAATTTATTCCAAACCTCACACCTATATTACAGTTATTTAAATCTATTTTATTTCACCATGATATTATATAATGTGCTTTTGTTACCAGTACATAGTAGAACAAATATTTATAAAGTGGAGGTTGTTCAGTTCTACCAATATACAAACAAATTAAATCAGAGTTCTCAAAGTAACTGACAAATAACCCAACTTATCATTCCTAAGGGTGGAAAAACAAAGTAGTACGTCAAAGTATCATAATCTTATTACTATCAAAACCCAGACACACTCTAGTTCCTAAAGATTTGTAGCATTTACCATTTAGTACCTATAGAATAGGATATATAGAACCTATTACTCATCTTGAAAGAATTAAATTGACAAATTATTTTATGCTAAATCTTTCATTAATTCTGTCAACAAATTTTGAGCATCATGAGCTTGCTGGCCATAAAAAATAACTAGACCATTAAAATACTCAAAGAAAAAGAGTGGCACAGATTATCACTGTCTTATCAGAGTTTAAAAGCATAAGAACAGCAACATGAGACTGTGGGGTTATTTCTGCTGCCGTATATATCAGATATGTATACAAGGAACAAGCAAGCAAATATTGAAAATTTTCAAATAATTACAGAAGAGGATAATTGAGTCAGCATGCTGGTATGGCCAAACAACACTCTAAAATCTAGTATTACTACTTCATAGGAATCCTGGTTAACTTTCAAAAGAAGAGGAGGAAGAACTAGGGGCCATGAGCATAGATATCATTTTGGCATATAAGAAATTTCAGTAAAAATACCAAAACAGGCTCTGAATTCACTAGATTATTAGAAAGTAGTTCATTAGCCATAGAAGTAATAAACATCTTCCCCCTCCCAGAAACATTACAAATAAAATAATGGGTTATTTTATATTCATCTCTCTGGCAAACACTGCTGCCTCTAGCCATGGAATGATGAACACCACCATATGCAAGAAAGGGAGGGAGAAGCTGCAAGCGCCATCAGCTCTTTGTCAAGGGGAAAAGGGAAGCATCTTGTTACACAGTAGCAGTGTTAAAACACCAACTCTACCAGCTGCTTGAGGACACTGGACAGTAATAACCTGAAGCCCGAGGGTCCTGGGAAGAGCCCTCATGAGAAGACTGACCAGAAGTGGAAGGCTGTTGCTGGGTGCACGCAGCTAGCTCTTGCTGCCTCTGCTGTTCAGCCCTCTTAAGCCTCAGTTGTTGTAGGCGCTTGCGGAGCAAAGCTATCTCAGGCCCCCTTAAAAATTCTGACACAGATGGAAAAAGAAAGGTGAAGAGATAGTAACAAAATAGAAATAGTAAGAATCTGATTATATATTAAAGAGAGAAGGATAAGTAAAATACATGTCTCATGGAAGAATACTAAACAAAGCACTTATTAAAAAAATGATCATTAATTTAGGAGATAACACACACTGACATATTCAAATGCTTCTTCTATTTAACCAGAAATGAATTACACACATATAGTTCTCTAAGAATTTTTAAGTAACTAAATAGGTTGAAAATAAAGTCTTCCATAAGCAAAGTCTTTTAAAATGAATATTCCTTTCTTCACTAATTTCATCTTTTTAAACAAAGTGATACTAAAGAAAATTGAAAAATATCAATTATCTAATCTATACACAAAATTACTAGCTTCAATAAAATAATAATTAAAATTCAATTAAAATTATGAAAAAGTTATGCATTTGTAAACAATTCTTGGAATTTATTAGTGAAGAGCTCTTTAAAAAGTCAGTTACATATTTTTCATCTAAAATATTTCTTTTTATGTTGGAATTATCATTTACTCATTTTTAAACTAAAAATATTTACATAATCCTTAATATTTTCTTAAAGCAATAGTCCTATATAAAAGTAGAAATATAACATACAATTCTGCCTACTATTTACAAGGCACTGTTTTAGGCTCTGGAGAATAAATAAAACACTAAACAAAACAGTCCCTACTCAAGTGGAGATTATGTTCTGAAAGGAAGAAAAACATCAGTGAACTCACACCCACACATATATGTAATATACATGTATGTGTTTGTGTCAAGCAAGGACAACTACTGTGAAGGAAGTTGGGCAGGTTAAGGTAAGGGGGACAGAGATAGTGGAGGAGGGGTTGCTGTCTTCTGTATGGTCGTTAAGGAAGGCTTCTCTCATAAGATGATTTTTGAACAAAGACCTCAAGGACTGAGGGTGTAAACCACCTGGGTATCTGGAGGAAGCGTTCCAGGTGGAGAGAAAAGCAAGTGAAAATCCTCAGAGGAGGAAGTGTGTCTGGGTGTGAGTTACATATTATATGTAATGGCAGAAGAATTTGCTGGTAGTTTAGATACAGAATGGTCCCAAAGTTTTTGGCCTACATCCTAAGAAAAATAAAAGCTGTCATTTACTGTGATAGGAAAAAGGGAGGAGCAAGTGGTAGCAGAAGGAAGAGAACTAACAGGTATCCTAGTAGAGAGGCTGAGTAGGGACTGAATAAAACAGTATAGAAATCACTTGTACATGGGATGTCATTGGTGATGTTACTGGAAGTTATCTAGAGTGTAAGTGATAATAAAGAAGTCTAAGAACTGAACTTTGGGATACTCCAATGTTGAACAGGAAGGAAGAATCTCCGAGTACAATAAGAAGGAGAAGCCAGTGAGGAGGTCAGAGGACTGAGTGAGCAGAACCTGTGGGCTGGGATGAAAGTATGTCAGGAAGGATGGAGGAGCAGCTGTGTTGAATGCCGCTGAGCAGCTGTGTTGAATGCCGCTGATACAATGAAAAAGATACTGAGAACTTATCACTGGCTTCTGCACCTTGGAAGTCACTGACAACCCTGACAAGAGCTGTTTCAGCAAAAATCACAGGGCCAAAACCCGATTGGAACAGGTTCAAGAGAAAGAGGACGTAATGAAGTAGAGACACAAAGTATATATATATATATATATACTCTTTCCAGAAGTCTTGCTGCTAAAAGGGAACAGAGAAATTGGATGATTGTTGGTGGAAAAGTAAAGAGTTAAAAGGGAGGTTTGTTTTAGTTTGAGAGATAATACATATGATGATTGTATGCTAATGGAGAACATTTCATTAAGGGAAGGAAAAAACGTGATACATGAACAGAAGTGGGCAAAGGCAGGAATGATGTCCTTGAGTAGACCAAAAGAGATGAGCTGCAGTCAGTAAGAGGAAGAACTGGTTTTAAATAAAAACTTCATCCATTATAACCAAAGGCAATGCAGAGATTCAAGAGTTGCTTGTTTGATAGTGGGGGGGAAAGAATTTTATGTCTCTCAGTGACACTAGCAGCAAATTACACAAATTACCAAACAACTTTCAGTCTCATTTACATAGATCATAAGGGTGTACATTTGGTTTATTGTTTCAGGAATCAATCGTGCCAGAGATACTAACAACTTGTTACCACGACCTCTAATTGTAAAGAATTTTATTCAGTCAATTGGCAGTTAAGATCTAGCAAACAAACAAACAAAAAAAGATCTAGCAAACAATTCAAGTATCATCACAGTCTCTCAATGCTAGTTCTTCCTAGAAAATTCTCTAGTACCAAGCAAGACAGTATTAACTGACTAATAAATTGTGATGCTCAATGGTATAGTGCCTACTTTTTAGGTATATACATACATCTTATTTACTGACAGCATAACAGCAATGCTTTTAGCAGTATAAAACAAACAATTATGCACTCATAAAGTTTGTTAATTTTACACTTCAAAAGAAATTACCATAAAGAGATTACATGTTTTGCTAAAACAGAAAAATCGCAGAAAATTCCCTTGACTTTATTGTTGTTTCAAACCCTCTCTCTTGTGCTGTCACGTGTTTTATGGAGAAAGAAGAGTCTCCACCTAGACCCACTAGATGCTGCAGCATATAAATAGTAGGCTCTAAGTGCAAGAAGTGATGCTCTATACCTTGGAAAATCAAGATTTAGTTATGATGTCATGAACTATTTATTCAATGCTTCCACTGCTTTTTAAAAGAACAATTTGTTTGTTTACTTTTAAGGCTGGCTGTATGCGGCTTTTTCTCCCCTGGGTTAAAACCAAAAATGAGGCCATGGAAAGAAGTCACCACATAGCCAACTAGGAAGGGCAAATATTAAGTTAAAAATTCCAACCAGACTAAGCAGACTAAACAGTACTGCTAGAAATCTGAAACATTAAAGGCAGGTAAGACATACACACATTACATCCCTTTAAAAATGTATAAACATATAATTTATAATGCAAATAAATGCATTGAGAATTCGTTTTTGTTAACATGAACCCAAATGCCAAATGAATATAATGAATACTGTAGGTTGAATTTTATAAACAACAACAAAAAAATCCTCAACGTGTCAGGAATTGCTAATGGGAAATTTGTACTTCCATCTCCTGTAACAACCTACCCTTTTCTTGTTTTCTTCTGAAAGACTCCAGACTAATCTCCGTAATGACTCCATTCCCACTGATAGTAGACCCGACAAAGGTCCACTTGTTTCTAATTTCATGTCCTGCCTCTCCAATACACAGCGTCTTTTGTCCTAGACACTGGATTATTTCGGTCTCTAATCTGCTAGTAGTTTATCTGCCTGCTACGGATCTGTCCTCCAATGCCAACTTGCTTCTTGTCCAGGTGACCCTTGTGCATTTTTATTTTTCTCTTAGAACTGTCATTCCTTTAATGACTTTCAAGTTCCCCTGGTCTCTTCTTTGGTCTCTCCAAAGTAACCATTAATCTAATATTTCCCCTTGTTTCTAATCTATATATTGCTTCTACCTAGACTGAATAGGCCCTGGTACCCTTTAAGGAAGTTATAATCTGGATATTTGGGCTTTGAAAGGTTTGTCATTCTATGCCATATTATTTCTCAACAATTTTTCTACAGAGCTCAGTTTAGCTGTGAAGATTCCGAATAGACCTATATAAATTTGTAAATCTGGACAATTATTTGTAAAAAAGCAGGAATTCACACAAAAGCTGTATCACATACTATGTTACAAAAACTAAATTCTCATGGTCTGAATGGGCTATTTAATTAAACACACACGGATCCCTTAGGTGATTCACTTCTCACAAAGTGAAAATCTAAAGTGAATTTTCTATGTTGCTGGTAACCCCATTCGATCCAAAGAAACCACCTTCTCAAATATTATAATAATAAAACCATTCTAAGAAGGCAAAATAAATCACAAATCAATCAAAAATTAACAAAATAATTACAAATTTTAGTAAGTGCTTTTCAGGAAGTAAACAGGGCTATATAAAAGAATATTTTAGTAAAGGAAGATGAATCTGGCTAGGGTAGTAAGGACACCAGAACTGAGACACAAAGAAAAAGAAGTTGGCTGCAATAAGTCAGGGGTAAGAGCTTCTTAAGTACAGAGAACAGCAAGTGCAAAGGCTCAAAATCAGAAACAAAGATGCAGAAGAGAACTTGGCACATTCAATGGAATAAAGGAAACCATTGCAGGTAGAGCATAATGATTACTGGGAACTGAGAAAGTCCTGTGAAATGAGGTTAGGTTAGAGAGGTGGACAAAACCCAGGCCACGTAGGTTCTTTAAGATCCATTAATTTTGGGACACCTGGGTGGCTCAGTGGTTGAGCATCTGTCTTCGGCCCAGGGTGTGATCCTGGAGTCCAGGTTCAAGTCCCACGTCGGGCTCCCTGCATGGAGCCTGCTTCTCGCTCTGCCTGTTTCTGCCTTTTTCTCTTTCTGTGTCTCTCATGAATAAATAAGTAAAATATTTCTTTAAAAAATCCATCAATTTTTGGGGGGGGGTAATTCTACTCTTAAATGCAATTAGAAGTCTTTGAGGGGTTTTAAACAGCAAAGCTATATAATCTGATTTAACACTGTAAAATACTGCTGCATGGTAAATAAATGGTAAGAGAGTGACAGCAGATTCAGGGAGATCAATTAGAAGATTAAAAATGATGGATGGGGGATCCCTGAGTGGCGCAGCGGTTTGGCACCTGCCTTTGGCCCAGGGCGCGATCCTGGAGACCCGGGATCGAATCCCACGTCGGGCTCCCGGTGCATGGAGCCTGCTTCTCCCTCTGCCTGTGTCTCTGCCTCTCTCTCTCTCTCTCTCTGTGACTATCATAAATAAATAAAAATTAAAAAAAAATAAAAATGATGGATGGAAGAAGGTAATTTATTTTAGACACAGAACCAACAAGACTTGCTGATGGACTGAGCATGGGACATGAAAGCAAGCAATCAAGAATAACATATAGGCTGTTAAAATAAGCAAATGGGGCAGGTGGTTTTAAATTTACTAAAATATAAAACCACCAAGATGGAAGAGATTAGCAGACGGGAAGGATATGAGGCTAAATTAAGTTTTAGTGTGGACATGTTAAGCTTAAGATACTGAGAGATAACCAAAAAGAAGGGTCAAAGGAACAGCTGGACATAGGAGTCTGTAACTTAAAGGGGAAGATCAGATTGTTGACATACATTTAGAAATCTTCACCTTAGAAAAGCTATTAACAGCTATGTAAATTGATGCAGTCCCCCAGTGTTACAGAACAGAGAAAAGAGTGCAGACTAAGAAGTTCTACTAAAATATTCTGAAGGAAATAGAACAAGCATCAACAGTGATTACTGAAAATCAGCTAGAGTTTGTAATAAGAATAAATAGGCAAAGTGGTAACACAGATGCCAAGAAAGGAAAGTGTTTCAAGAAAAGAGTGTCAGGGACGCCTGGGTGGTGGCTCAGCGGTTGAGTGTCGCCTTTGGCTCAGGGAGTGATCCCAGGGTCCTGGGATCGATTCCTCACAGGGAGCCGCTTCTCCTCTGCCTGTGTCTCTACCCCTCTCTCTACATCTCTCATACATAAATAAGTAAAATCTTAAAAAAAAAAAAAAAAAAAAAAAGAACTGAAAAGAGTGTCAGACTATGTTAAATGCAAATGAATGAAAAATCTAGTAAGATACTAACAAGTCATCAGTGACTCTGACCAAAAGCTTCAGTAGATATAGAGCTGAAAGGCAGACAGGAGTTAGGTGAAAACACATGGAAGATGGAAAGACAGTGGAAACAATATGTGAGCACTTCTTGTGAAGACTCATCATGAGAGGAGCAAAGGCACAAGGCTGGGGGAGAGTGTGGGGTAATTAAGGGAAGGTATTTTTAAGAAAGGAGGTAGTAACAGAGCATGTTTGAAGTAGAAAAGGACCAATGCAGTAGAAAAGATAATACTGATGATGCAAAAGCCCGGAGAATCTGGAAAGGGATAGTGATTGCACTGACTAGCCTTTGACAGGAACAGACATACTTCTTACCCAAATGAGAGAGTGTCAGGAGACTGAAAAGTAGGAAGGTGAGTGCTTCCCCCCCACACATACTGTGAATGGAAGGTGACAGCTGGGAGGGGAGGATGAAGGTAAAGGAGAGTGATAAACGTCTGAGAGACAAGAAGGTGCAAAATAAACACTTTTAGTTGTTGAGCAGCAGTGTTTAAAAGACTGCTCTGACACAGTGTTGAGCACCCAATGAAATGTGCAGTTGTTACTTTCTTCACCACAACTCAGTTGCAGACTAAAAGAGGGCAAATAATTAGGTTCACAGATGGCATTTTGCCAGGCAAGTTTTCACATTCCCATTGTGCCTTTCTTTTACCTCAGCAATGTGACAGAGGAAATATAAGGGACATAAGGGAAACATTTACATAAAGAGGTACCTAAGGCAGGGCAAGAAGCACTTTCTCATTCTATCTCTATGTAAGGCAACGGAGGCACACCTCCAAGAAACTGCAGATTGGTTCGAAAGCACCACAATAAAGCAAATATCCAATAAGGCAAGTCAAAAGAACTTTTTGGTTTCCTACTGCATATAAAAGTCATGTTTACACCATTCTATAGTCTATTAAGTATGCAATTGCATGCTGTCTAAAAGACAATATACATACCTTAATTTAAAAATACTTTATTGCTTTAAAAAAAAAAAAAAAGCTAACCATCATCCGACTTTCAGTGAGTCATAATCTTCTTGCTGATGGAGAATCTTCCTTGATGCTTTTGGTTGCTGACTGATCAGGCTGTGAAGGGTGGGATGGTTGTGGCATCAACTGACTCTTTAACAATTTATCAGAAGCATGCAACACTACTGGATAGCATTTTACCCCACAGAACTTCTTTCAAAACTGGAATCAATCCTCTCCAACTCTGCCACTGCTTTATCAACTAAGTTTATGTAAGATTCTGAATTCTTTGTTGTCATTTCAGCAGTCTTTACAGCATGTTCACCAGGAGTAGATTCTATCTCAAGAAATACTTTCTTTGCCCATCTACCAGAAGCAACTCCTCATGCATTTAAGTATGATCCTGAGATTGTGGTGAGTCAGTCCCATCTTCCAGCTCCACTTCTCATGCTAGTTTTCTTGCTATTTTCACATCTGCAGTTATTTGCTCTACTGAAGAAGTCTTGAACACCTCAAAGTCATTCATGAGGGTTGAAATCCTATTCATGTTGATACTCTGACCTCATGAATATTTTTCTTTATTTTTTTTAAGTAGGCTCCAAGCCCAGTGTGAGGCCTAATGTGGGGCTTGAACCTGAGATCAAGAGTTGGACACTTAACTGACTGAGCCACACAGGTGCCCTGAAACATGAATATTCTTAATGTCATCTAGAATGAGGAAACCTTTCCAGAAGGTTTTCAATTTACTCCCAGATCCATTGGAGGAATCACTATCTTTGGCAGCTGTAGCCTTACAAAAGGTATTTCTCAAATAAGAAGATTTGACTTCTTGACCCAAGGGCTGCAGAATGGATGTTGTGTTAGCAGGCATAAAAACATTAACCTTGTACATCTCCATCAGAGCTCATGGATAACCAGATATATTGTGAATGAGCAGGAATATTTTGAAGGGAATCTTTTTTTCTGAGCAGTAGGTCTCAACAGTGGATTTAATATTCAGTGAACCGGAATACCTGGGTGGCTCAGTGGTTTGGTGCCTGCCTGCGGCCAAGGGCGTGATCCTGTAGACCCAGGATCGAGTCCTACATCGGGCTCCCTGCATGGAGTCTGCTTCTCCCTCTGCCTCTCTCTCTCCCTGGGTCTCTCATGAATAAATAAATAAATAAATAAATAAATCTTTTAAAAAATACATTCAGTGAACCATGTTGTAAACAGACATGCTGTCATCCTGGCTCTGTTGTTCCATTTCTTAGAGCACAGGCAGAGTAGATTTAACATATATCTTAAGGGAGGGATACCTGGGTGGCTCAGCAGTTGAGCATCTGCCTTCAGCTCAAGGCATGATCCTGGGATCAGAGATCAAGTCTCGCATTGGGCCCCTTGCATGGAGCCTGCTTCTCCCTCTGCCTATATCTCTGCCTCTGTGTCTCTCATGAATAAATAAAGTTTTAAATAAAAAAATAAATAAATAAGTAAATAAACAAATAAACAAACAAATCTATCTATCTATCTATCTATCTATCTATCTATCTATCTATCTATCTATCTATCTATAAGGGACCTAGGATTTTCAGAATGGGAAATGCTAGCTTCAAATTTTCCTCCTGCAGCTTCCTCACATCTCTGAGCCTTCACAGAGATGAAGAGAGTGGGAGTCTTCCTCTGGATTAGGCTTTGGCTTAAGGGAATGTTGTGGCTATTTGATCTTCTACACAGATCACTAAAACTTTCTCCATATCAGAGATAAGGTTGTTTCGCTTTCTTACCAATTGTGTGTTTACTGGAGCAACACTTCTGATTTCCTTCATGAACTTTTCCTTTGCATTCACAATTTGGCTGTTTGGCACAAGAGGCCTAATTTTTGCCTATCTAGGCTTTCAGCATGACTTCTTCACTGAGTTTAATCATATTTAGTTTTTTATTTAAAGTAAGAGATGTGTGACTCTTCCTTTCACTTGAACACTTAGAGGCCATTTTAGGTTATCAACTGGCCTACTTTCAATATTGTCATATCTCAGGGAATAGGGAGGTCCAAGGAGAGGGAGAGAGAGAGAGGAACAGCTGTTCAAGACAGCAGTCAAAACACACACACATTTACAGAATAAGTTCACTGTCTTATATAGGTGGCATTTGTGGTACTCCAAGTCAATGACAATAGTAACATCAAAGATCACTGATCATAGATCACCCTAACAAATACAATAATAATGAAAAGGTTTGAAATATTGTGAGAATTACCAAAATGTGACGCAGACATGAAGCAAGCAAACACTGTTGGAAAAATAGTGCCAACAGACTAGCTCGACGCAGGGTTGCCACAAACCTTCAATGTGTAAAAAAACAAAATATATGCAAACATAACAAACTAAAGCACAATAAAATGAGGTATATATTTGTAATAAAAACCACGGCTCCCCCTACCACACGGAGAATTCCTAGTATCCATAAACCTATCTGAACCTAGAAGTGCAAAAGAGATTGGGGAAAAAACAAAACAAAACAGAAAAAACTCATTAAGTCTGTATTGTTAAAATGTTGTACTCAGGGATAACGAAAGGCTTGCTGTCAAAACAATTCCAGGTATAATCCTTAGATACTACATCTAACATCAAATCATTTTCTTCAATACTGACCCTATTTGAGTAATATGGAAGCATTCTGATTTTCCAAAGTGCAGTCAACTAAAATTCTTATAACTGGTAGAGACCAGTTAAAAATATTTCCTTACTAGGCAGCCCAGGTGGCTCAGCGGTTTAGCACCGCCTTCAGCCCAGGGCCTGATCCTGGAGACCGGGATAGAGTCCCGCGTCGGGATCCCTGCATGGAGCCTGCTTCTCCCTCTGCCTGTGTCTCTGCCTCTCTCTGTGTCTCTCATGAATAAATAAATAAAATCTTTAAAAAAGGAAAGAAAAATATTTCCGTACTTCTTTAAAAAGATTACAGGCAAAGGTACCAAGTAATGATCAATCATTTCCCTATTTTAATGATTCAAATGACTACCTGATACTTACATTAAATATTACAAGGGATTTAACAATCTGAAATGCAATATTGTGTTAAATATCTGTAACAAAAAAGAAAAATGAAACTCCAAACTAAGTACTTTACTCAGAAATATGTTTAAAAAACAACTGGAATTAGTTAGAATTCAGTGGCACATGAATATAAGCTAGGGAATTTTCCTACTAAGTTTTCCTGATAACTTATAATTGATCAAAATCTTTAAGAATATTTCCAAGAATGCCATAACTTTAAAATTCTTTTTTTTTTTTTTACCAATTTTATCTGCTTTGACAAACTTTTGATTCTACTTCCCAAACACTCCAAAATATTTTACTTTACCATAAGTTGAAATGCTAACTATGTAAATTAGAGAGTGGAAAACCTGACTTAATATTAATAGCTCAGCTTTCAGCTTATTATTACAGATAAACTGTGCATAAGTATTAATAATTACATAATTGACTCTGGCTTCCATTCCCATAGAAACTGAAATGAATGACCAAAAATGGGATAAATTGATAAAAAAAAAAAATGCCTAATTTAAAACATCCTTTATTTGGTGATCTGGTATCAGAATTCAGAGAAGAATAAAGTGACAGCTTGGCAGTTAAGCTTATCAGGAATTTTTTACAGATTTAAGTTTAGGCCTGCCAGTTGTATCTCTGGTTTCTAGTATTTTTTGTATGTCAAGTGAATGCCTCCTTAGTAGAACCCAGAGAAATATATGAATAAAATCTTACTGCTTATTATAATTACATGTATACAGTTGAAATACCAAGTAAACTATAGTCATATCTGCTAAAGACTACTGTTATAAATACTAGTACATTCCATAGTTGGGGGGAAAAAGTTGAACATAAGTAGTTTTAATATTGGGAGGAAAATAGTATTTTAACAGAATTTAGGAGTGGATTTTTTTTTTCCACTAACATCAAGTATCAAGAAGACAAGGATTTGTTAAAACAAATCCTTTTCATGTAAGTATAGGAGAAATAAATCTTTTGGTAAATTGTGTATATTGTCAACAAGAGATGCTATTAAAAGGACCACATAGAATGTATTTAAAGTATTTCATGATTTGAAGAAAGATTATAAAAAATATAAATACAGAGGAACTGATAATACAGAGAACCAAGTTAAGTCTAGACATTTTTGTCTATAATGGCTTATAAAAATAATTTTTAAATCAATTGCATGAAGCTATATCAAAACACTATCTGCTGGCACCTATACTTTTTAAAGAATTATCTTAGGTAAACTGAAGATACTGATATTTGTTAAATTCATGCAAGTTAGGCACACTTGAAGTTTGTGTTTAAATTACATGTTCACATATAACATGTCATTTTGATTTATTCTGGCAAGAACAAATTCATGTGATTTAGTATCTTTCAAACCAGAACATAAAGAAGTATTCATAATCAGAAATGATCAGATGAACCACAGCCTATTTAAAGAGTAGCATCCTCACCAGACTGATGATGAGTATGGCGTCCAGATGCCTCCACAGACTGCCTTTGTTCATTGTCTGGAGAAGACAGCAAAGATGTAGAATGAGGGCTTTCTGTAGAAGAGGATGTCGAATGAGCCTGAGCTGACATTGCAGAGGACGTAGAAGGCTGAAGAGACTGTTCAGCTGAAGGATCTACTTCCATTGCACTTTCCCCCACTTCCAAATCAGTACTTGATGGGACCGCAGGAAGTGCAGACACATCTGACTGGCTCGTTCCACCTTCAAAAAACACATGTTAATGCAAATTCAAATACTGACTGCTTTATTTCCAAAATCAGCTACACTAAAGAGGTATGTTCAGGAAACACAAGTGCACTTGCACATTCATGTACACACACAGGAACATATAATTTCAGGATATCAAAAATACTCAGTGGGGGTTTGATCCCTCTGACCAAATAGGCTAATCAAGAGGGGTAAAAATCTATCTACAGAACATTTTTGTTAAAATAATCAGTCTTTCAAGATCAATATGGTACCTCCATGTAGACAAAGCTAAAGAATAGGTTGTAAAATGCCTAAAAATAACATCTTAATTTGAAGATGATGATTCTGATTTAATGACTGGATAATAGCAGGATGGATTTTATTTTTTGTTGTTGTTGTTGTTTTGGAAAGCATGCATAAAAGTAGAGGGGAGCAGAGTGAGAGAATCTTTTTTTTTTTTTTTTTAAGATTTTATTTATTTATTCATGAGAGACACACAGAGAGAGAAGCAGGCTCCATGCAAGGAGCCCGACATGAGACTCAATCCCAGGTCTCCAGAATCATGCCCTGGGCTGAAGGTGGTGCAAAACAGCTGAGCCACCCGGGCTGCCTGAGAGAATCTTAAGCAGGCTCCATGCCCAGTACAGAGCCCCACACAGGGCTAAGTCTCACGACCCTGAGATCATGACCTGAGCTGAAATCAAGAGTCAGATGCTTAACTAATGGAGCCATGTAGATGCCCCAAGAATGAATTTTATTGATATGTTTCCATTCTACAACATAACATCTTTGGTAAATATTTAAATATTTTGGGAAGAGTGAAGTTACAAATAAGCCAGAATAAGATTAAGTTCCTATATTATGCTAAATGAAATAAGTCAATCAGAGAAAGACAATTATATTATTTCACTCATGTGGAATTTAAGAAACAAAACAGTAGCATAGAGGGAGAGAGGAAAAAATAAAACAAGATGAAATCAGAGAGGGACAAACTGTAAGAGACTCTTAATCGTAGGAAAAAACTGAGGGTCGCTGGAGAGGAGGTGGTGAGGGGATAGGGTAACTGGCTGATGGACATTAAAGAGGGCACATGGGCAGCCCTGGCGGCGCAGCGGTTTAGCGCTACCTGCAGCCTAGGGCGTGATCCTGGAGACCCGGAATCGAGTCCCACGTCAGGCTTCCTGCGTGGAGCCTGCTTTTCCCTCTGTCTGTGTCTCTGCCCCTCTCTCTCTGAATAAATAAATAAATCTTTAAAAAAAATGATAAAGAGGGCACGATATAATGAGCATTGGGTGTTTTACGACTGATGAATTACTGGCCTCTACTTCTGAAACCAATAATATATTATATGTTAATTTAAATTAAATAAAATAAATTTAAATAAAATTTATTTAAATAAAATTAAATTAAAATAAATTTAAATAAATTTAAAATAAAAGTATACATATAAATAGAAAAGAAACAAAAAGATTAGTTTCTGATTCCTACTTCATTAGTAATAATGTCTTAACCACTAAATTAACATAATACTGTCATGATTTAAAAAGGCTTGACTGAGGTGACTGGGTGGCTCAGTCTGGTAAGCATCTGCTTTCAACTCAGGTCATGATCCTGGGGGTCCTGGGATAGAGCTCCACATTGGGCTCCCCACTCAGTGGGGAGTCTGCTTCTCCTTTTCCCTCTTCTCCCACCCAACTCATGTACTCTCTTACATGCACTCTGCTCCTTGTCTCTCAAATAAATAAAATCTTTTAAAAAATAAAAAAATAAACAAAAAGGCTTGAGTATCTACTATGTGCTATGCTAGGCTTCGTGCTTTCTGCAAAGGAATAATTAGGAATAATCCATAAACATTAACAATTTTCCTCAATTCTAGATGTTATTAAAAGAAAGACAGAATGGACTAATCAAGTTCATGTCTTATAAGATGCAACTACCACAAAATATCAAGTTTTTTCTTTTAATCACCATGATTTAAGTATTTCTTAAACTTAAGCACAAATTCAGTAACTCTTAAGTACATCCGCAGCCAAGGAACTTTTTTTTTTAAGATTTTACTTATTTATTCATGAGAGACACTAAGAGAGAGGCAGACATAGGCAGAGGGAGATGCAGGCTCTTCACAAGGAGCCTAACGCAGGACTCAATCCCAGGACCCCGAGATCACCACCTGAGCCAAAGGCAGATGCTCAACCACTGAGCCACCCAGGTGCCCCCAAGGAATTTTTTAAGTTAATTCCCCAAGACCCCAAAGCTAGAAAGTAATGAACCAAAATATGAAAACAGGTCAGCTAAGACTAGAAACAGCAATTAATAACCAACGCATAAGTAACCTAAAGGTTAAACTATTCCATCATATAAAACTTCATCTACAGAGTTTTATATATTTCCATTCTCAGAATGCATACAAAAAGACTTCAAAGGGAAATATCAGGTTTTCTTACTTTTCTTGAGAAAAGCGAAAAAGAAGAGGTAGGTCTACTGGAATGTGAAGGGACAAATTATATTCAATACCTTTTGGTCCTCTACTGCTTCACACAATATAGTTAAGGACCTGTGATTATTATAGATATAAACTGGATGATATAAGTAAAGCAAATGTCAATAAAACAGCTTTTGCCAGCTTTTGAGTGACTTCAATTAAGAAAAATTACCTCTTGGTCGAGATCTTCCTCGCCCCCTATTGCTTTGTGCCACTTCACTTGCTTCTTCAAACCACCTCGATAACATGTCAGACATTCTCTGCATCAATGACACATTGGGACTTTGCTCACCTATCACAATACAGGTCTTATCAGTGAATTCAGTAGTAAGTCAGGATCTTTCATTAATGCAAAAACCCAGATATTAAGGCCTTTAAAATGAGAGCAATTAAAAAAAAAGAATCAAATTTCCTAAATAAATTCAATTAATGTACACAAATCTATCAGAGCTATCATCACATTTCATAGTATATATTTTTGCAAGTGACTCTCCATCTGTATTTTGAGTTCCTCAAGAATAGGATTTATATCTCATCTTTGTCTATCCTTAAGTACCTCTACACCTCTCACCCTGACCCCCAACCCACATCTTTAGTTCCACCAGCTCATGAATTATATCAATTAAAAGAAAGGTTTGCCCTCTCAAATTTCCTTAAACTGATTTTCACCACACTATATATTCCATATATTTGAAATTAACAAAAACTAGAAAGTATTGTATTTGTCTCTTCCCTCTACTCCTTTTCTCCTTCAAATATATGTTTTCTTTAGGGAATTATCAAATTAAGTATGACATCAAATTAAAGATAATTCTACAATCATATAATTTAAAATGCAAATAATTTGTTCTTGAATTTTCATGAAAATAGAATTTCATACTTTACTGCCTTTATTTAATGTTGCTTTAAGTTTAAATATATAAGATGATAACAAGGATAATACATTGGGGAATATGCTTTTGATCTTAAAAGAATTCAAAAGTCATTAAAATAAGATTTTGGCTACCAACCAATTATTAACATATACACAGATTAATTCTATTTTAAAAGTGTGCCATCTTAAGGCACCCAAAGTAGTTTCTTATGCTTATCAAAAGCACTTGATAAAAGAAAAAAAATTTATCTGCTTTTATAAAACTCTTGGGTTGGAAATTGAAGTTTTCATTTCACTTTATATCTAATAGGCAAAGTTAAAAAGATTGATGATGTCCAATGTTTTACATGGCAATGGGCATTCTCATACTTCCAGTAGAAATGTAAAGTAGTGTACTTATTTTGGAGGGTAATTTGATAGCTATCAAAAGTAAATGTATTATCCAGTGATCCAGTCATTCATTCCACTTTTAGGAATTGATCCTCAGATGCATTTGCACAAGTATATTAAGATAAAAGTACAAGGATGTTTGTTTCAGGATCACTTATAAGAAAAAAAGAAATAAAAGATTAATTTTTAAATTCTATATTAGAAAGGCTGAAAAGTAGAGTTACCATCTCGTTCTCGTTCACTCTCAGGCCTCGCTCGGGGTCCAGTGTCTGACCAATCACCACGAAGTCTCAGACGCTTCACTGGAGGCTGTCGTAACTAAAAGATGAAGAGAAAACTCATTTGCTCAATTCTTAAAGCATACTTGAAGTCTAACAAATTCTTTCCATGTCTTTGCTTTCTTTATTGAGTGTGCAGAAGAGATCCTAAGTCAAAACATGAAAGACGGCTCTTAATAATGATGGTACAGCCTACACTTAACATCTTCACCCTAAATTAGAGTCTGAGTGCAACTTTGAAATCATGTATATGTGACTTCTAATCCCACCTGTATCACTTTACAACTGACCACAGGAAAGTTATTTAACTGCAATGAGCTTGAGTTTTGTTAGTTTTTTTTTTTTTAAGATTTTATTTATTTATTCATGAGAGACACAGAGAGAGGCAGAGACACAGGCTGAGGGTGAAGTAGGCTCCATGCAGGGAGTCCAACATGGGACTTGATCCCGGGACTTCAGGATTGCGCCCCGGGCCAAAGGCAGGAACTAAACCGCCGAGCCACCCAGGGATCCCCAATGAGCCTGAGTTTTGATGATGATACATGTAGTCTAGGTAAAGTATCTACATACCTGACAATAGGAATTATCACTATTTTATTATCAGTGACAGTTTATTCTACGGTTCCCCCCATCTACTGCAACCCTTCATTACTTACTTCAGGATCTCTACCCTATCTGGTTTCCCTCATTTTTGGCTAATTACTCTTCCTCCTACTTCAGCTGCATCCTACAAACTTACTATAGTCTACAACTTCCTAATTCCTTTTAACCTTTCTCAGAAGATGTATCATTTATTTTGCTTAAGCTTAATAACTCCATCTGTGCTTTTCATTTTATTCCTTCAATTCCTCAAGCACCTTGCTTTGACAATTATGCTCTTTCCCATACCTACATTCATTTCCTCTCTCATTTCTTCTTTACAATATGCTGAAGATACTTACCATTTTTAACAAACAAAACACCTCAATTTTATATTTCTATCCAGCTATACTCTTTCCCGTTTTCTGAAGCCTTATTGCCAAGCTTCTTGGAAAGAAGTCTATATTTATTCCACTTTTATCTTCTAATCCTTCCTCAATTCACTGTAGTCATCTTATGTTCCCAACATTCCACTGAATTCATTCTCATCAATGTCACCCATGAGTAATTACTTGCTAAGTTCACTGATCAGTGAAAAAGTGATCATCAATCAATTGCCAATTCAAATGGCACCTTTCACAACTTAATCCATTTGATGTCTATGGCATTTAACACCCTTGAACACCCATTCTCTGTAACTTTTATAATGTTTAATATTTTTTATTAAAAAATATTTAATTTAATTTAATATTTTTTATTAAAAAATCACCCATGAGTGATTACTTACTAAGTTCACTGATCAGTGAAAAAGTGATCAACAATCAATTGCCAATTCAAATGGCACCTTTCACAACTTAATCCATTTGATGTCTATGGCATTTAACATCCTTGAACACCCATTCTCTGTAACTTTTATAATGTTTAATATTTTTTATTGAGATATAACACACGTAACATGATAGTCACCCTTTTAAAGCGTGTAAGTCAGTGGTTCATATGCACAAAGCTGTGCAACCACTTGCACCATTAATTCCAGGATGTTTTCATTACCTCAAAGAGAAATCCTAGAACTGTGAGCAGCTGCTCCTCACTCCTCCCAGCACTTGGCTCCTGGTGACCATGAATCTACTTTCTGTCTCTAGGGCTATGCCTGTTCTGGACATTTCATAGACATGGAATAATATGTGGTTCTATCTGGCTTCTTTCATATATTTTCAAAGTTCATCCATGTTGTACCGTGTATCATTTCTTTTTATGGTTCAATAATATTCCATTATTTGGATATACCATATTTTGTTTATTCATTTATCAGTCTATGAGCATTCATTTTTTGGCTGTTGTGAACAATGCTGCTAGGAACATATGTGGAAGATTTTATGGGGACATATGTTTTCAATTCTCTTCAGTATATATCTAGAAATGGATTTGCTAGATCATATGATAACTCTATGTTTAACTTTTGAGGAACTGCCAAGCTGTTTTCCAAAGCAGCTGCACCATTTTACATTCCTACCAGCAATGTGTGAAAGCTCCAATTTCTCCACATCTTCAACGCTGTTATTGACCTTTAAAATTTTAGCCGACCTAGTAAGTGTGAAATGGTACCTTACCATGGTTCCAATATATTTTGGTTACTAGATCCTAAATCATAAATCAGTGATATACAAACATTTTCTCCCATTTTTGTGGCTCACTTCTTTTATTTTTATTTTTTAATAAAACATTGATTTTTTTCCTTTTAATTAAGCAGATTTTGATAGAAATCTGTAAATTTTGTTTTCCCCTGGAAACCATACTGAGCAACAAGATGGAGAGAATCTTTACACCCTCAGCAAAGAAGACAGAAAAAAAAAAAACCCTCACAAATTCCATAAGTATATAAATGTGGCTAAGAACAACAAAGAATAGCAAAATCTGCAGGAAGCTACAAGTGTGACAGGGAATAATCAGAAGATTAGAGAAAGCCTAGTGTGGCAGGTGTCCAAAATCTTAGACAAATAATCATTCCCAGAAACAGCAGGCCTCACTCTGTACGTGAACTATATTTAGAATAGAAAAGAGCCCTGCTCCATAGTTATGAAAGAGGAATTTTATATTATACAAGCAAAGAAACAGCGTTTTAACTTCAGCAACTCTTTCTAGAACAAGGTCTTCAAGTTAAAAACAGTCTCAAGCTTGACTTTTTGAGATATGCAAAATAACCTAGTCAAGAATACTGAGAATGATGCAAGCATTAATTCAGTCATTCAACTAAGACTTTCCTGAGCACCTTCTATGTACCAGGTACCACTCTAGGTATTAGGAAAAGATCAATGGACAAATCACACAAAAACTCCAATGTTACATAATTTATAAACTAGTGGAGTAAAAAAATAAAAAAATAAATAAATAAATAAATAAATAAATAAACTAGTGGAGTAGATGAACAACACATGGTTAAAAAAAAAAAAAAGTAAAATATACAAAAGAAAGTGTTGAGTATTATGGGGAAAAAAAATTAAGTAGACAAAGGTGATAGGCAGTACCTGGGAGTTAAGGGCTGCGATTTTAAAATGGGAGGTTGGGATCCCTGGGTGGCGCAGTGGTTTGGCGCCTGCCTTTGGCCCAGGGCGCGATCCTGGAGACCCGGGATCGAATCCCACGTCAGGCTCCCGGTGCATGGAGCCTGCTTCTCCCTCTGCCTGTGTCTCTGCCTCTCTCTCTCTCTCTCCCTGTGACTATCATAAATAAATAAAAATTTAAAAAAATAAATAAATAAATAAAAATAAAATAAAATAAAATAAAATAAAATAAAATGGGAGGTTAAGGAGGGCCTCACTGAGAATGTGCCAAGAGTGAAGACCTAAAAATAGGTAAGAAAAGATGAAATCCAGATATGTGGGAAGACCATTTGATGTGCAGTAAATGCAAAAGCATAAGGAAGAAGCATGCTTAGGCTGCCTAAATAAGTCAGTAGAGGTGGCCAGAGCAGAGTACAGTAGAAGTACTGAGAAAACAGTACAAGTCAAGAAGCACATGATAGAAGATCTTGAAGCCACTATAGGGACCTTAGTTTTTGTTTTAAGTGAGATGGAGAACCACTTAGGAGTGTTGATCAGAAGAGTAGCATAATTTGACTTGATTTTAAAGGATCATTTAGGTGCTACATAACTAAAGGACTATGGGGTTGGGGGTGAAAGCAAGGAGACTGGTTAAAAGCTACCACAACAATCTAGGAAAGATGGTGATGTCTTGGATCAGGATAGTAGTGGTAGTGAGAATGCAAAGTAGTCCTACAGATTTGGGATATGTATTTTTGGAACAAACTGTGAGAACAGAAAATGAGACACCAGATTCAACAACGTGGACCAATAACGAAGTAGGGCAAGGGGGGAAAATGTCAAATAGGTAGGAGAGGAAAAGGAAGACAGCAAAGACAATAAAAAGAAAACAGAATACAAAAAAAAGAAAAATGAGAAGTGACAAAAAATACTAAAGAATGGAAAAATGAAAGAGAAATTATAAGAGGATATAAAGAAAGAAAAAGAAGCCTCCACAAATTAAGAAAATATAAAAATATCATGAATACATAAGAAAAAAATCATTCTGTGAAACTTTTATTCACATTTTAAAACCCCAATCATTTTTTACATTTCCAGTCAAAATACATTATTCCTTCCTTTGCTCCTCTCGTAACATAACTCATGTGTAATTTTATTGTTAAAATTTTACCTATTCATTTATTTGTATCTTTCCACTAAACTGTAAATTCCAAAGTAAGAGGCCATGTCTTTGTCACAGTTGTCCTTGAATTTCTAAAGTTTCTAAAGGACCTAGTGTACGCAGGTGCCCAATAAATATCTGGTGAGTAGAATGTATCCAAATGCTACTATCAAGGATTTGGCATAAAATACTGAAGAAAACCTGATGAGCTTAAGAAGGGGACAGACTACTAATTTCTTCTTCTATTGATGAGCTTAAGAAGGGGACAGACTACTAATTTATTCTTCTATATACACCTGTGATTGCTTGGTTTAGTATACTAAGCATGATTTATTTTTGTAATTTTAATCTACTGTCAGAAGTATTATTCTTAATTTAGTTAGTTCAACAAAGAATACTGAGAAAACCACATTCAAAAAATAACCAAGTGTTCATGACTCAGCCTCATTCACAATGATTATGTAAACATATTTTGGCTAAGTATTCTATGGTATAAAAGCTGGTTGGCCCACTTAAAAATGTTTCTGCATTTCCAACTTTCATTATGTAATAGTCACAAAGCTAGACTGTAACTTCACTAGAGCACATATCTCAAGAGGAATTACACAGCAGCAACAAAATAAAAGAGCAGATCTCATGTTTTCAATTAAACCAATAAATTCAAAAATAGCTTTCATTAGCCATCATACTCTTCTTTGTCAATTTCCTCATTCACTTAAATACACTAGCATATTTAAAATCCCCAAAAATATTAATAAAGTTATCCTGATTTTTTCCCCTCATTTTATAGCCCTCTAAACCTGTAATCATAAGAACTGGATTTAGTTTTGTAGAAATTAGAAAATTGTTCTTGAGTACCTTTAAAGTATGTTCAATAGGGGTTGGTCCAATACCAAAAAGTTACTGATTATTAATAAAGCAACAGTTAATTTCAAAAACATTTACAAGCCAAACAGTAGAGTGATTAAACACAAAACATTAAAAAAAAAAAAATCCAAAGTGCAAAAGATGTTGGGGAAAGCAGTTTCTGATAGGTTAAAACAATCATTCTTCTATTGCTGAATACTTCAAGGATGTATTGTTTCTGGGTTTTGCCTTTTACAAATAAGAAGATGATCTGCTATTTTATTTTTTTAAAGATTTTATTTTTAAGTAATCTCTGTGGGACTTAAACTCACAACCCCAAGATCAAGAGTATCAGAGTACCCCAAGATCAAGGCTCTACTAACTGAGCCTGCCAGGCATTCCAATGGTTTGGTTCACTATTTGAGTCATTTTAGTGGTAGTATTTCTTCTACCCAATTTTCAATATGTAATATTATATATATGTGTGTGTGTGTATATATAATAGATATAAAATGTGATATATAAACTTCAATAAGACTAAATGTTTATGTTTAACAAGATTTTACATATTACCATTTACTATTCACATGTAGACAGCAATTCCTTCCTCTCCCCACTGTTTGCATATGTATGTGTGTGTATATACTTTAAGTTACCTTTATCCCACTCACTAAGTCCTATGTATTTTGTAGAATGTACCTAGGGATGCATGTTCATAACCATGAAAGAGAAGCACGATCAGGAGAGAAAGGGATTGCTGTCCACATTTGAAATAGTAAATACTAACAGATAAAACTCTGATTGGTGTATGAACATAAACATTTAGTCTCTTGGGAGTTTATAAATCCTAGTTTTTATTATTTTAATTGCTTTTTCTGCAACCATTAGAACTGCTGATATTTCTTGCTTGCTGCTGTGCTTCCAACAAAGTTAAATAAATATTTTGCTAGTGGATATATTCTTTAAAAAAAATTCACAATATTTTTCTAGAGCCTGATTCTTAATTATTAGCCCCTGTTCTTTTTTTTTTTTTTTTTAAGATTTTATTTATTCTTGAGAGACAGAGAGAGAGAAAGGCAGAGACACAGGCAGAGGGAGAAGCAGGCTCCAGGCAGGGAGCCTGATGTGGGACTCGATCCTGGAACCCTAGGGACATACCCTGAGCCAAAGGCAGATGCTCAACAACTGAGCCACCTAGGTATCCCTAGCCTCTATTCTTTCATGTATATTCCATGTCCTTTTACAAAACCTAAACTATAAATGCCTTAAAAATCTATTCTATTTTTTGAAGCCCTACAGGCTCGAGGAGTCACTGAATTAATGTTTCCTGAACTGAAAGAATATGGTTTTGAGTAAACTTACCTCCTCTCTTCTTTCTTCTGCAGAAGGAGTTTTAAGTTCTCGTGCAGTATCATCTTTCGGGTCAAAAAGATATATATAATCTGAGGAGTAGCTAACAAGAATCTCTTGGCCATCCTCACTGTAACACAGAGATGTCACCCTGCAGGACTTATTATTGAGATGGGAAGGGATAAAACGGGCAACCATTCCAGTAGTTCCTCGACCTGCATAATTCCCTAAATAAGAAAACAGGAAGTTATATACATTTTTTAAGAAAAATATTTTTAAAACTCTTAATCTAAATTATGAGATGTGTGATTTAATGTAGCAATATAAAATCCAAAATATCATATTCTATTTCTAGAAGAGGCCCTTTTCTCAATAGCCTGATTTTATAACAAAATAATAGAGAATATAGCATAAAGGCTACATATCTTCAAAAAAAATTTCCTGAGTGGCTGGAATTACATAGATTACATAAATGTTCTACAAATTACATGAAGGTATTATTCAAAATATGAGTTATTTAATTAAAATGATTTGTGATTATAGTTATACTAAATCATCTTCCAAAAATTTTCCCCCAATGAAGGTAACATAATTTTTAGAATATAGTTAAGCTTATATTTATTATTAGCATACTAGATAAAATAGTGTACTTTCTTTTTTAAATGATTTACCTTTTGCTTCAGGTTAAAAAAAAGATTTATTTATTTTTCTTATTAATCTCTACATTCAATGTGGGGCCCAAATTCATGACCCTGAGATCAAAAATTGCATGATCTTCTGACTGACCCAGCCAGGCACCCCATGCCTGTTTTTTTTTTTTTTAAAGATTTTATTTATTTATTCATGAGAAACACACACAGAGAGAGGGGCAGAGACACAGGCAGAGGGAGAAGCAGGCTCCATGCAAGGAGCCTGAAGCGGGACTCAATCCCAGGACTCCAGGATCATGCCCTGGGCGAAAGGCAGGCACTAAACCACTGAGCCACCCACGGATCTCAGGCACCCCTATGTTTTTAAAAGATTTTTGATTGTCATGAAATTTTCCTCTTGATATCAGAATGAGGACACATTTCCAACTTTAATAATTTTGGCAATCATCAATATAATACAATATGATAGGAAGAGTCCAACTGGCACTTGGCACTTTGTGCCCTGGAGGTCTGGAAATACTAAATTCTAAAAGTCCCACAAAATTGTATAATACTAACACAAGGAGATCATGTCCTGTTCAAATGTCAATTGTGTCCCATCTTGAACAATAGTAATTTAGCCTACAATTTCATATTATTTCTACTGTTTCCCTAAAAGTGTATATCCAAATAGACAAGATTTCTCAATCACAGTTCCAAAAAAACAAAAAAACTATCTAGTCTTCCTTTCTATTTTAATCTTTTTCTTTTTACTTTTTTAGAGAGAGAGAGAATCTGCACATGAGTGGGGGGTTTGTGGTGGGGATGATGGGAGAAGGCAGAGGGAGAAGGAGAGAGAGAATCTTAAGCAGGCTCCATGCTCAGCAGAGCCCATTGCAGGGCTCTGAAATCTCATGACCCTGAAATCATGACCTGCATCAAAATCAAGAGTTGGACAAAAAACTGACTGAGCCACCCAGGCGCCCTCAACCTAGTCTTCCCATTTCAGTAATCTATGTCCATTTTTACTGGATATAAATTAACACTGAAATTGGCATTGTTAGTTTCTGGCCAAGTCCACTTTTATTTTTAGCAATATAAAACATGCGAATATATGTAATGTGTATATAATGTATGTATATTTGGTGGATGTGTGGGTATATAATCCTGGCCTCCCCTTACTGAGAAAATGCTAATAAGTTGGCTTTAATTTGGATATTTCAGAGGTGGTCTGAATATCCATAATGGATAAGGAGCAAATGAGTTTAAGACAATCAGTCTTAAATGGTATATAAATGGAGAAGCTGAGAAGAAAAGGAAACATTAAAAAGCCAAGATTGCTATCAACCACCAGAAACTAGGAGAGAAGCATGCAAGAGCCTCCTGAATGCCACCAGCAGAAAACCCTACAAAAGACTGATTTTAGATCTCTAACCTCTGGAAAGATAAGAATCAATTTCTGACATCTTAAACTTCAGTGCTCCAGCATCACTAATAGTAATTTAACTAGGCATAAGTATATACTGTACATTAACACATACACAAGTCACTGTTCTTTCCTAACTTTCCTCTCTCCCACAAAGAGAAATTAGAAAGCCAAAAGTTGTGGGCTAATCGTGTCCCCCCAAATTCATGTCATCCAGAACTCGGAATGATTCTGGAATATTTGGAAATAGGGTCTTTGCAGATGTAATGAGGTCACCCTGGATTAGGGTGAGCCCTAGTTCCAATATGACTAGTGTCCCAATAAGAGGAAAATGTGGATTCAGATACATACAGAGGAGAATGGTATATAAATGTGGAAGGAGAGAGTGAAAGGAAACATTTAAAGCCATATTGCCAACAATCATCAGAAACTAGGAGAGAAGCATGCAAGAGCTTCCCTGAGAGCCACCAGCAGAAAACCCTACAATAGACTGATTTTAGATATCTAACCTCCAGAAAGATGGGAAGTTATCTTAAGCCACCCAATTTGTGGTAATTTGTTATCACAGCCCTAGGAAATTAATATGATCAACTGTTACAACTTTTTAAAGTTATAAACTGCAAAAGTATCACCTTGATAGGTGATAAAATCTTGGTAAATGCTATTTTTACATGTATATGTATGCTCCACACCCACTGTGGAGTCCAATACAGGGCTTGAACTCACGACCCTAAGATCAAAAGTTGGATGTTTAACTAATCAAGCCACCCAGGCACCCTAGTAAAATGCTATTTTTTTAAATAATAACCCATATTGGGATCCCTGGGTGGCGCAGCGGTTTAGCGCCTGCCTTTGGCCCAGGGCGCGATCCTGGAGACCCGGGATCGAATCCCACGTCGGGCTCCCGGTGCATGGAGCCTGCTTCTCCCTCTGCCTATGTCTCTGCCTCTCTCTCTCTCTCTGTGACTATCATAAATAATAAAATTTTAAAAAAATTAAAAAAAAAATAATAACCCATATTATTTAAATACATTGTATTTACTGAATTTTAGGACTAACTCATGAAATTTTAAAATAGCAAATATGTCATAAATATTTATTCTTTGCGCTCACAGAATCTTATATTTTCTGTAATATCAGCTTTTTACCTGTGGCTCTTGTGCCCAGCATTCGCCGATCATATATTCGTACTGAGCTATCTGAACAGCCAACAGCAAGATAATATGGTATTGGTGGACAAATAGCTACAGATGTGGCAGCACGTCGGCAGTTAATTAAAATATCCTACAAAAGATAAAACAACACCAGTTATATACAGCTTTGCTGTACAGAGGCTCCTCTAAAGATTTAAAACATTTTCCTCTTAATTAAAAGAAAATAACCTTTCTCAGAAATCCTAACTCAGTATGATAATGAGAAGACAAAAACAACATGGTTTTCTTTTAATTTATTTTTCATGTTTCTATCAGTGTTTCTAACAAATTCAGCTTATGTGAGACCATAATAAATATACTCAGTCAATATTCCTCCTTGGCAGTTTATCACTCTAAGGAAGATTCCTTTTTTCCTTACAGTTTGCTACACAACTCCAAAATTGACTTCTAGTACAGTATTGTACATTTTTCTTATAAACCAATCAAAATAAACAATACATATGGAAATATAAATTTAATTAGAGGTTAAAGAAACAAACAATAGTTGAGTAATGCAAATTGCATTCTGAAGAGGAAAAATTAAAAGTCAACTCCCAAATAGAAGACTAAAACACTGAGCAATTATACTAGATCAGCAAAATTTATTATAATCACATTTACCCATAATCTTATAACCCAGATATTACTTATCATCCAATTTTAATTATAATCTTAATTTTTTTGCCATTTGTATAAAACTTTGATTCTTACATCTTTGCAATCTTCTTTTGTGCAGCTAGTTTTGATACGTGTATCAAACCACCGGACAGTTCCATCTTCACCACAAGAGAGAAAAGTATATGGGTCATTGGGTACAGTCATAATCTGTATAGGAAAACAAAAGTACAGGTAATGTTATTGAACATTTAAACAGTTGGCTTTGACATCACCATTATTTTGTAAAATAAAATAAAGAAGAAAGAAACATGTTTTTCTATTCATAGATGATCTGATCACCTATGTAGAAAATCCTATGCAATTAATTTTTTAAAAATTTAATAAGTTAGAATTCAGCAAAGTTGCAGGATACAAGACCAATATATAAAAATCAATTGTATGTCTATATACTAGCAACAAAACCATTAGAAACTGAAAATTTAAAAACAATATTTACAAAAAGTACGAAAAATATAAAATACTTGAAGATATGTAAGACATGTTAACATTGAAAATTATAAAAAATAAAATAAAAGTCCTAAATAACAGGATATATATTGTGTTCATGGATTGGGACATTTAATACATTTAATACTGTCAATTCTCCCTAAATTGATATATAGATTCAAATAAATTCCAGCGGGATTTTTGGTATAAATGACAATTTGATTATCAAATTTATGTGGAAATACAAAAGATCTAAAATACCTTAAGTAAGTTGAAGAAGAAGAGCAAAGGACTTATACTACTAGCTTTAAGAGTTACTATAAAACTACAGTAATTAAGATAATATGATAGAAGTTTACTGATAAATCACTGGAAGAGAACAGGTACCGACCAAAAATAGGTGATATACATACAGCCAAGTGATTTATGATAGTGGTATAAAAGAAATTCAGTGGAGAAAAAAAAACAGTGTCAGAAAACTGGATATCCATATGCAAAGTAACAAAAAAAGTATTCAGGCAATACTTCAGACTTTCTTAAAAAATTATTACAACATAGATCATTGATCTAAGTGTAAAACATAAAACTATAAAACTTCTAGGAAAAAAATCCCTGTAACTTTTGGTTAAATAAAGTTTTTAGCTATAACATTAGCCCATAAGAACAAAGAACTTTGATAAAATGGGCTTCCTGAAAATTAAGAACTTCTTTTGGAAAGACAGCGTTAAGAAAATGAGGAAGAAAAGCCATAGACTGGGAGGAAAATCTTATAAATCACATACCTGAAAAATATCCAAAACATATTTTCAAAATCCCTCAAAACTCAATAATGAGAAATAAAAGTCCAATGGGCAAAGGATTTGAACAGTTCACCAAATACATAAAGATGATAAATAAGCACATAAAAAGTATGCTCAACATCATCAGATAATTGAGAAATAACACAAGAGATTCCATTATATATCTCTTAGGACGTCTAAAATAAAAAAAGATTGACCATAGCAAGTGTTAAAAAGGGATGCAGAACAACTGGAACTATCAGGCACTGCTTACAGAAATGTAAAATGATATAACCACTCTGGAAAAGTCTGGCAGTTTCTTAAAAAGTTAAACTCATTCCTCTAACATAACTCAGTCATTCCATTCCTATGTGTTTACCAAAGTAAAAGGAAAGTACATGTCCATCAAAGACACTTATACAAATATTCAAAACAGCATTATTTGTAACAGCCTAAAAGTAAAAACAACCCAAATGCCCATCCAAAGACGAAGGGTAATACAACTCAGGAATAAAAAGAGTTAGTTATTGATACTCTCAACAACATAAATGAATCTCAAAAATTATGCTAAGTGAAAAAAATCAGACCAAAAGAATACATACGGTTTGATTATATAATCTCATTCATATATAACTCCACAAAAAGTATAAACAAATCTACAGTAATTAAAAGATCAGTGATTTCCCAAGGATGTGGGGTTAAGTAGAGACAAGAGAAAGGGATTAAAAATGGGAATAAGGAAATTTTTGAATATAATGGATATATCCATTATCCTGAAATATGGGAATGATTTCAAGATACAATAAGCTGTCAAAACTCCACAAATTGTACACTTTAAATGTGTGCAGTCTGTTGGGGATTTACCCCAAAGATTCAGATGCAATGAAACGCCGGGACACCTGCACCCCGATGTTTCTATCAGCAATGGCCACAATAGCCAAACTGTGGAAGGAGCCTCGGTGTCCATCAAAAGATGAATGGATAAAGAAGATGTGGTTTATGTATACAATGGAATATTACTCAGCAATTAGAAACGACAAATACCCACCATTTGCTTCAACGTGGATGGAACTGGAGGGTATTATGCTGAGTGAAATAAGTCAATCGGAGAAGGACAAACAGTGTATGTTCTCCTTCATTTGGGGAATATAAATAATAGTGAAAGGGAATATAAAGGAAGGGAAAAGAAATGTTGGGAAATATCAGGAAGGGAGACAGAACATAAAGACTCCTAACTCGGGGAAACGAACTAGGGGTGGTGGAAGGGGAGGAGGGCGGGTGTTGGAGGGGAATGGGTGACGGGCACTGAGGTGGACACTTGATGGGATGAGCACTGGGTGTTTTTCTGTATGTTGGTAAATTGAACACCAATAAAAATTAATTTAAAAAAATAAAAAAATAAAGTAAAATAAAATAAATGTGTGCAGTGTATGACATATCAATTAAATCTCAATAAAGAACCTTCTGAATGCAACATTCATTCAAGATAAAATTCTTAGCAAACTAGGAACAGGTATATGGGTCGAAAATAAATAAAGAAAAATGTTATGACATTCAAAAAAGATATGACTGTGTATATAGGAAATCCAAAAGAATCTACAGTTGAATTATGAGAATTAATAAGTGAATAAAAGATTTCCAGTTTTAAATATTTTTATTTTATTTTTTTTTATGATAGTCACACAGAGAGAGGAGAGAGAGAGAGGCAGAGACACAGGCAGAGGGAGAAGCAGGCTCCATGCACCGGGAGCCCGACGTGGGATTCGATCCCAGGTCTCCAGGATCGCGCCCTGGGCCAAATGCAGGCGCCAAACCGCTGCGCCACCCAGGGATCCCTAAAAAGTAAAATTCTTAAAAAGATAACATTTGCAACAGTACCAAAACTATCAAATACACTAAAAAAAAATTAAAGGAAATTTGTACAGTAATGCCACATTAAAAATTATAAAATATTATTGAGAGAAGTTTAAATAAATACCTTTAAAATGCAAAAATATATCATCTTCATTGATTGGAATATACAATAATTGTAAGGTATTAGTTTGCCCTAAGTTTATCTTTAAATTCAGTATAATCACAATCTAATTTTCAGCAAACTGTTTTTGTTTTTGTTTTTTAGCTTAGACATTTATCACCTCACATAGTTAAACTTTTGTGTGTGTGATCAGAATTTTTATTTTATTTTATTTTTTTATAATAAATTTATTTTTTATTGGTGTTCAGTTTGCCAACATACAGAATAACACCCAGTGCTCATCCCGTCAAGTAGCAAACTGTTTTTTGTTGGAAAATAATATGCTGGTTTAAAAAGTTAGATTGAAACACAAAGAATCAACAATGGTCAAAATGTTCTTGGAAGCAGGAACAAGAAAATGTACTCTACTAGATATCAAGAGTCATTACAAAGCAATGGCAATTAAAACAATTTGGTACTTATAAAGTACAAATAGACCAATGGTGCAAAAAAGAGTAAAAAATGGATCTATGCATATATGAACTCTTGATTTACAATTAATGGCATGTTGAACAGCAATGGGGGAATAAAACCCATCTTTCAGTAAAAGATGGTAAGTAAAATCCATATGGAAATAGAGTGACAACAGCAAGATTGTAGAACAGAAAGCCTCAACCTATTTCCCCTACAAAAACACTTACTTTTAATAACAATATAAAGTCAAAAAGCCTTGGGGCACTTGAATGGCTCAGTTGATTGGTTAAGCGGTTGACTCTTGATTTCAGCTCAGGTTATGATCCCAGGATCATAAGCTCAAGCTCCAAAATGGGCTCAATACTGAGTGTGGAGCATGCTTAGGATTCTTTCCCTTTGCCCCTCCACTGAACCCCTCAACTTATGCTTGCTCTCTCTCTCTCTCTCTCTCAATAAAATAAAATAAAATAAAATAAATAATCAAAAAGCCTTTAGGAGAATACCAAAAATCTGTTAAGAAAGCAGTATACCAGGTAAGTTCAAAGCCAAGTGCAGCCATATTATATAATATGTATAATATGTGATAATATATATATTATCATATAATTAGAAAAGCTTATTTAATTTCAATCATATCAGCATCTCCCCCAAGGCAGCACAGCTCAATAGTGGGGGAAAAAAGCCCAACTTGCAGCATCTCCATTGGAAAGGAAAAAAAAGAGTGGAATATCTGTTCAACACTCTAGCTTCTAGGTAGAAGGCTGACAATGCACTAGTTTCTGTCTTGCTTGACTCTCGGCATTAATAAAACAGGAATATCTTGACAACAAAAGAGAGCTCAGCAGCTCACTGCAGCATCAAAAAACCTTCAGTATTGCAGACAGGAAAGGGAGCATGATCTCTCTAAACGGAAAATTATACACTCAAGACTAGAGAAGATACATTGTCATAAAAAAGTCTAAGGGATCTCCAGAATCTCTAGCTGGGCTGACTGGTGAAGGCTTCCCCCTGCATAAAACCAGTCTATAAAGACCAGGAAAGATGGCTGATTTTTCGAAAGAAAAATCACAACAACAAAATCACAAGGCACACAAGCATACAGGGTAAGAGCCCAATCAAAGGACAAAATAAATCTTCAGAAACTAACTCTAATAAATATATGAAAAGAATTTACCTATGAAAAGAATTTACAAATTAATCATTCTAAGGAAGCTCAATGCACTACAAGAGAACACAAATAGACAACTATGAAACTAGGAAAACAATGCATTAACAAAATGAGAATATCACCAATGAGATAAATACTGGAAAAAGAACCAAATAGAAATTTTGGAACTGAAGAATATAATAATTACTTTAAAAATTCACTAGAGGGGATCAACATCAGGCTTGATTAAGCAGAAAGAAGAATCAGCAAACTTGAAGACAACTGTTTTGAAATTCTCAGTTGGAGAAACAAAAAGGAAGAATGCAGAAAATTGAAGAATGCCCTAAGGGACTTACAGGACACAATAAGCTGAGCAATATATATGGAAATTCCAGACAGAGAAAAAGGAGGGGAGAGAGCTTATTTGAAAAATAATGGCTGAAAACTTCCCAATGAAAATGGATATCCACACTCAAGAAGCTCAAAGGACTCTAAATAGGACAAAACTTGTCAAAGAGAGGGGTGCCTGGGTGACTCAGTCAGTTAAGTGTCTGCCTTCAGCTCCTAAAATCAAGACCCATCAAGCCTGCTTCTCCCTTTCTCTCTGCCCCCTCCCTGCTTGTGCTTTTTCTCTCAAATAAAAAAATAAAATCTTTATTTTAAAAAAGTCAAAAAGAATCGTGAGAGCAGCAAAGGAAACATGAATCATCATGTACAAGTGAGCTCCTATAGACAGTGGATTTCTCAGTAGAAACATTATAGGCCAGAAGGGAGTGGGATAATATATTCAATGTGCTGAAAGAAAGAAAAGAAACAAAAAGACCTGCAAACTAAGAATACTACATCCAGGAAAACTGTTTTTTAAAAATGACAGAGAAATAAAGACCTTCTTGGGTAAACAAAAGCTGAAGGAGTTGATCACCAGAAGACCTGCCTTATAAGAACTGCTATAGGGATTCCTTCAAGTTAAAATAAAAAATATGAGATAGCAACACACTACAGTATAAAAATATAAAGGTCTCTGATAAAGGTAAATATACAGACAAATACAGAAATGTGCAATACTATAAATAGTGATATATAGATCACTTTTTATTTGAGCATAGATATTTAAAAGGATAAAGCATTAAAAATTATGCACTATGTCAATGAATACAACATACAAAAAGATGTAATCTGTGATAGTGATAACATAGTGGGAGCAGGATGTAATAAAGGAAGTAGTTTTTGTGTGTGATTGAAGTTAATTTGTTATCAGTTTAAGATAAATTGTTGTAACTATAAAATGTTTTATAAAATCCTTATTTTAACCACAATGAAAAAAAATATATAGATGTACAAAAGAAGAATCAAAGGATGTCACTAAAAAAAAAAAAAAAAAAAAAAAAACAAAACAAGAGTGACAAAATCATTACAATACATACAGGAAAAAATTGGTAAAATGGCAATAGTAAGTACTTCTCTATCAGTAACTACTTTAATGTAAATGGTACACTACCAAGAGAGAAGTTTATAGCAGTAACCACCTACATTAGAAAATAAGAAAGATCTCAAATCAACAATCTATCTTTACACTTCAAAAAACTAACAAAAGGAGGCACCTAGGTAGCTCACTGGTTGAGCATCTGCCTTCAGCTCAGGTTGTGACCTGGCTGGGGTCCTAGGACAGAGTCCCACCCACATCATGCTCCCCACAGGGAGCCTGCTTCTCCCTCTGCCTATGTCTCTCTTTCTGTGTCCCTCATGAATAAATAAATAAAATCTTAAAAACAAACAAACAAACAAAAGAACGACAAATGAAACCCAAAGTTAGAAGAGGAAAGAAATAATAGACTACCGCAAAAATAAAGGAAATAGAAGACAAAAAAAAAAAAAAATCAACGACACTAAGTTGGGTTTTTTATTTATTTATTTTTTAAAAGATTTATTTATTTATTTATGACAGACAGAGAGAGAGAGAGAGAGAGAGAGAGAGAGAGACAGGCAGAGGGAGAAACAGGCTCCATGCTAGGAGCCCAATGCGGGACTCGATCCCAGGACTCCAGGATTGCGCCCTGGGCCAAAGGCAGGCGCCAAACCGCCGAGCCACCCAGGGATCCCCTAAATTGGGTTTTTTAAAAAGATCTTCAATATTGACAAACTATTACCTAGACTAAAGAAAAAGATTCAAAAAAAACCACAAATGGAAGAAGAGGCTTTACTAATTATGCCACAGAAATAAAAAGCATGTTAAGACTCATATGAACAATTATACAACACATTTCTAGAAGAAATGTATATATTTCTAGGAACATACAACCTACCAA
Organism: Vulpes vulpes; assembly: GCF_048418805.1. Lineage (NCBI taxonomy): Eukaryota > Metazoa > Chordata > Mammalia > Carnivora > Canidae > Vulpes > Vulpes vulpes. Next base: position 129,923,811 of record NC_132792.1, on the reverse strand, counting down.
AACTAAATTATGAAGAAATAAATAATTTGAACAAATCTGTAACTAGTAAGGAGATTGAATCACTAATCAAAAATATCCCAACCAAAAAAGCCCAGAACCAGATGGCTTTACTGGGGAACTTTACCTTCACTTAAAGAACACCAATCCTCCCCAAACCCTTCCAAAAAAACTGAAGAAACAGGAACACTTCCAAATTCATCCTATAAGGACAACTTTATTGTGATACCAAAACCAAAGACACTAAAAGAACACAAAACTATAAACTATGTCCCTGATGAATACTGATGTAAAACTCTTCAACAAAATACAAAAAAAAAAAAAGAAAAAACCCAAAACGACAACATGTTATTCAGCACGATCAAGTGGGAATTACTAATGGAATGCAAAAATGAGTTCAATATATGCAAATCAATCAATATGATATACCGTATTAACATAATGAAGAACAAAAACCATATGATCATCATAACTGATATCAAAAAAAGCATCTGACACATCAACACTCCTTCACAATAAAAAATCTCAACAAACTAGGAATGGAAGGAAATTACTTCAACCTAATAAAGACCATATATAGAATCTCAGTTATCATATTCAATGGTAAAACACTAAAAGTTTTCTTACTAAGATCAGGAACAAGGTACAAATGCCTACTCTTACCACATCTATTCAATACAGCAGTGAATTCTAGCTAAAGCAATTAGGCAAGGAAAAAAAAAACACTGAAATTAGAAAGGAAGAGGTAAAATTATTTGTTTGGTGAAGATAGGATCTTATAGGTAGAAAATGCTGAAGATCCCAATACAAAATACTGTTAGAACTAATAAATGAGGGGATCCCTGGGTGGCGCAGTGGTTTGGCGCTTTCCTTTGGCCCAGGGCACGATCCTGGAGACCCGGGATCGAATCCCACATCAGGCTCCCGGTGCATGGAGCCTGCTTCTCCCTCTGCCTGTGTCTCTGCCTCTCTCTCTCTCTCTCTCTCTCTCTGTGACTATCATAAATAAATAAAAATTAAAAAAAAAGAAATAAAAAAAAGAACTAATAAATGAGGGGCGCCTGGGTGGCTCTGCCTGAGTGCTTTCCACTCAGGTCATAATCTCAGGATCTAGGATTGAGCCCCACGTCAGGCTTCCCACTCAGCAAGGAGCCTGCTTCTCCATCTGCCTCTCACTACTGCTGGTGCTCTCTCTCTCAAATAAATAAATAAAATCTTAAAAAAAAAAAAAAAAACCTAATGAATGTATACAGCAAAGCCGCAGGTTACAAAAATCAGCTTTTTCTATATACTATCAATAAACAATCTGAAAAGAAAATTAGGACAACAGTCTCATTTACAATAGCTATCTTCAACAAATCTATGGAATGGGAGAACATACAAACTGATAAGGCGTTAATACACGAAATACAAAAAGAACCCGTTCAACTCAACCAGAACATTTCATTAAGTAAATGTAAATCAAAAACACAATGAAAGATCTCCTCACACCCATTAAAATGGTTACTCTTGAACAAAAAAAGAAAATAACAAGGGTTGACAAGAATATGGAAAAACTGGAACCCTTATGCACTGCTGTTGGGAATGTAAAATGGAACAGCCACTATGGAAAACAATATGGAGGTTCCTTAAAGAATTAAAAATAAGGGGGCACCTAGGTTCATTCAGTGGAATGTCCAACTCTTGATTTCGGCATAGGTCATAATCTCAGGACGGTGGGATCGAGCCCTGTATCAGGTTCCATGCTTGGTGAGGAGTCTGCATAAAATTCTTTCCCTTTCCCTCTCTCACCCTGTTCTCTCTCTTTCTCTCTCTCTCTGTCTCTCTCTCTCAAACAAATAAATCTTTTTTAAAAATAGAATTATTACATAATCCAGCAATCCCATTTCTGGGTATATAAACCCAAAAAATCAAAACCGGGGTCCCAAAGAGATATTTGCACCCCCATGTTCACTGCATTACTCACAATAACCAAGAAGTAGAAAGCCCAAATGTCCAATGACAAGTAAATGGATTGTATGATATATACATACAATGGGAAAGTATTAAGCCTTAGAAAAGGAAATCCTGCCATAGATTGACATGGATGAACCATGAGGACATTATGCTAACCAAAATAAGCTAGTCACAAAAAGAAAAATGCTGGGGCAGCCCCGGTGGCTCAGCGGTTTAGCGCCGCCTTCAGCCTGGGCATGATCCTGGAGACCCGAGATCGAGTCCCCTGTCAGGCTCCCTGCATGGAGCCTGCTCCTCCCTCTCTCTGCCTGTGTCTCTGCCTCTCTCTGTGTGTCTCTCATGAATAAATAAATAAAATCTTAAAAAAAAAAAGATTTAAAAAAAAGACAAATGCTACATGATTGTACTTCTATGAGGTATCTAAAATAATCAAACTCAGAAATAAAGTAAAATGGAGGTTGCAAGGGATAGGGGAAGAGGGAATAGTGGAATTGTTCAATGGATAGATTTCAGCTTTAAAAAATATCCTATTCACACATACATTACAGTTTATATGTATTCAGCAAAAAAAAACCACCTTTGGTTAATGGGTATACATTGTTAAAATGTCTTTATGGAGAATGCTCTTTGTATGCTATTTGGGATTCTCATTTAATTCTCCAAGAAATAAATTATATTAATACAAAAATCCATAAGGAGAAAAAAAATTTACCCTAACTTCATACTATCACAAAAATCAAATGCAGGTGAATTATAATACCTAAATGCAAAGACGAAACAATAAACTTTTTAAAAGAGAAAATAGAAGAATATTTCCATAATCTCAAACTAGGAAAAAAAAATTTTTTTAAAGATTTAGAGAGAGAGAGAGAGAGAGAGAGAGAGGCAGAGACACAGGCAGAAGGAGAAGCAGGCTCCATGGAGGGAGCCCGATGTGGAACTCAATCCTGGGACTCCAGGATCATGCCCTGGGCTGAAGGCAGGCGCCAAACCACTGAGCCACCCAGGGATCCCCAAGGTAAAACTATTTTGACCAGGATGCAGAAAGCACTAATAATAAAGGAAAACATCAATAAATTAGACATTAAAAACATCTGTTCATCCAAAGACATCATTAGGAAAGTGAAAAATTAACCACAGAGTAGGAAAAGATAGGTTCATATACAGAAGAGATTAAGAAACTCCTATAAATCAAAAATAAGATGACAAACCCAATGAAAAGATTAGGAGAGACATTTGAATAGGCACCTGACAAAAGAATATATCCAAATAACCAAAAAACATATGGAGAGATGCACAACCTTAGCAGCATCAACAGGGAAAGGCACTTGAAACCATAAAATGACACTATATAAGCTGCCAAAATTAGAGACTAATAATACCGATTGTTGGCAAAGATGGGCAACAATAGAAACTCTTGTATACTACTGGCAGGAATATAAGTTGTTACAATTATTTTGGAAAATTATTTAGTAATATCTCTAAAATAAACAAAAACATATCCTATGACCAAGCAAGTTTACTTCTAAGTATATGTGCAACAAAGTACATGCATTTTGTACTTGGGAGTCATGTAAAGGAATGTTCTCCAAGCAGGAAATCAAATTTAAAAGTTTCATCAACAATAGAAGAAATCAATCAATCATGATATATTCACACAATGGAATACTATAACAATTAAAATGAACAAATTATAGTTGCACCCAATATGGATGAATTTGACAAATTATTAGAGGTCAGAACAAGGAGACTTCTGGGATACTTAATGCTTTTATATTTCTTGACCTAAGTAGTTGTTATCTGAATAGATTTACTTTGTGGTAATTTACTAAGCTATATACTTAGGATTTATGTGCTTTTCCTAAATTGTTTTACTTCAATTAAAAAAAAAAAAAAAAGCTTAATGGTAGATGGAATAAAGTCATCTAATACATGTAATCAGAATTCCAAAAGAAAAAAATGGAGAATGGTAAATAACCAAAGACCAAAGATTGCAAATTTCCCACATTTTTCAAGATGCCAATTTCCTGATGCCAAAAACGCATCAATAAATTCCAAGTTTTAAAGACCTGGCTGGTTGTAAAACTGATTTAAATGAATCCTGAAATGGTAAGATGAAACTACAGCAGAAGTCCCAACATCTCCTTCCTTAATTATATTTAAAGACTATGGGGCGACTGGGTGGCTCAGGTGGTTAAGCGTCTGCCTTTGGCTCAGGTCATAATCCCGGGGTCCCAGGAAGGAGTCCTGTGTTGGACTCCCTGCTCAAATAAAAATAAAAAAGGAAATCCAAGCTTAACTATACTGTGGTGACATTAATAAAGGAGAAAACACAGTAAAGAAAAATGTAATTAAAAGTAGCCAAGGAAGAGGGGTGCCTGGGTGGCTCAGTTGGTCAAGTGTCTACTTTCAGCTCAGGCAATGATCCCTGGGCCCTGGGATGGAGCTGGCCCCTCCCCCTGCTCATGTTCTCTCTCTCTCTCTCTCTCAAATAAATCTCTTTTTAAAAAAAAGGCAGTGGGGTGCCTGGGTGGCTCAGTGGTTGAGTGTCTGCCTTCCCAGCGTACTGGTCTTGAGTTCTGCATCAGGCTCCCCACAGGGAGCCTGCTTCTCCCTCTATGTCTCTGCTTCTCTCTGTGTCTCTAATGAATAAATAAATAACATCTAAAAAAAAAAAAAAAGAGTCAAAAAAGAGAGACAGATTAACTATAAAGAAATTACAATTAGACTGATGACTGAGTTCTCTTCAACAATAAAGTTAGAACACAGTGGAATAGCACCTAAATTAAAATAACTATCAAACTAGATATCCAGGGCAGCCCTGGTGGCACAGCAGTTTAGCACCACCTGCAGCCCAGGGTGTGATCCTGGGGACCAGGGATCAAGTCCCGCATCAGGCTCCTTGCATGGAGCCTGCTTCTCCCTCTGCCTGTGTCTCAGCCTCTCTCTCTCTCTGTGTCTCTCATGAATAAATAAATAAAATCTTAAAAAAAAATAGATATGCAGCAAATATCCAGCAAAACTATCTTTGATGAATTGATATAAAATTCTTCATTTTCTGGAAAGAGATGAAAAAAGAAAAGGAAGGAATGAAGAAAAGAAAAGGATAATAGGAAATGAAAATTGTTTCTATTAACAAACTTTTACTAGAGGAACTGGTAAAGAAAGTACTTTAGGTACACAAATGGCCCCACATGGAGAATCTGTGGTGGAAAAGCCAAAAAGTATTGGTAAATATGTAGGCAAGTCTAAACAAATACAAACTAATGAGACAGTAATATATAATTTATGAGAGAAAAGATATAACTAAATTCAGAATAATATAAGCATATAAAATTGGAAACAGGAGAAGAGATTAAAATGTTCTAAAGTGTTTTATTCAGAAGGGCAAAAGTATTGATTTTAGGCTTTGTTAATTATTCTTCTAAAGCATGAATGTCTATCTTCCATGCAAATAGCAGAAACAAAACAGAAAGCAAATCTTCAAGCAATTTTAAAGAAAGGCATAAAGGCAAAGGATAATACATATATAGAGGAAATAAAAAAAAAACAAAACACAAACAGAAAACAGTAAAATAAAAAAAAAACAGTAAAATAAATGAATAGATCCAAATATATCACCACTCACAATAAATTGTCAAAGCATGAATTGACTAAAATCTCCAGTTCAAAGCCAAATTTATGAAAATGGATGAGAAAATAAAATGCATCTATATGCTATTTTTGTAAGTACACACCAAAACATGAGGTCACCAGAGAAATGAAATTCAGATCATGGAAAAAGACATACCAGGTTAACAAATAATGGGAAACCGATGAATGATTTCATGCAAAGAAATGATATGAAAAGACTCTAAAAGAGCAGTCTGAAAAGTAAACAATTTTTCTGAATCAAGTTAAGCAGTATCATTGTATCTTAAATTCATTTCACCTCATTTAATTCAGCTCCGGGTTTGAACTTATTAATGTCTTCTAGGAATCTGATTCTTTTGGCTAGTGTGCAAGTGTTCTTTCTGCCATGGGAACATTTGATAAACATGCCATCAACGACTTTATATAAGACAGAGATAAAGTGTGAAGAGGTTAAAGCCTAGTATACAGGCTTATAGCACAGTAATAGAAATATTTCTAAAGGCTGACATTACAAACTCTATTACTATTTCATTTTATTTCTTCATTTTATTCACAAGTCTATCAAGACACACTTTCTCAAGTACTTTACTGAAATCTAGATCGTCTGTCAATAATTTCTGACTACATATGCATGAGTATGTACATTACATACACAAATCTACACATACACATACTTATAAAAAAACACACACTAATATATTTTCATATATATAAAGTACTGTACCTCATAGGTAGTTCCATAATGGCACGTAAATTGGCATTGTCTGTTGGTTTCTGCATCTTGCTCAACGTTGGTATAAAATATTACTCCATCTCCAGAGCAAGACACAATTTGCTTATCATTTGTGCACGGTAAGAACTTTGCACTAAATATATTTGCTCGGTGCCCTGAACGAATTGTTGTCAAAACCTACAACACAGAGAAAGAACTTCTTGGTGATTTATTATTTCCTAGAAAGAAACATTCATATTTAATATAATCATAGCCAGGAATAAATTCGCATTAACATTACTATCTCAATAAAAAATTATCATTTGATTCTCAACTATTATAATTTATAAAAAAACAGAATCTCACATATTTTCTTTTTTCTTTCTGAGATATGAAAAGCAAGTACCATCAGTAGGAACAGTGCTGTGAAAATTAAATTATGTATTTCCATCTACTTGGTGTATCTGTCTTATTCATAAAATCTCAGTAAATAAGGACTATTATAAATGGGGGGGGGGAGAGAGAGAACCAGAGAAGATGATTTTTATGATTTTAAAAATATTTTCCTATATTCCTCAGATAATTGACTTCAAACAAATTACTTTTAGGCCTGGGGAGTGGGTACAGGAATGGGGAGAAAGGACTACCCTAACAGACTTCTGAAACTGTTGACTAGATGATTTTTAAGTTATTCTCTTCCAGGATAACAAAATAAAAGTAAACTGATTTAAATGAATCCTGAAATGGTAAGATGAAACTACAGCAGTCCCAACATCTCCTTCCTTAATTATATTTAAAGACTATGGGGCGACTGGGTGGCTCAGGTGGTTAAGCGTCTGCCTTTGGCTCAGGTCATAATCCCGGGGTCCCAGGAAGGAGTCCTGTGTTGGACTCCCTGCTCAGCAGGGAGTCTGCTCCTATCTCTCCCCCACTATTCCTCCTCTGCTCATGCTATCTCTCTCTCAAATAAATAAAATCTTTAAAAAAATAAAGACTAGAATTCCTGTGACAGAAATAAAGTTTAAAATAAATATTTAAATATTTGCAACATACAGTAAGGATAAAGGACAAATTCCCCTAATAGTGCTTAAAAATTGAGAGAAAGAAACTTAACAAAACCTGGGGTTTTTTAACTGAATGGGCAAAAGATCTATATAGTCCACAAAAAGATCTACAAAGGGTCTTTAAGAATGTGAGAAAAACATCCAACTTTGTTCATAAGGGAAATGCAAATTGAAGCTACACTGAAAAGCTAATTCTCATTTTCAGATTGGCAACAATTCAAGTTTGACAATACATTATGTAAGTAAGCCTCCTGGGAAACAGGCTTTTCAACATTTCTGGTGGAGCATTAGATGGTACAAGATGAGTGGAGAGGAATTTAGCAGCACTTCACAAAACTAGACACGTGTTTACCCTTTGACTAGACAAGTCTATTTCTAGGAATTTACCTTTAAGACATACCTCCAACAATACAAGAAAATGCACAAATTTATTTAAAGAGCTATTCATTACAGCAAATCACAAAAGACTTAGTGAATAAATTATGGTACATCCCCACACTGTATGTACAATGAGAATTTAATGCAGTGGGACTCTGGTGTGCTTTAAAAAATAAGGACATGTCAAAATAGACAAATTTGTCTTTAAATAACCCACCAAACAAACTGGGGTAATGAAAAAATAAAAAAAGTATTATCAGTAATAGATCATAATATATTGAATTTTTAAAAATCCATAATCCCAAAGTGATTTTTTTGAAAAAACAGTAGGGACAATCCTCTGATTTATAAAATAACGTCAATTAATAAATGTAGAAGGAATGACAATTAAAAATCACTATTTTGTAGCTACATTTTAATAACTGATCAAGGCAAGAATCAATACTAAAACCACTGTAAGAAAGATTATTATGAAAGAGAATATTCACACAGTCTCAACATACCACTTCACAAGCAGCTTATTAACTGCAAAGGGTAACATTCCTATACAATGGAGAGCTCAAACTTAACATCACCAGTAAGGAGACAAACTAACATCACATACCACAAAGTCACCTGTGGAGACTTCTTAGCTATAATGTTTAATTTTTATCTATTCATGAAAAAACAATCAGACAAATCCAAACTGAGAAACATTGTATAAAACAACTGTTATTCTGATGTTAATACAATAAAACAAGTATCATCTCAATGTCTCAAAAGACCAAGAAGTTGGATAAACTATCCTAAAGGAGACTAAGGAAATATGACAACTGCATGAAATGATGGATGGAGCTTGGATTGAAAGAGGCATGGCAGTGACAACAGCATAAAACAAGTGAGAAAATTTGAATATAGACCATATTCATATATATGTGCATGTATTGCATATATACACTGTCAAATAGAAAATCATGTATGTAATAGCATATAGATGACTGATCATTCCTGATAAATCGCCACCAACACTGAATTAATAACAAGTACTGAATCAGTGCTCCTAGGGAAATACGTGGTTAGGTTCCTTTGAGCCTCATGCCACATTTTCCTTAATTAATCAATACACAGCGTTGTTTTATAGGTTTCTGTATAAAGACATATTTAATATATACTGTTGACTCATTAACATTGAACTCATGGCCAATTGCATTATAACTCGTGCCTAATGAAACTCAGCTAACATTTTTTTCTCCGTAAGAAACATCCCAGGCTTCTTGTGCTAGGAACACAAGACAGTATTTCAACATGATATCTGGGGACATTTTAAAACAGTGAAATCATTATAAAAAGCACAAAAATGCAAAAATGTGACACAAAATATACCATGAAAAAGATATAGTATGTTTACAGTATGAGAGCTGAAATAAGAAGTCAGCTTTGTTTATCTCAGCTGGTAATGTAAGTATTGATTTGTGTACTGAATGACTTAATTCTCTTCCACTCTGCTCATGTGCATGGCCATGAATGGAAGTATCAACTTAGGAATTAAAAATAAATTTCAGGGACACCTGAGTGGCTCAGCGGTTGAGCCTCTCTGCCTTTGGCTCAGGATGTGATCCCGGATTTCTGGGATTGAGTTCCACATCAGGCTCCTTGCATGGAGCCTGCTTCTCCCTCTGCCTGTGTCTCTGCCTCTCTTTCTGTGTCTCTCATGAATAAATAAATAAAATCTTTTTAAAAAATAATAAATAAATAAAAATAAATTTCAATGAATAGGCAAATTTGCAAATATGAAATCCACAAGTAATGAAGATTAACTCCAGATTCAATATTACTTATTTTTAAAAATAGAATAATGTTGTCTTAGTAGATATATGCCAAAGTATTCATGAATAAAGTGCATGATGCCTCCAACTTACACTCAATTGTTTTAAAAAAAATTTATTTGTGGATGTTTATTGTATTTTTTTTAATTTTTCCAAAAGTTTTTAAATTTTAAAACAAAGTTAAGAAAATATATTTCAACTTTATTTTAGGTTTGGTTTTAAGTATTTAGTGTATAACACAAACTGCCAAATTTTTATCAGAGAGTACCACACTAAATCATAACAAAAATTTGGAATGACTATTAGCAGCTATTTATCTTGACCACTTTGAATACTTAAGTCACTTCATTTTATTTAAGATTTAGGTTACTGAGTTATGGCCAAAATAAGGATTTGCTGAGTGCCATAAATTACTCCACAGTAAGTCTTACACATATAAAGCACATATAATTAGAGTCAAATAAAAAACAGGGTGGGGGGGGTATCTTTTGCACCTATATCAACCAAAGCCAATGAAGAATAAAATTTGTCTGTTAAAAAGTATTTTAAATTCTTTCATTACTCTCTTCAAGTTTAAGACACTAAGATCTGCAAGACTAAGGTATAAAAATAATACAAAGAATAATTAATGTAAAGCCTTTAAACAAAATAGGTGTCATGGCCTTTACCTCTGTCAGGTATTTTGACATGGTTTACCAAGTAGCTAACTATGTAAAAGTCACTGCATACAGTGTATATAGTAATTTCTTCATCTTTTGTCTTTGCTTTAGTCACATTCAGCAGACATTATTCTTAACGACTCATGATTTATCTCCACTTAACAGGTTTATGCATAGCTTAAGAAACAAAAGCACTCAATACACTAGTATTGTGTATTGACATATCACATATTATTCACATATTATTCACATATTGAGATGGATTTCTTTATGAAAATGATCAAGATTTAAAGAGTAAACATTTTAAGCCTTTTCCTTTTAGACAAATCTCTTGATTTCAGATATCCTCTTTCAAACTTACTACCCTTCCAGTGTTCTCCATCTTTATCTCAATGGCAGCAATATCCACCCACACAGTTGATCAAGTCAAAAACTAAAGAATCGTCCTTCATTTCTTTCCCTCATCCACTACATAAAATCCACCAGAAAATCCAGGTCTAAGATACATTCCAAATTACTTCTCATCAACTCAATGGCATTACCTTTGTCTAACCTACCATCCCTTTTCACTGAGATGACTCGATGGCCTCCTATCTCCCACTTCTGATCTTACTCAAACTCTACTCTACAGATAGCAGCCAGAGCTATCTTTTAAAAACGCAAATCATATCACCATGAATGTTTAATATACTCCAGTGAGTATTTCAATTACACTAAAATGTAAACTCGTTAATATTGCCTATTAAGCCTACTATCTGACCACTGCCTACCATGTTAATTTCATTTTGTACCACTCTCCCCAATTTATTAATAGATAATTGTTGGAAGAACAGTACTCATATGTATATGATCAGTAAATTCAACAAAGGTCAGAATTTGTTTAGAATTGTTGAAACTGAACTATATAATCAATACAGATATGCATTCTACTGAAGGTAAATAGTAAGATTGATTTTTTAAAAAATGATGTGCATTTGCAGTTACTATTTTTGGCAGCTGGATTTATTTTCTTCTCTGTGCTTTCTGTGAGTCGCATTATAATACTTATTCAGAAAACATCTAAGAATAATGGCCTAGAAAGGCAGAAGTTGGTAGAGTAACTCAAAGATGTAAATAACATATTGATAAATGCAATTAGTTATAAATGTGAATGTGAACTAGTTGTAACATCTATGACTTTACTGATCATCAGGTTACTCTGGCTAAAGCTACCAGACCAAGGAGGTATCTCTTTCCTTTTCCATCATGTCACTTACAATGCTTCCAAAACCTTAAGCTTGATCCAGGGTTATCCAGATAGAAGATGTTGGTTCTTCAATCTCTTGGTAAAAATCACTTCTCTCTAAACCTAACCCATACCCATATCTAAGGAATTGAATACAAAAATTCCTTGCCTGCCTTTTACTGTATTTATGGGGCACCTAACTATGTGACAGGTAATTTACTAAGTGTTGAGGAAACAAAAAAGAAAAAAACTATCATTTTCCCAAAGAAATCACTGTCTAATGGTGAGGAACATGCAAACAAACATGATATAATAATCTAATTATCCACAAAGTACAATGAGAACATAGAGGAAGTAGTGCCTACATTTGCCTAAGGCAATTAGAGAGGCATACCACAGCTAAGAGCCAAGACTTGAAGGATGGATTTAAATTTGCCAAGTAGGTGGGAGGTGTATTACAAACCAGGAGAACATCCCATGAAGAGAGAACAGTGCAAGCAAAAGAACACAGTAAAGAAACCTGTTATGGTCTGAGAACTTACAGGTAGCCGGCGAGACCAAATCAAGAAAAATTTTGCGTACTCAGTACACTCAGGATTTTTTTTAATATTAGATATCACAGGGTTGCCTTTCTTTGGTTTCATCTATACCTTGAGGAGGTGGACCTCTTGGGGGGAGGGAGGGTGACCCAGCATACTGGGGTGAGTCTGCTATAGAAATCCATACCTGATTTAGTTCCTGAGCTTTGCTTGTCTACCTTGATCTTCAAGGCCATCAAGACTAAAGCTTATATATGCTTGGATTGGCAAATACCTTCAGGGAGAAAGTGGCTTTCACGTTCACTTCTCTGGACCCGCTTTTCCCCTTCCATTTTGGACTGATAATCCCTTATTATCAAGGCAGTTACTTATTACTTTTAGGACAAATTTTTTAAGACAATTTTTAAAGTCTTTAATCAAGAATATTTTAGCTGTTTTCAGTGGGAGATTGGTCCAAATACACTTGACTGTAATTATTGGAAAAAGGAACTTCGCTCTTAACGTATATTTGAGACATACCACATATAAAATTAGGATGTGTTACCATGCATTAAATTAATCTTTCCGTGAACTCGCAGAACCTAAAAATAAAGTCAAACTTTAAGAACAGTTAATATTGGGACGCCTGAGTGGCTCAGCGGTCAAGCATCTGCCTTCAGCTCAGTGCGTGATCCCAGGGTCCTGGGATCAAGTCCCACATTGGGCTCCCTGCCTGGAGCCTGCTTCTCCCTCCACCTGTGTCTCTCTCTCTCTCTCTCTTTCTCTCTTTCTGTGTCTCTCATGAATAAATAAAATAAAATCTTAAAAAAAATAAAAAAGAACAGGTAATATGTGACTCAGGATCAAAACACATTATTTTCCTATGTAATTAATCATCTATGTTTTAAAATTTTTTTTAATATTCCTATAGGATAGCAAATTTGGATCTATTAAGACAACTATGTGAAAAAGATAAAGTCCTATATCCTAACTCTTTACAAGTATTATCTGATTGCTCATTTCTTAAACTGGAAATAAGAGTAATCACCTTTCAAATATACATTCCATTGGGAACCATGCATCAAAACGAATGTCCTTTTTCCAAAAATAAGAGTATAAAGAAGAAACAAGATCTTCTAAAACTTATTACACTGAGTATAGTCACAAAATAATTGAAAGTAGGGACTTGGAGAGATAAGTGTACCCCTATGTTCAGAGCAGCATTAGTCACATCATCAAAATGATAGAAGTAACTCAAGTATCCACCGAAAGATAAATGGAAACAACATGTGGTATATACATACAACAGAACATTATTCAGCCTTAAAAAAGAAGAAAAACTGACACATGCTGCAACATGTTAAATGTTAAGGGCATCATGATAAATGAAATAGGCAGTAACAAAAAGACAACTATTATAAATGCTTATATGAGGTATTCAGAGTAGTCAAATTCAGAGACACAAAAAGTAGAATGGTGGTTGCCAAGAGCTGCGGTGAGGGACGAAAAAGGAGTTATTGTTTAATGGGTAGAGTTACAGTTTTGCAAGATAAAAATAGCTCTATAGCTAGATGTGGTGATAGTATCAACAATGTAAATATACTTAATGCCACTGAACAGAAATATTAAAAATTATTAAGATAGTTAATTTTATGTGTATTTTACTAGTTTTGTTTCAGTGAAGTTCTGCATCTTTTCAAAAACAAAAAGATTATTCCATTGGTGTCTAGTCAACTGCCATGAATACCATAAGCATTAAAATTCTGATAGTGGGGCGCCTGGGTGGCTCAAATGGTTAAACATCTGCCTTCCGCTCAAGTCATGATCTTAGGGTCCTGGGATGGAGTCCCACATTGGACTCCTGAATCAGTAGGGAGTCTGTTTCCCCTTCCTCTTCCTCTCCCTCTGCTCATGCTCTCTCCCTCTCTCTCTCTCTGTAGCCCTCTGTCTCAAATGAATAAATAAAATCTTTAAAAATAAATTAATTAAATTCTGATAGTGACAGTCAAAAAGCATTCCACATATACATCATCCCAGGAAATGTCCTCTACTTTAAGGAAAAGATTGTCCTAGTACAACATAATGAATTATAAGAAACCAAAGGGTCATCCAGATGTATTTCTCACATATATATGGTCTTTGTCAATGGTTTTTTAAAATACTTCAGAGCCTACTTGTGTCTTAGTATTAATGAAGGTGACTTTTGGACCCCACCAAAGGGTGGGGACTGGTTGCCAGGAGTAATCATGAGATTAAAGAATTGGAACTCAGGAGGGGAGAGGGGCTGGAGGATGAATCAGTCAATGAACGATTACTTAGTCAATCAGAACTATGTAATGAAGTCTCTATAAAAACCCAAGAGGCTTTTTGGCCTTTTTCAGAGCTTCTACTCTTAGGGAATCAGAATGCTTTTATGTGCCACCAAGCCAGATCCCAAGTTCCACACTGGAATTTGGTACAGGTACCTTAAAAGTAATGGTAGTAGACCTAACATAAGTGGAATTTGAAAACATTGAGTTTCCCTCTGCTAAGTCAAGACAATTAAGTAAAACTACCTCGGAAATAAAATTATGACCTTTCTTTTAATCAAAGATATCTTCAATATGAACCTCAATCAGGCTGAAAGACCTCTATTTTAATATCTTAACTGTTTAAATGTGGAAAAATAAGAAATATATGAATAATTTATTGTGTAAGAGTGTTATATTATTCAATAACAATTTAGTCTGCCAATCCACCAAGTTCTCACTGATACAAAAATAGATGTATAGTTTCTCCAAATTTAGAGAAGAGTCAATAAAAATCAGAACATAATCCTAATTACATAATCCTAAAACTCAAATGATTTGCAGTTTATGGTATTAGATATCACAAAGCATTTCACTAGAGCCTAGATAATGTTTTTGCAAACTAATAATGTTTCTTAAACCACTCGGCTAAAAAGTAGATTTTGTGCACATGAAAGAAAAAAAAAAAAATCACACTGCCTTTTTCCCCCCAAGGAATGGTCTACTGAGGATAATGTTACCTTTGGCAATTTTACCCACGTAGATAAAATGAAGCATATTTCAATTTGCCAGAGTCAAAAGCTGGGTGAAATATACTGTTTCCTTAAGGAGATTCAGGGATAGGAATGTAATAACTTCCAAATCACATAACTAACTTGAGTGAAACAAGGATATTCTATTACAAATGCCCATTCCCAAAATTATTTACAGTTTCTTAATTTCTAGCTTCTTAATTTTTCTCATTACAAATTTTTTAAGCCACTTTACCTTTCTGCTGTAAGGATTACTGATTACTAACTTGGTGTCATCTGAGCCAGATAAAATATATTCTCCAGTCTCATTCCAACAGATTGTATTAACCTAAAAAGAAAGCAAAAAATAAACTTAAGTAACCTGGACATATAAATAAGTAGGCCATCTTTCAGTTAACTGATGTTTCAAAATTTATATCACTAAGAAACTCGTGTCTATGGTAAGGGGTATTTCCCAGCTAACCTACTGAAAATACATACTGCCATTTAGCAAACACAATGTTCTGTAAATTCACAATGAAATGTCTGAGTCATTAAGTTTTATTGTTTAAATTTATTTTAATTAATTCATTTTATACCCAGAGACATAAAACAATGCTTCCTAAAAAGAAAAAAAAAATTAAAAGAACTTATTACAGAGCTATAGAGCTTTAGTAATCAAGACTGTCTGGTACTGTCATGATTACAGACATATAAATTAATGGAATGGAACTGAGAGTCCAGAATTAAACCCTTACATTTATGGTCAAGTAATTTTTGACAAAAGATCCCAGACCTTTCAATGGAGAAAAGAGTATTTTTTTTTTTAAACAAATGGTGCTGGGACAACTAGATATACCCAAGCAAAGGAATACAATATACAAAAATGAACTAAAAATGACCAAAAATCTAAATGTAAGTGCCCAAACTATAAAACTCTTAGAAGGAAATACAGATATCAATCTTTATGAAAACTAGTAACACAATGAATCACCCCTTCACACCCATTAGGATGGCTATAATAATATTTAAAAAACAAAATAATAAGTGTTAGCTAGTGTGTCAAAAAACTGTAACTCTAATACATTGCTGATAAGAATATAAAATTGTGTCACTAAACAGTTTGCCATTTCCTCAAAAACTGAAACAGAGTTAGCCCATGACCCAGCAACTCCACAATAAGGGATATAATATCCAAGAGAACTAAAAACATGTACTAAACAAAAACTTGTACATAAAAGCTCATAGCTGCATTATACCTAAGAGCAAAAAGGGGAAGCAATCCCAACATTTATCAACTAATAAATGAATAAACAAAATATGACTATCCATTTGCTCATAACAAAATATCCATAAAATGAAACATTATTCAGCCACAAAATGAAATGATGACATTTTAAAAGTCTAGACTAGGCCTATCTGTAGAGAAAGAAAATAGATTTAGTGACTGACAACAGCTTGGCAGAGGGGGAATGGGAGTGAATGATAACTGGAATGGACTTTCTCAGAGGGTGAAAATATACTAGAATTAAGATAGTTGTGATAACTGTACAACTTTATGAATATACTAAAAAAAACACAGAACTGCATACTTAAAATGGGTAAATTTTATCGTATATGAACTGTATCTAAATTTAAAAAACAAAACAGACTTCCCCTTCAGGCAAGATAGTATAGCATGAACCAGATTTACTATCACATCTTAAACAACTAAAAAATAGAATATACATTGTTTTTTAAAGATTTTTTAAAGATTTTATTTATTTATTTAGAGAGAGTGAGCAAGAGAGAGCATGTGCACAAGCAGGGAGAGGGGGGGCAGAGGGAGAGGGAGAAGACAGAATCAGGCAGCCCTGGTGGCTCAGCAGTTTAGCACCGCCTTCAGCCCAGGGCCTGATCCTGGAGACCCAGGATCGAGTTGCTCGTCTGGTTCCCTGCATGGAGCCTCCTTCTCCCTCTGCCTGTGTCTCTGCCTCTCTCTCTCTCTCTCTCTCTCTCTCTCCTTGAATAAACAAATAAATAAACCTTCTCTATAAATAAATAAATAAATAAATAAATAAATAAATAAATAAAAATAAAATAAAATAAAATAAAATAAAATAAAATAAAATAAAATAAAGTGGACTTGTCTGACACAGAGTCTGACATGCAGCTTGATCTTATAACCCCCAAATCAACACCTGAGCCAAAATCAAGAGTCAGACCATCAACCAACTAAGCCACCGAGGAACCCTGAAGAGACTTCTTTTTAAGTACACAAAAAATACTTACCAATATAGAAAATATTTATGGGCCATAAAAACAAATCTCAATAATTTTAAAAGATTTCAACGAATATAGAATATGTTCTCTGACCAAAATGGAATTAAGTAAAAATCATTAATACAAAGAAATATTTAGAAACTACAAAATAACAGATATTCAAAAAAGAAATTATCCTACAAATTAGAAAGTATTTTGAACTGAATGAAAATGAAAGCACAACATATCTCAATTTATGGGTTGCAGCTAAACTCTGTACTTGGAAACTTACAGCACTAAAATATCTGTATTAGGTAAGTAAGATAAAGGTTTCATATCAATGCTCTCAGCCTCCAATCAAAAAAATTATAAAAAAGAACAAATGAAACCCAAAGTCAGCAGAAGATTGGAAATAATGAGTATCAGATCAGAAATCAATGAAACAATAGAAAACAAAAACGAGGAGGGAGGAAGTAGACACACAAAAACACTAGAAGCTGGTTCTCTGACAAGACAAAAATTAATGAACATGTAGCCTGACTAATCAAGAAAAAGAAAGGAGGTGGGGAAACATGGAGACACACTACCAATATGAGGAATAAGAAAGATGACATCACTAACTATACATTCTACAAATACCTAAACATTAAGGGAATACTAGGGTCAACTTTATGCCAATAATTCAAAACTGAAAAAATCCTTTAAACACACATACTAAACAAAATTTACTCAATACATAGTCTGTTTTTAAGGCATTGCATTTAGAATTTTCCACAAAGAAAATTCCAGGCCCAGATGGCTTTACTGGTGAACTCTGCCAAACATTTTTTAAAAATAAATAATGAGAATTCTGTACCATTTCTTCAGAAAATTAGAGACAATATAAGTACTAGAAAAATAAGTGAGTTTAGGAACTTTGTGAGATACAGATGAATATGCAAGATTAGACAGGACAGAGAATTAAATCCACAACATGATATCACTAGATACCTACTAGAATGTCTAAATGTATTTTACACTTAATCTTAGCCAAAAGACTGAAAAGTGATCTCTAAATATCTTTTTTAATTATTATATCAGACCTAAAGGGAGAAACAAAGAACGAAAACAACAGTAGCTGCTTTCAATAGCCCATTTTCAACAATGGAGAAATCATACAGAGAAAATCAATAAGAAACATTAGATGAACTACATTTTAGATCAAAATTTAGACATATATGAAACAGTCCATCAAACAGCAGCAGACATTCCTCAAGTGCACACTAAACATCCTCCAGAATAAATCATGATTGATCACAAAACAAATATTAGCAAATTTTAGAAGAATTAAATCTTTCTGACCACAATGGTATAAGACTAGAAATTAACAGCAAGAAAACTGGAAATTTCACCAAGATGTGGAAATTAAATAACATACTCTTGGCAGTATGTGGGTTCAAGAAGAAATTTAAAAAATCTCAAAATAAATGAAAATAGAATTAAAACATATGGGATGCAGCAAAAGCAGTTATAAGCAGGGATTTTATAGCAATAAATGCTTACACTAAGAAAAAAGAAAGACCAGTGAGCCACCCAGGCATCCCTGTTTTCCTATTCTTTATTTCGTTTATTTCTGCTCTGATCTCTCATATCTCCTTTCTTCTTCTAACTTTGGACTCTGTTTTTCTCTTTCATTAATGTGTTAAGTTCTGTTTTTGAAAAGATAAACAAAATTGGCAAACCTTTACCTAGACTTACCAAGAAAAAAAGAAGACCCAAATAAATAAAAATTATAAATGAAAAAGAAGATATTACAATTGATAACAAAATACAAAGGATTTTAAGAAAATACACTGAACAGTTATACACCAATAAATGAGACAACCTACTAGAAACATATAACCTACCAAGACTAAATAAATCACAAAAAAAAATTAAAAATCCAAATAGGCCAAAAACAAATAAGGAGATTCAATCAGTAATCACAGACCATTAAAAACCAACCAAAAAAGCCCAGGACCAGATGGCTTCATGAGCTTTAATTATTCACCGAACATTTAAAGAAGAATAGACACCAATCCTTCTCAAACTCTCCGAAAAAGTGAAGAGGATACATGCCCAAACTCATTTTCTGAGGCAAGCGTTACCATGATACCAAAGCCAGATAAGGTACTATAAAAAAAGAAAACTTCATGTCAATATTCCCTGTGAATATAGATGTAAATATTCTCAACAAAACACTAGCAAATCAAATTCAACAGCACATCAAAAGAATCATACACCATAAATAAGTGGGGTGTATCTCTGAGATACAAAGATGGTTCAGTATACACAAATCAATAAATGTGATATTCCACATTAATATAATGAATAAAAATCGTATGATCATCTCAATATATGCAGAAAAACATCTGATGAAATTCAACATCTTTCATGATAAAAAATTCTCAACAAATTGAGTACTGAAGGAACATATCCCACCAAAATAAAGGTTGTATATGATAAGTCCATAGCTAACATCATACTCAATGGTGAAAGGCTGAAACTTTTTCCTCTAAAATCAGGAACAAGAAAATAGTAATAAATAACTCTTACCACTTTTATTTAACACAGTATTAGAGTCCTGGCCAGAACAATTAGGCAAGAAAAGGAATAAAAGGCATCCAAATTGGAAATGATGAAGTAATACTGAAGTAATACAATACAGATGACATGATCTTATACATAGAACACCCTGAAGACTACCAAAAAGCTCTTAGCACTAATAAATGAATTTAGTAGTTTCAAGATACAGAATCAACAAACAAATATCAGTTACATGTCATGTCTACACACTAACAATACACTATCTGATGCTGAGTTACAAAAGCATCTAAAACAATAAAATACTTAGGGATAAATTTAACCAAAGAGGTGAAAGATCTGTACACTGAGATCTACATAATACTGATGAAAGACAATGAAGACACAAGTAAATAGAAAGATATGCCAAGTTCATGCATTGGAAGGCTTAATATTATTAAAATGTCCACACTACCCAAAGCCATCTATGAATTTAAGGCAATCCCTATCAAAATTCCAGTAGCATTTTTCACAGAAAAAAAACTTAACTTTGTTACGGAACCATAGAAGACTCCAAATAGCCAAAGGAATCTCGAGAAAGCAAAACAAATCTGGAGGGATCACACTTCCTGACTTAAACTTATTACAAAGTCACAATAATCAAAACAGTATTGGCATAAAACCGGACTTACGGATCAATGGAACAGAATAGAGAATCCAAAAAATAACACATACATATATGGTCAATTAATTTACAACAAAGGATCCAAAAATACTTGGTGGGGAAAGCATAGTTTTCTCAGTAAATGGTGTTTGGAAAACTGGATGCTCACGTGCAAAATAAAATAAAATTAACTTGAAATGTTTTGAATGCTTAAACATTAAACCCGAAACTATAAAACCCCTAGAAGAAAACAATGAAAAACTCCTTGACCTTGGTCTTCGCACTGATTTTTCTGGATATGACACCAAAAACGCAAGCAACAAAAGCAAAAATGAACAAATGGGACTACATCAAATTCAGAAGCTTCTGCACAGCAACAGAAACCAACAAAATGAAGAGGAAACCTACAGAATGGGAGAAAATATATGCAAACCATATATTTGATAAGGGGTTAATATACAAAATATATAAAAGGAGCTCCTATAACTAACAAAAAAAATCATAAATAATCTAATTTAAAAATGGGCAAAGGACCTATATAAACATTTTCCAAAAGTACACATAGTCAAAAAATACATGAAAAGGTACTCAACATCATTCATCATGAGGGAAATGCAAATTCAAACCATACTGAGATGTCACCTCACACCCACTAGAATGGCTATTATCAGAATAGACAACACAAAAGAGAACAGGTGCTGGTAAGTATGTGGGGGAAAGGGAGACCCTGTGTACTGCTGGTGGAGCTATAAATTAGTGCAGCCACTGTGGAAAATAAAACAGTACAGAGGTTTCTCAAAAAATTCAGCATAGAACTATCATATGATCCAGCAATCCTATTGTATTTACTGAAGGAAATAAAATCATTATCTTGAAGAAATACCTGCACCTCCCATATTCACCACAGTATTATTCACAACGGCCAAGACATGGAAAGAACCTGTCTATCTATGAACCAATGGACAAAGAAAATGTGGTATATATATATATGAGACAGGATATTACTCAGTCATATAAAAGAAGGAAATCCTGTCATTCCCAACAACATGGATGAACACTGAGAGCAAGACAGAATAACAAATACTGTCTGATACCACTTACATGTGGAATCTAAAAACACCTTATTGTTATAAACAGGGACTAGATTGGTTGGTGGTTGCCAACAGCTGGGAAATGAGCTGTTGTTGAAAAATTACAAACTTCCAGTTATTAGATGAGTTCTGGGGACCTAATGTACAGACCTAAATGGGGATCTATGTACCTAATATATACCTAATGTATAAGATGAATAAGTTCTGGGGATCTAATGTACAGCATGGCTGGTGGTTATAGTTAACAATACCATGTCATATACTCAAAAGGTGCTAAGAGAGTAAATCTTAAATGTTCTCACCACCACCATCACCAGCACCACCACCATCACCACCACCACCACCACCACCACCAAATGGTAATTACATGAGGTGACAGATGTGCTAACTAACCCTATTTTGGTAATCATTTCATAACACATTATGTGTATCCAATCATCACACTGTACACCTTAAACCTACACAATGCTATATAGGTAAATAACATCTCAAGGGAGATGGAAAAAATAGATATCCAAAAAACTAAAATAAGTGGTTGTACATATTAGGGAGTGGAAACAAGGATGGGAGCTACTTTTTATATACTTTTTAAAATAATTTATTTCTATACCATGAGAAAGTATTATCTATTTTAAAAATCAAATGCGGGATCCCTGGGTGGCTCAGCGGTTTAGCGCCTGCCTTTGGCCCAGGGCACGTTCCTGGAGACCCAGGATCGAATCCCACATCGGGCTCCCGGTGCATGGAGCCTGCTTCTCCCTCTGCCTGTGTCTCTGCCTCTCTCTCTCTCTCTCTGTGACTATAATACATAAATAAATTAAAAATTTTTTTTAAAAATTAAATGCAAGATAAAAATAAGGACAACACGTTTTAAAAAGTGTGAAAGCAGAAAAACATATGGTTAAGCTTATAAGAAAGTTTACTTTCCATTCATCCTTAGAAAAATATTTTGAGAATATATTCAATAAAATTTGAGAGTAAATTTAAAAATGAGAAGACACAGAATTCAAAGCTTGTAAAAATTTGAGAATATCATACAGGTAACTGTCCGTTATGAGAGAATCCATCTGAAATTAATACTAGAAAATTCTCCTTTGGGTAAGGACAAAGATGTGACCTTTGATTCTTAAAGATAAAAAGTGATAATACATAACACATACTTTGCCTCTTCAATCATAAGCACCATGTATGTACCAGGCATTCCTTCTGAGACTAGATGAAGTAAATCATTTCTAAAGATTTTTTTTAGTCCACTGTTCTGGGGCAGGTGTATAGTATAGACTATGAACAAATAAATACATGTGTTTGTATAATTATAATTTCAGATAGTGATAGGTACCATGAAGGGGAAAAAAAAAACACAGAAGAAGGAACGATATTGATCTGGATGGGGAGCTATTTGATGAAGGTGATTAGGAAAAGCTTCTCTGATAGGTAACATTTAAAAGCTAGATGAAATCAGGTGAGCTTTACAGATACAGGGGGTAAGAGATTCTGAGGAGAAGGCATAAAATACATAAGGCAGAGGCATACTTGGTGTATGTGGGGAACGGCGAAGAGATAAGTGTGACTGGAACAAATATGTGTAACTGAGAACATAGTTACAGGATGAAACTGGAGAAGGCAAGTGCCAAATCACAGGGCCTACAAGCAATAAGGCCTTGGGTTTATTGTTAGTTAGCTGGAAACCTCCTAGAGAGTTTGGAGCACTTGAGAATTACAAACAGATGATCTATCACATAGTTTTCTTTATAAATTTTCTTTCCACCCCCTCCTTATTTTGAGGAGTTTAACAAAAAGTAAGGAAAGTGCGTATACATATAAGACTTATTAACACCATTTACTAAACTCTGACTTTTACAAAACATAGACAAGTTACAGAAGATGCCCAGGACATGCATAAAGGGTGCATGTAACTGACACTCAGAATATAAAAGCATACAAGCTGATGGAGGTGTGAAATAGAGATAAAAAGGTGGAGGGATAGGAGTGCCTGGCTGACTCAGTCAGTAAAGCACGATACTCTTGATCTCTGGGTTTGAGTTCAAGCCTCATAATGGGTGTAGAGAGATTACTTAAAAACAAAATCTTAAGGGTAGCCTGGGTGGCTCAGCGGTTTATCGCTGCTTTCGGCCCAGGGCATGATCCTGGAGACCTGGGATCAAGTCCCATGTCAGGCTCCCTGCATGGAGCCTACTTCTCCCTCTGCCAGTGTCTCTACCTCTCTCTCTCTCTCTCTGTTTCTCGTGAATAAATATATATTTAAAAATAAAATAGGGGATCCCTGGGTGGCGCAGCGGTTTAGCGCCTGCCTTTGGCCCAGGGCGCGATCCTGGAGACCCGGGATCGAATCCCACGTCGGGCTCCCGGTGCATGGAGCCTGCTTCTCCCTCTGCCTGTGCCTCTACCTCTCTTTCTCTCTGTGTATCTCTGAAGAATCCCACGTCGGGCTCCCGGTGCATGGAGCCTGCTTCTCCCTCTGCCTGTGTCTCTATCTCTCTGTGTATCTCTGAAGAATAAATAAATAAAATCTTTAAA
This sequence comes from Vulpes vulpes, assembly GCF_048418805.1. Taxonomy (NCBI): domain Eukaryota; kingdom Metazoa; phylum Chordata; class Mammalia; order Carnivora; family Canidae; genus Vulpes; species Vulpes vulpes. Next base: position 129,899,770 of record NC_132792.1, on the reverse strand, counting down.
AAATAAAAAATAAAAAAATAAAAAATAAAAAAATAAAAATAAAAATAAAATAAAATCTTAAAAAAACAAGGTGGAATGAAACATGAAAGAATTAAATGTCTCTTACAGAATGAAAATTCAAAAGATACTATCTCTAAATGGCAGAAAGACAAAAGGATGTTTACATATGTTGTTTAAAGTTCAACTGACCAGGGTAGAGACTAAGAACAGTAATATAAAAATTCTAAGAAGCCTACATCTTAAAAAATGGGCATCTTATAAATAGGTTAAATCCTCTTCTATCATAGCAGGACCTCAGTAGACAATGTTTGAAGTTGTTAATTCAAAAAAGATAAACATAAGAATAATACATGGATATGAAAAATCATCAGAAGATCTGAAATAAAAAATTATGAAAAGAATTTGTTTCTGACAATGAGAAAGGAATAGGGAGAATGAGACACATCTATTACTTTTTGTTATGATCTGTTTTTAATCATGTGTATATATTATTTTGACCTGCTCCCCCCAAATGTGTTTTTTGTTTTAAAATATATAAAGACACCTAGGTGGTTCAGTTGGTTAAGCATCTGACTCTTGATCTCAGCTGAGGTCTTGATCTCATCAGGGTGGTGAGTTCAAGCCCCACACTGGACTCCACAATGGGTGGAGCCTACATTTAAAAAATAGTAACAATAGATAAATAAAACAAATAATACATACCTAAACTGTACTTACAACATAATTATAATTCCATAATTGTGGATGGGAAAAAGAGAAGTTTGGTGGACAGGATTACAGAAACTTTTTCCCTCTTTACTTAAATGCTGGGTTCTTTACAGTAAGGAACTTGTCACTGTAACTTTTTCTTTGTAATTTCCTTTCAAGTCTCATGCTTTCAATAGGCAGCTATAGTAGTATTTTCCAAAGTATGATCCATGGATCACCTAGATCAAAATTACCCAAGGCATCTGTAAGACTATAGATTTCCTTGGACTTACATCTCAGAGTTTTACAGAGTTTTACCTTTCTTGTTTTGGTATCAGTACCTTTCAAAAATACCACAACAATTTAGAAGCATAGTGTTAAAAAAAAAAAAAAAAAGGAAGAAGAAGAAGAAAGAAGAAGAAAGAGGAAAGAAGAAGAAAGAAGAAATAAGAAGAAGAAGAAAGAAGAAGAAAAGGCGAGACTGAGTGGCTCAGTCAGTTAAGTGTCTGCCTTCAGCTTAGGTCATGATCCCAGGGTCCTAGCATCGAGCCTCACATGGGGCTTCCTACTCAGTGGGGAATCTGCTTCTCCCTCTGCCTCTGTCTCTCCCTCTGCCTTTGCCCCTGTTCATGTTCTCTCTCTTTCTCTCAAATAATTAAATCTTTAAAAAAATAAAAATAACTTTAAAAAATAAGTATACTGATAAGATAAACTTCTGTAATGAAATAGGGTATTCTAATATAACAGGAAAAATATACCCTTCCTTATTCATGTAAATAAATATGCTGACTTTCAGTAATTGCTGGTAATTACTGTCTGCTGACTCTTGGAGTTATCAAAAAACAGCATAGCGGGACACCTGGGTGGCTCAGTGGTTGAGCAACTCCCTTTGGCTCAGGTCGTCATCCCGGGTCCCCAGGATTGAGTCCTGCATCAGGCTCCAGAGGGAGCCTGCTTCTCCCTCTATGTCTCTGCCTCTCTCCCTCTCTCTGTGTCTTTCATGAATAAATAAAATTAAAAAAAAATAGCCTAGCAAACTCAGACCATAGGGCTTGTTTGATAATGACATTTTTCAAACTTTCTGCCTTTGTTAACCATACTGTAAGTCTTACATCCTAGAGGTAAAAAGGAGAAAATAACATAAAAGGAGTAATTTATATTCCAAGATCTATGTGTTGAATGAGTCAGTAGAATAATGAGAAGACCAATACAGGGATACTGCAATGGTCCAGGCGAGAGAAGAAACTTCAAATTAGGTGGCAGCATAGGGACAGAAATGGAGTAATTCCAGATATATTCTGGAGGGAGAATTTATCTATGGATAAGACTAGATGTGGAAGTTGAGGGAAAGAGAGTAATCAAGGATAACTTGAAATTTCTTAGCTTTATATAACTGGATAAATGGTGGTGCTACTTACTGAAATGTAGGCTATAGATTTAGAAGGGAAAATCAAGTCTTTGTTTTAGCCACCTCACTCTTATGATCAATCTTACCATTACTAAAAATAGAAAAAAACATTTGTGCCTCTTTATTCCACATAATATGAAACATATAGTATCATCTGTAAATACTCCTGCCCCAAAAGTTATATCTGAATCTAATCAAACCTCCAGAAGTAACTTCTACTTACAGGAAATAAAAAATATATAAAAACAAGTTAAATGACAACACAAGAAATCAAATCAGTATCCAGAATGTGGGACAGTCTATAGCAAAACTGAGTCAGAATCTGTACCACATCAATAGCAGGGAGAAAAAACGGGAAGCCCGCTTAGTCTAATAGTGATTTAAGAGGCATGGCAATCAAGGAAGGGACTTTGCCTAGATCCTTTTTTGAACAAACAACTATAAAAAGACATTTTTAAACAAGGAGGGAAATCTGATTATAGACTGTGTATCAGATGATACCAAAAATACACTGTCAATCTTGTTAAATTATATAATGGCATTTTGGTTACATAAAAAAAGTCCATTGTTTTTGGCCACATATAGAGTGAAATGATATAATAGCTGGGATTTACTTTGAAATACTTCACCAAGGAAAAAAAGAGAAAAATGAAATGGAAAATGTGTCCCAATCTTGATAACTGCTAAATCCACCTGATAAGTACATGAAAAGCATGTCTAAAATTTTCATAACAGAAATTAAAAGGAAAAGGATTCTATCTTGGCCCTGCTAAATTTGGAATGCCTATTAGACATGCAACAGGGAATGTTAAGTAGAGAGCCGGATACATGAATCTAGAGTTCTGGGAAGAATTGGAGAGATGGAAGTGGTTGTAGTTTTTTAGCAATGGGACAGGAGAGTATGTCTTAGAAAAGTGAAGAGAAAAGAGGCTGGGAGGAGCCAGGACAAAGTCTTGATACATCCAACATCAAAGGTCAAGAAGAGGAGGAGTCAGCTAAGAAGACAAAGAAGATGCAGTGAGTCAATGAGATACAAAGAGAACCAAGAGAGTGTGGTATCAGCAGAAACCAAGAGAAATATGTCTTTCAAAAAAAGAACATATGTTTAATTAATGTCTAAACTTCTTAAGAAGTAATCACAAGTAATCACTAGTGACCTTCACAAAATAAGTATCAGTGGACTACAAGAGATAGAAGTCTTTTTTCCTCTTAGAAGCCTTTTGATAATATTAGAAAAGTCATCTGTGCTTAAAAAAATCTCCCATATACTTTTCTAAATTCAAAATTTACTTCATTATGTTTTAACATAAAGCTTTATTCTCCCGTTTTATTATAGTTAGTCATAATCTCTTCTGGGAGGATGGGGCATTTAATCAAATATTTGAGCACTTAGTATTAAAGTCCTTCATAGTGATTACTTACACAGCCATCATGCACATTCAGAGTTGCTTCAAGTTTCAGTCTTTGGATAAATTCTCTTCTTCCTGTTTAAAAAGAAAGAACTAAATAAATCATAAGTCATTTTTGTTGAGAAAAGTGTAACAATGAAGTTAAGAGTCCAGGATCCAGCATGAGGAAACTCCAATTTCAACTCTTCCACTTACAAACTGAGTGCTATTGAGTAGTTTAACCTCCTTCTCAGCCCTCATTTCCTCATTAGGTAGTTCTTACCTATCTCATGTGGTTATTGTAGAGGTTAAGTCATTCAAGGATAGTGTCTGGACCACAGTAATCATTTAAATATTCCCTTAATTCAACCATTCATTCAACAAATATACTGAGTACTCACTCCACTCTAGGCAGTGTTCTAGGAGCTAGGAGTCCAGTGGTGAGATAAAACAGAAAAAGATCCCTGCACCCTAATGAGCTTATGAAAGACTATAAACAATGTGTCACCTGGTCAAAGTATTCTATGGAAAAATAAAGCAGAGAGAAGGTAAGAGAGGACTGGAAGTAGGTGACAGAGTTTTGAATCTTAAATAGGTTGGCAAACAGTATTTAGTAAGATACCACCTATTTTTAAACACATCTCAATTTCAGAAATGTTGAAATATTTTAAAGTTCATCTTACAATGATGAAATGTGGCAGCAAAATATAAAATAAAATCAGCCTAGATGTCCATCAATAGTAGAACAATACTGCAAAAATAGAACAAATCCCTTTGAAAAAGAGAAATATGTTTCCCTTTAAAAAATGAATCATCTTTACCAAAGAAGGACCAAAAAGCTTCATGTTTATTCAGAAGCTGTAATGAAAAGAAGCTGAATATATGACAAAGAACAATAATTAGCTAAGTAATCAGGCTGATGAGCTCTCAAATAAAATTAAATTTGATATGCTCTCTGTATACTGTCACAAGGGACAGATTTCTCTATTATTTTTTCTTGCCATTCAACATAAAGATCAAGATCTTCTTGGAGCCAAATTGTTTTCTTTCTTTCTCCTCGCTTATAACTGGTAAGCTGGCTAGGTAAAGGATGAACATGTGGGTTAAAGAATTTTCTTTTTTGTGTGTGGGGGAATGCTGTATGATTCTGAAACATTGGAATAAAACAACCAACAGAAATTTAGTAAAGTATTTTCATGAATTGGCTGTACTTTATATAATTAACTTTTCAAATCTGAGTTTCAGTTTTAAAAAATGCTAACTAGTAAACAGAAAACAATAAAAAAAATTTTCTTCCTTTGGCCAACGGCAGGCTTGGCAATCCCACTGAGTTATATAATTAAGAGTTAAGAAACAGTATTCAAATTAACAACTTGATGGTAATTAAAATTCATTAAAGTGCTAAAAAAAAGCAGCAGCAGCACCAAAAAAATTTTTCCCAAAATTTTTAAAATCTAGGTTTGAAAACAGGGCTCTAGCCATCTCTGTCTAAAGAAAATGGTGGTGGGACATGAGAATAGAAGACAAAGTAAATTCTTCTAGCAAGAACTCCTACACATGAAACCTGCACATAAAAACATGCACTGAGACATTACAGTTATGTAACAGCTCCTGAATGATATTTCTGTATGTGACTTTGGAGATCAAAATGACTATGTTGTCCACACATCCCACTAAATGTGCTTCCAGAACAAACTAGTACAAACCTCCTTTTCCCTTTTAGTAATTAAATGCACTACCAAAAAATAGGAGCTGACAGACGCCATAAAGAACTGTAAGTTTACTAGGGTCAACTAATCTTATGGAAAAAAGACAGTCTCTTCAACAAATGGTGTTGGTAACACTGCACAGTCCCATGCAAAAGAATGACACTTGACCATTTCCTCACACCAGACACAAAAATAAACTCAAAATGGATGAAAGATCTAAACATGAGATAAGAACCCATCAAAATCCTAGAGAATACAGACAGCACTACCTCTGTGACCTTGGCCACACCAGCTTCCTGCTAGACCCATCTCCAAAGGCAAGGGAAACAAAGGAAAAATGAACTATTGGGACTTCACAAGATAAAAAGCTTTTGCACAACAAAGGAAATGGTCAACAAAACCAAAAGACAACCAACAGAATGGGAGAAGATATCTGCAAATGTCTTATCAGATAAAAGGCTAGTGTCCAAAATCTATAAAGAATTTATCAAACTTACCACCCAAAGAACAAATAAACCAATCAAGAAATGGGCAGAAGACACGGACATTTCTCCAAAGAACATATACAAATGGCCAACAGACAAATGAAGAAATGCTCAACATCACTCAGCATCAGGGAAATAATACAAATCAAAACCACAATGAGATACCACCTCACACCAGTCAGACTGGTATTAAAATCAACAAATCAGGAAATGACAGATATTGGCGAGGATGCAGGGAAAGGGGAACCCTCTTATACCGTCAGTGGGAATGCAAGCTGGTGCAGTCACTCTGGGAAACAGCATGGAGCTTCCTCCAAAAGTTGAATATAGAGCTACCCTATGACCCAGCAACTGCGCTACTTGCCATCTGCAACAATGTGGATGGAACTAGAGGGTATTATGCTAAATGAAGTAAGTCAATAAAAGAAAAGTAATTATCATACGATCTCACACATATGCAGAATTTAAGAAACAAAACAGAGGAACATAGGGGAAGAGAGGACAAAATAGAACAAGAGAAATTAGAGGGAGACAAACCATAAAAGACTCTTAATCATAGGAAACAGGGTAGCTGGAGGGGATGGAGATGGGGGGATGGGATAACTGGGTGATGGGCATTAAGGAGGGCACGTGATAAAATATGCACTGTGTGTTATATAACACTGATGAATCACTGAACTTTACCTCTGAAACTAATAACACACTATATGTTAATTAAATCTAAATTTAAAAAACGAAAAAAACGAACTGTAAGTTTAAAAAACTGAGCCCCCTCAAGTTAAAATAAAAATAAACTCATACCTGTTATTAAAAACTGAGAAGTCTAGACTACTTATAAGCTAAGTACCTGCTATACCACCTCATGAATGCCTGCAGAAGACACAAGTCTCCTGAGTTAGAGGCAAAGGATTTTTTCACTCAAGCAGTGTTAAGCCTCAGGTTCACACTTGTTCCTTGTCCCCCAATTTCCACAGGGAAATACAGAGCAGTCTAGGTGAATACTGTACATGCAGTGGGTTTGAATCACAACCGGGGACCCTGAAGTGAGGGAATCCAAATTTTTTAAAATATCAAGCAAACCTGCCCAAAGAGTGACATTACTTTTGTTAGACAATAAATAAATCTGCCCTCTGCTCCAGAGAGATACTGTAACTTCCAAAGTTATTTCCTATATATCTATCACTGAAAAGATAGTCCAGAACAAAGCAGCCAGTGCCTCAGCTCACAAATGTGCACAAATGCAAGAGACATGGAGAACTGTCTCATAACAATTACACAATTATTACAGGTGAATTTACCTATCCCTGTGGTTTCCTACTCAAGTCTTTCCTACAACTCATGCTGTCTCTCAGAACTCCATCACTGCTTTGACATTCTATCTTAATAGACTATAAGCTCAATAAAAGGGAAACACTCTTGTTCACCCAAGCATCCTAAATGCTTACTTAGAAAACAGTACCTCGGACAAAATAGGCATTCGATATACATTTGCTGAATCAGTGAATAAGTAAATGGGATCATAACATTCATTCTGTTCTATAATGCTTTCCCTCAATAATACAGAGTGAACATCTTTCAATGACAGTATAGAGCTACTGCTCATTTTTAATGGCTGTATAACTTATTAAACAGCTTTGTAACTTATTTATTCACACACCTACCTCCCTTATTACACTCTGAGATATCTGAGCTAAGAAGTGTTAAACCAGGTTCAAATGCCCAACTTAGAACATACTATGCATAAGCTGGGCAAAATATAACCTCTCAGAGCCTTTGTTTACATTTCTGTAAGTTTTACATTTGATAGGAACAGATTGTCAGGAGTAAATTAATCACCATACTCAAAACTTATAGATGTGCCTGATAAGCTCTAAACTTAAGTTTTCTCCCTATGTACAGGTGGTATTGTTCTAAGTTAATACTGCCTGAAAAGAGAGGAATGTTTTTTTTTTTTTTCGTAAACGACCTCATTTAGGAGTTGAGGTAAGTTCTGTTAAGGAAAAAGAGTAAGGCTGGTGATAGTGAGAGAAAGAGATAGAAAAGCACTTACACAAAATTTTTTACTTTACTCTATTGTCCTTTGAGCTCTTTGTCTTTATGCCAACCTTCCCAGTCATCTCCACATACTGCCTTCCTGAGCTCACTGTCAGGTCTTTCCCCTGCCCTGCATTGTCCCTGTGGCTCCCTCCTCTCCACAGGCTTTATTCTTAGAAATCATAGGTTATTGATAAATCAGTGGGCCCTTTCAAGACACATTTTTCATGACCTCAGTCTTAATTTGTCACAGCTAACTGCTATCTCCTTAAAATAATCTTCCTCTTTGGCTACTACTGCACCGTAACAGCTAACCAGGAATACTGAAAATCAAAGGGTGACAAAACTACCTTTGAGATGAGACAGAACACAGAACTGTTTCATCTTTGACAAAGCACAAGACAAGGGGGCTACCATTAAAGTGTGTAAGAAGAAAACAGTGAAATTCAAACCGAATGCTTGAAGGCCAATTATGGGCTAGCGAGACAGTTGAGAATCTCTGAGATTATAGACAGGCAGAGTCCTTCATTCAGCCACCAGCTCTTTTCCATTAGCTTCTATCAAGAGCTCACAAGAAACATGGAAAATAGGGCAGAAGACAAGAAAGAGTCCCAGTTTGGTAGGACACAGGAATGAAACTCCACTCACTTTTCAGGCCCTTCTCTCAGGGGAAGCTAAAGTCACTGGGGAAACTCCAGACAGAAATGGCCTCAGCAAATGCCTCCTATCTCTGAGGCAGGAAACTTTCACTCTCATTTCAGGCAACGGCAACTACCCCAAGAAAGAGATAAAAGCATATATTGCCCACATTGCCTATCCTTGAGAGAAAGGCAGGAAACTCCTCCCATCTGAAAAATAATTAACATTGTGTGTTGGCATTGAAATGTGTCAACTCACACTGAACCATATTCCCAGAATTCCTTTCCTGTATACTTCTTAGAAAGAAGTCTTTACACAAGACTGGTGGTTGGAAGTAAAGTAACAGCCATATTGACTTTCACATCAGAAGGTTGGAGCTCCACAGCCCCGGTGGCTCAGAGGTTTAGCACCGCCTTCAGCCCAGAGTGTGATCCTGGAGACCCAGGATGGAGTCCCACATCAGGTTCCCTGCATGGAGCCTGCTTCTCCCTCTGCCTGTGTCTCTGCCTCTCTCTGTGTCTCTCATGAATAAATAAATAAAATCTTAAAAAAAATTCAATACACTAATATGCCAAATTAACAGAATTGATGAAAGAGAAATCATATAATCAACTTAATAGATGCAGGAAAAAAACTCTGACAAAATTCAGCAGCTAGTCATGACAACCATTCTCGGCAATCTAAGAAAGGAGATTTCTTCAAAGGGTGTCTACAAAAAACACATCATTAACAAGATATTTAAGAGTGAAAACAAATGTTTTCGAAGATGAGGAATGAGGTAAGGATGCCCACTCTCAGTACTTCCACTCAAGATTCTGGGGCAATACTGGACAGTGCAATTAAGCATGAAAAAGGGAAAAAGAAGAAAAATAAAATACAGGTAAAAAAGGAAGAAGCAAAACTATTTTAAAATGCAGTGGTATCATCTACATAAAAATCCCCTAAATCTGCAAAAAAAAAAAAAAAATTGTAAGAAGTAACTGGGGTGTGTGGCTGGCTCAGTTGGTAGAGCATGCAACTCCTGATCTCTGGGTCATGAGTTCAAGCTTCACGTTAGGGGTAGACATTACAAGAAGAAGAGGAAGAGAAAGAAGAAATGAGTAGGTTTAGTAAAGTTGCAGGATATAAGGCTAATAAAAAAAATCAACTATATTTCAATACACCCAAAATGAACTGGATACTGAAATTAAAAAACAATACTATCTAAAATAGTATTTAAAATATTATGGTACAAGGATAAATATAACAAAATATGAGTAAGACTGTACACTGAGAAACAGAAAACATGAGAGAAATGAAAGAATACATAAATAATTGAAGACAAAAATGACCATGTGTTGAATGTTCAATATTGTAAAGACTGTAATTCTCTGAAATAACATATAGATTCAACACAGTATCAATCAAAACCCCAATAGTATTTTTTGCAGAAATTGACAAACTGATTCTAAAATTTATATGGGAATGAGAGATGCCTAGCTGGCTTAGTCAATAGAACATGTAACTCTTGATCTTTGGGTCAAGAGTTCAAGCCTCACAATGGAGGTGGAGTTTATTTAAAACAAAACAAAAAAAATTTACATGGAAATGAAAAGAACCCAGAATAGCCAAAATAATTTTGAACAAATAGAACTATGTTCAAAATATTGCACTAGCTGATTTCAATATTCACCATAAAGACATGAAAAACTAGCATAAAGACAGACGCCTACCTCAATGGAACATGGTAGAGATATAAATTTACATATATGGCAAATTAATTTTCAACAAAGGGGACAAGATCGTTTTTTTCACAGATGATGCTGGAACAACTGCACATTCATATGCAAAGAAATTAAAAGACCCTTACCTCACAGCACATATGAAAATTAACTCAAAATTGTTCATAGACCTAAATGTAAGAATTGAAAATAGAAAACTTCTAGGGAAAAAAAAAAAAAACAGTATAAATCTTTGTGACTTTGGATTAGGTAAAGATTCCTAAATAGACAGAAAAAGCATAAACTAAAAGACGCTGTTAAGAAGCTGTTAAGAAAAGACAAGACGGGGCACCTGGGTGGCTCAGTGATTGCGCATCTGCCTTTGGCTCAGGTCATGATCTCAGGGTCCTGGGATCAGGATTGAGTCCTGCATCAGGCTCCCTGCAGGAAGCCTGTTTCTCCCTCTGCCTAGGTCTCTGCCTCTGTGTCTCTCATGAATAAATAAATTTTTTTTTAAAAAAGAAAAAAAACTGGGAGAAAAATATTTGCAAAATGTGTATTCGATTAAGAGCTTGTATCAAGAATATATAAAGAATTCTTACAATATTAAGAAGGTACATCTGAACACTTAACCAAATATACGGATGGCAAATAAGCCATGAAAAGATATTCAACATCACTAATCATTAGGAATAAATCAAATGTAAATAATAATAATAATATTATTATACCCACATACCTAGAAATGCTAAAATTAGGAAGACTCAATGCCAAGTGCTGTGGGAACACAGTATGGTAAAACTATTTTGAAAAACAGTCTAGCAATTTCTTATAAAGTTAAATACACTTATACAACATAGCAATCCCATTGCAGGTATTACGAAGAAATAAGAATTGAAAAGGGTCCTATTCTAGTTACTTTTCCCGAGGGTAAATAAGATTTCATTATTTATATTTTCTTTATTAGCCTACAATGTTGTTTGTTGTTTTTTGGTTTTTGTTTTTTAAGATTTTTTCTATTCATGAAAGACACAGAGAGGCAGAGACATAGGCAGAGGGAAAAGCAGGCTCCTCTTAGGGAGCCCCATTCGGCACTTGGTCCCAGGACCTTGGGATCACACCCTGAGCCAAAGGCAGACGCTTAACCACTGAACCATGCAGACATTCCACCAGTAGTGTTTTAAATTTTTTTTAATCTGCTGCAAGTACTTGGTAAACCTACCCAACCTATTAACTGTTGAAGTTAATAACATTCTATTATAATTATTAAAAATACAAACCATTAGTATAGTTTTGCAAACCTCAAGCCAAGATGCATTAAATAATCTACTGGGTCAACACCCCCATTTTTAACATGATACATAACAGAAAGTAGTAACACCATCACCTCGAAAAATCTTTTATTTTAGTTGTAGGTGTGTATCACAAGTTGCCATATAAATGTATGGATCATGGTCAAACATTCTAGAAATACTGACCTAAAACACCCCTGTAATATAAATTCTATGTTACCAGTAGCTCCTATCCCTTCTAAGCACTTTCATCCTATACAGGAAGAAATGAAATCCACCATAGAGCTATTTTCCTCCTGCAGTTGCTATGATTGATGTCTTTGGTGGTCTTATCTTCAGGAATTATTCAGCTTATTCTATTACATGTATTTTTCATATTTGACAGTCATTGCTCACTACTAAAATCAGACATCTTTCAACTTTGAGATTTCAAGACTAAAGAAACAAAATACAAATATTCCACCAACTTTTCCCCAGTAGCTAACAAGGAAGCATAAATCAGAATTTACAGACTCTCATATAATATATTGTAACTTAGCAACACATGAAGAACTACATAATGTAGATGTAGTCAGGATATGTTAAAGAATAATCTAAAAGTAGGGGCGCCTGGGTAGCTAAGCCACTTAGGCATCCAACTCTTGATTTCGGCTCAAGGTCATGGGATCAAGCCCTGTGTTGGACTCCATGATCAGCACAGAGTCTGAGATTCTCTCTCTCTTCCCCTCCCCTGTGCACATTCTCTAAAATAAATAAATATTTAAAAAGAATAATCCAAATGCAAAATTATCCATTTCAATACATATTGGCTCCAATGACATTCAAACGACAAAGACTTCCTAATCCCAATATAAAGCTATCATTGGCTACCTGCTATAGTCTGAATGGTTGTGTCCCTTCAAAAATCCCTATGTTGAAATCCTAACCTTCAAGAAGGTGGGATCTTAGAGATGTGATTAGGTTAGGATTAGTGCCCTTATAAAAGAGACCACAGAGAGTTATCACCCTCTTTCTGCCCTGTGTGGTTACAGTGAAAAGGCTATGAACCAGGAAGCTGGCCCTCCTCACAAGACCAAGATCCTGATGTGAGCACCCTACTCCCAGTCTTCCAGCCTCCAAAACTGAGAGAATAAATTTTGTTTGTTTATAAGCTACCCATTTTATGTTATTTTGTTACAGCAGCCCAAGCTGACCAGGACACTCCCTAATCATAGTTTAAGCATTTTATATTAAACATACTATATATCATGGCAACTCCCTAGAAAAGTTCCTTTACTCTTTTGTCAGTTAGTGTCCTTACATATAGAAGGGTTAGAAAGTATAAATTCAAGTTGTGGGCAAGTCTTTAAAATGAGAGGAATATGAATAGAAAGAGGAAACGTACAGAAACCAGTGTATTTTATAAGCAATGTTTATCTTTATAAAGCTGTGTGTGTGGGCAGCCTGGGTGGCTCAGTGGTTTAGCACCACGTTCGGCCAGGGCGTGGTCTGGAGACCCAGGATGAGTCCCACATCAGGCTCCCTGCAAGGAGCCTGCTTCTCCCTCTGCCTGTGTGTCTGCCTCTCTCTCTCTCTCTGTGTCTCTCATGAATAAATAAATAAAATCTTTAATAGATAGATGATAGATAGATAGATAGATAGATAGATAGATAGATAGATGATAGACAGATAGATAATAAAAAGACAAATCCAGGAAGCCTGAGTGGCTCAAGGGTTGAGCGACTGCCTTTGGCTCAGGGCGTGATCCTGGAGTCCCAGGACTGAGTCCCGCATTGGGATCCCTGCATGGAGCCTGCTTTTCTCTCTGCCTGTTTCTCTGCCTCTCTCTCTCTCTCTCTCTCTCAATGTCTCTCATAAATAAATAAAATCTTAAAAAAATAAAAAGATAAATCCTACATTGAAATTTAGATCAAGCTCATAAAGATTACAATAGCTGGCCTAGCTTCTGAATCCATGGTAAACCAAACAATAATCTGTTAGTTCAGGTGACTCTTGTGAATTTGGCAGTTGTAAGTGAACATATATATCGTTTTCTTCTAAATAACTTATGAAAAAATATTTATCTTCATTCCCACAACATAACAAGATGTTTTATGAACTCTAGTTTTCTTTGATAGGAGGAAAAGTAGTAATTAATCAAATTTGAAATCACCTGCAAAGCTTGAATACCACTATTAGAAAGACACATGCTATAATGAAATAATTTGAAATGTAAACGTTACAAGAAAAATCTGTCAATTTTATCTGTGAATTATTTAGCAGTAATTCATTATTAAAAATGCAAATAATGGGAATAAATTGAAAAAATAACCTACAATACTGTAAACAACCAAAATGTTTGAAGTCTCAAAATAAAAAAGGAATCTACTTTCTAAAACACTATTTTTTAAAAACTCATTGATTCAGGTACTACTAATGCGGATTTTACTATTTTCTGAATGCTAAACCAAGATTAGCACAGGGGTGTGGGAGAGTTAGATAAAATAACGGTGTAAAGAAGGTCTACTAAGGTCAGGAAATTACTTCACAAGCTATTTTCAAGTACTTAGAAAACCACTTTTAAAGGATGCTGTTTTGAGAATACACTATAAAGAATATATTATTAACACAGACTTAAAACATTAAGAAACCTCATACACACACACACATGCACGCTGATATCTGAAAATCTGTAATTCAGACTTTCTACTGATGTCAGGGAACTCTTGCTCTTCAATTTCCCTCTACCCAATGCAAACGTCACACTTAAAGGAGGAAGGGAAAAAAAGGAAATGTAGAGTTTCATATTTTAACTGTCATAGATACAGCTGAACTAAATGAACAAGAAAAAAACATTAATATATAAACTTATCTAAATCAGTACTTAAACAGTCCAACTAATACATGACCAAACAAATTTACTCATGCAGAACACACAGTATTAAAATTCGTTTGGGACGCCTGCTCAGGCGTGAGCTGAGGGTGGCTCAGCGTTTGGGTGTCTGCCTTTGGCTCTGGGTATGATCCCAGAGTCCCAGGATCAAGTCCCAGGATGAGTCCCGTATCTGGCTCCCTGCATAGAGCCTCCTTCACCCTCTGCCTGTGTCTCTACCTCTCTCTCCGTCTCTCATGAATAAATAAAACCTTAAAAAAAAAAAGGTTCATCTTATTAAACTAAAATTAAGTTCTTTTTCAAAAAAAATTAAGAGAGGGGCAGCCTGGGTGGCTCAGTGGTTTGAGCACCTGCCTTCCGCCCAAGGCGTGATCCTGGAGACCAGGGATGGAGTCCCATGTCAGGCTCCCTGTATGGAGCCTGCTTCTCCCTCTGCCTGTGTGTCTGCCTCTCTCTCTCTATCGTGAATAAATAAATAAACTTAAAAAAAAAATTAAGAGGGATCCCTGGGTGGCGCAGCGGTTCGGCGCCTGCCTTTGGCCCAGGGCGCGATCCTGGAGACCTGGGATCGAATCCCACGTCGGGCTCCCGATGCGTGGAGCCTGCTTCTCCCTCTGCCTATGTCTCTGCCTCTCTCTCTCTCTCTGTGCGACTATCATAAATAAATAAAAATTAAAAAAAAAAATTAAGAGAAATACTGCACATCGTTTTTAGGTTAATGATTTAAAAAATCGCTCTCTACTAATGTTTTTTTTTTTTATGATAGTCGCACAGAGGGGGGGGGGGGGGGGGGCAGAGACACAGGCAGAGGGAGAAGCAGGCCCCATGCACCGGAACCCGACGTGGGACTCGATCCCGAGTCTCCAGGACCGCACCCCAGGCCAAAGGCAGGCGCCAAACCGCGGCGCCACCCAGGGATCCCCTAAAGTTTAATTTTAAGACAACTAATCACCACTCTAGGTTACTTATCCTAGAACAAATGCACAAGCATGTATAAGGATGTTCAGTGCAATGCCTCAGTAACAACGAAGATCTATTTCCAGAGGAAATTTTTGAGTCTACTACTGTACCGTCATACAGTTAAACATTATGTGGTAGTTTAAAAGACTGAATAGGTCTATTTTTACTGCCTGGAAAGATCTCAGATCTCTAAGACCTAATGTAGAAGTAAGTTGTAAAACAAAGTTTACAAAAGGACACCATATCTACAAGTTTCACAGACACACAAATGCACACAGAACTTTGGCATTTCTGTATGTACATATGTGCTTGTAAAAATGGAAAGATAAAGGTCTGGAAAAATATTCAGGAAACAGAGAACAGTTACCTCTAAAAGTGTGTGAGTAAAACTGGAATGGGAGGGAATCACAGGGATTTCTGCTTCATTTTTATTATGTCTGTACAACGAGAATGTATTCATATGTCACTTGAGACACTAAAAAACAAGAATAAGAAAAAAAAATGCTTGCTCAGTTCTCTCAAATCATTTACAAACCAGAACCGTTAGGTGTAAGGAGATTTCATTTTCTTCTACCGACTTGAAGGCAAAAACCAAGTGTCATCAACAGTACTTCCCTAGCAAAAAGTGACAAAACTGGAAAGAAAAACGTTTTAAATGTCTTACCTACAAATAAAAAAGAACAAAGTGGCGCTGAAGAGACGGCAGAGGAAGAAACCTTAACTCAAAACGTCCACTTTCAAGATCCTGGACTGTTTGAGCTAGCTCAGCTTGACCCAGAATCCTCATATAACCAATTTACCCAAAACGGGGGAAAAAAAAAAAAAAAAAGTGGAATACTGTTCCCTCAAGTATTGAAGGTTGTTTTTAGAAAGCTTAACTAAGAAACCGTAAATGCCAAGTGTGTTTTACAGGGGTGGGAAGAGGAACATGAAACCCTACACCTCCTGAAAGCGGTCAAAACGAACCGAAGAGCACAGGGGAACCCGGGAAGCGCGCGGGGGTGGGGAGAGCTCGGCTATCACTTTTAGGCTTTGGCTGGGCGCCGCACCACAGTTTACGCCGAGCCCGTGGTGCACCAAGTCCCTCGAGGTGGTCACCGCGCCGCGGCCGCCACCCCAGCCCTCCGAAGACTGAGGGGAGGGGAGTGCTGTCGACAAAAACTTAGTCCTTCGGCGGAGCGGGGAGAGCGCTGGAGGGGAGCACAAGCGCCAACTTTGGCTCCAAACGAAGCAGCTCCGGGAGGTTCGGCAAGTCTTCTCCCGAACCCCACTCCACACGCGCCCCAACACCTTTCCCGGCCAGTAGCGTCTGCCGCCCACCCGGCCCCCTGCGGGAAGCCCAGCAAGGGCGGCGGCCGGCAGCACGCACGGGGGGCTTGGCCGTGGGAGGACACCCGCACCGCGGGCGCCAGCCAACGTCCACCCAGCACCCCGGGGTCTCCCGGGCGCCCCCGCCGAGGCGCTTCCCCACCAACAGCCCCCGCGGCGCGGCCCCCTCCCCCACCTCTGGGCGGCGACCTCAGCGCCTCCGCCCCCGGGCCCCCGCTCACCCAGGTAGCGGCTCCGCAGCCGGGACGGGTCCTCCAGCCCGAGGGACCTTTTCCTCACGTCCCACAACAGGTGTGGGCAGGAGCCACCCCGAGACATGGCTCTGCCGGGCCGGGGTAGAAGGGGAGACCACCGCGTGGGGGAGGGGAGGAGGGGGAGGGGACACCGCGGATCAACACCCGAGCCGCACCGGCACCATCCGCGCGCCGGGCCTCGCGGGCGCTGCGAGTTAGATGGCGGCGGCGCCCTCGCCCCCGAAGCCCGGCCGCGCCCCGGCCGGAGCTCGCCTCATACTCTCCTTCTCAGACTACCCAGAACATCCAGAGATCAGCAACAGTCCCCTCCCTCGGCCCCCCTCCTACAGGAGGAGGAGGCGGAGGCGGCCGCGACTCCTCCCTCCCCTCGTTCTCGACACCCTCCCTTCCAAGCGCTTCTCGCGAGATGACGACCACCCCCGGGACTGACGCCCGTCTGCGCCACGGCTGCCCTCACCCTAGGAAAGTGGATTCTGTAGCTAACTCCTTGATTCTCTACCGATAAGTGAGGACTAGAGAGAGAAGGAGCTGAGATGTGAAGTCTCTCAGTCACAAGGCTCATTCTAAAGGAAGCAAGAGCGTTGTGCGGCGTCATCTTTAGTTGGGGCACTGAAGGCCCGGAAAGCCCATTTTAACTACGGGCTCTCTTAAAGCGGAGGGGGATAGAGCCCGTGCAGCTTCACTTTCCCTTCTCCAACATGGCCTCGAGGGCAGGAAGGAGAAATTGGAGGTTCGCGCTGGACCCCGCCCGCACCACGAGGCGGGCCAATCACCGTGGGGCGGCCGTGCTTGCGCAGGCGCGCTGCCGCCGGGGCGCCGGGTTGGCGTGGAGAGGCAGTCCTCCAGGCACCTGTTGCCATGACTCCTCCTCCTCCTGGGCTGCGGGAGTGAAGGAGGCGGGCCCGGGGCGGGCCGTCGCTGTATCTCCGCCCCCTCAGTGCTTTCCTGGGTTCTCGCCACCCCTGTGGTTCGCAGGGGGCAGCCTGAGCCGCGGGAAGGGCAACCTCGGAGAGAGGAGGACGCTAGGCGCTGTGGCAGGAGAAAGTGACGAGTGCCCTTCGTTGTCATCCAGGGAGCAGCACGCGGCCGCTCTCCCTCTCGACCGCCCACGACCACTCGTCCGCAGAGATGTCAGCCGCTGGCGTCCGGGGCCTTCGGGCCACCTACCATCGGGTCCTGGATAAAGTGGAGCTCCTGCTGCCGGAGAAATTGAGGCCGCTGTACAACCACCCGGCAGGTAACAGCCCCGGAATAGCTCTCAGCGAGACCTTCACTCCCTCCCCGTCGGAAATAGACCTTTAGCGGCCACGGGCAACTCCGCCGCTGGAGGCATCGCCCGCAGCCCCAACTACTTCCCTTCAAGCGAGCCCGGTCTCACTTTCCCGTCCTCCCTGCTTTTCACTTTATCTCCCCCAACATCTCTCGTTAAACCTGAGATTATCGATTCTGTGCCCTTCGCGACCTTTGCTGCACCCCATCCCTTAGGCACGACCCACACCCCGGCCCGGGCCTCTGGGTTTGAGCCTTCTCGCTTCCCGTGGCCACAGATCGGCCTGGGCCCCCACGAGATTCTCATTCTCTCCCCTTATCCTCCACGAGTACTGGTGTATATTGATCCACGCGGATCTTGTCGCACCGGTTTGGAGTAAAGGTCACACTTCCCTCAGCTCCAGCTGGCCGAGGCCTGCAGAAGCGTTACCCGGGTTTCCGAGTTAGTGTCATACTAGTCCCATAGATCCAGTTTGTTGAAGGCTGTCCTTTCTGACTGATTCTCCCTAGACTTTTTCATGTGGGCAGACCCGGATTTAATTCTGTTGTGCCTCTTACTATGTAGCTGTGACCTTGGGCGAAATCCTAGATAGTTTAGTCCCTGTAAAATCTGCTCAGTGTGAGAATTAAAGATAACATGCGTTTGAGTCTTCATAAATGCCTAACAAGTGTTAGCTGTCACTTGTCCTGCTGGAAAACACTGTTCTTGTGGCTGAAAAAAAAATAGTTGTATAAGAGACTGGAAGATCCCAATCCTTCCAACTCTTCAAGACCTAGAGTTTTGTTACCTCTTCTATAAAACGGGGGGTAATATTACTTGGCTGGTAACTAAAACCCCAGGTACTGAGGTCTATTTCAAGCTTAAAATTTAGTGAATGAGAAAATATGTTACAAACTGAAAGATTGAGGTGCACCCCAGAAGTGACCCTTTTTTCCTTCCTCCGCAGTTGGCATCGTTAGGAAAGTTGTCTTTTCTCCACACGTTTGACTAGGAAGGAGCTCTCTGGAGTCTGAGATGGTTCCTGACTCTGATTTCCAGTTTGATAATGAAATGATGGATAGTATAATACTTTACTAAAATACAAAATAAATATTATACTTCAGTATTATGTTGTTTACTGCAGTATCATACCCATTATTAAATTAGTCTTTAGGAAATTTATTTAGTTTATTTGCCTTTTAGGTTTTTTTAACCCTCAGTTTTTTGGAATTGTGCTGTGTTTGGTGACAAAGATTTTCAGGAGGGAGAGTTGAGCAATGCTTCTGTAGTAATCTGGGTTTTAGAGTCAACTGAATTCTATAGAGTCAACTTTGACCCTCTTCAGCTTTGTATTTGGGCTGTAGGATAAGGACAGGGCAGAGGAGGATCATTTTAAACTACTTTAATACAGAAGTAGAGGTTAGTTTTATAGTGATCTTTTCTGGGGTCTTGGCTTTAACCACTTATAATTATTGCTTTAGTCATCTTTGAGAATCAAGAGGATTTACCTTTCATTTGTAGACTGTGCACTTCATCTGGGTATTCTTGGATTAGTTCAGTTATTGTAACCCCATTTTCAGAGTAGGGGAAGGAGAATAGGCTCTCTCTGTATGGCTTCAGAGCCTATTCTGCTTTTAAGGTTTAAATCTTGGCTATGTGACCTTGATCTTAAAGCCCCCAAGCCTTATTTTTCTGATTTATAAAATGGGGATAGTAATTATTATTATTTAAGGATTGTTGTGAAAATTAAGTGATATAATGGCTATAAAACATTTAGCAAAGTGATTGCACTTAGACTCTCAAAAAATGTTAGTGCCCTCTCATCTAAGCTTTTAACCAACATACACAGTAAGAATATCTATCCCTGCAAAATTATTTATGATTAAAAAGTTGTAGCCACATCAATGTAGAAATGGAGAAGCATGAAAAATATTACTGTTAATTCATTAGTATTGAATAAAATCTGAGGAGATGCTAATCATTGCTCCAAGAGTCATCAGAGTGACTATTCAAGGTTTTTGTGTACTATTTTGCATAATAGTATGTTATTGAATCCTCATTTAAACATTAGTTTAAATTCACATACTGGAATTCACATAAGTTCACAATATACAATGATATGCAAGACTAGGATATTAACAGATAATCATACACTGAATTCTAAATATCTGAGATATAATTTTATCACTGGCAGAATGTCTGGTAAGGCGGCAAAAATATGTCTTTATATAGATATATACTAGGGTTATAGTACTGCTATATGTATCATATATTATTATATCATAATGGTATATATTATAGTTAACTTGCAGCCATCATCATTCATGTATGTTGTTCCTGGCACACTATGATCTACCTCTATAAAGTAAGAATAGAGTTCTTTTTTTTTTTTTTTTTATAAAGTAAGAATAGAGTTCTAATCAAATATGTGTCCTAACAAGTTCAGTTCTCATAAGGTATGTCACTCTCCACTACCACCTCCTGACTGTAAAAAAAAAATGACTCTACACTAACCAGCAGTATAGCTCCATTCCAGGTATTTGTCAGAGAAATAACCTTGAAGTCATGTTGCCCAGTGTTTACTTAAAAGCTTAGTTGAGGGAGAGAAACATTGTTAGTGAAGGCATGTCATTCCTTTGTATATTTATGAATTCCAAAATAGGGTGAATTGTCCCGAAGTATGCACAAAATGAAACATTGGAATGTAGAAAGAAAACAGTACAACTTCTGTTAATGTGTACTATTATTTTATCCTTTTAAGTTTTCTATTCTGTATATATCTTATAATATAAAAATAAATTAGTCTAGTTATATATATATAGTTATATGGAGAACACAGTTGAGTTTTGTGGAGTCAACATATGTACATATATATGTATATATGTATATAAATTATATGTATAGTGTATAAATACATACAATATATATGTAGGGGATGTATGCTCAAAAAAAAAAGGAGGAGGGACACCTGGGTGGCTCAGAGGTCGAGCATCTGCCTTTGTCTCAGGTTGTGATCCTGGGTCTGGAGATTGAGTCCCACATCGGGCTCCCTGCAAGGAACCTGCTTCTCAATGAGAGCCCGATGTGGGACTCAATCCTGACATTCCAGGACCATGCCCTGAGTTGAAGGCAGGTGCTCACCCACTGAGTCCTCCAGGTGCCCCTAAATAAATAAAATCTTAAAAAAAAAACAACTTTTTTTTTCTTTTTTTTAATGATAGAGTCCAATATTCAGAAGTAGTTAGGAGACCAAGAATCCAAAAACTATCCTACAGGTGGTCTAAAGATATAAACTTCCAGTTACAAAATAAATAAGTTTGGGGGATATAATGTACAATATGATGACTGTAGTTAACAATACCATACTATGTATTTGAAAGCTGCTAAGAGAGTACATCTTAAAAGTTCTTATGACCAGAAAAAAAAAATGAAGTGAGGCAACTGATGTTAACTGAATTTATTGTAGTAATAATTTTGTAGTTAAATATATATCAAATCATTATGTTGTACACCTTAAACTAATACAATGTTATATGTCAATTAGTGAATCTGGGGGAAATAAAATGATAATAAAAATAAATAAAAACTATCCTTCAACTAAGTCGGCCCAGAAAAGAGGTTTCTGAGCCATATCATTCTTTGTACCTCACCATTGCTTTGCTTTTCTTGAGTTACATTTTGGCTTAAGTGAGAACTTTTGAAAAAATAGTTCTGTGAAATCAGTTGCAGTGCTTAGTGTGCTGTTGCTGAGACTATCATTCTCTCTACATTACATGGTATTCTCCCTCTGAAGGATCACAGGAGTTACTTTAAGATCTTAATAGCAGTAACTCTTGTATTTCTCCTAGGTAAGAGAATTGTTTTTTCCCTTTTTATCTTAAACACCTAAAGAATATGTTTTAAAATATAAACAGGGCCACCTGTATGGCCCAGTTGGTTAAGTGTGTGACTCTTGATTTTGGCTCAGGTCATGATCTTAGGGTGGTGAGATCGAGCCCGGCATCCAGCTTCCATCGCTCCACCTGGAGTCTATCTAAGATTCTCTCCCTCTGCCCCTCCCCTCACTGGAGCTTGATAACTCTCTCTCTCTCTCTTTTTCTCTCTCTAAAATATAACATACTAAATGAACCCATGTTAGCAGTGTTCATAAGGGAATATCGTTAAGGGAAAATTCAGAGTTAAATACTAAGGGAAATAGTGTTATATGAGACAGTCTAATAAACCTTAGTTCACTGTACATATTATTTTATTACATGTAAATAAAGCCAAATGTAGATAAGTAAATAAACAGTGTAGATGCCCACAAAGTTATGAATTAACATAGTTCTTTAGCATTTCTGTTAGAACAGTTTATTTTCTTGCTTCAGAGATTATTTGAAGAATTTCAATGACAGTCTATGATAGATATATAGGTATTTTAGATATCTAGATTATATTACATATCATATCTAATATATATTGTGTTTATATATACATACCCTTAAAATTAAAGAATAAGAACCAAAGTGGAAAGTTGGGATTTTACGTACAACTGTGAGATACTGATGAAAAGTAAGATATCTTTAAACCAGTAGCTACCAAGAATGTTGAATTATTCAATATTTATTGAGGGCATACTGTGTATTAGATACTGTTCTGGCACTTGAAATGTTAGTGAATAAAATAAAAATCCCTACTCAGAGATTTTGTATTTTCAGAAGAGATCATAAAAGGAATATGATCCAGCTGTAGTTGTTAGTTTGATACTTTATATAACTTTTGTCCATTAACCTGATTTTAAACTAATTTTAAGAAATTAAGACTATTTATGCTTCACCTAGTTTAATTCAACAGATACACCAAAGGAGAAGCAAGCCCTAAGGAAGTTATAAATAATTTGACATTTCAAAGTCATTCAAGAATATTAATTTTGGTTTTAAGAGAGTATGAAAATGTTTAAGGTATGGTATGACATAGTAGAAAGAAGAGGAAGATCAGAGAGATCTATGTTCTTGTCCTTGCTCTATCTGGAACTACCTGAGGATAAGACAGACTACTTAACATCTAAGTGCCTTTCTTTTTCATCTGTTAAAATAAGGAAGCTTGGATTTTCCTTAAGGTCCTTTTCAGCTATAATAATCTTCAATTTGATATTTTTACTAGAGCTTTTCTTAGTTTTCAGAGTTTTTAAGAAACTCAGGTTTCATTGGGGAAAACTATGTAATTATTGTTAAGTTAGGATTTAGGTGTCTTAGTTTTTAATCCTTGCTGTGCTATGTATTTGATTCAGGTAATTCCACACTAGAGAAACAGTCTGAAAGGGGAAGTGAAAAGCATTCAATGAGAAACATTATTTTTCACATTGACTCATAGTAAGCATCTCAACACAATACTTGTGTGTGTGCTTGTTTGCATGTGTATAAAGTTATTTATTCTAAGAAGGAAATCCTTCCTAGGTAGAATCATACATACAATATATGTGCTGCTGAAGCGAGCACTGAATCATACATGCAATAAATGACATACTTCCTGGGTAGAATTTTTTTTTTCCCCTGGGTAGAATTTATATGATATTTCATGAACAGTAATTCCTCTCAGAAGGAAATTAGGAAGTAAATGTATATCATTATTTTATCAACAGGTTCATCAGAATTTTTCAAGACAACTAGATTTGTTAATTTGTTTGAAAATGTATGTTTCTTAAATATTTGTTTATGATATTCTCTTGCAGAATTTCTCAAATTCTGCTGTGAAAGTTTGAACCTTGAATCAACTTCACGTTTAAAATGAGACAAACCTGGGAAGCCTCAGTGGCTCAGCGATTGAGCGCCTGCCTTCGGCCCAAGGCATAATCCTGGAGTCCGTCCTGGATCGAGTCCCATAACTGGGCTCCCTGCTCAGCGGGAAGCCTGCTTCTCCCTCTCCCTCTGCCTGCCGTTCCCCCTGCTGTGCATATATATATATATATATTTTTTAATTCTTCTTTGATATTTCCAAATTGTCAGCATTTGAGGCCTTTTTTAACTTCCAAGAGTGGACTTCTAAGAAACAAGATTAAAATATGTTAATTAACTGTTAATTGTTTCTCTAAAAGAATGCACATTTATTAATTTTTTTAAATGGTTGTTGTTTTAAGCTACTAAGTTTGTTTGTTTGTTTGTTTATTTATTTATTTATTTATTTATGAAAGACACAGAGAGAGAGGCAGAGTCACTGGCAGAGGGAGAAGCAGGCTTCCTGCAAGGAACCTGATGCAGGACTCGATTTGAAATCCCAGGATCACGCCCTGAGTTGAAGGCAGACGCCTAACCACTGAGCCACCCAGGTGTCCCTTTTTATTTCTTTAAGATTTTATTTATTTATTCATGAGAGACACAGAGAGAGGGGGGCAGAGACATAGGCAGAGGGAGAAGCAGTCTCCATGCAGGGAGCCCGATGTGGCACTTGATCCCGAGACTTCAGGATCATGCCCTAAGCTGAAGGCAGATACTTAACTACTGAGCCACCCAGGCATCCCAGGAATGCACATTTATATTTGGTGGGGACACATTTCCCTCATCTTGGACTCTAAATTAAATTTAAGAGGTGATTTTTATTCAGTATATTTTTAGCCGTTCAAAGTTTCTACCCATTGAAATTTTTTACTCATTGTAATAAATGTTAGCTAGATACTCTGTTTATATTTCTGATTATCTTGATATTAAGGTATTCTAATCCATTCAGGTGTCGTAATTAGTTATCTCATTTTTTCTCTCTTTTATAAGAATAGCTGTGTCATTGTATAGAACTTGTTTTTACCATGTCTAGAAAGACAGTTGTCTTCTCATTATTTGATACTTATTTCCAAATACTTTGTTTTGTCAAAATTTTATGTTTTAGAAATGTTAAAGTAAGTTGAAATGTTTCCTCATTACCATTTCCACTATTGATTCCTGTTTTCAGGAAAACCACCTCTGTACCTGAATTCATACATGTCGAAATATACTTGACTTTTTTACTCTTAAGATAGAAAATGATTAGTAAGATAGAATGGAAAAGCAAACTAAAATAAGTTTTCTTTAAAATTTTTTGTTAGTCCATTGTATGATGACAGGTATTGCTAAGCTGCTGGGTTCCTTTTCTTAACAATGAAGAAAATTGTTTCTTTGCATTTATAGATTATTTGTGTCACTCTGATGCATCCTCAGATATCTCAGAAATATTAAAAATTTAGAATGTCTTGGGACGCCTGAGTAGCTCAATGATTGAGCATCTGCCTTGGCTCAGGTTGTGATCCTGGGGTCCTGGGATTGAGTCCTGCATCAGACTCCCTGCAGGGAGCCTGCTTCTCCCTCTACCTGTGTCTCTGCCTCTCTGTGTCTCTCGTGAATAAATAAATAAAATCTTCAAAAACAAATTTAGAATGTTTTATAATACATATTTTCTAATGATATTTTTAAATTCAGTGCTTAGCAGTTATTAAAATAATTGAAGGTTTGTTTTATAATTTAAAATTATTGGGCAGCCCCGATGGCATGGTGGTTTAACACCGCCTGCAGCCTGGGGTGTGATCCTGGAAACTCGGGA
Organism: Vulpes vulpes; assembly: GCF_048418805.1. NCBI lineage: Eukaryota > Metazoa > Chordata > Mammalia > Carnivora > Canidae > Vulpes > Vulpes vulpes. Next base: position 129,874,219 of record NC_132792.1, on the reverse strand, counting down.
TCGAGCCCCACATCCGGCTTCCTGCGTGGAGCCTGCTTCTCCCTATGCCTGTGTCTCTGCCTCTCTCTCTGTGTCTCTATGAATAAAAAAAATAAAAATAAAAAAAATAAAAAAAATTTAAAATTACTCACTAACTAAAATATTTATACCTCTCTTGGTCCAGGTTCTAGCAACCATAATTACATGTTTGTAGGGTTTTTTTTTTTTCTGTTTGGTTTGGTTGTAAGGGAAAGGAACAGGAAATATTTTTAAATTATCATTTGGCTTGAGGCAGTTGAGTAAATTAGTTACCAGGCAAACACTTACTGAAAAGCTCTACTGTTCATAAACTCTGAAGGATCAAATATTTAAGCTCATAAAGGAACCAGAACCTAGAGGCATTGTTCAGGAAACAATTTGGAGGATAGCAGAGGAGGAAGCATCAGTTTTGAAATAGGAAGAGAGAAGTTGGCTGAGAAGTTCAAAGCCAGAGACCAAAACAATGTGCTGACTTACCCTTGAGTGATGAAGCCACGCCTCCTGTAGGGATTAAAAAGTAAACTTAGTAATTGATACTGCATATGACCCAGAGACTTTGTATATGGCGAAGAAAAATAAGACAGGTGTGCTGTAATAGGAATCTCAGAAACTCAAGCTAAATAAAATAGACAGTTTGAAAAGATTGACCTATAAGATCGAGTGCGTTATGGCATCAGACTTAGAGGAAGGATTTTCAGGAGCCTGAGAGGAAAGTGTCATGGTCTAAGAGTGAAGTAACTAATAAGTGAAAATCTGGTACAGCCTTGATGTAAAGGGAACTTGATGTCCATGGAGATGAGTAAATAGCAGATTCTACCCTTCAGGATGAAGCAGTGTCAAGACATATCTGGTCAAACCAAAAATTTGCATATCTATGCTTAACACCTGTCCTGGACATAGTTAATTCAATTCAGTTCTGTTCACAAATATTATTTGTTAAGGAAAACTAAGAAACAGGCCTTGTCTTCATCTTGTCTAGTTCACGTGACAGATGCATAAATAAATCATTTTAATTGTTAAGCACAGAAAACAATAGACAATATACAGGCTGCTTTGGGTGTTTAGAGAAGGTGCATCTAATGTAACCTGGAGATGTTAAAGAAGGCTTCCTTGAGGAGATGAAATCTAAGATATGTTTTTGAAGGATATTAGGAGTTAGCCAGATGAAGGCAAGTCAGAATATTGGGATATTCTAAGTAAAAACTAAGATTTAGAGTCATTAAATGGCAGGAAACTTAGTTGCATGCTTGTCAATCCATCTAGGCTAGGGTTTCTTACCCTTGCTCTGTTGACATTTTGGGGGCTAGGTGATTACTTGTTGTGGGAGGCTGTCCTGTGCATTGTAGAATGTTTAACAGCCTGCCTGGCCTGTACCCAGCAGGCATCAGTAACAGCAGCAGCAGCACCACTGCAGTTGTGACAACTACAGATGTCTCCAGACATTACTAAATGTGCCCTAGGAGGCAGTATCACCTCTGGTGAGAACCAGTGGACCTGGTCTAAAATTTAATTAAATTAGGATTCGAAATTTATATTCTGGAACTCAGTGCATTCATGTTTTCTTTTTCTATTTCTTTAGCCCACTAAAAATTTCTTTTGAAATTCCAACCTAGTCTTAACCAAAGAAAGAACATTGTTTCCGTATCTTGTTCAAGATATAGAAGAGGGGATTGTTATATGGCTAGAGTTCTGAGTGTAATGTTTGCTCTGATCAGTACAGTACAAAGCTTAGAACTGGATAAAAGATAAGTTCAGTAACCCAGAAACTGAGTATATAGAGATTTTTACTCAGTTATAAGAATGTCAAAATTTAGAACTCCTAAATAGCTTTAATTCTCCCAGGAGCGGTTTCAGCACTGTGTCCACTTTTGCACTACAACTTAAAATATTGAAAAACTTGAAAGTACATGGGAAGATGACTAGCTGTCCCATCTATGTGAGAAAATGTTTAGCATTATAATTGTTTTGGCTCACAAGGAAAGAGAGTCTATGCCATGATCTTCTAGAGTTTGAAGATTGAGAAAATATGACAGATTGCAGTATAACTTTAGGGTTAGGTTTAAATATTCTAGAAAATCAGCAAACTTACTTAAAAACTCTTTTTTGACTATAAGCCAGACTTTCAATATTTAAGTGTCAGACTGATAAAAATTCTGATTTTAAAGGATTTTTCAATTGTTTGCCTATGTATATACACACACATACTTATATACTTGTGTACATATTTATATATCACAGTTTAAGTCAAAACTCCAGTTAATATAAACTGCTTCCAACTGTGCTGGCTAACTCTTATTTTTATTCAACATTAAGTGGTAGGGCTGCAAGTATGAATACTTTTTAGCCACTAGCTTCAAGGAGGTAATAATTTTGATAGGTAAATGGATATACAACTAACTATAGTCGATTATTTACATTATAGTAGATTTTTAGATCTCTGTATAAAAATCACATTTATGATTAATGTGATTAATTAATGAATTTAGTAGCTGTAAGAACAATGTGAATTAGTTTGGAGGGATAAAAAATATCAATGACTAAGTTGAGTTGTAGAAGATAGTCCAAAATGTGTAACATTGCCATCACTTAATGCTAAAGGCAGGCAATAATTTGTGTGATACTTTGGTAGAACTACTTAATAAGCAAAAGTTATAGAGAAAGCAGATGCCATTTTTACATTTTTCAAATTTCTCTCCTTAGGGTTAAGATTAACCAATTAGTTTCCTAAGTTTTTATTTTTTTATTTTTAAAGATTTTGTTTATTCATGAGAGACAGAGAGAGAGAGAGAGAGAGAGAGAGAGAGGCAGAGGGAGAAGCAGGCTCCATGCCTCCATGCAGGGAGTCTGATGTGGGACTCAATCCCGGGACTCTAGGATCACGAACTGAGCCAAAGGCAGACGCTTAACCGCTAAGCCACCCAGGCATTCCAGTTTTTGTTTTTTTCATGTAATCTCTACACCCAATGTGGGGCTCAAACTTAAAACCCTGATATCAAGAGTCACGTGCTCTACTGACTAAGCCAGCCAGGTGCCCCATACCGACCCCCTTGATAGTAGTTCAGCCAAAATGCAACCCCTAAAAGAGTGTTATCATTGAGTTCATTTTTACTTTGAGATGATGATATTACCTACTGTGAAACTAGTGCAGCATTGATATAAGCATGTTAAAACTAAGTTTTCCTAAAATGTTAGCCTTCAGTTGTGACTTTAGTTGAACAGTATTCTTGTGCTTAGTTAATAAAAGCCAGCCCTGTATTCATTTACCAGCATATCCCCAGGGCTAGGTACATTGTAAAGCATGCAGTAATTATTATGGGTGAATGAATAGTCTTATCTGCAATAAATTAAACCCAGAACTACAACTAGGTCTTCATTTAAATCATTACCTTTTCAACTTCACTTTATTTTGTTTTGTGTCTAAATAATAGGTTTAAGTCAGTTTTATCTTTTAAATATTATGTACACATATTGAACAAAAATACTCCTTTTCATTAATGACTGTGAACACTTGCTCACCTACTAGGGGGAAAATGGATAAATGCATCTTTATCTGCTGGTAGTATTGAGAAATATTAATTGGGAAAAAAAGAGAAATATTAATTGGGGATAGAGGAAGAGAAGTAAAATGTATTATGCTTAGATAATGATGCCATTTTAGATATGATTTTGATGATCCATAAAAACAAATGATTTATTCCTTCAAAGCAAAGTAGAATACTAAGGCAGCAATAATAGTCATGAATATATTTTAAAACTTTTGAATTTGCTAATAAATTAGTTTTCTTATATAAAGTTGTTTAATTTGTGTGTTAAGAAATAAATGGATTTGTTGACCCAGTGTGTGAGAGAATACTCACCATGTTAAGTACTCTGATATATGTTGGATTTAGCATGCTTAGTTATATTTTAAATTATCATGGACCAAAATCTGTTTCTTTCCTGTCCCTGTAGCTTCTTGAAAGTTAAATGAGATATATGATTTGGAAGAGTTAAAAGTGGGCAGGTACGTAGTTAAAGAGCTAGAAGGCTTCGTTCCAGTCACAGTTCTGCTGCTTACTGGCTGCCTACCTGTACTAGGTCATGGATCTGCTCTGAGCCTCACTAGTAAACTGAAGGATTTAGGTTACGTGAACGGAGGTTTCTTCTAGCTTTGAAACTTCCTATTTCTCAAATTCTACATTATCTAAGAACCTAGAATTGTTTACTTTTTTCTTTTCTTTTTTTAAGATTTTATTTATTTATTCATGACATGAGTCATGAGACATGACATTTATTCATGAGACAGAGAAAGAGAGAGAGGCAGAGACACAGGCAGAGGGAGAAGCAGGCTCCATGCAGGGACCCTGACGTGGGACTCGATCCCTGGACTCCAGTATCACACCCTGGGCCTGGGCCAAAGGCAGGCGCTAAACCAGTGAGCCACCCAGGGATCCCCACCCCACCCCAGAATTGTTTTCAATGCTACCAACATTTATTTAACATTTTGCAAAAGGCCAATGGATACCAGACTATCTAAAGTAAAAACCCTGCTGTTACAGAGCTTATAGATCTTAGTCTTTCCCCTTTCTCATGTGAACCTTAAAATTAGGCTCATTTTTTACTCACACCTGGGTGGCTCAGTTAGTTAAGCACCTGCCTTCTGCCCAGGTCGACCCCGAAGGCCAGGCTCCCTGCTCAGCATGGAGTCAGCTTCTCCCTCTGCCCCTCCCCCTGCGCACTCTCTCTCCCCCTCTCAAATAATAAATAAAATCTTTTTTAAAAATTTTGTTTTACTAGAAGTATAGACTCTTTATAGGAGCTTTTACTATCATACACATGGCAACAGGTCATTTATAATAAGAAATATTAATAGAATTAGTGAATAATAGCTACTGAGGCTCATCTCACAAATCTCTAGTTTCTAATTTCTCCAACTTGGAGGTTATCCTTGAGTGAACTAACATTCGATTTCATGTTCAAGGCAAAGCTTTGGAAAATGGTTGCCAAACTATCTCCCTTATGCTTTAGATCATTTTTAACAAGTCACAAAACCACAAGTAATTGACAAGGAAATCAAAACAACTTGTATGTAAGGTTGGTACTATGGTGACTTTCTAATGTTAATACATAGAATGCAGAAAGCATAGTACAAATGACTAGGAATAGATTGCTAAATTTTGAGGATTTTGAAATGTGATGATGGCTGAAAAAAGACATAGAAAACCATTGAAGACCCTTAAAGATAGAGAACAAACTGAGGGTTATGGAGGGCAGTAGATGGGCGATGGGCTAGATGGGTCATGAGTATTAGGAGGGCACTTGCTATGATGAGCACTGGGTATTGTATGTGAGTGATGAATCACTGAATTCTATTCATGAAACCAGTATTGCACTGTATGTTAACTAGAATTTAAATTAAAAATTTGAGGGAAAAAAAGATATAAAATAGTTGGTTTATTTCTAAATTTTTCTCCCTTTTTTCTTCAGGTCCCAAAACAGTTTTTTTCTGGGCTCCAATTATGAAATGGGTAAGTCTTGAGTTTTTGCAGGCACTACTGAAAAAAATATTCTTTAAAAGGAACTTATTGGGGGGCCTGGGTGGCTCATTTGGTTGAGAGGCTAGGCTGCCTTTGTCTCTAGTCAAGACTAGCGTCCTGGGTTTGAGCCCCCCTCTCCCTCAGCAGGGTGCCTGCTTCTCCCTCTCCCTCTGCCCCTCCCCTTGGCTATGCTCTGTGTCTTTCAGATAAATAAAATCTTTTTTAAAAGTAAATAAATATCTGCAAAAAAAAAAAGGTAAATATCTAATTTAAAGTAACTTTTATGATGTATGTACTTTTAAAAGTATTCATTGCCTGGAGATGATTTCATGCAAATAATTTCAGACGTGTCATTTTTACTGTGTAAAGCACACTACCTAGTTGTAGAGTTGTTCTAAACTCCTTAGATAAAAGGCCTTCTAGGAACATTATTGTTATCAAAAAGCTTGTAATTGGGGCACCTGTGTTGCTGTCAGTAAAGAAGCATCTGCCTTCAGCCCAGGTCATGATCCCAGGGTCCTGGAATTGAGGCCCATGTCAGCTCCCTACTAAGTGGAAAGTCGACTTCTCCTCTCCCTTTGCCCCTCCCCCCTCTCATTTTCTCTGTCTCAAATAGATCAATAAAATCTTAAAAAAAAAAAAAAAAGCTTGTAATTGTGGACCCTTGAAACTTCATTCTAAGATTTTATGACTAAGTAAAACATTAAACTAATTAGAAACTCCCCCCAGTTTAACTTTTATTATTAATTTAGTACATGAACTGAAGATACCAACACGAAAATACATACAGACAAGGAAAGTTAGTCTCAAAAAAATAGAAAAGATCATCCAAGGGTGTATATTAACATTTGGTAAATGGTAGAATCTAGGACTTCTGATCCTAGATCAGAAGCACTCCAAGACCAGTGCTTTTTAACTTACGTCAGAGTTTCCATTCCTGAAGTTCTCATTTAGCTGAAAAGAGATAATTGTAGAGATAATAAAACATCATTGATTTTATGTTGAAAGGGCCAGTTTTGGCCTATAGCAGTGCTTCTCAAAGTGTCATCCTAGACCTGCTGCATTTTCATTGCCCAGGAATTTATTAGAAATGCAGATTTTTGGGCTCCATCTCAGTTTTACTAAATCTGAAACTCTGAGGATGGAACCTAGTAATCTGTGTTCTGATAAGCCCTCCTGGTGATTCTGATGCCTTCTAAAATTTGGAAAATACTGGTCTGTGGCCTTTTTTTTTTTTTATTGTGTAAATTACACATAAAATTTACCATGTTAACCATTTTTTTTTTTGTTTAAGTACGTCACATTTTGTGCAACCAATCTCCAGAACTCCTTTTATCCTGCAACACTAAAATTCTGTACCAGTTAAACTACTCATTTCCCTCCCCCCAGCCTTTGGCAACCACCATTCTACCTTCTGTCTCAATGAATTTTACTACTCTAGGTACCCCAAATAGGTGGAATTGTACAGTGTTTGTCTTTCTGTGTTTGTCTCACTTAGCACAGTGTACTCTGGTTTATTATCCATGTTGTAACATGTGTCAAACTTTTAGTATGAATAGTATTCCATTGTATAGATGCCACATTTTGCATATCCATTCATTTGTTGATGGACTCTTGAAGTGCTTCCACCTATTGGCATTTGTGAATAATGCTGCTGTAAGTAATGGCATACATCTATTCCAGTCCCTGCTTTCTGTTCTTTGGGGCATATACCTGGAGGTGGAATTGTTGGATCAGTATTATTTTGAGCAACTGCCCTACTATATTCCACCGTGGCTGCACAGTTTTACATTCCCACCAGCAATTCACAAGGATTCCAATTTCTCCACATTGCCTGCCAATACTTGTTACTTTTGTTGTTGTTGTTGTTTTGTAATAGCCATCTTAATGGGTGTGAAGTGGTAGCTCGTTGTGGTTTTGATTTACATTTTCTAATGTGATTAGTTATACTGAGAATCTTTTCATGTGCTTATTGACCATTGTATATCTTTGGAGAAATGTCTTTTCAAACCCTTTGTCCATTTTTTAATCAAGTTGTTTGTTATTGAGTTGTAGGCTATTTTAATTTTCATAAATGCACCATTTAAAATTGTTAGAACAGTTTCAGAAACTCAGTTGTAAATCTAAGTAGTTGAGAATGTCAGAATTTACTGTCCGCCAATCTTAAGACCTTAGGCAAGTTAAATCTGCCATTTTGTCTCCTTAACTGTAAAATGACTAGAGTAGATTAGTGGTTGGGAGCTGCCTTTTACAGAGAACTGAAGAGTAGTTCTTTTTATTATTATTATTATTTATATTGTTAAAAATCAGAATTCAACCAAGTGAATTTGAAGATCTAATTGGCTGCATTAAATGATTCATGAGTGGGACAGCATCCCATTTAGCAAGTAAAGGGGAGCTCCCAAGGGCTACAGAAAGAGAATTTTTAAAGGTAGGACAAGGAAATTATAAACTTTTAGAAAAGAGGATTATTTCCAGGTGAGGTCACCTTCATTTAGAGACCCAAAAAAAGAATCTTAGTAGGTGAATTATCTCATCTTTCTTTGGGAGTTGGGGAGAGGACCCATGTGACAAGATTACCTCATTGGTGCTGACCAGAACATTCCTAACTGGTTAAGACTACATTTCAAGGGGAGGTTGAAAGTGCAATTACATTAGGTATTGGTGATTTGGCCTAAGTGATGCCACTTTGGGCCTGTGGGTTTCTTTTAACAATATATTGAGAAAAGGTCCCATCAGTTAAAAAAAAGAAGAAGAAGAAATTTCAACATATTCATGTTTAATGGTTATGCTCACTCAAAACATTCAACACTAGTTTTAGTTTGGTGTGACAGTACTACAACTATGTTTAGAACTACTATGTAGTATATTGAAGTAGGGGGAAATAGTACTGCTTTTTATCACTCATGTCTTTAAAGTTCTTTTCAGAATAAGTGTCAATCATTTATGGTGATTGTAAATAATGGTGCCCTTAACTTCATGTGTTTCCCTGGCATTTCATTCTGATTTTTTTCTTGACGTGGTGAGCAATTAGTAAGTAGTGTTCACTCACTTTCAATTACTAAAGACAAGAATTATGTACATTTACTAATGTTTTTCCCACAATAAATATCATTTTTTCTACTCCTCATGGGACTTAGTTAAACAGACATTTGATTTATGTCTTTGTTGCTCTGTAATTGAATGAGATTCATCATGGTAACTGTACACTAAATTCCATCATTACATTGTAATTCTACATTTATTCCCAGGAGTGGGAATTGAAGTTTGGTAATCTACCTCCATATATGTCTATACCCCACAGCTGAAACCTGTTCACTCGTGTTTTACCATTCCTGTTTGGTAGAAGAACTCTATGAATATGGAGACTCTTCACAAGAGGCCCAGAACAAGAATTCTAAGGTCCAAACTGAGTTTTAGCATAGACTTTTATAGCAGATTTGTCTTGTAAGCTGTCTTACCTATATTTGTAAACATTATACAGTCACATGAATTACTTTCTTTATATAATGGGATTCAGAATCATAAAGGATATGATTGAAATCATTCTACAGTAACTGTCACACTTGATCTTAGCCAAAAGGCCAAGAAGCAATTATAGTAACCATTAAAGATAAAATTCATTTTTATTACTCATTCAACTTTACACATAATTTTGTGTTTAGTTTGAATAAATATGTTTATATATTAATTCTCGTGGCTAGAATGGAATTTCAGACAGTTTTTAAATGGTAATAGAGATTGTAGCAATCTAGTTATTGTGAGATGACAAAATACGCAACAAAGAATACCAGCAGAGAAAGGAAAATTACTACTTCAGTAGCTCCTTAACATAATTTTTATAAACTGTGCAAATGTTTAACGTAAATGGTGATAACTACAGAGCAGAAATGAAGCAGTTGAGGATGGGACAAATTAAAGTCAGTGGGAAAGGTTAAAAAAAAAAAACCACTTGAAATTTTTGGTGCCTAACACTAATGGTCCATCTGTAGAAAACTCCATTAGTATGATGTATGAATGTCTTTTTTTTTTAATGTTTAAAATGTGTTGTCTACTTATTAATTTAATTAAAATGCAGGGACACCTGGGTGGCTCAGTCTGTTAAGCGTCTGTTTTCAGCTCAGGTCATGATCCCAGGGTCCTGGGATCAAGCCCCACGTTGGGCTCTCTGCACAGCAGAGAGTCTGCTTCTCCCTCTCACTCACCCTGTGTGTTCTCCTTCTCTCTCTCAAATAAATAAATGAAATCTTTAAAAAATAATAATTTAAATAAAATGTAGATCAAAGCAAAAATAAACATCTAACTAAAACTAGTGTGATTTTTTTTAAATAATGGAAAATATATTATTATTTTCTTCCTCTTCTCTGTGTCAGCAATGAAAGTTATATAGTAATTATATGTCTATAAAATATAATTGCTTAACTATTGTTTATAGCACTATTATTATTATAAGAGTAAGAATGACTTACTCTATTTATAATAAATTAGGGGGTTCTCTTTGACCTCAAATTTGCCACAACTTAGAAGTTTACTGATTTTATCAATAGCTTTGGTGTTTTTTTTATCTGGCCCTCCAGTATTTTGAAACACTGACAGTATGATATACTCATAAGTGCCTTGTTGGTTATCTGTCTCCTTTAAAAACATCTATTTTAAGTTCATGTTGAAATCATACATAATCTTCTGATGACAGCACAGCAGTAGAAACTGTGCCTTGTTCTCTGGTGAGGAGACTACTTTTGTTTGTTATGTATTTATGTACATATTATTCCAGACCAATTGATAATAATTCATGTACAGTAGTCTATCCATGACACGTGACAGTTGCTGCTCCAAGCCACATATGTTTTATATTAAGAATTTAAGACTATACTTGTTCAGACATTTAACTGTACCGGATTCCTTCTTAGCCACTTAATTAGCTACTTTATTAATTATTTGGTTGAAACCAAATAATTAATCATTGAGGTCAAAGTGGATAATTCTAAAAAACAAAACAGATAATCCTTACATACTTTAAATATTTTATTTTAACTTAATATATATTCATTTGCCAATCATCTATAAGACTAAGGCTTTTATTGGTGTAAGGATTCTTTCAAGTTCCACATTTCCTACTTTGGATGAATTATTCTACAGTGCATTCTGTGTAATTTTCACTTTAGGGGTGCCTGGCTGGCTTAGTCAGTAGAGCATGTGATTCTTAAACTCAGGGTCATAAGTTTGAGTCTCAGGTTTGGGGTAGAGATTACTTTAAAAAAAATTTTTTTTTTTTTTTACTTTCCACTTTAGTTTTGTTTGAAACACAGCAATTTCATAGATAATTTCACAATAGTGTAAGAGCAGAAATTTGCTAGATTTTTATGGCTTTCCCACCCAGTCTTTTTATATCTGTCTCGTTCACATAAATTTGACAGCAGGCTATAACAACTTGCCTTTATTCAATCTTTCCAAAGCAGTCACTTTAATTTTCATAGAAATGACAACCCTCTTTTGTGTTTCACCTATTTACCTAATTGTTCATTAAGTTACTACATTAGGTTTAAGGACAGAGTTGATAAGAATTCACCTCAACTAGTGAGAGCAAAAATTTGTAAATACAGAATAAAATGAAGAGCCATGGGTATTCAGCATGCCTCAGGCATCTGTTAACTTGTTTACAGAGGAATAGAGATCTTTGGCTAACCTGGGAAACTATTATGTGAAGGTCAAAGAGCTTCCTTTATTTTTGTTCATAGTCTTTTTGCACAGTTACACTCAACTCTCAAACAATATACCATTTTGTATAGCTCATTTTTGTGTTTTTTCTTCAATTTAGGAATAAATCAAACTATTTCAAGATTATCCATGCAGATTTTTAATACCTATTTCTTTTTCAGCTGGAATTATTTATAGATTAATTTATGGTTTAGAATCTTGGGTGCCTGGGTGGCTCAGTGGTTGAGCATCTGCCTTTGGCTCAGGTAGTGATCCCGGGGTCCCAGGATCCAGTCCCACTTTGGGCTCCCTGCAGGGAGCCTGCTTCTCCCTCTGCCTGCATCTCCACCTCTCTGTCTCTAGTAAATAAATAAAAATCTTTAAGAAACAAATGGCTTAGAATCTTGAGGATCGGGTGTTTGGGTGACTCAGTTGGTTAACGGTCTTCCTGAGCTCAGATCATGATCCCAGAGTCCTGGAATCAAGTCCCACATCCGGCTTCCTGCCCTGTGGGGAGCATGCTTCTCCATTTCCTGTTCCCCCTTCTTAACTGGCTCTCTCTCATTCATAAATAAATAAATAAATAAATAAATATCTTTTTAAATATCTTGAGGGCTTTGCTATCTCTAAGCATTTGAAATTGGAATATTCTAAACTGGTATCTCATTTTTTTTAACATTCCTCTAAAAGTGTCATAAGACTTTTTTTTTTTTTTTTTAGTAAATGAGAAAATACTGAAGAAAAGAAACAAACACAATGTTTTATACTATCTGGAGAATACCTACCCAACCCGATGGAGATAAAAAGATGCCAAAGAGGATTACAGGGAACCTGGGTAGCTCAGTCAGTTGAGCAGCCCTAACTCTTGATTTTGTTTGAGGTCATAGTCTTGGGGTCCTGGGATCCAGTCTGCGCCAGGCTCCATGGGAGTCCACTTGAGGATTCTCTCTCCCTCTGCCTCTGTCTCTTCCCTGTTTGTATGCGTAGGTGCATGCACGTTCTCTTTCTCAAATAAATAGATCTTTTAAAAAAACTGAAGGGCACCTGTGTGACTCAGTCAGTTAAGCATCTTGCCTTCAACTCAGGTCACGATCCTAGGGTCCTGGGATCAAACCCCACATCAGGCTCATGCTCTTTGGGCAGCCTGCTTCTCTTCCCTCTGTGTCCACCCCCCACCTCCCTGCTTGTGCATTCTCTCTCTCTCTCTCAAATATACATACTAAGCATACTGTTGTGATAGTTGTTGTGGATCAGTACTTGCTTTGTATGTTAGAGTATTTTATATAATCTTATTACTTATTCTAAACACTCTCTGAATAGACTCTATATAGTTCTATCATTTGAATAAAGTTCATAATAAAGTTGAAAAGGAACACAGGCCATCTGCCTCCTATCCTGAGACTAATAATGCAGGAAAAGACAGAAAACTAATATTCCTTTTTCTCTGTTGCTCTACAGACATAAGCTACTATTTGTTCTTGTTAATATTTTCTAGACACTGTGCTAAATACTTTTAAGACATATCTCATTTAGTCATACATTACTTTTGCAGGGATAGCTATTAATATTCTCATTTTACACATGGGGAATTTAAAGCAAAGTGTTAATGTAATCTGACCAAAGTCACCCAGCTAGTAAATGACAGAGATTAGATTTGGTGAGATTTTCTAAGGTAATTTACATAAGGGTAGAGTGATATAGAAATAGAAAAGAGTTTTTTAGAAACATGAGAAAAGAGCTGAAGACCTTCATGGAAGAGAACAATTATTAACAAGTCCCAGAAAACTAAAGTGTATACTGTGAGCATAAACAAAATCATGACCACTGACTTCTTCCCCCAAAAAAGTTAGAATGTAGCCTATAGTGTTCATAGATCTATCCAACAAGCTGCAGTGTAATAGTAGATTACCCAGTAGAGTAATAGTAGACATCAGTCCCTTTCATCCCTTCCCAATGGCAGTATATTACCCTCAGAAGCAGAACAAATATGAAATGGAGGAAACGCATATTGGGACCTGGAAGAAGAATCTAGGAGAGATAATCAAGGAAGTATTTGGGAGAAAAAAAATCACAGGACTGTGGGTGAAAGTTAACAGTGGCAAAGAAAGAGGCAAAATAGTGTTAGCCATGATTTGCTTCTGATTATACTCCTCTGTGTAACCATTTCCCCCTTTTAAAATCAGAATCATTGCTTTCTTGTACTGCTGACTTTATTAAATCAAAACCCCCTTTGTATTCAGTTTAAATTTGTGTATAAATTCACAAGTATATCTATGTTCTACATAGGAGCAGAACCCTTTGCTGATTTATATTTTCCATGTCCGAACATCTTTTAGAAATCCAGTGAGACCTAAAAATAATTACTTAAAAACATATTCTCTAATGACATTTAGAATTTGATTTAATAAAATATTTAAAGGGAAAAAGAAAGGGAAGAGAGGAGATGAAACAAATGTGGCAAAATTTCAATAATTAACTCTGGGTGATGGGCTTGTAAGCATTCTTTGTACTCGTCTCTTATTTGGATATGCTTGAATTTTTCATCAATAAAAATCATTTTATTACATACTCTCATCTCTACAATAGAAAAGCATAACTAATACTCTAGTGAAGGAAGACTCATTACTAAATTTTCTGAGTGATACTAATGGCAAGGGCATCAGTAGGGGGGTTATATAACAGTGTTAAAAACACCGCAGAGATGGGGCACTTGGATGGCTCAATTGGTTTAAGCATCTGCCTTCTCTCAGGTCATGATCCCAAGGCCCTGGGATGGAGCCCTAAGGCTGGGCTTCCTGCTCAGAGGGGAGTCTGCTTTTTCCTCCCCCTGCACCTGTGCACTTTGTCTTCTTCCCTCTCAAATAAATGAAATTTTTTTTAAGATTTTATTTATTCATAAGAGACACAGAGAGAGGCAGAGACACGGGTAGAGAGAGAAGCAGGCTCCATGCAGAGAGCCCAATGTGGGACTGGATCCCGGGACTCCAGGGTCACGCCCCAAGCCAAAGGCAGACACTTATCCACTGAACCACCCAGGCGTCCCTAAATAAAATCTTAAAAAAAAAAAAAAAAAAAAAAAACACAGCAGAGAATAACCTTGTGTACTTTGACATTAAAGAAAAATGTGACCCCAAAACTAAAATTGTAACAGTTTTTCTGAGACTTCCACTTTTGTTTCTAAAGATTTATTTACCTCTTTCAGAGAAAGAGCGCACTGGAGAACTTGAGGGGGTGGGTGGCAGAAGAAGGAAAGAGAAATTCAAGCAGAGTCCACTCTGAGCACGTAGCCTGACATGGGGCTTGATCCTGCTACCATGAGATCATGACCTGAGTGAAAACTAAGAGTCACTTTACCAACTGAGCCACCCAAATGTCCCTGATACTTCTACTTTTAAAAAAGAATGTTGACAAAAACATGAAAGGAGGAATCTATACAGATTACCTTAAGGAGCTTTTAGGCATCCTCCACACCAGTGGTTTCCAGCATATATAAAGAATATATAATTTCATAAGTAAAAAGTACTATTTGTTAGAATACATACACACTACTGATTTTCAAGTATATGAAGCTATTTGATGTGGTTAATAAAACACAAATTCAAAAAGCATTCCTGAATTCTTTATAGTTTTTCATGATGATATGTATATATTTGCTTAATGCACTGATACTAAAATTACAGCAGCTGTCATATGGAAATCTCAAATAGTTTTATGTTTTATGTAAAATTAGGAATTAGGGACGCCTGGGTGGCTCAATGGTTAAGTGCCTGCCTTCAGCCCAGGGAATGATCCTGCGGTCCCAGGATCGAGTCCCACATCGGGCTCCCTGCATGGAGCCTCCTTCTCTCTCTGCTTGTGTCTCTGCCTCTCTGTGTCTATCATGTATAAATAAAATATTTAAATAAATAAATAAATAAATAGATAGATAGATTGATAAATAAATAAATAGAATTAAGAATTATTACTGCACTCTCATGGTACCTCTTCTCTTTCTGTGTATTGACGTGTATTTCTAGGGGTTGGTGTGTGCCGGATTGGCTGACATGGCCAGACCTGCAGAGAAACTCAGCACAGCTCAATCTGCTGTTTTGATGGCCACAGGTAAGTTAAATATTTTCTGTATTCCATGTAGGACATGTGATATATTTATTTTGTTTTACATCAATTTATTTAATAGCTTAAAGTTTTAAGCACATATACACACTCAAACATACACACACATACCAAGAAATTAACGGTTTACTCTGGGAAATTATTATACATGGAGAAGGCAGAAGAGAATTACTATGAATAAGTACCTGCATGGATTTTTGTTTTTTAAGTTTTTGCCATGAACCTATTTTATAAGTAGGAAAAAGTTAATAAACATTTGCTCTGTAAATATTCCCTGTTGATGTAAGAATTAAATATTTTGTGTAACACTGAATCATAACAACTTTATGAAAGACTCAAAGTACAGCATTTCTTTTTCCTTTATCCTACATTATGTTATCATGGTCTTATGTATAATTATCTTACTCTAATATTGAATGTTCAAAAGATATTGCGGCAGTACGCATGCTTTTTAAAAAATATTTTGTAAAAAAAAAAAAATAAAATAAAAATAAAAAAAATAAAAAATAAAAAATATTTTGTTTCTGTGGCACCTGGGTGGCTCAGCAGTTGAGCACCTGCCTTCGGCTCAGGGCGTGATCCCAGGGTCTGGGATCGAGTCCCACCCACATCAGGCTCCTTGTGGGGAGCCTGCTTCTCCCTCTACCTGTGTCTCTGCCTGTCTCTCTGTGTCTCTCATGAATAAATAAGTAAAATCTTCTAAAATAAATAAAAACAAAAACTTTTAAAAATTAAACAAATATTTTGTTTCAACAGGGTTTATTTGGTCAAGATACTCACTTGTAATTATTCCCAAAAACTGGAGTCTGTTTGCTGTT
This sequence comes from Vulpes vulpes, assembly GCF_048418805.1. NCBI lineage: Eukaryota > Metazoa > Chordata > Mammalia > Carnivora > Canidae > Vulpes > Vulpes vulpes. The sequence continues at coordinate 129,858,057 of NC_132792.1, read as the reverse complement.
AATTTCTTTGTGGGTGCAGCAGGAGCTTCTCAGCTCTTCCGTATCTGGAGGTAAGCCTATCAAAGGTGTTAAAAAGAAAAATCTGCCTCAGAAGCCACCCAGATGGCAATGCCTTTTTTTTTTTTTTAGATTCATGTATAATGATAAGATGGGATATGCCTAAAGCAGAAATTTATAGAAAAGTCAAGGGGTTTAAGTTAAGAGTGTTGAGCAATATGTTTGCTATCTAGGTTTTAAATCTGTCTGTGTATTATATCTAGATATGTAGCCCTTTCATAGAATCTTCTAAGACAACATACACAACTTATGAAATATTAAGTAATTTCCTCCATGAATCTTTTATCATTATACATAATAAAATGGGACCTAAATGTGTATGGTTATGTGGTATTGGAAATGATCTTTAGAGTAAGCTGCTGGTCCTGTCAGAAAGTGTTCCAGGAACATTTGGAAGTTTTTAAAACTGTTTATAGGGCATCCCTCATTTTATTTCATTTCACTCCATTGTTCTTCATAGATATTGCACATTTTCACAAATTGAGGGTTTGTGGCAACCCTGCACCTAGCAAGTATCGACACCATTTCCCCAATAGCATTTGCTCCCTTTATGTCTGTTGTGTGTCACATTTTGGTAATTCTCACAATATTTCAAAAATTATTTTAAAAAAAATTTTTTACATTTGTTTTTATTTAAGTTCGATTTGCCAACGTATAGTAACACCCAGTATTCATCCCATCAAGTGCCCTCCTCAGTGCACTCCAATCCCCACCCACCTCCCCTTCTGCAACCCTTTGTTTCCCAGAGTTAGGAGTCTCTCATGGTTTGTCTCCCTCTCTAATTTTTCCCACTCAGTTTCCCTCCTTTTCCTTATAATCCCTTTCACTATTTCTTATATTCTGCATATGAGTGAAGCCATATGATGATTGTCCTCTGATTGACTTATTTCACTCAGCATAATACCCTCCAGTTCCATGCATGTCGAAGCAAATGGTGGGTATTCATCCTTTCTGATGGCTGAGTAGTATTCATTATAATATTTGTTATAGATGATTTATGATCACTGATCTTTGATGTTACCACTGTCATTGTTTGGGGTGGGCACCACAAACCATGCCCCCCATAAGACAGTGAGTGAGCTTAACTGATAAATGTGTGTGTTCTGACTGTGCCACCGACCAGCCATTCCCCATCTCTCTCCCTCCTCAGATCTCCCTATTCCCTGAGATGCAGTAATACTAAAAATAGGCCAATTAATAAGCCTGCAGTATGCCTCTAAGAGTTCAATTGAAAGGAAAGAGTTGTACATCTCTCACTTTAAAACAAAAGCTAGAAATAAGTTTAGTGAGGAAGGCATGTTGAAAGCCAACAAGACAGGCCAAAAGGTGGCCTCTCGTGCTGAACATTTAAGTTGTGAATGCAAAGGAACATTCTGGAAGGAAATTAAAATGCTACTCTAGTGAATATATGATTGATAAGAAAGTGAATGGCCTATCACTGATCTGGAGAAAGTGTTAGTGATCTGGATGGAAGATCAAACAACCACAACATTCCCTTAAGCCTAAACCCAATCCAAAGTAATATCCTCACTCTCTTCAATTCTGTGAAACTCAGAGAGATGAAGAGGCTGCAGAAGAAAAATCTGAAGCCAATAGAGATTGGTTCATGTGTTTCAAGGAAAAGCCATCTCCATAACACACAAGTACAAAGTGAAACAGCAAGTGCTGATGTAGAAGCTGCAGCAAATTATCCAGAAGATTTACCAGATTAAGTAATGAAGGTAGCTACAGCAAACAACAAATCTTCAGTGTAGGTGAAACAACTTTATATTGGAAGAAGATGCCATCCAGGACTTTCATAGTTAGAAGTCAATACCTGGCTTTAAGGCTTTGAAGGACAGTCTGACTCTCTTGCTAGGGGCTGATGCAGCTGATGACTTGAAGTTAAAGCCAGTGCTCATTTACCATTCAGAGAATCCTAAAGACCTAAGAATAAATAATAGTAAATCTCCTCTGCCTGTGCCCTATAAATTGACAACACATCTGTTCACAACATGGTTTATTGAATATTTTAAACCCATTGTTGAGACCCAGTGCTCAGGGGAAAACGGTTCCTTTCAAATATTTCTGCTCGTTGACAATGTGCCTTGTCACCCAAGAGCTCTAATGAAGATGTACGGCAAGATTAGTGTTGTTTTCATCCTGCTAAGACAACAGCCATTCTGCAGCCCATGAATCAAGGAGTCATTTCAATTTTCATGTCTTCTTATTTAAGAAATATATTTTGTAAGGCCATAGACTGTAATTCCTCTGATGGATCTGGTCAAAGTAAATTGAAAACCTTCTGGAAAGGATTCCCTATTTTAGATGCCACTAGGAACATTTGTGATTCAAGGGAAGAGGTCAAAATATCACTGTGAACGGGAGTTTGGAAGGAATTGATTCCAACCCTCATAGATGACTGAGGGGTTCAAGACATCACTGCGGGAAATAACTGCAAATGTGGTAGAAATAGCAAGAGAACTAAGTATGAGAAGTGGAGCCTGAAGATGAAACTGACTTGCCACAATCTCAGGATCAAACTTGAATGGATGAGGAGTTAATTCTTATGGATGAGCAAAAGAAAGTGTTTCTTGAGATAGAATCTTCTCCAGGTGAAGATTCTGTGAAGACTGCTGAAATGGCAACAAAGAATTCAGAATATTGCATAAACTTAGTTGATAAAGCAGCAGCAGAGTTTGAAAGGATCGATTCCAATTTTGAAAGAAATTCTTCTGTGGTAAGATGCTGTCAAATGGCATTGTTGCTACAGAGAAATCATGTGTAAAAGAAAGAGTTAATTGACATGACAACTTCGTTGTTGCCCTGTTTTAAGAAACTGTCACTGCCACCCCAGTCTTCACAACCACCACCCTGGTCAGTCAACAGCCATCAACATTGAGGCAAGACCCTCCACCAGCAAAAAGATTACGACTCACTGAAAACATAGCTGGTGGTTAGCAATTTTTAGCAGTATTTTTAAATTAAGGTGTGTACTTCTTTCCTAGACATAATGCTGTTGCACACTTAATAGACTATAGTATAGTGTAAACATAACTTTTATATGTACCAGGAAACCAAAATATTCATTTGCTTGCTTTATTGTGATACTTGCTTTTATTGTGGTGGCCTGGGAACGAACCCACAATGTTTCCAAAATTTGCTTATATACTCAGTAGTTAACATTATTTGTCAGTGATTGGCTAGCATTCTGGAGTGAGCTCATCTTAGATAAAGGCTCTAGGTTTGTTTGAACTGCCTTTCTAAATTACAAGACAATGTTCTTTGGCTAAAAAAAAATTAAATGATCTCAATAAAGAAATAGAAAATACTCAGTTATAATTTACCTTCCTTTCAGAAGGCATCCTATTCTGCAGAGTATATTATATCTTGATTTTATTCATCTTTACTATCCCTGGGTTTATAATTCCATTCTTTCATAATCATCTAACAGTTTTAGAGCTTACTTATATTCCTATAAACTTTGATTTGTACAGTGATTTTATTCACGAGTATTTTTCTCAGCCACCATTTCATTCTAACTTTATGTTAACTCAGTAGTAGAGCTAAGAAAATGCTAAGTGCAATGTTCGGAACTATATCTAAAGCAAAAACTCAGATGTAGTTTGACAAAAAGATTTTTGGCACCTCTCAGTCACAATAGCAGATTGGGAGATTTAATTAAAAATATAAATGTTGGACTCTGGAGCATTTAGAAGAACACTGTTGAGTATTTAAAATCAGAACTTTTTGAGGAATCTGGGAGGTATGGTAAACTTCATGGAATAAGTTACTTTTTGTGCTTGTAATCTCTACTCTTGTAATCTGGGAAGAATAATAAATGAAGCTCAGGGTGTTGTAGAAGCAAAAGACTATGGCTTTGTGGTTAATTTTTCTTTAGATTAATGAAAATGGAAATAGGACTTAGCTTTACTGTCCTGCTAACCCAGCTTTTACAAACTGCTAACAACCCAGTAGCCTGCCTGCATCACAAAAAATACATTTATTTTTAGTGATTAGACAGGATCCCATTCCCAATTTATTTTATTCTTAGGACAGATGTTTTGTAAGTATAAAATAAAAAGTTCTAGATGGCCACACTTTAGTAATTTTATCTATATGTTCACATATTTGTTTTCACTCTTCTTACATAATTCAAGAATGAAAATATTCACCAAAATAATAGTTTTGTATAGGAAACTGTTGTCATACTTTTTGGCATTTAGAAGCTAGATGCAAATAAAATTCTTGAGTCACTTTCTATTCTGCCTGTTTCACACATGCCCCTGAGAAGATTGTAGTTCCCAATATATAGCCTCTTGACTAGTGAGAAAGAAGACATGGAATATACTTCCCATTCTTTTCCTATTAAACATTTATCTATTGTGATTCATAATTATTTTTCTTTCTGTTTCCTTTATAGATATAACCAAGAATTAAAAACTAAAGCAAACAAATAAGAGTTCCTGACCACCTGAACAATCTAGATGTGAACATAAACCACTGGGACTAATTTGATTTATAATTTGGCTGTCGATAAGGTGATATTAACTGTGCTACTGTTTGGAAGGCATAAAAAAATCAAACTGTAAACTGGGGGCTAATAGTTGATTCAACAGAAAAATAAAGCAAACTTTTAATAACAGTGTTTCTTTATATATGACTTAAGGAACTTATTTATGGATACGAGTAACATTCTTTTCTACCATTTGCCCATAATAAGTCATACTTGCTCCTTCTGTTCTAGTCTACCAGAGATGGTTAAAAGGTTAAATAATCTGTTGTACAGTGAAGGATGATGAAGTCCCTGGAAGTAAAAGGAAATAGAGCTAAAGAGAGTGAGAAGTGGATAATGGAATGGCTAGCAGTTCTTTAATAGCCACAGAGTAACAGAAGATCTCTGAGTTTTTGAATTACATTCCATAATTGATATAATGTGGCAGAAAAGGTTCTGGAGTCCTAAATTTGAATCCCAGCTCTGTGATTTGTAATCTATGACTTTGGGCAGATTAAAGTGTCTAGTAGAGTGCCCTGGACATAAGTCAGCCTTCTATAAACATTACGAATTTTATCCCTCTTATGAAGAGAGACAACATAGATTACTCTGTGCTAGAAATAATCAACAGTCTATTCAATTTGAGCTCCTGTTTAGAGTAGTGGATTTCCTTCTAAAAATTCTACAAGAGCCGGTCCTGAGTAGAACTGTAGTCAGAGGAATCACCAAAGCAAGTTATTTCTAAGTTTGAAGAAGCAATGACAAAAGAACTTTTAAAATACTGTATGTGATCAAAATCTGGCAGTTAGCAGGGAAAACCTTATACTTTATCAGTTATCCTTTCTCTTTAGTCCATCTTTGAGGAGGAAGGATTAGAGAATTTGACATAGGAAAAAGTGAAGAGGTCCTGAAGAGCCCAATTATCACTGCTTTCTTTGTATAACCATGCTGTTAAATTAGTTTGGCCTATGTGAACACACATGTGTATGTGTTTCCTACGGTTAAGCATTTTTTTCTGACCAAAACATTTAATTAACAAAAAATATTACAATAGCAGAGAAAATAATAATAACAATAAAGAGAAATTAGAAGAAGTGGGAGTTGGGGTAGAAGAAAATGCAAAGGCCGTGGTCCTTAAGAGACCAACACTCCGGCTGAGCTGGACTTAAACCCCGCCCCTTCTGAGTTCTCCTTGGCTGCTGGCTTCTCATCTTCCCCCATGAGACGAATGTTGTACTCTTCCTGGAATTCATTTAGTCCTCTTCCCTTTGCCTGAAGCTGCTGTGTGAATGTCTCCATGATCTTCTGTATCTGCTACGTGTTGTTCTCCAAAGCAGGCAACACATCTTTGACAGTATGCTCCACCAGCACGCCTCTAGCACTTGCAGGCCCCATCTCTTAAGAAATATGATATAGACACAAAAGGTTTATTAAAATGTATATGTTGAACTGATATTTCCTTTTCATTAAAACCTGCTCTTTCCTGGGACACTTGGGTGGCTCAGTGGTTGAGCATCTGCCTTCAGCTCAGAGTGTGATTCCCAGGGTCCTGGGCTCAAGTCCCACATCAGCTTCTTGCTGGGAGCCTGTTTCTCCCTCTGTCTGTGTCTCTGCCTCTCTCTCTGTGTCTCTCATGAATAAATAAAATCTTAAAAAATAATAAAATAAAATAAAAACCTGCTCTTTCCTATGAGTTCTCCTAAGCCCCACTTGTCAGTCAAACTATTTATAGCAGTTAGATGCAATCACATTTCCTTTTGGTTCTCAGAAGTTCCATTGACAGACTACCGGCTCATGCTTTCTTTATGCCCCAAAACATTCATCCACTCCATTACTGAATCTTAAAAATTAAATGACTCTAATAAGTTTCCAATAAAAAAAATTCTTACCACTCGAAACACCTAGTCCACGACCAGTTTCACAACTACTCTCAAAAACTTAGAATTTATATGCTAGAAGTCCTTACTACCAGTATAGGTACTGAAGTCCATAAAAGTACATTTCACAATGGTACAGATCACTTGATCGGTCTAATTGAGTTGATTTCTATATCAAAATTTCTAACCAGCCCTTACTGAAAGCTTTATTAGGTAAGTCCTCAATGCGAGGTCTAACAGGCCTGGGTTTCAATTCAACTCTGGTACATATTAACTGTGAGATCTTATTAATCTTTGTCTCTGGGCTTTAGTATTTTTAAGAGTAAAATGGAAATATGAAAGTATTTGCGTAATAGGATTGTTATAAAGACTAATTGAAATAATGTTTTAACTCAGGACTTGGTCGATGATGGGTGTAAAATTAGATATAGGAAGTTTCAGGATTAGTACTTTCTTATACCAAAGTATATCTGCAAAAAGGGTATAAACTGTGTTAACCTATTTGCACACTTTCTGGGGTTGTAGCTATTGGAACTCTTAAGATTTTCATAGGCTAAATCAGAAAACATGCTGCTTGTGATGTGAGGCCAGAAGCAGGGCGGAAAGTGCTCAGGAAGAGATAATTCTTTAAAAAAAAAAAAAAAGATAAATTCTTTAGCCTATCTTTTTTGTGGTTTGGCATTCATTTCAAAGAAATATTGATCCAAAGTACATCAGTGCTGTCATTTCTCCATAGTAAACAGGTTGTCTTTTTTTTTAAGTTGTTCAAATGATGGTGAAAGGTTGAATCTTAACAAGTATTGACCTCAAATCCCAGGTTCCTCTCCATGAAGGAAAACAGTTTCTACTGGAGCTTGTTTATATGGTGAAACAAAAATAGAAAGCACTGGTATTAAGATGGGCTTTCTCCCTAAGGGGTCTGTTTAATTACATGAGGTATGATTCTAATTATATTAAGACTGGTTTCCACAACTAACATCACAAAATTTTCTCAAGAAAATATAATTAAATTAATCTCTTTTCTCCCTAAGACAACTGTGTTTTACAATATTTTGAAACACAGTAAATTTAATGATAGGGCTGGACTCATCTTGAGAATGATTACTTACTTTTAAAGTTCAACTTTTTTAAATTCAAGTTTTACATATGTGTCACTAAATGTTAATTGTAGTTGTGACATATATAAGAAGAGCTAGAAAATCAAAACAAGATTTAAGAAGAAAAATTTACCTCACAAAAATCCCTAAAGTACTAAATATTTAACTGATAAATTTCACGGTCCTGATAAAAGCCATAATTATTACTAACCAAAATTGGGTGTTTGCTTATTCAGGAGATACATGGCTTTATGATAATCACCCACTAACTATTGCCTAATTTCAACCCCCCTCTACTAGGTCAGAGAAAGAGTTATGAAAACTACTTTGGGGCCATCAGTCTCCCTGACCCTTGCCCCACATGTCTGGATGGAGAACGTGAACCAGCCAGTCCATGTAGGAGTAAGAGGCCACTGGGACTGGTGGGGGAGGGGGGACCATGCCAGCCAATCAGAGGCACAGTTAGTGAGCGTGAAACAATGAGCTTCTGATGAGGGTGTGGTCTGGAAAACGGCTTTTAGACAAAACTGTCATTTTATGGGTCAGCTATAGATGGACATGGCACTTCTGCTGTCTTCAGAATAATGTCACCCCGGTCCCTTTTCTGTTTTCTGCACTCCTGAAACATCTGGTACCTGATCTAGGCTCTGGCTTTCCCTCAGCCCTGGAGAAAGAGGAGGTATGTGGCATCCCAGTAGGAAGAATGGTTGCAAAGGTGAAGGTGAGGTCACCCCTCTGGGAAGAAGACAGGTACTGGCTTAGAGGAAAGTGGGAAGTCCTTGAGCTAGGAATCCTAGAGAGATGATAGGTAGGTAGGTGGGTAGGTAGGTAGGTAGGTAGGTAGGTAGGTAGGTAGGTAGATGATATATAGATAGATTAGATAGATAGATAGATAGATAGATAGATAGATAGATAGATAGATAGATAGATAATGTAAATCTGTGTCAGTCAAATGAGGCTAGAAACTTGAAGTCTTAAATGTTGCCTCATCCTATTTATTCTGGATGCTCTATTTACCTGGCTTGCCGTCCTTATTTACCCCTTTCCTGCAACTTCTCGCATGATAGCCTTCTCTTTATCAGTCCTCAAACAGCAAATGCCAACTGTGTGAGGGGGTTGGTAGGAAATGCTGTGGAGGAAACAAGGTCATGTAGAACATGGTCTCTAAAACAGGAGTTTACAAATCACAGGAAGACATAAGCAGACCAATAGATAGGGAAGGATATCTAAATAGCAAATAAGGCACATACATTTATAACACTAAGCGCCCTCATAACTCAGAGGAAAAGTTGCCTTGGCTAGAGTGGTCTGGCAAGATTTCCTAACAACATTATCCCTTTAAGTTCAGAGTATCTCCTCTTTGGGCTCTTATAAAGCCTGATTTGACATAGCAGTGAAAAACTGGATGAAAGCCGAAATCTGTTAGAAGTTTTTAAAAGAGATGTTTAGAGAAACCATGATGGATATAATTGATCTTTAATTTCATTTTCATTTTCAGATACTGCTGAGTATTAACTAGAATGAAGCCATGCACTCCTTCCTTCTTTCAGGGAACTCTTTCTTAAATATATCTTTCAGGCCTCACCCACCTGCTTACTCTTTCAGCCTTTCAGATATCCTCATTCCTCAGTGCATTCATGCACCCTCAGTGCCTGCTCTTTTCGAGCTCTCTTCTTGATTATGATTGAGTTGGCCAAATAATTGATGACAGTGCCATCAATATGTATTGGAAGTACTCTAAGATTAAATACATCTTTTCACCAGGTCTTTATGACCTATATCCCCAAAGTGTCATAAAACAAATGAATGTAGCAAGGTGTGGTAGAAAGAACATGAATGTTCAAATCCCACCGACCTGGGCTTTCCAGCTGTGGAAATCTCTCTGAACCTCAGTTTCTGTGTCTATAAAATGGGGATGGGGCCTACCTCACAGTGCTGTTTTGAGGCAACCTATGTAAAATGCTTCACATAAAGAGGTCTCAAATGTATGCACCACAAGTAAATATTAATCTAAAATAGAAATGTTCTGTTGTCTTCTGAGTGTTCATAAGACAAACATTTATTTTAGACATCTGTGCCTCTTCAGCTCATGGACAAATCATTTTCTTACTCTAGTTTCTCTCATAAATAGTAGCCAAATGCATCTACTTTCTTTGTCTAGTAGTTATAAACTTAAAAAACTGTCCAAGTTTTCAAATCACCTTATTTAAAACAATGGAATCTAAGTAATCATCCTTCCATTAACTATAAGAATCACCATGATCTTGCAGGGAAGACAGCTGTGCCCTTCTTGGGGAAATCCAGTGCTTCCTAAACTTCCAGGCTGGGGAGTTTACATCATTTAAATCTGCCTCCCAGTGATTGCCAGCCATTGAGCCGAGTTCCTCCTCTTGGAGCCACAAAAAATAAATCTAACCCACCTTCCACACAGTGTTCCAACCAGAACAAGAGAGTGTACACTGCGCATGTGAGGAGAGTATGGTATTTACCAGAATTGACAGGCTAGAAGCAGCATTGCTAAATAAAATGCAATATTTGGGATATATTTATATTTTAAAATTATTCATTGTTCATTTAAAATTTAAATGTAGGGGATCCCTGGGTGGCGCAGCGGTTTAGCACCTGCCTTTGGCCCAGGGCGCGATCCTGGAGACCTGGGATCGAATCCCATGTCGGGCTCCCAGTGCATGGAGCCTGCTTCTCCCTCTGCCTGTGTCTCTGTCTCTGTCTCTGTCTCTGTCTCTCTCTCTGTGTGTGTGTGTGTGTGTGTGCATGACTGTCATAAATAAAATTTAAAAAAAAATTTAAAAAAAATAAAATTTAAATGTAATTGGATGTCCTATATATTGTACTAATCCTGGTAGTCTCACAAATGGTAGCCAAAATCAAAATGGCTGAGAAGTCAGCAATGGCAGGAGAGGGAATAGAGCTACAGCCTTGCTCAGTTCTCTTCAGTCCTACCTCAGTTCTATAGCTGCTTAGCACACCTGTGCAAGCCTCTTCAGAGCATCCATGCCTACAGAAATACTGTTAAGATCACCCATTCTTTGATAAACTGATCCTCTCTACTGAGGAAGCTAACTTGCCTTTACTTGTCAACCTTCTTGTGAACTTTATTCTCACTTAGCCACACCGAATCCCTGCCTGAGGGAGAAAATAGAGGAATTAGTTTGTGCAGGGGCCTGCATTAGACTTTGCACAGGGACCTGTGTCTCCGTGCTACTTTACAACTTTCACATTTCCAAATATTTGAAGATGACTAGCATTTTCACTGGAATGTCATCATCTCTGACAACATTTCCAATCTCTCCCCTCATTCATGTTCCATGGTTAGTGACCTTCAGATAAAATGGCCAGAACTAATCCCAATGCTCTGGATCAGATTTGAACACTACCTGTATACCTTAAGATTGCTTTGTATCCCAGTGGCCAATAAGCATATGAAAAGTTGCTTAATTTCATTAGTACCACCAGGATTATACAAAACCACACATACCACCACTCACCTACCAAGATAGCTAAGATTTTTTAAGACAACAGCGTGTTGGCTGGGAGACAGAGATTCTGAAGTCTGATTATCTTGCTCATATGGTGTATATTGGTACGACCAATTTGGAAAACTGGCAGGATCTACTCAAGTTCAATATATGTATATCCTGTGACCCACCAACTCCACTCTTAAGTAGATGCCCAAGCAAAATGCATGTGTGTTACCAGAACATATGTACAAGAATGTTCTTAGCAACATTGTTTCTAATAGCCTAAAACTGGAAACATCCAATAGGTCAGTATTAAAATAGAAATATTTTCCAAGGATGTAACTTTTTAGGAGAGATTTGATATAGTTGATGAAATGAGCCCTGTAAAAAATTGGAATATTCTACATAAACTAAATAGTAAGTGTAATGTTCAGGGAATACTCTTGGGATGAGTACAATGGATGAATTCTTGTGATCTAATCAGCTGGTGAAATACTAAACAGCTCTAAAAAGGAACATTATTGGTACACATACAACATGGATGAATATCACAAACATTTGAGAAAAATGAAAGCATATATATAGTATGATTCTACTTATGTAAAGCTTAAAAACTAGTAAAGGTGACCTATGGTGTTAGAAATAAGGAGAGGGGGTTACCTTTTGGCAGAAGTGTGAGGGCATGCCTGGGCCATAGCATGAAAGGAGCTTCTGTAGTGGTAATGTTCTCTTTCTTGATATCAGTAGGAATTACATGGATTGTTCATTTTATAATAATTCATAAAGCTATACCCTTATGAATTGTTCATTTTCCTGAACATGTTATGCTTTAATAAAAATGTTTTTTTAAAGATATTTTTTAGCTGCATGGAATTTGCAGTGTATCTAGTTTTTCACACCATATGCCTATGCATTTGATTTTGTTAAAATTCTACACATAGCAGTTTGTCTCTGTTCTTCTGAAATTTTATTATTATTTTAGTTAATTAAGATATTTTAAGATCCTGATTCTGTTATTAAGTACCTTAGCTCTCTCTCCAATTACATCTTTAAGTCCTCTACCATGCCCATGGAGACTGCTGTCTGAGTGGACAACAGAACACAAATCAATATCCTTTAGGTTCGGATTGTTAACTACGTTAAAAGATAACTGTGTTTTTATCACTCTTATAATTTTGTATCTTACCCATGAGGATGTGAGAAATTTGGCTAAATGCCTTGTTAAAGTCAAGATATATTTTACCTACAGCATTCTATTGATTTAAAAATTCAATAACTCTTCAAAAAAGGAAATAACTTTGTTCTTGGCTCTAAATCTATTTTAACTCCTTTTAACCACCTCTTGCTGATCTAAGTGCTCACATATTAACAAATATTTGAATTATCACAAATATTCCATCTCTGTCTCCCACTGTACACATAGTAGAATTGCACTTTCACACTTATTTGAAATTGTGTTCACATAATTTTCTTTAGCCAATGTCACGTGAGTTAGAAGAGTAATATGTCACTTTTGGGCGGACACTTTAAGAATGAGTCTGCCCCATCAAATCCTTTCTTCCCACTGTCTTGCTAGCCAGAATGTCCCAGCCTGGATACCAATGTGAAAGCAATAATAGACCAAAGCCTCAGATGACTACAATAGACATGTAGCACAAGTAAAAAATGAACAGGAAATAAGCCTTTGTTTTAAGCCATTGTGATTTTAGAGTATTTGTTAATGAACCATAACCTAGCTTATACTGACTGAGACACTGTATTTACCAGTCTGTGTTTTCTGTAGCCACATCTTTTGAAATTTGGAAAAGAACATGCCCCTCTCCAGTTTTCCAGCTCCTCTCTTGTTCCCAGGATTAACATCTGTCCATTCTTTCAATATTTGTGTATATAGGTTATCTCAGGCTGGCTACTTGAATTTATTTAAAATAAGTGCTTTTAAATACCTTCTTATCTTGGAGTTCAATTCTTTCTTAACAATATTTGTTATACTTTTCATATAACACTTACCAAATTCAGTATCTGAAATTACTTATTTGATTTACATGTTCTCTATTCATTGTTCCTAGCACACGCTGTGGTTTTTTAATTGAGTTTTTAAATGCTGCCCCTTTTTTTAACCTTGGGTATGTGTTTCTCTTTTGTTCACTTCCTCACATTTGAGTTTACCAAGGCTTTTCCTTTCCTTTACTCAATACCTAATATTTAGTACTCCATTTTAAAGGTTTCTGTACATTTTAAAGTTTGCTAAATATACTAATGTTTTCCTTGTTTTGTTAATAAAATGTTTTTCTTAAGTCTATGATACGTGTTTACTGTCTCACTTTTTCCTTCTAATGCTCATGTACCCCAGTATGACTTGTGTCTGGTTGAAATTACCAACCAGTTCCAACCGGTCAGTAACAGTTCCTTTTTTGTTTTTAAACTCTCTTGTTATCTGTATTACTTATTCCAGGAACTTGGATTGCTCTGAATATATCGGGTGTGCTATTTCTGTTCACGATCATAGAGCATGATTTTTTCAACATTCAGGCATGAACATTTAATTGATCCCAACAGCTAAAGGAAAGCCTTAGGAAATTCTGGTTTTCTTAGAACTAGGTGGGCAATAAATTAAAATTTCAACATTTCCCTTTTACTTACAATTTAAAGCCTTAAACACACACACACACACACACACACACCTTTGAATTTCTTCCCTTTTAAGACTATACCTTAATAAACTTAATCTCTCTTAATCTCTTGCTTATATGTGATACGTTGCTTAACTACTCACCTTTATATAAATACCCACATAAACTCACATCTATACTTTTTTTTAATTTTCAAAAAGGAGGGGGAGCATGGGTGACTCAGGCAGTTGGGCGTTATCAGCTTTCAGCTGGGTCATGATCTCGGAGTCCTGGGATCAAGGCCCATGTCAGGCTCTCTGCTCAATGAGGAGTCTGCTTCTCCCTCTCCCTCTCTCTCTCTCTCTGTACTCTTCCTCTCTCAAATAGATAAATTTTTTAAAAAAATTTTTTTTTTTTTCTGAAAGGAGAAGAAAAAATGGGAGACCGAAATGGAAGGAGAGAGGAGAATGAACCATGAGGACAGGAGGAGAAAGATCACGAGCTGAGTGGATAGTGCCACTGGCTCCTCTTCAACAGGGCTTGTGTCCCGAGGGCCCATTTCTTCATGAAAATGAATGGACTCATTCAGCTATCCTCTTTCACCCCATTCCATTTATAATAGTGCTCATATATGTCACAGCTGTTCAGGATTGGGATGCCCAGCGTGTCAGGGGTTCTCCATATAGAAAAGTGGCCCTTTTCAAGTGGGACTCAACCCTTCAGGCATCATCACCACATAAATAAGTAGTCTGTAGTTTAGAACAAAGCAAGTGGAGAAAAAGAAATAGGAAAGCGAGTAAATGAATTTAAGTCAGATTTCCTCCATTCTCAGCTTTTCTTTGTAGAAGGCCTATTTGGAGACTTTTTGCTGTGACCATAAATCCCTGAACTTTTGCCTTGAACATGCACACTCGAAGAGAAGAATCACAGGACCGGCCCATCGTCAGAATAGCAGCTCATTTACCGGACCTCATTGTCTATGGAGACTTCTCTCCAAAGCTACCCTCTGTGGATTATTTTGATGGAGTCCTGATGTTTGTTGATATTTCAGGCAAGCGCAGGGGGAATTCTTTCATGTGGATGAACACACACAGCTTGATTGGGGGGGGCGGGGGCGGAGGGGAGGTGCCATTTTTAAGCTTGTGTGCTATTACAGCAGATATTCCCATGAAGAAAACAACGGAGAAGGGATACCCTGTGTACCTGGCCCTTTCGTCTTCCCTTACCCAGCATGTCCAGTCATGGGCAAACCTTTAAGATGCCCCAGTCCCATGCTTGGAACTTTAGGCTCCATGTCCCTGCCCAATTTCACCAAATCTAGCTCCCAAGCCTCACACACCTCTAGGCAAACTAGACCTCAGGAAATGGTCTCTTCAGATGTTGTTTACATCCTAACAGTAAGCTTGTCACCTCTTTAGGAGTGTTTACATTTTGTGTGTTTTCATTACCATGGAATGAAGGTTCTATACCAGTTAAAGGAATTGCGGTCTTCCCTGTAAAGGGTGAGAAATTTGGAGGGAAGAAGTAGCTGGCATCTTTCCCTGACCCTCTAAAATAATAAGCTTAGATAGGGGAGGCTGCATATTTGACACTTGACCAGCTGAAGATCATCGAGAAGAGACCTTGCCCATTCTTAAAAGCTGAGACGCAGTGCTCTCCAGTGAGTTCCTCTTTTCCTGGCTCTGTTTGGTTCCTCCAAGCAGCCAAGGAAACTAGGTGAACATTTATTACAGGTTTTACTGCAATGACTGAGAAGTTCAGCAGAGCCATGTACATGGACCGAGGGGCTGAGCAGTTGGTGGAGATCCTCAACCACTACATAAGTGCAATAGTGGAGAGTAAGTGTTCCCATGGGTTTCTGACTTAAGTATATTTCACCTATTGTTTCTCTGTATTTTTTGGTTATAACCGGTTAGAATGCTATTTTTATTTTCCTCATGAAATGTGTAAGAAACCAATCTTTTTTGAAATATAAAATAGTGCAAGTAAAGGAATGTAACCAGACCTCCCTAATACAGACTATTTGAGGGAAAGAGTGTTTTCCACCAGTTAAAAGACTGAATTAGAGATTACCTTTAAAGAACTTTAGGGGTGCAGGGCACCTGGGTAGTTCAGTGGTTGAGCATCTGCCTTTGGCTCAGGGTGTGATCCTGGGGTCCTGGGATCAAGTCCTACATCAGGCTTCCACTGGGAACCTGCTTCTCCCTCTGTCTGTATCTCTGCCTCTCTCATGAATAAACAAAATCTTTAAAAAAAAAAAAAAAAAAAAAAAGAACTTTAGGTGTGCCCAGATGGCTCAGTCAGTTGAGCATCTGCCTTCAGCACAGGTCATGATCCCAGAATCCTGGGATCTAGCCCCACATCGGGTTCCCTGCTAAGCGGGGAGCATGCTTCTCCCTCTCCCTCTGCCCCTCCCCCGTTCATGCTCTCTCTCTCTCTCTCTCTCTCTCAAATAAATAAATAAAATCTTTAAAAACAAAGTAAAGAATTTTAGTTATATTTAATTACTCAAAAAAGTGAGCATCAACATAACCCAAATGTAGTCTTTAAGATAAGACTACATATATGAATAGATAAGTGATTTATAAATAACTCATTAGTGCTTTGTCTTCTAATGAGGAATTTAGAAGCACGACTGACTTTTCAACCTCTGCCTGCCATCTTGTTTGTATTACTAATTTGACCTATTTATGAAGAAAAAGATGTACTCTATTAAGGTAAACTCGAGGTCTAGTCTTTTGTCAGGATGTAAGTTTCCTAGTTAATATTTTAATATCACCCACTAGACAAAAGTTAATGTTCCTTAAAAGCAGAAACCATATCTAATTCCTGTTTGTGTCCCATTCAGTACAATGGTACTCAACAAATTTGTGATGATGCATAAAGAGGGGGAAAATGCCCACTTCTGTCATAAAGGCTAAACAAAATACAAGTTGGTAGTATACAAAACCCAAGTTGACCCTAGTGGTGGTTTCCCAATTTTCTGATTCTCACTTCTATGGAATCCTGTCACTCATCCACTCACCCGTGTCACTCAAGCCCCAGCTTATAACATAGATTGACCAGTAAGAAGCATTCCACTATCAGGCGAGTAGGTGGTTGTCCTCAGGCCTCCCCAGAAATCCCACCTTCTTTTCTATCTTTTCACATTCCCAGAAACAGAGCATATGCATCATCTAGTTCAATGTGTGTATTCTATACTTGAGGAAACACACTCCGATGGGTATAAGCGACTTGTCTCAGACATCCTTAATATAAGTTTTTTCTCTGAATTGTTCTTTGGACTGAATTTCTATTCCATGGATGGAGAATGAATTATTATTAGTTTTAAGAAATTAAAGTTTGATTTACCTTATTTTCTTTTTTTTTCCCTCAGAAGTGTTGCTTTTTGGAGGAGACATCTTAAAATTTGCAGGTATGGGGGCTCACAGAGATGGGAGTGGTAAGGAAGGAGTGCAAGGTGCCTGTGCTCTCACGAAGGAGGTGCTTCACAGAAAGCGGTGGCTGGCTTGAGGCATGTCTGAAGAGGAAGTGTCTATATAGATTTCGGACAAAACAGACTGGCCCCCAGGGCAGTTCAGGAGCCCTCCAGTGTGTCTGTCTCTTCAAGGTGATGCGCTGCTAGCCCTCTGGAAGGTGGAGCGAAGGCAACTGAAAAACATTATCACGGTGGTAATTAAATGTAGCCTGGAGATCCATGGATTGTTTGAAACACAGGAATCTGAAGAAGGCCTGGATATCCGAGTCAAGATCGGTAAGTCCTGAGAAAGGGGAGCTGCTACAGCAGTCTGAAAATGGGTCTCGACCCCTGAGGTGTGTCTCTCCCTAAGAGAAAACACAGAATATGGTGGAACATAGTGGCTCAGCCCACCCATCATGAACTTTGGGATTGGGCTAACCAGAATGAGTTTTGGCATCCTCACTAGTGAAGGGATTTTGGGCTAATCCTGACATCTACCTCACAGGCTCTTACAAGAAGTGAGTTTAAGCAGTTAGCATAAATACCCACTCTGCAAGTCTTTGTTATCACTATTACTGCTAGTATTGTCAGGTCTTGCCGCTGTCAATCACAGTAATTTAAAGGAACTGTGTGTCACCTGTAGGTCGTTCATATACACATTTTGTATACGTGTCATTATTTCACAGCATTCTGTCTTCTGTCACTGAGGTACCAAAAGCTTCAGCTCTCAGCTTGAAAACAATCAGAGGGCACAAGGTTGGAATGGGAACCTAGTTGTCAAAATACCCACTCCTTTCCCCTCTGCCTACTGCTGAAATTCGACCCTAAAGGTTTCTTCTTAGTTAAAGCCTCCATCTCAGACAAAACACATATCCTCTCCGAAAGGAGTTACTAAAGTTATTCTCTTACTCTGAAGTACAAGTAAATTGAAGAAAAGATAAAATCACTTTTGGGGCTGATGGGGCCATCTAGAGAGCAATGTCCAGAAAGATGAAGACTAGTAGCCAACTTTCTAGCTTTGGGAAAAAGAAGAGCTTTGGAAGTCCTGGGCCCATAGAGGCATTTTCTGATTCCTGTGTAAAGTCTTAGAAACTACATTTTGCTCTGAGGTAGTGCAGTCACATCAAGATTCTGACTGTCCTGAGAACCAGTGCTGCTGGGGAATAATCCAGAGCTTCTCGTGCTTGCCTCCCTGCCAGCACTGGCTGCTGGCCACATCACCATGTTGGTCTTTGGAGATGAAACACGCAACTTCTTCCTGGTGATTGGTCAGACAGTAGATGATGTGCGCCTGGCACAGAACATGGCGCAGATGAACGATGTCATTCTGTCACCAAACTGCTGGCAGCTCTGTGACCGGAGCATGATCGAAATTGAGAGGATTCCAGATCAGAGAGCAGTTAAGGTAGGTGCAATGTTGTGCTTGCAGAAAGTTCTGTAACTCTGTGCCAGGGGTCGCCTGCAGGAAAGCCACTGGGAAGGCTGGTCCCATGAAGCTCCTGAGGTGGAAGCTCCTCAAGTGGAGACTACCTGAGTTGGACTTACAAGGCTTTAGTCCAGGAGCCAAGGCTGGACATTCCAGAGGAAATGATTCGGCTTCTGTGCTAACTGAAGATATGGACTTTAGGTATGGAGGCCTTTGGTCGAGCTAGTGTCCTTGCTTAAGGAACAGGAAGGGTCTCCTGCCTATTCCCTGGGAGCAGAGGGTTGTCATTTGAGGGCTGCCATTGGCCATCACTTGCGCTACTCAACACCCTCCTAACTCAGGGCCAGGGATCACTGAGGGTAAGGTTAGGAGGTGAGCGGGGGCAGCTGCTTAGTGAGGGGAGAGAGGCTTTCCCCACAGCCCCATCTAGTAGCAAACACCTTGGTGAAGTTGGAGACTAACTATAAACAGAACTGTCTTGGGATATGGCCAGTTAGAGAAACTGGACTTGGAACATACGCAGCAGAGAGGAGGGCTGTGCCTCCAGCTGAACCCAGAACAGGTGACAGAGAGGAGATGGAGAATTTGGGTAGCTGCTGGTGAAGGCAAGAGGCTCTTCCACATCGTGCATCAGTCTACCACCCTCATACCCACCCATCACTCTTCCTGCCATACTCCCCAGGCTACACCAACTCACTGGCTCACAATGCCCCACTCCCCATCTTCAATCATTCCCTATACCTTTAGAAATTGTTTTAATTTTAATTAATTTTAGACTCACAGAAAAGTTCAAAATCAATAGAGTTTCCATATATTCCTTACTCAGCTTCCCCCAATGTTAACATCTTTCATAATCAGAGTACAGTAGTCAAAACCAGAAAATTGGCATTGGTACGATACCATTCACTAATTAAAAGCCTTCTTTGGACTTCACCAGTTTCCCACTGAATATCATCGGTGGAATGTCCCAGGATTCTATCCATGATCTCACACTGCATTTTGTTGTTATTTTTACTTAGTCTTCTACAATATATAGCAATTCTTCAGTTTTTCCTTACCTTATTTGACCTTGATACTTAATAAGAATATTGACCATTTTGGTGAATGTCCCTCAATAAGAATATTGACCATTTCGGTGAATGTTCCTCTCTTTGGTATTGCCTGACACTTTCTCATGATTGGACTAAGGTTATTCATATGGGGTAGGAGGCAAGAACACCACAGAAGTGAGTGTGTACCATTCTCCATGAACCATGGAGATCCATGGGGATCCTGATCTTGGTATGAATCTTATTGCTGATGATGCTCCTACTACATTTTTAGGCATCAGCCCCTTTGTCCTCTTATCCTTATAAGAAAGAAATGATATATAGTTTAACCAGATTTTATTTACATTGAAATGTTATGAAAGAAAAAAAGAAAAAAGTTCCAAGAGTTGGAAAAGTACACAGGTGAGCTGCCTGATGTGGCCTTGTGTGTACACACTAAAGTTTGAGACCTTAAGGACTAATCAGAAAGATTTTAATGTGAGCACATCCAGATTAAAGTAATCTGGATTTCTTTCTTTTTTATTTTTTTCCTTCTTTGTTGTCTAGATATGCCAGTCTCTGTTTTCCATGTCCTGGACATGAAAAAGCATACTCCCTGCCCTTTCTGCTGAAAAATTCTATTCAAAGAATGAGACAACCCTCAGAATAACCAAAAACTTCTCTTTTTTTTTTCTTTATTTAGGTTAATTTCTTAAAACTACCTTCTACTTTTAACTTTGATGAATTTTTCACAAAGTGTATGACTTTCATGAATTATTACCCTTCTGGTGACCACAAAAGTAAGTAGATTCTGTGGACAAGAGCCTTTATCTCTACCAGTAGTCAATAGGGTCTTATGAACACCAAGGGCTCTATTGTAAGTGGCTGTCCTCCTCAATACACCTCCCAGTCCTCAGCAGCACACAAAAGGAACCTCTTCCCATTCCTAATTACAGCGATTCCAAGTACAACCCTCCTTAGGCCCTCCACCTCTGCTCTGGCAATGAGTCTTCTCCCTCATTTTCTAAACATGTGCAAGTCTGCCCCATGATTAAGGAAAAATAAAACTTCTATGAACCCTACTTTCCCCTCCTAATTTTCACCACCAAAACTCTTAGAAGAGTAACCTATATGTCTGTATTTCCTCTTCTATCTTCTCTTATTTATTCACCCAATAAACTTGGGTAAAAATTGCTTATGCCTAGTGGGGGGGGGGGGGCATGTGTTCACCTACTCTTCAGTCTTGAGCCCCTGACATCTAGCTTCTAGCCACTTCTCCTGTCTACTGAGACTATTGAAGGCAGGGCCACCAATGACCATCAATTTGCCAAAGCAGGTGACCTCTCTTCATGCCTTATCCTAGCTGGTTGGCCTTAGATTACTCTCTTTCTTTGGACATGAGCTTCGCCTCTTTCCTCGGGTTCATGAATATTCTTTCCTAGTTTTGCTTTTACACCTTAAGCCACCTGTTTTCACTACCTTTGCTTAGTCTCCTTCCCGTTCCTTAAATGTTGGTAATTCTAGGGATCTATCCTTGACCTTCTAGTCTTTCCTACTCCCCTCTTGGAAATCCATTCTATTCATTTATGCCTGACTTCCCTAGGACTCTCAGCAGACTGAGACTAGGGTGGAGAAAGGAGGAGCCTAGGGCATGAAATTTAAGGAGGCAATAGTCATGGTCTTGCAAGTTGCTTGCCTCACATAAGACCCAGCTCTAACTGTCAGAATTCAGCCCTGACTTTTGTCATGATTTCTAGACTCATAAAAAAATTGCCATTGGGTCATCTCCACTAGATGTCAAACAGGTACTCCAACATTAACACATTATTTAAAAATTGTTAAAGACAATTTAGGTGATGCAAACAATCTTGAATGCTTCATGAAGTGGACATTCTCCTTTAGGAGACCTGCAAAGTGGGGTGGAAGACAAGCAACTTTTATAAGATCTACAGTAAAGAATAAGGAAGCAACAAAAAGAGAATATCCAACTGTCTGGGGCCACATAGTCAACCTTATTTGGGGTGAAAAGATGGAGAGTTGGCTTGCATTTGAGGATTGGCTGGCTAGATACACTACATTTCTGGTCAACTGAGGCATTTTCAGGGACATGACAGTTCCCGAAGTTTTGGTTTGCTGACCACAGGCAGAAGAAGCAGCTCCAGCATGGGCCTAGAAATTTATTTCAACAATGTCTAAACTCTAAGCTACTTTGTTTCCCCAACAATTGTTTCTTCCTCCACACTAGAAACTTCAGGAGCATCTATGAATCATTCTCCTTCCTCATCATCTAAGTACAAGCCTTTGATATTTCTAACATTAAAAATAGTAGATTATACTTTTACTAAGCTGTAGTATGTAATGGGGCAGGAGGTGGGACAGGAGGGAAACTGTTGGAAAATTGACCAGAAATGGCCAAGAACCCTACAGCTCCAGAGATGAAGAAGGTCCAGTGACACCCCTTGAGACCTAACTCATCCCATCTCCTAGGTCTTATGGGTGCCTTCAATGAAGAACCTCTTCAGGCTTTGTTTTGGGCACTGCAGTATCACAAAGCAATTCTGATGCTAGGACCTGGAGTTAGCACAGATTTCATAGGTTAAGTTCTCTCCAAGAGCTTCCTGCAACTTCAGCAGCCAACCAGCAATCAGCTCTGGGATCACCAGGCCACCTACACTTCTGACAATTGTCTGACAACAATCTAGGGGTTCCCCCCTCAATAATTTACTAGAATGACTCCCAGATCTTAGGGAGGTGCTATGTTTATGATGTCACTTTTATTGTGAAGGACATAAATCAGGACCAGCCAAATCAAGGGAACATAGGATAAAGTTTGAAGAGTCCCTACCATGAGGCTTCTGTGTCCTTAGGGATAGCACCCTTCCTACACATCTATTGTGTGGTTACCAACCGAAACCAGTTCATCCAGGCTTTGGGTGTTTTTATTGGGGTTTTTATTGGGGTTTTATTAAGTCAGCATGATTGATTAAATCATTGGCCATGTGATTAAACTCAGTCTTAAACCCTTGCCCTCCTCAGAGGTCGCAAGTCAGGCCCATATCACATGGTTCAAAGCCCCAACCCTCTCCTCCCATGGTTGCTGTTTTCAGCATAACCAACCCCATCCTGAGACCTCATTAGCATAAATTCAGCTGTGGTCCAAAGGTCCTACCATGAAGAACAAAGACAATCCCATTGTTTGAGAAATTCCAAGATTTTGAAGTTACTTCCCAGGTACCAGGACCAAAAACCAGCCAAATTCTTTATTTTACTTCAGGCACACCTACTTCTCCATAACATTGACACTATAGTACCTAGACCTTTATAACTCCTGCCCCCTTACCTCCCTCCACAGTCTGTTCCATATGGTTTCTTCTTCTTCTTTTTTTTTTTTTTTTTTTTTTTTTTTTAAGATTTATTGATTTATTTAAGAGACAGTGAAGGGAGGAAGGGCAGAGGGAGAGAATCTTCAAGCAGACTCCCTGCAGATCACATAGCCCTACTTGGGGCTCTATCTCAAAACCTATGAGATCATGACCTGAGCCAAAACCAAGAGCCAGATCCTTAACTGACTGAGCCATCTAGGTGCCCCATATCATTTCTTCTTAATCTCCGGTACTCACAGCCAGGGGAGAATCTTCACCATCCTTTAACATACTGTGCTCATTCTTGAGTTTCACTGACTTGGTCCCTCTGCTAGGCATGGCCTCCTCAATCCTAGTACCATGCCAGAGTCATTCAAGATCCAGTAAAATTCTTGGGGTGCCTGGATGGCTCAGTCAGTTGAGTTCCTGCCTTCAGCTCAGGTAGTGATCCCAGGGTCCTGGGATGGAGCCCCATGTCAGGCTCCCTGATTAGCGGGAAATCTGCTTCTCCCTCTCCCCACCCTCCTGCTCTCTCACTATCTCTCTCTCTCAAATAAACAAAAATTTTTAAAAAGATCCAGGAAGATTCTCTAGTTCTCCTGTGAACCTCTTTCTGATTAAACCACTTCATATTGACAACTTCTTCCTTTTTATAATCTATTAACCCATTTGACCTTTTCTTTTCCTTTTTATTTTTTTTTAAATATTTTCTTTATTTATTCATAGAGATGCAGAGAGAGAGAGAGGCAGAGACACAGGCAGAGGGAGAAGCAGGCTCCATGCAGAGAGCCTGATGTGGGACTCGATCCAGCGTCTCCAGGATCATGCCCTGGGCTGCAGGCGGTGCTAAACCGCTGCGCCACTGGGGCTGCCCTCTTTTCCTTTTTAACTTTCCACGTATGTTATATTTGAACATAGAATGAGTTAGTGCCTCCAGGAAAAAGCCCAAGCTTCCTAATTATTTTTTTATTCCTATGTAGTGCCTAGAATGATATTTTGGGTTTTTCTTTTCTTTTTTTTAAGATTTTATTTATTTATTCATGAAAGATACACAGGGAGAAGCAGAGACATAGGCAGAGGGAGAAGCAGGCTCCCCCATGGGGAGCCTTGATGTGGGACTCAATCCCAGGACCTCAGGATCATGACCTGAGCCAAAGGCAGACACTCAACCACTGAGCCAGCCAGGTGCCCCCTAGCATGGTATTTTGAATATACTAGGCTTTGAATACACTCAATAAACAGTTTTAAATGAATTTACTTCTTAATTTATATTCTTTAAGACTTCATTTTTAGTTTTCATCTCTTTTTTTTTTGCATTGTCATTCTGTTCCATGCTGAAAACCTATCACCATTCTCTCTCTCTCTCTCTCTCTCTCTCTTTTAGTTTCTTCAAGCTCATTCCTATCACTTCCTGTTAGTCTGGAGTATGGAACTGTTAACCATCATAGTGATAGGAACCATAGAAATTATGAAACCCATGCACCTGGGTGGCTCAGCAGCTGAGCGTCTGCCTTTGGCTCAGGGCGTGATCCTGGAGTCCCAGGATCAAGTCCCACATTGGGCTCCCTGCATGGAGCCTGCTCCTCCCTCTGCCTGTGTCTATGCGTCTCTCTCTGTGTCTCTTATGAATAAATAAATAAAGTCTTTAAAAAAAATTTATGAAACCCCATTGAGGGCAGCCCTGGTAGTGCAGTGGTTTGGCACTGCATGCAGCCTGGGGTGTGATCCTGGAGACCCGGGATCGAGTCCCCATGTCAGGCTCCCTGCATGGAGCCTGCTTCTCCCTCTGCCTGTGTCTCTGCTTCTCAGTCTCTCTCTCTCTCTCTGAATAAAATAAATAAATCTTAAAAAAAAAAAAAGAAAGAAACCCCACTGAGTTTTTTTCCAGATGAGGAAATGAGGGACCACCAGGGCAATGAGGTGATTTGTCCAAGGCCACACAATGAGTTGGTATCAAACCAGGGATCAGAAACCCAGATATCAGAAGTCTCCTGAATCTTACCTGTGCTCCTCTTTCACCTCTGCTGTCCCCTTTATTCTGTCTTCCTCTTCTGTGGTCATACTCTCATCTGTCTATTTGCATCCTCTGTGGCAATAGCTTTAGCTCAAGTCTGTAAATAACAGTCTCCCCAAGTTCTGAACTGTAACCACAACTGTAACAGGGTTTTGAGCTCTATGCAACTGAATTGTGGGAAACCTGCAACTTCAAAGAACTTCTTTGTGGATTTTCCTTGGTTCTATTTGGCTACAAGGTGTCCCAGAGTCACCTGACTGGACTGTGAAGACCACCAACTAAGGGAACAGGGGTTGGGAGGCTCTTGTCTCTAGCTCTGCAGAACCACGCTTCCTTTTCTGATCCTGCTCCTCCTTCTGCTCTCTTAGACCTCTTGAGGCTTGCATGCATGCTGGAGTCTGACCCTGAGCTGGAGTTGGCCCTACAAAAATATGTGATGGAAAGCATATTGAAGCAGGTATTTGCACAGTTTAATTTATTGACTTTTGAGGTGTCAGGGATCTTGGACATCAGGAAAGATCAAGAAAACCAGTAGCTAGTAAAATGTTTCATTAAATTAAGAGATGGGGCTGACTTTCTCCATGTGTGGGTGACTACAAAATGTATTCTTCAAATCGGTATACTTTTAAGAATTAAAGGAGGCATTATTCATAATTACACTGTGACAATGGGCATAAACCAGGACTGTGTGTTTTATACAACTGGGCAGATAGGAACTATTTTTCCCCAAGCAAATAACATGTGGTCACCCTTTCTATATGCCACATAGCAGAAAGATCTCAAGTGAATTAACATTGGTATGCTGTTTCTCTAAGTCACTCACCTTAGATCTTGAGCTCTGGGAGTTAACAGTACAGATAATTAGAATGCCCAGAACTACCTCCATTCCCTAAAATTTTCCATTTTTATTCACTTAGATCTAGGCTCTCTTAAATATATAATTCATGTGAATCTCAACACTCACCATATGCCAGGCATTCTGCTCTTGTGTATTTATTCTTCACAATTCTTGCTAGATATCTTTATTTCCATTTTATATGTGAGAAAACTAAGACCCAGAAGGATACCAGGAACTTTCCTGAGGTATAAAGTAAGAGCTGTAGCTAGGATTTGAACCTTGTTCTGTCTGAATCTTACTTTTTTTTAAAGATTTTATTTATTTATTCATGAGAGACAGAGAGAAAGAGAGGCAGAGACACAGGCAGAGGGAGAAACAGGCTCCATGCAGGGAGCCGGACGTGGGACTCGATTCCGGGTCTCCAGGATCATGCCCTGGGCTTCTGAAGGCAGGCGCTAAACTGCTGAGCTACCCAGGGATCCCCTGAATCTTACATTTTTTGCACATGCTGTACACCTTCCTAATACATGCATGTTTTAACCCTTAATTCCATCAAAATGCAGTTCTGTCTTGGAGGAAATCTCAGGCAAGCCTGAACAGTGGGCAGCTGCCTTCACAGTGTGAGTGGAAGTGGTATCAGAACATACCTCTCCATCTTCAGCCCAATTTAGAAGCACTACCTCTAGTATCTACAATTATTTGACTCTTCAAGATTTTTGAAGCTCCAGAAAGACTTCCCCTTCCAACCTCCAAGAGATATAACTACATTATGCTTCTTTAGCTGCAATCAGCTGAGAACAAAGTCTACATGAATGGGATACAAGATAGACTCCATGAGTCACCAGGAAAATTGTGGGTAGGAATGATGTACAGTGGGTGAAGAGATACAGTTAAGGGAGCTAAAAGTAGGCAAAAGACAAACCTTTCACTACAGAACCAAGACTGGTCCTGCATCTAAAGAATAGACTCCTCAGAGATGCAGAGATCGCATTTTTCAAATCATAACTCAGAACACTCAGTCTGATGGGATAATTTTCAACTTGTTTATTTGCTAGATTTAATATTTAATAATATTTAATATTAATTTTTTATTTAGTGATTTTTTTGTGAAATCAAAGAAAGTCATCACATCGATTTGTTAGAAATTATTTAATCATCTTATATGAAGAGAATAAAATTGCCTGAAACCAGGACTGTCCCAGACAGTTAGGAAGCATGACTGCAGGATTTCCTATGCACAATTCCCTCTTTTGTCTAGAAGATATGTTTTATATCATCCGTGGAGCATCTGATACTTTTGTGCCATTTGAAGAGAAAACGCAAAAATTTTCCTCCATTGGTTTGTTATGCACTTAACTTTAACAAAATTCAAGAATGATGATAGGCAGGCATGATTTGGGAACACACTTCTTTCCTTTCCCTGGGCCTGTTGTGGATGGACGTGAAGAGAAGGAGCAGAATGAAATATACCGCCCAGGGATACAGGTGTGAGCTGTAAATGGAACCTGGAGATTTGGGTTCCTTGTGACCCTGGGGAACTTGTGTTATTGCTCCATGTCTTAGTTATCTAATCAGTGAAGTGGGGATAATATGATTTTATTTCCTTCAAAGATAAAGTGGGAGAGAATAGAAAGTATTCCAGACGAACTATCCTGGGCCGTGAAATATAAGGTTGGATTACATAGGGGGTCCCTGGGTGGCTCAGTGGTTTAGCGCCTGCCTTTGGCCCAGGGCGTGATCCTGGAGTCCTGGGATCGAGTCCCACGTCAGGCTCCCAGCATGGAGCCTGCTTCTCCCTCCTCCTGTGTCTCTGCCTCTCTCTCTCTCTCTATGTCTATCATAAATAAATAAATAAATAAATAAATAAATAAATAAATAAATAAATCTTTAAAAAAAAAAAAAAGGTTGGATTACATAATACGCTATTCTTGTCCCTAAATTGTAAGAGAGCTAAAAGGAACAATACTTCTTTCTGCTTCTGTGATGGCTCATACTCGCACTAGGGAGCTAGCAGTTGGGGCAAGTGTGAGATGTTCATGGTTGTGGTGTTCACTAGGAAGTATGGAAGTTCACATTGGGAGAGATTTGAATAGTACATTCCATTTCCATCTGCTCGACTTTGGGCTGACTCTGCCATGTTGTACCTCATGCATTCTGATAACTTCAGCTTTCTATAGAATCTCCAAAGGCAGGCAGCCCAGGTGGCTCAGAGGTTTAGCACTGCCTTCAGCCCAGGGCCTGAATCGAGTCCCATGTCAGGCTCCCTGCATGGAGCCTGCTTCTCCCTCTGCCTGTGTCTCTGCCTCTCTCTCTGTGTGTGTCTCTCATGAATAAATAAATAAATAAATAAATAAATAAATAAATAAATAAATAATCTTCAAAAACAAAAAAGAATCTCCAAAGCTAGTTCCCAAGCAGTGATAAAGTCAGGGAGGTGGAGTTGTGTCCACTGGCAAGGACACATGCTAAGGAAAGCTGCTCTTGTCCCCACAGATTGATGACAAACAGCTTCGGGGTTATTTGTCTGAGCTCCGCCCAGTGACGATTGTGTTTGTGAACCTGGGGTTTAAGGACCAAGACAAAGCAGAAGTCATAGGCTCAGCCATCCAAGATGCCTGCATGCACATCAGTTCCGTCCTGAGGATCTTCCGAGGTCAAATCAATAAAGTTTTCATGTTTGACAAGGTAAATATGAACTAAGGGGGTGGAAACCTACCAATAATTTAAAGTTAGCACTCACACCTATGGACATTGATGAAGGAAAGAAGAGGCACTTTTAACCTAAAAATATCCATTTTTATTTATAATTACGGAAATAGCTTATCTGGTGGATTCGGCACTATGTGCCAGGCATTGTTCTCAATGCATTACACCTATTAACTCATTTCACCTCTAAGAGTAGGTGCTGAGACACTGAGACACTGAAACAAGGTGAGATTAAGTTTTGCTCATGATCATCCACTTAATGTGGAATAGAGTGGGCTAGATTCAAACCTGGGTAGTGTGCCTTCCCAGGGTAGTGTCCTCAAGTGCTATGCTCTACTAGCTCTCCTTGTGGGCACATCTCTACCCCCTCATCTCCCAGGCATTTGAGGTCTGGTGTCTAGTAACCATTACACCCCAGAAACCTGTTTCCAAGAATCCCTACCTGCCGTATCTACACCGCCAGTTCCCCTTCCAGCTTCGTGGGGGTGGGGGTGGGGCATGGCAGGGAGGGAGAGGGCAGGTGGCACCTCTAGCTTCTGGGTGTTTTTCATCTGCTCTTAATTCAGAGAAAAACGTGTCATAGACAAATTACCACAGAGGTGCTAGTGAGAATTGATTCCCCATCTCAAGTGCTTTTGCATCGAAAGAGGAGAGCACTAAAGTACTGCCTCACTCACACTCATTCATCCATTTATTGGGCATTCTGCAGAAAGGGTTACCCCCTAGTCTTTACACAGAACCTGAATCAGGGCTTCCTTTCTCCCATCAAGACAGAGCCCAGCACCAACTAGGATCTGACACTTAGACTCTTTTTGGAGAAGGTTGAAGAAATCAAGGCATTCTCTTTTGCATTCCATCTGGATATAACATATACAGACTGAAATCTGTAGCCCATTGTCCTTTAATTATTATGCTCTTTTCTTAGAGACAACAGCCTCTGACTGAGGTAATTTTTTAGGTGATTGAAACTAAAAATGCCAAGCTTCAGAGTTTAATCTCTGCTTGGAACAGTTAAATTTATGCCAAGAAAAACCACTCTCAGTTTAAGCCTTTATCTCTAAGAATAATAAAATATCTGAAAAGAACATTATAGTTTACAAAATGTGACTATATATCAAGTTTACATTCTATGTGTATATAATGTTACATATTTTTACAAATATAGCATTAAATTTACAAAAGTATATATATGTATACTATACAGTATATATTCTATATAAAATATGGAATATATATATTATGTAAGGTGTATATATACTATAAAGTAGTTTACAAAGTTATATATGTGTGTATCTATACACACACACACGCACACACACACATAACCCTCATTCTAGTAGCCAAAGCAACCTTGACAGGTCTGTTATATTCATTTGCAGATTGAGAAACTGAGGTTCACAGTGTGTGGTTAACCAAGTTTCCAGAATTGCGAAGTGGCCTGAGAACACAAATTTTCTGATTGCAGTGCTGGTGCATATTGCTCTGTGCTGCTTCTCAGATTTAAACTTAGCACCTTGTAGCATAAGATCTTGGCGGCAAGGGAAGAGACAAGTGAGTGCACATGTAGCCCAGTACAACCCATTATCTCTGCAGAAAAGCAAGCCCCCCTCAGGCTTGAGCCCTACTGTTGCTGATGCCCTAGAAATTATATGAAGTTTACTAAAAATAAAATAGATATGAGAGAAATCATGATGAAATGTGATCCAAAAAGTGAAAGTTGCTGCCCACCTTCCACTGGGCCTTTGGACTGGTCTACTATAAAGATCACCATGCACCAGCTATGTTTGCTGACTCTCTCCCTCACAGGGCTGCTCCTTCCTCTGTGTCTTTGGCTTCCCTGGGGAAAAGGCTCCTGATGAGGTCACTCATGCCTTGGAAAGTGCGGTGGATATATTTGACTTCTGCTCTCAGGTTCAAAAAATCCAGTGAGTATTGACCTTGATCCAAACTGGTGGTTCCTGAGGTTTTTTAGTAGCTGGGGAGATAAGACAAGTGTCAGGGAACAGGAAGTAAGAAGAGTTCTTGACTGGAACCCCTTCTGTTTTTGTATTTATTATTCAGGGCCAACCCAGCTGGGATGCAGGGATAGAGGGATAGTAAAGGCAAAGTGCAGAAAGGACACTCTTAAAAAGTCAAAATTTAGCAGGTTTGCAAGAAAATCTAATTGAGTTGTCTCTATGCTCTTACTTCTTGGTAAAGGTTGAACTACCAACACCATGTAGGAGACCTGAGTTTATTTTTAATAACTAGGAAATACAATGAGTCCTTTGGCTGGAAATTCATATATTGATCTGGCCTCAAGATGATATACTCACTGTAAAATTGTTAAGAAAATAAGATTTACTGTCCCCAGCCCTGGCTGCCTAAAAACCCAGGCCCTCAGGGTCATCCAATCTGAGCACCCCAATGACCCACCTTGTAGCTCTACTTTGACAGGTATCACCCCCTTGCTCTAAATATTTCCACCACGTCAGCCCCTAGTCACCTATATATTCAGCCATACTCATGGTTAACAGTTAGCTTTTGATGCCACATACTATATCTGAGCTCCTTCCTTTCAAAATAATGACTTTGTTCTTTCTAGCAATAAGATACTTAAATCATTTACAACCAGTCACTCTATTTTGGAAGTCCACCTGAGGTCATGAGAAGTTATTTTCTAGAAAAGTCACTCAGATGAATACCTAAAAATAGCAGAAAAGTGAACTGATTTATCACTTCTAAGAACTTAGTTCTGTGTCTCAAACTGTTCCTCCTTACCATTTCTAGGCCCTGTACAGTGGCCCGAAATTCCCCACAATGAAAGACAGTTACTTGTTGAAAATCCTTTCCCTGTCCCCCTGCCCTATTCATCATCATGTCCCCACCCTCCCCACTTTCTCTCTGCCCATTATCTTTCCCTTTTGCCTTACAACTCTCTTGCTTTCTTCCGGGCACCAGTACTGTTTCCATCGGCGTGGCCAGCGGGATTGTCTTCTGTGGAATCATCGGACACTCTGTGAGACATGAGTACACAGGTGTGCTGAGCTAGCTCATCTCGCCTCACCTTGCCACCCTGCTTTGTGGGAGGAAGGGCTAAACTAAATGAGACATGGCCTTCTAAAGCTTGGAGTCTTCCAGGAGAAATCAAGCCATGTAGCTTCGCCTATTGGCAGCTCATTGCTTACAAAGTGTGCATTTCTGGGGCTCTACATGAGTATCAAATATATAGTCATTCAAGGGGAGCAACAAAGGAGAGGCCCTCAGCTCATGCAATGAGGAGGCCTTTATAATAATTTCCTGTGAACATTAGACAGTTACACCTCTTAATTCCAATTTAAAAATCCTAAAGAAGAATATCGGTATTCTTGATAAATAATACAAATCTCAAAAGAAAATGGAAAGTAAATGTTATCTCAAGATTTCACTGCTTTTACTTCCCTTCTCAACTCTATTACAGTTTAAGATATTAAGAAACAATACATCTAAAATACTGAAATAGTTATACCTGAAATGATAAGATGTGTGAGATTTTCCTCAAAATAATGCAGGGTGGCAAGTAGATGGGAGTTAGAATGGGGCAGGATTGGCCATGGGTTTGTCACTTTGGGGACTGAGTGACAGGTACGTGGAGATTCATGATACTATGCTTTATTGCATGGCCAAATGCAATAAATGCATTTCCATAATACACAGTTTTTTAAAAGAATATCTTGATCAGAAGTGTTTGTGTTAATATTTAATATTAACAGAGTGCAATATTCAATACCTACTTAGTAGTAATATTGAAGGCTTATTAGCACTGAGGCACTATTGAAAGTGATGTGCATGAATTGACTCATTAATCTTTATAAACTGCCCCCTGAGAGGGATACTGTTATCATCCCCACTTACAGATCAGGAAATGGAGGCATGGGAGAATCTGAAAGTACTAATTTGCCTGAGTAATTTGGTAGAGTTAGAGCTGGGGATCGAACCTGCACAGCTTGCTACAGACTCTATGTACCACAGTGTATTACCCTTTAAAATATTCCCTGAGTCTGTCTTACACACACATCCCTCCCAGCCCTGTTTACTCACTTTTAAGAAATTGCCCGCGGGGTGCCTGAGTGGCTCAGCTGGTTAAGTGTCTGCCTTCGGCTCAGGTCCTGATCTCAGGGTCCTTAGATAGAATCCCGCATCAGGCTCCCTGCTTAATGGGGAGTCTGCCTCTTCCTCTGCCCCTCCCGCTGCTCATGCGCTCACTTTCTGTCTGTCCCTCTCTGTCTCTATCTCTCAAAAATGAATAAATAAAATCTTTTAAAAAGAGAGAAACTGCCAAATGAAGCTGATTGATTTTGAAAATGAAATGAGATGAAAAATTGCACATATAGGAACATTACAGATGCAATTTTGTTCCTCTCCTGAGGTCACTTTTCTCTGCCCAAGCTTGTGGTTGTCTTGTAGCTGTATACCTCATCTAGAGCCCTCAGGCCTGTGGCCACCACACATACAAAACCCTCTCTTTATACAAGACACTTTTATCTCTGAGTACATTGTTCTCATGGCCTCCCGGGAGAGGTAGAAACTGTGCTGATAGCTGATCAAGTTAACTCCCTGTATATTTTTAAATAACCATTGGCAGGGATCCCTGGGTGGCGCAGCGGTTCGGCGCCTGCCTTTGGCCCAGGGCGCGATCCTGGAGACCGGGGATCGAATCCCACATGGGGCTCCTGGTGCATGGAGCCTGCTTCTCCCTCTGCCTGTGTCTCTGCCTCTCTCTATCTCTCTCTGTGACTATCATAAATAAATAATAAAAAAAAGAATTAAAAAAAATTAAATAAAATAAAATAAAACTGGACCCATTAAATGCGGTTCGCTCTTTAAAAAAAAAAAAAAAAAAACCATTGGCAAAATAAGGGTAATCAAAGGCAAGACTTCTGTATCATTCATGAGAAGCGAAAAGAGTAACAAGTGAATATGCCCTTTGGGGACAGTATGTTTCAGATTACATTCTGCTAGTTCAATGTCTGTTTTCTCCCTGGTCTTTGCCTTTCTCCTTTCTGTTTTAGTAATTGGTCAAAAAGTCAACATAGCTGCCAGGATGATGATGTACTACCCAGGGATGGTGACATGTGACTCTGTCACCTACAATGGCAGCAACCTACCAGCCTACTTTTTTAAAGAGCTTCCAAAGAAGGTTATGAAAGGTGTTGCAGATTCTGGACCAGTCTATCAGTGTTTGGGACTTAATGAGAAAGTGTGAGTGTGGGGCATTGATTTTGTGGTATCTTTTAGTAAAGAAGTGGGAAAATTATGATAGCAAAAATCATCAGTCCCCCATTTCGGATCCGAATCCATCTTATGAAATTAAAATCTATTCCTTTCCCAGAACAAGGCCCAGATTTCAAAATCCTTTATCTTTCTCTATCCTACTGATATTATAAATGGTGTAAGATCCCATTCCACCATCACTACTGATAATCTGAGGGTGATTCTTCAAATGTTGTACAAACAGAACAGAGAATCCCCTCTTGTGAGTATCTCTTTGGACCCAGATAGACAAAGTGACCAATCATTAACCGTATGCTGATCATACCAACTGTATGCCAGGCATCAATAGGGCCAAAAGAGTAGAAGATATTGTTCCTTCTCTAGGTCTTTAGTGAAATATATTTCTCCAAAGCCCAGCTTAGACGTATGAGTATCACCTTGGTACTTAAAATCCTTCAGTGGTTTCTAATCATCTTCATGATCATGTTCAAATTCCTCGAAATGATGTATAAGGTAACCACCTGCTTTTCGAACTTCATTTCCTCCTGTGCCCCTTCTCTGGGCTATCTAAATAGATTGTCCTCTCCATCATCCATCCTATCCCCAGACTACTGGGAAACCACAGTCAACTTTTGAAATCTAGCTTAGGGATTTATTCCTTCATGAGGCTGGCTCTGGAGTTGCCCAATCCAGCTCAGACAATCCACCTTTATCCTCCTCCACATACCCATCACAATTACTGACCTGATCTGCTTTTCACTGACTACATTATGAGCTCTTTGAGGAGAGTGGCTGTGTCTTGTCCATTTTTATATGCCCAGTACTTGGCATATAGTGGGCACTCATAGTGAATAAATGAATGAGTAAGTGGAAAGTGGAGAGGTATTATTCTTTATATTAGCAGGCTAGAATCTAGGTCTTAAAGGATCAGATAAAAGAATCAAGGCTCCAGTTGGTTCAAGGAGTCTTTATTACTCGCCTTTGTATTCCCAGGCTGCACCATTGTACTTGGCATGTGTAGACCATCAATAAAATGCTGTTTGAATAAATGAGTGAATAATACTAATTTTTTGTGGACCCTTATTAAGTGCTAGGCACTCTACCTCAAAATATATAATTGACTCTAGTATCAACCATATCAGGTAGAATCGATTATTATCTCCAGTTTATAAATTTTGAAGCTGAGATTCAGAGATGTTAAATGACTTGTCCATGGTCATAAATCTAGTAAGCAATAAAGCCAAGACTCAAAATGCCACAATAATCTGCATTATAGGCAGCCACAAAACCTTAGTGGTATGTACCACAATAAACACTCATTTATCCCACCAAGAAGTGGGGTTTAATTGATTTTGGCTGGATTTGACTGATCTTGACTAGGCTTGTTCATATGCCTGGGGCTCAACAGGTTGTGGGTCAACCCAGGACCATGTCAATGTCAGGTGGGATAACTGGGAAGTCTGGCTGATATAATGGGGATAGTTTGGCTTTTTGTGACTCATTTTTTATCAGACTGGCCCAAGCATGTTGCCGTGGCAATATCAGAAGAGCAAGAGAGAGCAAGCCCAAGCACTTTTCAAGCCTCTCTGTTGTGTTTAATAACATCCCTTTGGTAAAGCATTCACAAGACTGAGCCTAGGGAAGGAGAGCACTCCAGAGTGACGTAGCACAGGGCATAGAAACAAGTAGGGGTGAGCAAGTGGGGCCATCATGCAGTCAGTGTACCACAGAAACCCAGGACTACCTGATCCCAAAGGCTGGCTGCCTCTTAGTTTTTCTAGACCATTGCTGCAGATAAGAGAGTATAGAAATACACATACAAATATGAACAGGGCCTGGTTCCTGCCCTGAAAATTCACAATTTAATGAGGAAGACTAACATATACAACATACAAAATTAGCAGATGGCATCTGCTATAACAAAGGCATAACAAAACAGTATGATAGTGCAGGCAAGGGAATGATCCATTGGACCAAAAAGCCTCCTTCAAGAAATAATATTATGCAATGGCCAAGTGTACATACCCTGGTCTGGTTCTATAGATATTTCTTTTTTTTTTAAGATTTTATTTATCCATGAGAGACACACAGAGAGAGGCAGAGACACAGACAGAAGGAGAAGCAGGCTCCTCGCAGGGACCCTGATGCGGGACTCATTCCTGGACCCTGGGGTCATGCCCTGAGCCAAAGGCAGATGCTCAACCCCTGAACCACTCAGACACCCCTACTTATTCTGTCAGTATCCTCTATCACTGTCACTACTACCCATGGGATCTTGGGCAAGTTAAACTCTCTGCACCTCAATTTTCTCATTTGTAAAATGGACATAATAGTACTTCCTTAGGGATCCCTGGGTGGCGCAGTGGTTTGGCGCCTGCCTTTGGCCCAGGGCGCGATCCTGGAGACCCGGGATCGAATCCCATATCAGGCTCCCGGTGCATGGAGCCTGCTTCTCCCTCCGCCTGTGTCTCTGCCTCTCTCTCTCTCTCTGTGACTATCATAAATAAATAAAAAATTTAAAAAAAAAAAATTTTAAAAAAAATAGTACTTCCTTAAAAAGGTTTTTGTCAAGAATAAAGGATGATACACGTAGAGCACTTGAAATGGTGCCAGGCACATAGTAGGTACTCACCAAAAGGTGGGATATTATTGTTTGAGCACTTGATAGAATATTTCCAAGTCTATGGGTCCCATAATGGTGTCTGGTTTCCCTAGAAAGGGATTCGGTTCCACCAGTGCAGACTCACAAGCATTTATTGAACACTGTACCAGGCACTATGGTAAAGGCTCTACATTAAGTTGTTTGGACTCTCTATTACCAGGTAAGAACTTCTCTTTTTCTCTTCCCCCCCTGGCATCTGTAGTCCTTGAGTCAGGAGATAGACTGTTTTTAGAGATTGAAAAGGAGACTTTCTGGGAACTAAGAATGAAACCCTCTTGCTCTTGGTATTTCCCTGTTCTAACTCTAACTAACATCTTTTCTTTCCTTCTCTTCAGCATGTTTGGTATGGCATATCTCATCTGCAACAGAAATGAGGGCTACCCTTTGCTGGGTAGGTAGTGGGCCTTGATTTTTAAAATTTTTTTTGAACATTCAGAAAAGTACACCAATGTTACACCTGCATCTTACTGAATTCTTTCAAAATGAGCATACAACCACCATCCAGGCAAAGAAATAGAAAAATAACAGTACTCCAGGAACCCTCACACACTTTATTCCTCACCCTTTCCCCAAGATGTCTAACACCTTAAATCACTCAGGCCTGTTTGTGATATCCCTATAGGGGAAAGTACAATGTGTAATTACATATGCTTTCTTTCAATCAGATTTATGTTATGAAATTCATCATGGTAGTAGGTGTAGCAGTAATTCATTCACTTTCTTCACTATGTAGTATTCCATTTTATAAATATACAACAATTTATTCATTCCATCATTGTACAACATTTGAGTTATTTCCAGTTCTTGGTTTTTATTAATAATACTGCCATATAGACTCTTATACATGTCTTTTGGCAAACACATGTACATGTTTCTGTCGAGCACATATGTAGGGGTGAAACTGTCAGGACAAAAGGCAGAGTTTTGGTAGGTGATGCCAAACAATCTCCAAAATGGTTGTATTTGTTTGTATTCTAACAGTGCTATGAGATTTCCAGTTGCTCCTAATCCTTACCAACAACTTAGTTTAAACAGTCCTTGTAATTTTAATAAATCTGTTGGGTACGTAGTGGTGTCTTATTGTGATTTCCATTTGCATTTCCCTAATATGGTTGAGCTCCTTTTCATATATTTATTGGCCCTTTGGACATTATCTTTTATAAAGCATCTATGCAAATCTTTTGCCTATTTTTCAGTTGGGTTGTATGTTTATAGATCTCTTGGAATTTTTTATACATCCTAAAAATGGGTATACTCTCATTTGTTTTTCTGGTACATAACTTTCCCATGCTGTGCTTGCCTTTTTACTCTGTTGATTATGTATTAAATGAACAGAATATTTTAATGTAATCCATTTTGTCAATCTTTTATAGTTAGTACTTTTGTATACTTTTAGAAATTTTTCTTCATCCAAAAGTCATGAAGATATTTTTTTAGATTCTCTTCCAGTAAACAAACAAACAAAAAAAGATTCTCTTCCAGAAATTTAGCTTTAGATCTGTGATCTATCTGGCAGTGGCAGTGATATTTTTGTGATTCTTGGTGACAGAGACCCTATTGTAAGAAAGCTAACTCTAGACAGGGAAGTGGACATAAAAGGAGGGACGGATATACCTTTTATGGGAAGAGACCCTCCTGAAGACAGGCCCGTGGATTCTGAAGGCAGCCATTTCTAGGAACACTGAAATTTCCTTCTGTTAGAGCTGAACAACCCTAAAAGTACCATCATATGTTAAATCCTGGTCCTGTGTTAGGACAATTAGGAGGACACTTTGGGACACTGTCTGCCAGGACAGAATCTTGATTTTAGTGGAGTCTGAGAGAAGGCAGTCATTCCCAAACTGCAAAAGGTCAGCAGCCTTGCCCATTTTCACTGCATGCAGGTGTTTTTCAGAGTCTAATTACTTCTTGTAAATGCAGACGCCCAGACTCCTGAAGGCTGGAAAGGAGAAGGAATATTCACTCTCCCCCTCCTCTGAGGCCTTACTTCTCAGCCTAGGATATCCTTGTGATCATGATTGACAGCAAACCCCCTTCTACAAGATCAAGGACTCAATATGGCAGTCCTATTAGAACACATTGGTCCAATATGCCCATATTTGAGTTGCCTTTTTCCCTGATTCCACCAGTGTGAGGTAAAAATCAAGCCCACATATCTTTTCCTTAAAACTCTAGCCAAAAAGAGACTGCCAGAGGTTAGGACTATAGGAAGTGCCCTTCTTTTACAAGAGTTCCTGTAAATGAAATTGTATGTGCTAACAGCATAGATATCAACAAAGCTATAATCAAAAAGTGTTTAAGATAAAAAATCCATGCAACTGTCCCAGATATTAAGCCCTTGTTTATATAGAAACAAGGTGCATGTATTTCAAGTCAAGGTGACTAGACTTTGTTTTAGAACTCAGTTGAAAGATAATCCATAAGGTCTGACCTTATGGGTTCCATGTGAATAGGACATAGAGAGCCAGAAGATGCTGCTCTATGGCCTTCTGGGCTCTGTGAGCCCTATGTGAGCCTCAGGCCAGAGAAGAGCATGACACATCTCACAATATTGAAGTTCAAATGCATTTTCAGAAAGAGAATGTTTCACCCAAAAAAAGCGATATAGTCCGTAGGCTAGTTCTAACTAAATCATGCCCAGCAATTTACATTACCAAGTAAACACTTAGCTTCTTTGTATAAAACATCGAAGCTTAGAGGAATGGTCCTGGTTTTCAATAGACATTAGACCACACCTGGGTATGTGTTTACTCTATGAATGGACATCTAAAATGGGCCCTCAGCAGTGACCAATCCAGCAAAGGAGGAAGCAGCAACCCTGAAGGGGTCGCCAGCTCTTTCCACAGAAATTGCTCACTCCTTTGAAATTACAGCTCTGCTAGTTCCTTCTTGGCCACTCAGGTTTTAAAGATTGTGAGCTAAGTTTGTGAGACTTCAGTCAGGGCATCCTATTACATATATTTAAAAACACATAAGAAAAATAACAGCATCCAGATTGTAACCAAGGTGATGTTTGTTTTTCTAAGTTTTCCATATTTTTCACAGTGAGCATGTGTTTTATAATCAGAAAGACACTATAACTTATTTTTACTAAGAATATAGGTTGTTTCTATGAAAGAAATAATCTACACATGAATTCTGAAAGCAAATTGAATGTTCTTATCACTGATAATGT
The DNA here is from genome assembly GCF_048418805.1 of Vulpes vulpes. Taxonomy (NCBI): domain Eukaryota; kingdom Metazoa; phylum Chordata; class Mammalia; order Carnivora; family Canidae; genus Vulpes; species Vulpes vulpes. Next base: position 129,818,561 of record NC_132792.1, on the reverse strand, counting down.
TTTTAGTAGCCCTGAGATTAGTATAATTTCTCATTTATGAAAAGCAAGTTTCTTTCCCAGAATTAGAAATATTTTATCCATAATTGTTTAATATAGGAACCCTAACTTTAATACATTTATTTTCCAATGTAATAAGCTATAGATTCCTTCTAGTGTATTATAGAAAACAATAAAAAGGAAAAGAACATAAGCCTCAGGGCCAGATAACACTGGTTTAGTTTTTGGTGGTGTAATCTAAGCAGTTAGCTACACAAAATCTTGGTTTTCTACACTAAAATTAAATGGACATTATAATGATCATTATAAGAATACTTGCCCTCACTGCTTGTGGGGATCAAACAAAACTAACACTACATTTCTGGAAAGCTCCAGAAAAAGATTTAAAAATTTTTTTCAAGTGCTCAGGATCTCAAGAAAGTTCATGAACAATTCCGTGGAAAACCCAAAAGGTATTTTTACAAGTGGTATCACTATGTGCTTTCTTATATCTCTAGACTATTTTATGTTGATTAGGTTTGCCCCTTTTTTAAAACATAAAAACAACAGGACGTGATAAGGAGATCAAATACTTCATGTGTACGATGAAGGAATTTTTGGTGTTCAGCTGCAGCCGAGTTCTGATGTACGAAGGATTATCAGGATATGGAAAAAGCCAGATGCTTATGGAAATTGAGTATCTGGCCCAAGGTGAGAACCACAGGTGAGTGTCTTGCAATGATCACTTCTTATGAATCCAGAGAAACCTGATGTCCTTAAGAGTTTCACTTATTTTAATGCTCCTCTCCTTTATATTATGTGCCTTATGTAAACCACCCACAATCTTTAAGTTATTGGGTGCCATGCCCTTGGTACTAAATAAATAATAATAAACATATTGAACTAATAAATGAAAAGCTATGCTGACCCAATGGAGATCCTAATTTAATGCAAGATAGGGCTTGGATATCAGTATTTTAAAGCTTTCTGGAGTAATTCCAGTGTGCAGAATATTTGAGAACTCCTGGCACAGACATTGAGAGCAAGGCTAAATGGGGTCTGCAGAACAAACACAGATATTTATCCATCTAGCAGACAGAGAATCACTAGTTCAAACCATTTAGCCCTGTGGCTGGGGACAGAGAATGATAGGCCTCTGGATTTTCCTTTGGAAGACAGGGCTAAGGTACTTATCTTGCACTGTTCATATGTTTTCATATGAAAAATGTCATGAGGGCTCTCTGGGACAGCCCTGATGGTACTCTCAAGGCAGTGGATAATATGGTATTCAGTAACAGTGATGATGACTTAGACGAGGATGATGGTATCTCATATTCTTTCATCATCGAACCTCAAAGCTTTAAGGGGAAAATGCTTATAAACCTTATATTATTGTTAAGCTGTTTTCCTACTCTATTTTTTAAAGATTTTTATTTATTTATTTGACAGAGAGAGAGAGAGAGAGAGAGAGAGCATGAGCAGGGGGTAGGCAGAGGGAGAGGGAGAAGCAGACTCCCAGCTGAGCCTGGAACCTGATTCGTGGCTCTATCCCAGGACCCTGAGATCACGACCCAAGCCAAAGGCAAATGTTTAACTGACTAAGCCACCCAGGTGACCCTTAATGTCTTTTAATGTCAAGCTTAAGAAAGGCCAGTTTATAGGGACACCTGGGTGGCTCAGCGGTTGAGAATCTGCCTTTGGCTCAGGGTGTGATCCTGGTTTTGGAATCAAGTCCCACATCAGGCTCCCTGCGAGGGGCCTGCTCCTCCCTCTGCCTGTGTCTCTGCCTCTCTCTGTGTATCTTATGAATAAAAAATAAATAAAATCTTTAAAAAAGAAAGGCCAGTTTATAAATATCTTTAACATTGCTAAGGAGATCATTCATAACAACCAGAGATATTTATTCACTCATTTATCCCATCACTTATTGAGTACCTACTATATTCCAAGAGCTGTTGAGTACTCTATTAGTTTGCTAGGCTGCTGTAGCAAAGTACCCAATTAGCTGGCTCAGTAAACAGAAGTTTATTGTCTCTGCGTTCTGGAGGCTAAGAGTGTAAGATCAAGGTGCCAGCTGGGCTAGTTACTTCTGCCGGCTGTAAGGCACAGTCTGCTCCAGGCCTTTGTCCTCAGCTGCTGGTGGTTGGCTTGCAATGATTGGTGTTCCTTGGGCTGTAGAAACATCACTCAATTTCTGCTGTTATCTTTTTTTTAAGATTTTTATTTATTCATGAGAGACAGAGACAGAGAGAGAGGCAGAGACACAGGCAGAGGGAGAAGCAGGCTCCATGCAGGGAGCCTGATGCAGGACTCGATCCCAGGTCTCCAGGATCATGCCCTGGGCCAAAGGCAGGTGCTAAGCCACTGAGCTACCCAGGGATCCCCTCTGCTGTTATCTTTGTATGGTCTTCTTCCTGTGCCTTGTCTGTGTCCAATTTCCCCTTCTTATAAAGACACTAGTGACTTTGCATTAGGGGCCCCATCAGCCAGTATCACCTCATCTTAACTTATGTCATTAAGTATCACCTCATCTTAACTTATGTCATTACATCCCTAATGACCCTGTTCCCAATAAGACCACATTCTGAGGTACTGGGGGCTGACTTTAACACAGGAATTTGGTGGGGGAGACATGAGCCAACCCATGACAAGTGCTACTGTCCTGAAGATGAATAATATCTGATCCCTGCCCTCAAAGAGCTTTCACGGAAGAGAAGGAGAAAAAATAAAAATAGGATGCTGTGAGAACAGTGATGGAGGTGTGCAATAGAGTACCATGAAAGCTAAAACAAAGAAGGGCCTGTAACCCAACCTGGGGAAGATTTCCAGGAGGCTGCACCTGAGCTGAGATTTGCAGAGAAGCAGGAGATATGAGGGATTAGATGAGGCTGTGAGGAGTGGTAACCTGCTGGCAGGGGAGATAGCCTACGCAAAGGCTTGGGAAAAAGAAACAGCTCTGGATGTGCAGGGAACTGTCACTAGTTTGTTGGTAGAGGGTAGATTGCTGGGCAGAGTGGCAAGAAATGACATCATGAGACCTGGGAAAGCCTAGTGTGTCAAATAAAAGAAGCCTAGATTTAACACCTTTCAGTAGTAGGAGCCACTGAAAACTTGTAAATAGGAGAGAGGATTTGTATCTATCCAGATATGCCAGGCTTCTAGAAGGGTGATGCAATGAATCATGGCGCTAGGCAGGGGTAGTAGCATGTTTCCCAGTGGTGTAGGTGAGAGTCTGAGGGCTTGCAGCAAAGTGGTGCAGGTGGAGCTGCAGAAGAGGACATGGCTAGGGTCATTTAGGAGGGCTCAGGGACACAGTGGAATGAAGGAGTGTATCTGAAGCCAGGGTAATGAACAGCTTCCAGATAGTTTGGGAAATTGCTGTTGTAACAACTGAATATGAAGAGTCAGGGCTCTCCTTCAGCGTTTATTATTTTCCAAAAATATACTTAAGAACCTTTTTCTGCTTCTTGTCTTTTTTATAAACAGGACTATTGCTATCGCATTGACTAAGATCAGCTTCCATCAAAACTTTTATACCATCCAGATACTCATGGCCAATGTACTAGGTCTGGATACTTGTAAACATTATAAAGAACGACAGACCAACCTTCAACATAAAGTCAAGTCTCTGTTGGATGAGAAGTTCTACTGTCTCCTAAATGACATCTTCCATGTCCAGGTAAATAGCTAGATTGTACCTCTGCAAGAAAGAGTGCAGGGTACTTGCAGCAGCTCCTGTCTCAGGTCGGATGACTTAGCATCCCTTTGCCATTTTATTAGTTTTTCCTTTTCTCATGTGGGTGATAAGAAAGTGATTCCCAATCCTCCTTGAATGAACATCCACCCTCCTGAGACATTGGAGGTATCTAAAAATACCATACTCAAGAAAATCCAAACGGCCACCTGCTGATTCATTTTTTTCCTCACCTTTCCATCAGAGGTATACTCTACTAACTGGGGCTACACGCAGAGTCCTTCTGCTCCCTCAGGTGACTGCCAGGGCAAAGACAGAGTATGCCCTGTTACTTCCTGTATCTATTAGTCTCAGTGATCTAGGGTAGCACAGCTGGAAGGGACATTGACATATGAGGATTGGAAGGCACAGAATGGCAAAGTGATTTGCCCAAAGTCACACAGCTAATAGCTCCCTTTGCTATCCCCCCAGACTCAATCTTCTCATAATTCTTTATACAGTTCCCTATTTCACGAGAGGTTTCCAAGATGACCACCTTGAGAAAGCAAAAGCAATTGGAAGCATTGTTTATGAAGATTTTGGAGCAAGTAAGAGCATCTTGTGGGTCAATCAATGGAGGAGGCTAACGGGAGGTGGCTGAGGGGTTCAAAGGCCATTGGCTAGAAGCTTGGAAGTGTATGAAAGCTTTATCCTAACACATCTCGCATCTCCTCCTCCTTCCTTCCTTCCAGACCTCAAGTCAGGAGTGTTCAGAATTTAGCTATGCTTGAACAGAGTCCCTGGAACATCACTCCTGGAGGTTTGGCCTCTCCTTAAAACCAACCCTCTTTCCTTCTCTCTCTGCATGAGACACAGTATATATCTAAATGGTTATATATGTAGGCTCTGGAGTCAGACTACCAACATTTGAACCCTTAGGCCTATCACTTCCTGCCTGGGTAATCTTGAGCAAATGACTTAACTTTTTTCTGCTTTTGATTCATCATCTATAAAACAGAGAAACAGTAGTACCTGGCTCACAGGGTTGTGTAGAACATAGAACAGTGCCTCTTGCTCAGAAACACTCTCCCTGGGGCAGCCCCGGTGGCTCAGCGGTTTAGCGCCACCTTCAGCCCAGGGTGTGATCCTGGAGACCCAGGATTGAGTCCCATGCCAGGCTCCCTATGTGGAGCCTGCTTCTCCCTCTGCCTGTGTCTCTGCCTCTCTCTCTCTCTCTCTCTCTCTCTCTCTCTCTCTGTCTCTCATGGATAAATAAATAAATAAATCTTAAAAAAAAAGCACTCTCCCCATCTTAGATCTCTCTCTGAGTCATCTCATGACAATCCACTCTATGTTGACAATCACCGAATTTATATTCCAGTCCTCGCCTCTCCCATGAGCACCAGAACCATATTTCCAAGAACCTTCCATATATAACACGTGGATGTAGTATCTCGCATCCAGTGCAGTGTCTAACACTGAATTTTATTTTTCCTACCACAAAGGGCCCTTCTTCCTCATTCTGATCCTTGATTCCATTAATAGTAAATTCATTCAAGCTTCATTTAAAGTTGCTTCTGCTCCCACTTCCTCATCGGTTGCCGCTGCTACCACATCTACTGAGCTGTCAGCTCCTACCATTTCTCCCATGGGTGGTCTCTGCAATGTCTCCATCCTCTGTTCCTTGCTGTACTTCTCTCTATTCCATTTCCATAGCTTCCAACTAATCTTATGCCTCATACCTCTCCACTCCAGTTCATCCTCCATATAACTGCCCGAGCATAGGCAGATCGCACCGACCCATACTATATACATGCAAATAATTCCCAAGGCTAATGACATAGAAGCCAAAAGTAGTTGTTGTTGTTGTTGTTGTTTTTAACCTGGAGAAATGCTATTCATCCTTAAATATCACTTCTTTGGTGAAAAGTCCCCAAAGCACCAGGCATGCTAGTTCTTCAACCCTGATTCTGTAGCACTTTGAACATCTTTCTTGTTATATTTACCATACACTATGACAATTTGTTCCTTATATGTATGTCTCTCTCCTTCAGGAGGCTGTGAGTTTCTTAAGGACAAGGAGCCTGATTCATTTTTTGTATTACTGTTGAGCAGGACAGCATCTGGCACATTATAAATGATCAATACAAGTTTGTGGCATTGTCTTAAGTTTCTGATACAAATTCCTCCTTCCCCACTTCTAATATAAAACTGTATGTTAACTATACTCAAATAAAAAAACCCTCTATAGAAAATGAAGAAAACCCGAAAAACTAATAAACATGAATTTATGAGTTTTACCCCCTAAAGATTCAAAGGGGCTTAGATTGGGCTTAGGAATTTGTTCAGTTGTTGGCTTTTGTTTTAAAACTCCTCGGTTGGTCCTGATGTGCAATCTAGTTTGTAAACCACCACAAAAGCTATGCTTTAGCTAAGTGTGATGACAGTAATCTTCGGCTCATTTACTATCTTTGCAACCTTAGCAAGTTTCTTTCTTTTTTTTTTTTTTATTTATTTATGATAGTCACAGAGAGATAGAGAGAGGCAGAGACACAGGCAGAGGGAGAAGCAGGCTCCATGCACCGGGAGCCCGACGTGGGATTCGATCCCGGGTCTCCAGGATCGCGCCCTGGGCCAAAGGCAGGCGCCAAACCGCTGCGCCACCCAGGGATCCCCCTTAGCAAGTTTCTTAACTGAAATTTTCTCAGTAAACAGATTCAATAGGACCACTTCCTGTGAATCTTATGAGAAATAAATGAGTTAATTTATGTAAAGAGCATCACAGTGCTTGGAACATAGTAAGTGCAGTGTAAATGTTGGCTTTTAGTCACATTAAAGAGAATCCAGTTCAATCTTCTCATTTTAAATATGAAAAAACCAGGACCTAGGATGGACTATGGAATTCATGCTTTTCTAGCTCCTGCTTGACAGAGCCGTCATATAGTGAAAACTCACATTTGATCTGCCCTATGTTTTTAAAGGTATCAGTCAGGGGTGCCCAGGTGGCTCAGTCAGTTGGGCATCTGCCTTCAGCTCAGGTCATGATTCCAGAGTCCTGCGATTGAGCCTCAGGCCTGAGGCTCCCTGCTCAGCAAAGAGTCTGCTTCTCCCTTTGCTGCTCCACCCACTTGTGCTTTCAGTCTCTCAAATAAATAAATAAAATCTTTTTTTAAAGTAAGAAAATAAAGGTATCAGTCAAAAACAAAATAAATGTAATGTTACCTTCCCTATTAAAATGTCCTCAGATCATTGAAGAGCTAAATCTCTGGTCACAGAATTGGTTTGTAAGGTCAGACTTATTATGTATATGTAATAAAACAGATTATAATACTTTATAATGATTGTCTTGTGAAATTTTAAATTTTAAAGTAGCTTTGCTGCTTTCATTTATAAAAAAATGAAGGGAAGAATGGGCTAATCGAGCATCTCCCCAGAGGGAGCCAGAAGAGGTGAAGAGCAGTGTGAAGCAGTAAGAGCAGAGAAGGTCCTCTCCATGTAGACACCTCACACAGTGGGATGCAGGGCCCGCTCTGCAAGGGGCTGACCCTAAAATGTATGCTCTTGGGACACCTGGGTGGCTCAGTGGTCGAGTGTCTGCCTTCGGCTCAGGGCGTGATCCCAGGTTGGGGGATTAAGTCCCACGTTGGGTTCCCTTGTGAGGAGCCTGCTTCTCCCTCTGCCTGTCTCTGCCTCTCTCTCTGTCTCTCATGAATAAATAAATAAAATATTTTTAAAATGAAAAATAAAAAAATAAAATGTAAGCCCCTATTTTGTTTAATACTGTATCCCCAGCACCTAGAACAAAACCCAACCCTGATGGCTGCTTAATAAATACTTGATGAGCGAATAAATAATTCAGACTAGTAGGGGAAAGGGAACCTATACAAGGAAAGGGACACGTGATCCATTTTCAAGCGTAACATATACCGTAGTTGGTGCTAGAACAACATAAACTAGGTCAGTTTCCTTCCGCACTGTGTATTAGCACCTTGCCCAGTAGATGCTCAGTTAGTATGTGTTGAATACATACATGTTGGTTGAATAAATGTCAATTAGATAAAGCCAGGAGATCTTCATTTGTCGAGAGATTAAAATGACTTGTGGTAAACATATCAGTCATTTTTTTTTTTTTTTCATATCAGTCATTTTTATGCAGTGGGTGCTTTTACTTGGCTGTAACCCCATTGATCCCCCACATTTGCATTATCTTTACACAAGGATTTGACTAAGAATCCATTCCAGCCAGCTCTGTCCAAATGGCCACAAATTACAAGTTAATGGAATCTAAATTAATACAAATGTATCGGAAAGATTTTATTTTTTTAAGATTTTATTTATTTATTCATGAGAGACACACAGAGAGAGAGAGGCAGAGACACAGGCAGAGGGAGAAGCAGGCTCCATGCAGGGAGCCCAACATGGGGACTCGATTCCGGGTCTCCAGGATCACACTCTGGTCTGCAGGTGGCGCTAAACCGCTGCGCCACCGGGGCTGCCCTCGGAAAGATTTTAATATTTGAATTGAGCGCCACAAAACTGAGTGCATACACACACTTACCTATACCCATGAATAAAAACCCAAGGTCCTACAGCATTTTCCTTTTTCTCTACCTTGTGTAGACAGTGAAAGAGGAAAAGATTATTTTTATCATCGATGAGGGCCAGTTTGTTGATCCAGCTTCCTGGGCCTTTATGGAGAAGCTTATCCGGACTGTTCCTATCTTCATCATCATGTCCCTGTCTCCCTTCATTGACATACCCTGTGAAGCTGCCAGTGCCATCATGAAGAACAGGAACACCACTTACATCACTCTTGGAGCCGTGCAGCCAAAGGATATTCGCAACAAGGTCTGCCTGGACCTCAATGTCAGGGGCATCACAAAGGAACTGGACACGTGAGTATCCTGTTTCTCTCCTGAGGTATTCACATCTATGTCCATTCTCCAGATCCAGACTTCATCATGTTTCTTAAGATCTATCTGAAAGAATATGGAATATGCCTATTTCCATATTTTCACTGGTCCTACCTTTCAAAAGAGCCTTTTATCATGGTTGTCATGAGGGACCCTGCTTACCTTTTCCTTGTTTGTGCTCCTGTTACACTTTCTCAAACTTTGCTCAGAGATGTGAGTTTTGCTTCCCTCTCATTATGCTGGCTATGGGCGTGCTCAATTTAATCAACAGTGACAGAGGGCGTCCATACAGGCAAACTGGTAAGCTTTAAAGACACAGCCTGCAAATAGGCAAGGTCTCACTCAGCTGGCCTTAATGTAGGCTGGAATTGGTGTTCTGTCTATGGCAGGCGTGGAAGGCTGGCTCTTGAACTACTGCTTTCTGAGCTTCTCAATGACTCCCCTACTGGGGTCCAGACAGGGGTGGCCTTCACAGCATGGGCAGGGCCCCTTCTTTAGCTGGCTGTTTACAACCCACCTTGGTGGGGCACCTGGGTGGCTCCAGTGGTTGAGTGTCTGCCTTTGGCTCGGGTTGTGATCCCAGGGTCCTGGGATCGAATTCTGTGTTGGGCTCCCCATAGGGAGCCTGCTTCTCCTTTTGCCTATGTCTCTGTCTCTTTCTGTGTCTCTCATGAACAAATAAATAAATCTAAAACAAACAAACAAAAAAACAAGCCACCTTAGTATCTACATCCATTCTTCCTAATGGATTTGCCTTGCTTCTAGAAGAAGGATGTCTTGCACAGTCTCATTTAAAATAACTCCAGGCATGAATTTGGCATGCTCTTTTCCTTTGTCTCTTGCTCTGCCTCTGTCTTCCTCTCTATATTTGTATGTATATATTTAGTGTGTGTGTGTGTATATATATATACTTATATATGTATACTTATACTATGTATATATATATACTATATATATATATATGTTATATATATATATAAGCATTTACCTTTTGATCTAGTAACCCCAATTCTAGGAATCTATCTCAAAGATATATTAAACAAAAGTATAAAGTGACATATGGACAGAGGTTTGTCGAGACATTATTTGTACTAGCAAAAGACTGAAAACAATCCAGATGTCCATCTCTAAGAAGATGGTAGGATAAAATAGGGTGGATGCACACAATGAAGCACTATATGGCATTACAAAGAATGAGAAAGATCTGCTGATATGGGGGGATGAGCAGGATACATTCTTGGGTGAAAAAACAAGGTGTAGCCAAGTGTGCAGCATGTATAACATCCTGCCTTTTAAGGAAAAAGGAGTGAAATAAGTCTGTGTGTTTCTGTTTACATTTTTTAAAAGAAACATTGAAAGATAAACCAGAAACTGACTGATGTGGTTATTTATAAGGAGAGCAAGGGAGTCAAGACTGCTGATGTACCTGAGTGTCTAGTGTTGGCTTTGAAAAAAATGTAAATGTTTTATTTAATTTTTAAAAATGAAAGAGGGACACCTGGGTGGCTCAGTGGTTGAGCATCTGCCTTCAGTTCAGGTCGTGATCCCCCGGGGGGTCCTGGGATAGAGTCCTGCATCAGGCCCCCCGCAGGGAGCCTGCTTCTCTCTCTGCCTGGGTCTCTGCCTCTCTCTGTCTCTCATGAATAAATAAATAAAATATTTAAAATAAATAAATGATAAAAATGAAAGGAAAATTAAAAAGTGACCCTACAAAAGGAAAACGAATGGAAACAAATAGAGAATAATATTAGTTTCAGATACAGTTACTTTCAAATAATTAAATGAGTCAATTATTTTTGCTTCCTAAAAAATGGTTGTTTGGTATAAAGAGGTCTCCTTGTTTCCACTGCAGATACCTGGTGGAGGGAAGCTGTGGGATTCCATTTTACTGTGAAGAATTGCTAAAAAACCTTGACCATCACAGGGTACTCGCTTTCCAACCGATGGAGTCTGAGGAAAAGACCAATGTGTCTTGGAATAATCTGTTCAGTAAGTCCCCAGTTCAGGCTCTTTCTCTAGCTCCTTTTGCAGAGAGGGCAGGAATGGGCTTTCCATAGGCTGTATCATGTTATAGGGTCAGGAGGTTTGGGGAAGCAAGGAGCCTTGGACCTGATATCCAAGTTCTCTGTAGAGAACTTAACTGTGATTGTGGAGACTCATTGAACTGGGTGGAAGAACACTGCAAATGCTGTTCTTGGGCAGAACATGGAAGAACACTAGGGAATCTTAAAGCCCAGGATCAACACAGAAGAGAGAAGTTAGATGTTAAGTTGGGGGAACAAAATCCCTTGATTTCCAGAGGTAGAACTTCTAGCTCAAAGTGGATTGTCAACAGGGTTCCCATGCTACAGAGACATACGAGAGGCTGAAACCTGAGATAACGCAGAGAAGAGGCCAGCTGGAATTTTTAGGAGATTAGTATTAGTGAAGAGAAAGAGAGCAGGGTAAGGATGCGTTCTAGAATGTGGAGGGTTAAAGCTAGCTTGAATGACAATGAAAGTCTGTGGTGCACATACTTGTTTAGGGAGTTGGCAGTAATAAGAAAAATCCATGTGCTAGCAAACGACAACGAAAATATGTGTCTCGACATAAAGGAGATCTATGGTGGTTGAAGAGATGTTAGCTCTTCCTTGGAAAGAGAGGGTATAAAAGATGGGATCAAGAGAGCATTTGGACTGTGAAGCCAGGGGCCCAGAGTTCCAATGCCACCTGTGCCAGTTAGTTGCTGATATTTGAGGACTAGCTACAACCATCTTTGGTAGGCAGTGATTATAAAATGGGGGTAAGGAACTGAAATCCTTCTTCATTTATTCATTCAACAAACATCTACTGAGCACCTTCTCTGTGTCTGACACCACAGGAGGAACTCTGGGAGCCTCTTGGAATATAAATGAAGTGTCTAAATCAATATTACCTACTTAGCTACCTCGTTTTTTAAAAAACAATATAGAGAGATTTCATGCATGCTTACCCAGTTTTCCCATTAGTAATACCATGGGAAGTGACAGTATAATAGCACAGCCGTCATATTGACATTGAGGCAGTCAAGGTACGGAAGGTTCCCATCACCACAAGGATTCCTCTTGTGGCTCACTTTATAGCCACCCTCACTTCTGTCAACCATCCCTTCCCCCTTCATCACTGGCGAACACTAATCCCCTCTCCATTTCTGTGATTCTGTCATTTTTAGAATGGGGTCTAACTGGACTCATACAGTATGTGTAATCTCTTGGGATTGGTGTTTCCACTCATCATGACTCTGTAAGGTCCTCCAGGTTGTCCTGTGTATCAGTCCTTTGTTGCTGTTACTTGCTGGGTGGTATTCAGAATTTAGATGCATCACAGTTTGTTATCCCATCTGTCTGTTGCAGAATCTGGGCTGCTTACAGCTTTTGGCTATTACAAACAAAACTCCTACAAGCATTGTGTACATGTTTTTGTGTGAATCTAAGTTTTCAAATCTCTAGAATAAATACCCAGGAGTGCAATAGTTACATTGTTAGTTTTTTGTTCTTTTTTTTTAATGCCAAATTATTTTTTTCAAGATTTTATTTTATTTTTTTAATTTTATTTATTTACTCATGAGAGACAGAGAGAGAGAGGCAAAGACATAGGAGAGAGAGCATCAGGCTCCATGCAGGAAGCCCGATGTGAGACTCGATCCCAGGACTCCAGGATCACACCCTGGGCTGAAGGGAGGCGCCCAACTGCTGAGCCACCCAGGGATCCCAGATTTTTTTTTTTTTTTTTTTTGAGAGAGGTAGAGAGAGCATGAGCAGGGGAGGAAGGTGGTAGGCAGAGAGAGAGGAAAAAATAGACTCTCCATTGAGCAGGGAGCCTTATGTGAAGCTCCACCCCAGGACCCTGGGATCATGACCTGAGCAGAAGGCAGATACTTATCTGAGCCACCCAGGCGCCCCTGAACTGCCAAACTATTTTCAAAGTGGCTATATAATTTTACATTACCAGTAATAGTGTATGGAGGGAGCTGGAATTTTCTGCAATCCTTGCTAGCATTTGTTGTCACTATGTTTTTTATTTTAGCCATTCTGATAAGTGTCTGGTGATATCTAACTGTGGTTTTAATTTGCATCTCCCCAATTGCTAATGATGTTGAATACCTTTTCATATGTTTTCTTTTGCCATCTCTACATCTTTGGTAAATATCTTTCCATTCTTTTTGCCCATTTTCTAATTGGATTACTTGTTGTTTTTTTCATGTTGAGTATGTTTTTTTAATGTTGAGAGTATCTCTCTTTTTTTCGTTCTTTTTAAGATTTTATTTATTTGAGAGAAACAGAGACAGAGCATGAGCAGGGGAAGAGGCAGAGGGAGAAGGAGAAGCAGACTTCCTGAGCAGGGGACTCGACTGGGGTCTCTTTCCTAGGAGCCTAAGCTGAAGGCAGGTGCTCAAGTGCCCTGTCAACCACCCAGGTGCCCCAAGTTTTGAGAGTTTCTAATCTAGTCTAAATATGGGTCCTTTGCCATATGTGGGTTTGCAAATATTTTCTCTTTGTGGCCTGTCTTCATTTTTTGCAAAGGATCTCTCAAAGTGTTTTAATTTTGACTAAGTTCAATCATCAATTTTTCCTTTTATGAGTCATGTTAAATCCAAGAACTCCTTGTGATTATCTCTAGATATCAAAGGTTTTCCTCTCTGTGTTTTTCCTTTTTTTCAAAGCTTTACATTTTACAATTCAGTTTGTGATCCCATTTTGAGTTAATTTTCTTTCTTTCTTTCTTTCTTTCTTTCTTTCTTTCTTTCTTTCTCTTTCTTTCTTTCTTCTTTCTTTCTTTCTTTTTCTTTTTTTAGTTTTATACCTTTATTTGACAATCAGTGATTAGTTCTCATCCACATTAACAGTCTGTAGATTTTTGAAAGTGGTGACAGGTACGTAGGTAACAGCGTATAGAGCTTGCCTGGTGAATCTTCCTCCTTACGTTTTCTGGACAACTGCACACAGGTACGGTATGGAACGTTCCTTATTCCTTTGGCCCAGACAGCTTTGTTGAGCCTGGTGTCAATGCACACGTCTGGAGTTCCCATCCCCTTCATGGCTAATTTCCAGATCTCTTTGAGTGCTTCTTGAAACCTACTCCATGGATACATTTGTGAATGTTGATGGTGTATTCTCTGGTCACTACCTCATTGATGGCAGAACAGCCCTTCTTCTCGCCACCCTTCTTTGTGGGAGCCATTCTGCTGGGCCCTAGTTGGAAAGGAAGCTTGATCTCATATAAGGTGTGAGACGTAGGTTGAAGCCCTTCTTTTCTCCTTCCTACACTCCATGGATGTCCACTTGCCCTGGCACCATTTGCTAAAAGGCTGTATTTTCTTCCTTGAATTGCTTTTGCAGCTTTGGCAAAAATCAGTTGGATGTATTTATGGGGGTGTATATTTGGTTCCCTATTCTGTTCCATTGATCTATGTGTCTATCCCTTGCTAAGACCATTCAGTTTTGATTACTCTATGTCTTGAAACAATGTAAACTGATTCCTCCCATATTCTTCTTTTTTCAAAATTGTTTTAGCTATTCTTGTTCCTTTGCCTTTCCTTATGAAATTTAGAATAATCTTGTCTGGGGGCACCTGGGTGGCTCAGTCAGTTAAGCATCCAACTCTTGGATTCAGCTCAGGTCATGATTTTCAAGGTCATGAGATTGAGCTCCAAGTGGGTTCTGCACTCAATGGGGTGTTGGCTTGAGATTCTCTCCCTCTCCCCCGCCCTTTCAAAAAATTAATAAGTCTTTAGAATAAAGTCATCTTTATCTACAAAAAATCTTGGTGGGATTTTTTTTAAAGATTTGTTTGTTAAAAATAATAATAATAAAGATTTGTTTGTTTAGGGATGCCTGGGTGGCTGAGCAGTTGAGCGCTTGCCTTCAGCCCAGGGTGTGATCCTGGGGTCCTGGTATCAAGTTCCATGTCGGGCTCCCTGCGTGGAGCCTGCCTCTCTCTCTGCCTGTGTCTCTGCCCCTCTCTGTGTGTGTGTCTCATGAATAAATAAATAAAATCTTAAAAAAAAAAGATTTGTTTATTTGAGAGAGATAGACAGAGCACGTGAGCACAGGGAAGGTGCAGAGAGAGAGAGAGAGAGAATCCTGAAGCAGATTCCTTGCTGAGTGCAGAGCTTGGAGCCCAACATGGGGTTTGATCCCAGGACCCTGAGATCATGACCTGAGCTGAAACCAAGAGTCAGCTGCTTAACAGACTGAGCCACTCAGATGCCCCCTGGGAGAGATTTTAATAGGAATTTCAATATATATGCATTGTATATCAATTTGGGGCAAATTGACATCTTTTCTATGTTGTCTTCCAATCCATGAACACATTACACCTCTCCACTTATTTTTAGATTTTCTTTGATTTCTTTCATGAGTCTTTTGTAGTTTTCAGCCATACAAATCGTGTACATGTTTTGTTAGATTGACACTTAAATATTTCCTTTAAAAAAATATATTGTAGGGGCGCCTTGACACAGTCAGTTGAGTGTTGGACTCTTGGTTGTGGCTCAGAGTCATGGGATTAAGCCCTGAGTCAGGCTCCATGCTCAGTGCAGAATTCTGCTTGGGACTCTCTCTTCCTTTCCTTTTGCCCCTTCCCTGTGTGTGCATGTGCGTGCACATGTGCACACTTTCTCTCTTTCTCTTAAATAAATAAAAAAAATCTCTTTAAAAAGATAAGGGACACCTGGGTGGCTCAGTGGTTGGGCATCTGCCTTCAGCTCAGGGCATGATCCCAGACTGCTGGGATTGAGTCCCATATCAGGCTCCCTGTGAGGAGCCTGCTTCTCCTCCCACTGACTATGTCTCTGCCTCTTTCCCTGTGTCTCTCATGAATAAATAAATAAAATCTTTAAAATATATATATATAGTAAATGTTATATGTTTTTAATTTTGGTGTTCGCATGTTCATTGGTAGTATGTAGAAATGCAACTGAATTGTGTCCTTGCTGAACTCACTTATTAATTCTAAGAGATTTTTATTTTGTAGAGTCTTAGGGATTTTCTATGTACAAAATCATGTCATCTGCAAATAGGAGCAATTTTATTATTTCCCTTCTGATCTGTATACTTTTTATTTTCTTTCTTGGCCTTTTCAACTGGTTAGAACTTCCAGTTCTAGAGTGGTATGAGTAGCCATCTTTGCCTTATTCCTGATCTTAAGGAGAAAGCATTCAATCTTCAAGCATTAGTATGCTGTTAGCTGTAGGTTTTTTGTAGATGCTCTTTTTCAAGTTGAGAAAGTTCTCCTTTATTTCTATTTTTCTGAGAGTTTTTTATCAAGAATGAGCTTTGAGGGGTACCTTGAGTGGCTCAGTTGGCTAAGCCTCTGTCTTCAGCTCAGGTCATGATCCCTGGATCCTGGGATTGAGCCCCCCCCCCCCCCCCACATCGGGCTCCTTGCTCAGCAGAAAGCCTGCTTCTCTCTCTTCTCTCTCTCTCTCTCTGCTGCTCCCCCTGTTTATGCTCTGTCTCTCTATGCCAAATGAATAAATAAAATCTTTTAAAAAAAAAAGAATGAGCTTTGAATCTTATCAGGTTATTTTTTGCATTGATTGTTATGATTATGTGAATTTTCTTTTCTGCTAGTATAGTAGATTACATTGATTACCCTTCAAATATTGAATCAGCCTTGCATCCCTGGCATAAACCCCATTAGGCATGTTCTATTCTTATTCTCGTATGTTGCTAAATTCTATTGGCTTAATATGGTGTTAAGGATTGTTCCATCTATATTCATGTGGGGTATTGTTCTGTATTTTTCTCTCCCTCTTCCTCTTTGGCGTTTTTGTCTGTTTTTGACATCAGGGTAATACTAGCTTTGTAAAATGAAATAGAAATTGTTTCCGCCTCTTCTGTTTCTTGGCAAATTTTGTGTAGAATTGGAGATAGTCTTCGTTAAATGTTTGGTAGAATTTTCCAGTGAAACCATCCCATCCTGGAGATTTCTTTTTTTAAGATTTTATTTATTTATTCATGAGAGACACACACACAGAGAGGCAGAGACACAATTAGAGGGAGAAGCAGGGTCCATGCAGGGAGCCTGATGCAGGACTCGATCCTGGGACCGCAGGATCACACCCTGGGCCAAAGGCAGGCACTAAACCGCTGAGCCACCCAGGGATCCCTATTTTTTTTTAAGATTTATTTATTTATTCATGAAAGACACAGAGAGAAAGGCAGACACATAGGCAGGGGGAGAAGCAGGTCCCCTGCGGGGGGAGCCCAATGTGGGACTCGATCCCAGATCCTGGGATCACACCCTGAGCCGAAGGCAGATGCTCAACCGCTGAGCCACCCAGGCATCCCATGGAGATTTTTTGGGGGGAGGAGTTTTGGTTTAGTTGGTTTCTTTGGTGATTGAAAATGTATTTTTCTTCAAATGATCTTTTTCAAGCAATAAATAAAAACAGACATGTTAACTTTTCTAAAAGACAAAAACAAACAAATCCCCTAAACTATATACATCCTACAGAAATACAAACATATCAAATGTAGAAATGACATCATTTTGAAAGATGGGGCCATTTACAAAAATTACAAGTATTGCATTGCTCCATCTTGAAGAAGCCTGTTCCTCTTATGACTCATAAGCTCTATGGATGGGCAGGGTGCTTCTGGGGGAGACAGGAGTGTCTTCAAGATGTAAAACTGCCATTTTGCCTGCTAGACAAGGAAAATTTAAGGAAAAACCTCGACATCTTTTTGGGGAGTTTATAAATTAAAATTTTGATCTCCTTAATAGTTACGAGGCATTCAAATAATCTATTTTATAGTGTATTAATTATGGTAGGGTTGGGTTTTTTGTGTGTGGTTTTTTGTTTTTTGTTTTGTTTTGTTTTGTTTTTGAGAAACTAGTCCATTTCATCTAAGTTCTCAAATTTATATGTCTAGGGACACCTGGGTGGCTCAGTGGTTGAGTATCTGCCTTTGGCTCAGAGCATGATCCTGGAGTCCTGGGATTGAGTCCCTCATCAGGCTCCTTGCAACGAGCCTGTTTCTCCCTCTGCCTATGTCTCTGCCTCTGTATCTGTGTCTCTCATGAATAAATAAATAAAATCTTTAAAAAAAATTGATGCGTCTGAAGTTGTTCATAGTATTCCGTTAGTATCATCTTGATGTCTGTAAGGTCTGTAGTGATATCCCATTTCATTCCTGATATTGGTAATTTGTATTTTCTCTCTTTCTTGTAGTCTTAACTACAGATTTGTCAATTTTCTTGATCTTTCCAAAGATTCAGCCCTTTGTTTTGTTGATTGTTGAAATCTTTTTTTAAAAGATTTTATTTATTTATTCATGAGAGACAGAGACATAAGCAGAGGGAGAATCAGGCTCCCTGCGAAGAGCCCAATGCAGGACTTGATTCTGGACCTCTGGGATCACACCCTGAGCCAAAGGCAGGCACTCAACTGCTGACCTACCCAGGCGTCCCTTGATTTCTGCTCTTATTATTTCCTTCCTTTTGCTTGCTTTGAGTTTAATTTGCTCTTCTTCATTGTTGGAGGTTTAGATTATCAGTGAGACATTTCTTTCTTATGCATGCATTTTTAGTGCTATAATATACTCAGATAAAAAAATAAATACTTTCAAGTGATTTATCTTTCAATTGTTATATTTTGAACCATTTACATTTAATGCAATAATTGATATGTTAGAGTTTAAGTCTGCCATTTTACCTTTTGTTCCTTTTCTTCTCCCCATATCACTGTTTCTATTTTCCTATTTCCCTTAGCTATTTGCGCATTCTTTTGCATTCTATCTTGATTAATCTATGGCATTTTTGAGGCTATCTTTTTGTATAGCTTTTTTTAGTGATTGCTCTATCTATTAAATAATATATACATATGTTATCACAGTCTACTGGTGTCACCGTTTTTACCAGTTTGAGTAAAGATTGGAAACTTTATCCCCCTTTACATTCCTTTACCATCTACTATTTATAATTATTTTAAATATTTTTTCTGCATACATTTAGAACCACATAAGGAAGTTGTTATGATTTTTGTTTAAACTGCAAACACAATTTACAAGACTAAAAAGGAGAAGTGAAATCTATTGTACTTACCCATATTTTTGCTTATCTTATTCTTTATTCTTTTCTGATATTCTTTTTCTTCTTTTATTGTTTCTTTTCTGTTTAGAGAATGTCTTTTAGTCATTCTTTCAGGGTAGGTCTGCTGGCTACAAACTGTCTTAGTGTCCCATTATCTGAGACTATCTTGATTTCCCCTTCATTTGTGGAGGCTTTTTGTGGTGGATATAGGATTCTGGTTTGACAGTTCTTTTCTTTCAGCTTTTGGGATGGAAGCCTAGGCTCATCCCTCAGCCTTTGCTGGTGGGAGCAGACATGGGCTACAGTTATTTGTTTGGGGGAATTTTGTTGTTTGTTTGTTTGGCTGAAGTAAAATTTTTATTGTCTAAGAATTTCCTGTCTTGCTAGATGCCTCTTTGCTGGTCCTTTGGCAGAAAGTTCAGGCTATTGTTTGCAACCCTTGTTATTTCTGGATTGTGAGATTCTTCACTCAAGTCTGGGATATAAGGAAATTCACTGCTGTGTTGTTCCTTGGGTCCCAGTGTCTCTAGCCAGTCTGACTTCTCTCCACCTTCAGTGTCTTCTTATATTTGCTTTATATATAATGACAGTGTTTTTAGCTGTAGTTAACAGGGGGAATAGACAAAAACATGTATACTCCATCTTTCTAGAAATGGAAGTTCTCCAGTAAGTGATGGTGATTTCTTTTATAGCTCTAAGCACTGTGCACACTAATATTGCTAAGCTTGTGGAATAACAACTCCTTTACTGAGATACATTTAAGGGTGAGCATGTGAATGGAAAATCAGTGTCGTGCTTAGACAAATATTTGTAATAGAGGAACTTATGTGCTGGTTTTCTGTACATAGCAGGATAGAAAATTACCACCTAAAAGTGATAATAAGAGAAATTTCACATGCAAAAAAATCCTCTTGCTTCTTTATGTCTCCTTGAGTGATGGAGTGAAGCTCAGAGGCCTCATGTCCCTCCATGAACTGTGTTTTGGTCTGTGGCTTCATCTGTTGCCTGTCATTTTGTGTATAATGACAGACCCACAGGACCACATGGCCAGCATGGTCACATCTAGAGAAGTGAAACAGACAATTGTCTGAGAGAAAAGCAAGGTTAAGAGGTTTGTTTTTCAGAGAATGAGAGACATAAGTTTGCTTTTTAAAAGAAAGCTTTTTTTTGTTATTGTTTGTTTGTTTGTGGGTAATCATGATTTAAAAACAGTTAAGAAAGGTTTCTCTTGGCCAAACTAGTTTCTTTTTTTTTTCAAACTAGTTTTAAGGAGAATGGATCATCAGGTGGACAATGAGTGCTATGATCATTATTTTTAGATAGGTCTGTTACAACAATATATTAACCATATTATCTTAAGAAGATAATATGTAAACATAAACACTACAACTGTTCAGGATCTTCTGGGGTGATGAAAAAATTTTGAAACTGGAGAGAGGTTTTGGTTGCACAACAATGTGAATGCACCAAATGCCATTGAATTATAAACATTAAAATGGTTAATTGTCTATGAATTTCACCTAAATTAAAAAAAACAATGACAACTAAATACAATACAAGGTCCTAGACTTGATCCCATATTGGAAGAAAAAATGCAACCTGCATTCAAATGCTCCAGAAAAAAATATGTACATATAGAAAAAACAAAGGATATGGCAAATGAGGAAAAATATTAACAATAGGTAACTTCGAATAAAGAGTACATAGCTTTATTCTTAGTACACAGTTTTATTCTTACAACTTTTGGTAAGTTTGAAACTTTCCAAATACAAAGATTTTTTTAGAAACATATGCACAACTTTTAGTGGTTTCCCACTGAGCTTACAATGAAATCCAACCTCCCAACCAGGACTGGAAACCCCTTGAGAATCTGACTTTCACTTCCGTCTAGACTCATCAATGCTCTGAAATGTGTTCCAGCCACATTGGTTGCATTTCTGGCATTTCTGCTGCTGTGACACAGTATACTCCTTTCCGCTTCAGACCACTGTCCTCTCTCCTCAGGTGCTTCACACAGTTGGCTCTTCTCTCCCTCAACTGTTGCTTGCTCAGGGCATATTCCCAATTGCCCATTGGATCATCTTCTAGACCCCCTCAAACTCAACCTACTTAAACCTTAATGCACTGCCCTCCCTCCCATACTGCACCTCCTCCTGTATCTCCCAGTTTGATTCTCGGCAACATTTGCATCTCAGCTCCATCACCACCTTGCTCAGACCCATTTCCTCCATACAACGCTTGGTACCATTAGCTTGTCCTACCCACCATCAATTCTTCATATTCCATTGATACCATTTCTTACATAGTCTTCCCTCTTTTGTTCTCTTCTCCCATACACACTTCCCTGTTACCTTCCTACAAGTAGCTGGTGGATGACTGCTATCTCCCTTTCAGAAACCTGTGATATTTCCTCTTTATTTTGGAATAAAGTCCAAACTTCATAGTGTGATGTTAAATGCCCTCCACAATCTGCTCCCAAACCCTTTCTCCCGACATGTGCCCCATCCCCCAGTAGTCCAGCATCCCACAAGCTGTAGTTGAGCTGCACTGGTTTCCTTCCAGTCCCCTAATTTGCAGAGTCCTCTTCTATGCCTTTGCGTTGATCACCCCTCAGTCTTCCACTTGGATAACCCCTTCATCCTTCAAGGTTCAGCCAAAATACTTTCTCCTCCATAAAGCCTTTCTGACTCCACCAAGACTGAGTTGTTTTTCTCTTCTCTATTCTCACAACACACTGCTCTGTGCTTTTTAGCTCTTGAATCACTCTTTCTGACATTATGACTAATTACTTCAGTATCTGTCTCTATAGATGTTAAGCTCCTTAGGGTTGGAAGCATGCATTATTCACATTTATAGCCTTCACAGGCTATGGTGCACAAAAGGTCTGTACTGTATCAATATTGAACTCTGACTCACATGGCACATGTTTACTGCCTGGAAGCTTAGCTCTTTGTGTACATATCTTGTCACTCCAGGAGATTAGAAACTTAACTGTGTTGATCTTTGTATTTCCACATCACATATCACAGTGTCATGTGATTCAAGCGTTACATGAATGTCTGGAGGAATAAGTAGGTAATGCATTTTGGAGTACCAGGAGACAAAGTTACTAGGCAAGTGTGCTACCCAACCTTGCCATTTTAAATATCTCTTTCTGACTACCATGTTGTAAGTCAAATACAGTCTCCCACAGAACATGTTTGCATCCGAGTGTTGGTATTTGAATGTGCATGCAAATATATGTTAATATATACTATAAGATACATCCTGATAACCTTTGAATCAAGTTTTTGTAGAACTGCATGTATTATGTAAGACTTCCAATAATTCTTACCAATACTTTTGGGGGCAGCAGAACATTTTGAACCCATTTAGGTTTTCATATATTAATTTACTTAAAATGATATTCCAAAATATTTGGCAAGCCAACGCACATCCCTACCTGCTCTTTCTTTCATAAGATCCATCTTGAAGTTTACTGGAAAATCAAGATAAGGTGACTGGGTGGCTCAGTCGGTTAAGTGACTGCCTTCAGCTCAAGGTCATGATCTCTCAGAGTCCTGGGATCCAGCCCTTACATTAGGCTCCCTGGTTGGCAGGGAGGTCTGCTTCTCCCTCTGCCCCTTTCCCCTGCTCATGCTCTCTTTCTGTCCCATAAGTAAGTAAAATCTTTTTAAAAAAAGAAAATCAGATGGCTCTCAAACTTTCTTCCTTTTCATCTCCCTACAGAGAATTTTAGTAGACCTACAGAGGAATTAAAAATACTTACTCTCAGTAATGATGAGGAAATTGAAGAAGTCTGTAACCTCATTAGTGATGTCAAATTGCAAAACTTGTCACCGCCAGCATCATTAAAAGGTAAAGAAAATTTGACCCCGTGTTCCTTTTCCAGGACCTGGACTCCCCTTGTCCTTTCTAGGATGCAAGGGAGAGAGAAAGACCATAGCAGACCGTGGTGGTTATTTTCTGTTGCCCCAAGCAGTTGAAATCGCCATGGAAGGTTTAGGTTTTCTGCCTCTGCTTTGGAGCCATCTGCTCCCCTGAGCATATTCTGGAGTCTGATTTGAACAAAGTTTAGTTCAACTGCATAAATGAAGTACAGTACGTTTTTCATTAAATCAAAGCCAAATAATGAGAGAGAAAATCAAATCCTGAAACTTTCTGCCATTTACTTTTATAAGAAACAACAAGCATGGAATTTATATCTGAGCAGTATTATTCTTTAAAGAAAAATGACTTTCAAGCCATGTTCTAGTATGAATTACACTCCAGACACACCATCTATAAAAAACTGAAAGTGTTTGAAGGATGACTTAAGGACACCTCAAGGTTCTAAGTCTTCAGGAAAGCGTTTGTTTCATTCACTATGTCTACGAAAGTAGGAAGGTGGGGTAACTTGGCTTCTGCCAAGTGTTTTGTGAACAAGTGGAGAAAGTGAGATTTTGTCCTGAAGGCAGGTGATGTAATGAAAGGACATCCTGGTCAAGATGTCCAGGAAGCCATGTGACTGTGACACCCATGCTTAAGTGAGAAGTTGGAAATGGAGCTCAAAGCTCTCTGGCACTTTATTATGAGCATAGAGACAGTAGTAGATGTCTCAAGAACAAATGAGTCTCCGGGGAGGCTGAGAGGAGGCTTGTGGCTAGGAGGAGGCAGAGTCAGTGAGGAGGACAGAGAAGGCCCAGCTGGAGAAGTGAACATAGCAGGTAGATAGATGGCAGTGCTCTCCTCTGACTGGCATGGCCTACCACGGCCTCCCCTCTCCTCACAAACCCTGTCACACTTTAGCCCAAAACCCAAACACCTCGAAATCCATCTCATTCTTGTCTGGCCGGTATGCTGTGCATATTTCAGATAGCAGCACCTCCCTCTTTTGTACTCGCAACACACATGCTGTCTGTGAAGTAGGTAGTAAGCAAATCTTTTTTGGTTTAGTATGCCTGGGTTCCTGTGAAACAAGCAGTATAGAGTAGGACAGTTGTCCATCTCTAAGTTGTATTTGCTACAGACAGGTAACTGGTTCCCTCTTGTGTGGCTTTCCCCCTGCAGAAATCTCTCTGGTTCAGTTGGACAGCATGAGCCTTTCCCACCAGATGTTGGTGAGATGTGCTGCTATTATCGGCCTGACCTTCACTACAGAGTTGTTGTTTGAGATTCTCCCTTGTTGGAATATGAAAATGATGATCAAGGCCCTGGCAAGTCTAGTGGAATCCAACGTCTTTGATTGTTTCCGGAATGGCAAGGAGCTCCAAATGGCTCTAAAACAGAATATAGTCTCATTCGAGGTGAATTTTCGCTCCCTGTCTCTGAAGCCCAGTGAAGGAATGGGTGAGTAAAACTTGGAAGTGACACACATTTTCTGTCAGTTAAAGGCACATCTGATCAAAGAACTGATGTGTGTGAGGGGGCACAGGGGCTGATCTGTTGCCTTTCTGTTCTCCCTAGCTCATGGTGAGGAGGAAGAGCTCCGTGAGCTGGAAAGTGAGGTAATCGAGTGCCACATCATTCGATTCTGCAGGCCAATGATGCAGAAGACAGCCTATGAGCTGTGGCTGAAGGACCAGAAGAAAGCCATGCACTTGAAATGTGCCCGCTTCTTAGAGGAGAGTGCGCACAAATGTGACCACTGCCAAAGTGGGGACTTCATTCCCTTCCACCACTTCACAGTGAACATTCGGCTCAACAGTTTGGACGTGGATACCATTAAGAGGATGGCTAAGTTCCAGGGATTTAAAGGTAAACATACTTCATTCCTAGTTAGTCCTAGCTATTCCTGGAGAACGGAGTGGATTTGGACCTTGAGGGCTTCAAGTCCCTTGAGGGGACTTTACTCAAGCAAGCTTTACTAATGGCGAGAGTTGTGTAGGTCACTGGAGTGGGTAAGGGAGACATGTGAGTAGCTGAGTCCACCAGAAAGTCTCACTGTGAGACTGTCAGAGTTTGAGGATCGGGACTCTGGCAAATGGGTGCAATCAGAGCTCAAAGAATATCCAGAGGAATAAAACTGACCCAGAATAATTCACACCAAGGGATGGAATCCAAGGGTGGGGGTGGTGGGTGGGGGTCTCACATGTTGAAGCAGAAACAAGAGCAAGAGGGACTACTGTTTCTTGGCAGGTAAGAATGTTGCTTTGGCAGTCAGGTTTGAAACGAGGTTCCATCAGAGAAAAGATATGAGTGGGGGAGAATTATGCAGACCTAAGCAGGTTAGGGCCCCAGAAAAGGGGGCTTGGGCTCAGGGCAGGGATTCAAGACCACCTGTGAAGCAAAAGTGAGAAAGTTACAGTCTTATAGCACAAATCAGCCACACAATCTAGGAAGACACAGGAAAGGATTCAAGGGGTATCAGGAACTAGGGACTCACTTAATGTAGGCATGATGGATGTGAGGCTCAGGGCAGCAACCCCAACTTCAGCCCTCCCTCATGGTTGACCAAGGAGCACCAGAGGGCTACATGCTCTAGCCAAAGGCCTTGGTGATTATAGCTAAATCTGGCTGGGAAAGCAGAGGCCACAAGACAGAATTCTTATATTATATGGATATTAAAAATTGGAAAGAGGGATGCCTAGGTGGCTCAGTGGTTAAGCATCTGCCTTCAGCCCAGGGCATGATCCTGGAGTCCTGGGATTGAGTCCCACATTGGACTTCCTGCATGAAGCCTGCTTCTCTCTCTGCCTATGTCTCTGCCTCTCTCTCTCTCTCTCTCTGTGTCTCTCATGAATAAATAAATAAAATCTTTTAAAAAATTGGAAAGAAATTTATGTAAAGTGCCTAGCACTAGTAGGTACAAAAAATAATTTTTTAAAAGATTTTAATTATTTATTTGAAAGAGTGAGCAAGCAAGAAAGAGAACACGATTGGGGGAAGGAGTAGAGGGAGAGGGAGAAGTAGATTCCCTGCTGAGGAGAGAGCCCGATGTGGGGCTCAATCCCAGGATTCTGGGATCATGACCTGAGCCAAAGGCAGATGCTTAACCAACTGAGCCACCAGGCACTCCCCAAAATAAATATTTATTTTCATTCATTCTTTATTTCACATGCATTCTCATTTGATCTTCACGTTAACCTTTCAAGGTGGAGGGTTATTTTCATTTTATACACAAGAAAACTGAGATTCTGGAAGATTCAATAACTTCCAGTGCCACAGAATGAATGATAGACTATTCAATCACAGGTCAGTCTCATTCCCAAGCTCATGGTGTGCCCAGTACACCTGAGCTTCCCAAAGTGCAGGGTAGGACCTTGGGGCAAAGCTGGCAGGGGAAATTGGAAGAGGTTCCTTGGTACAGCAGTCAGTGGAGTCAGAGAGTGAGGAAGGCAATGCCCTCTCAGGACTCGATTGGGGAGAAGGCAGCTTTGCACTGTGGCACAAACCTATTGTTGACCCGGTACTAAATCTTGCCTGTCTCCCTTTTCAAGAAGAGTAGTCAGGCTTTAGGTTCAGAGCCTTAGAATCTGGATCATGAGGGTTTCTCTGGATCAGATGAAAGAAGAAGCCAGCCTAGAGCCATTTTAAGTTCTTCCTACATTCTCTTGGAAGGGTGAGAAGAGCCTTAGTCCTTAGAATGGAAGACTCAAAGAAAATAACAACTTTTAAGAAGGACTTGAGGACCAAGAGAGGACAGACTCCTACAACAAAACCGGCACCCAGAGGGTGGGTGGTGAGGGTGGACAAGGATGCAAGTGCAAATCCAAGAAGCTTCAGGGACGATCCCAACACAGGGCCTTGTTCAAGGAACCAGTGAAAGTACTGAGGGAGAGGTTTGGCTGAGGGAGATAAGAGAAAGGGAAAGCAAGGGGCACCTGGGTAGCTCAGTCACTTAAGCATCTGAATCTTTTTTTTTTTTTTAAGATTTTATTTATTCATGAGACACACACACACACAGAGAGAGAGAGAGAGAGAGGCAGAGACACAGGCAGAGGGAGAAGCAGGATCCATGCAGGGAGCCTGATGTGGGACTCGATCCCAGGACCCTGGGTCATGCCCTGAGCCAAAGGCAGATGCTCAACCGCTGAGCCACCCAGCCATCCCTAAGCATCTGAATCTTGATCTCAGCCTATGTCTTGATCTCAGGGTTGTGAGTGCAAACTCCCAGAATGCCTGGATCGAGTCCCACATCGGGCTCCCTGCATGGAGCCTGCTTCTCCCTTTGCCTATGTCTCTGCCTCTCTCTCTCTGTATGTCTTTCATGAATAAATAAGTAAAATCTTTAAAAAAAAATATATAAACAAATAAATAAAAGAGAAAGGGGAGGGAAGATTCCACACTGTGTGGAACCCGTGGGTAAGTCTGTATCTGTAATTATATCTATACATTTTGTGGCAGTGAGGGGTAAAATCACAGTTGATTTTTGTTTAATATTTATTTATTTACTTACTTTAGGGATGGGGGAGGGACAGAGGAAAAGGGAAGGAAAGAATCCCAAGCAGACTCCCTGCTGAGCATGGGGCTTCATCCCACAACCCCCAAGATCATGACCTGAGTCACAATCAAGAATCAGATGCCCAATTGACTGAGCCACCCAAGCATCCCCACAGTTGGTTTTAAGCAGGCTGACTAGGGCTGTCAAAGAAAGCAACTTTCTCTTCTCGTGAAATTCTCTTTTCAATTCTCTCTCAATCCTTCTTGAACACTGTTATTTTCTTCTTAAGTTTTGAACCCCAAAGATCTGTAGTCCTTGGGCTTCCTCCTGGGCTCTGTCCTTCAACTCGCTCTACCTACTTCATCAGTGTTCATCAGCAACCACTCTTCTGGCTCCTTTGTCTTCCAG
The DNA here is from genome assembly GCF_048418805.1 of Vulpes vulpes. Taxonomy (NCBI): domain Eukaryota; kingdom Metazoa; phylum Chordata; class Mammalia; order Carnivora; family Canidae; genus Vulpes; species Vulpes vulpes. The sequence goes on along the minus strand of NC_132792.1, from coordinate 129,791,173 downwards.
ACATGTGTTGAAACCCCGCCCAACATTTCATTTACTCATTCAACAAATACTGAGGTTCTACTGTGTGCCAGACCTGCTGCATGCATACGGATACATCAGTGAACAAAAGAGCATTCTATTGTGGAGAAGTGATAGAGGAAAAAACATAATAAAGAAGTAAAGTCTATAGTATGTTACAAGGGGTAAATCCCATCCCAAGGAAGAAAACTGAAAAGTGTGTTGGGTAGGGCAAAGGGGATTAGGAATGCAGAGCCATTAGTGGAGTCCTCATTGAGAGGTGAGATTCATAAAAATAAAACAAAACAAAACAAAACAAACAAACAAACAAAAAAAAAAAACAAAGGAAGTGAAAGATTTTGTCTTATGGATGACTGAGGAGGAACATTCCAGGCAAAGAGGATGCTCCCGCCTAAGACAAAAATCGATCCCTTCCATTCTATACATAGTGTGTTTAAGCTTTTTAAGATTATTTTATTCTCATTTTAATGGCATAAAATGTCCTGGACCTGGAGGTGCTGGAGATAAACAAAAGAATTCAATCTGTCACTTTGAACCTGAGATCTTATTTCTAGGTCTTTGAAACCATGAGATGAGCAAGTGATATCTTTGCTTTTCTCCTTTCTTGAGAGCCTACAATCATTTTTTATGTATTTTTTCCTTTTGAATTTTACAGATCCCCTTTAAAGTAGGGAAATTTAATAAAATATGTCCATAATGAAGAAAATTGAGAACTAAAAAAATATTATTCACCAAGGGGTAAATGATATAATGACAAAAAGCATATCTGTACTCCCCAACTTTGTTCCCTTTTCTGGCCTGTGTTACTGGTCTCTGCATCTCATTCTATCACTATTACCATTTGAAACATAAAAAATATAGAGATGTTGAAGGAGAAATAGCATTTTATTTTCTTACCGATCTTTTTCAACAAATGTGCATTTTATTCAGCGGATATTTAAAGCTGCTGAGAGGTGTAATAAGATGTGGACAAACATGTGACCTTTGGATCTGGCAACACAGTAACCACTGGTAACCTTTACAAGAACAATTTTAGAAGAGTAGAAGAAAAAAGCCAAATTGAATTTATTCACATCTAGTCATTAGAAATACACTAGCTGGCTATCTAGAAGGAGAGATGGGCAAATTATTCCTCACACAGTATGATCATAAGGACCATGAGGTAGGTCTGCTCAGGGCACGTGTGACCCAGGCACTAGATCTCTGGGGACAAGGGCACAGAAGGCTTTCAAAAGAAGGTGATAATTAGGTGCTTAAACTGCATTTTTATAAATTACAAGATCTGTGGAGCAATGCACTGGCCTTGGAGCTGGGAGACCTAGGTTCTCGTCCTGCCTCCATCCCTAACAGATGATCTGAGACCAGTCCCTTCCCCTCCGTGGGATTCTTCCTTCCTTCTACATTAGACAAGTGGCTAGATCCAACCATCCTCATTTGTTTTCTGTTTCAAGATCATTATGGAATTTTCTAACCTACTGGAGTCTGAATGGGCTGAAGGTTTTAAATTCAAGGTTCTCTGTCCTTTAGTTAGCCTTTGGAGTATGTATTTAAACGTCTGTATTTCCTCCACTGGAAACAGATCATTTACTCATAGTTTTAGTTGCTGCAGGGTAAATTAGTTAGGATAATGTTATCATCTATAACCAAACTGCCAGTGGCTTAACACTGTAGGAGCCACTGCAGGTCACTCCAAGATGGGCCATTTTGGTATGAATATTATTTTGAATTAAAAGCAATCCAGGGACACTTGGGTGGCTCAGTGGTTGAGCGTCTGCTTTTGGCTCAGGGCATAATCCTGGAGTTCCAGGGTCGAGTCCCATGTCAGGCTCCCCACATGGATCCTGCTTCTCCCTCTGCCTGTGTCTCTGCCTCTCTCTCTGCATATCTCTCATGAATAAGTAATAAAAATATTTTTTAATTAGAATAAAATAAAAGCAATCCAAATACAGCAGATTCAAAAAAAAGCTCTTTACCTGCCCCTCAATTGCCTGCTTTACCAGGAGGAGAGCTATTGACAGAGTTTTTTTTTAACCTAAGAAACTTCTCTGCACAATATGGCAACCTTTGTTTTTCAAACATCTCCTCTCACTTTCGTGCTAATGGTCTTTCTCCCCTTTGTATCCTCAGACCCTCTACCTTCCTTCTCCTTAGCTCATATAAACTTATTGTTTCCTCACTGTGTTTGGAATTTCCATGTCTGCCTGTATTCCCCTCATTGGCAGTTATTAAATTTGATTTTCCCCTGTTTATCTGTCTCATGTCAATTTGATTCTTAGTTCAGCTAATTGGACCTCTGAAGGGCAGAGGAAATTCTTCCTCCCCAATGACACAATAGAATAATTTTTTTCCTGCACATATAATGATCTAAAGAAAGTTTTGACAAATGGCCTTGACCTCAATAAGTCAGGGACCCAGGCTCCTTCCATTCTGTCTCTTTACCATCCCTTAGATTCTCAAAATTGTTTGCTTTCTGGTGGAAGCAAAGGGTAGAGAAGATACCAAACAGCTCAGAGGTGCCATATATTTCTTATGATAGAATTCCACTTTAAATGACTTATGTGGGTTCACCTGAGATGCAGTAGAGACTGGGAAATGTAGAGCCTGGATGGGCACCAGGAACTGTGTCGGAAAAGGGGAACAAGAGTCTTTTGTGGACACCAAACATTTCTGCCACGTGGAACATTCCGTGATCCATGCAATTCATTTGTTTGTTTATTTTCTAGCTGAAGAAGAGATCACCTTTTCCAAAATAGAGATTCCTAAGAAATCTGAGCTATTTCCTGAAAATCTCAGGTACAGGCGTTTGTAATTGTTTAGGAGGTAGAGCATAAACAATTGTCATTAAGTTCAGAATACTGTTGAAATCATCTGGCCAGTTCTTTTTGGCCCCTTTGGTACAGTGGGGAAATGTTGGGGTGCATGCATGGTGACTTCTGTCAGTAGCATCTACATTAGATTTGATTATCTTGCTCTTTTATTCGTTTTTAAAGATATTTTCCTATCAAAAGCCAAGTGAAGCTATAAGTTATTACTCCTATTTATTTCTGCATTTGGACAGACCTGAAGAAATAAGAGAAAAAATCTTGAGTTTCTTTGACACCATTATAACAAAAATGAGGACGTCTAAGGAAAACATCATTCCTCTGGAATCTTGCCAGTGTGAAGAGATCGTAGAGATCGTCATCATGCCTCTGACCCACCATTTTCTGGCTTTGGGAGAAAACAACAAAGCCTTATATTACTTCCTAGAAATTACATCAGCTTATCTCATCTTGGGTGATAATTACATGGTAAGGTGTTTCTACTGAGGTCTCCCCAACCCTTGAGACAAGTTAGAGACCACAGAGCCCAAAGAGAAGCCCTAGGGTTCTTTCTTTATTATTTCATGTTCTGGATTCCTGTCAGCACCCCTTTCCTTTGAAAATCAAATTGCTAAAAAGAAAAGAAAAGAAAAGAAAATTGCTTAGAAGGGAAATGACCTGAGATTGAGAAATGAAAGTTAGAACAAATTGAAACTAGCATTATACATCAGTTAAAATATTGTCACCTTTAGAAACTTGCCGTAAACTGTCTACCTCTATGGGATGGGGATAGATGTCATATCTCATTCTCTAAATGATGCAAAAAGGACTATTGGTACTAATGCTGCTGTTTCAGCCGAGTCTTCCTCCTCAGGGCACTTGCCTTCTGTCCTCCCTAAACACCGTGAGCTCGGGCAGCCCGGATGGCTCAGAGGTTTAGCGCCGCCTTCAGCCCAGGGTATGACCCTGGAGACCTGGAATCAAGTCCCACATCAGGCTTCCTGCATGGAGCCTGTTTCTCTCTCTCTCTCTCTCTGTCTCTCATGAATAAATAAATAAAATCTTTGGAAAAAAAAAAAAACCACCGTGAGCTCAAGCTCAACTACCTGTAGGTCTTTGGATAGGTATGAATCTGGTTGTGATCCCCAAAAGAGCTCACCCACTTTAGTCTTCATGTAATTTGTGCTAAATTACCATACATTCCTTTAGACCGCCAAAACACTAGTGTTTCTCCAAGATAATTGTAAATAACATTCCAGGGCAATATGTCGCTAGAAATGTGAGGATTCAATGTATGTATAATGAAATAAAAATAATTTATTCTTAAGTAAGGTGGGAAGCACTGAGCTGAATAAAGCTAAATAGGTTTCTTAACTGCAAATATTTCATAGCGTTAATGTGCTAAGATACATGCAAATCATCCAGAGGGTCAGGCTAGTTCTGGGGCATACTGTATTTCTCAAATTTACCTGACCCTAGATCACTTTTCATAGAGCAGCTGGCTAGACTTAACATTACATGAATTCACTTTGGGAAATGCCCATCTGCACACGATGTAATGAGCACTGGGCATTATATAAGTCTAATGAATCACCGACCTCTACCTCTGAAACTAATAATATATGTTAGTTAATTGAATTTAAATAAAAAAGAGGGCAGCCCCGATGGCCCAGCAGTTTGGTGCCACCTTCAGCCTGGGGTATGATCCTGGAGACCCGGGGTAGAGTCCCACGTCGGACCCCCTGCATGGAGCCGGCTTCTCCCTCTGCCTGTGTCTCTGCCTCCCTTTCTCTCTCTCTCTCTCTCTCTCTCTCTCTCTCTCTCTGTCATGAATAAATAAATAAAATCTTTAAAAATAAATAAATAAATAAGAAAGAAAGAAAGAAAGAAAGAAAGAAAGAAAGAAAGAAAAAGAAAAAAAGAAAGAAAGAAAGAATAGATGAAAAGAAGTGCCCTTCTGGCCCTTGCTTCATCTGACTCGAGCCAGCTTCAGAAATAGCTTCACATATCTGAATAGGCATGCCTGCAGTTCATGTCCACACTGGTGGTCTGTTCCAAATTTACAATAGCTTTTTGATCACAGCAGCCTAATCGACCCTCATACCTTAGATTTTTATAAAAATTAAATCATTAAAAATGTTGGTAAGCCCCAGTTCTCTCAGGATTTATGTTAAAGATGAAAGTTGCCCACGCACATATAAATATATAATATAGATATAGATATGAACATATATGATATATGTGGAGATATGTATTATACATATATATATATATTATATATATATAAAAGGGGGATATGGCCAGTGAGTCCCAAAAAGAGAAGGTTTATGTAGCCCTGGGGGACCAACTTGCTAAGCACCTGCATTTCAATTAGCAAGGACTGAGGAATAGTCAGGAAGACAACAATTGGAAGCAGAGCCCCGGTTCAAGTTACCCAGAATGTGCCATTTGCATCCTGTCTCCTATCAAAAATAAGCTATTACGTCCATGACTGGAAGACTGGTGGTCAACTCATGTTTCCCTCTTCTGCCTCCCACTCGTAGCCATTTAGCTATTTGAGACTTGAGGATATCACCTTCCCCTATTTTACTCTTCGTATCTGACCTTGCCTTGGTACTCACATGTACCAAAGCTGTCCTGTCTAATGGTGTCAAAGAAGATTTAAAATGAAGTGGGGAGGGCAGCCCGGGTGGCTCAGCGGTTTGGCACTGCCTTCAGCCCAGGGTGTGATCCTGTAGACCTGGGATTGAGTCCCACGTCGGGCTCCCTGCATTGACGTGCTTCTCCCTCTGCCTGTGTCTCTGCCTCTGTGTGTGTGTGTCTCTCATGAATAAGTAAATAAAATCTTAAAAATAAGATAAAAATAAAATAAAGTAAAATAAAATGAAATAAAATAAAATGAAGTGGGGAAAGTTGCTCAGGGCCTTACCTTTCACTTCCACCTTCTAATGATGGCCCTGGCAAAGGAAATGGGAGTGGTTCATAAGTCACTCCAAAAATTGAGACAAGCAAAAAAAAAAATAATAATAATTGAGACAAGCTTCTCATAGATGTGGGGATGCCATCAGGAGCAGTGGGTACATTGTTGGAAATAGGGGCCATCGAGGGTGGAACTATTCAGAGGAGGATACTGTCCTGGATTCCTCCTCTAGAGCAAGTGATCCAGCAGACACAGATGGGCATGCAGGTGGCCAGGATCTTCACTGGGATCTTTATCCACCCAGAACTGCCAGAGTGGAGGCCCTTTCTCATTAGGAGCCAGGGTGGGGGTGGAAGTAGACCTGCCGTGGCAGCTGCTTTTCTCCACTCAGGAGAGACTGGGCTGTGGCCCTCTGTGGCCGGACCCCCACTGACTCAATACTCTGTGCCCCTATGTTGGCTACAGGCATACACATATTTGAATGAAGGAGAGAGGTTGCTGAAAATGCTCAAGAACAACAAATCCTGGAGTCATACTTTTGAGTCAGCTACATTTTATAGCCTCAAAGGTCAGGTAAGAACCCATTACAAACATGGCCACCCACTATTTCGGGGACATTATAGAGAGACAGCAGAACCCATCCCTGTCCTTCCTGCAACCACCACCCTCCCCACCGCCCATCGCCAAAAATCCTCCCCCAGACTGTAGAACCTCAATCCTGCTATTCACACCTCCTTGCCATCACTTGCCAGCAGCCAGCTCTTCTGGTTGGCGTCTTTATGAGATGTTTTTTAACTACCTCCAAAAATGGGCATCCATGGGTAAACATGTTCTCAGAGGTAAATCATGCACATAAAGATGGGATGCAGAATCCTAGTCATCCAGCCATCCTTCATACATTCATAAACATGTCCTGTTATGCCAGGCACAGAGGGATTTTGTTCTTGTGTCTTGAGTTACCTTTTCCTCTCTCTTCTCCCCCTTGCTTCTCACTGCAGGTCTGTTTCAACATGGGGCAGATGGTGCTTGCTAAAAAAATGCTGCGGAAGGCCCTGAAGCTTCTCAACCGAATGTTTCCTCACAACTTAATCTCCCTGTTTCTTCAGTCCCATTTAGAGAAAAACAGACACTTTTACTATGTGAATCAACAGGCCCGAGAGAACTCACGTCCAAGGTAAGGGAAGGAGGGAGGTCTCACTCTTCCGAGAGAGACCTGCACATACTCCATCTGCCTGCAAAGTCTGGGCCTCTAAGAAGTACCAGAATGCCTGGTGGCTGTGACGGAGGCTCAAAGATGTGGGAGGGAGCCAGTGCGGGGTAGGGGGTAGGGGGAATGGAAGGGTGGTGGGTTGGCTACTAAGCGAGGTTGGGGTTGGCCCAGAACACAGAACACTTCACAGCAGCTTTTGTGAAAATGAGTCCAGATGACAAAAACCTCAGGGAGCCCTTTGCAAGATGAGCTCTGGTGCCAGGCCCTAGTTGGTCCCATCAATCCCTCTGGGCAGCCATGCTCCCCTGGAAGCTGCACCTCTGCTCCTAGGGCCTCGGTCACAAGCCCTTTTCCATTCATGGGTAGGACACTGAGTATTGTCCCTCCCCCAAAATGGAATAGAAGGTCCCAAAGGCCTCTGCCAGAGGACAAACTGCCCATTCATCTATTATCTGGATAGGGATATGGGAGTGTCCATCAGTCACGATTAAATCACTAAGATTTATACATTTCAGTGCATGTAAATTTTGCCTATAAAGAACCATCAAAAGTAATAAGGGGGACACCTGGGTGGCTCAGTTGGTTAAGCGTCTGACTCTTGGTCTCAGCTCAGGCCTGGATCTCAGGCTGTGAGTGCAAGCCCTGCATTGGTAGTTGTTGAAGCTGCATGTTCAGTGCATGTAGTTCATGAGAATTTTCTGCTTTACTGTGTGTATCTTTGAAATTTTCCACAACATGAGTTTTTGGATACATTCCACCAATCCCAATCTGTACCAAGGGAAATGCCACCTAGCTGGGGATTTGGAGGGCTGACAGGGGACATCTCTCCCATGTTAGGAGAGGCCGGTAGCAGTATCCCTACTAGTTCTGCCTGAGATGCAAACATCTGTTTCTAGGAGCCAGTTGCTATAGCACTTTCTCCACACCACCACGCCCGCTGCCTTCTCCCAAAAGTGTTCCCTTAAATGTGGGGAAGCCTGGGGTGGAGCTGAGCTCCTTTGCAGCTTATGGGGCAGGCTCCTGGGAAAGGGCCTGCTGTCTCAGGAGCCCCCAGGAGGGAGTGGCAGGGAGAGTTCAGCAGAGATCTCTCTGAGAGGTGGGAGGGAATCAGAGTTTGGTCACATGTAGATTTGTCTGATCAAACACAACATGCCTGAGTACCTGGGTGGCTCAGTGGTTGAATGCATGTTTTTGGCCCAGGGCGTGATCCTGGAGTCCTGGGATCGAGTCCCACCTTGGGCTCCCTGCATGGAGCCTGCTTCTCTCTCTGCCTCTCTCTCTCTCTCTGTGTGTGTCTCTCATGAATAGATAAATAAAATCTTTTTTAAAATATTAAAAAAAAACACAGCATGCCTAATTAACTTTGAAGTTCTAATCATTTTTTCACTTGTTTTGTTTTGTTTTGTTTTAGAGAGAGAGACAGAGTGTGTGTGTGAACAGGGGAGGGCAGAGGGAGAAAGAGAAAGAGAAAATCGTAAGCAGGCTCCACGCTCATCATGGGACCCAATGTGGGGCTCAAAACCACCAGCCCACGATCACCACGTGAGCCGAAATCAAGAATCGGATGCTCAACCGACTGGGCCACGAGGGCATCCCGAATCATTTTTTTAGGAGACATATACATCTCCTAGAAGATATTTAGGATGTATGCATTCTAAATAAGTTATTTATTGTTTTTTGAAATGCAAATTTACCTGGGCATCCCACATTTTCATCCCCTACATCTGACAAGCCTAGTTAACAGCATATTTTGTAAAAGGAATAAGAAGTTACTCGCAAAAGGGAAAAGAAGTACTGGTGGGGAAGAAAGTGTAGAGCTATGGGTTTCCAGTACCATCCGGTCAAAAAGTTCTGATCTCAAAAATGAGCACAAGAAACAACTCAAATGTAGGTCTCTCATGAACGTCCTATGCTGTAAGGAATTGTACCCTGTCCATGTTTCCTGAAAAGCTTTGAAAAATACTTTCCACAACACAATGTCAATGCCTAAATGTTAAGTACCTAGAATTCTTCTTTAAAAGTCTCCAGGGGGGGCAGCCCCGGTGGCAGCGGTTTAGCGCCGCCTGCAGCCCAGGGCGTGATCCTGGATCCTCGGGATCGACTTCCACGTCGGGCTCTCTGCATTGAGCCTGCTTCTCTCTCTCTCTTTCTCTCTCTCTATGAATAAATAAATAAATCTTTTTTAAAAATTAATAAATAAAAATAAAAGTCTCCGGGGGGGGGGTAGTCTCCAGGATATTGCTTTCTTCCTCCTTTCTTTTTTTCATTTAAAATAAAAACACCTGGTGTTTTTTGGGCACCCATGTGGCTCAGTAGGTTAGGCATCTGCCTTCAGCTCAGGTCATGATCTCAGTCATGGAGCCTCACATTGGGCTCTCTGTTCAGTGGGCAGTCTGCTTCTCCCTCTCCCTCTGCCTCTGAGCTCTCCCTCTCTCTCTCGAATAAATAAAATCTTTTAAAAAATAAAATCTGCTTTTTGATAAATATTTCCAATTCTCTTTTGTTTTCTTGGTTTTGTTAAATCACTAATATCAAAGCCAATTTGCTTTGGTTCCCATTTTTATCATAAATAGAAGGGACTGTTGGCTACATTATCAGTTAAATGGCTTGTTGAAGCCAAGATTGAGAATCCACACATTCTTCGTAGGTGGTCATCCATCCTCCCCTTGAATACCTCCAGCACAAGAGTTCAACACCTCCTGTGACATTCCATTCCATTGTTGGAATGTGTCTTAGTCTGCTCAGGCTGTCATAACAAAATGCCATAGACTAGGTGGCCTATAGACAGCAGAAATTTATTACTGAAGTCTGAGATCAAAGTCCCAGCATGGTCAGGGAGGGGCCTCTTCAGGGTCACAGACTTTTTTTTTTTCCACAGACTTTTTAATCTTTGTATGGTGGGAACAGGCTGGAGAGCTCTGGGGTCTCTCTTTTCTCTTTTTAATTTTTTAAATTATATTTATTCATGAGAGAGGCAGAAACAGGCAGAGGGAGAAAGCAGGCTCCTTGCAGGAAGCCCTATGCGAGACTCGATCCAGGATCCCGGGATCACACCCTGAGCCAAAGGCAGACACCCAACCACTGAGCCACCCAGGCATCCCTGAGGTTTCTTTTATAAGAGCCCTAACCCCATTTATGAGGGCTCTACCCTCATGACCTTATTACCTCCCAAAGGGCCCACCTACTGTTACCATCACTTTTAGAGGTTAGGATCCAACATATGAACTGTTGGAGATACATTCAGATCATAACAGAATGTGATTGTTAAAAATGTTCATTTCCTTTATTGAGTTGAGAGCTAGCTATGTTCAGTGGAGGACATGACACACTGGAATGGCCAGGCTGTAAGTAGACAGAGCTTGAGCCTTGCCACCACCACATTCTAGCTGTGTGACTTTGGGTTAGTCACTTAACCTGAGTCTCACCTGCTTACATAAAATGGGGTTCATTATTTCCTCCTTTCTTCCAGGCTTGTTATCAGAATCAAATGTGATGAATTATATAAATGTGCTTTTTAAATAACTTCATTTAAATGGCAGTGGCCTGACTGGGGACAAGTGATTTGCATAAATTATCTTAATGAATCCTCACAAAGTTGGTCTTATGGTCTCCATCATGTGGTGGAGAAAATGTGCTTCAGAAAAATTAACGTACCTGTACTTTACCATCTTGTAAAGGAGGCAGGACTCACACTGACATCTGCTTTGACCACCCAGCCAGGAATGAGGACTCTACTTGCATTTCTCTCAAACATGCTGGTGACAATACCTTCTTTCTTTGTTCCATGTGCGTATTTTATCTAATAGGAAGAGGAGGCTGGCACAGCTCTACAGGCAAACAGCCTGCTTCTCCTTGCTGTGGCAAATCTATAGCTTAAATTATTTTTTTCACTACAAGTATTATGGCCACCTGGCAGCTATGATGCAAGTGAATACGGCACTGGAAACTCAAGATGATTTTCAGGTAGGGTGTTCTTGTAGCTGCTTTTTAAATTTCTGTATCTCATTTAGAGGGAGACTCCTACTGGGAGCCAATGGGGATTCAAAATCACAAGAGTGTAAAAAAGCCCTTCCTGGCTGGACTGTTTTGCCAAGGCCAGCAGTTCTCAAACACTTTTGGTCCCAGTATCACTTTGGACTCTTAATAATTACTGAGGACCTCAAGGCTTTTTTATTTCTATGGGTTGTATCTACTGAAATTATAAGAAACAAAAACTGAGAAATTTAAAATATATTTTTAAAGAAAAATAAATCTCAAAAAAAAATTTAAAAAAGAAAAAAGAAAAAAGAAAAATAAATCTCTTACATATTAACATAATCAACATTTTAATTGGGGGGAGAAAAGACCAATGTCCCCAAACAAAAAATTTAGTGAGAAGAGTGGCATGTATTAAATTTCTGCAAATATCTTAATGTCTGACTTCATAGAAGATAGCTGGATTCTCAATCTGCTTCCACTTTCACTCTGTTGCAACATTAGATGTTGCCCCTGGAACACTGCACTGTAGGCCAGTAGAGAATGAGGGTAAAAAAGGAAAATGTTAAAGGATAGGTCTTTTTTAAAAAAGATAAAATTGTGACTCATAGACATACAAAAAGAACACATATCAAAGATCCTGTTAAACACATTAATTACTGAGAACTAGTATGTTACAACTGGTTCCAAGGAGAATTTAACTTATGACTGGATGTAAAACTAGTCTTGTCATGAGGCAATAATCTCATGCATTCCCCTAAACACTTATATTTCTATGCTAATTTATAATTTACATTATTAGCAGTTTTCTGCCTCATACAGAGCTGTAAAATAGCCTAAAGACAAGGTAACAAAAGGACACTAAAAACTAAAAAAAAAAAAAAGACAAGGTAACAGAGGTAACCTTAATGAGTGAGCTAGACAGGACATCCACCGAGTTTTGTTTGTTTTCTTTTGTTTTGGTCTGGCACCATTTTTCCTGACACAAATAGTGCCTTGATATCCTGAAGCTAGCTTTGCCCTCTTGGTGCACTCCCTGAAATGCTCTAGGGAGGTCTCAGGACCACAGTGGCAGAACTACTGGTCTAAATTGTTGGGGAAAAATAATTTCCTCTGCCCTTCAGAGTCCTCCTTGACTGCACTAAGAATCAAGTTGACATGAGATAGATTAACAGGAGAAAATAAAATTTAATAGCGTATGTATGGGGAGTCCACATAGACGTCAAATTTCAAAGACAAGAAGGCAACACGAGGCTTATACGCTTATACACATTAGGGAAGGGGTTGGGGAGAGAGGTGCCAAGGGGAGGAAGACGGTTAGCAGGAAAGTGAGATGTTTGGAAAACAAAGGTGTTGCTCAGTTATGCAAATAAATTTCTGAGGTAAAGAGGAATCTCTGTTAGTAGCTCTCTTCCTGGTAAAGCAGGCAGTTGAGCGACAGGTAAAGAGCTCTTTGAAACTAATATAGCACTGTATGTTAATTATATTTCAGTTTAAAAAATAAAACAAATAAATGTGTTTAAACCAAAAAAAAAAGAAAACTTTTCCTGAATGCTGGATTTTGATTGCTTTTGACTAAAAATTATGTTCATCTCAAAATGGCCCATCTCAGGGTGGCCTTCCCTTGCCCTGTGAGGTCATAAACTGAGAAATCTTTGGCTAGATGCAGGAAACTCCAAGAGACAAGATCAAGAAATTATTAAGCTAAATCCAGTTCATCTAATGAATGATCTGGTTCTTTTATAAAAATGCATCAAGTCAGGGCAGCCCTGGTGGTGCAGCGGTGTAGCGCTGCCTGCAGCCTGGGGTGTGATCCTGGGGACCCTGGATCGAGTCCCACATCGGACTCCCTGCATGGAGCCTGCTTCTCCCTCTGTCTGTGTCTCTGCCTCTCTCTCTCTCTCTCTGTGTGTGTCTCTATGAATAAATAAATAAAATCTTTAAAAAAATTGCATCAAGTCTAGGTTCCTTCTGGAGCAGTAACTTTCTCTTGAAGTGATTAATTATCAAGAATTAAGGGAAATGGTCAAGCCACTCTGCAAATGTTGGAGGAGCTTAAATTCTTAGCCAGGAGTCTGTCCCCAGCATATTAGTACCTTTCAAAAGCTGAGAAGACATAAATATGCATAAAGCCCATCAAATATAGCCCTCTGCCCATCCTCCTCTTGTGGCTCCCTGTGCTTAGCAGAAGGTCATCTCCTGCATAGGCCCTTCCTGACCCATTGACTCTTCAACCTGTCACTATTTTAGTAGCTCTTAGTACCATCTGACATTTTCTTGTTTGCTCCTTTGTTAGTGTGTAGCCTGTGTCCACTACTGGCCTGTAAACTCTATGAGAGTGGGGACCTTGTCTGTCACCTTTGTCATATCCTGAGCATCAATAAGAGTGTCTGGCACATTCTCAAGAAATATTTAGTGAATAAAATGCTTTACTTCCCCTTCATATTTGCGAGGTGTCTCTTAAAAACATGGTGGCACTAGGGGACAGGAGACCATAATGGGAAAGCCAAAATTGGAAAGTGAATCAAAAGAGGCTTGTTGGGGATCCCTGGGTGGCGCAGCAGTTTGGCGCCTGCCTTTGGCCCGGGGCGCGATCCTGGAGACTCGGGATCGAATCCCACATCGGGCTTCCAGTGCATGGAGCCTGCTTCTCCCTCTGCCTGTGTCTCTGCCTCTCTCTCTCTTTCTCTCTCTCTCTCTGTGACTATCATAAATTAAAAAATTAAAAAAATTAAAAAAGAACTAAAAAAAAAAAAAAAAAGAGGCTTGTTAACAATGTGGCCATGACTGAGGGCAGAGCAGCCTGGCCAGTGCTCCCCTGGGTGCTCAGAAGCAGACGAGACACTCATTGTTGGATAACAGAAAGACCCAGAATGAGCCCCAAGAGAGTAGTTTCCGGAACTTCACCTATCTGTGGTGTGACCACTGGCAAACCACATAACCTCCAAGCTGTGTATTTTCCCCATAAAGTAAAGCAGTTGGACTCTGTGTTCTTGGTCCAAATCCAAGAAGTCCTGGGCTCAGTCACAGCTTTGGACATTTCATTTGCCCGCCAGTCCTCTCCTGGTCCACAATTTCCAGCTGCCCTTCCCTTGTGGTAGCAGCATCTGAAACACAGCCCAGAACAAGAATACAGGAACTTCCTCAGATTGACTTTGTGGTTTAACAAATGTCCCCAGACCTGTCTGTAACACAGACTTTGTGGACTGCTTATTTTGTGTGATTTGAAGAATTCTACAGAAAAAAAAGTTCTCTTCTCCTAAATGCCTCCCTACTAATGGGGCTTCCTTCTATCATTAGGAACACTTTTTTTTTTTTTTTTAAGCTTTCTCTTCACCTGTCCCTAAGCATTTATATTCTGGGGCAACTTTATCATTTAAAAGAGTTGCTTATAGAGTAAATAACCGACTTCTCAGAAGTCTCTCAATTCAGTTTACAACTACTCTTTCCTCTTTTTAAAAGTAAACAAACCAAACCCACCCTTCTTTTTTGTTAAATAGAAGTATACACACTTGTTATAAAAATTAAAACATCACATAAATGTATAAAGTAAAAAGTAAAGTCCCTCTTGTCCCTCAGATTCCTCCCCAGATATGCACCATGGAGTGAGTCCTTCCAGGCTTTTTGCTACGCAATCATATATTCACATATATAAGCCACTGCTCTTATTTTTCACAAAAATTAAAACTCTTATATTTTGCTTAAGGACTCTGTGGATAAGAGGAACCATCGAGCTTGTCCTGGATAATCCAATTAACAGGTGGCAGAGACCCAGTTTAATTTCTGTACCTAAGGGCAGCCCGGGTGGCTCAGCGGTTTAGCACCGCCTTCAGCCCAGGGCCTGATCCTGGAGACCCAGGATCGAGTCCAACGTCCAGTCCCACGTCTGGGCTCCCTGCATGGAGCCTGCTTCTCTCTCTGCCTGTGTCTCTGCCTCTCTCTGTCTCTCTCTGTCTCTCTCTCTCTCTTTCTCTCTCTCTCCCTCATGAATAAATAAATAAAATCTTTAAAAAGAAATTTCTGTACCTAAGCCCATGCCTTGGCCTAAGGACCGGCTCCATCCTCAATGGACTGGCCAACATTGGGCGATGTCCCCAAGCTTTCTGCTTTGGGTTCCTTCTCAGTTTTGCCACTTCTCTTTTCCACTGCTGCCATTTCAGATCATTAAGGCCTACCTGGACTATTCACTGTACCACCAGCTGGCCGGCTACCAGGGTATGTGGTTCAAATATGAAATCATGGCCATGGAACGGATCTCCAGTCTCCCCCTGAAAGACTCAAGCATTGAAATCATGTCATATGTGGCTGATAAACTGGGCTACACCAAGCTTTTAATGGGTCACTTGGACTTGGCCATTGACTTAGGTAAGTTTGTCTGGGCAAGAAGGGACATGCAGATACAAGTGACACCTTGAAATACACTGGAATTGTTTTCTTCCCAGGATCTCGAGCCCACAAGATGTGGGCACTGCTCCAGAATCCCAACAGACGCTATAGGGTCCTCTGCTGGCTTAGTAAATCT
This sequence comes from Vulpes vulpes, assembly GCF_048418805.1. Taxonomy (NCBI): domain Eukaryota; kingdom Metazoa; phylum Chordata; class Mammalia; order Carnivora; family Canidae; genus Vulpes; species Vulpes vulpes. The sequence continues at coordinate 129,775,727 of NC_132792.1, read as the reverse complement.
CTCTTCTTGAAAAACAGGTATTTAGCTGAAAGTATTTTCCAAAATTAGAGGGAGGAAGCCATAATAATTGAGCATTCTGGGCTCACTTTACCCTGACCATGGGGTGACAAGGGAGTGGGATCTATGGCATGATGTGACTGATAATCATAGTCTTTGGGATACCACTGCTATTTGCATAGCCTTCTTTTTCTTTTAAGATTTTATTATTTTTTTAAAGTAGTCTCTACATCCAATGTGGGCTCAAACTTATACAACCCCGAGATCGAGAGTTGTATGCTCCACTGATGGAGCTAGCCAGGCACCCCTGCACAGCAGTCTCTTACATACATCATCCCTAGTTTGTCTACTCTGGTCAGTAACTGGAGGAGAGTCAGCCCATCATCCTGCTGTGGGGGATGGGGTGCTCCACTGGCAGGGAGAGGAAACAGGAAGAGTCAAAACAGGGGAGTCAAATGTCCAGAGAAGAGCAGCCAGGAGCAAAGGTCCTGCCAGCTTGGCCCAAATCTGGCTGCCCTGTGATAGACACAGGTCTGTGACAACAGTTTGAGCCAAGAGCCAATTTGAGATTTGGGAGTGGCTTTGAAATCTGTATCAGGGCCATATTTGATCTGGAACTCTGGGTAGCATGGAGAGGAGATCATTACTAACCTCCTTCCTCTCCTCCCCAGCACTTCCTAATCTTACCACCTTCCTTTGCCACAGAAACAAGCAACTGGTCCAGGTGCTGGGCTGGCTGTGGGACCTTTCTATAATGGAAGAGCACATCTTTAGCAAAGCATTTTTCTATTTTGTCTGCCTGGACATCATGCTTTATTCTGGTAAATGTGGCTTTGGAATTTACAAGAAATTGGGGATGTGGTATGTGTGTCGGTGTGGTGCTGTGGGAGCTGGGGTCTTGAGACCACTAGGGCTCTGTCTGGAAAGACATATAAGACAGGGAGGGGGAGAGCCTGGTGTAAGAGCTGAGGAGCCATCTGGAAGGTGCAAGGATGGTGAAGGACCAACAAGGAAGAGAATTTAGTTCACAAGAAGCTGCCAGGTTAGCATCTAGATCTATTTACACACAAGTGGTAGTGACAACAATGTTTTACTATGTTTCTTTTACTAGAGTACTTGTTAGCAGAATATATTTAAAAACTTGATGTTTTAGGATGAAGGGTTAAATGGCTAACGAGTCCAGGCCCTGGTAGCTGTTGGAGATTCAGAGAACAAGTTCTGTCCCTATAATTCCTGGTTACACCAAGTAGGCGGCCCTTAGTGTCCATAGTAAACCAGTGGGGCCAAGCTGGGCATTCATTCCCCACCATGTGGTCTTGAAAAGGGTTACAGATACTGCTGCCAACAAGGGAATCACCAGTGGGGAGATGGGGAAGTCCAGGGTCCCTCAGGGAGGCCTGGTTTAACCTCCACTCCTGTCTGGTCAATCCTATGGAGTTGTGCCCTGTGTGCATACACTTCCACAAAAGCTGGAACTCTGTGAACACAGGGCAGTGTGCTCACAAAGTGGTTGCCATCCACTGGACAATTCATAAAGTCAACAGAGACTCTGGCCTCTCCCCACAGTGGGAAACCTGCCTGGGAGCTACTAGGCCAGAACAGGACCACCCCAACCCACCACCCAAGCTTTCCTATTTCTCTTTTAGGCTTTGTTTATAAGACATTTGAAGAATGTTTGGAATTCATATACCAAAATGAAGACAACAGAATCCTCAAATTCCAAAGTGGAATCCTCCTGGGACTTTACTCCAGTGTTGCTGTCTGGTAACAATGTGTTTGCATATCACTAAACTCCCAAATTAGAAAATGTTGAATCCTGAATAAGAGTCTTATGATATTAAAAAAAAAAAAAGAAAGAAAAGAAAAGATAGAAAGAAAAGAATTTATAATTTATGCTTGAGACAGCTATAACTGAAAGGCACCTGGGGGGTCACCTAGTTCATCCCCCTCCAGCAAGACCACCTCAGGTGCACTCAGCGCTACAAGCATTTATTACATGCTTACATTTATTACATTTATTACAAGCATTTATTACACCATGGCACAGTAACACAGAGAGGAGTAAGAGTACTTGCTTTGGAGGTGTATCTTGGTGTTTGAGGGAGACTCATAAACGCACCACTTGCCCACCCACCGCCCCGATCAAGATGGAATTATGTTGAAAAACATTGTTGCTAGAACTGATGTGGGAGGGTGTGGCTTATGTGTGCAAGTAGGTGGGCTTCCTACTTTTGAAGCCCAGTATTAACCTTGCCCCCTTGGCAGCAGGCAGTTCTGGAAAACTGCAGTTCTCCCCCTTCAAGAAAGACCTCTTTCCACCACATGGTGGAGAGAAGAGCTACCGGAAGCTCCCACCCTATGGGCCTCACTGCCCCTCAGGCTAGAGAGGCCAGGTACCAGGCTCCACCTGCCTACCTCCTTCCCCAGTCACCAATAAGCCGTTCTCCCTCCTTTTTTTTTTTTTTAAGGTTTTATTTATTCATGAGAGACAGAGAGAGATAGAAACATAGGCAGAGGGAGAAGCAGGCTGCTGTGGGGAGCCCAGTGTGGGACCGGATCCCGGATCCTGGGATCCTGAGCTGAAGGCAGACACTCAACTACTGAGCCACCCAGACATGCCTTGTTAACACTTGTTAACACAGATTCCTGGCCCCATCTCCAGAGTGTCTGATTCCTCAGACTTGTCTTGGACCAACAAGTCTGCATTTCTAAGGGACATCCAGGTGACGCTGGTGATCCCCATCTGTAGCCCACACTTTGAGTAGCACTGGCCTAGGCCATTTCCCTTTGGAAGTGGAGCAATTTCTTCAAGCTCTAGAATGTATAGCTCCAAGTGTCTAAGATCCTTCACTTTATCTAGTTTCCAAAGAGTTAAATAAGTGGTTGCTAATATTACCTGAGCATTCCCCAGGATTCTGCTTGTCTCAAACCATCAAAAAATTCTATTCTTGTCCTGCTCCATATCACACATCCTTCCCATACCAGGGAGTGGGTGGCAGGTTTCTGGGCCTGGGTACCAGGCACTCTACTTGCAGAGAGACCCATTTCTGAACCTCAGCTCATCCCAAGGTCAGCTCTGATTTGTGTTCTTCTGTGATGGCACAGGTATGCCAGGCTCCAGGAATGGGACGACTTTCACATATTTTCCAATAGAGCTAAAAACTTAGTGTCAAGAAGAACACCGACAGCTCTTTACTATGAGGGCATCAGTAGGTACATGGAGGGACAAGTTCTCTACCTTCAAAAGCAGATTGAAGATCAATCTGAAAATGCTCAAGATAGTGGAGTCGAGCTACTCAAGGTAAGCCCAGGACAGACCACTCCTTAAGTGGATTTCTGTCTGCCTCCCTCCGATAATTTTCTTGGATTCCAGAATTTATATGTTTATAGCACAAATTCTTAAGATAACTCCTTCTCCCCAGATTAGAAGAAAATACAAATTGCCCACAACCTTACTTCTCAGAGATAACCACTTTTTACCTACAGAGACACCACTGCTTGAGTTTTCTTTCTGTATGCGCACAGGCACACATTTCTATTTTTTAAACGTGCTACCAAATAAAATATATTGTGAATAATTTCATGCCAGTAGATTGTTTTCTATACCATGAATTAAAAGGAAGCATAGTATTTTCTCTTATAGATAAATCTCATAGATCTTGTTAGAAGATATGCCAAACTGTTCTGGGACAGAAATTTTTTGTAGCATTTTATTCTTGTTCCTGTGATAAACATCTTGGTAGGTTAAGTCTTTGCACGAGGAAATTTAAATTGTTCAGCTGACCCTAAATGTGTCTCTCACCTTTTTTTTTTTTTAAGATTTTGTTTATTTATTTGACAGAGAGAGAAAGTACACAAGAAGGCAGAGCAGCAGGCAGAGGGAGAGATGAGAAGCAGACTCCCCACTGAGCAGGGAGCCCAATGCAGGGCTTGATCCCAGGACCCCAGGATCACGACCCAAACCAAAGGCAGATGCTAAACTAACTGAACCACCCAGGCACCCCCTGAATGTGTCTTTTAAGTTAACATCCTAAAAGAAACTTGTAAAATGCATCTTCAAACACTTCAATATAAGCATTACAGAATGCATATCTTCCACTCCCTGAACAAAATTGTGCTGAGTGCAAAAATCCATACATCAATAAAATATTCAGCTGATATGTAGTAACCACCAGGTACAGCAGTAGGAGTACAAGGCAGGAACAAATTACACCTGCTATTGGCTCTAGGCTTACAGCCGAGATGGGGCAAGCCCTCCAAGGGAGCAAACGGCTGGATCTCCGGTATTGACTTGACGCTTGTTTGCCTTGTTCACTTAAAAACTAAGTACGGGGCAGCCCGGGTGGCTCAGTGGTTTACCGCTGCCTTCAGCCCAGGGTGGATTCCTGGAGACCTGGGATCAAGTCCCACATTGGGCTCCCTGCATGGAGCCTGCTTCTCCCTCTGCCTGTGTCTCTGCCTCTCTCTCTCTCTCTCTGTGTCTCTCATGAATGAATAAATAAAATCTTAAAAAAAAAAAAAAAGACTAAGCACAGGTGTATTAGTTTTCTATTGCTGGGGCCTCAGCACAACTAACAGCTTACATAACACAAACCTTTTATCTCACGGTTTGGCAGATCAGAAGTCTGGACAGGCTTATCTGGGTTCTCTGCTTAGGGGTCTTAGAAATCTTTAAAATCAAGATGTTGACCAAACTACTTTCTCATGATCTAAGGAAGAATCTGCTCACAGGGGGCACCTGGGTGGCTCAGTTGGTTAAACATCTGCCTTTGGTTTAGGTCATGATCCCGGAGTCTCTGAGTCCTGAGCAAGGAGTCTGCTTCTCCCTCTCCCTCTGCCCCTCCGCCTGCTCCTTCTCTCTCCTCTCTCTCTTTCTCTCAAATAAATAAAATCTTTAAAAAAAGAAAAGAAAAGAAACTGCTTGCAGGTTCCTTAAGTTTGTAAGCAGAATCCAGATGCTGAAAATTTAGGAGTGTCCCTATTTCAGAGATGTTAAAATATTTCAAAACAAGGCATTCTGGGACTTCAAGGCACCTTAAAGTCTAGTAGCTCTTTTATTTTTTTTTTTTTTAAGATTTTATTTATTTGTTCATGAGAGACACAGAGAGAGAGGTAGAGGGAGAAGCAGGCTCCTTGAAGGGAGACTGATGAAGGACTCGAATCCCAGGACCCCAGCATCATGACCTGACCCAAAGGCAAACACTCAACTGCTGAGCCACCCTGGCATCCCTATAGTAGCTTCTTTAATCTTGAGAACCTCATTAGGAGGGAGGTCCTTTTCCCAACTGCAGAGAGCCTTCCATCTGCCCAGGTAGGAGCCTTGAGCTACCATACTCACACAACACCCACGTGTCTCTTCCTGCAACTTGTTCACACCACTTATAGGCCATTGTCAGCACCGCTTAGAGATATGTACTCTTTGCCATAGAGCATGTGTTTATTATTTCTGATGCATAAAGCATTCTACTGACTCACATTCAGGACTTGCTTGGTTTTATAAAACATTATTTCGTCTCATGTAATTATTATGTATTATTTCGTTTCATGTAATTATTATGTAATTTCATGTAATTTGATAGAGTAAATGTCTTTCCTTGAGTTGAAAGAATGACCTATGTGGGATTTGAGACATGCTTAACTCCATGTTGGTCAGAAAAAATAGGGGACGCACCTGGGTGGCTCAGTTGATTAAGCGTCTGACTTTTGCTGGAGTCATGATCTCAGGGTCCTGGAAGCAGGACCTCTCCCTCTGCCTGCTGATCCTCCTGCTTGTGCGTACTCTCTCTGTTCAAATAAATAAATAAGTAATCTTTTTTTTAAAATAGGTTTGTTTGTTTTTTACCATATTACACATGATTTATTCAAACATTCTTTTTTTTTTTCTTCCAAATGCCAGGCACATTACATATGACAAGTGAACTGGCTGTCATTATCTTTTTAAAATATTGATTACTAATAAAGGTGTGCCACACTTTTGGCCAAAGTGATATTATGAAAATCCAGATAGATAAACTAGCAGGTGCTGAAAAGAAACACATCTTTATTTAATGAGTAGTAAAGTGATAAAACTCACCCATCCCAAAGACAGAGTACAGGTTAAAAATAGAGTAGGTACTCCTGGGTTACAATAAAGATGAGAAAAATATTGTCTCTGCACTCAAGGACTTTGTGATTTACCGAGTTAGAAAAGTAGGTGGGGGAGGGGGCCCAGGGCTGGGAAGCCTAGGTAGAGGATGCTGGGGGAACGTGGGAGCACACGTGAAGAGCCCACTGTAAGCTCTCCCATGGGACACAGAGCAATGTCTTGTTCACAGTAGGTTTCATTTCTTAAATAACTGATGAATGAAATAGACATGGAACAGATTGGTCAGGAAAACTCAATGTTCAACTCCGTTTCTATAATACTGAAGTAAATACAATAAGATACTGTTTCATTGACTATCAAATTAGCAAAGACATGAAAGAAGACACATTCATACTCCGAAAGACTCCCATAAACTTTCTGGGAGCATTCTGGCAAAATATCTTTAAAATATGCACATCAGTTAATTCTCTTCCTGGGAATTATCCTAAGGAAAAATCTGATGGCAAAGAAAAAACTTATCTATGAAGGTATTAATCTCAGGTTCATAACATTAAAAAACTAGGAGAAAATGAAAACTATATATACTTCACAAAGAAGACTTTGGTTGAGTCAAAAATGGTGCATTTAAACATTGGGATATTTGACATAAAAATTCTGAATCTCTGACTCTACTTTTAAAAACTGTAGTGTTGGGATGCCTGGGTGGTTCGTGGTTGAGCATCTGCCTTTGGCCCAGAGCATGATCCTGGGATCTGGGATCGAGTCCTGCATTGGGCTCCTTGCGGGGAGCCTGCTTCTCCCTCAGTCTGTGTCTCTACCTCTCTCTCTCTCAATCTGTGTCTCTCATGGATAAATAAATAAGAATATTTAAAACAAAACAAACAAACAAACACAAAAAACTGGAGTACCTGGTGACTCTAAGCCCACAGTCAAAGTAGGGCAGCCTTTGGCTGGAATTGACAGGTGACACTTGATAGGCCGCATCTTCTCTAGTATGACATAATTCCCTCTCCTTATCATGTTACATCCAGACTGCTTATTTTTGTTGTTGTTGTTTTAGAGAGAGAGAGAGGCAAAGAAATAAGTGGGAAAGCATGTACCCAAATATTAAAAGTATTTCTCCATCCTAGGCTTATGGGTAATTCTTAGTCTATACTTTTTTCCCTAAATTTTGAACAATAACTTATATTGCCTTGCTAATCAAAAAAAATTTTTTTAAGATTATTTATTTATTTATTTATTTGAGAGAGAAAGAGGGAGCGAGCATGAGCAGGGGGGAAGGAACAGAAGGAGAGGAAGAAGCAGACTCCTCACTGAGCAGGAAGCCCAGTGTGTGTGTGGAGGTGAGGGAGGCTTGACCCCAGGACCCCAAGATCATGACCTGAGTGGAAGGGAGATGCTTAACCGACTGAGTCACCCAGGCACCCCTGAAAAGATTTTTTTTTAACGTGGTTGCAGAGAAGGGTGGTAAGCCCATCCATATCACATTCTTGGTCTGAGGCTACTTCACTTGACATGTGTCACCATACAAGGTGACATGTATGTATGTCTCTGTAATACACTTTTTCATTTGATTGCTTAAATCTTTGAAATGTTCCAAATCATCTGCAGAGGAAAAATCTTTGTGGCCAAGGACTAATTTCTGACTCAGATATGCTGTTTTTCCTTTAGAACTTGGAGAGTTTAGTGGCTCAGAATACCACTGGTCCTGTCTTCTACCCAAGGCTCTACCACCTGATGGCCTATGTCTGTATACTAATGGGAGACGGGCAGAACTGTGACCTCTTCCTGAACACAGCCATACAGCTCTGTGAAACACAAGGGAATGTGCTGGAGAAATGCTGGCTGAGCATGAACAAAGTATGTACCATCATCCAGCAAGCCAGGATGGGGATGCCCACCCTTCTAAGGAAGCCCCAGAAACCTATTGCCTAGTAGGTTTCCCCAAGCATGGAAGACCATCACAGGCCTTTCTGGACTCTTCCTGAAAGGGGTTAGAGATCCATAGTTCGGGTGTGTGTGCCGTCTCTTCAAGTTCCCATAGAATCTCCCTCACATTCATATCTGCTTCAGGAAGATCTCTGCCCCATCGTTGTGGCCCTCAGCACTCTCTACATTGTGTTATGTTGCTATGCATGTCTTTCCTCCCCCTTGAGAACGTGAACTCTTAGAAGGCAAAAATCACACGTAGCATCCAGCACCCCACCTTGCACTCAGTATTTGTTGAACAAGTGAATGGATGTGTGCTTATATGTGTTTATTTAAAGAATCGTGTCAGCATCTGAGTTTGGGCAGCAAAATTCAACATTTTGTCAGTGGGTTCACTCAGTTTTGAAAGCTGGACACTGGAACCAGTCCTGTATGAGATCAACCTTGGTCACGCAAGTTGAAGAGCACTAATTAATCCTTTGCCTTCTCCCTACTCGCAGGATTGGTGGTACTCAAGCTCTGAGTTAACAGAAAACCAATGGCTTAAAACAATCTCGAGTCTCCCATCATGGGAAAACATTGTATCTGGCAAGGTAAAGATGCAGGATATTCAGAGAAACAAATTCCTGATGAGAATTAATATCCTGGACAATCCTTTCTAACATTTCATGAAAGAGGACAAAGATTTCAGGAAGACTCCTTCTCTTGCGATTATCCATTATTAACCTTTCCTCATAGCCGGCACCCCCCAGGTCCCTGCACATTCTCTTCTGTTCCAGACACAGAACCAAATACACTGGTTTCTTCCCTCTTCCTAGAGGGTCAGACAGGATCAGCAGGGTCATGCTTACTCTCTCCCAGTTTTATACAAACTGCCTTTGGCTCTCATTTTCAACTTGACCTGTTCATTTTGACCCATGCAAAATGTGTGTCCTGCGGAAAAATATCAATATCAAAATGGTATGTGTTGTGACAGATACATTTCTAGTTAATATATTAAACTGAAAATGTTATTTTTACATGTCTAGTTGTTCCACTTTTTGTAGCACCATATTGCAAATGGCAAATTCTTCTCTTGGTCTGTAAGGGCAAGATTTGAAAAGACACATTTTTTAAAAAGATTTTATTTATTCATGAGAGAGAGAGAGAGAGAAAGAGAGAGAGAGAGGCAGAGACATAAGCAGAGTCCATGCAGGGACACTGATGCAGAATTCGATCCCGGGACTCCAGAATCGTGCCCTGGGCCAAAGGCAGGTGCTAAACCGCTGAGCCACCTAGGGATCCCCTGAAAAGACACATTTTTGTGGTGCCTGATGGTAGCTTTCACATGCATCAACTATCTGTGGAAATAGATTTTTAAAAATATTTTATTTATTTATTCATAGACAGAGAGAGGCAGAGACACAGGCAGAGGGAGAAGCAGGCTCCACGCAGGGAGCCCGGCGTGGGACTCGATCCCAGGTCTCCAGGATTACACCCCAGGCTGCAGGTGGCGCCAAACCGCTGAGCCACCGGGGCTGCCCTGTGGAAATAGATTTTTTTAAGTTGAAATACTAGTAATTCTGATTCATGTTCATGTACATGCTTAGAGTTAAATCTGTTTTATTTAAGGAAGCAATAGCATTCAACTTCATTTCTCAGATATTGGAGCCACGTGTTCCAGACTGCCCGAGAGCCACGTGTAGTCACTGTCTCCCTTTGTTGGCAGACAGAACAGTTCTGGGCGGCATTTTGTGCCTCTGAGGGCATAGATGTAATCCCTGTAGACACAGGCCACCTCTGCACTGCCACAGTTCCCTGTGCTGGCTCCTTCCATGGACCAGGGGGCCCTCTGGAGCAGGTGCACCAGGATTTCCATTTGTTGATTCCAGTCCTCTTCTGAGCCCAGAAGGAGGTTCTCCTGATGGACCCACAAGTCCTGCTTTAAGGCATACCTTGATCTCTCATACTGACTTCCACAGGCAGTGACACCATCCAGGGGTTTCTTTAGTAGGCCAGCATTTCATTGTCCTGCAAAAAGCAAGGGTGTGTATTTCTCATCCTGGTAACACAACTGGGTTCCACAGAGGCCTGGTGGCCTGACAAGGTGGGAAGAACAGCAACCCAGGAAGTTACAGCATTAGGTCTCAAAGCAAGCTCTGCCCACACATGCTTTTTTCCTGTGGCTCATTACCTAGCCTCCCTGGTTCAGTGCATGGGTGTGAGGGTCGCAGAAGACGATGGAGGTGAAATTGGAAATGACGACACATCATACAAGTAAAAAAAATTAGTAGCATTAGGCCGATGACTGATTTTAAAAATAAATACATCAAAGAGTAACTTTCCTGTAAGTATCATCCCCTTCAAAGTTGTTATTCTGGAAGTTGCATACTTCTCTCATGGTGCTACAGAAAAATTACTTGCTTTCTAACTGCCTTCATTATTTAGTGTATCATTCATCTTATTCATTCACTTATTTACTCATCCGGCTAACATGCCTTGACTAATCACCACGTACCAGGGACTGATGAAGGAGAGGAGTTATGATTTAAAAGACATAAAAGACCAACCCTTGACCTTGGCAAGCTCATAAATCCATTAGAGGAAGCAGGTACCCCAGCAAAGCTCGCTGAGCCTGATGTGCCCTGATCAGAACAGAGTGTAGAGCAGCATTTTGGTTACATTGTCCCTTCCTAGAGGAGTTGAAGATGGGAGGGGGTGTAGGACAGCCTGGCCGTGCAGGAGGGACCACAGGCTGGAGCACTGCTTGGCCAACAGAAAAGAGCTGTTTGGAGCTTGCCGGAGATGTAGGCCACGGGTCTAGGGAACCCACCGGTCCTGCCAGCGGCCCTGGTCGGGTCGGGCTGCGGCTCCGCCTCCCGCCGGCGGCACGGGCGGGGGCGCTCCCCTCTCGGGCCAGCAGGGGGCAGCACCGCCTCCGGCCGGGGCCGCCGCCCGAAGCCGACGTTCTGGTCCAGCCCCGCGCCGGCGCCTTGGGCCCCCGGGAGCCGCTTCTGCTTGCTCGACCCTCCTCTCCTGCAGCCACGTCGCTGGAGAACGAGGACTCGGCTTAGACCTCCTTTGAGGAGAAAGCACTTCAGGAGCAGAGGGGAATGAGAAGACACGATACAGCCTTTAAAAAAACAAAAGCAAAAACAAGCGAACATGAGCCTTTGACCTCCGCCCTGCAGGTCCGGGGAGTCCTGGAGCGCAGGGCCTCTCCTCCTCCTCCACCTGCAGGGCAGACGGGACGCGCTCGGAGGTGCTTGCGGACTGATGCATTTTCATTTGATCATCTCGAGTTCACTCTCACAGGCACCCCCAGGACGAGGAACCTAGGTGGACCCCCTGCAGATGAACGAAAGTTACTTAACATCAGTTGCGGTGGCCAGGCTCTGCGCTGGGGCTGGGGCTCCAAGGACGGTCTGCAGGGTGCTCACTAGATTGCATCTACTGCCGGTTGCTAGCTTTGTGTCCTTGGGCAAGTTAACCTCTACCTGTGGCAGTTCCCTTGCTTTAAAATAGGGATGATGTGGGCGCCTGGGTGGCTCTAGGAGGTTAAGCACCTGCCTTTGGCTCAGGTCATGATCCCAGGGTCCATGGGGCTCCCTGCTCCGTGGCCAGTCTGCTTCTCCCTCTCCCTCTGTCTGCGGCTCCCTTTGCTTGTGCTCCCTCTCTCTGTCAAATAAACAAATAAAATCTTAAAAAAAAAGGGGGGGGGGATGATAATAGTATCCACCTTTGATATGGTTAATCCAGGTAAGGCACTCAGAATTCTGCAGAGGGAACAAATGGGCAATTAAAATTCAAAATTATGGAGGGGAACACACAGGGTTTACGGGAGGGCAAAACGGAAAGGCATGCACCCTGATGTGGTTTTACAAGTTTCCAGGAAGCTTCCTGGAAGAAGAAGTCGGATTTAGCCCGGGGAAGACTTCCAGCTGGGACCTGGTATCCAGTGCCCTGGAGAGCCGGGTCCTCCCACTTGGTCTGAAAGGAGCTCTGCTGAGCCAGGCATGTGGGAGGCTGGTGAGATCTGGGTGGACCAGGCGGCTTCCAGGTTGGGACCTTAACCTGCCAGCACCACAGGAGGCGCTGACTTCCCTGAGGAAGTGCGGAGACCACCACATTTCTGTTTTAGAAAGACCACCCCTTTGTAGAGCAGGGCTGGAAGGGAGCTGCCCACCCGAAGATTGGGAGGCAGTGACTGTTGCAAGCCTGGAATGGAGGTGGTCTGCAGTAGAGCGGGGGCAGTGGAGACAGAAGTAAAGTCTTTGATTGGAGAAATACCAGAAGATGCAGAACAGAGATCAGAGATTGGCTTTCCAGGGAGGATGCTCAAAGTAATATCTAGGGAGAAGCCTTCCCAGAACTCGCCAAATGGATTATTAGATCACTCCGGCTCCCATCTGCCCCAGCCCCAGCGCCCTCAGGATCACCTGCTTGCAACCCAGCTTCCCACCTCTTCGTGGTGCAGGTCACTGCTCATCTGGAGTCTTCGGTCTCCAGCCCCTGCCAGTCACGATATTCTGCCCAAGGCCTTCCCTAGTCTCCCCAGCCCTCTTCAGACCCTCCTGACCAGTGTCCTTCCCTCTGCTGCTGAAAATCCGGCTGCTTTTCCATGACTGAGCTCCGAAATAGCCACGTAATTAACAGCTCTCGTGATTTCAGATGGCCACCCCCACCAACTGGTGGGGTGAGCTTGCTAACCTGCAAGTCCCTGTGTGCCACTCCTCTGCGTAAAACCCGATTTGCCTGCAGGACAACATCCCAGCTAAGAAACTGGGACTGCAAGTCTTCAAGGCCTGGCTCCCTGCCAGATCCCATGCTGCAATCACTTCAGCCTCTCTCTCCCCCGCCTGCACCTTTGGGCTCTTCCCTCAAACTGGAATGGCCTTCACTGGTCCCCTGTGATCATGTGTGTGGCACAACGGACTGAATGGCTGCCAGCTCCTGCATGGTCTTCACCAGCGCTGGCCAACAGAACTTTCTGTGAGGAACAAAATGTTCTATCTCTGCATTGTCCAATACTTTCCAAAATCACATGTGGCTACTGAGCACTTGAAATGTGGTCAGTGGGACCCCTGGGTGGCTCAGCAGTTTAGCGCTGCTTTCAGCCCAGTCTGTGATCCTGGAGACCCGGGATCCAGTTCTGCGTCAGGCTCCCTGCATGGACCCTGCTTCTCCCTCTGCCTGTGTCTCTGCCTCTGTGTGTGTGTGTGTCTCTCATAAATAAATAAAATAAAATCTTTAAAAAAAAATGTGGTTAGTGTGACTGAGGATCTGAATTTTAAATTCTACTTAATTTCAAATTTAAATGTAAATGGCTGTATGTGGCCATTTACTACCTGTGGGACAGTGCAATAACTTCCATATGGGACAGTGCAATAACTTCATTAACCTTAACATGCCAAAGCAGAACCACTGAAAGTTGAATTGGGACATTTCTATAGCAAAGAATAATACCAGCATGGATCAGAGGGGAGGTATTAACATATTAAGAGAAAATGTATCATGCTGGATAGGATAGACCTCTTATCAATGTATTTCTCCCAGGTGCCTGGGTAGCTCAGTTAGTTAAGCCTCTGCCTTCAGCTCAGGTCATGATCCCAGGGTCCTGGGATCAAGTCCCACTTCCTGAGATCAACTTCCTGGGATCAAGTTCTGCATCAAGCTCTCTGCTCAGTGGGGGGCCTGCTTCTCCCTCTCCTTCTGCTCTCTCAAGCGTGCTCTTTCTCTCTCAAATAAGTAAAATCTTTTTTTTTTTTTTTTTTAAAGAATGTATTTCTCTAATTATTGCAAGTCCAGGATGCCAAGCTAGTGCTTGACAGCAGATCTGGTGTTAGTCTAAGGCCCAGGTCATTCACTGGCGAGACTGCTTTCTACTTCCATCCCTCCCTGTCAGAAGCACAGGGACTGCATTTGCGGTGACTTCAATGCGCGCCTGCTGACCTGGAGGAGGAGGAGGAGGCACGCAGGTAACCCTGGGAGAATCCTAGGATTGAAAAGCTTGAAATGAATTGAAATAGACAAAATGTACAACAGGAACCCAAATCTTGCACTTTCTCCCATGGTATGTTTTGGAGAGGACGGGGAAGGCGGCCAGTTCTTTCCAGCCAGGTATGAGCTCTCTTCCTGTTCCCTTCCCCCCCTCCCCTCGGGGGGGCTTTCTGGTCTCTTGCTCAACCTCACGTAGCCAACATGAAGTCGTTAGCCCAGCCTCGGTCTCCGAGGCCTGCGTGTCCTGGGGTGTCCCGCGGTGTCCCGCGTTAGAGCGATTCATTGCGCCCTCTGCGCGCTCCTGCCTGGGGACTCAGTGCGGGGTGGCCCGCAGACATCCTCTGGGACCAAAATCCAGGAGCAAGCTTTTCCAAAATACTCCTCCCTCTGGCAGAGCAACTGCCTTCAGGAATGGCTTCCAGGAACTAGGGGTGGTGGAAGGGGAGGTGGGCGGGGGTGGGGGTGACTGGGTGACGGGCACTGAGGGGGGCACTTAACGGGATGAGCACTGGGTGTTATTCTGTATGTTGGTAAATTGAACACCAATAAAAAATAAATTTATTATTAAAAAAAAAAAAAAAGGAATGGCTTCCACGTAGAAAAGGCCGGGCTTTTACTCAAATGGGGGCGTCTGGACACGTTATCAACAAACCCTCTGGGTTCCGGGGCTTCTGCTGGGGCCGGCCCGCAAGAGCAAGGGCAGGGGGTTTTGGTTTGGTTTTTTTGATTTTCTTTTTTGCGCAATGTTCCACATTCCTCTGGGTCTGTTGTACATTTTAAGAGATTCCCTACAAAATAAATTAAACATTTATGTTTCTTTTTTATCTCATTGAAAGAAACTCTGTAATTAAAAAAATAACCCTATTCAAAGCCGGAGAAAGAACCAAGAATGGGTCTAGATTCAAAGCTCAGCGTCCTCGGAGTCCGCAGCAGGGCAAGGCAAGCCTCAGGGCTTCGGCCAGCTGGCCTGGGCTTTGCCCTGTCGCCCACTCCCTCCGCAGATCTGGGCACAGGGGGGCAGAGGGGACTCCAAATGTGTCAGCCACCGCGCCGGAGGGCAGGGCTCGAAAGCAAAACGGGAAGAGTAAACCTGCCAGACTTCCTCTTCCAACGGTGGAGGTAAGAAAAAAAAAAAAAAAAGAGCCCAGCCCTCCAGCCCTTCCCGGTGCTTGGGAGCCCCCAGGCCGGTCAGGGAAGGGGCCGTGGAGGGACAATCAAACCCAAGCCTGAGCCAAGAAAGGACAATAGTTTCAACATCCTGTTTGCAGAGGGAAACGGAAGCTGGAAGCAGCGGCTCCTCTGGGACCCCGCCGCTTGAAAGGTTTGGGTTTCCTTCCCTGTAAACACAGCCGGGCCCCTGCAGGTGCTAGAGCTCCCGCCTGCCTTCTGTACCCCACTCCCCCATGCTCTGCGGCCAGGCTGCCAGCCCTGAAGGCTCTCGGAAGGACGTGATGGGGGAAGCGAGTTTAGCAGCTGCCACTGTCCCCCTCAGATCCCGTTTCCAAGGGGCCAGAGGACTCGTCCCATCCTGCGCTGCTTCCCCGTAGTTGCAGATAATGTATATTTGCCTTTTTTCCTTAACAGTTCATAAGCACAAGTGACAATTACAGTACCACTTGGGAGGGACAAACACAAGACAACTAGAAACAAAAACCCAGGAAGTCAGAAATGGTTTAAAATATGGTGCATCTGTCCAAGAGGAGGCCCACTGGGTGTTAATGGCTCGCAGCCCAGTTCTCTCTCTCTCTTTTTTTTTTTTAAGATTTTATTTATTTATTTGAGAGAGTGAAGAGGGAGAGAGAGAGCACAGGAGAGGGAGAAGCAGGCTTCCCGCTGAGCAGGGAGCCCAAGGTGGTACTCGATTCCAGGACTCTAAGATCATGACAAGAGCCAAGGCCAGACACCCAACCGACCAAGCCACCCAGGTGTCTTGGCCTAGTTCTTTCTCTCTGTGCTCACATGGAAGCTTCTCTGACACCATGCTGAGGGAGAAAGCAATCTGCTGAGTACTATGGTTCTTTTTGAAATAGGCATGACATCGTTATACTAGAGCCATGTTTGGATCCTGATTTGAAGAAACCATTTGTAAAATGCCAGTTTTGAGACCAGGGGAAATTTGAGTATGAAGTAGGTATTAGATAAAATCAAGGAATTATTTGTTTACAAACTTTTTTTTTAATATTTCTGTTAGGGGCCCCTGGGGGGCTCAGTTGGTTGAGCCTAAATCTTAAAAAAAAAAAAGTTTCTGTTAAATGTGACAAGAGATTATGGTTATGTAAGAAAAATGTACATATTTTTAAAAAGATGCCCATCAAAGAATGTAGGGGTGAACTGACCTGTTTTGGGGTTTGTTTTAAAATGATTCAGAAAAGAGGAAAAAGAAGAAAGGAGTGGATGAAGCTATCACTGAGGACAGATATGTGGAAGTGGATTTTACTATTCTCTTTTACGCCTGTTTGAAATTCATTCTAAAATATCTTGAATACACAGGAAGATGTGTATGTGTGGGAACCTGTCATAAAAACAGATGGTCAGTTACTTACACCACCTACACCAGCGCTACAAATGCCACCTTCCACCTCTGTGAGAATGTTCCCTCAGCAGTCACAGGCAGGTGGGAGGAATAAGTCATTGGTTCCTATTTCCAACCTGGTTAGCACTGGAATCACTCAGAAGGATCAGCTTTAAGGGGGTAAGAACATATCTGAGGTTTCCTCTTCAATACTGCCAAACCAGCCCACTTGGGGCTGTGGCTGCCCTCAGAGGTAACGAGTATGTATTTGGTTGGCATGTTCCCCATGCAGCTTGGAAGCCAGAGCCCCAGCAGGAGGAAACTCCCCGGTACTTAGTTCCCAATCCAGAGGAACCACAGAAAACCTGTCACTTCCCAGTACTCTGCCTTCGTGTCCTGGGGGAAGTGTCTCTCTTCTTGCCACATCACACATGAGGGATACGGTTCATGTGAGATCCACATACACAGGCGGTCCTGCCAGCCTTAATGTCTCCTCTCCCACTCAAGAAGGCATGAAGTTATGCAAGCCAGGAGCTTGTGCATCCATGATAATTCATAAAATTAATAAAGCACTAGAAAACATCACTGCTTATTAGTAAGACATTATTTCTGACACAGCTCTCAACAGACTGTCATCATAATGTCTTCCAAACCGAGGTTAAGGCCCCTGGGCCTGTGTCTCTACCATCTATACAACCACCTCCCTCACTTCACCCCCATGTAGCTCTGAAGAACATAGGAAACTTTTTACAGGCATGTAGCACATTTATTTGAATAAGGAAGAAGTTCAATTTATTTCTTTTGGTGAGATAGGCCACAGGGCATGGTGTTTAAGAACAAGGAGTGGGATCAAGTAGCCCCAGACCCAGCCTTGCCTCTCTGGACCTTATTAGCTGAGTGACCTTTGGCGAGTTATATACTCTAAGCATGACACGGTCTTTCTAAAAGTGAGTTTAAGATTAGTACAACTAGCCTACACTCATAATGCTATAGAGGAAGAAATGTAGTGCCTGGCACACAGCAAGGATTGATTAATTGATTGATTTATTTTTTATATTTTAAATTTTTTTAGTTGGAGTTCAATTTGCCAACATTTAGTCTAACACCCAGTGCTCATCCCAAGTGCCCCCCTCAGTGCCCATCACCCAGTCACCCCAACCTCCTGCCCACCTCCCTTTCCACTACCCCTTGTAGGAGACACCTAACTCTTGTTTCCCAGAGTTAGGTGTCTACACAGCAAGGATTTAGTAGCTATTAGCTATTACTGTTAATTCCCCTGTTACCCCGACTCTGTGGCAGGTCCTTGAAGAGCTTTGTCTTGTTCATTTATTTCCTCATGCTTAGCACACTGCCTGGCACAGGATAGTTCCCAATATATATGTGGTGAATTAATTACATCCACCATTCAACCAGTCAACACCTGCTGAGCCCCTGCTAAGTACCAGGTACTATTCTGTGTGCTAAAGATGGAGCAGTGAACAAGACAGAAAGGTCTGGTGCTTAACTCCAACAGGGAAAAACAGACAAGCACATGGGCAGAGGGATAGAACAGTTAAACAGAGAAGAACAGAGTGGGATTAAGGGGGCTTGGGAGAGCCAGTGGAGGGGGTGAGGTTGCTCTTTTATATATGGCAGGTCTCTCTCAGAGGGGGACCTCTGAGCAGAGACTTAACAGGTGCCCACTGCGTGCTCCGGGCAGAGGGGATGGCAGGTGCAAAGGGCCTGAAGCCAGCAATGCGTGGTGTTTCTGAAGAATGAGGAGGACAGTGCCACCCGAGTGGGATGAATGTAAACACTTTTATCTCTTTTTCTACTTGGTTAAAAATGAGCATACAACACAATTCAGTAATTGAAAAAGATGTATTAAAACATTCACAAAAGTACAACAATTTTGAAGAAGAAAAAACAAAAAACTAATAATGAACTTGATGGTTTTTTCCCTAGCTGGATACATTTCCACTGAAAACCTACAGGTGGTTTGGGATTTTCTCCTCTAAGAAATTCCTTCTAGGTGGCCCCTTATCACACACAATTTTAAGAGGTCTCATTCTGCCAATGATTAGGGAAAGGGCCGTTCGGACACCCGGAAAGCAGCCCCCACTGTTGTCATCCGTGGCCAGGCAGGGGAACACTGGGACGAGGCGACAGAAGGGACCAAAAAGCCCAGAGGAGGCCAGAAGGCCCCGACCCCAGGGCCCGCCCCAGCTGCGCGACCGCAGCCAGGAGGTCCTGTCTCCAGGTCCCGGCTGGGGCGGGGCGAGCCGGCAGGGGGCGCCCGAGGGCGCGCTGGGCGGGGGGCCGCGTGCTGTAGTCGGGGACCGCGGGGAAAAGGACGCCCCTTTTCTCGGTAAAAAGTGCCTTTCAGTTAACGTGACACCTATAAAGGGACACACTCGGGCTCGGGCGGCCGCACGAGGCGGAGGCGCAGCAAGGACGGCGCGACCCGGTCACCGCCACTCCCCGCAGAGGCGCCTGCGCTTCTCGGAGCGGGCGCTGCAAAGGCCTGGGGGGCAGGGCAAAGCCGCCCGCTCGGCTGCAAGGTCTCGGGGAGCCCTGGGCGCCCCCCGCGGGCGCGGGCGCGGGCGCGGGGCCTGAGCTCGGCCTGGCGGCCCTGCTTCCCTCCTCCGGGCAGCCGGCCCGGACCCCGCCCCGCCCCCCGCGAGCTGGGGCAGCGGAGCCGCCACCACCAAGGGCTCCTCGGGAAATAAGCCCAGGTGGACGGACGGACAGCTGGACGGACGGACGGGAGGCCGGTTCCGAGGCGCACGCGCCCTGGCGGTTTTGCCCCCGCGTGCACACCTTTACCTGCGCGCCCTTGGGGTGGGGGGCGCCCGGGGAGTCCCGCCTCAGCGCCCCCCCCCCCCCCCCCCCCCGGGTGACATTAGAGGGGAGGAAGGCGAAGGGGAGCACCACCGGGTGTGCTCTGCGACCAGCAGGTCAGGTCCTCGCCCTACCGGGGGCTTTCACGTCCTCTTAAGCGGAAAAGAAATTCTGTTACAACCAAATCCAGAAAGGTAATGACCATATAAATGTTTGGTGACCTTCACCATGTTTTTCATTCCCAGTAAAAGATAAAAACTCCTAAGCTTGAGATGGGGTAAGGAGGGTAGTCAGTGGAAGAAAATGAACTCTTGGAAGGAATATCCAAACTTTTCCTCCTCTCGTTGTCTACCAATTCGACACAATGGGAAAAAGTGAAGGAAAAAAAAAAAGGTAAAAACAAGGGAAATAAAATCAAGAGAACCCTATCCAAAACTCCAAAACAGTAAGACATTTCCAAAGTAGAAGTGCTAATAACCCTCCCTGCTGATTTAAAACACACACACACACACACACACACACACACACACAAAAAAAAAAAAAACCTAGACTATCCTTAACCTTTGAGGCGCCATGAAGCCATTACAGAGCCATGACTAATGCTTCTTGCCAGAATCACCACGGAACCCTCTATAAAGAGGACTCTCTAGAGAGGGCTCTGAGACGCTACAGGCTGGCTTTGTAATTATCCCAATTGTGCCTACTTAAAAGGAAACAAAACTCCTCTCCTTTGGCTGTATGGGGACCCTTATTTCAAGCAGGAAGGTCTTAGGCAAAGACTGTAAGGGTACCTTTTACTCCCCAAATGGTACAGTACTCAAGCAAGGCTGGGTTTCCTACTTCAATTATGTATATGGTATTGATCTAAAAGTACCTAGAAAGACGTGACCTTGGCATTTATCCTTTGCTGGTCTTGCTAGGACGAATCCACAAACTGATAGGACAAATGGTTTAACATTAACGTCGGTCTCACAACATATAAAAGCAAAAAACCGCCCTGTATTTTAGAGGAAAAAAAATCACTCACAAAAACTTCTCAAACTGGGTTCAAGTGGCACAGCTAATGGAGGCTTTCTAAAACCTACAGCCAAATAGGTGGTGCTGACACTGGGTTAGAGGCCACCCTGGACACACTTCCATCTGTGTCTCCACTCTCCAACCACGATAAATGCTAGACTGGTTAAGCCCTTAGATAAAAGGGCCATGTCTACTGGAATACTAAAGATCTGCTACCGTCTCCATTAAGGCAAACCACATCTAAATGACAGTGACAAGAATGTTTCTGACTTTTCCCAACTGTAAACAACCTTGAAAGAAAGTACAAAACAGCAAGACAATTTATATATGTAGAATCATACCATCTTCTCATCATGCAACATTGGCTCCCCATATCAGATTAAATAGAATATTTATACATATCCTTTATACACATCTTTTTCTCCATCCATGAATAAACATGTGCTTGTCCTTGCCCAGGTCTCCAAGGCCACATGTGGTTATGGGTTACATTCTCTGCACAAGCGTCCTGTTTGATTAGTTTCTTGCTTAGGATATGTTCTGGGTCTTCTCTTAATTTTTCCGGATGTCCGCATACACCACAGACTCTGACTTGTTAATCTTGTCACTGTGATGTCCACCAGAGTGGTCTAACTGCGCATATATGACTGGGCCCTGGAGAAGAGAAGGACAATTAGAGGTTTGGGGAAATCGGTGGTCCCTTCAGGGGCAGGTGCAGAAGCAATCATTAAAGTGGTAACATTAGGGTTCCAGAGTAATGAGTTCCTTCTTTTGAATGTCTTCAAGAAGACCTCTTATGAACGCTATGTCCAGGACTGACTTCAAAACAACGTTGTTCACAACATTGAACACCATGTTCTTGTGATTGTGAAAGCTGGTACAAGGAGGTATGTTACATTACTGTCTACTTCTGTAGCTGTTTGGGAATTTCTATACATAGAAAATTCCTCCTCAGGAAATTACCCTTATCTTCATACCTGACCTGCCACAGAATTCCTCACCCCTTGTAACTGGAATCAGAGTTTTAAGGACTAAGATGTACACTTCTACCAACCTGATACCCACTGAAATCGTGAGCCTCAGAATGATGCACGTAAGAAACCAGCATGTTATGTGTCACTCAAAAGATATGATCAATTTGAACAGGTCACTTTGTACAAAGAGGCGCTTAAAAACATTTCAGATATCCTCCCATGTACTACTTAGAGTGTAATTCTTTTAGTCTGATCCTATCATAACCAATACAAGCATTGCTTCTTTGATATCTAAGATCAGGTAACTGGTTTTCTGGTTTTAAAATGAAAACCCAAAAGCCATGTCCTGAAGCGATATAAAGAAAAATCTAGATGGACTAGCATAGAAGAGGTCTGCCCCGTGACCTCAGCAGTGAGGAAGGGGGTTCCAAGGACCCAGCCAGGGCAGCCAGGGAAGGTGGGCTGCCTGGGTACACAGCGAGTTCTCAGACACCTGGGGGAGGAGGTGTGAACAGCAGCAAGAGTTTCAAATACCAGAGGGATGTTTGCACTTCATGATCCCTAAAGTACCTTCCAACCCAGGGATTCTAAAGTTATAAACAACAATAACACAATAGCCCTGATTGTACAAGTTCAGTATAACCCCAAGTCAACCTTTCTCCCAATCGAGGAAACTCTTCTTGAGAAGTCAAATATTGTGCTTAAGCTTTCAACTTTGGAATCCTAAATTCAGTAGCGAGAAGCCTGTAGTTTCAACTAAACATCTTATTCCCACCCAGGAGCCCCACAGCCTGCATCCCCTAGAGGGTCATCCTGCAGATGTGCAGGCACTCCAACTTCTCCAGGAGGGACACACCAGCTGTCAGCACTGTACAGGGAGCACCCAAAGTGGAGTTACAAGGTAATACTCAGGGACATCTGGGTGGCTCAGCGGTTGAACATCTGCCTTCAGCTTAGGGCGTGATCCTGAGATCCAGGATTGAATCCTGCATCGGGCTCCTTGCAGGGGGCCTGCTTCTCCCTTTGCCTATGTCTCTGCCTTTCTCTGTGTCTCTCATGAATGAATAAAATCTTTAAAATAAAAAAAAAGTAATACTCAAGGGCTGTCTCTCAGGCCAACAGCCTGCCCACCAACAGCTGTGATTGAGACCACTGTACAGTCCAGCCAACTGTAGGGATGTGGGTGGGCCAGCAGAGATCTGCTGAACTGCTCCTGACCAGATGATCTGCCCAAACAACCTAAAGAACTGGGAGCCAAATAAATGGTGGTTGTTTTAGGTCATTATGTTTTGGGGTGGTTTGTTACATAGCAATAGGTAACAGATACACTAGGTGAGTGGAAAAGAAAGAGAACAGAGAAAGCAAAAATGAAAAAGAACACAGAATAGGTTATCAGTCAGTAAATGTTAAAATATCAGTAAAATCTCTCATGTGAGATGGTGTTGTCTTTCATGGCAAGAACACATAACAGTTTGTTGAAGGCAACTGGGAAAACACTGAAAGATAAAAGGAATTCCCTCCTGTTGATGGATTTTTCTTTTTCCCCAAATTCTTACCACTATCCAATGCCCTCAGTCCCTTTCCCTCTTACAATGGGGTCCTAAGATCAGGGACTTTGTTAGTTAAGTGCCTAGAGCAGTAGTGGGCA
Organism: Vulpes vulpes; assembly: GCF_048418805.1. NCBI lineage: Eukaryota > Metazoa > Chordata > Mammalia > Carnivora > Canidae > Vulpes > Vulpes vulpes. The sequence goes on along the minus strand of NC_132792.1, from coordinate 129,752,766 downwards.
GACCCAGTAGGTGCTGGAGAACGGGTGGACGATGTAATGGACCAAAGGAATTCTGGGATGTGGGTCCAGATCAGGCACCTGCTGATAGATCTAGCTCAATCTCCAACAGCTTTTTGAAGCCGGGTTCTGAACCTTATTGGGAGCTGAAAGTATTCTGGGTCTCTATGGAACATGGAGGATCCTGGAAACGAAGAGCAACATGGAAATGACTCTGCCACTACCAAGGCAGGTACTTTCAGGTATTTGAGAATTAATACATGAACAGCATCTAGATGTTTTTACTGTACATCTTGGCACGCATCCCCCCCACCTTCCACTTGTTTTTGCAGGGTGGGGTTGGGGGTGCTTTTCCACAAAGAATTACAGCAATCAAATGAAAAATTATTCTGGATACATTTTTACCCAACTGTTCACTACACAGACTGTCTTTAACTACTGAAAATGTTTCAAGAAACAAATTGCTTGACCCAGGTCTCTTCTTTTAGTGCCAGTTAGAGATAAAATTACTCCTGAATTCCATGTGTATAAAATGTATTAACATAAAAACACACTGGTGAAGGGGGGGAAAGAGGGTTCGTGAAGAGTCACGAAGGGCAAGGAGGCCTACCTCCAGGCATGTATTAATTACGCAGAAGCTACTGTGCTATGTCCCGCTTCCCCTTTCTGTAGTCTCTGCGGTCCTTCCTAATCTCAATCACACCTGATCCTCTAGCACCACTACCACCAAGAAAGAACATCTGCTTTTACCACATGCTCACTGACTGTTCATGAAACACCCTTTTCAGTATTTATGCCACTGCTAAAAATAGGTGTGAAACACAGTTACTTATTAGGACTCTGAGATACATGAAATCAATTATCAAAACGGACTTGAAAAGAAATGGACGGGCAGGAGAAAATAAGCACCTGCCTTTGAGCCAGACAGATCCAGGTCTAACACCAGCTCTGCCACTAACTAGTAACCTTGAACAAGTGACTCAATCTAACTAAGCTTCAGTTTCTTCATGTGTAAAACGGGATAAAAGAACCTCATCCGGCCGCTGTGAGAACCAGAGGAAGCGATGCGCCTGCATACTTCTTCAAACATTACTGGGTCTTTGTGACTCAGCCGAAAGGTGTGTAACTAGTCCACTCTATTACTGCCCCCCCCCCACCAATACCTGCTTTGTGCATACAAAACATTAACCATTTCCAGAAAAGGATTCAGGAAAGATACCCACACGCAAAAAAATTATGTTAAACTAAACTTGACAAAGAGTTTTACTTCTCATCCCTAATGCTGGAATACTTTACGTAGTGCCTACCTAACAACCTTCCCAAACCAACCTTCCACTTCCACTTGCTGGAAGAACCTTAATTTGGGTTCAGTGGTCACCATCCCTTTGCTCAGATAAACGATCCCACCCTTCCTTGCCTCCCCCCCTCCCCGGGGCGGGGGAGCCAATCATATTTCCCGTCCCCTTGCAGATGGGACTGGAAGAGTCATAAGCATGTGACCTGCTCCCAGTGGGGACTCAGAGAAGTTTGCTGGGGGGGCTTCTGGCCAAGATTTTCCTCCATAATTAAAACTGCATGGGAGGAGAGTCAGCTCTTCTCCTGGCTGCTTCTCGGGTGTTGCCTGAAACCACGGCAGCCATCTGGAGGCTGCGGGGAGCTCAAGAACAAAGACAATATACAGAAGATGAAAGAATATGGTGGAAAGAACATGTTTGGATCCTGATTTGAAGAAACCATTTGTAAAATGGTTTAACACTGTTGGGCCAGTGAACTCAAGAACACAGAAGTACCTTGCTTTGGGACCTCTTGTGAGTTGATAAACCTGACTGTTAAAGCTACTTTTACTCAAGCCTTCTGTCACCAAGTCTATCAATGGTAACAAAAAATAGTGACCAAAGACAGAAAATAATACAGAAAACTTAATGTCCTGTTTCGGTGTTATGGTTCATCTTCTATAAATTTTCTTCTTAGCACACTCCTGTTAAGTTCTCTCCTGGAGTTATTTATTTATCCAAGTAGTAATTACTAATGCAATTAGATTCTCAGATGAGGGCAGCCGGGGTGGCTCAGCAGTTTAGCGCCACCTTCAGCCCGGGGTATGATCCTGGAGACCCAGGATCGAGTCCCACATTGGGCTCCCTGCGTGGAACCTGCTTCTCCCTCTGCCTGTGTCTCTGTCTCTCTCTCTATCTCTCATGAATAAATAAAATCTTTAAAAAAGAAAAAGATTCTCAGATGATGCCTGAGGGTAGAAGATGGAAGGTTTTGCTGATCAGGGAACGCGTCACAATAGAACTCCTGGAAGAAAGTACCAAGGGATAGTTTGCAAATATTCCCATCCACATCCCCGCTTCACCGATCTGATTGCTAGCACGGGCGGCAACCACCTATACCTGTCCTTATAAAGCACAGTGTGCCACGAGCCCTTATAATTAAAAATAGAAAGAAAAATGAGATCAACTTGCCCCAACCTATCATTTCAGAGGAGGAACAGATGCTGATGTCAAGTAATTCTCCCCAAGTTAATACCATTGTCTGGACCCCAGAGTCAGTGCTAGTTTGTAACACGTCACTACCCTGGAGTTCAACTGAATATGAAGATTTTCTCAAGGCTGTTTGTGAGGGTATTCAAAAAACACCAGAAAACCTGTTCATTAGGATATTTTAAAAAAATTCTCCACATCTGGGAAAAGCCTAAAAATGATCTTAACCACCCAGGAGACTCTAAGGTTCTTGAGCGCAGAGTCCAGGTGCTAATTATCCTCGCACTTTCTGAGTCTGGTCTACACTGCATGTACAGTAAACACCCACGTGTATGTGGAAGTGATCAAAACAGAATATCCAGAGGAATGATTAGATTTTTAAAAGATTTTATTTATTTATTTATTTATTTATTTATTTATTTATTCAAGAGAGACACAGAGAGAGAGAGAGAGACAGAGAGAGGCAGAGACACAGGCAGAGGGAGAAGCAGGCTCCATGCAGGGAATCTGACACAGGACTCGATCCTGGGACTCTGGGATCACACCCTGGGCTGAAGGCAGCGCCAAACCTCTGAGCCACCTGGGCTGCCCTGATTAGATTCTTAAAAGAACTGTTCTGTTTGGTTGCATCCAACTTATAATCAATCTCATAGATTCCATAATAAGATGGAACATATCAGGTCAAGTACGTTTTTCCTAAACTGTGAAAAACTTTGCAGCCTCAGTTTGAACAAACTGAAGAAAGAGTATATCATAAGGATTCTGAACTCTCATCAAATACTCCGGGGCCTGGAAAGAGAGGCATCCCTGATAAATAAACTGAAGGTGGTGGGTGATGGTGAATAAAAGCACACACTTGGGGCACCTCGGTAGTTCACTAAGTTGAGCATCACATTTGATTCCGGCTCAGGTCATGATCATGGGTCATAAGGCTGGGCTCTGCACCAGCGGGGAGTGTGGCTTGAGCTTCTTCCCTCTGCCCCTCCCCCCGATCACACTCTATATAAATTGAATAAATACATTTTTTTTAAAGCACACACTAGGACCCCCTGCTAATGCTCTACAGCACTTAGGAATTTTATGGAGTAAATGAAGCAACTGTTTTAACCTTAGGATATCATTCCCTGTTGTAAGTGGACATGACCAGTAAATGCAAATCTAAATAAAACAAAAGCTAGAAGACCAATTGGCTAGGCAATCACATAGTCTACTTCCAAGCCTTGGGTTAACTGGCAAGGGATTTAGAAGTTCCAGAAACATGTAAGGCAGAAACTAGTTTGAAGATGTACAATTGTAAAATAAAAGGTACAGTATGATTTGATAAAAAAAAAAAAAAAACTGAGTCAGACGAAGTATACTCGGGTATAGGCCACCTAGGCAGAAACCCTGATGTGATGGGGGCTGAAGAGGCCTCCAGGGGTCTGCCCTGAGCACAGAGGAAATCACCTAAGAATCAACTGTGAGGAACCCAGTTTTACTCTCAAAGCTAATCTGGTATTATCCTGCAAATGCTGAAAAATGTGAATTCGGATAGATACAACGGTTGGATTACTTCTTACCAACCTCTAGAAAATGCCATAGGGTTCGAAGTCTGGCCTGGGCAGAACCCTGGGGTTTACTCACAGGAAGTGAGCCAGTCTCTGACTCAGGGACAGCAGACAAGGGGTGGGGGGTGGCGTTCGCCCTGAAAACGAGGTGAGCAAGTCTGCTTATTAAACAGTGAACCCTCATCTCTCCTTCCTCTACTCAGCTCCCAAGCAGGGATTTCTTGCCAGAGAAATTGACTAACCCAAGAGAAAAAGACTCTCAGCAATGGATACTTTCGAAGTCTCCAAATGGATGACAGTCAGCGCTTTATACAGTGAAGCCCACTACCCACCCAGGAAGCTCTTTGCAGAAAGAGCTTCTGATCAGATTTGAGTGACTTAAGTATCAATAGATAACCAAAGATCATTGGGTATTTGAGTAAAGCTTTTAACATAAGACAGAATTTATGAGAAAAAGGTAATTCTTTTTTTTTTTTTTTTTTAAGATTTTATTCATGAGAGACACAGAGAGAGAGAGAGAGAGGCAGAGACACAGGCAGAGGGAGAAGCAGGTTCCATGCAGGGAGCCCGATGTGGGACTCAATCCCAGGACTCCAGGATCATGCCCCTGGCCAAAGGTAGGTGCTAAACCGCTGAGCCACCCAGGGATCCCCATAAATAAAATTTTAAAAAATTACATAAAACATAAGTGATATGCTGAGAGAAGACAATGCATTCATAAAAACAAGTACAAGATGTTATAATTAGGGAATAAGAAATCGCTTTTGAAAATTTAAAAAAAACATAATAGAAACTTAATATTCCATTAAAGTTGGAAAATAATGTTACAGAAATTTTCTAGAAAGCAGGACAAAGGGCAACCCAGGTGGCTCGGCGGTTTAGCACCGCCTTCAGCCCAGGGCCTGATCCTGGAGACCTGGGATGGAGTCCCACATCAGGCTCCCTGCATGGAGCCTGCTTCTCCCTCTGCCTGTGTCTCTGCCTCTCTCTCGCTCTCTGTGTCTCCCATAAATGAATGAATGAATGAATGAATGAATGAATGAGTAAATAAATAAATAAATAAATAAATAAATAAATAGAAAGCAGGACAGAAACTGCAAAACAGAAAAAATAAGAAAACTAAAGGACTGATCTAGGAGATGGTCCAATTCGTATTGGGATTTCCAAAGGAGAGAATAGAAAATAGGAGGAGGAAAATCTCTAAAGCATAATGGGAGAAAACATCCTAAAACTGAGGAACATACTTTTCAGATTGAAAGGGCACACGGAATAGCAAACACAATGAATGAAAAGGACCCAATATTTTATGAAATTTTAGAATACAAGGGATAAAAAAAGATTCTGAGGGGATCTCTGGGTGGCTCAGAGGTTTAGCGCCTGCCTTTGGCCCAGGGCGCCGTCCTGGAGTCCCAGGATAGAATCCCGCGTCGGGCTCCTGGCATGGAGCCTGCTTCTGTCTCTGCCTCTCTTTCTCTCTATGTCTATCATGAATAAATAAATAAAATCTTAAAAAAAAAAAAGATTCTGAGAAGGGGCTTAAAGTGGGTACCACACAAAGAAGCAGGAATGAGAAGAGAGCAACCTCTTCGCTTCTTCACAATGGAAGCTAGAAACATCAACAATGCCTCAAAATACTGAAGAACAATTTCTAACCTGGAATCCTACCCAACGGAGTTATCCATCACGTTTAAGGAAGGAGAATAAAAACAACTTTAGACGTGCTAAAACCAAACATGTTCTCTTACATTTGCGGAGGTCAGAAGGACCCTCAGGAGGACCTCAAGCACCAGCAGGGCTGTGTTACTTCTGGGGGCTCTGAGGAGAGTCCATTCCTTTTCTCAGCTTATAAACTGCCTGTATTCCTTGGCTGAAGATTCCTTCCTCTGTCTTCAAGGCCTGGCAGGATAACATCTTCAATCGCTGGCCCTGACCCTCCTGCCTCCTTCTTATTAGGACCCTTGTGATTACACGAGGCCTGCATGGATAATCCAGGAGAATTTCCCCATCTCGGATCCTTTACCAGAGCTGCAGAATCCCTTGGGAAAGGTCAAGCAATATATCTCACCGCTTCCAGGGATTAGGATGTGGACATCGTTGGGATCATTTTGCTTATCAACCAAAGCCTCAGAATTTTTATCTCCTGTGCCTCCTCTCTCAAGAAATTATGGAGGGAAAAAAAAAAAAGAAATTATGGGGGATATATCTACCATAATATGGGAATAAACTAAAAAAGGTGAAGAACTGAGTCTAAATAAGAGATGAGTAAATAACATTTGTTGGGCGAGAAGGCCCAAGATGACTGCTATACAGCAGCCTAAAGCACAACAAATGCAGAAGATCCTAACAGGTGTGTCTCCAAAAAAAAAAAAAAGAAACCAACAAAACACGTCATGTGTTTCCATGTGCGCAGGTGTTTAAGTGGAGAGTTTTAAGAAGGAATATAAATACAGGCTTAGAAGACTATGCAAATAAAAAACAAGGCAAATATTGGCTCCATGATAAACAAAAAAAATATAAAAGGAAGCAAATAAAAAAAAAAGGAAGCAAATATATGTGGTACAATGATGGAAAAAAATAGGTACACGTAATACTGAAACATATTTAAATACAGTGATACAATCTCATTGGGAGGAGGCTTGTGTATATGTATGTGTACAAACTGTGTGTGGGAAGAAAGGCCAGGAGAAAAAGAAATGTACATTTTCATTCTCCATAGTATGGAGTCGGTAGTTAATATCTAAAACTGAAGTATCCAGAAGTAGTAATAAAATAAAGTTGTTTGGAAACATGAAGATAATACCAGAAAAATTAGTTTCCAAGAATGGAAAGCCTCTGGCTATTTTTTTTTTTCTTATTCCCTTCTCTTTCCAGATATTGCCTATTTTCTCTAGTTGCCCTCCTCTTCATGCTTTATTCTGGATAGTTCCTATTGCTGTGTCTTCAAGCTTATGGATCTTTTCTTCTGTATAGTCTATGCCATCCAAGGTGGTTTGTTTGTTTGTTTTTTCCATTTTATCTTTTTTTTTTTAATATTTCTCTCATTATGTCAAGGTTTCCTTTACATCATTAAGGTTAGTTATAAGATTTTCATACTTGTTTAAAAGTCCTGGTTCTATGAATTCTATTGTTCTGTCATTTCTGGGTTTGTTTCTATTGATTGGCTTTTCTCCTGGTCATATTTTTTTCCTGCTTCTTCATATGTGTGGTAATTTTTGATTGGTGTGAGACATCGTAAAATTTTACACTGTTGGGTGCTGGATTTTGTTGTATTCTTGTAAAGAGTGTTGGATTTTGTACTGGCATGCAGCTAAAAACTTTCAGTTTAGTTTGATTCTTTAAAGGCCTCCTTTTAAGCTTTGTTATGGCAGGTCCACAGTATCCATATTCTGGTGCTACATTAGCCTGGTACTACTATTATAGTAATACTACTATATCCCGGTACTACTGGGCATGACCATTTGGAGGACTGTAACCAATATTCTATGTATTAAGAGGCACTCTGGCCTTTAGGAACACAAACAATTCCCAGCCCTGCATGATATCATATAACTTACTGCTTTTCAGATGGTTCTTTCTCTGGTTTTAGGTGTTTTCTCTCATATATCCAAAAATCTCTTATCTACTCAGAAAAGGCTCAAAGGAGCCTGGCCATTCCATATCTCTTTTTTTCTGTGTAGTTTCTTCTTCTCTGGAACTTTGTCTCATAAATCCTAGAAACCTTGGCCTCCCCAAATACTGACTTCTCTTCCTCAATTCCTCAAACAACTGAGTTTGTTTGTGCTTCCCCTCCTAGCACTGCAGCTTGGAAACTGCCTCAAGGCAGTAAACTCAGATAATCACAGGACTCCTCTTATTTGTGTCCTTTCTCTTAGGGATCACAGTACCACACAACCTGCTTTCCAATATCAGAAACCATTGTTGTTGTTTTGTTTCTTTCTAGTTTGTTTTCAACAGGTGAGCAACTCCCATAGCACTTCAAAAGTAGAAGAAAAATCTTCTAAGCCTTCTTCCAATGTTATGCCTAACTCTCAAACCTTTATTCTTAACCCTATTCCCATCTGCAATCCAAATTAGTGAAGTGAGGTATCTGCGTTATACTATGTTATCCAAAAGAGACAGATGGACTAGGAATTAGTCACGAGCCCTGACACTATGATATTAACAGAGAATGTTCTAGAACTTGAGTTCTAGCCCTAATGCTGTGATTCGCTCGGCGTATGCTTTTAGTGATTTAATATCACAATGCCTCATGGTCCTCATTACATATTAACAGTAATGGAATAAGACTGAGTACTACCACAGAATGCTGTTATTCTTTTCTTTATTTCCTTTTAAATCCAAATCCATCTGACCTCCAAAACACCTCAGGGAAAACCTGTAATTGGCCAAATTCCTTAGATTGCTTTCTACCCCAGAAGGACAGAATTGGTACTAAGCTATGGAATTTTTGCCACGCCGCAATTATAGTCACAAGAGCATAGTCAAAACACAGTACTAACCACCATGCTAGATTCTATGCTAAGTTCCAAATAAAAGTTATTTCTCTTCTGTACTTTCTAAAAGAAGTAGAAATCAATGCCTTATTCATCAAGCCTACCAATTATTCAGATAAATGTTTACTTTCAATTTCTTCTACAGAACTCATACAAAATAATTTATTTTCAATACCAAGAATATCAACCTTTTCCTAATTCCTTATCTTATAGAGCACCTCAAAACAGAATCTAGTTCACCAGATCTATTTCTTTAAGCAATTCAGGAATTACATCTAAGGGGCCATTTCCTAATTTCAATTGGCCTAGAGGAGCCAAATTATTAGTAAATCATCTGTTAGTGTTGCTTTGGTGGAAACCTTTCCTCAAGTCAGATTCTTCTCCCGTATTTTCTTGTGGTCCTCCTAGGCCAGCTCTAATTTCCCCTCTTGTTATCTATCTTTTCTGTCTCAGGGGTCAGTATTCTTTCCTGACCAGGAAAGTGACAGACCACCAAACTGCAGAGCACAGTACGGTGGGCAGAACTGCAATCAGCCGTTACCTGATGGGATCCAGAAGGCAGGCTCTTTACTAGACCCTCTGTGTCGGAGGGGGACTTCCGTGGAGCCTGCTTAATCGGTGACACACTCTCTGATGTACTGCAGCTGATGAGTTGGCAATTTGGAGAACAAATGTAAACAGAAAAAAAAATTAAAATAAATGGGAAAAAAATATAGAAATGCAAGTGATGGCAAGGTGAAGCAGCAGATAAAACAAAACACAACAGAACAATGAGTATCAAAATGATCACAGATCTTGAGACTATTTCTTATCCCTGACACTGTTTCTTAGAAGTTGATGAACCTACTTAAGGGTAAGTACAGAAACTGTGTAGTGCAACTTCTTTGCCCCACTTTGCAATCACACTATCTCCTGAATGGGACTCTGCCTATAATGCTCATTTATCCTTTTGCTACTCTGTTTTTCCCCTGCTATCACTCCTCCTCTGGGATGTTTAAAGGAGCAAGCTAAGCCTTTGTAATAGCAACAAGGCAAACCTTTGCTGAATGTATTCCAAAAATTACAGATCCACATCCAGGCTTGTAGTCTTGGCTCAACTCATTCCTTTCATTCCTTAGTTCCCCATATTTAGTTTCCCTACTAATACAACCAAAGAAAACCCAGGAAGTCATGAATGATAAGAAACTGTGGAATGCCACATCACACAGGCTGAACTTTTTCAGGGCTCTGGGGATCTTTCACAATAAACATTATCTCATAAATAAGTAAGGGAAAGTGAATGGCAGGAGGTACCTCATTAGGGATTCTTTAATGGTACATGTCAGCTTAAATCCTTGTTAACACATTTTTAAAGAAAATCTTAGGAGTTTGGGAAGGTTCACATTCTAGTGTGATTATAACTAAGACTAAAGCAAACTGTGTTCTGTGAACTGCGTCTTCTCTGAATCAGGAAGCTCTAAGCTCTATATCCCAAACCAAAATGGTCTGAGTATCTAACACAAAGAGGGTCTCAGCCACCAATAACAATTCATGTATGAAAGAACACTAAAACACACACATACACAAAGTCATTCTACGTGAGGAATATATATATATATATATATATATTCAGGTGATCATAAAACCTCTGAGAAACCTGACAGCCCAATTTCACTGGGATGGTACACTCAACAAGTTGCCAATGCAAACATAAGACATATTTGTGGACAAACCATAATAGCTATTGTGTTAGCACAGAGCTAGCTGGTTAGTTGTCAACAAGGGAGATGGGCTGAATACATACACATGAATGTTAACAGCAACGGGCAATGTGATTAGTTACCATGTGTCTAGTGGGATTGGAAGAGGACCCCAGCCCTGTTACAGTCCCAGTGTGTCGTCTATGTCAGCTTTTCTTAAGAAGTAGAAGATAAGCAGGATCTGATCCCGGCACACCAAGGTGGAAAAAGCAGGGCAAGGGGAAAAAAAATCATAGTAAGAAGAAAAGCAGCATTCACGATGCCATGCAGGACTCTAAGGCATACTCTTTTGCTCCTTTATTAACCCCAAAGCAAGAACTACAGACTGGCATGTCACCACCCTGGATTAGTCTCTCATGTTGAAGACCAACACTTGGGTTATATTTCATCATAAAGCACTCACTATGCAAAGGTATAGATACAGTCAGCAGAAAAGAAGCATTCCAAGCAAACAAGATCTGAATTTGAACACTCAAACTGGCTAAAACACAGCACTCCTAAAAACCAGAGCAGCAGAGCCCGGGTTCCCACCATCCACCAGCAAGGGGGTTTGGGGCAAGCAACCCCCTCACAGTCCTTTAGGGCTGGTAAGGTGAGCCCGTGCACAGGGGACCCGGCTCGTGTGACAGCCTGAATCCGGCCTCTGCTGAGTCTTACCCCATGAGTTCTACATAGCTTACATGGCTAGGTGTCCCACTGGAGAGGGGGAGAAAGAAGGTTCTTCAGTTAGACACACCCTTTGCTCCGAGGTGTTTTTCGAGAAGCCATACACAAGAAGAAAAATCTACTTTTCTTTATTGCTGGTATATTTTTCTGTCCAACTCTTATTACCCCAGTCTGGATGAATCGAGCCATGCATTCGAGAATGATAAAAGCAATAAAACTGCTTACAAAACTATGAAAAGGAAAAGCCCTCATCATCATATCAGCTGGAGTCATTTATTAACACAACTCTGTGACTAGAGTTTTCTATTTACCTAACTGAAAAGAAGAACCTTGTGAGATTATGACCAAGAGATTCAAATGACAATCCTAGTGGGAGAGTGACGTGTGTGGTTTCATGATATGGTACTGTCACGCAGAGCCCACATTGCTGCGTGGTTCACTGCACAAACCCATGGCAGGTGTTCTGAAGTGGGGAGTAGTGCACGGCCCATGTTCACCAGCAGGTCACCGATTTCTGCTGGCCTGCACCAGCACACCTCTGAAGGACAGACTCCCCCGATCCCGATGTGAAAGTAGCTAATTCTTCACCATTCTTTTTGCACAAAAAAATATAGAAGTTTTTGGATTCTTTCCCCCTCCTCCTCCCCCACAAAATGGTGTTTCTTACCCAGTATAATCCCTTTTAGAGTTTCTCCTTCTATAGAGGACAGCCAGGATCATGCTGATGAGCAGAGTGAGACCTAGCACCACAGCAGTAACTATACCCACCACCACCCAAACTGGAAACACGGGCAAGATCTCTAGAGAGAAAGAACAAAATTGTTTTAAGGTACTTTGCTACCAAGAGAGGAAGTGGGATTTTATTAAATTAATAAGCAAGTGCTTTAGGAGTGACCACTTCGTCTTTTATTGTCCACATTATGAGCTCCCACTGTCTAACCGATATTGTACAAATGTTAACCGGTACAGAATAAGCTACAGAGCTAATAAGGATCTCTATACACTCAATCCCTCCCACTCAAGGCTCTGAAGTCAAAGCAATTCCAGGGGTGTGAATTTACCTCAATTTGCTCTCTGGCAAAGCAGACTTTGTCTCAAAGTGAGACACCAGAAGCTGCATTTCCTGCTTATTTTCCAGAAAAGGGAAGAAAAAACTGTACTGCAGGTGTTAGAACTTTCTCTTGGAGAATATCAAAGCAGCATTAATCTTATTCTCCACTGCCCATCCCATCCAACCATAGTGAACTAGGTCCTTCTTCTAATTAATACTGAAAAATTAACACTCCTAAAATTGGATCAGTGGGCTCCAGGTATACAAATGAAGAAACTAGCTACTCCAGCTGGATAAACAGCCCCCCCCCCCACTGAACTCTGGCATATGTTGGGGAGCCACGGGTACATGAAACAGGGAGCGTAACTGTAGCGCAAACACAATAGGAAATGTAACTCTGTTCTCCAACTAAATCTGAGATAAAGGGGACTGTGTCACCTTTGCCAAAATACTCAAGGAAGTACCTTTCTCTACAACATAGAGTCTAATGTGTCCTGGCTGCACAACAATGTCAGGAGGGTTTTTGACATCACAAATATAGGTGCCATTGTGTATAAACTGCATATTCTCTATGTTGATTGATGCATCTTTCTTGTCGAGGTCTCCAGCCCAGCTGATTCTGTCCTTAAATGGTGGGTAATTCCCAGGATACACTTGTCCTTGGGAGTAGTGGAAAAACTGCAATTGGAAAAAAAAGAACGTATGAGCTTTTCTCAAAGGCAGATGCTCTAAACTCTGTTAACAGGCATGCAGCACAAGGTTCTTTCAAAAAGACTTCATGTAGAAAGAAATACAACTTCATATGACAAATAAGCTATGGAATCAAAGCCAGAACAAAGTTTAGAAATCACAGGATTCAGTCCTCTTTCAGTTAAAGAGATAAACTCATCTATCATCTCAAATCTTGTCAATATGCCACTGATGTAGTAATTACTGCCCATTTTTCATACGTAAGGAAAAAAAAGACTCAAAGAAGCCATTTGCCCAAGGTCACTACAATAGGTAGATCCAAGGTCAAAGTCAGGACTATCTAACTCTTCAGAGCCAGTGACAACATCATGATTGAGCCTGTGAATCCAAAGGTTTCAGTCTAAATTCATAAAACTTACCATTTAGTTATACAAAGACGTGAAGAAAGCAAAGCCTAATTATCACAGATCAGTTACTCTGAGAGGCTTTTTCTCTCTTACATATTGGTTTCCTAGGGGTACACATGTGAGAGGAAGCCCAGACACCCCAATGTTCTCGCTTCTCTTCAAAGATTCAGCCTTTAGCTCACTTTCCTCATACTTGCTTTTAGCAAAGGAACTCATTTCTCGAAGAAACCCAGTCAAGCCCAGCACCTTGAAAGCTAGGGAAGGCCTAGTCAGTGGGGATCTAGCCTGAGACTTGGCTTCAATCCAAGTCGCTTTAGAGGAGGCTTCACACCTTTCTTTTAATTCACAGGTGAGGTCATAGTGGACCAGGGTAGAAATGGGCATTAGTCAACCACAAGCTCTGTGGTCAAGCAAACATTTTCAGAACCTCTGAGCACAGCAAAACCTATGTGCGTTCTTGTCCATTCCTCTGATTTAAGGACCATTGATATTTTGGTAACTCCTCAACCCCTCTCTCCATCTGTGGTGGTTCCCTGAGCTCTGAATCCTCACCCAGCAGCCTACTCCAGCCTACTCACTTTATATAACTCAATGGCCCCACCTCCAAGTTTGTCACCTTCTTCTGTAAACATCACCTTCCACCTGTGTGTCCCATCTCAACTGGTGGATTACTCCAGTCTCCTGAACCATGAATCCTGGAATAATCCTTGATTCCTCTACTTTCCTTCCCACCCAGTTAACATACTAACCCTGTCAGTTCTACCTCTTAAGTTTCTCTCTTCTCTCTATTGAAGTTCCACTGATAATACCTCATTTCATGCTCTAATCATATTGGACTGTGGCCTCTTAACTGGCCTTAACCTCCTCTAAACCCACCCTCCGTGATGCTAAATGATCACTGGAAAATATTAGTAATAACAATTATATTATTATCACTACAATTTATCAATCATACATGTTGTATGTAATATAACTTACATGCTTGTTAAGAATAGCAAACATTCTTAATTCCTGGGCTAGGAAAAGCGGTGGAAAAGAAATGGGAGCAGATAGGGAGGACAGGACCACAAAACTCCCACAAGACTCAAGATTTTAAAACCGGGTCCTTAGACAAACACAACTACCCAAAAAGAACTAGCAAAGAAGGTAAACAGAGGGGAGAGAAGATGAGTTCCAGTTTATTTTTTTAAGATTTTATTTATTCATTCATGAGAGACAGAGAGAGAGAGGCGCAGAGACACACAGGCAGAGGGAGAAACAGGTTCCACACAAGGATCCCGATGTGGGACTCGATCCTCGGACCCCAGGACCACGCCCTGAGCCAAAGGCAGACACTCAACCGCTGAGCCACCCAAGTGCCCTGAGTTCCAGTTTATTTTATTTTTATTTTTTATTTTTTTAAAAATTTTTATTTATTTATGATAGTCACAGAGAGAGAGAGAGAGAGAGAGAGAGAGAGAGGCAGAGGGAGAAGCAGGCTCCATGCACCGGGAGCCCAATGTGGGATTCGATCCTGGGTCTCCAGGATCGCGCCCTAGGCCAAAGGCAGGCACCAAACTGCTGCGCCACCCAGGGATCCCCCCGAGTTCCAGTTTAGACATGGGGACCTTGATTCCACAGACCAGAAAAGCCATCTAAGGTATGTATGTTAGACTTGAATTTTCCTGGAAATCTGTAAACATTCAAAGCATCCTGCTCATCTTATTAAATGTGTTCTGAAACTTCCAAGTATAAGATCTTATATCAATAGCTAAGCATTCTGGAATTACCTGTAATCAGTTTGGTGGGTTAAGTATAAATTGATTAGCTAAATATGCTAATCAAAAATATAGCATGTTCTTTAGGTATATAAATTTGCCTCAACCTACTTGACAAGAATGTTTTGAGCATAAATGCAGCCAACTATTTGAGAGAAAGTTATTACCACTGGGTGTCTTCCTGGTGATGTTTGATTTTCTGTGAACTGCCTGCCTGCCTGCCTGCCTCCCTTCCTTCCTTCTCAGGCATAACACCCAGGGCCTATTCCTTTTTTTTAATGTAAATCCTGGGGGACACAGGTCCACTCAAGAATTAGGAAACCAGGTATATATATTCCAATCCAGTGCAACAGAGATTTTCTTCTGGAGACTATTTCAACAGAAAACATATAGCTTTAATGAGACATCACATATGAAAACGAAGCTACTTAGGCTAAACATAAAACTGGTTTTATTCCAGGGACTATAGTCATCTATACACACTCCAAGTTCTCCCAAAGGAGACTCCCCAGAAATCATGATCTAGAGATAATGGGCAGGTAGTCAACTCTATTCTGTCAGGAAGGTATCAAGTAGAAATTCTAAGCACAAAGGCTCTGGGGCGGCGGGGGAGGGGGACGACACTCAAAACTTCCACATATTGGGCAGCCTGGGTGGCTCAGCGGTTTAGCGCCGCCTTCAGACCAGGGCGTGATCCTGGAGACCTGGGATCGAGTCCCACGTCAGGCTCCCTGCATGGAGCCTGCTTCTCCTTCTGCCTGTGTCTCTGCCTTCCTGTCTCATAAATAAAATCTTAAAACAAAAAACAAAAAAAAAAACTTCCACAGATGAATAGCAGCTTCTAAAGTTTCTAGACCATGCATTCTCCACAGAGGTGACATCTCTCACAGTGGGGGCAAATACTGGCTCTAAGGGCATGGAAGAATAAGAAAAAAATCTTCCTCTTTATACATAAAGCAGAGATGTAACAGTATATATGTAGTCTTAAAATTTCTAGAAAGGGGACAGAAATTAGGAAAGTATGTTTCAAAAAGACTCCTTAAAAAGGTGATAATGAAGAGAAAGATTGGGAAATACTGCTTTGGGATGCCCGGGTGGCTCAGTGGTTGGGCGTCTGCCTTTGGCTCAGAGCATGATCCTGGGGTACGGGATCAAGTTCTGCAGGGACTCCCTGCATGGAGCCTGCTTCTCCCTCTGCCTGTGTCTCTGCCTCTCTCTTTCTCTCTGTGCCTGTCTCTCATGAATAAATAAATAAATCTTAAAAAAAAAAAAAAAAAAAGAAAGAGAGAGAAACATTGCTTTAATCAATCTCTAAAGCCTAGAGACAGTAAACATTATTAACAAATTTTCCCATCTGAGAGATAAAGAATACATAAGGGAAGTAACAGTAACTAGAGGGCAACAAAACAGGGTTTGAACAAGTCCAGTCTGTATGGTGTGATCTTGGCTAGATCATGACCCTCTTGAGCGGTTTCCCACTCCCCCTCCCCAATCTGTAGTGGGGAACACACTTGTTCCAGTACAGGTGAGGAGGTGATGTGACAGAGGTATGCAAGGGAACTGCATCCAGATGATGGTCAACCATGTAACTCATCATCATGCAAAAGAATCTCTTAGAGTGGCCGACTATCCCTGCCGAGTGCTGACACCCTGAAACGTGAAACACTGCTAAAGCACGTGCCCATACATAAAGGATGGTCAACATGTAGTTCTCCCTCTCCCACTGCCCCACTCCTTGCTTCCACTCTCTCCCTCTCTCTCTCAAATAAATAAATAAAATCTTTAAAAAAGAGAGAGAGAGAAATGCTGAACTTAATTTTTCCCGGAGAGCTTGGGACAAGAGAAGGGCCTTAAAATCTGTGTGTCAACACACTTGTTTGGGAAGTGAACCACCAGAAGAACGGATGCTCATTACACCTGGGTGGCACAGAGCCCTGGGAACCCAGAGGGAGGCTCAGCAGGAGGAAGCAAGCATTCCTACCGACACAGTGGTGTCGGTCCCCTCTGGCTGGAAGCTCCAGGAGACCGAGGTCAATGTGCCCGTAGTGTTAGTAGACTTGAACTTGCACGTCAGCTTCCCTTGCGTCCCATTTGTCACGAAGATTTCTTTTGGGGTATACACCTCCAAGCCTGACGCATCAGTGGTCACTGGAGAGGGAGAAACAAGGAAAGCAGATTTAGGATTTAGCATAAATAATATGGTGCAATTTATCAGAGAAGACAACAGAGATAATGAGAAAGTTATGTGACATATACAGATTATCTGTTGCCATTGCGTCTATACATTTTTGGAAGAATATTCCACAGCTAGGTACTTCTTGTAAACAGGATAAACTGCTGACGGTCTGGGATTTTGTTTTCGTTTCTCAGAAAGAAGATATTTTCACCAGTTCAGCTATACCTAATGTTTTTCTTTTAAATTAAATTATTTCTTTTAAATTATGTTTTCTTCATGAGAGACTCCCAACTCTGGGAAACAAACAAGGGGTAGTGGAAAGGGAGGTGGGCAGGGGACTGGGGTAACTGGGTGACAGGCACTGAGGGGGGCACTTGACAGGATGAGCACTGGGTAATATGGTATATGTTGGCAAATTGAACTCCAATAAAAAAAAGTTATGTTTTCTTCATTTAAATTTTCTTTAAATTTCTTTATTTCTTAGAGCAGTTTTAGGGTTACAGAAACACTGAGCAGGAAGCAGAGGGTTCCCATAGATTACCTCCATCCCCATCCACCCCCACCCCTGCCCCCGTTTCACCTATTAGTAACATCTTTTGTTACTGTAACACTTTTGTTATAGTTGATGAGTCAATACTGTTACATTATTTTTTACTAAAGCTCATCATTTACATTAGGGTTCACTCCCTGTTACACATTTCATGGGTTTTGACAATGCATAATAACATGTATTTCCACTATTATAGGAAAACACAGAATCATCTCACTATTCTAAACATCCCCCCGCCCCCGTTCCTTCCACCTATTCATTCCTCTCCTCCCTCCCCTGAACCCCCAATAACCGCTGATCTTTTTACTGTTTCTTTATGTTTGCCTTTTCCAGATCATTATGTAGTTGGAATCATACAGCAAATGTAGCCTTTTCAGATTAGCTTCTATCACTTAGCAATATTTGTTTCCTCCATGTCATTTTATAGCAAGACAGTTCATTTCTTTTTATTGCTGAATAATATCCATTTTATGGATATTCACCTCTTGAAGGACATCTCGGTTGTTTCCTTGATGATCTATTTTTAATAATGTAGAGGCCCTAATTTCTTCACTTCTTTAAGTAGTTCTCATATTTTACTGTTAAATTCAACTGCTATCACATTGAACTATTTCTCATCTTTCGTATTTAATGCAATTAAAACTATTCTCTCTCTCTTTTAAAGATTTTATTGATTTATTCATGAGAGACACACACACAGAGAGAGGCAGAGACATAGAGAAACAGGCTCCATGTAAGAAGCCTGATGTGAGAATCGATCCCAGGACTCCAGGATTATGCCCTGAGCCGAAGGGGAAGATGCTTAACCGCTGAGCCACCCTGCTGTCTCTACAATTAAAATTATGCTAGATGAGGTATCACTTCATGTAAAGCCACGTTTAAGGGTGCCTGGGTGGCTCAGTCATTAAGGGTCAGACACTTGATTTCGGCTCAGGTTATGATCTCCAGGTCTTAGGACTGAGTGCCTCCACCCTTGGACTCTGCGATCAGTGGGGAGTCTGCTTGAGATTCTCTTTCCTTCTCCCTCTGCCCCTCCTCCTTCTCTGAAATAAATAATTAAAAAAAATTAATTCATGTTTATGTCATGTTTATTATTTAACTGATCCTTTTCCTATAAGGGATTTAAGGAACATGCACAACATATTTTGTTTTCCTTAGTGAAATCGTATCTACTATTACATTTCAGCATGCTTGATACATATGCATTCAAGAACTAGCTGACCACCCTGGTTCACATTTTCACTTCACCCATTGAATTTATTCAGTTAGTCTAAGCCCAGAAATAGTCATTAAAATGTCTATCACTTAGAATATAAAAATAGGTCCTTTTATCAAATCTGTAGTCAGAGGCAACTACAAGAATTTTAAGGATTGCTGATAAAATCAAATAGTCTTCACTCAAAAGACATTTTTATAGATTCAATGAAAGTTAGAAAGAAAAATATTTAGCCTAAAAATGAAGCGAATTAAAGCTAATGTAGAGAAGCTTATCTTCCAAATAAGATATTTTTTAAAGAAATAGTTTGCAAAGAATCCAGATCTACAGTGTTCTAATTATTCTTAGAATGTAACAGATGAGCAGAATAAGGAAGGGTACTGTCACCCGGGACTGATGATCATATTAAGAATTTTTTCTTCCTGAGGTCTTAACCGTGACTCCAGGCCAAGGAGAACAAGAGTACTCCCCCAGTCCTCCCAACCATCTTCCAAATGTTTATTCTCAGAACACAATGGGCACTTTTGGCTATTCTTTTAAATAAACTGATAGCCACACTGCATCAAGCAGATTTTTTTTCTGCTAAAGAGGGTGGATTATTATTATAGAGAACAATGGATTATTATTTGTGGCCCAAACCTCAAAACAAGCCCTTCTTTCAAACAAGAAGCAAACAAAAGACGTTCCTTGCTATTGTGGGTAGGCAGAAAAGCAGCCCCAAGGCATCTGAGTTCAAAATGAAGGACAAAGCACAAGACCAGGCGATCTGACTAGCTTAACTACAGGAAGCAGCATTGGCTTATAACCCTTATTTACTGTGTGATTTTTTTTTTAAAGATTTTATTTATTTATTCATGAGGGACACAGAGGGAGAGAGAGAGAGGCAGAGACACAGGCAGAGGGAGAAGCAGGCTCCATGCAGGGAGCCTGACATGGGACTCGATTCCGGGACCCCAGGATCACACCCTGGGCGGAAGGCGGTGCTAAACCACTGAGCCCCCCGGGCTGCCCTACTGTGTGATTTTGACTAGTTTTCTCCACAGTGGTGGACACTGAAGGGAAGCCGGTCTGCAAAGTCAATAAATAAGTCTCCTCAAAGGTTTTCTTAAACCAGATTCCTGCCTCAAGGCTGGCTGGCAAAATCTGACACCTGAGAGGTTATTTCAAGATGGAACTAGCCCATGTGTCCAAGTTCACTAAATTTTGACCAAAAAAGACTAACCAAATCCCTAGATGGCTTTTAGACAATCTGAGAAAGACTTAATTATACCAGAGCTGGTTAATGGACAAGTGGCTTTAAAAAAAAAAAAAAAAAGTCACTCTTTGACTAATTAGGACATGCAGCTCTTATAGCCAGGATTGTGAATTCCAACTCTCATCAATCAGCAGTTCCAAAAAATAAATAAGTAAATAAAATGTTCCATACATAGCTAGTTAACATCCTCTTGTCCCTGGCTCTCTTTCTTGCCAGCCCTACTGTTGTCCTAGTCTTGGAGATCCCATTAGTCTTAAAATGAACCTTTCAAAGCCCTGGTCTCTTTGTTTATCTTCTCTTCCATTATATTAACCTCAGGCCTATCCCAGCCACCCACTCCCAAACGTACCCTAGAGGCCAGGGCTTCTCAACCTTGGTACTACTAACCACTGGGTTGGATTGTTCTCTGCTCAGGGGCTGCCCTATGCATTACAGGATATTTAGTATAATCTCTGGCCTCTACTAGATGTCAGTGGCATCTTCTCCCCTTGCCGCTGTGGCAACCAATAATGTCTCCCAATACTGAAACATGAGAACCATGGCCCCAGGCCCTATTATTAATACCAGCAACCCCTCTACCATCTCAGGCTTCTCCACGCTCTGCCACCTCTTGGCTTTTCAGAGCATTTCCTCCAATACCCTGAACTTTGTTGATCCTTCAGCCACATCAGAACCTAATATCCATCAACCCTCCAGTCTCTTTACTGTGTCTCATGCTCAGCACATCATTTGTCCTCCTCAAACTGGTTCCACGGTGCATGACTGGATTCATTCCCTGGCATGTGCCATCAGCTCCCTTGCCTCTCCCCTCAGTGTACTCTCCTGGCAAGACCTCAGCCCAATCCTCTACCCATCCTGCATCTCCACCAAGGCAGCAAAGCACACAATCCCCTCAACTGGTTTCCCCTGAAGTTCATGACCATCAACTTCAAAGGGGGTTCCTAATATTGCCTACCAATCCTTCCCCCTTTCCCTATTCCATCTACTTGTCACTCCTCTCCAGGGCAGCCCCTCCTCTGTACACAGGACCTCCCTCATCTTTTCTTGGTTAAGGATGTTAATCCAGCAGTTCTCTTTCTCTTGAATTTTTCACTCTCTACTGACTTACTACCATCAGCCATATAAATACCTATATTTATATCCCAGCTTTAGGGGAACAAATCTTGACCCTGTATCTTCCCACAGCTATGGCCATTTTGTCCCTTCTATTTTGCAAATCTTGAAAGAATAGTCTACACTCACTGTGCCCAATTTCTCTCCTCCCATATTCTTTTGAATAAACCCAATTCAGGCTTTTATTTCCAGTACTCCACTAAAACTCTTCTTGTTAAAGAATCTAATGACTCCATGTGGCTAAATCTACAGTCAATTCTCAAACTTCACCTTACTGACCTACCTGCAACACCGAACAGTTGATCACTCCTACTTGGAACACTTTCCCCCCCTGTTTGACTTCTGAAACATCACTCTTTGGTTCTCTTATCTCATAGCCTGCTCCTTTTCTAGTTCTCCTGAGCTCTGTTGGAGAGTTCCAGATCCTCCCGTTGACCTATCTCTCATGGTGACTTCATCTAGTTTCAAGGCTGTAATTAGTTCCTGAATGCTGATGACCCTTGTACGTATACACACACACACACACACACACACACACACACACCTACGAATTTCACTTGGATCTAACTGGCATCTCAGATTCATTATGTCCAAATTGAATTCCTGATTCCCACCGTCAAACCCACCATTCCATGGCCTCTTCAATTTCAGTAAATGGCAACACACCAGCCTTTCAGTGGCTGAGCCTTCTTGACACCTCTCTTTCTCATGATTTATCTCCATGCTGTCACAAAACATGTTGTGTCTACTTAGAAAGAGCTCTCAAAAATGATCAATCTCTCCCTGCCTCTCCCAGTGCTGTCATCTTGGTCCAAGCCACTATCATCTTTCACTTGGGATATATCGGTGGCTTCCTAAACTGGTGTCTCTGCTTCCACCTTCATCCACTTAACTGTAGCTAATCCATGGGGAGGCCAGAAAGATCTCTTTAAAATATGTATCAGATCTTATCACTCCTCTGCTCAACTACTCCAAGCGTTCTCCACATTAGCCAGGATCAGGCGAAGTCCTCACAGGCCCACAAAGGCCAGAAAGAGCTAACTCCGAACCCCCTCTCAGACCTTGCCTCTCAGTCTTCTTCCTCAGATAGGCTGCAGCAGCCATCGTGGTCATTTTGTTGCTCCTCAGCCTGTGATGAGGGCCCCCAAACACAGAGAATGCTAAGGACAAAGAGATGGGAGTATCCCAGGAAGCTGTGATGCCATGAGAGACAAGGGAAGAGTAAGCCTTGTGCGGAACACTGAGCCGGGAGCTCTGCATGGCCACTCTCAGGGAGGAGCTTCAGGAGACACCCCTGCTGAAAGCGCCTGCGGTTACCCAGGCACTCTGCCAAGCACAGCACAGCACTTCTGACCAAATGCGATGAGCTAGAATGGTACTGCTGGGATGGCTCTTCTATGTGGGCAAAGTACAGGTTTCTCTCTCGGTCTGCATTCCACGCAGCTTCAGCAAGAGATGAGTTCATGGGTTTCTTAAACAATTGGGAATGGTTTGCTTTGTCCAGTCTTTCCCCACCCCACCCCCAAGTCACTAGGAATATTATGGAAATACAGAGTAAAATTATTGCAGAATTCAGATGGCTTGTCTTCACAGTCATAAAAGAGAGTCCGTTAAATGGCTCCCAACGCAGATGTAAAGTACACTTGAGATGCGGAGAAACGGCTGCTGTAAATGCCACCATTCCGTGCCGCTGGGGACTGGAATCCCCGGCCGAGTGAGATATTAAACAGGGTTCTTTTAGGCCTACAATTTATGCTAGTGCCGTGAGAAGTATTTAAGCTTTAATTAAAAAATTCAGATGGGGAAAAGTCTCCTGTTGCATCCTGGAAAAACCAACTGCCTCAGGAAAAAGAACACAGAAATGAAAGGGAATAAAACGATTACGTGACATATGAATGTTTTTATATCCTGCCAACTTTGGATTCTGAGTTATATATTAGCTTACATGTAAATTTCAAAATGGTAACAGGAGCTGAGCTTATTGCTCTCTTCCTGTGGGAAGGAATCTTGCTAAATTACACTAACATTCAAAGGGCAAGAAAACGAATAAGGACAACCCTTCTTGTAGATCAATTCAAATGAAAAAAGCCTGAAAAATCATTTGATGAGTAATCAAAAAGTTCATAGAATCAACTCACCAGGGGTCATTTCTACAGTAATCAAATACGACACCCACAATTTGATATTCTTCTATTTTGTAATGCAATGTCAATAATGTCTTGTAACTACCATGGTCAAAAGGTCCTACTCCAAGTAAATTCAAGCTCTCATACCATAAAATCATTTGAAATACACTGCAATAGCATTAAAATGAATGAATCAACACTTTCAAGGGCTAGACAGGGATCGTGAAACTTAACGATTAAAGTAGTTCCTTGTCCTGTTACTGCTAGGTCCATCTGCAGTACCCTGGTTTATAAAAACCTCACCCTTTTAACAACCCTCACTACGGTTTTCCTTGAAATTGAAAGGAGGTTTTTGTTTTGAACTTTTTTTTGAAACACTTTGATGTTACCATTATATTCTCCTGCCTAAAAAAGTACAATCAAGTAATTTATTTAAATAGCTTTCTGACCTCTCTTGTTGGCTGTTGGTACACAGTGTTAATCTGATACCGTAATACCTCCTAACATAAGCATAAATATGACCTTTTAAAACATACTAAAAGAGAAATAAAAGAACATTGAACACAATTCAGACTGATGGGTCTGAGTGCAAGAGGGTGGAGGGGGTAGGATGAAAAAGACACACAACTAACGGGAACATTTGATTTCCTAGGGTGGGCAGTGAGGGCATGGAAGATCATTTTAACATCAGCTCTGCAAACTGTATGTTTGTGTGTGTACACACACACACATTCTTTTGTATATATATTATTTTTCACAATAAAAATTGTGTTTTTAAAGCAAGTAAGACATCAGTAAGCTCATAAAAGATTTACTTCTTTAATTCCAGAATACTCCAGTGAAAGTATTCAGCACAAGATTCCCTCAGAGTGTTGACTGTGACTCCTACGATCAGGCTGGATGAAGTAGAGCCACCTGATGATGTGCATCAGTGGAAACAACGCATGTGTCATCAGGTCAGGGGCCTCTCATGCTCGGAACAGGGCCATTCCTCTCTTCCATGAACCAAGGTTGACTATTTTGGATGTCCCTCAGCTGGAGAACACAGAGTAAGTGGAGACTATAAAAATATACTCTAATCAATGAACCCTAAATGTGAATAAATTAAGCTTTTCACTTGTCAGGAACACATTCCTCTACACTCTTTGTCTGCAGTTACGCTTCAGGCCTCAATCTAAGTGACTTCCTCACATCTCGCCAAACTCACCATCCTCTGCTCCTTCGTATCCTGCCCTGCCCTCCCCGCGAAGCCCCCTGCCCTCTGCAGGAATACAGACCGCCTGTAACCAGGAGGCACTAAGGGCTGTATCCACCTTGCTTGTCATCATATTCTCCTTACTTCACAAATGCTTTTTTGTCAATATGTTCAACAAACTTTTATTTTTTTTAAGATTTTATTTCTTTATTCATGAGAGACATAGAGAGAGAGGCAGAGACAAGCAGGCTCTATGCAGGAAGCCTGATGCGGGACTTGATCCTGGAACTCTGGGATCACGCCCTGAGCCAAAGGCAGACGCTCAACCGCTGAGCCACCCAGGCATCCCAACAAACATTTGTTTTAAAGTAGGAAGGAAGGAAAGAAAAGAGAGAAAAATAAAACATGTCAACTAAACTCAGTCATAAAAAGTATACTTGCTTCACAACAAATGCCTTTAGGATCATGCCCCAAACATTATTTCCAGAGATGACTCAGGGCCAACTTAGGATGCTGACAACTATCTTACAGGAAGCTTAGACAGGTTTCCAGAGTTTTCTTCCAATCTAGATGAGAGAATCCCAAAGGAGACTCAAATTTTGAAATGTTCAATAAGAAAAGTGTATGTCCTTTAAGACCCCAAATAGCCAAACTGAAGGCATCACAATTCCAGATTTCAAGTTATATTACAAAACTGTAGTGATCAAACCAGTATGGTATGGAGACAAAAACAGACATACAGATTAATGGAACAGAATAGAGAGCCCAGAAAAAAATCCGACAATTATATGGTCAATTAATCTTCAACATCTGAGGTAAGAATATACAATGGGGAAAAGTCTCTTCAGCAAATGGTGTTGGGAAACTGGGAAGCAGCATGCAAAAGAATGAAACTGGACCACTTTCTTTCTTTCTCTCTCTCTCTCTCTCTCTTTTTTTTTTTTTTTTGGACCACTTTCTTATACCATGAACAAAAACAAACTCAAAATGGATTAAGGACCTAAATGTAAGACCTGAAACCATAAAAATCCTAAAAGACAGTACAGGTAGTAATTTCTCTGACAACAGCTATATCTTTCTAGATATGTTTCCTAAGGCAAGGGAAACAAAAGCAAAAATAAACTATTGAAACTTCATCAAAATAAAAAGCTTCTGCAACAAACAATCAACAAAACTAAAAGACAACCTACTGAATGGGAGAATACAGTTGCAAATGACATATCTGACAAAATACAAAGAGAACTTACACAGCTCAACTTATACAACTCAATACCAAAGAACTCAACAAGTAATCCAATTAAAAAATGGACAGAAGACATGAACACGCATCTCTTCACAGACATCCAGACGGCCAAAACGCAACATCACTCCACATCATCCAACATCAAGGACATGTGAATCAAAATCAATGAGATATCACCTCACACCTGTCAGAATGGCTAAAAAACACAAGAAACAAGTGTTGGTGAGGATATAGAGAAATAGGAACCCTCGTGCACTGCTGATGGGAATGCAAATCAGTGCAGCCACTGTGGAAGACAGTATGGAGGTTCCTAAAAAATTAAAAATAGAATTGCCCTATGATCCAGTAATTGCACTACTCGGTACTTACCCCCAAAATACAAAAATACTATTTCAAAGGGACAGATACACTCCTATAATTACTGCATTATTTGCAATAGCCAAATTATAGAAGCAACCTAAGTGTCCATCAATAGATGACTGGATAAAGAAGATCTAGTATATATAATACAATGGAATATTATTCGGCCATAAAATAAAGAATGAAATCTTGCCATATGCAACAACATGGATGGATCTAGAAAGTATAATGCTAAGTGAAATAAGCCAGTGAGAGAAAAATACCATATGATTTCACTCATATGTGGAAATTTTTCTTTTTAAGATTTTATTTATTTATTCATGAGAGAGAGAGAGAGAGAGAGAGAGAGAGAGAGGCAGAGACACAGGCAGAGGGAGAAGCAGGCTCCATGCAGGGAGCCTGACGTGGGACTCGATCCTGGGTCTCCAGGATCACACCCCGGGCCAAAGGCTGCGTTAAACCGCCGAGCCACCTGGGCTGCCCTCATATGTGAAATTTAAGAAATAAAACAGAGGGAAGAAAAAGGGAGAGACACAAACCAAGAAAGAGCTTCTTAACTATGAAGAACAAACTGATGGTCACCAGAGGAGAGGTGCAGGGGGAGAAGGGGTGAAGTAAGTGAAGGGGATTAAGAGTACATTCATCATGATGAGCACTGAGTAGTATATATGTAAGTGTTTAAGCACTATATTGTACACCTGAAACTAATGCAGTACATTAAGGACACTTGAAGTAAAATTTAAAAAAAAAAAACTTATCTTGAAAAAAATAATAATAAAAGAAAAGTCTGTGTACTTCCACTAACACACAGGATTACTAAACTCCTCAGAATCAATTCCTTCCACTCACAGTCAATGTCCAGCTGGCCACATCTCTATCTTTAACCTTTTTGCACCAACAAAGGTCTTTCTGTTTCTCAAATGAGACATTCAAAAGGTCCTGAATCAGGCCAGTCATTAACTAATCATTTGACTCCTTAAAGCCCTGATATTTCTTCTTTGCCCCCTCTATGTATGTACTGTTCATCCTGCTTTCCTGCTACCACTTTCCTTTTTTTTCAGTCAACGATTCATTCTTTCAGAGCACACTGGGACTCAGCCTCTGCCCTTAAAAGACTGACAGTCTCTTGAAGACAAATAAACAAATACCTACAGTGTCAAGGCGAAGGCATGGTGCCTGGCCCCTGGGACACACACGGCCAGACTGTGGACTTTACACAGGGCAGGGCTTCCATCCAAACCCCAAATGGGCTGTCAATACAGTCAGGCAGTCAACACAGATGCCGCAGATGTGCTGAACCTCAACTGTCTCGTCCACATCAAGTGCCCTACATTTCTCAGTTCTTAGAAAACAGATGAAAGTAAGAAATCAGATCTTCTGCTGATAAATTCTAGTGGACTAAAATGCTTAGCATAAAGAATGTGTTGAAACTGTGGGGGTGGGGGTGGGGCACATTTAATACATTAAAAAATAATACTCACAAATTTTTAGTCATGGGAGACAGAGAGAGAGAGAGGCAGAGACACAGGCAGAGGGAGAAGCAGGCTCCACACAGGGAGCCGGACGTGTGACTAGATCCCGGGTCTCCTGGATCACAGACTGGGCTGAAAGTGGCGCTAAACCGCTGAGCCACCTGGGCTGCCCTACTCTCACATATTTTATACTTCTCATGTGCTGAAACAGCTTTTAAAATTTCTATTCAAACAAAAGACCACTGTACTTATATCTGTCTTTCTGAGCTCTCAGGTCTTATCAGAAGGTCTACAGTATGTTAGAAGATACTTGAACCACAATTTAATCCAAATCAGAAAAAAACAATACAAAATATTAGAGCCAACAAAAGAACATGTGACTAAAGAATATGCCAATGACAAGAAGGGTATTCCTCACTTCCAAAATAAGGCAAAAACAGTGCAATGCAAAAACCACCACTTACCGACTGCTTATTATGGGTAACGCATTACTAAACTAAGGAACACTTATTATTTTTCAACAGCACTATTGGGTGTCATCCACTGGATAAAAGTTCAGAGAGACTAAGGAACTTGCCCAAGTCCCTTATCCAGCAAATGTAAAGCCAAAAGTTCAATCTAGGACTTTATGACCCCAAAGCCTAGCTCTTTTCACTACTCTGATTATCAAGCTTTAACTGAATCTTTTATTCAAACAAAATGTGGGTTTTTATGGGGAACTGACTATACAAAGAAGACAAAGGTACTTTTCACATACAAGTCAGACAAAAAGTACCCAAAACTTATAGTAATAAATAAGCCCCAGAACAAAAATACAGCACAATGGTTCTCGGCCTTGGCTACACCTAGAGAGCTTTAAAAAATACTGATACCTACTGAAACTATTGAAAATACCCTACATGGTAGTGTAATGATGGATACGTATCATAATGCATTTGTCCAAACCCTGAGAATGTATAACACCAAGAGGGAACCCTAATGTAAGTCATGGGCTACAGGTGGTTATGATGTATCAATGCAGGGAAGGTTGATTACAAGCGAGGCTAATCCATGTCTGGGATAATATGGGTCTATGGCATATGGATATACAACTTTTCTCTCAATTGCTGTGAAAAACAAAGTCTAGTAAAGACAAATACTGATGTCTGAGTCCCACCTCTAGCCCCAGGGACTCTGATTTCACTGATATGGGGTATAGCCTGGGCATCAGGATTTTTAAAATGCCCTCAGTGATTCTAAACTTTTTTTTGAGAGAGAGATTTTTATTTAATTACTCATGAGACACACAATGAGGCCCATCTCTAAAATCCTACAGAATCTCAAGACTGCACCTAAACATGACTTCAGAAAACCCTCCCAGACCTGAATACCTCTTCTGCCCCACTACTCAGTATTTGTCATACATCTCTCTATGACTGCTGATTGTTTTTTTTTTAAGATTTTATTTATTTATCCATAGAGACACAGCTAGAGAGAGAGGCAGAGACACAGGCAGAGGGAGAAGCAGGCACCATGCAGGGAGCCTGATGTGGGACTCAATCCCGGGTCTCCAGGATCATGCCCTGGGCTTCAGGCGGCGATAAACCGGTGCGCCACGGGGGCTGCCCTATGACTGCTGATTATTAAAGCTGCATCTTCAAGTGAGAGGCAAAATCTTTTTGGTACTAGTACAGCAACTATCTCGAGTACCCCTCCTAGACTCAAGACCGCTTAAAGGGTGGAATTACCTGTTGGCCTTTGTGTGCCAAACATACAGGACACTTCCTGGGGGTGACAAAGCTTTCAAAGAACACATAAGGTAGTCAACAACCTGAGAACAGCTGAATTTTTAGGATTCCTATAAGGTGAAGTTATTGTTAATGAAACGTAAACATTTTTTTTCCTCAAGTTAATTAAAGAAACCAACCTGCTTATTAACCTCAGTGAACAAGATTCATCAGCACCAACTTATCACTGTCAGAGAGAGTTCAAAGTATAAATGTTCATCCTTGGACAGAAAATAAAACGAGAGAGAACTGAAAACATTTGCCCTCCCCCCTTCCTGTTGAGATGCAGGCTAGAATAAAATAACAACAAAAAAGATAACAAAAATTTTAAAGATAGGGGGATCCCTGGGTGGCTCAGCAGTTTAATGCCTGCCTTTGGCTAAGGGTGTGATCCTGGAGTCCCGGGGATCAAGTCCCACATCGGGCTCTCTGCATGGAGCCTGCAGTCTCCCTCTGCCTATGTCTCTGCCTGCCTGCCTCTCTCTCCCAGTGTGTGTGATTAATAAATAAATAAAATCTTAAAAAAAAAAAAAAGGCAACAATGCTACCAACATACCAAATTATTTTTACATTTGTAAGTTTACAAATTGACTTTAGGTATGTGAAGAATATTTTTAAAAAACTAAGAAGTGCAAGGACACCTGGGTGGCTCAGTGGTTGAGTGTCTGCCTTCGGCTCAGAGCAATCCCAGAGTCCAAGAATTGAGTCCTGCATCGGGCTCCCTGCGGGGAGCCCGCTTCTCCCTCTGCCTGTGTCTCTGTCTCTCATGAATAAATAAAATCTTTATTTAAAAAAAAAAAAAACCAAAAACAAAACCTAGAAAGTACATATATCTAATTTCTTTGAAAGAATTCATAATTCTGCATGATTGGATTTGTCCTATGGCTGCCACAAGTTCCTTGAAGTTGTTTGGTTTTTAAAGATTTTATTTATTTGAGAGAGAGAGAGGAAGCAAGTGCCACTTACAACAGGGGGTGGGCAGAGGGAGAAGCAGCAGCTGACTCCTGGCTGAGCAGGGAGCCCAAGGCAGGGCTGGATCCTGGGACCCTGACATCATGACCTGGGCCGGAAGGCAGATACTTAACTGCCTGAGCCACCCAAAGGCCCCTTCTTGAAGTTGTTTTGTAACACCACAACCATTTTGATGGAAATATTGCTAAAATGTATTATTTTTTCTGTCTTCATATAAAGATAACAGGTTTACAGAGAAACAATATTTATAGTTTCAAAGTATTCCTCCACAAGATAGTTATTAAATACAAAGGGAAAAATAGTTACTTTACAGGGCAGAAATATGGCAGACATTATCTGAACTGGGGATCAAAGGTGATGTCAGGGACGCCTGGGTAGCTCAGCGGTTTAGCACTGCTTTCAGCTCAGGGCCTGATCCTGGAGACCTGGGATCCAGTCCCCTGTCGGGCTCCCTGCAGGGAGTCCGCTTCTCCCTCTGCCTATGTCTCTGCCTTGCTCTGTGTCTTTCATGAATAAATAAAATCTTAAAAAAAAAAAAAAAAAGAGGTAATGTCATTAGTAATGGGGCAATTTGGGAAGACATGCCTCCCTGTTTCATGTCCTGAGAACAGAACACCAAACGTGCATAACCCAAATCGTCAGACAAACATGATGGAGGGGCATTCTAGTATATAACTGGCCTGTGCTCTCCAAAAATGTTAATGTAAAATCAAGGAAAAAAGACTCAGGCAAACTGAGGTGACAGAAGGGAACTGACAACTCAAAGAAACTCATGATTCTCTACTATAATGCACACAATTGGGACAACTGGCAACACCTCAATAACACCTGTATATTAGGTACTTGTACTATAGCAGTATTAATTTCCTGATTTTGATAATTACACTGTGGTTATGTAAAATAATGCCCATAGTCTTTAGGAAACTTCAAAGAGCTTAAGGATGATGGTCTTACACATACACACACACACACACACACACACACACAGAGTATTTAAGTATTTAAGGACCATCATTTCTGCTGCTTTCATATAGTTGAGAAACACACACATGAGGGAGAGGGAAAAGGTTTAAGAAAATGTAATAAAATGTTAACATTTGAGAAATCTGGGTGAAGGGCAAATGGAATTCTTTGCATTCTTTTTGCACTTTGTTAGTCTGAAATTATGTCAAAACAAAAATGGAAAAATGCAGTATTTTGTATAACTGTTTTTTTGTTTTGTTTTGTTTTCTTTTCTTTTTTCTACTTGGTAACAAGACTAGTATGAACATCAGGAACATAATATAAATTTAGTGATGCCCTCTGGGTCCACTCAGATATGTAGGACTATTTGCCCCCATCTAGATGTCCTTAGCATGATTATTTTTGAACTTTTATAAATGCTTTTAATTTTCTTATTATCTGCTCCATTTGGATCAAGTCATCAGCTGACTGCAGCTTGCCTCCAGCAGCCCCTCCCGCACCTCCTAATTAATTGTTCTAACCTATTATGGGCATGGAAAAACTCATGTAGTTCAGGATTCATTTTAAAGATGAAAAAAACTCTAGCCCAGAGAGGGTAAGTAATTGATTGAAGGTATCCATGTTACCAAGAACAGAAAAAGGATTTTAAAAAGTTTTTTTTTATTTATTCATGAGAGACACAGAGAGAGTGAGAGGCAGAGACACAGGCAGAGGGAGAAGCGGGCCCATGCAGGGAGCCTGATGCGGGACTTGATCCGGATCCCAGGATCATACCCTGAGCCGAAGGCAGATCCCCAACCACTGAGCAACTCAGGCCTCCCCATCACGCTGGTTTGGTCAGTGTATAAAGTAAGAGGAAATTGTTTCTTTATAAAGAACTGTTATGAGTAAAGCTCAAGAACCGAAGGAACAGATTTTGTCATATTAATCTTAGCTGTCTGTTGCCCCCCCCCTTTTTTTTGCTTACTTTCCAGTACCCAGATAAGCCTCTGCAGATTAATCGAGTGTTGGTGCATTGTGAGTTTACTCTTTCTTTAAAAAAAAAAAACCCCACATTTCATAATCCCCAGATGTTCTATAGTCTACGGAGTGCCTGGGTGATTGCCCAAAGTTTAGATTATTACTCACTTAGATTTATATATGTGAGACACAACTATGCAGCAAAAAAAAAAAAAAGCAAAAGGAGGACAAATTCTCATTTAAGTCATTTGTAACCAAATATAGTTAAAAAATGTACAACAAAATTTTTGCGTACCTTATTCCTCCAAACGTATCTTCCCCAGATATTTTCACAGAACTGAATATTCTGCTTCCGAACTTATTATAAACATTTAGTGAAATGAAATCTCCTGAAACCATTCTTTGGAATCATACTCCCCAGAGGACTGGCATTTATTCAAAGGCTTCTAGCTGGCAAGAACTGCTTAGAACAATAGTGGTCAAATGGTTGAAACTGCCATTTTGAGGAGGCTGATAGGAAATTACTTTTCAAGTCATATGATATTTGAAATAATTTCCAAATCTAAATGTTTATGCATGGGGGGGACTGTTTAAATAAATGTCGGTGTATCTCTAAAAGGGAATAGCACGGTATCGTAAGAAAGAACGGGGAAGTTCCTTAGCGTTGATATGAAATGATCTATAAGACATATTATTAAATGAAAAAAACAAAACACAGACACACCATATACAAAAATTAACTCAAAATGGATCACAGACTTCAATCTGTGAGAGCTAAAACTATACAACTCTCTTTTTTAAGATTATTTATTTATTCATAGAGACACAGAGAGAGAGAGGCAGAGACACAGGCAGAGGGAGAAGCAGGCACCATGCAGGGAGCCTGATGTGGGACTCGATCCAGGGTCTCCAAGATCACACCCTAGGCTGCAGGCGGCACTAAACCGCTGCGCCACCGGGGTTGCCCAAACTATACAACTCTTAAAAGAAAACACAATAAATCTTTGTGATCTTATATTAGGCAATGGTTTCTTTTTTTTTTTTTTAATTTTACTTATTTATTCATGAGAGACCCAGAGAGAGAGGCAGAGCCATAGGCAGGCTCCATGCAGGGAGCCCGACGCCACCCAGGTGTCCCTAGGCAATGGTTTCTAAGATGACACCAAAAGCATGAACAACAAAAGAAAAAAATAGGTAAACTGGACTTAAATCAAAATTAAAACCTTTGTGCTTCAAAGGATACCATCAAGAAAGTCAAAGGATACCATCAAGAAAGTCAACCCACAAAATGGGAGAAATATTTGCAAATTTTATATATAAGGAGCCTGTATCCAAAATATATAAAGAAACTTTAAAATCAACAGTAAAAAGAAAAAAAAAATTTAAAAATGAGCAAAGACTGGAATAGATATTTCTTCAAAAAAGATACACAAAAAGGGACGCCAGGGTGGCTCAGCGGTTGAGTGTCTGCCTTTGGCTCAGGGTGTGATCCCAGGATCTGGGATCAAGGCCCAGCATCAGGCTCCTTGTGGGAAGTCTGCTTCTCCCTCTGTGTCTCTGCCTCTTTCTCTGTGCCTCTCATAAAGAACTAAAATCCTTAAAAAAAAAAAAAAAAAAAAAAGATACACAAATAACCCAACAAGTAAATGAAATGATGTTGAAACATCCTTAATCATTAGAGAAATGCAAAAGAAAACCACACGAGATGCCACTTCACATCTAATTAGGATAACAATCATCAAAAACACATAACAAATATTAGTGAGGACAAGGCAAAATTTAAACTCTCAATGTTGCTGGTGGAAATATAAAATGGTACAACCCTTTGGAAAAGTTTGGTGGTTCCTCAAATGATTAAACACTGAGATACTTTATGACTTAGCAATTATACTAAGTATACATCCAAGAGAACTGAAAACATGCCCATCAACTAGTGAAAAGGTAAACAAAGAAAGGTATAGCCACACAAAGGAGTATTTTTCAGCCATAAAAAGAACCAAAATTATACATGCTATACCACAGATATACTTGGAAAACATAGTTTTTTTTAAAGATTTTATTTATTTATTCATGAGAAACACAGAGAGAGAGAGGGAGAAAGGTAGAGACACAGGCAGAGGGAGAAGCAGGCTCCATGCAGGGAGCCTGCTGTGGGACCCGATCCTGGAACTCCAGGATCACACCTGGGCTGAAGGCAGGGGCTAAACCGCTGATCCACCCAGGGATCCCCTGAAAAACATAATCTTAAGGAAAATTAGATGCAAAAGGTCTCATTTTATATGATTCCGTTTATAAAAAATTTCCAGAATAGGCAAACCCACAGACATAGAGTAGATTAGAGGGGCTGCAGGCAGAGAAACGGGGAATAACTACTAGTGAGCACAGGATTAAAAAAAAAAAGTTTTATTTATTTCACAGAGAGAGAGAGATAGAGATAAAGAAAAAGAAAGAAAAAGAGAGAGAGCTCACATGCTCAAGCAGGGGGAAGGGCAGAGGGAGAAGCAAACTCCCTGCTGAGCAGGGAGCCCAGGACACTGGAATCATGACATGAGCCTAAAGCAGATGTTTAACCAGTGCCCAGAGTTAACAGATTTCTTTATGGTAATGAAAGTGTTCTAAAATTAGGTACTTAAAAAAAAAAATTAGGTAGTAATGATGGCCACACTACTCTGTATATACTAAAAACCATTGAATTTTACACTTTAAAGGAGTAAATTTTATAGTAGGTGAGTTTTATTTATTTTTATTTTTAAAAAATATTTTTTTTTTTATTTATTCATGAGAGACACAGAGACAGAGTCAGAGACACAGGCAGGGGGAGAAGCAGGCTCCTTGTAGGGAGTCTGACGTGGGACTCCATCCCGGGTCTCCAGGATCAGGCCCTGGGCTGAAGGCGGCGCTAAACCACTGAGCCACCCGGGCTGCCCAGTAGAGGTGAGTTTTATCAATAAAACCACTGTTAAAAAAAAAAAAAAAAAAAAAAGAGCAAGCTGTTGAACAACGTGTATGGGATGCTATCAACTTATAGGTTTGCTCATGTCTCAAATATCTCTGGAAAGATCCACGGGAGACCAACGTAGGCCTCCTCAGCAAGGACTCTGGAGACAGAGGAAGATTTTCTATTGTGTGCTCTCCTTTTAAACTTTTGAACTACGCCAATACAGCAATGTTGAATTCTTTTTGTTAGGGACGCCTGGGTGGCTCAGTGATTGAGCATCTGCCTTCTGCTCAGGGCGTGATCCCGGAATCCTGGGATGAAGTCCTGCATTGGGCTCCTTGCGTGAAGCCTGCTTCTCCCTCTGCCTATGTCTCTGCCTCTCTCTCTCTCTCTCTGTCTCTCAAGAATAAATAAATAAAATCTTTAAAAAAAAATCTTTCGTTAGAAGTGAAATGAAAGTAGAAAATTTTTAATAGACTAATCTCTTCCACTAGTTTAACAATGCAGAGCTCTGTGTACAATACACTCAGGAGCCGCAGGTGGGAACGAATGTTACAATTACCCGGAAGTAACAGAAAAATCAGCAGTGCTCTATACTGTTTAGTTCTGGTCACATTAGCTTTTCCTTACTGGTCTTCTAACTCTTTGTATCTCAGTGGCTCTCTGATGAACAAATTTTCTGTGCTTTTTTTTTTTTTTTAAGATTTTTCTTTATTTGAGAGAGAGAGAGAGAAAGTGAACATGTGCTGGGGGGAGAGGGAGAAGTATGCTGCCCGCCGAGCAAGGAGCCTGATGTGGGGCTCCATCCCAGAACCCTGGAATCATGAACTGAGCTGAAGGCAGGTGCTTAACCTACTGAGCCACCCAGGTGCCCCTTCCTGTGCCTCTTTGTTTGGAGACCCAAACTGAATATGTCCTATAATGGATCAAATCCCCAAACTTGGGGGGAAAAAAAAACACAAACCAAACACCAATATTTAAAAAAAAATTTTGTAATAAAACCTTCCTCTACCACATTATATTTTAGAGGAAAATGAGAATAAACGTTTTTACTTTAGGAAAAAAATTCAAGCACAAATATCCCTTGGAAGAAAGCCAAATACAGCTTAGAAACACCATGAGATGCCTAGGTGGCTCAGCAGTTGAGCATCTGTCTTTGGCTCAGGGTGTGATCCTGGAGATCTGGGATCGATAGGACTGATAGGCTATTGATAGGATTGATAGGCTATCTGCATGGAGCCTGCTTCTGTCTCTATGTCTCTGCCTTCCGGTCTGTGTTCTCTCATGAATAAATAAATAAATTATTTAAAAAACAAAAACACCTCTTCCTAATGCTTCCCTGCAAATTTCCATCAAATTGGATTAAAATTGCCCCATGAGAGCCATTCTCTATTTTTCACCCGCAGTCACAGAAACAGGCTTCCAGAACAGGCCACCAAAACCCAGCTCCAGTCTCAACTGGGGCAGAAGGAAATAGCCCCACACAGTGAAGTTCCATTTAATCCCACACCATCGGGCTAGCTCCTTTCATTTGGAAGATCTCTGTACTACTGATCTTATTTGACATAATGCATTATTTGCAGCACTATCTACTAGGTCAAACTGCCCACCCCCTCGCTGATGCAAACAGGGGACAGCTGCTATACAAGGTACACGGGTGTACCAAACAAGCTCCACTCCCCAGCCTGCCACACCAAGGCTGGCTCAGGTTACCATTCTGCCTGGTTATCAGTCTCCCCATCTCACCCTAGTTCCAACATTTCTGCCACACCATAGTCCTCGTCTTTTCTCCAACACAATACATTCCTTAACAACAACATGCTTTGTACATGCTATTCTCTTTGTCTGGAATGCCATCTCTACTAGCCCACTCACTCAAATTGGGCCAACACCTACTTTTCCTTCAAGGCAACTCCAAGACAATCACATTTGTGAAGTCTCCCTCAACTTGGTTCTGTTTGTGGGTATTTTTTGAAGTTTAAATGAACTTATGCTGAAAAGACATAAAGTTATAAAAACTAGCATGTTTCATCAATTCTAAAAGGCCACTGCTGGTAAGACACATTATTTTATGTGCCATTGGCAACTGAAAATGCTGGTTCTAACTCACCAATTGTAAGGCATGTCCCAATGTCGGAGATATTAAAATATGAAAAACTCTTAAAGATATGCAGTAAACCTCAAATCCTAAAAGGAAAGATGTTGTTTTCTGACTGTTTACCTATAACACATTTCTTGATAATTGTTTCCCAGTTTCTCCCAGGCCTTCGGCATCTAAGTCTAGATTTTATCACATTTGATCCCACTTCCCTACAGTCAGCCCAGAACTGGCTAAACCTAAGCCTAAAACTCAAGATATGCACAGTAAAATAAGAATCCCATTTATTAAATTTTAAAAAGTTCCTATTTATTAAGCACCTGCTAATAAA
Organism: Vulpes vulpes; assembly: GCF_048418805.1. NCBI lineage: Eukaryota > Metazoa > Chordata > Mammalia > Carnivora > Canidae > Vulpes > Vulpes vulpes. Next base: position 129,715,202 of record NC_132792.1, on the reverse strand, counting down.
GTACAAAAGGAATGTGATAAAAGTTAAAAAGTCATCAATGCCATAAAAATAAAAAACTAAAAAAAAAAAAAACCACCTCTTTGTCTATAATGACCAAGGGAATACTAAATATTTCAGCATCAAGGTTAACCCAAACATATAAGAGAACTGGTGGCAGCAAATGTGATTTCCCTCCCAGTTAAAAGGAAACAGATTTAATGAAACCATCAGATAAAGATGTTCACTCACTGTTGTAAAGGGCCCACGAAAAGGACTTTTATGAAGGCCAATATGTGAACTTAATTTCAGAGGGAGGTCTGCCTTTATGTCTTTGTGTAAAACTCTTGGTTTTCATTTAGTCACATTTTCTAATGAATCTTATTTGTTTTACATATCAAAAGTTGTCCGCCTTGTAAAGGGGACACCAAGAACATATGAAAAGGTTGCTCAGCCTTAAGGTATATTTTTAACAAGGTATCACAATTTTTCCTGAAAAACTACCAGTGTGATCCTGTGGTCTGCCAGTGTGGAAACCAAAGCAGTACATAAAACTGCAATGATGTATAATCTGGGGCAAAGACCCCTTTGTGTCTTGGCTTTTTTTTTTTCCTTTAAAACAATTTTTTTTTAAGATTTTATTTATTGGGATGCCTGGGTGGCTCAGCGGTTGAGGGTCTGCCTTTGGCTCAGGGCATGATCCCAGATTCCCGGGTTCGAGTCCCACGTCGGGTTCCCTGCATGGAGACTGCTTTCCTCTCTGCCTAGGTCTCTGCCTCTATCTCTCATGAATAAATAAAATCTTTAAAAAAAATTATTTGAGAGAGAGCGCAAGCATGAGCGGGGGGGGGGGGGGGGGGGGGGCGCGGGGGGGGAACGTATAGAGGGAGAAGCAGACACCCCACTGAGCAGGGAGCCTTATTCAGGTCTTGATCCCAGGACCCTAAGATCATGACCTGAGCCAAAGGCAGGCCCTTAACCGTTTGAGCCCCCCAGGTGCCCCCCAGCTTTGTTTACTGTAAATGTATTCTAATAATAGTGTCTATCTCACAGGGTTTTACAAGAGCAAAATGAGTTAATGTCTCACGAAAGGGATGCAAAGGGCTTAGTAGAAGAACGCCCGGCCTATGGTCAGCTCCTCACATGTTTCTGATAAATAAATAAGTAGCTGCAGTAACATTTAGGAATATTTGTGCAACGTGATGTTTCTAGGCTCTAAAAGGTACCTATGAAAATACACAATTGTCCCTCCCTTCTCTGAACAACCACTGTATTAGTAAGGAGTCCAAAAATGTTGGTTCCATTTATTTCATGCATATTTGTTATCTCTCCAAATAAACTCTAAGCACCTTGAGTGCAGACATAGGTCACTCCACACTCTTGCACTGTACCTGCCATAGCACTTCTGCAGTGCCAATCTCCTTAGCTGTATCCAGTAATGCTAGTAGGCTGGCTAGCTTTGGCAATGGTGTACCAGTGTTAGAAGGAGAGGCTAGAAAGGCTGCCCAGTTCACCTAAATGAGATCTATTTTTCTGGAAATGGAAAGTGTTCTAAAGTAATCCATAAGTCAAGCCTGTTCAGCAATTGTTCATGCAGAGTCCAGAGACAGAGGACAGACAAGTCAACCAGAATCAGAGCACTGGAAAATGAAACAATATGACCTAACTACAGGAAACAAGAGGCATCATTACTTTTACTTACTTAATCTCTGCTTACTTATATGAAGGAGTTGCTGTGGTTTACTATAAGTACATATAAATATAAATATTAAATAAATTATGGAAATCAGGAAAAATATATATTAAAATAAAAGAGCAATATTGGGGATGGGAGAATAGAACACAGATGTGCAGGACGTATGGTCCATATACAGGCTAAAACAAAGCTTTTCCTGGCCAGTGTTCTAGGAGAGATTTCTCATACACATTATGTAAGGAGGGCATGCTGAGTAATGCAAGAGGCATGTCCCCAGAAACAACATATAGTAGTTAATTGTGAGTTTTATAAAGCAAGCTCTATTGGCAACCCAAAAAATAAAAAATAAAATAAAACATAAAAAACACACAAACAACAGGACACCACAACAAATTCAAAGAAAGCAATTGTGTAAGGGACCAAAGCACAAGTGTCCAAGCACAAAGCCAAACCAAGGACAAAACATAGAACAGCTACAAAAATAAATGTAATATCACTTCAACAATCCTTTACAAATAACACTTCCCTTAATGGGGCTACTGATAAAAGTTGTTTAGAGAAACATTTCCGTGATATTCTTCACCAGTGTGGTCTGTATTGATTATCAAAGGCAGACCTACATTCTTAAACAGATCAAAGAACAGGGCAGGTTGTAAAAACTGAGGTGCCAAATCAAAGCTCTGTGTGGCCCAGCTCTGGCCACCTCGCCCACAGGTGGGAGGTGAGCTACAGGTAGGCCCCTTAAAAGTGACAACAGTGCTTTTCTTAGCAAGTAACTTTGGGAATGCTCCAAAATAAGGTACAAATGATTAGTCATGCTGCCAACTCTGGAACACAGAGCATGGGCAATGTGATCTTAGCCCAGAAATTTCCCATGGTACTTGCTACCAGTCACCCAATGCAGCCATTTGCTACATGGTCTGTAAGGCCCAAGCTAGGGCTTGGTACCTGGATCAGGAAGATGAAGGTCCCTGTTGAGTTGTCCATCAAACTGGGAAGGGAATGGTCAGCAAATTACTCTGCCCACAGATAGCTCAGAGCATTCACCTGTCACTGATTCCTCGCAGAAGAGCAGCAGTCACAGAGCGGAGATGCTTGCAGAACCCAGGACACCGAGGGCTGGACAGCAGTTGAGTAAAATCCCATCCCAGCTTGCAGGAGGCAAGCTTGCATGTGAGCAGAGGCTCTTAAGTTTCTGTGCATACCCCACTGTCTCATCAGATTTCATGTACCAAACACACATGCGAAGATAAATTATTCAAAACTTGAAGATGGCGACCTCAGACCATTAAACCCCAAGTTGAAAACAAAACAAAACAAAAACCCCAAGTTGGTTATAGGGTCCTTCTGAATGTGGGGCCCTGCGTGACTGTGCTGGCTGCATGCCTGTGAAGGCTCTGGTAGCCATAAAAAACTGTGGAGAACATTCTCACAAAGTGTCTGCTTTTCAGTGATAAAACATACCAATAAACCTATCAACTGAATGAGTGGAAAAATATATTCCTCTGTCACATTTATAATTCTATATCATATCAGACACAAAACATATTGCTTTAAAGTTACCACCACTACCTACAAATGACATATTTAAGAGTTTTGGCTCTAATTAAAAAATGAAACTATTGTTACTGTTCTGACTATGGTAGATTGATAATAGACTAGGGAGGGACTCCTTACAGAAATTTCTTCAGGAGGGACACCTGGGTGGTTCAGTGGTTGAGCAACTGCCTTTGGCTCAGGTCATGATCCCAGGGTCCTGGGATCAAGTCCCACATTGGGCTCCCCTCAAGGAGCCTGCTTCTCTCTCTGCCTATGTCTCTGCCTCTCTCCCTGTGACTTTCATAAATAAATAAATAAAATCTTTAAAAAAGAAAAATTTCTTCAGGAAATACACATACTTACTTTCAAAGTCGCAAATTATCTTTTACTGAAAGTTATTAATATTTCTGCCCATAATAATACAATTAAGTGACATACTCTTATATTTGCACTTATAGTCAAGGCTTTCAACATTACAGAAAACAAAAAACCTAATTTGATCAGATTGAAGGGTTTTTTGGTTTTATTTGAGAGAGAGCATGTGCATGAGCATACACACAAGCAGGTAGGAGGGGCAGAAGGAGAAGCAGACTCCCCACTGAGCACAGACTCCGATATGGGGCTCAATCAATCTCAAGACCTAAGATCATGTCAAAGGATCAATCTCAAGATCTAAGATCATGTCGAAGGCAGACACTTAACTACTGAGCCACCCAGACGTCCTGAGGTCTACACCTTTAAATGGAGTCAAGAGTGTACCTGGATATGCAGGTCTGAAGCTTATGGAGGTCTAGGCTGGGTATAAACCTGTGTATTGGGACGCCTGGGTGGCTCACTGGCTGGGTGTCTGTCTTCGGCTCAGGGGGTGATCCTGGAGACCCAGGACTGAGTCCCACATTGGGCTCCTTGCATGGAGCCTGCTTCTTCCTCTGCCTGTGTCTCTGCACCCTCCCTCCATGTCTCTCATGAATAAATAAAATCTTTAAAAAATTTTTTTAAATAAATAAATAAATAAATAAATAAAAATAAACCTGTGTATCCACCAATATTCAGGTGGTATTTAAAATCACAGAAGAGGGGGATCCCTGGGTGGCTCAGCAGTTTGGTGTCTGCCTTTGGCCCAGGGCATGATCCTGGAGTCCTGGGATCGAGTCCTACATTGGGCTCCCTGCATGAAGCCTGCTTCTCCCTCTGCCTGTGTCTCTCATGAATGAATGAATAAAATCTTTAATAAATAAATAAATAAATAAATAAATAAATAAATAAATAAAATCACAGAAGAGGGGCGCTTGGGTGGTTCAGTCGGCTAAGCGTCTGCTTTCAGCTCAGGTCATGATCCCAGGGTCCTGGGATGGAGCCCCACATCAGGCTCCCTGGTCAGCAGAAAGCCCGCTTCTTCCTCTCCCTCTGCTGTTCCCCCTGCATGTGCTCTCTGGCACTCTCTCTAAATAAATAAAAATATTTTTAAAAAATCAAATCCAATCACAGAAGAAAATGTCATCACATCAGAAAATAATGTAGAGAAAGAGGAGGAGGCCAGGCTTAAGTCTGCAGAACTCGAATCTGCCAAAGTCAGGTATGGAGGCAGGGAAGAACCTGCCAAGGTGGTCGCAAGGGAGCAGGTTGTGAGAAGGGAACAGGGTGTCAGAAAGCCAAGGAAAGAGGAGTGGCAGAGGGGTCTCAGAAGAGGACTACAGGAAACAATAAGAAGGGACCACAGCCTGGAGTGCATGGGCGATCCCAATGATTAGGGAGCAGAAGGTAAGCTGAGGACAAAGCACAAGCTGACAACCTGCAACCCCTCTTCCCCACTCCCAGGTGGAGGGGTCCATGGGACCTTCCTCAGGAACTCCTGGCTGCCCTAAAGCTAAGAAAGGAAAATGGTTAACTAATAGAGATCACAATCCAGTAAGACCTGTCTCCCTCAGTTTACAAATGTCTTACTGATTTATAAGAAAAAAAGCATCCTGAGATACCTGAGTGGCTCAACGGTTGAGCCTTTAGCTCAGGTCATGATCCCGGGATCGAGTCTTGCATGGGGCTCCTCGCAGGGGAGCCTGCTTCTCCCTCTGCCTATCTCTCTCCATGTCTCTCATGAGTAAATAAATGACATCTTAAAAAAAAAAAAAGTGTTCTTATCAACAACCAAACTTCCAGAAGGAAACTCCCAACTGACCTGTTAATGCTTTACTAGAGGGAAAAACCTTAACTTGACAATGGCAAGGCCTCCAATATCTTGTAGGTCCTCTTTAGCTACAAAAATTCTTTTGAAAACCTCCCTTTGGGCAGCCTGGGTGGCTCAGCGGTTTAGCACTTGCCTTCGGCCCAGGGCCTGATCCTGGTGACCCAGGATCGAGTCCCATGTCAGGATCCCTGCATGGAGCCTGCTTCTCCCTCTGCCTGTGTCTGTGCCTCTCTCTCTCTCCCTCTGTGTCTTTCATGAATAAATAAATAAAATATTTTTTTAAAAAACCTCCCTTTTTGCTTCCAAGTATATAATCAGCCATCCCCCCAAACCCCAACCCCCACTGTGCAGCTCTTTCTACCCACAGGTCCTGTCCCCCTGCTTTAATAAAACCACCATTTTACACCAAAGGTGTCTCAAGGATTCTTTCTTGGCCATTGGCTCCGGACTGCACCCCACCAAACCTTGCCTACATTCCAAAACTACATCACTGACATGAGAAGTTTCAATGAGAGAGAGGCAGCTGGGACAAGGTAGGACTCCATGAAGACAGGGAGGAGGGGATCCCTGCGTGGCTCAGTGGTTTAGCCGTTGCCTTGGGCCCAGGGCATGATCCTGGAGACCTGAGATGGAGCCCCATATCAGGCTCTCTGCATGGAGCCTGCTTCTCCCTCTGCCTGTAATCTCTGCCTCTCTCTCTGTGTTTCTCATGGATAAATAAATGAAATCTTAAAAAAAAAAAAAAAAAAAAAAAAAAACCAGGGAGGAGGTGTGTAAGGAGAACAGACAATTCCTGAGAAACTTCACTGAGAGCTGGAGTCTGGAAATGTAGCTAAGGAGGACTGTGGGACCCCAGGGTTATTAAAGATTAGGAATTCTAGAGCAAATCGTATGGTCATGATACAGAGGCAATAACTAGAGCAATAAAACTCTGAGTAGATGAAATGAGATGGTAGGGCTTCCTCACTGAATACAATGAAGAGACAGAAGGCAAGGAAGGTAGGTGTATGTGCAAAGAGGTGGTTCTAACAATGGACCACACACTCCAGGCTGGAGAGGGAGAGAGGAGCAGCCAGGAAATGACTAATGTAAATAAAGAGTGGTGAGGCATCAGACATAATGAGTTCCAGAAAGTTCTGCAGTCAGACTCTAAGGAGATGGTGCTCAAACTATAGGGTGAGATGTGGGAGTTGGTGCATTTTCAGGTAATGATAAGGTTCAGAAAGACAAGAGGGTAGGAGAGATGGTAAGAGTAGTAAGAAACAAATCCTCAAGAGACAGCACACCTGGGGACCTCCTTCAGGTGACTGGTCAACAGGGATATGACAAATGAAGGGTAAATCCACACATGCCCTAAGACTGAGGTACAAAACAAGCTCTCTGGCTGCATTCCCCAGGTATCCAGCTCCCCAAGGCTTCATGGAGTGCCATGGCAACGCTTATGGGAAGGCAGCACCTGAGAATTTCAGAGCCCAACTTCCACACTTTTAGGAAATAAATTATACCTTAAAATTTTAGAAAGTTTTAATTTTTATTTTAAAAATTCAGAAAGCGGGACACCTGGATGGTTCAGCGGTTGCATGTCTACCTTCGGGTCAGATCGTGATCCCGGAGATCCGGGATCGAGTCCCACATCAGTCTCCCTGCATGGAGCCTGCTTCTCCCTCTGCCTCTATCTCTGCCTCTCTCTCTCTCTCTCTCTCTGTGTGTGTGTGCGTCTCTCATGAATAAATAAAATCTTTAAAAAATTAAAATTAAATAAATAATAAATGAAATAATAAAATAAAATAAAGTAAAATTTCAGAAAGCTCCTCTATTTCAGGATGCCTGGGTAGCTCAACAGTTAAGCACGTCTGCCTTCGGCTCAGGGCGTGATCCTGGAGTCTGGGGATTGGGATTGAGTCCCACATCAGGCTCCCTGCATGGAGCCTACTCTCCCTCTGCCTGTGTCTCTGTCTCCGTGTGTGTGTGTGTGTGTGTGTGTGTGTGTGTGATGAATAAACAAATAAAATCTTAAAAAAAATAAACTAATAAACTTTAATACAGTATAGCAACACTTTGTTATATGGTAACCAACAAATACATTCAACAGACATGTACTGGGTTCCTATTATGTTCTAGGTACTTTTCTGGGCCTTAGTGTAAATTTTCACTCTAGTGGGAGGGCCAAGAAAGTAGACACATAAGGGATGCCTTGGTGGCTCAGCGGTTGAGAGTCTGCTTTCAGCTTAGGGCGTGATCCTAGGGTCCAGGATTGAGTCCCACATCAGGCTCCTTGTGTGAGTCCAAACAAGGAGCCTGCTTCTCCCTCTATGTCTCTGCCCCTTTCTGTGTCTCTCATGAATAAATAAATAAATAAAATTAAAAAAAAATAAATAGTAGGGAGAATTCAAACGAGTGCGATATGTTCATCTTTAGGCCATTGCCTTGTTAGGTGACATGAGCATTGGCCACACTTGTGTGCATTTTTTGTGCACTCTGACTCCTAAGTCCAATGTTTTTTCCATGTAACATTAATATAATAAATACCCTGAAATCTGGTAAAAGCTTGATCACTTAAAGAAAAAGAGGTCGGGCAGCCCCGGTGGCGCAGCGGTTTAGCGCTGCCTGCAGCCCAGGGTGTGATCCTGGAGTCCCAGGATTGAGTCCCACGTCGGGCTCCCTGCATGGAGCCTGCTTCTCCCTCTGCCTGTGTCTCTGCCTCTCTCTCTCTCTCTCTCTCTCTCTATGAATGAATAAATAAAATCTTAAAAAAAGAAAAAGATGTCAATGTATTTTGAAATGAGAAGTGGTGTCAGTGGCTGACACCATTTAGATGTAGAGAATCCACTGTAAATGCCAGGCTCTGTCTAGGGAACTCTCAAGATACAGGAAAGCCTACAGAGCAGTCAAACTTCCTAAGTGGTATCTTCATGTCTAGAGTGTGACTGTTAGAGAGCAGTGTACCACTCTCTAGGGAAGAGCATGATTTCACCAGTACAATGCATCTGTTACTTAAATTCCTACTGATGAGGGAAACAAAGGCCGAAGGAAATGTAGATAAAATTAAATGTCCTTACAACCTGCAGCCTGTTGATAAACACTTGAGATAGGCAATATAACATTCCTCCATGAACTCCCAACTGTCTTAAGCTTCACTAGAGGGAAAAACAACCTTAGCCTGACAACACCAAGGCCTCCAGGGTCCAGTGAGTCTTCTCTAGCATATGAAAATCCTTTTGGAAACCTCTCTGTCTTCACTTCCCCCAACTCCAAAGTATATAATCAGAGACAACTGGGTGGCTCAGCAGTTGAACATCCGCCTTTGGCTCAGGGCATGATCCCAGAGTCCTGGGTTCGAGTCCCACATTGGGCTTCCTGCATGGAGCATGCTTCTCCCTCTCTGTGTCTCTGCCTCTCCTCTGTGTCTCTCATGAATAAATAAAATCTTAAAAAAAAAAAAAAAGTATATAATCAGCCACTCCTCACAACCCCAGTGCAGCTCTTTCTGCCCAAGGGTCCTGTCCCCAGCTTTAATAAAACCACCCTTTTGCACTAAAGTTGTTTCAAGAATTTGTCCCTGTCCACGGGCTCCCAACCCCACCACTTCACACCATATCACTACCATGGAAAGTTGTTGCAGGCTACCTTGGCTTGAAGACCATAGCCATCATAGTCTCTCAATAAACATCCACTGAGCTGATCCCATAATCCCTGGGCAATCTCATGAGGGCAGTCTGCCTTTGCACAGGGAGAAAAATGCACTACCAGCCCCACCCACATAAGCAGTCTAACCTCCCAACATTTATAATGCTGTCAGTTAATAAGCCAACATTATGTTCTTGCTGGCTGTCATGCCCTTAAAAGCTTGGTTTTACCATTTCCCCCGAGCCGTATCACTGTGAAATCCAGTGTCTAGACTCCCTGGATCTTGAAGTACCAAGTTCTAGGAGGACCTGCCTCCTTATTTTCACTCACTCTCTAATGTTTATAGTTCCCAACCGGGATTCAGTTTAACACTTCACGTACCTATTCAACACTCAACATGTTCTAGGTATTGTGCTAAGTGTTGGAGACCCAGAGGTGAATAAGACATAGTTTCTGCATTTGGAGAGGTAATCTTATAGGGGTGCCTGTGATGAGGGAGCAGAAGCTGAGGACAAAGCACAAGCTGACACCTGGCAACCCCCCCACCCCCACCCTGGCCCCACACATACTGGGTGTGCTATGTGTGACATTCCTCCAGGAAGCTCCCAATTGTCTTAATGCCTTGCTAGAGGGAAAAACCACCTTAACAAAGGCAAGGCCTGTAGTAACTGGTAGATCCTCTTTAGCATATGAAAGTTCTTTTGAATACCCCCCTTTTCCTTACCTCACCCAACTCCCAAGTATATAATCAGCCACCTCTCACAACTCCAGAGCAGCAGCTCTTTCTACCCATGGGTCTTGTCCCCCAGATTTAATAAAACCACCTTTTTGCACCAAAGACATCTCAAGAATTCTTTCTTGGCCATTGGCTCTGGACCCCACACTAAACCTCACCTATATTCCAAAACTACATCACCTGGGTGGCTCAGTTGGTTAAGCATCTGCCTTTAGCTCAGGGCACCATCTCAGGGTCCTGGGATGAAGCCCCACATGTGGCCTCCTGCTCAGCAGGGAGTCTGCCTCTCCCTCTGCCCCACTGTGCTCTCTCTTAAATAAATAAATATTTTTAATAAATAAATAAAAAGATAATTTTTTACATGAAGTGATAGAGGGGAAGCTTAGAGGCAGTGTGTTTTGGCCTTACCTGGGGATATCTGCTGCATGACAATGCACTTGAGATTGAAAGGCTAAATAGGAGTTAGCCAGGTAAATATGAAGCGTGATCAGGAGGGAGAGTGAGGGACACCTCGGTGGCATGATCCCGGGTCCGGGGATTGAGTCCCATACTGGGCTCCCTGCAAGGAGCCTGTTTCTCCCTCTATGTCTCTGCCTCTCTCTGTGTGTCTCTCATAAATAAATAAATTAAAATCTTAAAAAAAAAAAAAGGAGGGAGAGTGAACGTATCATATACAAAATCAAGACAAAACAAGCATCATGAAGAAATGTTGCAAATAATCAATAAAGAGCAAGGAAGGAAATGGCAGGTGCTGAGGGCAGGACAGATTAATCAAGCTAAGGACCTGAGCTCATCCTAGAGATAATAGGGATAGAGGGTCTTGGCACAGGAGTAGCACAATTACATCTGCCTATGAAAGATCCCTCTGGTAACAGTTGGGAGGGTAGACCTGAAAGGAACATATACCATTAGGAGGCTCTCGAAGTAATCTGGACTTAAAATGGCTGGCAACTTGTCCTAGCACAAGCGAAAGGAAGAGCTGGATTCAGAAATAAAAGGTAAACACTGGCAAGACTGATTTAAATCCATCGAGATGGGGGTGTCCTGGGTGGCTCAGAGGTTTAGCGCCGCCTTCAGGCCAGGCTCAGGCGCGCGTCAGGCTCACTGCATGGGGCCTGCTTCTCCTTCTGCCTGTGTCTCTGCCTCTCTCTCTGTCTCTCATGAATAAATAAAATATTTAAATTAAAAATAAATAAATCCATGGAGGTGTGTAAGGGAAAGAGAGGAGTCTAAGAGGATCAAGCTTTTTGGCTTGGGTGACTGAGGAAAAGGCTAAGGAGACAGCAGGAAACAGTGAGAACAATGGGGAGTGAAGTGGAGGCCCCATGTGGGAAAGAAAAGATACATGGAGTTTTACTGGGTTTTTTTTGTTTGTTTGTTTGTTTTTAGATTTTATTTATCTATTCATGAGAGACACAGAGACATAGGCAGAGGGAGAAGCAGGCTCCATGCAGGGAGCCTGATGTGGGACTCAAACCTGGGACCCCAGGATTACGTCCTGAGCCAAAGGCAGATGTTCAACTGCTGAGCCACCCAGGTGTCCTGAAGTAGTTTTCAACAAAGTTTGGGGGTGCCTCTGGACATTCTAATGGAAATGGACAGTGGGTAAGAGTCTGTAGTTCAGAGTGATGGACATACATTTGGGAGTCACCATTTACTTAACAAACCCTTACTGAATACCTATACCTACTGAATATGGGTTGTAGTGAAAAAAAAAAAAAAAAGAAAAAAAAAGTGGAGAAGATCACCAAAGATGAGCACATGGTGAGACTATCAGAACCTAAGGAAAATCAACCCTGGGGCACAGGTGGAAGAGCAATGCTTGGAGCAGACAGAGAAAAGCGATGAGAATCACAAGTCATGTCACAAAGACAAAGGAAATAAGATCAGAGTGGTTAACGATGTCAAGGAAAGCAAAGAAGTCCAGAAAGAAAAGGCCTGGAAGAGGATATGTGACTGGGCAATATCAGGTGGCCTTTATCAAAGTGTCACATAGGCGAGAGGAGACCAAAGTCAGACATCGCTGACTTGAGATGTGAATAGGAAATGCTGAAATAGAGCAAAGAACAGAATTGGGTACAATCAGGGGAAACCAACAATTTGAGATATGCCTTATCTTTTACATTCATTACTGGTGTGATGGTTAATTTTATATCATCTTGGTTGGGTCACCAGCTGGACCAATAATCTTTGGTCAAATAAATCTAGAGGTTTCTATGAAGATATTTTTTAGATGACATTAACACTGAAACTAGTAGATTTTGAGTAGACTGTCCTTCACAATGAAGGGGGGCCTCGCGCAATCAGTTGAAGGTCTTAAAAGAACAAAAGAATAACCACCCCTGAAAAAGAATTCTACCAGCAGACTATACCTGGACTCAAACTATACTACTTCCCTGAATCTCCAGTCTGTTGGCCTACCCTGTTGATTTTAGAATTACTAAGCTTCCATAACTGTGTGAGCCATTCCTTAAAATTACCTATCTATCCATCCATCCATCCATCTAACCATCCATCTATCCATCCATCCTGCTGGTTCTGTTTCTCGGACCCTAATAGAGATTTTGGTACAGAGAGTGGTTTTAGAAGAGCAGAATCTCAATGATAAGTTTTCTGAATTTGGTCCTGGGGTTTCTGGAATCGGCGTTCTAATCTGATTAAAGTCACTAATGACTCCATTTCTAGTAATAAAAAGAACACTGACTGTCCATGGAACGATGTGGTTATAGAGATCTGCAAAATATCTCCACTGGATACTCCTAATCAAATGCTTATAAAAGGCAAGGTTCTGGGTCATCAGGTATATAATACCTTTAAACATTCATCAAACTAGTGAATATAATGATATTGACTGATTGTTCCTAATGCTACTAGATGAAGTGGGAAAAGAGATGAGCTCAGGGCGTTGAATTCCAACTTTAAGGGTTGAATAAATGATCAGAAAACTTCTATGTCTATCCTGAAAGAGACTTTTATCTCCTTTAGTCAGGATGAGATTGCTGAAACCAAACCCAGAATCCCAACCTGAGAGTGGCTGAATTACAAAGCAAACTGAATCCCCAACCTCAGAGGATATCTACTACTAAAGTGAGGTCACTGGGATGCCTGGGTGGTCAGTGGTTGAGCGTTTACCTCCCAGCTCAGGGCATGATCCTGGAGTCCAGGGATCAAGTCCCACATTGGGCTCCCTGCATGGAGCCTGCTTCTCCCTCTGCCTGTGTCTCTGCCTCTCTCTCTCTCTCTCTCTCTCTCTCTCTGTCTCTCTCATGAATAAATAAATAAAATCTTTAAATAAATAAAGTGAGGGCACTGATTAAGAACAGAATCCTGAAAATTGGGGACCCTGATGAAGCTGGCAACACTGAACCTGAACCCCTAAATACTGAAGAGTCTTCTCTGCCAGTAGAAGTAACCACTCTATCCCTAAGGAGAAGAATAGTGCTTTCCCCAAGGAAACTGGAATGGCCTCTCCTGAGGCAGCTGCCCTGAAAGACACTGCTGGTTCTCCTCAGGACCCACCCTCACCGCTCTTCTTTGCTTCCAGATTGTTTTTTTAAGACTTTATTTATTTATTCATGAGAGATACAGAGAGAGGCGGAGACACAGGCAGAGGGAGAAGCAGGCTCCATGAAGGGAGCCCAATGCGGAACTCAATCCCGAATCCCAGGATCACGCCCTGGGCTGAAGGCAGGTGCTAAACCACTGAGCCACCCAGGGATCCCCTGCTTCCAGATTTATAACTGGACTCAAATCACAGAAGGCCCCTACCTGTACAAAGGAGACCTACTATACTCCCAAAAGAATTACTGGATTCTTCTAATTTATACAGACAGAAATCCAGGGAATGTGTGTGAGATGGGATACTAAATATGAGGGATAACAGTAAGAGAAACAGTTGGATCAGGCCAAATTTATTGATATGGGCCCACTAAACAAATATTCTGCATTTCATGTTGCAACTCGGAGAGTCAGAAAGAGTTCTTATAGTTTGTTTCAATTCCTTGGCTACAATGTGGCCCATGGTAAATGAACTCGGAAGTGCCAGATCCATCTTGCTTCAACATAGAGGAAGGGACTCAAAGGCTTAAGGAGATTGGAATATTTTGTTTTGTTTTATTTTTAAGATTTTATTTATTTATTTGTGAGAGACACAGAGAGCGGCAGAGACACAGGCAGAGGGAGAAGCAGGCTCCCTAAAGGGCGCCCGATGTGGGACTCCATCTCGGGACTCCAGGATCCCACCCTGGGCCGAAGGGAGGTGCTCAACCACTGAGCCACCCAGGTGTCCCAAGAGATTGGAATGTTAAGAGTGGATTTGTCATTTAAGACATCTCACCCACTATGGGAGGGTCCAGAAAACACATCTTTCACCATGATTGTGAGAAATAAATTTGTGAGGTGCCCGACATCCTTGAAGAGTTCTGTGATCACTCTGCTCTGTGCGCCAGACCTTCAGTGGGACACCATGCTTCCTAAATACAATGGAAGCAACGGCATCCTAGAGCAGCAGGGGTAAAGCGGCAGCATGCAACAGCCAGAGGGGGGTATGGTTACTCTAACAGGTAAGTTAGATGAGATGAGAGCAAGGATCAGAACAGTCTGACTCGCAGAGACCTGCATTCAGCATTAGCTGGACAATCATGGTGTTCCTAGATGAGATACGGAGATGAGCAGCTTACTAAATTCTTACTTGATCTTTATACGCAGAAAAGTTCTAGGTCAAGTGAACGTAAGTCTAAATTGAGTCACAGAAACAGAAAGTCACACCGCTCAATCAATTTCCAGACTTGAGGGCAGCCCCGGTGGCTCAGTGATTTCGAGCCGCCTTCAGCCCAGGGCATGATCTTGGAGACCTAGGATGGAGTCCCATGTGGGGCTCCCTGCGTGGAGCCTGTTTCTCCCTCTGCCTGTGTCTCTCTGCCTCTCTCTCTGTGTCTCTCATGAATAAATAAATAAAATTTATTAAAAAAAAAATTTCCAGACTTGAGCCAGTTTACAGACCCAGAACCCCTGACTGACAGGGAGGCCAGGTCCAAGCTAACATAAACTGAGAAAGGAATTTGAATGAGGCATATTAAGTAGCAAACCATTAATTAGTTTGATGTACCACAACATTTAAAGAACTAAAAATGTGTTGTGTAGCTCTTAGTATTTCTGAGAGTAGAAGAAAATTTCAGAGATAAAATACTGCACAGGCCTACAACCTCTTACTGAAAACCCTTGAGGCCAGCTGTGTTTGAGATGTAGAATTTTTCAGATTTAAAAAAATTAATACAAAAAAAATAAAAATAAAAATTAATACAATGCATTCACTATATGTTATCTACGAGCCTCAGTAGGGTTCAGGGCAGCATCCCATAGTCAAATGCATTAGTATTTCTGTCATGAAACTCATGATTGATCATACCAAATGGGATCAGGACTAAAAATAGCCTCTCGTTAGTACAGGTCAGCTTTTGCAGCCAAAAGAATTTGTATCAAACTTAGGGGAAAAGTTTCTGTTTTCAGAGATTTGGGCATTATTATTTTATTTTAAAGATTTTATTTATTTATTCATGAGAGACACAGAGAGAGAGGCAGAGATATAGGCAAAGAGAGAGAAGCAGGCTCCGTGCAGGGAGCCCAACGCGGGACTCAATCACACGTCTCAGGATGCCTGGACGGCTCAGCGGTTGAGCATCTGCCTTTGGCTCAGGATGTGATCCCAGAGTCCCAGATTGAGTCCCACATTGGGCCTCCTGCAAGGAGCCTGCTTCTCCTCTCCCTCTATGTCTCTGCCTCTCTGTGTGTGTGTCTCTCTCATGAATAAATAAATAAAATCTCAAAAAAAAAAAAAATCCCAGGTCTCCAGGATCACGCCCTAGGCTGAAGGCAGGCGCCAAACTGCTGAGCCACCCAGAAGTCCCAATTTGGGCATTTTAAGTTGCTGATAAGAGACTGTGGACCTACACTCTGAAATGACAATGCGAAACTGCCTCTCAGCATGTTCTGTTCTGAAATCCCTATGCTAGAGTCCAATTACAATCGCTATCACCTCTGCTCATTATCAATACGTTCTCTGGGGACACCTGGGTGGCTCAGTAGTTGAGCGTCTGCCTTTGACTCAGGGAGGAATCCTGGGGTCCAGGATCAAGTCCCACATGGGGCTTTTGCAGAGAGTCTGCTTCTCCCTCTGCCCACCTCTCTATCTCTCATGAATAAATAAATAAAATCTTAAAAAAAAAATACATTCTCTAATTTCTCCAGTGTTGTAAAATTCAGTAAGCCTCACTGGGGTTCTTCTACACTTACAGTCGGGGCAGGGGGGGGGGGGGCGGGTGGTGAGGGAGGATTAAATTCCTAATAGCTGAAAGTGGTTAAGACCAAGTCCCCACAAGTTCAGAGACAAGGGCTGGGACTCCGACTTGTGGCAGGCAAAGCAGCAGAGCTCTGGAACCTCTGCTGATGGAGTAGAGAACCAGGCAAAGGTGCCAGTGGGGAGCCTCTCTGCAAACCCCTAAGGCCTGATTGGACATCCTGAGGGGTCTAGCCTGACACAAGTCTCAACCGTAGAAGAATTTACACAGCCTCCAGGGAAGAACTCAACCCAATCCAAAAGGTCAGGCTCACTGGCTTGGTCCATAGTGCCTCCTGCTATGGGGCAAGGGACCTTTCTGAGACGAGCGTGGTATCGGAGGCTTGGTTAAATGGACTTGCGCTGTGTGGTAGCCAGAACGATCAGTATAAGAGAGAAACCTACAAAAAACATATCATTAAAAATCCCTGAGTAACGGGGAGTCTGGGTGGCTTAGTGGTTGAGTGTCAGCCGTGGGCTCAGATCGTGATCCAGGGATCCTGGGATCGAATCCCACATCAGGCTCCCTGCAGGCATCCTGCTTCTCCCTCTGCCTGTGTCTCTGCCTCTCTCTCTCTCTCTCTCTCTCTCTCTCTGTGTGTGTGTGTGTGTGTGTGTCTCTCATAAATAAATAAATAAAATCTTAAAAAAACAAAACAAAAAACCACCCTGAGTATCAGAGCATTGGGTGGCACAGATTCTGCACTGTCAGTAAGGATGGCTTCAACATGGCAGCTCTGTTCCTCCACAGCAGAGTCAGCAGGAAGCAAGCCATCAAGATTCTTATACAAACATTACCACAAAGAGCAGGAAACTGGATACCTTGGCACAGAGGAAAGACTCTATGTAAACATTTCAGATATGCCAAAAACCTCCTAAGAAATGGTTAGAGACTTTGAAGGAGAAATTCTATAGTATAGCAGAGAGGTTGCAAATAAATGCTTTGAGTCCCATCCCTACCATGGATTAGCTTTATGTGACTTGCGCACAAGTTACACAAGCTACTGGATTCTTAGTTTGCTCATCTGCGAAATTCATAAAAATAGTAATAATCACACAGAATTGTAGATGAGATAATGCATTTAAGTTGCTTAGCAGAGGGGGATCCCTGGATGGGTCAGTAGTTTGGCACCTGCCTTTGGCCCAGGGCATGATCCTGGAGTCCCAGGATTGAGTCCCACATTGGGCTCCCTGCATGGAGTCTGCTTCTCCCTCTGCCTGTGTCTCTGCCCCTCCCTGCCTCAGATGAATAAATAAATGAAATCTTAAAAAATAATAATAATAAATTGCTTAGCACAGACCTGGCACATAGTAAGCACTCAGTGAATGAGGGAAGAGCAAAAGAAATAGCATGAAGCTAGTTTTATATCTAAATTCTAAGGGCTAAGAAAGAACTATACCTGGCGGAAAAGACACACACACAGGATCTGTATCTATATCTATATAGACAGATATAGTATCAATTAATTCAAAATTTCTCCCAAACTACTCATTCCTTTTCTCTCTGCCCTTCTTAGCAATTTAGGAGGTCTTGGGACGCCTGGGTGGCTCAGCGGTTGAGCATCTGCTTTTGGCCCAGGGTGTGATCCTGGAGTCCCAGGATTGAGTTCCACATCGGGCTCTCTGCATGGAGCCTGCTTCTTCCTCTGCCTGTGTCTCTGCCTCTCTCTCTCAGTCTGTGTCTCTCATGAATAAATAAATAAAATCTTAAAAAAAAAAAAGGTCTCAAATATTTGCATTTTATTTTATTTTTAAAGATTTTTATTTATTTAATCATGAGAAACACAGAGAAAGAGGCACAGAGGCAGAGGGAAAAGCAGGCTCCATGCAGGGAGCCTGATGAGGGACTTGATCCCGGGTCCCCAGGATCACGCCCTGGGCTGAAGAGGGCGCTAAACCGTTGAGCCACCCGGGATGCCCCAAATATTTGCATTTTAACACCTTTTTCTCTTAGGAAATGGAATCCTTTACCAGTGTTTCTGAGCAACACTCTTTGAAGAAGGGCATATAGCAAATATAACCTGGATGTGACTGAAGAGCAACTAACTATAAGATACCTTCTGGTCCAGGGTCATATAAGGTTCTCATTGAAGCTCAGTCTACAATATAGCACCTTCACTTTTTTAGGAAAAACACAAGATTACATTAAAGTGACATAACTCCACACTGTGATACTTAATGTTTGAAGAGAAAAAGAATACATTTCTTAACTTTGATAAAAGCATTTTAAAAAATATTTTTAAATTGCACTTAAGAAAGTCCCAGATTCCCAAGTAGAGTATCAGGGCCGTAGCATAAACAATGTTCATTGCAAATCAAAGTTTGTTCAGTTGGTTATAGCATGACACTAACAAAGCTCAAGTCATGGATTTCAATCTGTGCAGCAATTATCTACAATAATAACTGAGGCTCGGGATCCCTGGGTGGCGCAGCGGTTTGGCGCCTGCCTTTGGCCCAGGGCGCGATCCTGGAGACCCGGGATCGAATCCCACGTCAGGCTCCCGGTGCATGGAGCCTGCTTCTCCCTCTGCCTGTATCTCTGCCTCTCTCTCTCTCTCTGTGACTATCCTAAATAAATAAAAATTAAAAAAAAAAATTATTAAAAAAAAAATAATAATAACTGAGGCTCAACAAAGACATAGTACATTTCTAAATCCAATTAGCTAAACTTAGTTGCAAGACAACTACAGTTGAGTCTTGAACAATACCAGTTTGAACTGCACAGGTTCACTTATACATTTGTTTTTGTTTTTAAAAAAAAATTTTTTTTAAGATTTATTTATTTACTTATGAGAGAGAGAGAGAGAGAGAGAGAGGCAGAGACACAGGCAGAGGGAGAAGCAGGCTCCATGCCGGGAGCCCTATGTGGGATTCGATTCCGGGACTCCAGGATTGCACCCTGGGCCAAAGGCAGGCACCAAACCACTGAGCCACCCAGGGATCCCCTACATTTGTGTTTTTTTTTTTTTTTACATTTGTTTTTTAATACAGTACTGTATATTCATTTTCTCATCCTTATGATTTTCTTAACATTTTCTTTTCTCTAGCTTGCTTTATTGTAAGAATACTATATATAATACATATGACATACAAAATATGTTAATCAACTATTTATGTTATTGGTGAGGCTTCCAGTCCACAGTAGGCTATTAGTGGTTTTTGGGAGTCAAAAGTTACTCTTGGGGAGCCTGGGTGGCTCAATGGTTGAGCATCTGCCTTTGACTCAGGTCGTGATCCCAGGGTCCTGGTTTCGAGTCCCACATCAGGCTCCCCACAGAGAGTCTGCTTCTCCCTCTCCTTCTGTCTCTCATGAATGAATAAATAAAATCCTAAAAGAAAAAAAAAGTTACTCTTGAATTTGATTGTGTGGGGGTCAGTACCTCTAACCTCAGTGTTAAGGACCAACTATATTCCAACTATATGCCCAGAGTCAGAGGTATTGCAAAGTTCACAATTTCTAAAGAGAGTCTGAGTTTGAAAGATAAGTTAACTGAAGGAGAATTTATTAATGAAATCATCCTTTCTTTCTTGATAAAAGATTTAATGGGAACAATGGAAAATTTTAAGTGAATAAAAATTACAGCAAGCCACATGCATTCAAAAAGATATTGAAAAAAAAAGAAAAAAAAAGAAAAAAAAAGATATTGAATAAAGTGGTTTAAGGGCAAAGATATGAGGTTCCTATGAGACAATTAAATTTCTCAATTTAGGCACTATGAATGGTCACAAAGCCAACTGACCTCTGCCTTGTTATGGCAGTCAAAATCCCAAGGACTATGGTCTGGACTCTAGGGCATTGCTAATGTCAAGCACTTGGCAAAATGAGTAAAAAAGAAGAAAGGAAAATCACTCAAGATACATGAAAGCTTCATATCTTACCGGTCTTAGGAACCAAGACTCAAAGCTATATGATACTTAAGACCTCAGGAGAGATGTCTAGTTTTTCTAATAATTAAATTCCCTTTGATGGGGCCTAAGGATCAAACTAATCTATAATAAATTCTGTCAGAGCAAACCCTTTACTCTCTCATTTCAAATGATGCCAGTGATCCTAGAGAACAAGATTAAAATCTTTGCAAAGTTTAGGTACACTTAAGAGGCATGTCTTACACAGAGAATTCAAATTCTCAGATAAAAGACAGAACTTAAATAAAAACACCCTTGGGGCCCTGTAGAAGATCTAATCATCCAGGAAAAATGTGACCATGGAATCACATAAATCAGCCTCAGTGGGAATAGAAAAGAATGTGAGAAATATTCAACAGGTAGGCCAGCATTTTCTAGATGGAGGGCATGCAGCAATGTTTTTTAAAAACCATGTATAATAAGTCTTTCCCAATCAAAGCACATTTTAAAAACTCAGTAGGAAAGATCAGCCATTAATGAAATGCTACAACAAATCTCTTGTACGTTTAAAAATTATCTATTTTGTAATACAAGTGTTCTAGTTTAATTCTGCAAATTTTCACAAGAAGTGAATCCTATTTTCTTTAACAGGTGAATCATATTTTCTTAAAAGTGGTGACTGTCAGGAATTTACTCTGTCCTTTATTTATTTCTTTTCAGTATATTCATCCTGTATAGGATCCAGTCTCCCTGCTGTATCCCCAGTAACTAAAACAGCACCAAGCACCCAGTAGGTTTTCATTTAGTGCCTTTACTTTGTAAATACATAAATTTTCATTTCATGTACTTTTCACATATATCTCTTTTTCACTTAAGATTTGTTTTTACTTCCTTTGGAGTATCTGAGCCTAATGACTACCCTAGAGTTAGGGCAAAAACAAGTGGTAGAGTATCTTTTTTTAAGGACTAAGTTTTGGTTTTTTTCTTTTTTAAGATTCTGTATGTTTATCTGAGAGAGAGAACAAGTGGAGAGAGGGACGAAGAGAAAGGAAGAAGCAGACTCCCCGCTGAGCAAGGAGCCCAAAGTGGGACTAGAGCCCAAGACCCCAGGATCATGACCTGAGCTGAATTCAGGCAGATGCTTAACCCAATGAGCCACCCAGGTGCCCCTGGACTAAGTTTAATTTTATTATCCCACCTAGTGTGCTCGCTTCGGCAGCACATATACTATATTATCCCACCTAGTGAGTAAGTTAAAGGCCGAGGGAACTAGTACTGAAATTTGTGGCCTTTTGGGCACCTGGTGTCTCAGTTGGTAAAGCATCTGCCTTCGGCTCATGTCATGATCCCAGAGTCCCTGATTCCAGCCCTGTGTAGGGTTTCCAGCTCAGCAGAGAGCCTGCTTCTCCCTCTCCTGCCGCTCCCTCAGCTCGTGAGCTCTCTCTCTCTCACACTCTGGCTTTCTCTCTCTCTCTCAAATAAATAAATATAATTTAAAAAAAAGAAAAGAAGGGACGCCTGGGTGGCTCAGCGGTTAAGTGTCTGCCTTCGGCTCAGGGTGTGATCCTGGAGTCCTGGGATCGAGTCCCACATCGGGCTCCCTGCATGGAGCCTGCTTCTCCCTCTGCCTATGTCTCTGCCTCTCTCTTTCATGAATAAATAAATAAAATCTTTTAAAAGAAAAAGAAAAGAAATTTGTGGCCTTTGACTGCAGAGGTAGTGTCTCAAGTCTGAATTTTGTCAACAAGCAGCAAAAGTCCTATTGATAAAATACTTAAAGGCTACAACAACCATGATTAATTTAAAAATACAATAACTAGTAATTCTAAAACTATGGTGTTTAAAATAGTTGAAGAATGTTAATTCATTTCATTCGTTTCCAAAGAAATATGAACTGGTACTTAAAAGAGTGAAAATAACCAGATAATACATGAAATCACACCTGGAACACATATTCCTTTTTTCAAGAAACATTTATTGAGTACCTACTATATGTCAGGCTAAATCCTAACTGCATATTACAAACTGCTAACAAACTGATATCAAGACATACCTATGCCTCACTGCCCTTTAACAAACATTGGCATCTGTAGTATTCACTGTGCTAAGCATTAGGAATATTTCTACAAACAAGACAAACACTATCTCTATACTAGATTCTGAGAGAAGAAAAAAGAAAAACCAAAATGGTTAGAAATTTCAACAGGGAAATAAAGAACCAGGAATGATAACAGAGAGTTCCTCTGGAGAGGGTGGATGGAGAAAGGCTTCTCTGAAAAAAAGTGACATTTATGATCTTACTGAATGAAAAGGAGACAACTCTGGGCAGTTCTGGGGAAAGAACAGGAAAAGGCAGCAGCAGCAGCAAGTGCAAAGGACTTGAGGTGAGAATGAATGTCAAAGAGCAAAAGATGGCATGTGGCTTGAAAATAGTGGGCAGGGGGGCAAGTGGCATAAAGCTGAAGTCAGAGAGACAGGAAGTAGACCACACAGCACTGCAGGCCATGGAAGAAGCCAGTATGCCATTCAGAGTGTAAGGGGAAGCCATTAAGGCTTTTAAACAAGAAAGCAAGATGATCTGATTGCAGTTTTATAAAAATCATTCTTGCAGTTGGGTGAAGAATGGATTAAAAAGAGCCAGCATATTTCAGCCTCAGGTCATGATTTCAGGGTCCTGGAATGGCCAGAGTCTGGCTCCCGATCAATGGGGAGACTGGTTCTCCCTCTGCCCCTTTCCCTTCCACTACTCATGTGTGCCCTCTCAAATAAATAAAATCTTTTTTTAAAAGTTTTTAAGAACACCTGGGTGGCTCAGTGGTTTAGCGCCGCCTTCAGCCCAGGGCATGAATAAGGGTACCACAGGATTGAGACAATCAGGATTGAGTCCCACTTCGGGCTCCCTGCATGGAGCCTGCTTCTCCCTCTGCCTGTGTCTCTGCCTCTCCTTCTCTCTCTTTGTGTGTCTGTCATGAATAAATAAAATCTTTAAAAAATAAAAAGTTTTTAAAAAGAGGCAGGATAGAGGAACGGGAAGACCAGATGGGTGAATCTGACTAAAATGCTAAGAATGGACCACTAAGAGAAAACTAGTGGGTAAATTCCAAATGCATTTTGCAGAGGGCAGAACATGTTGGATGAAATGTTGGGGCTAGATGAAAGACAGGGAGGAATCAAGGGTGGATCCTAGGCTTCTGCGTTGAGCAACGAGATGCATGTTGGTGCCATTTACTAAATGGGCGGCGCAGGGGATTCCTGGGTGGCTCAGCGGTTTAGGGCCTGCCTTCGGCCCACGGCCTGACCCTGGAGACCTGGGATCAAGTCCCGCATCAGGTTCCCAGTATGGAGCCTACTTCTCCCTCTCCCTGTGTCTCTGCCTCTCTCTCTGTGTCTCTCATGAAGAAATAAATAAAATCTTAAAAAAATAAAATGGTCAGTGCAAATTACTGAAATTTATTCTTCATATATTGTGTGTTCATTCCTACTTATGGGGGACCACAGACCTGACAATTGCCAAATCCAACTAATCCTCATCATGTTTAATGTCTTCTGATACTCTTCACCACTCCCTCTTGCTTAAAACTTCATTATCTCTTGGTTTCAAAGACACAGCATTCTTCCAGTTCTTCCTTTACTTATCAGGCCTCCTTCTCAGGTTCCATATACCCCAGGGCTCTGGCCTTGGCCCTCTTATTTCCTTCAATACACTCTCTACAGGTCTCTGTTGGGGACCTCATCCAAGCAATGGTAGCTTTAACTACTATCTACATGATGCCTTCCAAATCTGCAGTTCCAACTAGAACTTTCTCATCTCCAGAACCATCTATCCTACTGTCTTCTGCCCACCTCTGTTAGGATGTCTCAGCAGTATCTGAAACTCAACATACCCAAAAGTAACTTCATCGTCATCATCATCTTCCTCATACACTATTCCCTCAATCCCATGTTCACCTGTGAAAAGCCCCACTTGCCAAAAATAGGCCATTTCCCAAGCCCCAAACATTAGGATCATCTTTCATTCCTCTTTCAAGGCCACAGCAAATCCGTTTCCAAGCCCTATCAAATGTACTTTCTAACTAGCTCACGGCATGTCCTCTCTTCATATCCCACTGCTTTAACTCAGCCCCTCATCCTCCACCTCTGGATTATGACAATAGCCCTCTCCAGTTTCTTCAGTCTCCCACCCCTCCAATCCATTCTTCACATCTCCATAAAGAAATCCTTCACCAGCTTCCCCAAGTCCTCAGGATAAAAAACCAGCCTTACAAGGTCCTTTGTGAGTTAATGCCTTTGGCTGGTTCCCCCACCTCCACTGCCCCCATCTCCCTCCCACCACACACACCTATCTCCCACCACACTGACCTACCGACGTAAGAACAGGTCTATTCAGGACTCTGCTTCTACTGTTTCTTTGCCCAGTGCTTACTCAGCTTAAGCATCCCTTCCTCCAGGCCCTCAACTCCAGTCTGAGATGATGGCCCTTCTTCAAGCTCTCACAGCACACCACCATCAAATGACTTTTTATATGACTTAGTGCAGGGTGCTTCTCCCACTGAACTGTGAGTTACAGGAGGGCAGGGACCATCCTTCCCAGGTATGTTTGGTGCGTAATACTTACAAGGTGCTTAATCAATGTTTGCTGAGTAACTGTATCTGGATCAAATTCAGGAAGGTTTTCTATAAAAGTGAACTGCTAATAGACACTATCCACAACCAGGAAAAGACAGTTTGCCAAGACGGAGCATTTGATAGTTTCCCAAAATTAAGCAGTAGCATTAGTGGCTGATTTTCATCTGTCAACATTCATTTTTCCTTACTGAAGAGCTGGGCCCATCCAAGGTGTTTGTAGTTATTATTCCGACGGTCTTTTCATATTAATATCCATTAATATTCAGTATTTCAGTTCTGCTGCTTCTAGGACCTAGAGTCAGTAGCAATGTCTGAACTTTCCTAATTATTCCGTCTGACACACACAAGATTTCTCATAAACCTTATGTTTAGGCTATTTCCTACTGGTTAACTTAAAACACAAATACTGTCACCATCACCAACAAGAAACTTTTAACTTTTTTTCCCTCAGAACAGACATTTATACAGAATAGACTCTGACTTATGTAAACACCGTATATCTTCATCTGTCAACCTCTAAAAGGTGAGGGCTTTTACCTTTACACCTCACCACCTCTGGAATCACCGGTTAAATAATAGTTTTCCTGGTCCCAAAGACTACACTAAGGACTTTTCTATGAGAGAAATTACTGAGTAAACTTGTATTCAGCCACTGTGATGCAACTGACATTTTGGGAAACAAAAGAAAGGAAAAAGTCTACGTGGTTTCTTAGGAGTTGGCCTTCTTTATAGCCATTACTTAACCGCACTCTGAAACAGCAACAAGTCCTCGGCTTTGAACAGCACAATGTCCTATGGCCAACACCACTTCATGTCCATAAAACAACTCATCCAATGCAATAAATCGAGCCTGAGGTTTACCTTATGTTGACCCATGAAATTTGGCAAGAAAAAAAGGTCAGTTTAAAAAAAAAAAAAAAGGGAAAATGAGCTTTTTAATGTCTGGTGTCTTGTCAAACCGTGGTGACTCCGTCTGGAATCATTAGGGATTTGACCAAATTCTTTTTAAGCCAGGTCATTTCAGTGCTATGCCCAGTGCATCCCAGAAGTAATGCAGATGTACTGTCGGTGTGGGTGCTCGGCGGCTAGAGGCGAGACAGGAGATTGCAGGACTCCTCGATCCCGGAGGCTCACAAAATGCACTGGAGAGCATTCGAAATGGAATTTACAGGCTCAAAGAGAACGTGCGTTTAGAACGGGGACACAAGCCAACAAAGGCCCTGCGAGAGCAAACCCTGCGACCTTCCTCCGCCGCCTCCCTGAGGTGGGAAAGGTCGGGAACCCCGGATTCCCGAACCCGAATCCTGCGGGCCGGGGCACCCCGGGGCACAGGCGGGGAAGGCGGGCGACCCCGCGCCAGCTCCAGGCAGCCACCGGCAGCGCCCCCAGGAGGGAGCAAGGTGGGGAGCTCGCCCCTCCTCCCGCACACGCAGGGACCGGGAAGAAGGAAAACCAGGCGCTCCCCAACCGCGCGCGCGCCCTCCAGGCCCCGGAGCGCGCAGGCCGCGCCCCCTCCCCGCCTCGGCGCCCGGCGCGCTCGGCCCGCGGCCGCCGCGAGGGGGAGGGCGCCGGCCCCGGGAGGCCCCCGCCGCCCCGCCGCCCCGCCGCCCAGCCGCGCCGCCGCATCACTCACACAGCCCGAGCACCGCCGCCAGCACCAGCCACAGCCAGCGCCTGCGGGCTGCGGCTGCAAGCACGGCCGCGGCTCCCGCGAGGGCTGCCATCGTCCTCCCAGCGCCGCCGCCGCCGCCGCCGCCGCCGCCGCGCCTCTGGGCCGCCGGCCCCACTGCACCCCGCTCGGCTTGCAGGAGGAACCTCGACCTCGCTGCCGCCGCCGCCGCCCGCGCCCGCGCCCGCTGGCACCTCCACGCCGCGCTCCCCGCCGCTGGCCCCCGCGGCAGGCCCCGCCCCGCGCCCGCCCCCGCGGCCCGCTCATTGGCCCTCCCCGCGGCCTCCGGAGAACGCCATTGGAGGACGCCGCCTGTCCATCACCGCCCTCGTCCGGAGGGCCCGGCCCCCGGTCCCACCCAGGCTCCTTCTCCCGGCGCTGAGGCCGGGGTCTCCCGAGGGCTGGGCTCCTGCCGCGGGGCGCTCCGCCCGCCTGGGTGTCCGCCTGTCCCGCCGACCGGCCGCCGTGTCCGCTGCCTCGGAGGTCCAGTCCCGCAGACCTCTCCATAGTCCCTCCTCTTTGCCGGCTCGGTTCTCGCCTCGGTGTCAGCCCTTCTAGGTTTCTCGGAGCCTCACCTAAAGAAAAAGCAGCGCTCCCTTTACAAAGGGGGAAAAAAAAATGAGAATGACGATGGGATGATTCAGTCGTCCACATGGAACACATCTCCCGCCTTGCCGTTTGCAAGGCTTGTCCTTGGCCTGGACTAGGTAATTTGTGTGTTGCAATTTGAGAAATCAGCCGGCTTGGAACGAAGTCTCCATCTTGCCCCCATCGCCTTTTAGGAGCGAGTCCTTTTTTCGGCTTAAGAAAGGCTGGACTGGGGCCTCTTACCTACTACCTGGAACACAGATGAATGTGCTTTTTGGTTTGTTTTGCTTTTGAGGACAAAATGTCCCTTGGTGTGTCGATTAAAATTGGAATGGGAAATTCCTGGTCCTGAAGTGCCTTGGCGGACTCTGCTCAGCTTGGTTACCTGGGCCCAGAGTGTGTCTGCTGCTCACTGTTGCCCGGTGAATGCTGAAAAGGGTTTGGAAGTGTCCTTATGAGAACACCGTGCAAAAGGCACACCAGAGGGAGGGACAGGATGAGAGCCAGCCAAGAAAAGGAAAAATCCAGGTGGGAGGCCGGTAGAGTCAAGGAAGGAACAAAGTGTAGACCATTTGGACAAGAGTAGGGGAAGAGCCTGGAGAACACCCAAATGCAACCCTCTCATTTCAGGGTTCTGTCTGAAGTCAATTTTAGACAAATTGATATTTTTGCTGTTTTAGCCTACTAGCCTCGTAAGCAAACTCTTAATGATTAGGAGTAGGGAGAGAAAACTAAAAAAGCATGACAACCATTGTGGCCTATTTTTCTCAGCAAGATCCTTAAGAAATGTGCCTGGAATGTATCATAGGTTGGATAGAATACAAAGTGTTAAGTGACTACTATGTGTTATACATGTAGAACACCTAGACTTTAAAGAAGCACATAATCTACCGGTGTAGACAAACAGGTGCTAAATTTTTAAAAATCCTTGAAGAGAAGGGCAAATAAAGGTAAAACCCAAGACCAACAGGGACATTAGCTCTCAAAGTCCCGTGTAATGCTACAAGCTTCTCTGACTGATATACCTCCAACACACATACCTTCCTCTTCTGAGACCCCCTGGCCCAATTGGTGTGTGGGAAAGATGCACAAAGGATGTAGAATTTGAGGTGGTCTTTCTTTTTTAAAAAAAGATTTCTAAAAAATTTCAGTAAGAGAGCGACAGGACTGAGTATCAATTGGGTGGGAAGTCTGATCAAGAGAAAAGAATTCAGAAAGACAGATGTGACCTCCAATTCTAGCCTGAGTGGAAAATGATGCTACCAGACAACCAGAACTAAAAGCCAAGGAAGAGAAGCTGGTCTGCAAGGACAGCTGACAAGCTGGACCATGAACAGAGCTTAAAATGCTGACAGCACCCCACGGGCAACCAGAAGGCAGCTAGCTGCCGGGGTCTGCAGCCCCAGGAAACCTCAGAAGGACTACCTGGAACCTGCAAGGTGTTCCACCAGAAACAGTGGACCATCAGTCTCATGTCAGTAGAATGTCCTTCCCTTCAAGTATTTGATGTAAAGGAAACATCATTTTCTTGGAAGAGTCAGAGGGCTTGGTCGGTCTGGCATTGGGGCCTCCCTAGGGACTCCTGGATGACACCCAGATATGGCTACTCCCAGACTGAGCACTTCCCTAGCTTCAGGCCCCAGCCAGCTTCTCCCATTGCATCTCCCTGGGGATCTTCGGATCTTCTCCAGTCCCCCATACCTGCATGGACCCCCTGCAGGTAGGAAAACCAGTCCAGAGAAAACAAGCAAGAATACCTGGAGTGTGAGGTATTTTGCAAGGGGCTGGACTTTCCATGTCCCCTGTAACAGCTGAGATATTTTCACAACTTCCACAACTGCCAGAATATGGACAGAATGAATTTCCCATCTACTCCCTATTGGGAGCTTTTCATTGGGTCCTCATTGCCCTTACCATGAAGTTGGAGCAGCTTGAGTGGGACACATATCCCTGCAAGCTGCTTCTGTGAGCCCCTGCCTTATGCCCTTCACCCCACACTCCAGCCGCACAACCAAACCTGCCTTCAGTTTTAAGATTCTAATGCTGGGGCCCCTTGCGCCTACAGGGCTCTTTTCCCACTGCTTTCCCACGCTTTAGGCCTCCCTCTGCCCCTTGAAGGTCAACATTTATCTTCTCATCTTTCAGAATGTAACTGGAGGGTTGAATTCCCCTAGAAAGTTCCCCCATAGTCTCTAATATCTCCTCACACTGCCCCATGTAGGCTTGACCACTGTCACCTGGTACACCTCTGTACTCATTTAGATTCCTAACAAATCATCTTTAGGCTTTAAATTGGGATTCATCTCTCAAGGTCTTTGCAACACAGTTGAGAATAATGTATGAGGTGATAAGTTCTTGATAAATGTTACTATTATCATATCAGCATTTGGTTGCTATTATCCATTCACTTGTCTGTCTCCCATGTAAAATGGTCCCTCCTGAGGGACTCGAGAGGGACTTGCCATAGAGTTTTCTGTTTTCTTCCCAAGGCCTAAGATCGAGCCCGGCACTTAGGAATGCTCATCTGTTATTGCCCTCTCCTCTCAGATACACTGTCCTTATCACTGTCTCTGGAATGTTTCAGGTACACACATGTCCCTGGGGGTTTGCGCTGGCTCTCCCCTCTACCCATTTGGTTCTTCCAGATATGGCTTCTACATGATTCACACCTTCCTCCCCTTGCAGCTCTTGCTCCTGTGTTATCTTCGTGAAGAGGCCTATCCTCCCCACCCTGTTCAAATTGCAAACCCTCCCTATACAAATCACTTCATTATTTGTCTGTCTCCTCTCACTAAAATGTATGCTCCACCAGGGCAGGGGCTGTTTCTGTTTTGTTCGCAAGTATATTCAGCATGCACAAAGCAGATGCTCAATACATTTTTATTTTGGATGAAAAGATGAATTCATATTTATTAAATTAATCTATAGAAGTTGCAAATTTAAAAACATCATGCAAGTTTGTAGTTCCTGATCCTGCTGCAGAGAGTAAATGGGAAAACAAGCAAAAAACAAAAAACAAAAAAAACAAAAAAAAACAAATCCTTTGGATTCCAATCATTATTATTAGCCCGAGATCCTCACTCAGCAAAACTCCCTCTTCACAAACCTTTTCTTCCTCCTGGAAACTCCCCTTTTCCGGCTCATGCTGTCCAGATAATACAATCGGAATCAACTGGAGACTTCCAATGAGGTCAGAAGGGTCCTTTTAATGGACAGCTGCCTCTGAAAAGCAGCGGTTTCCCAGAGAGAATTTTCCTCACAGCATCAATAATAAGAAAAAATCATGTGTCAGGGCCTCCTGATAGTAATTGTCATCAACACAGGCCCATTGCCTCACAGACTTCCTTTCTCATGCAGTGCACAATAAATGCAGTAGCAAGGAGGGGTTTGCCTTGGGAACATCTCAAGGCTTAATGTCTTCTCTTAATAGAGATGAAGGGCACTTCTCTTAATAGAGAGCATAAGTGCTGGCAAATATATAAGGGCAGAATTTTCTAGAGCTGGAATTAATGGACAAAGTAGAAAGAGGGTGACAGGCACCAAAATTTCAAACAGATCTTTGTGATTGTGGCACAATTCTCTCCCCTACCCGCCTGTATTCTCACTGGCATTCCTTTCCTCCTTGTCTTCTAAGATCTGTGGCCGCAGGAATTGGAACGCTGTGATCTGTGGGTAGCAATTGCAAGAAGTTCCTGGAACACTGAGAATTTGACTATTAATGAATAAATATTAGACAGAGTCGAAGATGAATTCCAGGCCACCATGAAAAAGTTTTCCTGAAGTTAAATCAATTTCAGTAACATTCTTTAAAAAAAAAATTTTTTTTTTTTAATTTACTTATTGAGAGAGAAGACAAGTGAGAGAGCACAAGGTGGGGAGAGGCAGAGGGAGAGGGAGAAACAAACCCCCCACTGAGGAGGGAGCCCTGTTTGGGGCTAGATCCCAGGATGCTGGGACCGTGACCCTAGCATAAGGCAGATCGCTGAACTGACTGAGCCACCCAGGAACCCCAATTTCATTAACATTTCTATTGACAGAATGGCTGAAATCAGGAGAAAGGTTGCATTTTTGCCAGAAAATACTGAAAATTTGAAAATTAGAATTCTAGTGTTTCTGCTGTTTCCGGGCACCAAGTTGTGGGAACACGAATAATGGGGTCAGTAAAAGTAGATGTCACCAGTCTTCTTCATTCACTGTGAATGGGATAAAATGTTCTTTGAGTTCCTCTGTCTCCTTACATGCTGCAACTATCTGCGTACCACAGGAAGGATTTGCCCTGGAGAGGGTCACAGGCATTCCTTTACTGGCAGAGAGATGTTTCTCACCATGAGTTAGGCAATTGATATCCGGAGTTTTGTGAGAGGCAAATGAGATACTCTAATGGAGCCTGAAGAGTAATAGACAAACTATTTTTCAATCACTAGAGAGCAGTAGGAGAAAAAAAAAAAGCCCTAAAAATGATAATAACTATAGTAAAGTCAAGAGGGAAAGGAGAGCATAGAGACCTCTTAGTAACTGTAGAAGGTAAGGTTTTCAGAAATACGAAGTGGTTACAATTATTTTAACTTACAAGTTATATTTCTTAGTTTCCTCATTCTCCTGAGAAATATAAACTTCTTGTGTCCAGGGCACATTTTTTCCAGTTCAGTTTTGATGAATAAAGTGAGCTGGCATCTAGAACTAATTAACATTTTAAAGGGTATTCTTTTCTCCTTGCCTTGAGCCCTAAGAAGAACTCAACACTCAAGTCAGGACGGTTTCAAATAAAACAGAAGGGTGGAGAATGTGAGAGCTCCAAAACTATAATTTGCTAGTGTCAAACCATAGGAGGGAAGTTGACAATTCAGTGACCGGTACATAGTGCTTCTGAAGTTTGTTTAATGAATGAGCAATCAGATGAATTAATAAACTGATATGAAGCAAAATAAGTAAGTAAGTCTATTTAGGAT
This sequence comes from Vulpes vulpes, assembly GCF_048418805.1. Classification (NCBI taxonomy): domain Eukaryota; kingdom Metazoa; phylum Chordata; class Mammalia; order Carnivora; family Canidae; genus Vulpes; species Vulpes vulpes. Next base: position 129,683,431 of record NC_132792.1, on the reverse strand, counting down.
TAGCCACCCCTCTATTTGTTGATGCTGATCTGGTTAGTTGTTTGTGAGAGTTCACACTTAACTAACTGTCCAAGTACCAAAATTTGTATTGTTAAGGAACTCGAAATTAATTGCAGTCATTTACTGAGGGCCAGCTTTATTAGCATAAACTTAAATACCAAGTATTTAAGAACGTAAAATATAGTAAACAAGCTGTGCAGTAAAGATATTGGGACAATTGGACACCAATCATAATGAATTATACGTTTAGTTGCCAATTATACAGATTGGCAGGGTTCATGTTGGTGTCTTGTCCTCCAATAAATTATGATTAGAGGAAATAAGACCGCACACCAATTATATATCACAAAAAAAATTTAATATGTTAAAGGATCTTTCTCTGGGAAGGTTAGAATTTGGGATTCATCCCAGAGGAAAAGAGATTTTCCAGCTGAAGAGTTTGAGTAAAAACACAAAGATGGGAATTCACAGGCTGGAAAAGTGGGGCCTTGAGCACTAAGATAAAAAGTATAGACAAGAAACAAAAAATTTTACTCTTTTTGGGAAATGCAACGTCCAGAACTCAATAAGGGAGAGAGTCTGGAATTTACCTGCCACAGGGACATTAGCACAGACATCCTGCAATTTATTAGCCATGAATGTAAACTGAATTAGGGCTTTTGAAATAAAGGGTAAATATATTACACTGGTAATGAGATAGTTATTTTTTTCTGTATCAGATTCGTAAAGGTAAAATGTAAAAAAGAGAAAGGAAACAGAAAGCCAATATAGAAGACAAAAATAAGTGGACATAAACACAGTATATGAATAGCCACTTGGGGGCGCCAGACTAAGTTGATCACCTTCCTTTAGCATGGCAGGGAGAACTGAATCACGCCGGCTCGTTGGTCTAGGGGTATGATTCTCGCTTAGGGTGCGAGAGGTCCCGGGTTCAAATCCCGGACGAGCCCTCTTTTTCCCCTTGACGAATTAAAGACTTCTGAAAGAATTAAATTTTGAATACGTACTAAATATGTGTCCATGCAAAACACAAAGTCGAACTTTTGAGCACTGTACGCCCAAATGCCATTAGAAGACAACGTGAAAGCGTAGAAAGTTTGTGATACTCTGGCAATGCGGTCCCCACCACTGCTAGTTCCGGAGTCGCGCGCGTGTGCAAGGGACGCAGCGTTCCGTTCTCGGTCGCCCGCAGGTGTGGTTTACCTCCCCCCGCTTTCCGCGCACGTCCCGCCGCAGGCCGGGGCTGGGCGTCGGCAGGGGCCCGCGCGCCCCCGGGCCCCGACTCTGGGCGCCGGCACCCTGCCCACCTGCGGGGTGCGACGGGGCAGGACTCCGCACGAGGCTCCTCTCGGTCCCCAGCGCCTGTGCTTTAAGCGTGCAGCGGTTCTCCGGCCCTGCTCTCTGGCGCACAGAGGCCGAACGGTCCGAAATGGTCCCATTTGGATTGCTCGCTCTAAAATTAGGGGAATCAACATTCAAGCTCAAGGCACCAGAGTGGTTAGTGTCATAGAAACCCTAAATGGGCTGTGTGGGGGCGAAAAAATAAATTTAAGGTGTGGAGAGAAAGAAAAGCCTGGGCTCGTCCGGGATTTGAACCCGGGACCTCTCGCACCCGAAGCGAGAATCATACCCCTAGACCAACGAGCCACTCTCGGCAGAGCGGCTCCCGGCGCCTCCCTTCAGCCTCGCCCCGCCTCACGCCGCGCTCCTCGCCCGACCCGACCGGGGACCCTTCTCCCGCCGCCTGGACCGCGCACACAACCAGGCGTGGGCCCCGGAGCCCTCTCGCCGCGCATCCCGGGGGACGGGGCCGGTCGGAGTCGGACCAGCCCGCGCCGCGCCCGGGGCTCGCTGGGAGCGAGGGGCCCCGTCCGGCTGCGCTCAGCCCCGGTGCGCGCCCTCGGCCGGGAGCCGCGGCTGACGGCGGGTGGGGCGGGCGGAAGCACCCCCAGACGCGGGGTAAGAGCGACCTTTCCCAACATTCGTTATGGGATCGTCCGCCCGGGTACGGAGCTCATTGGATATTCCTGACGTCGCACCCTAGGAGCTACCGGCCTCCCTTCGCGGAGGGAGCGCAGGTCCCACACGTCAGGTAGCTCGCTTGGGGGCACGCGCGAGGAAGACTTCGGAAGGGGCGGCGAGTGGGGCGGGGCGGGGGCGACCGGGGGCCCCGCGGCTGCCGGAGCAGGGAGGGTCCCGGTGCGTGTGCCCCGCGCAGCGGCTGCAGGGGCCTCCCTCTGCGCCTCCGCCTCGCCCCGCCCCTCGGCTTAGCCCCGCCCCCTGCTTAGCCCCGCCCCCTCTGCTTCGCCCCGCCCCGCCCCGCCTCCTCCAGGGCTCCAGGGCCTGGTGTCCGCAGCCCGACCCCGAGCTTCTTTTCAGTCGGGGTGGGTAGAAGCTCTAGCCCGGTCGCTGTCAGCCCTCCCAGCGTCCAGGGGTCCCTGTTCTTGCCCCCTCAGCTCTTGGGAGCCCCCCGCTTGCACTAGCTTTGTGCTCTGCCCCGCCCCCTTCCTCCTGAAGCTCGCAGGCTCCTGGGGTCTCTCGCAGTGACGGAAGGGCAAGGTCGGGACCGAGCTCACGCCCTGGGCGGGAGGGGCGGAGGGCATACAAGTGAAAACGCCTCAGATCAAAGAACAAAGCCTGAAAAACGAAATCCAGACTCGTAGAGATCCCGGAGCCCTGCTGCTCCCTGGAGTGGGTTAATCCCTCTATTTGCTTTGGTTGCACGTCAGACTTTTAGAGACACCTTCTCCTTGCCTGAGACCACTTTTCTTCCTTCTACTGGACCAAAGTTTCTGAGCTAAATATTGCTTTGAACTCACCCTTTTGTAGTTTGAGAGACTAGGTTGGGGATGCAGTGGGTTCCGGGGTGGGCGTGGGGGCGGGAGGAGCTCTCAGCACAGTCCTGAGCAACGGGCTTTGCCCTCTGCTTGAGACCACAGGCTCACCGGTGCCCACCCCCTCACTCGCCCTGATGCCCCCAGAGATGACAAGGCTGGAGGCTTCTCACCCCTGCGGGTGACACTCGCAGGGATGTTATTAAATTTCCCATGCCTGCTTTCTCCTCAAGTTGTTTGTGAGGACCATCCTGTTCCACCAAGACAGTACAACAGCACAGTATTCTTATTTTCCTGTAAGCTACATAAGTGCTGTCCAACATTTCAATCCATGCCTTAATATTTTAATTTTATTAAATGGATCTGGTGGCATCAATGCTTTGGAGAATGGTGGTAATGTTAAAAGTATGACGGAAGATAATTTTGACTTGGGTCAGATGTATGAGAGGAGGATGACGAAATTAGAGTAGGTGCATTAGGAGATGATTAGAATCACTCTGGGATGATGCCAGGGTTGATGCCTTGAAACTGTAAATGGCTTTAACAATCACTCTAGTTCCTATTTTATACTGATGTTTGCATGCTACTGCATTCAGACTCAACCTAGACCTAAGTGGTGCAGACTTTGTTCTGACATGATACGGTTATTGGTCTTTTGGAAGTGAGAATACAATTTAATCGCATGGGTCACCATTCAGAGAACCCTTCCTGCTGACTTGGCACACAAGACTAGACTCAGGGCTGTGTGTCGGGCCTCATTTGCTGCTCATGAAGTTAGGCGCTAACTGACTTTCAGGCCACCCCAGTTGTCAGAACTGGCAGATTTGCTTCACCACCGCAAGCCATGTCCTGATCCAAACAGAAACTTGAATCTGATTGAAAATTTGTGTCTTTTTCCAGACTCCAGTTGATGAATGTCCTGTAATAGCTTCAGCTACTTTTTACTAAAAACATTTCTACGTGGTTTCCCTCAATGATTTCTTTTTCTGAGGTCTGTCTCATGCCTTCCTCTGAATTTTGCAGCCCCTGAATCATCAGAAATGAATCTTTGCAGCAGCATCAGCCCTTTCTTTTTTGATTCAAAAGTTTTCTCTTGATTTAAGTTTTGAGAGTGCCTGAAGTCCTAAGGTGATAGAAGTCCAAGGCCGAGATTGTGAAAAGAACCACTTCCTTTTTTTTTTTTTTTTTTTTTTAGATTTTATTTATTTATTCATGAGAGACAGAGAGAGAGGCAGAGACACAGGCAGAGGGAGAAGCAGGCTCCAAGCAGGGAGCCTGATGCTGAACTAGATCCCAGGACCCAGAGATCACGCCCTGAGCTGAAGGCAGATGCTCAACCACTGAACCACCCAGGCATCCCAAGAACTACTTTCTGCTAGAACACCATTTCCACCAGGGGATCTTATTGTCCTTCTGTTTTATCCAGACTTGGTCTTGTTCTGGCTGTTATTGGCTACATAGGACAAACGTGTGTAGTTTTCATGATCAGAAGCGTGATTATTTATGAAGACAGGCTCATGGTAGTTTGTTACAAAAAAGAAAGATGCACAAGTACATGCAGTGAGAGTATAATTTTGTAACAAGCAAGAATTAAAACAAAAATATATATACAGATTAAAAAACTAAAAAAAAAACAACCTAGAAAAAAAATCCACAAAATTTTAATACCAGCTATTTCTAGGTAGTGGAATTATAAATATTTTTGTACTTGATTTTCTTTTCCTCCACAAATTTTGTAAAATACAGATGTATTGCTTTTATAAGAAGAAAATCTAGGGATGCCTGGGTGGCTCAGTGGTTGGGTGTCTGCCTTTGGCTCAAGGCGTGAATCTGAGTCTGGGGATTGAGTCCCACATCGGGCTCCCTGTGAGGAGCCTGCTTCTCCCTGTGCCTATATCTCTGCCTCTCTCTGTGTCTCTCCTGAATAAATAAATAAAATCTTAAAAAAAAAGGAGAAGAAAAAATAAAGATAATTAACATCTTTAAATCACACTTTAAGAATCCTGTGTTTCTTTGTGCTTGGTAGAAGAAAAGAGACACAGAATCAGAGGCAATACAAAGCAGGCCCTTTTGCCTTTTCAGCCCAGCTGCTTCCAGAGGCCATCAGTAAAGCTGTTATGGTCACTCTTGAGGGGACAAGTACAGCCATGATGGGGAAGTGCCTGCAGCATCCTGCACCTGTGGGTTCCTTCGACAGCCCAACTGTAGTGACTGGTATTGAAGTTCTTACCTTTTTTTTTTTTTTTTTTTTTTGAGTACCAACCATATATAATCATTCTAGAGTCTTGTTTTTGAATGCTGACTAAAGTGCAATCCAGTGCACTCATTCTCTTAAAAGGAAGCAGTTGAGAAGTGTAATAACTGACATTACAGGTTTGCCTAAATTCAAATAATTTTCTCAAATTTTTATGTAAAACTACACCCCGAGGGGCCAGCGTCATTACTCACAGAAATGTGCCAACGGGCACTCTTGCTTATTTCGACCCCTTCCTTCTGCATCCTGTTTCCCTATTAGCACCTCCCTGGCAGTGCCAGGACCAGCGTGTTGTGGCTCCCATGGAGAAGCCCACAACTTTCCAGGATTAGGAGGAGTAAGAAGTCTTTATGCTCTAGTTTTTTAGGGAGATAGTTTTACCCTCATGGCTCCCTTTTCACTGAGAAGCATAAATCATACACATTGTCTCTTCCCCCTCCATGGAGTCTCAAAGAACCACAGTTTCCTGCCCCATTTGACCACAGTGGAGCCTCTCCGGAATTCTCACAGCTCTCCTGGGATTTGAGGGCAGAGCTGGAATAAAACTCTTCTCAGCAACCATCCCCACTCTGGTCAGGACATCACTGGGCTGAGTGGGAGTCTAGTTACCCCCAAGCAAGGCTGGGAAATCAGAAAATGGTGTCTCCTGCCCTTTAGACTTGTATACTTTGCTCTTCTTTTTTCAATGCCTCTGGGAAGTATTTCAAGAATCAACTCAACCCAAGATGTGATGATCAAGGAAACTTAAAATATTGCTTCTCTCAGGACATGCATTTTGATTGGGAAAGAAGACCGAAGCCAGTGGAAATAGTTGCTAATTATGACTTTTCAGGCATTTGGTATCAGATGAGGGAGGTGTTAGGCAGTGATCAATATTGAAAATAATCTATTCCACCTCTGAAATCAATTTAATCATTCATTACTTAACAAATATTTATGGAGCACCTATAATGCATGGGGCACTGTGCATAATGAAGAACGGTACAGACAATGAAAACATCAACTATACCCTCGTGGAGCTCCAGGTTAGCTCTGGACAAGCCCTGTATACATGAAATCATGAGACTGATATTCATGGGTGGCTTATGAAAACAAATTCTACTTTATTTGAGTAGCGCTTGCATTGTCTCTGTGCTCTTGGTATCTTCAGAAATCACCTGATCATATATCAAATAGAAGCATTCTGTTCATACTATTTTTACCTGGTCCATAGAGCACAAGTTGATTAGAGGGGTTCAAACAAAATGTAATGTTTTAGTAAGCAATGGAATAGTAGTTTGGTGTGTCTGGGCTTACCCTGTCGGACACATCTGTTAACAGTGTTTTGTTTTTTGCCTACCCAGCATAGTTTCATTTGGTAACAGTACCCTATTTGACACCCATTGTTCCCATTCAGTCCTTGCAGATTGTACAGGATTGGCTTACCCGGAGAGCCCTGCTCTGGAGGTCACATGACCCAGGACTGGCCAATCTGATCCCCGCAACTCCTTGGTCATAAGCACTGGTTCAGGTATGAACAGGTGATCCACACAGGGTCTACAGAAAGCCTTTGCAGGACTTTTTCCCAGTGGTTGGAAAAGAATAAGCTCTTTCCATTGGGTTTGCAGGCTGTGAAGAGTTTGCTTGGGAATATGGCCAACACAGAGGAAAGCAGAGACTAAAGAGCAAGGAGAGGTTTTTCGCATTGCTTGAGTGTTATATTTAGGTCTATTCATGGATTTTTAATTTATATTATTTAGTTTATAGGGAGAAAGAGAAAGATACTCATAGATAGATAGTTTTCTGTTTTTCATCAGCCAGGTGGAGTTGGGTTTCTTTCATCAGCAACTAAAAATCCTCATTCACTGTGTTAAACTGTTACACTCCCAAGAGTATCTGATCAAGAGAAGATGATGAACTGGTTGCTGTCCACTATTTATCCCTTTATTGGACATATATTTATTGTGTGTCAGTTGACCGGTCACAGGCCCAAACAGGTATGGCAAACTGAGCTTTGTTCTGGGTGAGCTCAGTGTTCTGGTGAGGAGAGTGGATTCTGAAGCCCCTGGGCTTCCTGTGATCATCAGGCTACCTGGCTCTAAAGGCAGCTGAAGCAGTATAATAGGCACCTACTAAATACTGGCTTTTCCCTTCAAAGTACCCAGGTTTTTGTTTTTTGTTTTTTGTTTTTCCTAGCTCCCTTTCTGGAGAAAGGAAAGATACAGTTTGAAATTCAAGCCGGATGACATAGATAAAGGAGGAATGACTTTGACTCTTCTCTTTAGCCTTGTAGCTATGAAGGATCTGTGCTTTCTTTCAAGCCTATTAGGGAGGCCTGAATGAAAGGTCTTCTTGGCATGGTGATGACTTCGTGCTGCCTAAGACACAAATGGATTTCTTTGATCCCCAATCTTGAAATCCCAGATTTGCAAATGCAATGCATAATCACGGTTGCTTCAGGAAAGGAGAGTGATAAACTGGACTGTAGCAGGAGCCAGAACAGTCCTGGCTCTTCATGAATTCCCTGCCAGGAGCCCCCATCACTCACAGCAACCCCTGAGAACAGGACCTCTGTTGTTTTTTTTTTTTTTTTTCACAAAATAGACCCAATAGTGTGACTACTAGGGTATTGGGCAGATGAGAAACTATTTTGACCCATTACACCTGCTCCATTAGCATCACATTTTTGGCATTTTCTATTGCTCTTTACCAATCTGCTACTGTAAGGTGTCACGCCTCCAGACGAAAAGTAATTTTATTGGGGCACCTGGGTGGCTCAGTGGTTGAACATCTGCCTTTGGCTCGGGTGTGATCCTGGGATCAAGTCCTGCGTTGGGCTCCTCGCAGGGAGCCTGCTTCTCCCTCTGCCTGTGTCTCTGCCTCTCTCTGTGTGTCTCTCATGAATAAATAAATAAAAGCTTTAAAAAAGTGATTTTATCTTCACATCTACATCCCATGCTTTCTGTTCCATTCCTTTTCAAGTAAAGTGGCAGATGTCCCCTATCTGTCACATATGCTCACAATCATGCACACATTCACTAAACTATGGCCTGAATAAGTGTGTGTGTGTGTGTGTGTGTGTTTATAAACAACCCAAAGACAGATGTAAATAAAATCATGTATTGTTTAAGGGGGTACACATCTCCGTCGATAGATACCGTTGATAGACAGATAGATGAAGGATAGATGTAGATGGATGGGTGGATGGATAGATAGATATGCATTATATAGACTTCAAAATAACTGAAACACACATATCTCCCAAATTCGGCTGAAACATAAAACTTAATAATACTGGGCTTGACTAAGTTACAGGTTTTAGAAGATGCGTGTATTTAAAAAGTTCTGAAGACAAAAATATATCCCAAGTATTAACACCATCCCGGACTTAGGAAAACCATAATGGGATGAGAACATGGAGGTACCAGCAGTGACATAAGGCCTTTTTGTCTGGGAGACTATTTTCTGAAGTCACGGTAGGAAGTGGTCTAACAGACCTCCAGAAAAACAACCGCTCCATCTGCCGCATCAGCACAATGAGACACTGCAATATTCAGATCTGGATAAGAACCAACCCTAAAGATTCAACATTCATTGGGATTAACATCATTGCATCAAGAGGGAAGAGGAAATGAGTCAAGGAATAGGTAGTCAGGCCCTGGTTCCTTGCAAAGCCCCTGGCACTTCCCACACAGAACTTTAAAGCGGGAGGAGGGGAATGAGAATGGAGAGTGGGGGTTCTGGAGTGAGAAAACAGACTGAAGACCCAACCCCCTCCTCAGAGTTGAAAGGGAGCCTGGAAAAAAAAAAAAAAAGAAAAAAAAGAAAAAGAAAGGGAGCCTGGGCTTTGATTCAAGAGCAGCTTCCCAGGGAACCTAGGAAGGATGTTTTTTTTGTTATGTACCTTTTAAAACACAAGGCTCTCAAGCACCTCCCAAGAAACCTCTTACTCTCTGCTCAAGGAATTCCTTCTGGAAGTGCAAATTTCACCCTCCCAGGATAAGTCAGAGAGCAGGCATTATTTAGGTATCCTTGCTCTGCTTTCAGGATGAGGACATGCAGCATGCAGAGCCATGACACCTTGACATCTGCTTCTGTGGGAGACTCACTCCCTGCCTCCACCTCCTCCCTGGGAAGAGGGTGTGGGCTGAGCCTGTCACCTCCCGGTGTACCATGGACTACAAAACTCCTGAACAGGGAAAGCTCCTATTGCTGGAACAGATACATATTTGTTAATGTTGCAATAAGTATCTTTTCCAGTCCAATGTTTTAAAAATCGGCTGCACAGTTCAAATTTGGACAAAGCTGAGAGGTTGTCTCAGGGTCTTGATACAATTTAAGGCCTTCTGTAACTTACGGGATTTATATTTTCAGCAACACTATTTTCTTTTGTTTCTAGCCCCCTGAAATTAGTTTTTACTTACATCTGAGAATCATAAAAACTTCAGAACATTAAAGAGGCTCTTGCTTTACACAAACAAAATTTGAGAAGCAAAATCAGAATCCAGTTCCGAGTTCAGCCGCAGGGACAGGTGGTTGTGGGTAGGATCCAGGTTGACCAGTATTCCTGGGAGCTGTCACCACAGCAAACTGTTTTAAATAAGTTTTTTTTTTTTTTAAACCAAGTCCATCAAGTGACACAAACTCAAGCTGATTAAAGGCTGCTGTTCTCTGACTGATCCTTGTTAGCAAGGGAATATTCTGTGTGGAGACCAGGAAACAACACAGTGGGTGTCTTCAGGCTGCCTCCATACCCTCCACGAATTCTGCTTTGGCGATGGCTTTGTTTGCTGCTACTCTTGTTGCTGCGCCTTCTAAAGTGATATCTCCAGCAGCCTTGTCACTAGGCACAACAAGTTCTTCACATTTTAGTGTCCTGGACAGGGGTCCTATGAACACAGAAGGAAAAGAATGAGTTTGCAAGAGGGTGATGGAATCCTGACACTCGGCAGATCTCCTTGGGGATGCCAGATCCAGCCAGGACTGTAACACTAGTAGAGGTGATGGTAATAATAATGATGTAGCTTTTCACATGCATCAACTCATTTATTCCTCACAAAAGCAAGATGAGTTAGGTACTTCTATTAGTTCTGTTCTGCAAGTGGGGCAATTAAAGCACAGAAAGGTCAAGTGACTTCCCCAATCTAGGTAGTAAGGGAGTTGGGATTTAAAACCAGGGACCAGAGATTGAGCTTGAGCCAATCAACTGGTAGATGGCATTGCCCATTCCTTGATGCCTGGCTTCCAAGGTCCTCCGTGCCCTAGCTTCTTACCTACTGATTCATTCCCACTCAATTTCATCTTCCTGTTCTGCTGCTCGAGAATCTTTAGTAGCATGAAAGTGGAAAAAGAACACAAATAATCAAAAAAAGAAGATGGGTACTTTAGTAAAAGGACAGAAAAAGAGCTACTTATTCAACATTCATCCCTTGAATGGCGTTTAGCCCTTCTGGGCTGGGGCTGCACTAGGCCCATGAGTTCCCTGGTTGGGAAACAGGGACCTTTAGCAATGTACCCACAGCATCAGGTGGCATGTACTGTGGGCCACCCAAACGCACTATACTGAAGGTGAGGAGGTGCATGAGCCACTGTGGGTGTTTCTCATTGGGGCAGTTGGGGAAGGCCTATGGAGGACAGAGATGGGGTGAGACCATTTCCAGGCAGCAGTGAGTGTGATCCTGCTTGGGGGTGCAGGCATTTCTGGTGGAGGGGATAGTGGGAAGGTGGGAAGATGTGCTGCCTCTTGTGAAACAATGAGTGTTGGCTGGAGTCTTGAGCCCCAAGATGGGGGAGAAGGAGAGGGTGGGGGAAGTTCTGCATGGGGAGGAGGGTGAACTCGATTTTCCACTTGATATTTTTTTTTCGACTTGATCTTAACAAAAAGGCCAAGAAGCCATGAACTCGATTTTCCAAGGAGTAGTGTCAAAGGGGTAGGAAAGCACACACTGAGATGTCATTTTCTGGAAGATGAATTTGGTGTTATGTATAGGGTGGGTCTGGAGACCAGGAATTCCATTAGGAGTGAGTCATGATTATAGAGATACCATGGGAGGGGGTCACAGCAGGGGAGACAGAACAGGAGGGAGAGTGAAAGGCTCTACCTGGGAACAGCACTGAGACCTGGGGGCTGAGGAGGCAGGGAAGTAGAAGAAATAGGAGCATCTCATTAGCAGAGATGGGTAAGGATAACAAAGGAATGTGGGGTTTCAGATGAATACAAGTAAAGAAACAGAGCAAGTGGGACGAGTTTGATTTTGAATTTGTGGGACTGGCAGGCATCCAAGTGCAGAGGGCCATTGGTGTGTGGCCAGGACTAGAGCCAGGCAGGTGCTAAGCAGTCAGGAGTGATCCAGTGGATGGTGAGGTGCAACTTTAGGAATCATTTACAAAACCTGATGGCTGGAGCGTGGCAGTGGGGGCCAGGCGAGACTGCCAAGGTCAGAGTGTGGCAGCAATTCTCTAGGGGGCAGGGAGGGAGGGAAGTTGCCTGGACAGCCGCGAGATGGAAACTACGGGTGGCAGGTAGCTTCAGGGGTGGGATGCCAATGTCAGCCCCTCACAAAGGCGAGGATGCTCAGTCTTTGGTAGCAGGGAGGCACTTGTGAGCCTCAAAGCATAGTGAAGAGCATCGCAAGGAGAAACAAAGGGAGACAGTGATGGGTGTGGGGGGGAGGGGCAGACTTGGGGGTTTTCCATCCCACCTGGAGAGGACTGAGCAAGGTCTGTAGGCAGAATGGTGTGAGCCAGTGAGGAGCTAGAACATGGAAGAGTGCATGTTGGATGGGAAATCCTTAGTGTAATCTCTCACTTAAAATGCACAGACAACTTCCATAAATGTTCTGTAAAAATGTCCAGAAAATGGTAGTTGGGGGAAGCCAGATCACAGTAGATGGGGGTTTGTCCTGTCAAGAAGGGACCTGTCCTCGGGTTCATACTTTGAGAGGATGAGGCTGGTGGCACCCTGGCTGCTCTTCCTTTCAGTCACATAGGAGATGAAGTCATTTGCAGAGCAGGAGGGGATGAAGGAGGAGGAACTGAGGGACGTGGGTGAAAACAGGTGATAGATGTGCAGGGAAAGGGTGCCCAGGCAGCAGGGAAGATGGATGTGGCTCAGCCCCGTTGGTAAGAGTTCATAATCAGCTCATCCAGGCAGCATGGCTTTGTGAATTTCACCAAGGACACTCATGAACCTTAGCAGAGAAGGTGGAGGGAGAGGGGCTTCGCTCGGTGGATTAATACAGAAAGACACGGTAGGTCACGGGTAAGAGGGCCATGAAGGTGCAGGACAGCACTGCAGTGGCAGCCACAGACCAGGTCCCCGCCACCCCTCCCGCAGGGTTGAGACAGCCCAGAGCTAGAGGGATGCTGAAGAGGGAAAGCAGGGGAGTGTGGTCCCAAGAGAAGTGAGAACAGAAGGTCCAGAACTGAGGTGCAGGGACCTGCCCAGGTAACCAGCAGGGGGAAGTAAATGGAGTGACAAAGGCAGAAGGAGACTCAAGAGAAGGTGGTATCTCATCAGCTGTGGGAGAAAGGGATTTCTTTTTCTTTTTAAAATTTTTTTTAAAAAGATTTTATTTATTTATTCATGAGAGACACTCAGAGAGAGAGAGAGAGAGAGAGAGGCAGAGACACAGGCAGAGGGAGAAGCAGGCTCCATGCAGGGAACCCAATATGGGATTCGATCCTGGGTGTCCAGGATCACACCCTGGACTGAAGGCGGCGCTAAACCTCTGAGCCAACCGGGCTGCCCTCTTTTTTTTTTCAATTAAAAATTTTTTTTTAAGTTTTTATATTTTTTAAGTTGCTACCTTTTTTTTGTTTTTTAAAGATTTTATTTATTTATTCATGAGAGATACAGAGACAGAGACTGAGGCAGAGGGAGAAGCAGGTTCCCTGCAGGGAGCCCAATGGGGGACTTGATCCCAGGACCTTGGGATAACAACCTGAGCCAAAAGCAGATGCTCAACCACTGAACCACCCAGGGGCCCCTTACTGAATCAGCCTTTCAACTTTTTAAACCGTCAGGGCCAGAAGATGCCACCAATGAGATGGGAAGTTCTCCTGGCAAGACAGGCAGCTCCTAGCCTGAAAATAAGATGTAGCTACTGGTAGGTGATGACGTGGACTCAGTGGCTTCATCCTTGAAAAAAGTGAGGATTTGAGGCATGTGTTTGCCTTCTGGACATCTGGTGGAGATCTCCAGGCTGACGGGATTAGATCACTCATTTAGGATGGATGGCGCTGAAGAAACGTGAAGCATCTTTGCCCAGCAGCCCAACCAGAGGAGACTCATACCTCAAGAGTCTTTGGGACTCCTACTTTCTTCTCCCCAGTCTAGTTTAAGTGGAAGTAATGTGAGGGTGCTCAGCGAGCTCCCCTAAACACATCAGCCCTTCTTATACCTCTAGTTGTATCATTAGAGATTATTTCCTATGGCTCAAGAAATTTTCTCTCTTCTATTAAAAATGCATTTATTCACTCAACAAATATATATTTGTTGAACAACAATACTCCAAGTTCAGTGATAGGTGTTGGGGATGCAGTGAGGGAAAAAGAGTAGAGAGAGATGATAAAATAAAATATATAAGAGCATGTCAAATAGTGATATGTACCATGATGGCAGAGTAGAATAGTGCAGGAGAGGAATCGAGTCGTCAACACAGGCCCAAGGGACATCTGAAGGATGTGTAGGAAGTGGCCATGTGAAGATCAGGAGAAGTGTCCCAGATGGGGGACAGCAGGGCAGAGCTCTGCGCAAGGACTGATTTTGGTATATTTGAAGAACAAAATAATCACAGGCACGGTTAAAGCACAGTGAGGGGAGGGTGGGATCAGGGACAAGTGGGCAGCAGCCTCTCATTCTGGGCCTCGTGAAGCATTTGGATTTTATTTGGAGTGCACGGGGAAGCAGTGGGACAGGGGCTGGGGAGGCACAGTGGGTTGAATACCCCCAAAAGATTTGTCAATCCTAACCCCCAGGACCTGTGAATGTGGCCTTACTTGGAGCTGGGATCTTTGCAAATGTCAAGATCTCAAGATGAGATGATTCTGGATTTGGAGTGGGTCCTACATCCAGTGACTGGTATCCTCATGAGAGAAAGGGGGCGGATTTTGAGACACACAGAGCCAGGGAAAGACCATATGGAGACAGAGGCAGAGATCACAGTGCTGTGTCTACAACCCAGGGAAGGCCAATGTTTGCCCACAACCACCAGAAGCCGGAAGAGGCCAGGAAGGATTCCAGAGGTTGCCAGCAGTCATCAGAAGCTTGGGGACGGACATGGGACAGATTTCCCTGGGACCCTCCAGAGTGAACCCACCCTACTAACACCTTGATTTTGGAGTTCTGACCTCCAGAATTGTGAGAAAATACATTTCTATGGTTTTAAGCCACCGAGTCTGTGGTAATTTGTTCTGGCAGCCCTCGCAAGCTAACATAGGAGGTGAATAATAGCAATCTGTAGATGATCTAAACAGACACCCACGCTCACTGTGTCTCCCTTGCTTGTGCTCTGGGCTCCCCCCAGAGGACGCCCTGGCTGCTGCCACACTCAGCCCTCTCTAGCATGCCTAAGGAGCTGCAGGTCTCCCCTGCTGGCCGGGTTGATGGCAAGGTGCCCCCTCCATCTCTGAGCTGAGTACAGGGCCCTGCCTCCTGGGCCTTCAGGAGCGCCAGATACCCACATGCACCCAGAGTACCCCAGGACGCCGAGTGCATGGGAAGGCCAGCACAGGGATGGTCTGTCTGTCCCTCACTGTCCACAGCGGCCTGTCTCAAGCCAGGGCCTTTGTTCCTGCACACCAGAGCCAATTTGTGAGGAAGGATGAGCAGGCACATGCCACTCCGGCCCTGCCTGCCTCAGCTGACCGTGTAGGCCACTTACCTCCATCTTAGGGGCTGCATCACGGGGGTGGCCACCTGGCTCCTGACAGGCCCCCTCTTCATCCTTCTCCTGGCCTCTCCCCTGCTCAGGACTGCCGTGGCCCTCCACTCTTCCAGTGGGGCCTGGTGGGGCCTCCCCCACAGCTTCCTCCTCCAGCACCTCTGTGCCTTGGCTACCTTGTCTGGGCTCATCCTCTTCATTTCCTGCCCTCTCCTCCTTCGCTTCTGCAGACTCTTCTGTCTTTTCTCCCGGGGCATTTTCTTCTGTGGGGCTCCCGCACCCATTTGCTGCCTCTGGGCTGGAGGCAAGGGCTGCTGGGACAGCCTCATTGGCAGCTGGAGGCGGGCCGGCCTCCTCTTCAGAGCCCCCCATGGCCTTCGGGCGATGCTGGGCTTCGTCCTGGGCCTTGCCCGTCTCCTCCTGCTTCTCTGTTCTGCTGGACGTCCTCCTCAGAGGAGGCTTCTCCTGGGACCCCGGCGGCCTCCCTGCTTCCTCTCCCACCGGCCCCTGGCTGGGTGCAGGGGACCCCGGGGCCTTGCTCTTGGACGAGAACACCTCATCCCCGTTCTCTTCCTTGGCACCATTCTCCTGGGATGACTCGGGGGCCCTGTAATCTCCCAGGTCCCCACAGTCTGACTGAGACCTTCGGAATCGCCTGGAGGGAGGGCGCCTTTTTATCGAGCCTCTCGTCCGAACCTGGAAGAACGAGGTAAGGGATATTATCCACAACCTGTGAAAGAGTTCCAGAGGGGGACTACGTGTCTTTCAGTGTCAGTCTGAAGGGCTGCTGTCTGCCAGCCTTTAAGGGTCATTTGATTTTCCATGAGAAGGGACCCCTGTGTGCTTTGTATCCTAGGCTAGAGCCCCAGGGCTGTGAAATCACAAGGGTAACCTGTGCGTTTTTTGCCTTGCCTCCTGAAGATGCAAATGCTTGCCATCCACTAAAGAGAACCTACACTTTTATTATCCTGTAAGACATTAACCAGCGTGGTGTCTAATTTAGCAATTTAATTCTAACATTTGTTTTGTGTTTTTAGAGTTTTATTTATTTGACAGAGAGAGAAAGAGAGAGCGCAAGTGCATAAGCAGAGAGGCCTGCAGGCAGAGGGGAAGGGAACCTTGCTGCCCCAGAGCAAGGAGCCCCTGCAGGGCTCAATCTCACGACTGACAGTCCGGGGATCAGGACCTGAGCTGAAGGTAGATGCTTAACCAATTGAGCTACCCAGGAGCCCCTAACATTTGTTTTTTTTCAGTTGCCTATAAATAATCAGTTCTTTGAATGAGGTTTACCATCTTACAGGTTTCTTCACAAATTGACAAACTGCATAAAATGTCTCTCTGTTTTGCATAGGAGTCATGTTTTAACATTTAGGAAATTATATTTTGACAAAAGTGAACCCAACAGACAAGAGGATTAGGGGCCTGAAGATGGCCTGGGACCTCATGGGCACATAGCTGGACAGCCAATAACTGGCTTGGTCCCCTTCCCCAGCCTGCCCTCCCAGCCCTCCCCAGAGCCGGGTAATCCTGGGAACGCTGTGCAGCTAAACGCCTTCACTTTCCTGGGCTCAGGTCCACCATGAACAGAAACCTTGCTTTAGGAGCCTCCAGCAGAGCTGCCTGAAAATCATCTCCTGTTTGGTAAGTGTGTGAATCTCAGGATCACTCAGGCCTCATCTAGGCCCACTGGACTTTGCCAGACGTTCAGTGGAGAGGTTTATTTGGATTCTCTACTTTATTCAAATGGTGTGTCTTTTAAAATTATATATGTAGATAAAAATCTTATTTCATAAGACTCAAATCTTATTTTTGTAAATCTGATTTTCCCATTGGCTTACGTTTTGGTATTTGTTGATCCTAGATCCTTCTCAGAAATTTTGAGTGAATACTTGCCATATAAGGGCTCTTTCCTGAGACTATGGTTCGGCCAGCCCTGCAGGCTATCAAGGTCTGGCCCTGCCCCCGCAGTCAGCAAGGTTCAGGAATAATTTTGCCTGCACCCCGCTGGCCTCAGAAGGCTAAAGCCTCCATCCGGTTATTACAACTGGGTGGCCCGCCTCCCTGCTGACCCCACCTCCCTAGCGAGCACCTTGTGAAAAGGGGAAGCTCTGGCCTGGGTTCCTCTCAGTTGTCAGGCGTCTCTGCTTACCGTGAGCTGGAGGGTCTCCACCCTATCCCCAGCCAGCAGGCTTAAGACTTAGCACCAGTTTGTTTCCTTGGGTTCTTCCTGTTTCTACACATTTGGCCTTTTTCCCCATGGATTTTCTGAAATGGTTCAGAAGACACCCCTTTCCATCCATACCTGTAAAGTTCTCTCCATTTGCCATTACCCGGCATCAGATCCCTTTATGTTGGCCCTTGCCTGGCTCTGGCCCAGCTTTGCTGAGCACCTGCATGGGCTGTATCCAATTGTACCTCTGATTCTTACTGTGTACAGCAGGGCCGAGGATCTGATGAAAGAAACAGGCCCTATGTACATCTTTTTCAAACGGAACAGTTCGGATCCTCTTTAAACGGGGCAAGCTGCAGTAAGAATGAGTTGAGCCCATACTGGGACACTTAGATGTGTTTACATCAAGCCAGAACAGCGTGTTTTGGAGTCCTACTGACCCTGCCCACCCTCTGTGTGAATCACTGATCAGGGCTTTAGATTTTGTTTTCAACTTTTGACACAATGATGTGTGCAGCTGGGATCAGTTCTGAATTCTCAGCCCTCTCTCCACAAAGGCTAGAGCGCTCTATCTCCCAAGTGTGCCTTCTGGGTGAGTGGCACAGCTCCTGGGAGAGGAGATGAGAGGGCAGGCCAGGTAGAGGGGCCATCTCAGTCACAGATCACTAGCAAGAAGAGATGTCCTTCTTTCCCCAGGACAACATCATGGCAGAAATAATTGAGGACTGTCCAGAGCCTACATCTCCACAGACATGCCACAGTGCTTTGAACCCAGACATTACCTTATTGTAACAAGGCAGATGGCTCCCTTCAGGAGGCTGGTCAAAGCTAACTGGCACCTCCTCTGGCTCCCCGGCCTGAGACCGCACACCGGGGCTGCTGGGGGTGGAAGGTGGGCTCTGGAATGGTGACACCACAGCCTTAAGCCCAGGACTCTTGGGGGAGGCCCCCGGTAGCAGGGCCGCTGGATCAAAAGCTAAATTGGCCTGCCAAGAGAAAGTGAGACATTTCAGATAGGGGTGGGAGAAGATGAGCGTTCCCGCTTGAGCTTGTTGGGTACGTGGCCCGGAACTGGTTGGGGCTAGGTAACATGAGGCTCTTTGTGCCACTTCCTCACCAAACATCCATTGTCATAGCATGTCCTTCCCCAGGAAGCACTGCATACTCAAGCCATCTCCTGCTACCTGACTTACCACAGGCTGCATTCCAGAATGCCCAGAAAGTACTGATTTGGGGCCAACAAAAATGTCCTGGATCAGCCCCAGCTTATAGACAGAGGCCGATATAGCAACTGCCAGCACCTCAGGCACAGGGTCTCACAGCAAGTCAGCCCCTTTATCAGCTTTCTCGGCTGAGCCAGTAGTAGTCTCTGCTTACCGGATGCCTACTATTTGCTGGCACGTGCAGCTTTTCCCTCTACAATAGCCCTATATGCTCCCTTTTGTTCTCATTGCACACATCAGGAAAGTAGCTAAGGAGCCTGCCCTGGGATTCAAGCCAGGTCTGCTTGTCTCTCAAGGCGAGTTGGTAGATGGCCAGAGTGGTGTACACAGTAGGCTGCGCAGCCCTTGGAGGGAGTTAGCAGAACAGATGCCAGTGTGTGCTCCATCTGGGCCATTGTGGGGCAGGTGAAACCAGATTCAAATGAATCCGGAAGGCCACAAAGGGGAGAGATTACCCAAAGCGAATTGAGGTCTGAGGGAGCCAAAAATTGGGTATGGGAGGAGGCGGGGGTGGGGGGCAGGTCCATCTGGTGGCCCTGAGAAGACGGTGCAGAAGAGCTGTGTGGAACGCAGTCAGCACGGGTCCTCTTTAGCGCCATCTAGGGGGCACTCCTCCTGCTTGGTCACCAAATCCGTGTACAGAAACGTCCTCCAGTCCTGGGGACCGCAGGGCCCTCACAGGGAAGGTAAAGGCATGAGGGGCAGATGGTGCAGAGGGAAGCTCTCCATACAGAGCTAACTGCAAGACTTGGATCTTTCACTTAATAGGTGTGTGATCTTCAGTGAGTCCAATAAATAGCCTTTCTGAGTCTCAGATTCTTTATTTGTCCAAACCAGTGAGCCTGACCTGAATAATCTTCTGTGATCTAGTCCCTGGCGCTCTCTCCAGCCACCACCCACTCGTACCCCACACCCACCCCCTCCTCCCAGAGCTCCCTCAGGGCTCCCTTTCTCCAGCGGGGCTCTGTTGTCTTGGGGAACTCCTGCGTGTGCTTTAGGACCTGCAGGCTACACAGCATTATTCATGTTTAGAAAAGTGTCAGTATTTCTCCTGTGATTTTAAGAAAAAACTTAGAAGATGGGCAAGACTGAGTTGTGGTAAGAATTAAAAATATGAAAGTTACAAGGCAATGCTGTGAACACAAGCCATGTTAAGGAGCAGCATGTGATGAGTACCAGGGGCAGGTTTGGTCACAGGGCTTCAGGGCAGTGGATACTTAGGCTGGGTGATAAAGGAGGTCTCCCTCCCTGCCCAGTTCCAAGCGTGGAAAGTTCCCTCTCTAAGACTGCTTGCAAACAAAAGACATCTCGCTAGCCAGCAGGAAACCTGAACTCTGAATTATGGAGTACTCCAGTGAGGAAAAATCATACTTCATAACTCATCTAATAGAATATTTAGATGAAAAGTCTAGCTGATGGTGCATTTCTTAGTTCTTGCCCCCTCCCCCCACCCCCATCCTTCCCAACAAAGTAAAGTCCCTATGGAATCTGGCCAAATTGTCATCCTGTTGCTGATATTCTTAATGAGATTGAATGACTGGCGAACACAACCTCGTCCTCAGTTGCTATGCTTCCCAGAGAGGCTCTTTACTGATGGGAAAGGGGAGGGAGCCCAAGACTGTGGGCACAGAGCATGCACGCACTAATTCCTGGCACTCAGATGAGGGCTGAGGTGGGCTTCAGGGAGGCAAAGGTGCGGGTCCTGGCTGGCTACTATGGGCCATGTCCACATCTGGATCCCATCCGAGAGATCCCCCTCCCGTACATGGGATCCCTACAAGCCTCCCAGTGTGACAGACAGCCCCACTCCTTCTGTGCAGCTGGAGTGCCACAAGGGCAGTGGAGCCCCCCTCCCACCCTCCACAGAATGGGCTCATGACCAGAAACCAGAGATGCTTTCTTTAACCCCAAATCAGGCTGGGGGCCAAATCCCAGGGCTCTCCCAGAGGTGGAATTGCAGAAGCTGTGGCTACTTGTCTTGACACACCCCTAATAATGGCTCCAGAACAAAGTAGATGAGCTGTTTTCTTAGTTGGGCCCAGATGGAGGATACAGTGTGTAAGAGCTTGCACAGAGCCTGTGGTTAAAGCCGGAGCGGCCTTCATGGGGCCGCCCAGACATACGCCAACCATACCCTGTGCTTTAGCTCACACTGTTCCCCCACTCAGGAGCACCTTCCTCCTTCCTTTCCAGCAACCCGTCCTTGAGGACTGACACGGGGTATAGGTGTTTCATAAACCATTCATTAACTCCTCCTGCCTGCTCTGCTGTTTTCTTGCTCTAAAATTCTAGACCAGTGGTCCAGGAGACATTTGGGAATGCCTAGAGACGTTTTTTTTTACTGTCACAACTTGTTGGAGAGTGCTCCTGCCACCTGGTGGGTAGGGACTGGGATGCTGCTAAACATCTTGCAATGCACAAGGCAGTGGCCTGCCACAAAATTATCCTGACCAAATGTTGCCCAGGTTGAGAAACCCTAACGTAAAGCAGGAGTCGTGTGGTTACACACCCTTTAGGTCTCAGTATTTACTCTCCAGGAAAGTCGGCTATGAGCACGATGGCGGGGGCTCTGGGCTCACAAGGTGATAGGTAGAGAGGTAGGCTTTCCAAACAACAGATTTGGCCCCATCGAAGCAATGCCTACCAGCTGAATTTCAGTCCTGTGTTAAAATCAAAATGGGGTGTGGGGGCATTCAGACCTTGGGAGAGAGGACTTGGCTAGTCCTGGAGTGTTTCCTGTGCTATATATAGTGTCTTTTTCCAGACTCATGAGGCACCCCATTATCCACCAACCACCATTAGCTGTTTACTACATGAGCTCATGCTTGATGTGATCCTTATTTTAGCCCTTGGCCCCTAGATAGAGCTCCTTATCCTCCATAGCTGGTTCTCAGAGATCAACTCTTCAGGTGACAGATGGTACTACCCCCGGGAGTCCCAAAGACATGCCGATGTTGGATAAGAGATGGTGTGGGGTCAGAGGTAACCATACTGCACTTACCTGAAGCTTCTCAATCAGAGGAGAGCTCTTCACCTTGACTTTAGGAGGATGGCTTGCATTGGATGGTGATTTCTATGGAGCAAATGGACCAAGACAATGAAATGAGTGAGGTGAAGGGAGGTGGCATTCTGGCTGGAGTCCACAAAGCACAAGTGGAAGAAGAGGAGCAGAAGTTGGTCTCAAACTTTCCCACTTAGCTGCAGCCTCTCCTACTTACCTGGTCAGGGCCTGGGCTGGCATAGACTACCCTCCACCCCTTCCTCCATCTCACAGCTAACAAGACCACTTGAATCTATGAATCAGAGCTGGCAGGACAGATGTCTGAAACACGGGAGGCCCCCTGATCCAGGAAGGATGACTTCATGGTCATTACGAGAGAACAGACTCCATTTGATGGGATGAGATCTTCACCTCATGACTTTCAACAAAGTGAGCCAACCATAGGAGGGAATTCCAAAGAGAAAGGGTGAAATGACCATGTGTTCTGTTTGCACAAACAAAACAAGAAGCCACAGACCATGAGGTGAAACCTCATGGAGTTAACCGAAATCCCTCCCTTGAACTAATGTTATTTTGGAAAATCCCACCAATAGTGTTATTTATAGATTATCCTTTTCCAAAACATTGACTTCATTTCAATTAAGCAGACATTTATTATCTACTACATTCCAGGCATTGTGTTGGTTATATGAATATGAGTATGATTTCGTCCCTGGCCTCTAGAAGCAGTCAATGGCTAATACATATGCATAAAAACATACATACATTCTGTTAGTTGGAGATATTTTTGTGATGAATGTATGTCAGGAAATCTGTCTCTATTTTATTTTATCTAAAAAATGGACTTCTTGTTTTGTGTAAAGTCCCTGCAGCTTGAGTCTGGTTCCACAGGTAAACTGATCCTCAACATGCAGGAGTGATGACAGTGATGATGATGGTGATGATGGTGACTTTCACGTTGTTTAGCAGAGGCCAAGGCAGAAAAGGGACTTTTCTACAGTTTGGAGATCAAGCGTATGTTACGGGCTCCTCGCCCCCATGTAACTAGTTTACCTGAATCATAAAAAGAAGAATAACACCAATCTCTTGGAAATATTCTGAGATATTTATTGGGAGCTGATTGTTAGTGATGGAAGGAGGAAGACTTACTCAATAGAACTCCTTGTGACTTTTTTAAGGCCCAGCACTGAATGAGAAGCATGGGAGTGGTAGTTTCCAGTTGGGACTCTGCCTTTGACAGGAGCCAGAGGGGTGCCCTGGCCTCAGCCTCCTCAACCATGACTCAGGTGGGTTAGAATAAATGATCAGTGGGATGCCTGGCTGGCTTAGTCAGGTAAGTGGATGACTACTAATTTCCACTCAGGTCACGATCCCAGGGTCCTGGGATTGAGCCCTACTTTGGGCTCCCTGCTCAGCAGGGAGTCTGCTTCTCCCTTCCTTTGCCCCTCTCCTCACTTTATGCATGTTCTTGTGCTCATTCTCTCTCTCTCAAATAAATAATACGATTTAAAAAATGATTCTAAGGACTCTGCCGCTTGAAGGTGTCTCTGGCTCCATGAGTTTACACTGTCAGACATATTCCTAGAACAATCTTGCAAGGAGCCATGTGTCCCAGTTGAATACAAAGAGCTTCTAGCCCCAAATCAGTTGTTCCTTTTTTTTTTTTTTTTTTTTTTTTTGAGATTTTACTTATTTATTTGAGAGAGCAGGTGAGGATGAGTGGGAGGCAGAGGTAGAGGGAAAGGGAGAAGCAGATTCCCCATTGAGCCAAGGGATCATTCCAAGACCCTGAGGTCATGACCTGAGCTGAAGGCAGATGCTTAACCTCCTGAGCCACCCAGGTGCCCCCCAAACCAGTTGTTCTTAATTTCTGTGCTTTATGGTGAAATTTCACATGAGCCAGTATTTCTAAAGATACTGTTTTGGGAACTGCAACAATGATTTTGCTTGCAAAGCTCACTTTATGTAATACCAGAAACTCTTCTCTTTCCCAAGTGACCACTGTCTTCTGAAGAGGGTGGACATTCAATAACACAGCCTGTTCACTATAGGACAGCCCTGGGGACGCAGCTCCTGCTCCACAAAATCCTTGTTGATTTAAATTTAACTGCAAAGCTGAAGATTCATTCCAAAATAGCAGCTAGTGCAGTTCCTGGGTACGGCAGCAGGTGACAGCATTTCCTCTGGCATTTAATACAGGACTCCAGGCCAGTGGCCGCGGAGAAAAACCCGCCTCCTGCTCTGTGTATCAGTTTATATGTGTACATGTGACACTCCTGTAATGTCTAGAAATTATTAACCTGATTTTTCAGATGGGAGTGCTTTTCAGCCCTTCTCAGGCAGAAGAGGCAGGGTCTGCTGCTATACTAAATACTGTTGAGGTTGGGTTCTGCAGAGAGGGGTAACTCCTCTGGTCACCCCACTGGCTCAGGCCTGAGCAGGACTAGGGAGGAGGCAGGAGTGAAGAAGGGATGGAAAGAGCCTTCCCTGCCCTGTGCATTGGGAACTAAGCAGCAGCCTGACTGCCCCGCCCCGACCCTGAGGCCCCCTGAGGCTTCCAGAGTTAGGGCTTCTGCAGGCTGGGCTTAAAGAGTGGAGAAGAGCTGAGGGCAGCAGCCTCCATCCAGCCCAGCCAAACAAAGCTGGTTGTTCTCTATTTCTACGTGATTTTCAAGTGACAGAAAGTGCTTCCATTGATCCTGGAAGCAATGTCCTTCCTATGTGCAAGCAGCCTGTCACTCTAGGCAGGATTTTTGTTCTAAAACCTAGCCTCCTATTATTCATCTAGCCCTTGGCTCACACTTGCCATTTAGCTTCTGGGTGGTGCCCCATGGGATGAACCTGTAGATTTATTTCTCCCAGAGCCAATGAACTAACCTGACTCACTCTGCTTTTATTTCAGGGAATAAAATGGCCCAGTTCTGTCCCCATCTGGTTAGTGTTCCTGTCCCATTTCACAAATAAGGAAGTAGGCTCCGTGCAGGACAGGGGCTTCTCCAGGGCTAAGTCCAAGTCATCAGAGGGCAGCATCACAGTAGGCTCCTAATGGCTATGGCCTCAACAGGTGGCCTGGCACAGACACCAAGCCCCGAGGGCTAAAAGTCACAAGGAGAAGTTGACCCCATAAAGAGAAGTTGTTGGAATGTATTTGGCCATAGCACTGGCTAATAACTCCGTGAAGCCACAGAATCATCATATCAGTGCTTGAAGAAATGACAACAAAAACCTCAATTTTTAAAAACTGTGAGATTGGGATTCCCACTCCTGAAGGAGACCCTTGTTCTGTGCCTGGGGGAGTAGTCTCAGAGCAGTGGGGCTCTAGATGCCCGCACCCCCATAGAGCAGGAGCAGCAATGAGTTCCTGCTTTCCCTGATGGGTTGCAGCATGTAAGCCTTGGGCGGGAAAGGCTTGAAAACTGTTGCTTGACCCCACATGGTCACTACAACAGGTGCTCACAGTCACACGGGTATCTAGTATTTATGGTCAGGTCGCTGGTCCCCAAAAAGGAAGGGGGAGAGAGGTAGTTGAAGTGGGATTTGGAAACTGAACTGTCTTTGGCTGGCTTGCTCTCTCTTGGGGTTGGCCTCCCAGGATGGACAAGAAGAACACGCAAGTTCATTTCTGGAGGACCATGACGTACTACAGTGAAGGTTCACAGAGCTGCTGGGACGGGGCGCAGAGAAGTCACTCTTACAGCTACAATTAGATAAATAAGGGTAGTACATACCCAGTCTGGCAATCTATTGCTGGCTATGATCTGTGATACCAGAGCCTTTCTTTTGTTGGTAACATTGGCTATTTATATGGGGAGGCAATGAGGCCTCTGTGTGCTCTGATTTTCTTCCAATGGTCCAAAACAGAGGACAGCCATTATAAGGATAGCACGGAGCCACAGTACTCTCTTGTGTGGTGACTCTGCCTTATGTATGTGTAGCCTCTCTTTCCAGGTGACTTCTCCACAAGGAAGATCATAGAAGTTGGACCTGGAGTAAAATATAACTTTTGTGACTCCTGAAGGTGGCGTGGTAATACTGTATGGCCTGTTCTCTTTGCTGAAATTCTCAGGCTTGGAAAACAGTGTTCCTGTCCTAGACAAATCCTGAAGGAGGCCCCAGAGAAAATGTAGAAAGGAACCTGATGTCCCAGTAAAGGATTCTGGAAGCCTTGAGAAGAGGAGATTCAGCCATAAACCTGAAAGGGAGACATGGCCTGCACAGGTTTCAAGGTCTAAATGTGTGCATTTTGTGCCCCCTCCTAGAAGAAGGAGAAAGCAGATCCATAACCAGTGTCCCCTGAGCCCTGGCACAGCACTTACCTCCTCACCATTCTGGCCCAGCTCTACCTTGGGGGGGAACAGGGGGAGGGAGCAGGGTGGTTTCCTCCTTGTTGGTTTACAGGCTGGTGTCTAGAGGGAGGGGGACAGACAGACACACAGAGAGAGAAAGAGAGAGCTAATCAGGCAACAGGGAGGAAGAGAAGGAAGTGGAAGCTGGTTTTAGGAATGGTCAGGGATGTCTGGAGAGAAAGGATGGAGGGAGGCGTTGCCTGTCTTTAAGGCTGCCCAATAGCTATATGCATTAATTCTATTCCACTGTTGACCCCTTTGGACTTCCAGGCTCCTGTCCTGATCATTTTCTGCTGGAGCATCTTCTTTTACTTGAGATTCATTGGCCTGAGACAACATCTCAAAATGACACCTGCTTCCAGCTTCCAAGCTCTGACAGCACCTTAGATCAACACTATCTTCTTCACCCTTTATGACATTCCTGTACTGTCTGATTTTTTTCAGATGGGAAAACAAAAGCACAAAATACTATGCCTAAAAAAGCATGATTGATAGCTATGCCCTTGTTTGCCTCAAGGGGCCACCCCCCACCTTGGGGTGCTCCTCCTTCCTGTCACTCCTAATGAGCCCTTCATACTGTGGGACTAGATCTCTCTAGCACTCTCTCTTTTCACACTGTCCTCTCCAGCAGGATCCCCCGGAGCCCATGGGTCAATGGATCCCTGGTTTCCTAACTGAATGCACTTCCCTGAGGGTTTTTCTTCCTCTTCAATTCTCCATTTGGAATCCGCCCCAGGTCTTGCCTTGCTCCAGACTCCTGGGCTCTGGGGCAGGAGTCGAGCAAGCGTGGTCATCTCTTTATTCTGAACCAGTACAGGCCTGGCACAGCAGGGCAGGATCTAAGTCTCCCACAGTGGATGATGAAGATGGAAATGGATCCAGACTCCCATCTTTCCAGCTCTCTGCCCTGTGTCTCCTCCCTCCAGGCCAGAGTGTAAGCCTTGCTCTGGTGGGGAAAGATCCTGCACAGGCCCAGCCACATGGCCACATTCCTCACATTCAGAGGGACCCCTCTCTGGCTTCTCTTCCTAATTTGGTAATTACCAAGCCTCCTCCCTCCCTCTCCTCTGGGCCTGACCCAGACTTCCCCTTCCTCCAGCCCCCTCCCAGAAGAGGGGCTCAGAAGCCGCCTGACTCACCTCCTTTGCAGCAGCAGCCTGCTCCCTGAACAGCCCAGCCAGCTGGGCCACTGAGGGGGGCGCCGATTCATCCACTTTGGCACTGGGCTCTGATCTTTCCTGGCAAACCAAAGGGAAGCGAAAGTTAATCGACAAATGTACACTTGGCTCTTCTCAAGTGTTGTTCCTGGGTGCCACACAAGGCACTTGTTTTGTGGCCATGAGCAGGGAAGCTGTGACAATGAGGTATTTCAATAGCCTCTTGCAATTGGCCCCTGCATCCGAGGATTTTTTTTTTAAGATTTTATTTATTTATTCATGAGACACACACACACACACACACACACACATACACACACACAGAGAGAGAGAGAGAGAGGTAGAGACACAGGCAGAGGGAGAAGCAGGCTCCATGCAGGGAGTCTGACGTGGGACTCGATCTGGGGTCTCCAGGATCACTTCCTGGGCTGAAGGCAGGCGCCAAACCACTGAGCCACCCAGGGAGCTCATGGGATTTTAAAAATCATCCAGTCAACCACATTTAGTGCATATTTACGATGTGCTCAGTCCTGGGTGTGACTCTGGGGGTCTGGAGAGGAACAAAACTTGGTCTTGTTCCCAAGAGGTACCCAGGAATCTGGGAAGTGTACAAGCCCCTTGTTCCTCATTCTTCAAAGACCCAGGCTGAAAAGAGGGTATCGCATAGATGGCACAGGAGTCTCCTTCCCTTGGTCAGAAGAGGCTTTCAGAAATGGGGGCTGGCAAGATGCCTTGGAAAGCAGGGCTTGTAGTGTATAGAATGGGGTAAGCAAGTGCCCTTTATTGAACTTTTAACCTGTATATGTCCTGTCCTCTCTCCATGAGTGCCTTGGACAAAGAAGTGTGTGGTATATATTTAATTATAAAGAATTAATAAGAAATTATTAATTGATAAGTTAATAAAGAAATTAATAAAGAAATAATATGAGGGGCAGGTAGTATGGCCGATGAAAGCTGGACCACCTGGACTCAACCCCTGGGTGGTTCCCTGTCTTATGGGCTCAGTGACCAGGGCAAATGGCTTTACTTCCCTGTGCCTCGACAGGGATAATAGTCATAAAGCACTCCTAGGGCTGGTCTGCAGACTGAATGATTCACTTAAGAGCTTTAGAAGGCTTGTTATTACTATCAGAGATCTGGTGATTCAGGTTAGGTACGCGCACGATGCGCTTCTGCTCCGCACGGCGTCCTCACCGAGAGACCTCATTCCTCTCCCACTCTGTTCCTTTGTGCTGGAGGAACCACCTGGAGGGTAGACTTCTCCAAGTTGGCCACAAGCATGCCTGTGCCCCTGCTCTGTCACTGGTCCTCTGCGGCCACCCCACGAGGTGCCTCCAGGCTGCTGACCTGACCGAGATGCACCCTGGCCACTGTTGGCTCCCACGTGCCCCTGGTCACAGAGACACATTGCAGTGAGTCAGTGAGTGCCACCAGTGGCCACCTCCTTCTGCCGAGTTGCATGTGGCCCACGTAACCACCTGGCTTTAGTATTTTTTCAGTGTCCAGTCCTATAGACATTAGACTTTTGGTGTTTGGGACCACAATGATGGCTGCAAACTCCCTCTGCCACGTCCCCTCCGCAAACTGGCTGACCCAAGAAAGCCTCTCTTTATCCCTCCAGGGGGCTTGTGGCCCACAAAGACAAGGCATGCCTCCTTCCAGCTGCAGGCTTGCGCCCTTATAGGCTGCATGCTCACACTCACACATGCATGCATGAGCAACAAGCTCATGTGCACACACTTCTAGGTCCCTCCTTCTGTGCTCTAAGGTGTCTCCAGCCTTTCTTATTTGGGTGCTCCCTCCAAAGCAAATGTCACTAGTCGTCCTAGACCCACCTGGTTGGACCAGGGGCAGGGCAAGCCCCAACCCCTCACTAACTTTTGGTTGTGAAGTTAAGTAAATGGGGCCGAGCTCCACAGAGAAGGCTTTGCTTAGACATGGAAAGGCATGGCTGGGAGCACAGACCTTCAGATCTGCGAACAGGCTGTTCTGGAAGAAAGAACAGTTGGTCTTTACTGTTTCCTGTTATAATTCAAGGTCAAGCCCATTCCAGCCTAAACACCCAATACTGACTTTGCACAAAGATGTGAAAGGATTCACCTCCGTTCAGGGTGCCAGGGCTACCCATAATGCCAGGGAGGCATGGGGGCATCTGAGGCCCACTGAGTCGTGCCCTGCTGGGTAGTGCTCACAGGACTCACACCTGTCTGCCTTCCACACCTGCCATGATGGGCGTGGTCACAGGCAAACATCTTGTCCCTCAGGAGCTACTGAGAGGCTTTAGGCACAGTGTGATTAACTGAGCCACTCTTGGCAAAGACGCTGGGCTGATTGGTTTGTCCATCTGTCTAACTTCCTGCCCACATAACAGATCAGTCTCTCTGTCCATGGCTATTTATTGCTCGGGTCCTGCTGACAGCGTACTTTACCTCAGCTTCGAAGGCACCAATCACTGGTGTGCAGGAAGATACATTCCAGATAAAAATAGAGCTGTACAGGAATAAAAAACTCCTCCCTAACTTCCTTGTCTCAAAACTGGGCTTGGCAAGGGGCTCAGAAATGATAGAACTATGAGGCTTCTGGAAGCATTTAGGGCTTAAAAGCTGGGTTGAAGGAAAGATTATGATACATCTGAGTTTGTTTTCCTGGAGCCCAATGAATGACTTTTCTTTAGAATGGCTAAGGACTCCAGAGCTTGTTGAAGCCTGGCAAATCCACTCACCACCAGTCCGTGTCCAGACTCTTCTTCTGTGCTGGCACACAGAAGCCCAGAGAGGGCAAGTAACTTAGCCAGAGTCACACAGGTGAAGCCAAACAGGATAATCTATGAAACACTTTACTCCAACACCTGATAATCCAGCAAGCGGTATCAGGCGAGTAGTATAATGTGAAGGTGCTTTGAAAACTGCGAAGTGCTATATATAAAAAGTGAAATTATTCTTAGCCACTGGGTTGCACAGGTACAATGGGAGAAGCATACCCTTGGAGACGGGCAGAAGTCAATGGCCCAGCCTGTTTGAGGCTCTGCCTGGATTTCGCCTTATGATTCTGGCAGGTGTAACTACTAACCTCCACCAGTGGTTCAAAGGCAATTCCTCAGTTCCAGGTTAGCGAGCGACTTCTCTAGCTTTCTCTCTCAGCACTGTGGCTGCTTTGGTAGGGCCATGCTCTTACCCTGATGGAGAAGGACTTCAGTGTCCCTGCCCTAGTTCCAGACTTTTCTGGGACCCCTTCCTGGGATTACGTGTTCTTTCTCTGTCCCTAAGACATCTATAAGGTATTTAACACAGAGCCAGAACGTTGAACGTCTTGATGGAAGGGTGCTTTCTTGCCCCTGCCCACATCCAACTCAGCCTGCAGGGTCAGGGTTGAACCTGGTCCCAGAGTCACTGACACCCTAACTTACTTACCTTTTAGGACCACACGGGTCACAGGCCCTCCCCAGCCTGCATCTGGACTGAGCCTGAGTCACTGCTTAGACCTCAGCTGGTCCCCTCTTCTCCAGCCAATCTCTATGTCTTCAATCCTGTTTCTGGACTCATCTCCTTTCATGTCCTGCTTTAGTGGACACTCGTCTTTCCAGATGGCAGGGCTCCACTCCATTTTCCTGGGCCCAGATCTTGCTTACCAAACTCTCCCTGCCACGTTTCAGCCAGGCTCTGCCAGCCAGCTTGGAATCCACTCCTGTGTTCCTGTCTGACTCTGCCTAGGCCAGAAAAAAATCACCTCTGGTGTTTACTTTCCATTTCTATGGGACTTTCTTCTGAGAACTGAGGAGGCCTGTGTCTGGACAGCACGGAACTTCCCCCAAGCTGTTGCCATGTTGAGTAAATACAATTTGCATGCTGCCAACCATTCACATAGTGGAACCTTTGTGTACAGGCCTGAATTGGGCTCTACCTACCTCCCTGGCTCTGCCCTTGTTTCTCCATCCTCCTTCTTGGTCCAGTCTAAGTATCTGACACTGTCTGGGTCCTGGATTAGGGAAACAAGGCACCGAGAGAGGCCTTTCCATCTATAGCTTGGGAGGAGAAGCAATGAGAAGACTCAGCCCCAGGGGCTGCGGAACTCTTGCTCTTGGCTAAAAGGGAGGTTCTCTTACTCACCAGAAACAGACTAGAAACCAGAGCTTTGAAAGTATGGGGTATGCTTGCTTCTTTGCTCTTCTAGAATGATGGATTTTAACAGTCATTTAGAGAGAGTCACACTCTGCCAACATGATCATACTTCAACTGTCACTTCAAAAGAGTCAACTGACTGTCTCTTTGGGATGCCACAATCGTTCCAGAGTCTTCCTTTACACTCTTACCTTTTCCCTGACTCTTCATTTCATCCCAACGTCCATGTAATGGGATGATGCGAATGGCATTGGACCGGGAACCATATAGGCCCATTTGACCTACCTACATTCTTAGAGCCTCTGCCATTTGGGAAGCACTGTCCTCAGAGCACTTCATATACTTTCTGTAACTCTCACGATACTTCTTTCAGAAGAAGAAACTACCCCAGGTTGCTGAATAACTTGTTATTCAAGTTAAAAGTGTCCACATCAGAGTTATGAGATACCAAAGCTCTAGCTCTTTCCAGACCAATATGCAAATTACTCTAGACCATTGATATCTTATTCTGGCGTCAATAAACATTTGCTGTCCTGGGGTATAACAGTAAACAACACAGAGTTATTACTCTTAAGTGTTGTCTTCCAGCGAGGGAAACAAGCAACAAACATATACAGAGGTGAATAAGATGACTCGTTAAATGCTAGGCAAGAGATCAAATAGGGCATTTATCTCTGGGGGTGTGGGAAGATGTTTATGAGGAGGGGTCATTTGAGGTAAATCCTGGCTGGGGAAAAGGTGGGAAGAAAACTTCTGAGCAGACAGCACAAACAGACTGAGGGCCAGAGTGACAAGCATGGCAAAGACACACTGTATACATGAGACGAGGGGGAAGTAAGGATGAGAGGCAGCCTGGGGCCCACCATGTGGGCAGCAACCTGTATTTTATTCTGAGTTAACAGAATGCCATTCAGAGGGTTTCAGGGAAGGGTGTGACCCAGGTCACACGTAAGAGGCTCTCTGTGGAGGATGGATGGGAGTGGAAGCCCAGAGTCCGTCCAGGAGGGAGCCTCCTGTGGTGGTAACTGTGGACTGTCCAGGCTTGTGGCTGGCAGGGAGTCAGCAGGGGATGTCTGGGCAGGGCAGTGAAGAATTATTGATGCACTGGGTCTGGGGAGCAAGAGAAGAGAGTAGTCTGAAAGTTTGATTTGGACAACAGGATGCAGAAGTACTTTTCCTGGGTTGAGGAAGGATTGTTGTGGAGAGCGATATGAGTGTGGTTAGGTGGGGGATGAATAACTCTTTCCTGATCCTGAAAGTCTGAAACATCTATAGACATCCAGGTGGAGATGCAGTGGAGGTAGCTGAATGGATACCCAGGTCTGGGAGCTCAGAGGAGGCATCCACGCTGGATACAAAACTGGAAAGTCACTAGTTAGAGCTGCTGTTTGCAGTTGCAGGACTAGATAAAATCATAGGATACACAGAAGAGGGAAAAGAAGGGGTCCACAGACTGAACCCAGGACCACCTTCTTATCAGCACAGAGCTAGCTTTTATTCACAGAGGAGAGGGAGCTGCTCCTGTTACTGCAAGGCCAGCCTCACAGACATTTTCCTGCAGATGGGATGAGTTGGGGCCAGATCTCTGTGGCTTAGGTGACAGAGGGCAAGAAATCCTGGAATGTCACCAGACAGGAGAAACATCACCACTGTCACCTGTGCTGTTGAGTCCCTTTATCATTTCCTGAACATGTAGAGCCACACGGGAATGCCCTGGGATGGCAGTGTGGCCCTTGGTGAGCAAACGGCCTCTTTTGGAGGTGATGGGAATGGAGAGGGGGTCAAGCAACAAGATAAGGCAGAGCAATAGAAATGGTGTATTTGAACACTGAGCAGATATCTCATGTCAGTCCAAAAAAGTCCCAAATATCCCCTACCTGCCCATTTGTAGGCTTTAAGGATCTGAAAATTGCAGATCCTTGGCCTCTGAGATTCCCTCTCAGGGGGAAACCCAGGGCATGAAAAGCCCACAGACCTCTGATCCGGGGAGTGTGTCCCTCCTGAGGACCTTTAGGGCTTCCGACTTCCTCCCAGGATGTGGTGCTACAGCCCAGCTGCGTGGACACATGTTAGCAGCCCTCGGCCGGTGGGACACAATACTGACTGCCTCAGTGGTCTTAGAATCAGTGTAGCCCACAGCCTTGAATGCCTGGTGGGGTCAGCAGGGTTAGCGGCAGTGGTACATGCTGGGTTAGGGTCCAGGTGCATTCCCAGGAAACAGCAAGGACAACAGAGAAGTGGAAGAGAGATGTTTATCCCGAGTGCCATTATAGTGATGGGATGTTATAAGTGTAATTTGGGAGGCAAGGAATGCTAAAATCTCTATCAAACCAGTTAGCTACTGGACAAACATAAGGAAGACACATTTATTTTGGGTCTGGTGGAGCTGGGGATGCACAGGGACAATTTGATAGAAGTGCAAAGAGCAACTAATTCAGAGTCAGATCTGAGGTCTAGTCTTGGCTCTAACATGTACTGGGCGGGGGTCTTGCTGACCCTCGGTTTCCTCATTTGCAACATCCATCAGCCTTGTTCCAACCCAGTGTGCAACGCATGCTTGGTCTCCTGGAGGCTGTGCTATCATTCTCCCACAGACACCAAGAAGGGGCTAGAATCCCCCGGAGTCCCCACAAGATTCAGAATTAGCCCTGTCTATCCCAGGAGGCATGCACAGCTGATGATGCTATTATGCTATATGTGAGGCAGTAGAGCACAGAGCTCAGGCTTTTGAGCCAGACTGCTTGGGTTCAAGTCCTGGCTCTGCCTTCACTAGTTCTATGGCCTTGGACAGGTTACCTAACTTCTTTGTG
Source organism: Vulpes vulpes (assembly GCF_048418805.1). Taxonomy (NCBI): domain Eukaryota; kingdom Metazoa; phylum Chordata; class Mammalia; order Carnivora; family Canidae; genus Vulpes; species Vulpes vulpes. Next base: position 129,649,655 of record NC_132792.1, on the reverse strand, counting down.
CCTCAGTTTCTATCTGTAAAATGGGGATGATGATGGTAGCACCTATGATAAATGGTCATTGGAGGGATTTAATGAGTTCATGCGTGTAAAATACTTAGAATGGGGCATGGCATGAAGTCAGCATTCCAGAATTGTTAACTATTACTAAATGCTGGCTATGGGGCTCATGGCTCCCCTGAATATCCCAAGGGATGTCCAAGGTCTCATCCAGTCTACTCTTGCTCTGCCATTTCCTTTGGGTCACAGAGGCCTCAAGGGGAACCCCAGACGACGAAGGTGTGCTCCCTCTGTTTCCTGCCACCCTTAGGTCAGGAGTGAGCTATCTTGACTCAGCTATTTTTGTTGGCTGTCTTTTTACCAAGGCAGATTCTCAACAGACACTCCATCCCTGAGTGTTCAAGCCATCACTGAGAGACTGATGTGCACAGTAACGAGCGATTAAAAACAATAAACAAAGCTGTTATTTTTATGGTTTTCATGATCATAACATAGGTCATGAATACATACACATCCCAGCTGTCCAAAGCCCTGTGTCAAATCAAAAGAGTTGAATCAAAATATCATGTACATGGCCACTGACTGATGAATGGAGAAACAAATGTAACATATCCATGTATTGGACTATTACTCAGCCATAAAAAGGAAGGAAGTATTGCTCATCCTACAATGTGGATGAACCTTGAAGACATGATGCTTGCTCGGTTAGAGAAGCCAGTCATCGAAGACCACATACTGCATGATTCCATTTATCTGAAATGTCCAGAATAAGCAAATCTAAAGACAGAGAAGACCGTAAATTCCTAGTAGTAGTGGATTACTCTGTCATAGATTACCACAGAGAGTGGTGGCTATGCAGGGCTGGAGGGGGGTAAAGATAAGGAGGTGGGGTGATTGTTAAGGGGTATGGGGTATCTTTTTTGGTGAGGTGACAAAAATGTCATAAAATTGACCATAGTGATGGTTGCACAACTCTGTGAGTATATGAAAAACCATCAAGTGTTACCCTTTAAATGGGTGAATTGTATGGTATGTAATTTCTCTCTCAATAAGGCTTGTTGGCTTGGGAGTGGGAGAGGCCAATGGAGAGAAACCACCTCTGTTTCTATGTTCCTGACTTCCCTTCCTTCCTGTTCAGCATCCTCCACCTATAGGCTCCGGCTTTCCCAGGTTCCCAGCATGCCTTGCAGCTGCAGATCCATACAAGAAGTCTTCCAACTTGCTGCTGGAGGGGCCGATTATGCAATCAGGTACCTTATAGGTTTGTGAAGAGGACAGAAGAGTTTGATGTCAAGCACTCAGTGAGGGCCTGTCACTAAGAAGAAGAAGAAGGCACTCGGTTCATGGTTGTTCACTTCTTTATTCACTCAGTGCCTATTTATTGAAAATCTATCATGTGCCCAACACTGGCTAAGTGTGGGGACATAAAGCTGCAAGTTCACAGTCCTGGAGCTTAAGGAGCTGCTTGTCTAGCTGAAAGACAGAATAATAATAATCAGGGAAACTTCATGGGGGAAGTGATGCTTAAGCAGTCTTGAAGGGTAAATAACAGTGTGGCAGGAGGGAAGGAGGGAGTCAGGGGAGAGGGAAGAGGCCATGCCAGGCACAGGGGACTGACTGGCAGGTGCGAAGTGTCCAAGTGTGGGAGACTAGTAAGTCTCTGGGGAACTTTAATTGGTTCAAACTGGTCTAAATGGAAAGGGGATGGAAGAGACATAGAGAAGTAGAAAGATGTTGCTTGTCCAGGATGAGGCATATTCAAGTTTTAATTCAGGCTCTAGCACTTATTTCTTAGCTGTATGGGTGACCTTGGGCAAACTTGAGGTCTCTGAGTCTCAGTTTCATTAACTGGAAAATCAGGTTGATAATCCCTGTCTCATTATGTTGTGATGGGGAAGATAGGAGATGAGAGTGGCCCTCGTAGCCAACATTTGCTGTGACTGTCCTCTGTGCTAGACCCACATCTCCTGGGACATGCACAAGAAAGCCATGGTGATGCAGCTGGACTCCAAAATGTGGACATTATTCCCCAGGCTAGGATGAGCTAATAAAACATTGTGATGGAGGGGGGGAGGCTATAGGATTTGCTGTGTAGGAGGATCACTCTGGGAGCAGATGGTACAATAACATATATTTCCACCCATTCTGCAGTCGCTGGGCGACTAGAAGGATCTGTTGCTGCTCTTTGAAGGTGGTGCTGTTGAAAAGGGACATGTGTCTCCATCATCATCATCTTCCTTTTGTCCTTCTTTTCTTCTTTCTTTTATAAGATATTTAAAATCTATTTATTTATGAGAGACATACACAGAGAGAGGCAGAGACACAGGCAGAGGGAGAAGCAGGCTTCATGCAGGGAGCCCGATGTGGGACCCAATCCCAGGACTCCAGGATCCTGGGCCAAAGGTAGGCGCTCAGCCACTGAGCCACCCAGGCGTCCCTTTTCTTCTCTTTCTGAGTATTGCTTGCTATCACCTCATGCAGGGAGCTCTCAGGGGCTTGCTGGTAAGGACGCTAGGTAGGTCCTGCGCATAGCCTTGGATCTGCCCCTTTCTTGTGTGATTTTGGTCAAGTCAGATGAGGTCCTGAAGCCTTGGCCTCCTTATCTGTACGTTGGGAATGAGGCCGGCCTCACCTTCCTCATGGGATAGTTGGGAACCCCTATGGACATGAGGACGAATGCACACTAGATGAGAGGAGACAGAGATGGCCACCATGGGTCTTGTCTGCACCCGAGTTTATGGGCTACTGGGGAACAGGAACAGTTCAAATGTATTTAAAGTATGATAAATCTGCATGGTGGGCAGATTAATGGCCCCCAAAGATGTCCACATCCTTGTCCCTGGAACCTATGAATATGGTAGGTTCCATGGCAAAGGGGAAGGAAGGTAGCAGATAGGATTGAGGTCGCTAATCAGCTGCCCTTAAAACAGGGAGAGTGTCCTGCATTAGTTGGGTGGTCTCATGCCATCAGGGTTCCTGAGTGTGGCAGACTAGGGTGGAAGGGGAGAGAGAGTCTGGGAGGGTGAGACTGTGGGGAGGGCCTGACCCATTGACCCATCAACCCATCACCGTGGGCCCTGAAGATTGGGGCGCATAGGGGTGGTGCAGCGAAGCCAGGCAGGCAGCCCCAAAGCTGGCAAAGGTGAGGAAATGATTTCCCCCCCTAGAGCCTCCAGAGGAAACACAGCCCTGCCAACCTCTTGATTTTAGTGCAATGAAGCCCATTTCAAACTTGTGACTGCCAGAACTGCAAGGTGATAGACTTTCATCGTTTAGGCTACAGTTTGTTACACTGGCCATGGGAAAAGAATGCGGTGAGCCAGCAAGTGCTTGCGGAGCACCCACTCACTACATGCTCTGAACTGTGGGAACGGGGTGGTGAAGACAAAGTGCCTGCTCTCACTGCTCTCACTGGAACCCACATTTGGTGGGGAGGGACACATGAACAAGTGAATGTATAATACAAGAGTGGTGCTAAGGGTCTGGAGGGTTTGCCTGAGAGGGGGGCGCTGGGTACTGCTTGTGTGCATGTGGTCACAGGAGACCTCCCTGAGGAGGAGGGGGAGGGCCAGGGGAGGAAGAGAATGGGGAAGAGGTGAGTGACATCGAGTTGAGGATGCTATGATTGGAGAAGGATAGGACACCAACCTGGCCAGAGGTGTATGGGAAGGCTTCTAGGAGGAAGTACCAACCTGGCCAAGTTTGAGGGATGAGCACAGCTGGGTCCCTCTCCCTTCAAGGGAGCAGTATATGTGGAGGCTGTGAGGCCAGGGGCACTCAGGAAGCACAAGAAGCCCCTAAGCCTGGTGCAGGGCTTGAGGTGTGAGGGGTGAGAGGAGGCTGGAGTGAAAATAGTGGCCAAAATGGAAAGGGCCCTCTAAGCTGGAACCCTCCTCTAAGGGCCATGCAAAGTCATCAGAAGGTTTTAAGCAAAACCATTGAATTTATTTTGATGTTCCCTCTGGCTAAGAAATGGATGGGTTGGGTACAGGGAGCCCAATTTGGAGGCTGTTGCCATTGTGATAAAAGGTGGACAGGAAGCACATGGACAGCCCACTGCTGCCCATAGAAGTGGATCCTGGCCCTGAAAAGCACTTCCACTAGGCTAAGCCTTTTGCTGGGTCTGGATCTGCCAGGGAGCCAGGAGGTGCATTTGGGAAGAGTAAATGTAGAGGGCTGGGAAGGGGGCTGAGAGCCCAGGCAATGTTGAGGGTCGACAATGTCTGGGGGAAGTGGCCAGGATGAAAGAAAGTCTGATGATAGGGGGCCGAAAAGTCTTGAAGATCAGGAGTCTGCAGTCACTAGTTTACAGTGTAGGATGTTTAGCGTTATCGGGGCCCTCCCGTTAACTGCAGCCTCTAGTAAAGGATATACTGTAAGCAGCAGCCTTTATTTGTGGGTGCTTTCTTAAGGGGTAGGGTGAGAATCAAAACTGTGTACAGCCCACCTTTTGTGGGTAAAGGAATAGCCTCAAAATGCAGAGTCTGTGGATTCACCCACTCAGAAGATCTAAATGAGTCTCTAGCACACGGCAGGGGGCTGCAGGGGGTCATGGATGAACGAACTGATGGGGGATCTCTTTATTTTTTTATTATTTATTTATTTATTTTTTTGATGGGGGATCTCTTAGGGCTATTGGCCTTGTAGGGGAGTGAGGACAAGGGTTTTGCAGAGGCAGAGAACAGGGCTCAAAGGTAACCATGAGCAAGATGTCCTTTTGGGAATTAGTGGCTGTTTAAGTAAGGATGGCTTTATAGCTATAGGGCAGGAGCCAGCATTCTGCTGATCTCAGGAGTCCGCCCAACTAAGGCGGATGGTGGCTGAACTGGGAAGGGACCATGGGGACAGGAGTGAAAAGCAATTTAGGAGAAAGGATTACAAACCAGGATGGGTGACTGACCAGGTGACGCCAGGAGGAGTCAGGTTCCTGTCCAGATCTCTGGCTGCTGGTGGACAGGGGTGCCCTTTCCAGAAAGGGGAGCCTGGGGAGGAAGGGAGCTGGGGGCAGGTTGCAAGAGGCATCACTGGCCTGGGAGGGGAGAGCCCCCCCGGGAAGGCCAGAGGACAGCCTCTGCCCCAAGTGCCCGCCAGGGGTTTCTGGAGTCATACAGACCCTTGGTTTGCAACTTGGCTCCTGCCACAAGGTGAAGGCAAGCAACGATTGCAAAGAGTCAGAGAAGGTGCCAGGGTGAGGAAGAGGCTCCAGACTGGGCTTTCTACACCACTGTCACCTCTTCCCCCCTCCTACTCCCAGTGGGGCAGAGGGGCAGAGTGAACCCAGCCTCTTTTGCCAGGCAGCTTCTGAACGGCTGGGCCTTTGCTTGTTTTTAGTTTTTCTTTGCAGGGCAAATGGGACAGTGTGGAAGAAGTGACTCTGCATAGCTGGCAGGGATGATTTAGGGGGATTTCTCCGTCTGAGGCCGACAAATCAATCTACAATCCGTGACTCTAGGAAGCAAGTTCAGAAGTGCCCTGTCCTGTGCTCCTCTTGCCCTGGTTAGTCACATAGTAAAGCTGACTTCACTGAGAGCCCCTCTAAGCCTGAGGGTGGGTTGGGCCCAGGGAGACCCCTGCGGTAGCTGCAGCCACCTGGAGGCTCGCATGAGTGCCTAATTAGGAGCCATTTCTGCTTCTCAAGGGAGAGTAACAGTGTATGTGTGTGTCCTGGGGTCTAGGACATTTGTCCTTCAGGCCGAAGCAGAAAGCCGAGACATACCTTCTAAGATTAGAACAAGTCACCCAAGGACCCGGGCCTGCCTCCCAGTCAGCTGCAGCCTCTCCTATTACAGCAGCTCCCCTGTCCTCCCCTCCTCCCCCCAAGTCTGAAGCTGGACTCACAGCAGGGAGCCCCTCTGGCTGCTCTGTGGTTTGGGCCACCATGGGCAGGGCACCTTGCTGGGCCCTCTGCTCCCTCCTGTTGTTTGACCACATCTAGGAATCATTCATTCATTTTCCCATCCATTCTTCCTGTACTCCAGGCCCTGCACCGGGATATAACAATGAACCAGAGGACATTGCTCCTTTCATAATGGAAGTTAGCGATGGAGCCATACACTCAACCACCACCATCATTTTTCCCTGGGTTAATTGTTTTTTAGGGCAGAAAATTATACAGAGGGAAAGGATGGGGGGAGATAAGTAGAAGGGATGCAAGCAAGGTATGTGTGTGGTAGGGAGGGCAGGAAGTAGCCAGGAGCATTCCAAGTAGAGTTGATATAAAGGCCAAGAAACCAGAAGAACAGGTGTTTGAGGAAATGAAAGGAGGCTGGACTCAGAGAGTTGATCCAATACCTACAGTTTTGCAAGGTCATCTCTTCCTGCTGTGACCTCTGAGCACAGGGATCATGTATTATTCATGTCCCCACCCCCAGCCCATTGCCTGGCCCATAGTAAGTACTCAATACATGTCAGTAAATGAATGAAGGAAGAAATGAAGGATGCTGCAGGACTAGCCAAAACCCCCGCGCTGACATTGTGAAAGCTTGATAAATATAGATCAGGACCTTGAAGTGAAAATGGAAACAAAGGGTCAGCCAGGGTTGGCTGGGCGCACCCCACTTGAGTATTTTCATGAAGGCTCATTGACTCATCCAAGGTTGCTGGAATACGAACTAGAGGGCAGAGAATGAGATCTTCCTTGCTGAATCTAATGCTTAGCAATCTAAGCCTCCAGTCTCTACTTGGAGCTAGGCAATCCATCATAATTTCATGTTCCCATCCCTGGGTATCTGTCGTCTCCAGTTTTAACAACCCAGTGTATACTAAAACATGACATCTAAAATGTGTCTATTTCTGTAGCAAGAGTGATCGAATCTTTGTGTAGGCTGTTGATATTTTCAGATACATTTCATCAAGGAGCAAACTAAGGGAAAGGGAGGCGTGAGTCCCATGTCAACGTAGAATGATATCTGCCCCAGTGGATCTGAAAACCATAGCCTTGGGCTGATCTCTGTAGCTTTCCCCCACGCCTCTGCTGCCTGGGCTGCTCTAGAAGTCCACAATCCCTGGTGCATCAAAGAGGCATCATGCATGGGCCAGCCAGGTTCTACCTGCCCTACTAGCCTGTTCAGCTGGGATGAGGCCCAAGGGGTCCTGAAGCTGTTATTTAATTATTGCTCCCATGTCCTCTTGCCACATCCTTCAAAGAAGAGAAAAGAAAAATCACCTAGCTGAATGGAGTTGCTTCGCTTGAAAGGTCTGTTGGATTTTATAAAGCAAAACTGCTGGCCTCCTTGGCATGAAAAGGGGAGACTGGGAAGAATAGGGAGTCTGGCCTTCAGCCTGCAAAGGCTTGGGATGGCCAGACCTCCCTTTTTCCTCTGCCCTTCGCTCCAGCTGCTCCCTTTGGGCCTGAGGCTGATTCACAGTGGGATTGTCCCTCCAGGTGCTACCTGAGAGTGCTCCAGGGCAGCAGTCCCACCTGAGTCCAGACCTGCGTGAAGTGACTGCAGCGCTGCTCGGGTCCCCAATGTACCCAGCTGGTCGACACTGAGTGATCTATCCGCACCTCTACCATTGCTCACATGTCTCTCCTTGGAAACTGGTTTTTAATTAGTAATAGTAACCTTTTGCCATGTATTTTCTCAACGGTAATAAACCAGCTCATTTGTTGAATGTTTATCATGCCAGGTGCTATGTTAAGATTCTCTCTTACAATTTTCACAACAGCCCTGGGACATGGATTTCCTAATCACCTCCAATTTGCTGATGAGAACACAGAGAGTGCAAATAATGGGGTCCAATATTGCACAGCTACTCATGGCAGGCTTAGCCTCCACATATAGATGGTCTACTAAAGCCTGTGTTCCTAATCACAATACCAACTTGCCTCCAACAGAAAAGTATTTGGACAAAAAAAGAGAAAAGAAAAAATATTTGGAAGTTCACATTTTGGGATTAAAAAGGACTCATCAAATATTACTCTTAGGTAATAATAAGATAAACAACCAGTTAAAAAAAAATGGGCAAAGGATTAGAGCAGACACTTCATCAGAAAAAATATATGAATGGTTAATTAGCACATTAGTGATTAAGTAAACACAAATTAGAACTGTGAAGATACCACTACATACCCACAAGATGGCCAAGATGCAACAAACTGACATTACGAGATGTTGGTAAGGCTACAGAGCAATTGGAAGGCGCATACCATTGGTGAGAGTGCTAAATGGCATAGCCACTTAGAAAAATATTTTGGCAGCTTCTCGTCGAGTTAAATGTACACTAACTGAACAACCCAACAATCCCACTCTTACGTATTTGCCCAAGAGAAAGGAAAACCTATGTCCACATAAAAACTCATATATAGGGCAGCCCGGGTGGCTCAGCAGTTTAGCTCCGCCTTCATCCCAGGGCGTGATCCTAGAGACCCCGCATCGAGTCCCACGTTGGGGTCCCTGCACGGAACCTGCTTTTCCCTCTGCTTGTGTCTCTGCCTCTCTCTCTCTCTCTCATGAATGAATAAAATAAAATCTTAAAAAAAACACCTCATATGTAAATATAGCAGTTTTATTATAAATAGCCCAGATCTAGAAACAACCTAAATGTCCATCAATCGGTGAGTGGGTAAACAAACACATTGCATGTCATATCACAGACTACTACTCAACCAAAAAGGAATGGACTAGTGATACACACAAGGGCATAGATGAGTCTTGAAGGCAGTATGCCAAGTGAAAGAAGCCAGACACAAAACACTACCAGTATGATTCCATTTACATAATATTTTTAAAACATAAAGCAAAAAATAAATAAAAATAAAAAAAATAAAACACAAAGCATAATGACTGAGGGCAGATCACTGATCATCTAGGACCAAGGGTAGGGACAGGGGATTAACTGCAAAGAATACAAGGGAACTTTTGAGGCTATGGAAATGTTCTATCCCTTGATTGTGATCTATATGTTGTGGTGGTGGGAGGCACCTGGGTGGCTCAGTAGTTGAGTGTCTTTGGCTCAGGCCATCATCATGGGGTCCTGGGAACGAGTTCCACATCAGGTTCTCCACAGGGAGCCTGCTTCTCTTTCTGCCTATGTCTCTGCCTCTCTCTCAGTCTCTCATGAATAAATAAATAAAAATCTAAAAAGTAAAAAAAATATATACCTTGTCATGGTGGTTGCCTGACTGTATATAGTTTGTCAACACATCACATTGTACACTTAAAATAGGTGAATTTTATTGTGCATAAATTTTACCTTATGAATGTGATAAGCATTTAAAACATTTTTAAAAAGTACTCGTCAAATTAAAAATTTATTCATACTTGGGCGGCTCAGTGGTTGAGCGTCTGCTTTCGGCTCAAGGTGTGATCCCAGGATCCAGGATTGAGTCCCATATTGGGCTCCTTGCAGGAAGCCTGCTTCTCCCTCTGCCTGTATCTCTGCCTCTCTCTCTCTGTCTCTCATGAATAAATAAAAATTTTAAAAATAAATAAAAATAAAAATTCATTTTATTTTATTTTATTTTATTTTATTTTATTTTATTTTAAAGATTTTATTTATTTATTCATGGGAGACACACGGAGAGAGAGAGAGGTAGAGACATAGGCAGAGGGAGAAGCAGGCTCCATTCAGGGAGCCGAGCCCCATGTGGGACTCCATCCCAGGTCTCCAGGGTCATGCCCTGGGCCGAAGGTGGCGCTAAATCGCTGAACAACCTGGGCTGCCCCAAATTTATTTATTTTAAAAATTTATTTAATTTATTCATCAGAGACATAGAAAGAGAGAAGCAGAAACATAGACAGAGGGAGAAGTAGGCTCCCAAAGGGGAGCCTGATGCGGAACTTGATCCTGGATCCCGGGATCACGCCCTGAGCCAAAGGCAGATGCTCAACCACTGAGCCACCAGGTGTCCCCAAATTAAAAATTTTAAAGGGGGTGAGTTGCATTTTATCTGCATCAGTTTGCCTTTCATTTGTGCTGCAGCTCGGGGACCCAGATCAGCCCAGGATGCCAGTTCCATTGGATGGCATTGGCCCCAATGGCATTGGCCAGAAGGCGCCATGCTGCTGGGCGTTGGCAGCCCCTGGCAGCCTCTAGGAGGGGCCACACTCAGCCACTCCTGCCAGTTCAGCACAGCTGCTAGCACTTGTGAAGCAAGAATGGTGAAGAAAGCACAAAATCTGAAGTGCCAAGATTTTACTATTCATGGGTGGTGGGAATCTCAGGCAATGGACTTACCTGCTTAGAGTCTCTTCTGTAAAATGCGAATAATAACAGTCCCTACAGGTCATGGGGATGCTAAGAGCTAGTCCTTGATTAGACAGTTTGGGTTCAATTCCAAACCCTGCCTCTTACTAGAAGTGTGATCTTAGGCAAGTCACTTAACTTTGCTGAGCCTCAGTTTCCCTGCTTTTAAAATAAGGCTTATCTCATCGATTACAGTATATTATTTGGGTTATAAAACTCAAAGGAGATAATGGCCATAATGCCTGGCACATAATAAGCTTTCCCTCACACTGTTGTCACCTAAGATACTGATTGCCACACACTAGGTGCTAGCTGGAACATGGACTCCCTTGCGCTCCTTGCAGGGATGCGGGGTTGTTGCCAGTTGGTGTTGAAGAACGCAAGGGCTGGGCAGGGATCTGCTGCTGCCAAGTCATTTTCATTCTCACCCTGGAGAACAAGTTGGCAGACCAGGTTGGTTGGCACTGCATCTTAGTGTCAGGGGAATTTACAAACAGGAATCTTCTGAATCACGCAAAAGAGCAGACTGGCTAACTCGAGTGTGATTCTGGACTCCAGCCACAAAGAGTCTCACTCACAGCAGGGCCATTCATGGGCTGGGGTCACGTGGATGTCTTGGGGATGCGGAGTGGGTTAATGGGGACAGGACCAGCCACCAGAGGGAAGCCTGCTTCAGGCCTGTAGGTGGGGAAGGGTCTTGTCTTTTACCCAGGACCCTGCACCATGAAGGGGCCATAAAAGGGAAGCCCCGTAGCCAGAGGGTGAGGGTTGTGTCTGCCCCTGCAGGTCCAAGTCTGACCAGGACAATTTATCAAGTGGGAGCAGGTGCCCCCTGTGGTTACTGTGGCTCAATGGCTTGAGCAGCTCTCTAGGGACCGTGCTTGGGTCCAAATGGTGCAGGGATTAAGAATAAGGGGTTAAGTTTCTGGGAAGACATGTTCGGTCCTGCAGAAGGGAATATCCAGATGAGTTATTTCAAGAACTGAGCAGCCTGGAGGCGGGAGGCCACTGACCCCGCAGTCAGGGTAGCTGTGTGAACTCCCCGCCCCTCCCTGCCCTTCTGTTTCCTCATCAGTGAAATGAGAGGCTGGCTAAGGCCTCTGGAGCTAGCTGGATCTTTCTCTTTTCCCATTAACACCACTCTGAAGAAAACTGGGAACGCTTAGGTCATCTTATGTAGATAAAAATGGAGGCAGACAGCCTAAGTTCAGGGAGAATGGGAGCAAACTGGAGATGCAGTGGTCCGCCTGGGACACCCTCCCAGACAGCTCTCCTCCTCCTTTCTTCAGAGAAGAGTCTAAGAGTGGAGCCCTCTCCCATTCTCAATCTGGGAATCAAATGGGTAATGTGGTATGATCTCTTCATTCCAAATTAGCAAACTGGGGTCAGTAATTCTGTTGGAAAGAAGAGTCTCAGAAGAGCAAGATGGCATGGCTCAAATACTCTAGGAAGCAGTTAGCACTTAAAGAGAAAGTGGGTCAAAACCCAGGAATAAAGAACAACTGATACCCCCAGATGGAGGGGGTAGGGTTAGGAGGCTGAGGGATGCATGACCTTAACGTGGGTGGGGAGTGGAGATAGGGGAAGTAAACGAATAGAGATCTCAGTCTCTACCCTGTGCTGCTGCCCAGCTGGGCAAAGAATAATCCTCACTCTGATTTTCTTTTAAAGTCTGTGTTTTGGGGAAGTCTTACAAACAAGTGACTGCAAGTTTACTTTTCTTTCATTCAGGATCCCTTGGCAGGTCATCTTCTTGCTACCTGCTACACCTAGGGGACAGGTTTGCACCCTGGCCATCTGGAGAGCCTCGCAGTTCCGAAGCAGGAAGGGTGGAGGCAGGAACCAGGGGCCTGAGAATTCATGGGTCTTCAGGGAAGCCCTAGGGGTCACACAGACCCCCTGCATGGGAAGGAGGATGGATCTTCCTTTCCACAGGGTACTTGGCCCCCAGGTTCTGAGCAGAAGTTCCTCACAGGAAACCCAAGAAGGGTCCTTCCAGTAGTGAGCACACAAATATATGGATCCCAGCCAAAGAAGCAATGAGTATGGGGCCTAAGACACAAATAAACCAACCTCCTCCTGCTAGCCTCTTCTCTGCATCTGTTCCATCCTCCACCGCCTGCACATAAGAAGTTTCTCTTTAGACACCAGCCAATCTGCTCCTCACCTAGGTAGGTGTCTGGGCAGATGACTCACAGGATGATTTGGTTTTTCTTATTGACAATGGAGCTGTGGACACCCCAGGCAATACTTAATCCCATCACTCCAGGACTCCCACACACACCTGCTAACTGCCTCCAGGGAGCCCAGGAGGGCTGTTGCTATGGCTTTTCCAAGAGAGGTGGCTCCACTCTCAGTGGCTTCCAGACCCCTTCACACATAGAGGATCTGGGACCAAAGGACCTTCTTAATGCCTGCAGAAAGTAGAGAGGAAGTGCTGTGCTGGTCACATCCTCTCAGGGTCAACACGGTGCTGGTAATGAGGTCAGATTGGTCCAGCCAGTCTGCTCTCCAAGCACAGGCTACGGGGATGCAGTGTGAGGGCCCAGAGTCCCAGGTACAGTCTACTTCCAGATCTGCCCAGATGTCAGCAGGGACCTGTCTCTTCTAGATTTCATTTCCTGTAAAATGAGGAGACTTGCTACACAGCATGATTATGAAGATTAAATAAAATGTGTGTGCAAAGTGTCTTATAGGCCAATGGTTATCGTTCCTGATTTCCACCAATTTTACTTAATATTGCCAAGAACTGGCCCTTTTTAGGGTTAGAGCTTGCTTGGTAGTCAAGACATTTAAGTTAAGCAGGGACTTCCTAGGTTCATCACTGCAGGTATTTTAAAGCCAAGTGAGATTTAAGAAGATTTAATATCCCCACAGAAGTTGTGGCTAAGCCTCATTTTAGTGAAGGTGAGAGAAAGTGCCTGAAAAATAAAATGCAATCAGATGGCCATAGATTCTTGAAAAGATGCTCGACATCACTATCAAGGAAATGCAAATTATTATTATTTTTTAAAAAGATTATTTATTTATTTATTCATAGAGACAGAGAGAGAGAGAGAGAGAGGCAGAGACACAGGCAGAGGGAGAAGCAGGCTCCATGCAGGGAGCCTGACGTGGGACTCGACGCCAGGTCTCCAGGATCATGCCCTAGGCTGCAGGCAGTGCTAAACCGCTGCGCCAGGCTGCCCAAGGAAATGCAAATTAAAACTATAATAAGATAGCACCTTACATCTGTCAGAATGGCTAAAATAAAATATACAACAGCAAATGTTGACAAGGATGTGAAGAAAAAGGAACTCTCCTACACTGTTGGTGGGAATGCAAACTGGTGCAGCCATTATGGAAGACAGCATGGAGGGTCCTCAAAAAATTAAAAATAGAATTATATATGATCCAGTAATTCCACTGCTGGGTATTTATCCAAAGAAAACAAAAACCAAAAATTGAGGGCAGCCCGGGGGCTCAGTGGTTTAGCGCTGCCTTTGGTCCAGGGTGTGATCCTGGAGACTTGGCATTGAGTCCCACATTGGGTTCTCTGCATGGAGCCTGCTTCTCCCTCTGCCTCTCTCTCTGTGTGTGTCTCTCATTAACAAATAAATAAAATCGTTCAAAAAAATATTTTAAAACCCCGCTAATTTGAAAAGATACATGTGCCCTGATGTTTATTGCAGCATTATTTACAATAGACAAATTACAGAAACGATGCAAATGTCCATCCATAGATGAATGGATAAAGAAGATGTAATATATATTATATATATATGTATATAATGAAATATTATGCAGCTATAAAAAAGAATGAGATCTTGCCATTTGCAACACAATGGATGGATCTAGAGAGTATTAGGGTAAGTCAGACAGGAGGATGAACGCCATATGATTTCATTCATATGTGGAATTTAAGAAACAAAATAAATGAACAAAGGAAAAAAGAGATGAACAACAACAACAAAAAAACCAGACTTCTTTTTTTTTTTTTTTAAAGGATTTTATTTTATTTTTTTTTTAATTTTTTATTTATTTATGATAGTCACACAGAGAGAGAGAGAGAGAGAGAGGCAGAGACACAGGCAGAGGGAGAAGCAGGCTCCATGCACCGGGAGCCCGACGTGGGATTCGATCCCGGGTCTCCAGGATCGCGCCCTGGGCCAAAGGCAGGCGCCAAACCGCTGCGCCACCCAGGGATCCCAAAAACCAGACTTCTTAAATAAAGACAACACGCTAGTGGTCAGCAGAGGGGAGGTGGGGGGGATGAAGAGTACACCTATCGTGATGAGCACTGAGTAATGATAGGATTGTTAGATCACTATATTGTACACCTGAAATGAATATAATATTGTATATTAACTATATTGGAATTAAAACAAAAAATAAAAAGCAATCAACCAATGAATTTGCAGGGGAGGGGCCATAGGGAAATGCAGTCATGATCTTTGCTCTGTTTAGTGCAGTTGGGGAAATCTGAAACAAGAGTAGAGTGAATGAGGAGTGAGTTAAGAGGACAACGACACAGAAGCTGTATCCATGTGGGGTGTGGTTAAGGCCTAAGGAGCAGCACAGTCTATATGTGTTCCTGAGTCCGAAGCTTCAGGAAGAAGTGGCCAGATAAAGATGCAGGGTAAGATGGGATCAGAAAGTGCTTACAGATAGTGTTCTGGAGACATGTTTGATTCATATCCCTGCTCTGCTCCTTATGTGACCATAGGCAGGCAACTTAATCTTTTTAAATTTTGGAGGTCTCATCTATAAAGTGAGAATAGCAACATTTATATCCCACTGGCTTGTCTAAGAATCAAGTGAGAGCATAAGGTACAGTGCCTAGCACAGAGTCGGGCACATAATAAGTGCTCAATAAATGCAGGCTATTAGTAAATATAAAGCCAAAGCATTGAGAATTTATCCTGAAGGGTTAAATTTGGCCTGGAGTTTAAAGAAAAACATTTGTCCGGAAATTTTTTTTTTAAGATTTTATTTGTTTGACAGAGAGAGGGAGAGCACAAGTAGGTGGAACAGCAAGTAGAGGGAGAGGGAGAAGCAGGCTCTCCACTGAGAGGGAGCCCAGGCTTGATCCCAGCACTCTAGGATCATGACCTGAGTTGAAGGCAGATGCTTAACCAACTGAGCCACTCAGGCACCCATTCGTCCTGAATTCTTATGATGCAAATCCCACTGCAGAGAGGTACTAGGGCAGCCCCCATGGTGATCCAGACATCCTTCTGGTGAAAGGGTTGGATGTTCAGGGAAGGGTGGGTGATCTGGCTTAGGCAGCAGGAAGGGCCCCTGTGACCTCGAAGGCCGTGGAGCAAGGACATGGAGAGTTCAGGGACAGTTCACATCTACTCTGGCAGAAAGAAGGGCAAAATATAGAGGAGAGCTGGTAAAAGGAAAGAAAAGCTGTCAGGGGCGGGAAGAGAAGACAGAGGCTCAGAGCTGGAGAGAGAAACATTCCAGACTGGTATCAGCGATAGGATCTAGCCAGAGAATAGACACGTGGCCTGAGAGGAGCCTGGAATAACAGTGCCCAGTATGCTTTGCTGAATTCCCACGCCTGGCTCTGGGTTCATGACATTTTGAAGGCACTGAGATTAATTAGCTGAAGTGTAGGTTATAACGGCAGAGTACAGGATCAAAGAGTGTTAACATGAAATAGTTCCCTTTTATAACCAAGGGAGAAATCCTAGCCATTAAAAAAATAAAAAGCCCCTCTAGCTATAAAATAAGTAAAAATTTTATGGCAAAAATAATATAAATGAAGTAAAGAGAAAACAATGGATTTGGAAAGCATTTGTAACACAGATGAAAAGGAGATGGTGTCTGTTATATAAAGTGCTCTGACAAAACGACAAGAACAATGTATCTATAAATAAGCGATTCACAGAAAAAAGCAAACCCCCAAAGTCCAAGAAACATAAAAGAAGCTCAAATTTATAAGTTGTCAGAGAACTATAAATGAACACTGAGACTTTTCTTTATGCTTATCAGACAGGCAGGGGGGTTGTGGAGGCAGGAGGGAAGACAGAGAAGTAGCTATTGCTGTTTGGGAATTGGGAAAAAGGAACCATCATACGTTGCTGGAGGAAATGTGAGTTGTTACAGCCTTTTGGGAATGTTATCTGGCAACATTTATTAAATTAGATTACATAAATGTTGTAACTCAGGCCCATGCTCCTGAGAATCTACTCCATAAACATAAAAGACCCAGTATATAAGGACGTGGAGGTTGATTGCAGCAAAGTTTATAACAGCAAGATACTGGGAATACAACAAACACCCATAAAGAGGGAAAAGGTTTATAGTCCATTCACATAACGGGTTATTATGAAACCATTAAGAAGAATGAATTAGAGTACTCCAAACATCCATGAAAAATTGTAAAGTGAGAACAGTTAGATGCATGGAATTCTGTATCATATGGCCCCAGTTTTATAAAGCAACAGCTAAACAACCCACCCCCATACTGTGTGTATGTATATATTTACATGAGTGCGTTTGTATAAGCAATTATTTACAAAGCTACAGAGCATGAAGTATCCTATAGGGATTTCTGGAGGCTGGGGTGTGGGGAGGGAAGCAGATTTGGAGGAGTCAAATCAAATGAAAAACTTTGCCTGTAAAAAACCAGCAGGCTTGCTATGATTTCAGTTATGTCAAACTATATGTGTGTATTTGAATGAATAAATTAGAATTGATTTATAGGGTTGCCTGTAATTGTTTTCTTTTCCTTTTTTTAAAGATTTTTTTCACTTATCTTTATTATTTTTTTATATTTTATTTATTTATTCATGAGAGACACAGAGAGAGAGAGGCAGAGACACAGGCAGAGAGAAAAGCAGACTCCATGCAGGAAGCCCGATGCAGGACTCGATCCCAGATCCCGGGATCATGACCTGAGCCAAAGGCAGACGCTCAACTGCTGAGCCACCTGGGCGTCCCTTTATTCACTTATCTGAGAGAGAGTGTGAGCGGGGAGAGCGGCAAACAGAGAGGAAGAGAGAATCTCAACCAGACTCCTCGCTGAGCATAGAGCCAGATATGTCTCAATCTCAGGATCCTGAGATCATGACCTGAGCTGAAATCAAGAGTTGGACACTTAACCAACTGAGCCACCCAGGCGCCCCACCCATGATTGCTTTCAAAAGAAAGAAAGGCTGCCAAGACCTATAATAAGATAAACATAAAAGAAAAATGTTAAAAATACTGAAATGAGAGTTTTGAACTTTACTCCCTAAATCTTTTTGGAAGGTATGGTTTGAGCAGGGGAACAAATACCTGAAAACAACTCTAGAGTGAGTTGTCAGTCTACTTTTTTTTTTTTTTTTTTAAGATTCTATTCATTTATTTGAGAGAGAGAGAATGAGCATGCACAGGGGAGGGGCAGAGGGAGAGGGATAAGCAGATTTCCTGCTCAACGGGAAGCCAGATGCAGAACTTGATCCCAGGACCCCAGGATCATGACTTGAGCTAAAGGTAGACACTTAACCAGCTGAGGCACCCAAGCTCCCCTGACAGTCTTCTCAAAATATCAAAGCCAAGGCCTGAGTGTCAGGGGACAGGACACATACCCAGGGAGGGGGAAAAGGAGGAGGTGAAGTCAGTAATTCCGTAAAGATACTGTGTTGTTATCATAATTTCAGACTTTAGGTTATATTATGAAGCTATAGTAATTATCACAGTATGGTACTGGCACAAAAACAGACATAGATCAAAGAAACAGAATATAAAACCCAGAAAGAAACCCACACCTATGTGGTCAATTAGTCTTGGACAGAGCAGAAAAAGAATAACCAATGGGAAAAGGACAATCTCTTCAACATATGGTGCTGGGAAAACTGGACAGCTACATGTGAAAGAATGAAATTAGGCCACTTTCTTACACCCTATGGAAAAATAAATTCAAAATGGATTAAAGACCTAAATGTGAGATCTGAAACCATAAAAATCCTAGAAGAGAGCACAAGCAGTAAGGTCTCTGACACTGGCCAGAGCAAGTTTTCTAGGTTATGTCTCCTGAGGCAGGGGAAATAAAAGCAAAAATAAACTACTGGGACTACATCAAAATAAAAAGCTTCTGCACAGTGAAGGAAAAAAATCAACAAAACTAGAAGGCAACCTATGGAATGGGAGAAGATACTTGCAAATGAGACGTCTAACAAATGGTCAGTATCCAAAAAATATATAAAAAACTGATATAACTCAACACCCAAGAAACAAACAATCCAATTAAAAATAGGCAGATGACAAGAACAGACATTTTTCCAAAGAAGACATCCAGATGGCCAACAGACACATGAAAAGATGCTCAACATCACTCATCATCAGGGAAAAGCAAATCAAAACTGCAATGAGTTATCACCTCACACCTGTTAGAATGGCTAAAAATAAAAAATGCAAGAAACAAC
Source organism: Vulpes vulpes (assembly GCF_048418805.1). NCBI lineage: Eukaryota > Metazoa > Chordata > Mammalia > Carnivora > Canidae > Vulpes > Vulpes vulpes. The sequence continues at coordinate 129,631,071 of NC_132792.1, read as the reverse complement.
AGGTGTTGGGGAGGATGTGGAAAAAGGGGAACCCTCTTGCACTTTTGGTGGGAATGCAAACTGGTGTAGTCACTGTGGAAAACAGTATGGAGATTTCTCAAAAAATTAAAAATAGAACTAACCTACAATCCAGCAATCATACTACTAGGTATTTATCCAAAGAACACACAAATGCAACTGAAAGAGATGCACACACCCCAATATTTATAGCAGCAATATTTACAATAGCGGAATTATGGAAGCAGCCTAAGTGTCCATTGATAGATGAATGAATAAAGAATATGTGACATATATCACTTCTCGGCCTTTTGGCTAAGATTAAGTGTAGTATCTGTTCTTATCAGTTTAATATCTGATACATCCTTTATCCAAGGACAATATATTAAATGGATTTTTGGAATTAGGGGACAGAATAGGAGCTTGCTCTGTCCACTCCACACATCGACCTGGTATTGCAGTATTTCCAGGAATGGTGCACCCTCCTCAAAGGAAATAAAAGTTGCAAAAAAAAAAAAAAAAAAAACAAAAACAAAAACAAAAAACAAAAAACAAGGAAATAAAAGCTGCTTAAAATTAAAAAAAAAAAAAGAATATGTGGTATATATGAACAATGGAATATTACTCAGCCATAAAAAGAATGAAAACTTGCCATTTGCACTGACATGGATGGAGCTAGAGAATATAATGCTGAGTGAAATAGTCAGAGAAAGACAAATACCATATGATTTCACTTGCATGTGGAATTTAAGAAACAAAACAAGCAAAGGGAGAGAGACAAACCAAGAAACAGACTCTCAACTATAGAGAACAAACCGATGTTCTCTGGTGACCAAGAGGCAAGGTGGGCTGTGATGAGCACCTGGTGATGTATAGAATGGCCAAATTGCTATAGTGTAAACCTAAAAATAATATAACCCTATTTGTTAACTATACTGGAATTAAAATAAAATGGAAAAAAAAGATATTGTGTCACTAAGTTAAATATATGCTCTTCAAAGCTGTTTTTAGGTTTAGTAAAATTTAGGCCAGTTTACCCCATTTGGAGGAGCCCTGAATACATTTTTAAGTGCTGTTGCGTTGCTATTACATACAGTCTCTGCTCAAGGAAATGATCAATCTGAAGCCAAAATGTCCCCTTCCAGCTCAGCATATACTCAGAAAAAAAAAATATACAAATTATAAGACAAGACAAAGGAGAAACAGGTAATTTCCTTTGGGTTCCAAACCCTGATTGTCTACAGATTTTGGACAACTCACCATATAGCTATTTACATCTTTGGTGATAAATAGATTATGTCCCCAGGGAAGTCATGTATTTATCAGCTTGGAAAAGGAAAATGAAGAGAGGAATGAACATTGATTGAGTGCTTAGTCTGCACAAGGCACATCAAGGATGTACCTTGCCTAATCCCCTCAACAGCCATGTGAAGAAGACATTAATTACTATACTATTAGTCCTGTTTGACAAGGAAACCCAGTAGTGAATAGCCTTCCCAGAGTCATGTGCCCTGTAGTAGGGTTGGGTTCAAAATTTGGCCAGTCTGACTTTTTTCCCCCCAAGATCTTTTTTTTTTTAATATTTTATTTATTCATGAGAGACACACAGAGAGAGGCAGAGACATAGGCAGAGAGAGAAGCAGGGCCCATGCAGGAAGCCTGATGTGGAACTTGATCCCGGGAACCCAGGGTCACGCCCTGGTCCGAAGGCAGATACTCAACTGCTGAGCTGCTCAGGTGTCCTGTCCCCAAAGATCTTAACCATTTATTCGTGAGAGACACAGAGAGAGAGGCAGAGACATAGGTAGAGGGAGAAGCAGGTTCCCCATGGGGAACCCAATGTGGCACTTGATCCCGGGACCCAAGGACCACACCCCAAATCAAAGGCAGACGCTCAACCACCGAAGACATCCAGGTGGCCCTGGGCAGTCCAATTCTTAATATGACACAGCCATCCTCCCTTCTATGAAATCTATTCATACACCAGATGTCGATGATATGAAGAGGCTTTTCCAGTGTGCAAGACCTGTTCTGATCCTGACTGCACTTGGTGCACTGTTTTCACACCCCTCTCCTGCAGCATCTAGGGTGAGTGTTGCAAGGTCCAATGCCCTCAGAGGCTGGGCAGTCAATGCACAGAAGTGGGTGGGCACTGGGGGAGACCCCTGCCCACTCACACCAAAGGGGTGCCACTCTGCACCAGTCCACCACCTACATGGCTCACACTGACTCATTTCTCAAAAAATCGTTCACATGATTTGATTTTTCAGGATAAGATTACAAGGCTGACTTGTAAATATAATCTATTGAATTTACTTTTTAATGTCAGGTTAGCTAAAAAGAAAAAAAGAAAACTTTGCTGGGGAGAGAAAATGTTTGCCTACAGCATATGATCCAGGGGTTTGTTATTTCTGATATATGGGAAGAATGTTTTCCTGGATTATCCCAGGAGGTATCTTTTGGTTTAATATGTGAATTTATTTTTAATTATTTTAAGGACATCACTGATTCATTGCTCTTAATACTAAATAATATTACAGGCATTATGGGCTCCTCATGGAATTCTATGGGGGGATGAGGGTGCACTGTAGACAGGAGAGGGAGGGACCTGGGTTAGAGGTCTGCTCCTGCCCTATGGAGCCACCAGACCCTTTACGCAGTCTAAGCGTTTGTCTCCTGTTCAGTACAACAGATCAGCAATACCCAACTCACAGAATGGTGGTGAAGGTTTTAAAAGAGAAGCTGTGTAATGAAAGTATTCAATAAATATTAGTCACATTCCTTGTGAAAGACAGATATGAGGCTCCATAGATTCATGAGTATTGTAAAATAGGTAGTTTGAGACAGACTATGTTGCTTTACTGATGGTCCCTTCACTTTATAAAAGATTTCCCATCACCAATGGCTTCTCTGGTGCATGAAAAACATGATGCTTTCCCCAAAGTTTTAGTTTGTGCATAACTTTTTTGGGGTAAAAAACAAGTATTTCTGCCTTTTCAATAGTTGTTCTACAGAGTCTGTCATGATTGTTTGGAGGTGAGAGAACCGTCCTACAAATGAAAAGTAAAGACTAATTTTACTGGAGCTACTGGGCAGCCCTGTCATGAATGCCACAATAGCCAGGGAATCAAAACCCAGAGTGCTGCTGGAACCAGAGACTTCCTCCTCCCCTCTCTCTCCACTGGCACCTCTCCAGGAGGTATTAGAAGCCACCCCTGCTTGCACCACAGGTGAATGGTGGCAAACACATGCAGGTTATGGAGGGGCCATGTAGTCACCTTGCCTTGCCCCAAGGGGATTTGAGGTCACAGCAGGGAGACGTTTTAGAAATCTCAGGAACAGAGCTGATTATGCCTTTCTGACAGCAAGACCATAGGAAACACCTGTAGACAGCAGGAAACTAGAGAAATTAAAAATATCTGCTTCATCCCTTAAAAATAAATAAAAGAGGAAAGTAAATTGGTCTCTTTTCTTCACAGGGAAAACAAACAAGGCAATATCTGGTTTGAGCCATTTCCTCTCCACAAAGCACATCCCTCCTGTGGGCCACCCTTCCCGGGCAGAGCTGGGCCTGGCCCATATGCTGCAAAAGCCCAGGATATCCGGATGCCTGAGATGGTCGGCAGGGAAGGTCTCGAGCGGGTTCCAAGTCACCAACCTTGAGATTTCTTTTGCAGGAGTGGGAGACTAAGGAAGCTGAGCTCATTTCCTTGGGGAGAGGTGTAGCCTCCAGCTAGTGTTTGAACAAATGGGCCCTGTGCTCTTCCTTCGCAGTTTGCCTAACCCCTGGGAGTCAGTGTCTGGGAGCCAGGAAGATCAGGGACAATGGGCCCCTTTGGAGAGGGATTGTTGGGGCTGCTGGATCAGGTGAAGCGCAGGAGCACACCTGCAGGGGGTGGAGTGAGGAAACATCCCATTTCGCTCCCTGTCCCCTGCCTTCCCACATCCAACAGATCATCAAGCCTAGTTAATCTGCATTTCTGGTTTGGCCTCTTCATTCTCACAGTGGTCACTGCACCTGAAGGCCCCCATCACCTCTCCTGTGGTTGTGGAGAGAGATTATGGTCACCTGACCTCTTTGCCTCTGCTCTTCTCTCTCCTGTCCATTTTCCCCTCTTGCCAGACTATCTTAAATCTGTCTGATTATGTCTTTGCGTGACTTACCTACTCTATAGTCCTTACTCTATGATCAGATCATCTCAGTATAGAAAATAAGGCCCCTGTCCATCCCTTCTCCATAAAAGATTACGTCTTCTCAATAATGACAACCAATAGTTATAGGGCATTTACCATGTGCCAAAAATAATGCCTAGGGCTCAATAAAGATCTCATTTGGTCAACCTCCAGCCAGCCAGCCAGGCATTATGATCATCATGGGACAGATGGGAGATTTGGAGCTTAGAGAGGCTACATAACTTGCTGAAGATGACAACGCTGTGGTGGAGCTGGCAGGCCGACTATGTGCCCTGCTCTTCCCACCACGCACCCCTGCAATGCCTCCAGCACGTTACCCATTTTCATGCCTCTGTGTCTTTGCACATGCTGTTCCTCTACTTCAAAAGCCTTCATCCTTAGTCCCTCCACCTGGGTAGCTCTTCTTCATTCAAAACCCAGCTTCTTGCTTCCTTCAAGAAGCTTTTGAGGATCTCTCCCATTACACTTCCCTAGCTACAACGAGCTGCCTGTCCCTCTCAATGGTGTGACCCCTGCTGAAGGTATGTACCATAGACTTTACCTGGGCCTCCCCCCTTCCTAGCAGAGTGGCCAACTCATAGTAGGTGTGCAACAAATATTTATTGGCTTGAAAGCATCAGCCACTGGATAAAGATTGACGTTCTAGTTTCTGGATCAAGTCTCTAGGCCTCGGGGTCTTTATCTGTTTGAGGAAACCAACAGCTCCTCTTCTATACTTCTAATGCAGCTAAGGTCTGTATTTTTTTTTAAAGACTTTATTTATTATTTATTTGAGAGAGAGAGAGAGAGAGAGTTTGAGCCGGCAGAGGGAGAGGGAGAAACAGGTTCCCCACTGAGCAGGGAGTCTGATGCAGGGAGTCTGATGCAGGGAGTCTGATCCCAGGACTCTGAGGTCACGACCTGAGCCAAAGACAGATGCTTAATCAACTGAGCCACCCAGGCGCACTTAATGTCTGTGTTTTAGAAACTCTCCCAGGTGACTCTAACATGCATCCAGGGTTGAAAATCATTGCTTGATCTAAAGAAGACTTAGCAGAGGAAGGCTGCCAGGATAGAAGCTCACTAAGGGAAATCACACAACATGTTTATGCATGTGAAATGTCTGTAAAATAAGCACCCAGAAGGCAACCAAAGCAGGTAAACTTCCGAAACCAAGGGAGAAAATACTAACCCAAAGTTATTATTTGGGAGGACACAGAATGTTGACAGTCAGTACTAAAATGTAAATTGACTTTAAGGTCACTTTGCACAACCATTACATCGGCAAAATATGTCATCACGATAAACAGCCAGAGTTGCCAGGATTATGGGTAAAATAGTTTCTTTAAAAATTGCTCTTAGTATTACATCTTGATTAATTCTGGCCCTCTCTTGAGACAATGGTCTGGCCCTGTGTAGCAAGAGCTTGAAAATGCCTCACTCTATTTTTATAATAAATGTTAAGGAAATAAAGAAAAAAACATGCAGTTTATACAAAATAATTTATGATACTGCTATTCGCATAAAGGTGGAAAATTAGAAACCATCTGAATATTAAATTTGAGAGAACAGTAGGAGTAAACTATAGAGCATGAAGGCAATAAAACACTGGGCTCCTATTAAAAACAACAAGTAGTTAACGCTCCTAACACAGAGATGTGTATGGAACAAAAAAAGAAAAAAAAAAAATCAGGGCTGAGAAATCCAGTGTTTTGTATGCAGTGATGAGACTCACAGAAACACATCAAATTTACAAATTTACATTTGTAAATTGACAAAGACAAGGGGTGCCTGGGTGGCTCAGTCGGTTACTCGTCCAACTCTTGATTTCAGCTTGGGTCATGGTCTTAGGGTTGTGGGATGGAGCCCCACGTTGGGCTCTGTACTCACAGGGGAGTCTGCCTGAGATTCTTTCTCTCCTTCTCCCTCTGTCCCATTCCTGTTCACATTAAATAGACAGATAAATAAATACAATCTTTAAAATAAATTGACGAAGATGAGAGTGAATTTGGAAGCATGGGCCAAAAAAAAATTGTTCATCAGCTTTGAAGTTGTTCACAGTTTTCATAATTAGAAAATGTGTGTCCCCAGCTGGGGCAGCAACTGGTCAGTGTCTCTCTTGGGCGGGGGGGAAGGGAGGGAGCCAGGCCTGGTTCCAGGCTGACAACTGCTTGTATCTTCACCTAGGCCTCCTGCTGAAAATACACTCCCATATCTGGTCATGGTGAGGTTTCAACTTTAAAGGGGCCCAGTTCCCTTTAAACTCAAGTCCTCCCCTGTCTGGATGATAAGAAGGACATCAAGGGCTCAGGAGAGTGAACAGAGCTAGGAGCCAGGCTGGGGGAACCTCCTCCCAGGGCCTGGAAACAGGGCGCTGGTTCCTGTGGGAAAAGGCACTGGGGACTGTGTGTGTGAGAGGAAACATCTGGGACCCACCCCCAGATAAGACAGGAGATGGGAGGAGAGCAGCCCTTGAGGAACGAGTGGGAGAGGGCCCACCACAGCCTCTGCCCCCTCCTGCCAGCCCCCATGCCCTGTTGACAGAGGGCAGATAGGCATGGGTTGGTTCATGCCAGCCGTGGTCCTTCCAGGCCTCACCCTTCATCCCGGCTGGAGAGACGTGGTGTCCCACATCAAATGGTGACTGGGGAGGAAGAGCCCCACAGTAATGAAACTCCCCAAAGGGTGATGGTGAGGAGCAGTGAGGTTCCAGACAGAGGCACCAGCATGAGTAAAGGCCTGCAAGACAGGAAGCTGGGAGAATTTTCCAGAGCGGCTGTTAAATGCCATGGTTGCAGTCCCCAGCACTGCACTTTGCGTCAGCAGGAGAGGGGACAAGGAGAAGGTGGTGGAAGCTGTGCCTGGGTGAGGGGAGCCAGGCAGCAACCTTGCCAGTGCGGGGCTCAGTGTGCCCTGCTGCCCTGCTGCCCTCTTTCTAGGATATGGCCCAAGGACAGGCATGACAGAGGTAACAGAAGTAGCCAGGCATGGAGTGAACGGTGGGCTCTGGGCCACTGCTCTGCTCTTAGAGCCCTTACAGCTCCATCTCCACCCCGTGGCTGTGGCTGGGCCGTGACCTCCATGGCAACCTGTCCTCACCCACGGCTGGAAGGGAGGCTCCGCATCTGGGGTTTTTTTCATGGGCCGAATGGTGTCCCCCAGATTCATATGTTGATGTCCTAACCCTTAATACCTCAGAAGGAGACTCAGGAGACAAGTCTTCAAAGACAGAGTTAAGTTAGAAAGAGGTCCTCAGCCAACATGGTTGGTGTCCTTATAAGAGAAGGAGATTAGGACACAATCTTAGGGAGGGGAGACCCCATGAAGAGACAGGAGAAGACGCCCATACTAAAGCCAAGAGGAGAGGCCAGCGCTGCTGACACGTTAACCTCAGACTTCTGGTGTCCAGAGCTGTGAGGAAACATACTTCTGTTGTGTCAGCGGCACCTTGTGATGGTGGCCCTAGCAAACTAACAAAGGCATTGAATCTCACCAATGGAAGCTGCCTCTGGGGCTCTACCCCAAGACCCCCTCACTCCAGCAGCCTGTGCATGCTCTTGCTCTGCAGGGGGTCAGGACCAAGTGCCTTACATCCTTACATCCTTCTCCCCTACCAAAGCTGCCCAACTTCACACAAGCAGAGACTTTGGCTGGGCTGGAATTCTGGCCTTCCCTGCTCCCTGCTCTTTTTTTTTTTTTTTTTTAAGATTTTATTTATTTATTCATGAGAGACAGAGAGAGAGAGAGAGAGAGAGAGAGAGGCAGAGACACAGGCAGAGGGAGAAGCAGGCTCTATGCAGGGAGCCCGATGTGGGACTCCATCCCGGATCTCCAGGATCACACCCCAGGCTGCAGGCGGCGCCAAACCACTGCGCCACCGGGGCTGCCCGGTACTTTTGTTTCTAAAACTCAAAACACTTCACTGGACAGAAGAGGGGTCCCTGGAGCTCCTGAACTTTGCCCTTGACTGTGACTAGAACAGAGTTCCTGGCAGGAGTGATGGGACAGTGGTGCCCCTGGTATGGACAACAGGCCTTTCCTCCCCAGGGCCTCCTGGTGGGCGTCAGGTCAGAGACGTCCAAACACTAGAGAGCCTGGAGTCCGGAAGCCCTGCCAGCCCCCCGCCAATTTCCTCGGTGTGGCTTCAAACATGGCCTCTGCCTCTGAGCAGAGTGATCTGGGCTGGGCCCGACCTGTTCTTTGATCTAACAGCTGCCCTCAGCTTCAAAGGCAAACCACAAGAAGAGGAGGAAGCAGGGACCCAAGCAGAGGTGCACACCCTGTGGCTTCCCCACCCTCACCCACCCTCCATGCACTACCCCCCTCCCTCTTTCTCTCTCTCTGGCTCCAGGGGGCCTACCTCTCTTTTGAGGGACTAAGTTATTTCCAGATATTTCCCTATGTTTTCCAAAGCACAGAGGTGACAACACCCTGGATCTATGGCATCCTTTGTATCTTCTCCAAGGTCTTGACTACGGACATATTTTCTCACTGAATCCTCCCAATAAGCCAGGCAGGGATGGAATTATCATCCAGGTGAGGACCCCAAATCTTGTGGCACTGATCCCAATCAAGATCCCACAGTGATTGGGTGATGGTATTTAGTCCGGAGCCCTGAACTCAGTCACCACTGTGCCTGGCTTCTTCCAGCCGCAGTGTAACACTCACTTGGCTCTCCTCCCGCACACACAGTGTAACTTCACAGGCCCAGGAGGCACATGTGAGTTGCCTTTCATTATGGACATAGAAACCCAGCCCCAGGTCTGTCCTCTCATTAAATGCTATGGCCGCACCTGGGCATCCCATTAGACCACAGGCCCCTGGAAATGGCTGTTCCTTCCCTTAACTCTCAGTGAGGCTTGTAGGGAGAAAGTTCTTGGCCCTGGGAGGAAGGGTCCCCCTCCACCTCCCTCAAACCCCATGGTCCCTTCTGAAGCATGGCTTGCTTGACCTCTGGTCTGGATGACTGACCAGCCCCCTAAAGGACCCCATGGTCTCTCCAATCCATTCTGCAAACCTCAGCCACAGAGAACTTTCTAAAATGTAAATCTGGTCATGTGACTTCCTGCCCTCCCCCACATTGCTCTGAGAATCAAATGAGTGGTGACCCAAAGAGGTGGCTTTGGAGAGCTTTAAAGGTCCCCATGATCTCATCAGGAAACATTCAATTTATGTTTAAAAGTCTGAGCTATAAATGCAGCTTCAAGGATCTCAGGCTCCCCCTCACAGCTGGGACTGTGAGCTAAGTGCCTCTGCAGAGGAATCCTTAGGCCTCCACAACCAAGTCTGAAAGAAGCTCCCAGGGTCTTGTCTGGTCTCCCACTTCACGCACTCCCCGCTCTCCTGCTTTGGCATCCCCAGCTGGAACATCCTTCACTTCGGATGCTGCCCATCACCTCTGCCTGCTGTGCATGGAGCTCACATGCTAACTCCTCTGGGTCACACCAAAATCTGTGTCCCAAGCGCAGGTCTGTAGGATAGGTGATGATGCTGTTGCAATCACTGTTACCCTTCTGACTTCCTTACCGGCTTGCAAGCTCCCTGAGAGCAGAGCCCAAGTTTTATTCCCTTTAGGATCAGAATTTCCAGAACCTGACATAGTGGCCACTCAAATATTTATCAAGCAAGGGAGTGAGTGTCTCTTCAGCCTAATCCAGAACACTCTTGCCCAGGACCCTGAGGCATTTCCTAGGGGCAAGTCCACAGCTCCCTAGAGACCATTCCAAACACAATGGTGTTCTGCCCTCATCCAGGGCTGGGGGTGGGGGTGGTGGGGATGTTCTTGGGGCTGCACGTTTACTCTGCCCTGCCTCCCTTTCGCTGGTATGTAATTTCTCATCTGCAGCTGCTCTGGCAGGAAGTACCAGATTGTTGCTTCATTTCCCACGGTGCCCACAACCCTTTCCTGCCCTCTCCTCCCCTCCCTGGGGTGGAGGACCCAGAGGAGTACCTGGGAGGACAGGGCTCTGTGCTGACCCAGGCGCCACAGGCGGCTTTCTGTTCACATTCCCTTCCTGGCACATCTCACTGAGCTTATAATTTGTGCCCACTAGGTACAGTGAGCCTTTAAGGAAGGAAAGAAGGATGGGGGCCAATCTGGCAACATTTATTGAGAACCATAAAAGCATCCATATTTTTTGACCTAATAATTCCACTCCTGGGAATTGCTTCCAAAGAAATAATTCAAAAGAACAACAAAAAAAGATACATGGGCTGTTTACAGATCTGTTATTTACAATAAGGAGAAAGTAAAAGCAAATGCCACGTCCCAAAATAGAAAAAGGATTAAATAAATTATGATGTATTTGTAGAACAGAATACCACTCAAGTATTTAAAATGAAAATAGGACTATATTGAACAAGCATACTGTCTTGGAAATAATAGTAAGAGAAAAGATACAGGCTTGCATATACACCGATTATAATTTTGTAAGAACTATGTATGTGGCAGAAAGTAATAAAGACACAAAAAGTTGGAAGTAGTTACATGAAGTGGAGCTGTCTTTCCTAGTTTTTTTTTTTTTAATGATAAAGGGGATTAAAATTGAGGATCAGAAAGGTGTGAGAAAAAGAAAAAGGAGGATGAATTTTTATGATTTTACCTTAAAATGCCTATTAGTTTAATAATAAAATAACATTTTAAAGCTAAAGCATACACCCTGAACACAAAGTCCTGGGGTTTTCCTTCTTTCTTTCTTTCTTTCTTTCTTTCTTTCTTTCTTTCTTTCTTTCTTTCTTTCTTTCTTAAAGATTTTATTTACTTATTCATGAGACACACACACAGACGGGGGTGGGGGTGGGGTGGAGGGGGGCAGAGGGAGAAGCAGGTTCCATGTAGGGAGCCTGACGCGGGACTCGATCCTGGGTCTCCAGAATCAGGCCCTGGACTGAAGGCGGCGCTAAACCGCTGAGTCCTCCGGGGCTGCCCAAGTCCTGGGTTTTTCTAAGAGGATTTTTGGTTAATTGTGGCTTTAGCATTGTTTTACAAATAATAACAAGAACACCCCTCATTCAGACCTTCCCACTGTGTGTGGAACCTGCAGTCTGATTGCCACTAAAAGCACTTCAAAGACCTTTGCCTGGTGGATAAAGAATCCTGTCCCTTCTCCCTCTGCTCTATCTTCACTACCACAGTCCCAGTCTCCGGGGCCTCCATTCCTGGGCTTGAGAGACATTAGGGGACGGAAGTCAGGATCCCACCAAGGAGAGACCTAGGGAGGCCGCCTGTGCAGGATAAAAACTCTAGTCCTGCATTGGTGGGGTCTAGAGGGAAAGCCTGAGATGCAGCCTTTCTTCTCGTTAGTTTACATGAAGGTTATGGTGGGTTAGAGTTTCCTACCCTCTGTGTATAAACCAAAGTGCTCCTTCACTGTCCTGAGTCTCTGGTTGTCACTTACACAGGAGGGGTGTCCACACCTCATCCCTGGCTTGATTCCCTCCTTGCAGTGGCTCTCACTCGCCCTGCTTTGCAACCACTTCTGTGCAGGTAACCACCAAACCTTCCCTACCCAAAGCCCCTCCAAGCTCCAGTTCTGAGTTCCCGGTCCCAAATGTTCTACCAACCCTTCAGCCCAAACACAGTGTCTTCCCGCCCAGACCAGCAATGTTCCCGCCTCTACTCCTGGACCGACAGTGGGGTCACTGTGCACTGTGCACACCTGCCTCTCTCACCACTGCCCCCATGGCAGCCTCCAACCAAATACCAAATGCTGGGGATCCCTCTCACAGTTTATTCTGCAGCTTCTTTGCCGCTCCAGTCTCAAGGCCACCCCTCATTGGTGCTTTGGCCCCTCAAATGGTAATTTTCAGCCTCTAGAGTCTCCCCTTCTGCCCCTCTGTGCGCTGGGACTGGATGAATGGCCTTCTGGCACCCCTCGGAACCCAGGGGCCCCCTCTCCTGGAGAGCCTTCATTTCCCACTGAGGAAGGCCCACATTACCGACGTTGTCTTTCTAGACGATGCACAGTCTAGTTTCATCTTATCTTTGTGCCACTGTTCACCCTACCTCTCCCCATACCCGTGTGTACATACACATGTATGCGTGCCCCTGTGTGCACATACACGTGTATACACGTTTGCACAGGTGCCCCTATGCACATACACATGCACGCATGTTTGCACAGACACCCCCTGCGTACATACACATGTATGCACGTTTGCACACACACCCATTCCCTTAAGAGACCCTCCATTTTAATCACTTCAGGTATTCATCATTGCCCATACACATCCTTCATTTCTTCTCTTCGCCACATTAGCTTCTTCTTTTTTTTTTTTTTTGAAGATTTTATTTATGTATTCATGAAAGACACAGAGAGAGAGAGGCAGAGACATAGGCAGAGGGAGAAGCAGGCTCCATGCAGGAAGCCCAATGTGGGACTCGATCCTGGGACTCCAGGATCACGCCCTGAGACGAACACAGACACTTAATCGCTGATCCATCCGGGCATCCTGTCACATTAGCTTCCGAATCCCACCATTTCTTTTTTGCCCATGCATCCTGCCGCCTTTTTAAAAAAATCATCCTAGTATTCAGTGCCTACTCTGAAGTCACTCCTCCCCACAAGCCTCCTCCAGTTGCACCATTTGAGAATGCTCTTTCTCTGAGAAGGTCCTCCAGCCCCTTGGTCTTGTCGCTTGCATAACAGCCTGTGCCTTGCGTTTATTCGGAGATGCACTGTGTGGCTTCCCACCTTCAGCTTACTGAGACCCTGTGTTTATATTTGACTCCCTCCGAGAATCTAGACAGCATCTTCTTACAGTAGGCCCAATAAATGCATGTGGAATGAATGACCAAATGAATGCATATTTCTAAGCCAGGTCTTGTCTATACCCATGCATGACATTTCCCTCAAGCAGAGGACTTTACATTCATTCTAGTTTAATTTCATTAGGTTGGTTTTGGCCCAGCATCCCACCCTATATAAATCATTTTGAACTTGTCATGTAACACATTAACATATCCTGGCTGTGGGTCATTTGGATTCTATTTTTCATCCAAGTCATTAACAAAAGTGTTTAACAAGCCAGGGCTACGGACAGAGCCCTGTGACCTGTCCCTGGAGACATCCCTCAGGAGAAACCGGAGATGCAAAACGTAGCTCACCACCCTTTGGGCAAGGTAGCTCATCCTGCTCTGAATTCATCTTGCTGGAAAATCCTTTGTACTACAAGCATAGTAACTGTTTGAGAAACCAGAATACTCTGGTTGGTCTACGAAAGCACTTACTTCCTTCAGCCCAGCCAGAAGGGCTCTGGTTTGAAGGGTTAGCTTCAAACTCTGCAGTCCCTGCGGCTGTCCTAGCACTCTCAGAATCCCACATCCCATGCTGCTCAGTCCCCCAGCAGCGGCCTCCCACGCAGGTGTGAAAGGTGAGGACGGGTCAGGGAAGAGGTAACCAAAGTGAGAGGGAAGCAGAGCAGTTGAGTTGGTCAGACGGTCTCCTTCCCATTTCCTCCCTCCTCGTTTCACTGCTTTATCAGGATGAACCCACGAAATACACCTGCTGTCTCCTCTCCTAAATTTGAAATGCATTTATTGAGCCAATGATATCCACTTCCTCTTGCAGGCTTTGGCTGCCGTGTGAGCCTGCAGCTTGGATTTTCTGTTCCGTGCCTGAGTCTCACCCATTTCCCAGTTTCTACACTGGACTAAACTGTTCCAGCACTGCCCTGAGGACCAGCCGAGGTCCACACACAGTGTACTAACTGCCCCCTGCCCACACACTCACCAGCTGGAGGAGGCCTTCTGATGTCCTCATGTCCATCCTGGGTCCCAGTCAAAGCTGTACCAAGAGGTACATGGAGGCTGTCCTCTTTTAAATGACTGTAAAAATCTACTTATTTATTCCAGCAAACAATCATGTCACACCTATTATGTGCCAGTCATTGTTCCAAGTGCTTTACACAAATATTAACTCACTTAATCCACAGAACTACCCAATCATGTAGGTACTATTACTATTTCCATTTTACAGATGGGAAACCAAGGCACAGAGAGGTCACAAGCTAGTAGTAACTAGAAAAAATCAGGGTTCAAATCCAGCTGTGTGGCTCCTGGGTCTGTGCTCTTAAGCCTTATCTCATGCTACCTCTCAGGGAAGCAGTGTGAAGCCTGAATTTCAACCTTTGTCCAAGAGGGTGTGTTAAATACATTCTATGGTCATTGCTGGATAACTAGGGCCATTGATGGAGGTTTTTAGACCTTATCATTTAGTGTAAGAGCTACGGGAGAGTGCTTTAAAAATAAAGCATGGTGAAATTGTATTTTCCTTCTTACCATTATGCAGACCAGTGTTTCTTTTGTATATCTTTTTTTTTTTTTTTTAAGATTTTATTTATTTGAGAGAGAGAACCAGCAGGGGTGTGGGAGGGGCACAGGGAAAAGGAGAAGTAGCCTCCCCACTGGGCAGGGAGCCCAATGTAGGGCTCCATGCCCAGGGACTCTGGGATTATGACCTGAGCTAAAGGCAGAGCCTGAGCCACCTGGGCACCCTTCTTTTGTGTATCTTCTGACCTACACTGGAAGCCTTAGCTCTGCTCATTTCACCAATGTCATCTTCTTTGCACCTCCTCTGTGCCATTGTCCACTAGGCAAAGAGAACATCAGAACCTTCTTATAGAAGACATGCTCAGGGATGTTAAAATTTTTCACAATATCCACTTAATAAGTATTAATAACCATATACCATGACTTTAACCAATATCAATGGGATGTTTTAACATTCCAAGGCAATTTCATAATTTTTTTTTTAAAATTCACACATGATCTTACTTCCTTCTCAAATTAGCCCTAAATGGTAAGTAAAGCAGGAACCAGTTTTACAGATGGAGGGATGAAACAAACCCTCAAGTAGTTACTGACTCTGGACCTGAACTCAGTTTCCATGGTTCCTCTGTCCACATATCATCCCTATTTGCCTTTCCTGATGCAATAATCAGAAAAGGAAAATCTGGGGAGTGGGGTAGGCAGAGCAGAACGCAGCCTGTTGTTATCAGTCCCTTCAAATCCACCACCTAATTCCAATGTTATTTGTAGACTTTCACTAACCCTTTCACTAAGCACAGAGGGCAGGGCTTGTGTATAAGGCTGATAGCAAAATTGTAATTCTGAGTGTTTGGTACACGCAGAAAAAAAAGTGTAGATTCCCTGTTCACTATGGAGGGGCCCTTCCAAATCAAAAAGGCTGGTTACAAGCTCTTGATGGTGTGGTCTGTGGAATTGGTTGTTTGAGGGCTAAGATGTTTGAGAAACACTTTATTATATTAAGATTTTTAAATTTATTTATTCATGAGAGACACAGAGAGAGAGGCAGAAAGAAGACAAAGGCAGAAGGAGAAGCAGGCGCCATGCAGGGAGCCTACGTGGGACTCGATCCCGGGTCTCCAGGATCACAACCTAGGCTGAAAGTGGCGCTAAACCACTGAGCCACCAGGGCTGCCCTTATTTTATTTTATTTTATTTTATTTTATTTTATTTTATTTTATTTTATTTTATTTTACTTATTCTTTGAGAAACACTGTAAACAGTTGCACCTAAGGTTTATGTTTATATTTCACTAAATCATTTTCCTATGGAAATGGGGCGTGTGTTCACCCCATGACTTTCCCTTCGGACCTACCTGCCCCTCCAAACATGCCCCAAAGCATGAAGAAGAATAACTCCCTGAAAACATTCTTTGTGCTTGAGAAGCAGGTTTCATTTTAATCAGGAAACTCTCTCCAGCCATGCGAGTTGTGTAAGTCTCCAGTAAATGAGAGACTTCCTCAGCCTTCACACCTTTGTTAGCCTAAACGACACAGCCTTACTTCCATACCCAGTTCAAAAATCATCTCCTCTGGAAGTCTTGTAAGACTCCGCCAGGATCCTGATGATATTCATGAAACACTTGCAGCTTTCATCATTCAGGGCACATGGGAGGATCACTCTTCCGCTTTCCTGTGGTCAAGTGTACCTGTGTGCTACTCCTGACCTTTCCAGGCCAGAGCCACAGCCGGTGCAAACCCTCCAGAACTTTCCTTCCCTCTGCCATGACAACCGACAGTGCTGCATACAGAAGCTGCTGTCACCCTGGGTCCCCATGGGAGGACAACAATGACATGGAGCAGAGCCCCCAGTTCCACTCTTGACAGACATGCAGCAAAGGAGAAATAAACCTGTGTTGTTTTCAGCCACACACTAGCCTGTCCTAATCTTTACAGTTACCTGTCATCATGTGTGCCACCAAACTGTTTGCTCACTGCCTGTACAGAGCCAATCACATTGTTTGGTATCATTTGTTCCATCTCTACCCTCTCTCCACCTCCAGACTGTATGGACCTTATAGCAGGTGTTGTGTCTCATTAATTCCCATTTGGTACCTGCTCAAAACATGTCCTTAAATAAGTAAATGAAGGGATGAATCAAGAATAAGGTATCTGACAGCAGAATATCAAATGAGATCACATATTAAAATGCAGTTTTATAATCTTGCCAGGCACAATCCTTTCTGAAGGTGGGGATGATCATGGATAATCTTAAGTAGCTCTTCTCAGCCTGCTAACACTGTACTTCTCTTACCCGGGAGAGACCAAGGGGAGACCATCCTTAGAGCCTCATGGCAATGCTCCATAGCACCCTGTGGACCTCCTCTCTTAAATGTGGCTCTGACCAGAAAGAACTGTGTTTGTGACCTACCCCATTACTCATCTTGTAGGCTACCCAAGAGGCAGGAAATTAGTCACATAACAGATATAAATGAATATTCACTAGAAATTCACTTGAGGGCAGTGACAGAGGTGGTAGTGTCACAATGTGGCCTGCAAGAACCAAGGATTCACCCTGCCAAATCCCCAAGTCTCCGGCCCCTATAATGCTGTCATGGGCTAAATGGTGGCCCAAATGGTGGCCCCCAAGAAGATATGATCCCACCCTAATCTCTGGAACCTGTGAATATTACCTTATTTAGTAAAAGGGTTATAGATTTGAGATGTGGAGATCACCTTGGATTATCAGTGTGGATCCTAAACCCAATGATACATGGATTAGGAGAGACACACAGAGAAGAAGGTAAAGTGAACATGAGGCATGGACTGCAGTGGTCACAAGCCAGAAACCACCAGAGCTAGAAGAGGCATGGAACACTTCCCTCCCTTGGAACCTCGGTAGGGAATGTGGCCTGGGACACCTTGATTTCAGATATCTGGCCTCCAGAACCGAGAGGATAAATTTCTAATGTTTTAAGTCCACCTAGTTAGTAGCCATGTTATGGCAGTCCTAGCAAGCTCATCTACCTGCCAACTCCACTGGCTCTAGATTCTCCATGTGGGCAGCACTCTGGCATCCTGCTGTAGCCTGGGCCATCACGTCTCTCTGAGTCTCCCATTTGTGGGAGAAAACACAAGGGCTTGGAACCGACCTTGTTTCTCTCCTCCTGAGGACTTCAGTTCAGGCACTCGGGAGGGCATTCAGGCATGACTGGGAGACAGAGGTCAGGGGCTCTCCCAGGAAGAGCCCCCCAGGAAGACTAGTAGAACGAGGAAAGGCACTGCACCTGGGGGGTTCGGCTTCCCAGCTTTAGCTCTGGATCCCTTGCCCTTGCAGTCTATTTTTTTTTTTTTTTTTTTGCCCTTGCAGTCTAGAAGGATGATGATAAAAGCTGTTCTTCTCCCTGTGTCACCCCCAGAGATAACAGTGCTTGTTCAATAAAGCCTAGAAAACTGAGCAACAGCGCTGTGGACTTGGGAGAGCCTCGAGGAGACGATACACAGAAATGGGGCGGTGAGGCAGTAATTTCCACACATGATCTACAGTGCCCAGTGCAGGGGGAGTTCCTGTGCTGAGGGCTGGAGGGCCTTCATCTTAGGTCTGACTCTGCCACTAACTGATTTTAAGTGTGACCACCGGTAAAGCATTTATGTGCAGTTTCCTCATCTTTAAAATGAAGGGAAGGGAGAAATGGTTAACAGTCCTCTTTGCTCTCAAAACTCTAAGCCCTAAAATTTAATTTTTATTTAAACTTTCTTTTTTTCCATAGACATTCACACTAGTTTCACCCAGAGATATAGCTGGAAACTTTCAGACATCTTTCAGATATGTAGTGAGGGCTCAGAGTGAATCTCTGCCAGACCTTAGAGGTCCCCTCATGCCCTGAGCCACCTGGCTCACACCGTGGGCTGGCCCTGAGCTGGAGGAGGACTAGGCAGGTCCAGGGGCAGGTGGTCTCCCTGTGAGCACACAGACACTATAGGGGCGGCTGGAGCTTCTCCAGTGCAGGAGATAAGAACAGAGGCCATAGGATCCCGCCCCCCCCAACAGGGTGAGTTCCAATGTGGGCTTCAGGTAGTCAACTTCTAGACCTCAGGCATATAATTTAATCACACAGAAGCCCCAGCATCCTTATCTAGAAAACAGAGATAACGGGTAGCCCTGGGCACAGTGGTTTAGCACCGCCTGCAGCCTGGGGTGTGATCCTGGAGACCCGGGATGAGTCCCACATCAGGCTTCCTGTATGGAGCCTGCTTTCCCCTCTGCCTATGTCTCTGCCTCTCTCTCTCTCTGTGTCTCTCATGAATAAATAAATAAAATCTTTTTTTTTCTTTTTTTTTAAGATTTTATTTATTTATTCATAGAGACAGAGAGAGAGAGAGAGAGAGAGAGAGAGAGAGGCAGAGGGAGAAGCAGGCTCCATGCAGGGAGCCCGATGTGGGACTCGATCCCGGGTCTCCAGGATCACACCCCAGGCTGCAGGCGGCGCCAAACCGCTGTGCCACCAGGGCAGCCCAATAAATAAAATCTTAAAAAAAAAAACACAAAACATTAAAAAAATAGAAAACAGAGATAATTGGACGTTAGGAGGACTAAAACAAGATAAGCTTAGGCAAAACACCTGTAGTTAGTAGGTTTTCTTTCTTTCTTTCTTTCTTTTCTTTTTTTTTTTTTTTTGTTGGTAGCCTTTCAACAAGTGGCAGTGATTACCCGGATGACAAGCTTTAGGTTTCTCCCACACTGACATCAAGGTGGCTGCTCAGAAATTATTTCCCATTATCCATCAAAACACACCTCAGAAGCAAGTTGAGCCAGGGACCTGAAGCCTGGGCATGCATTTCAGCGGTGGGGCCAGGTGGGGGTGGGTGGCCCTATCAGGGTGGGGGAACTGTCCCTTTAGCTCCTGTGCTTGGAATGAATGATTGCTGATGGGGGTCTGGAGGGGAGGCCCCTCTGTGGCACATCGTGAAATGGATATTCTCGGTGACCTCTTGTGTGGGTGCCGGGCTTGTGTAATAGAGGCCACAAGGCTCCACTTCCTGTTTCTATGAAGCTGTTGTTCTGGGCCCAGCCCAGGCCGGTGCTTGCGGTTGGCTGCTGCTGCTGCAGGGCCCACCTCATTGTGTCCCTGCGTGGCCTTGGGCCAAAGAAGAGAAAAGCTAGCTTTTCAGAACACCCACAGGATGTGCAACCCAAGCGGGGGGAGTGAATGGGGCTGCAGGTAGAGGTATGAACCAGGACAAGGTGGTTTTTTTGTACGCTTGGTTATTCCCAGAGGCCTCTTTCATTCAGAGCCTATTTCAAATGGATTTCCTCAGCAAGAGTGTGGAGGTGCAGACCCAAGGCAGAGCGCGCTCATCACTGGAGTGAAATCCTTATGGTTCCTGGGCTGCTGGGAGGCTGCCACATTTGTGGGGGGATCCCCAGCAGAGGAAGCAAGTTTTCTCTAGCTCCAATTAAAGATGCTGGCTTTGAACCTCTACATACCTGAGAGCTCATCGAGATACTATCTTATATTTTTTTTGTGTCATGTGATGTGTGTACATCTTGTTTCCCCAAATAGAAGAGAGCTCCTTGAAGGCAGGAACTGTAACTTCTCTTACTTTGTACCCCCTATCCATCCCCCAACTTCAAATGCCTTCATCTCACTTTGTCCTCCAAGAATGAACCGTGGGTGGTTCCCCAGGCACACCGTGTTGTTTCTAGCACTGGGGGGTTTGCTCTTGTCATTCTCTCCAACTGGAATAGTCTTCCCAATTTTCTGTGTTAGAACTCATACTCCCCCCTCAAGACTCAGAAATTGCCTCTAACAGGAAGACCCCTGAGCCTTGTGCTGGGTACACCACTTCTTCTCTGTCTTCATGAACTCCTACACTTGAATCCTTCAAGGCTGGGCAGAGTAAGGCATTTACCTTTGTGAAGCCAGTGCCTGGCATCAACCCATGTCTTTTGGGCCTAATTAAAGAGCGAGGGTGCCGTCATGTCTGGTTAGTGATCTATTACAGAAGATCCAGTCCGGGAAAGAGCTGTGATTGTTACCCTGAGGCCAGGAGGGTGGCCCTGATATGGCACAAGCAGTTTTGAAACAAAGGGCTGGGGACATCTGATGAGGCAGATGCTTAGCTTTGTGGCTGGAGAGAATGTCCAGTTCCACTGTTTGGAATTTCTCAGTGCTTCCAGCCTCATCCATTCGAGTGAGTTTTTATAGGGGGGGCCTCATGGGCTCAGCAGTCATTTCCCACAATTCCCAGAAGACAGGTATCGAGGAAGCCCAAAAAGGAGAAAACGGGGAGCTCACTGCCCAAATGCCAGGGTACAAGGGCAGATCCATTCAAGAGATGAGCTCTTGAAGAGTCCTAGCACAGTAAGGCTGAGGGTAACTACCATGCCCAAACACTGTGCCAGCAGTATTCTGATGACCTCTTCTGCACAGAGATCAAACCCCAAAGGTCAAACATGAGGTGGATATTGCTTTTGTGGAGAAACTGATGATCTTACTTCTTAAGGCTTAGACTGTACTGCTCCCCAGGTGAGAGAAACACTGCAAGCCTTTGGCTTCCCAAAGGTCCACCAGCACACTCCCTCACAATTGTGGCGGAGGCAGCTAGAGATGGTTTACTTCCACCCACAGCTTTGAAATGTTTCGATTCTAGCGAGTCGAGGAGGGGAGTCAAGCTGGCCACAAACCTAAAGCTATTACTAGAGGAAAGCAGGGCTGCCTTCAGATTTCTCTGGAACCAAAATGCTTTTCCCTGTGGCCCTGATAAGATTACTGGGCCGCTAAGCTGCCAGCGTTCAGATTTCCCACGGAACCCCAGAACCCCCGCTCTGGTTCCTCTCGCCTGCCCGCCACCCTCCCCCCCCTCCTGTGAGGAGGCATGCTGTGGATCAGGCTCTGAAACCTGACTCCATCCCAGGAATGCATGCTCACCCTCCTGTGATCCGGCCTGGGCCCTTCAAGTCAGATTGCCCCAAATTCCCTCTTGTCATTGCAGTCCCATGAATGAAAAGTGTTGGCTCAGTGGAACTCAGTGTTACTTTGAGGGTCCTGCAGAGCACTGGGGAGCCACACAGGAATGCAAGGGTACTTGGGCATGCCCACAAGTCCTCTGAGCTAAACCCCAGCTTCCAGAAACCATGCAATCCCTAATTATGACCCATGAGCTCCAGCTAGCAGCCAACATATGGCTCAGTGAGAGGGTGGGTCCCAAAACAGCAAAGGCTGTTGGTGAAACTGTGGTCAAAAAAATTTGATGAAATTTTAAAAAATCAGTAAAAAAGTAGGTTACGAATTGAACACATTATATACACAGGTACATGGATACACACACTCTGATCCCCCAGCCCCACCCCATTTCTCTCTCATTGTCAGTAATACAGATAGTTTGTGAGGAGGAAAAAACAGGATAGTCCAGTAATTTTTAAGTAACATTTCAAACACAAGGTTCAGTATGTAATAAATGCTCAATAAATACTGAATAAATGGATGAGGAACAAATGATGTCTGGAAGGGACTTAGCATAGCCTCAGAGAAAAGGGCTCATTAATTGTCTCCATCTAAATTAGAAATTAATGATCTGTTCAGTGGCAAGAAAGTTTAATCTTCACAGATGAAATCCTTCATGTGTTCAACTAAATAGTAGATGCATGGGTGCCTGGGTGGCTCAGTGGGTTAAGCATCTGCTTTTGGCTTGGGTGATGATTCCAAGGTCCTGGGATGGAGCCTCGCATCAGGCTCTTTTCTCAGCAAAGAGCCTGCTTCTCCCTCTCCCTCTGTTCCTCTCCCTGCTTGCACTCTCTCTCTCTCTCTCTCTGTTAAAATAAATAAATAAAATCTTTTTTAAAAAAGAAGAAATAGTAGACACATGGTTTTGGGAGATAAGGTTAATTTTCACGTGTCTACTATTTGTTGAACAAATGAAGGATTTCATCTGTGAAGACTGAACTTTTTGCAAGTGTTCTCAGGCTATTTGGTAGGGCCTACAATAAAAAAATTTTTTTTAAAGATTTTATTTATTTATTCATGAGAGACACACACAGAGGCAGAGACACAGGCAGAGGGCAAAGCAGGCTCCTCACAGGGAGCCTGATGTGGAACTTGATCCCAGGACCCCAGGATCATGCCCTGGGCCGAAGGCAGATGGTCAATTGCTGAGCCACTCAGGCTGCCCTACATTTTAAATTTAAATTAATAAGAATATTAATTTAATTTGGATGTCCTAAGCCTCCAACTCTTTCTTTACTATATATTTCTCTCTTCTGGGCTCTTATCCACAGTGATGTCACCCATTAGCTCTTCTAAAGAAGAATCCTTTTTGTATCCTAAGAGGTCTGTATTTCTTGTGGAATGCTGGGCATTTCAAAAACCAATATACCTAAATTTTGCTTAAAAAAAAAAAAAAAAAAACCTAAGACTATACTTTCAGGGATCATTTCTATAGTTTGTTACTAGAGAAGTTTCTCTGAACGTGTAGGGTACCCGAAACCACGAGGAGGAGGGGCAGTGTCCCTTCCTGAGCGTGAAATTGGCTTTGGGCGTCACTTTGGTGCTGCCCTTTGTCCTTGATGATCGTTCTTTTTTCTCCTTTGGGGGGAACTAGAAGGAAGGGATGCCATCTGAGTGGTTTCTATAAAAAAAACAAACAAACCTGATCTTTCTCTCACCATCAATCATTTATTCACTCATTTAGAATGCATTTATTGAGTGCCTGTTGGGATACTCTCAGGGAGAGAGGCAGGTGGGCAGACGTTACAAGTGGGACCTAGTACTCAGGTCCAGCTTGCACAAAGTGTTTGAGGAGAGAGCTACAGAGTCTGAGGGCATCTGGGAAGGCTTCCCAAGGAGTCACAAGAGCTATGGACTGAGGTGTCAAGGAGTTCCTGTTAATTAATTTACCAAGCAAACTTCTCTCGAGAAGTGAGATGATTATAATTCAAGGCACTGTGCTAATCTCTGGAGACTGAAAGACCAACAGGACAGACTCTGCTTACAAAAGGCTTATAGGCTTACGTAAAAGCTGCACTGCCATTCTCCTTGGTGTCTCGGACAACTCCGCTCTTCTGGGCACCCTGGGGAGCTCAAACATGGATGTCATTTCTGATTTCTCCTTTGACCCATGGTCTTTACTCTTCCATCTTTTCCACCCTTACTCTCTCTCGAAGTCAGAATCTACATGGACACTTAAAAAAACTTCTCAGCCTGGTTCCCCTGCTGACTCTATGAATTGGCATTTCTGCCAGGTCATCCCTGCTTCTTCATGGCCACCATCTTACTAAATGCTCTGCAGAGTTTCCTACTCTCTGTGGAGCAGAACCCAGGGCCATCCACTATCTGGCCTTTGAGGGCCACAGCTGGCCTCTGTCTTAGAAAAAGGCACCCCTTTCGGGGCACAGCAAGACAAGGAGACTTTGTATGAAGAAAAAGTAACCCTTTCCTCCAGATGGCTTGGATTCCAGCTCCCACTCACCCACTTGGCCAGCATCCATTATACTTGGAGGCCCTGTGGTTTTTATCTTATTACTTTCATTTTTCTCTCGCGCTGCTTCCCTACCTTCCTCTCCAGCCAACTGGCCTACTTTCCTGAACAAAGCTGGCATGTTCTCCCCGTACCCATTCCTATGCCTTCTCCTCCTCACCACCCACCTTTTTTCAAGGCTTCTGTCAGGTCTCACCTCCAAACACCCTAGTACTGTAGCACTTATGATCCGCAGTAGTCATTCATTTGGCATTTACACATTTGAAAATACATACATGACAGGATCCAGTAAGTCTCATTTGCCCTACTGGATTGTCAGCTTTAAAAAGATATCTTTCTCTTGTTTATTCCAGAGGGCTTAAATGAGGGCTGAAGCAATGATTGAGATCGTCAATAATGGTAATAGTGGCTTAAAAAAAGAAAAGATGGGGCGCCTGGGTTGCTCAGTTGGTTAAGTGTCTGCCTTCGGCTCAGGTCAAGATCTCAGGGTCCTGGGATGGAGCCTCACGTTGGGCTCCCTGCTCAATGGGAAGCCTGCTTCTCCCTTCTCGCTACTGCTCCCCTGCTTCTGCTCTCTGTCAAATAAATAAATAAAATATATTTAAAAAAAAAAAGATTTCCTGAAGACTTCTAGTAGGTAAGTGGGTTCTAGAGAATGAATGTTGAGTAAGCCTTGTTAGTCTGGCTTGAATTCCTAATACTGAGATATCATATAACTCAGTTGCTCCCCAAGTAGAGTGGTGCCTTCATGCCTCCAAAGTGGGATTCATCTCTCCAAAGAGGCTTTTACTCTGCGATTTGTCAGGAGTTCCCAAATCCCACTGCTGCATATCATGTCCCACCATGAAAAGTTTGCTTCCTGGCTGCAAATTGAAACGTCACTTCCCCAGCCTCTGGGTTTCCTCTTTACTTCCTTTTCCAGGGCTTTGCTACTGCAGTCCTTTTCTGAGTGGTTCTGACAAAGGAACTTCAAAAACAGTCATTGTCGATCAGCAGTGCCCAGCGGTGGACTCAGGGCAAACTGACAGGTTTCCTGGCTGACTGAGCAAATCCCTCCCAGGCCCCAACTTGGTAAAATCCCCCAGCAGTTATTACATGCCTCCATCTGGGGACCGGAGGGCCTTGTCTTTTCCCGGGCCCCCAGCCATGCAGGAAGTTGCTCAGGTGACCCTTTCAGGGCCTCTACCACATACACACCCTGTTCCTTCCTCAGCTGAGGGAGAAGATGGGCCTCTGTGGAAGGAGTCCCTCTGTATCTTCCAAGAACAAAGTTCACATACTCATTTGGCCCCCAAGGAGCATCATGCTTTTAAGCTTGCTTTGTTCTTATGCCCAATCCATTTCGGCAAGAGCTGAGACGGGTCCTAAAGCATACTGAACCTCTAGCCTAGGGCCTGAGGCCCCCCTGTACTTTCCCAGATGAGGGAACCCACTTTTCAAGCAACTTCCTTAGGAGCCTTCATTCATACCACCTAACAAGTTGGGGGGGGGGGGGGACTGGGCCATCTGCCACCTCTGCCCTGAAGCTAGAGCCAGCCTGAGAGAACCCTGATGCTCTATGCTTAGAGGATCTTTGAGCAGTGTGGACACCACCGGCTGAGCTTAGCTGCATGTTCCCCATCACCCTTCCCCAGCGCTTATCCGAGTTTCCCTGACTTGCAAATGTTTCTACGGAGGGTGGATCCCACACTCTAACGGCCCCCTGAAGATGATCCTTGTTCCTTGGAGACAACCGTGGAGCTGCATGCCTGAATGCAGGAGGCCTGCTCGGGACAGACCTACAGCCTTGCAGAGAAGTCACAGGGCTTCCAGGCCCAGCAGGGGTCTAGCTGCGAGCCAGCCAGGGCTCCTGCCGGAGTCCTGGTGGCTGCTGACTACAGCCTCAGGAGGAACAATCTTCCTTTTGAATGTGGGTGGGATGGGAATCACCTTAGAAGCTACATAACATCTGCACCTTCTCCTTTCATCTTGTTCAAAAGCCCTGTCCTGTTGGGATTGGCTGAGGGCTAAATGTCAGCTCTCCATTTCAAGGGGGAAGTCTGCGGAAGCCTCAAATTGTGGCGAAGGGAGGGACCGGGCATACACCCGGCATTCCTCCCCTGGAGGGAGGCTGGACCGGGACCAGGAAAGAGCCCTGCAGAGGAGCGGGGCGGCCCCGGTGCACCCGCACGTGTGGCCAGCACACCTCGGCGCGGCCGTCTCAGGAGGCAGGGACACGCCCGGGAGCCTCAAGGCTGGTGGCAAAGGGTGCCATTGGACTACCCACCGGGGGAGCTTTGCAGGAAGTTCTGAAAGAAGATGCGACGGACACAGGCACTCGAGAAGCTAGAGGACTCTCTAGAAGGTCAATCTTCAGTCGAAAAGGGACGCGCACAGCCCGGCGCACAAGCGCCTCGCGTCGCCCGTTCTGTTTCTCTTTTAATGCCCATCTCTTGAGGTCAGGGGCGTATGCTCCTGCCACTTCTGCCCACACGTCTGCCCATCTACAAAGTCGGCCGCACCTAACTTTAATTCTCGAGCGGAGAGGTCCTCACCCCAGCACCTGGCCCCCGAGGGCGCCCCGCTCCCCACCCCGCGCCCTCCCTCGGGCGGTCCTCCCGCCCCCCCTCGCCCGCTCAGCGGGGTGGCCCGGGGAGCCCGGGGCTGGGCCGGGGGCGCTTCAACCCCCTCCCGGGCGGCCCGGGGCCCCGCACCCCCTCCTCAAGCCCGCGCGGGGCCTTACCTCCATGGTCTCCAGGTGCCGGCTCCGCGGCGGCTGCGCTCGCTGTGCGCTCGGCTCCCAGCGCGGGCCGGGGCAGGGGCAGGGGCAGGGGCAGGGGCCGGGGCAGGGGCCGGGGCCGGGGTTGGGGCAGGGGCTGGGGCAGGGCGGGCAGGGCGGGCAGGGCAGGGGGGCGGCGGCGCGCCGGCTGCCTCGCTCGGGACTGCGGGCGGCCCGGCCCTGCGCGGGAGCACGAGGGAGGGGGAGGCCGGGGGAGGCCGCAGGAGGGGGAAGGGGTGGGGAGCGGGGGAGGGAGGCCGGCGATCAGGGTTTA
Source organism: Vulpes vulpes (assembly GCF_048418805.1). Taxonomy (NCBI): domain Eukaryota; kingdom Metazoa; phylum Chordata; class Mammalia; order Carnivora; family Canidae; genus Vulpes; species Vulpes vulpes. The sequence goes on along the minus strand of NC_132792.1, from coordinate 129,604,147 downwards.
AATTTAGACGCAAATCTAAACAGATACTGTCCCCTCCCAGGGCAGGACTCGAGCGAGGGAGTCACGACTCCATTAATCTGCCCAAACATGGGGATGGGACGGCCGCCTGGCCCCTCTTCCCCGCGAACTTTCTGCAGGACCCGGGTCTCTGCCCGGGTCCAGCTCTTCTCAAGCCTCGCCCCCCTTCAAAATGCCTAGCGCTTGCCCTGCAAGTTAAAGCCGTTCGTTTATTCTTCTTATCTTCCCCTCTTTACTGCTTCTTTCTTTTACGTGCATCTTTATTGCTTTCTTGCCTCCTTTTCTTAAAAAAAGAAAATTACGGCACTCGTGTCATACCTGGGTCTCCTGGCACGGCCGCGTGGGAGTGCAGGACCTCCGCTGGGCGCTCAGCGTGGGAGCGACGGGACCACCTTTCCTATTTCGCGTCTCTTGTCCTTTCCACGTGCACTCTCGCGCTTTCAGGAAACCGCTATCAATCTATCCATCTCTCCTCTGTGCCCGCCCGCGTGCTGGGGGGAGTTAGAGGGGTTGGGGGACCGCGAGGGATCCCAGAAAGAATTTTCAAGTCCCCTGTAGCATGACATCTTTTTTCTCTCGCTCTGATTTGATTGAGGCATTGGATGCTGTGGGAATCTCAGCTCCCACAAGCTGCATGCTAAAGGGCCTTTGCGCCGTTCCTATGAAATAGAGTAAAGGGCAAGATCCTGAACATCCGATTCCCATAAGACCCAGCATAGCAACCCTCCCCCGGGGCTGTCCCAGGCCTCTGGGCGTAGGAGAGGCTGAGGAAGAGGAGGCTGCGCAGGAAGGGTGTGGGACCTGGAATCTGCAGTGGGATATTTCTGAGCTACCAGCTTGAGTTCTGGCCAGCAGCCCTAGGTGCCCCTTCTGGGACCCTCCCCGCTGGACAGAGAGGAGAGGGGAGATGCCGGCAAGGATGTGAGCAGGAGGGGATTGGGCTGGCAGGACGGACGCCTCTGTTTCCCCGCAGCATTGGCCTGCCCTGCCCTGTCCCCAAAGCCTCACCCAGTTCACCTGAGACAGGCAGGGCGATCTCAGAGGGCCACAGCCAGGTGGGCAACAGGGAGCCCTGCAAAGGGAAATACACGAAGAATCCCATAACAGGGTGGCCAGGGAGGCTCAGTGGTTTAGTGCCGCCATCTGCCCAGGGCATGATCCTGGAGACCCGAGATCGAGTCCCACGTGGGGGCTCCCTGCATGGAGCCTGCTTATCCCTCTGCCTGTGTCTCTGCCTCTTTCTCATGAAAAATAAATAAAATCTTAAAAAAAAAAAAAAGAATCCCATAACAGAGACAAGTTGAGAGTTTGTTCACGTTAAGAAGAGCTACTCTGATTCAGTTCTTAATCCCAACACCACCCATGGTCTTTCAGGTGCTTAGATTGCTGCTTTGGGTACCAGTCTTACAAACAAGACCTTCTTCCTATCATACAACCTTCTAAAGCCTGACTTTCTAAAACACTAGCAGCCCAAATACCAAAGTCTTTTCTAATTCTGAACATAGGGGCAAGACCTCGATTTCAGAAACAGACTCTGGGTTGAATTCAGCTCAGCTACTTTCTAGCTGGGTTTCCTCTGACAAGTCACTTAACCTCTCTGATCCTCAGCTTCCTCACCTATACAGTTCAGTTGGCACTCTGAGTAGCTGTTTTTATAATATTTCACTTTGTGTACAAGCTCAAACGAATAGGGACCAAGTATTTCTTTTATTTAGAGCAGGGCATTTCGGGGGGCTCCCAAAAGGGCTCCCTACCCCCAAGAATTAGGATGAGTCCCCTCCCATTTCAGCCACACAGCTACAGAGGTGAGGACTCTAGGGCAGAGTTGGCAGCAGGAAAGGAAATTTCCTGGTACCTTACAATGCATACTTGTGCTTGTGTTTTCCTTTCTTCCTTTTAAAAGTTCATGGCTGAGCTGGTGAGAGGAACATAGTCTCTTCCCGTGTCTTCTAACCCTGACTCATAGCGCCTTGTTCTTTCTGCCTCTATCTAGTCCTCTTTTCGGCTCAGAATGGGGGCTGCCCCAGCACAGGTTTCTGGCTTAAAAACAGGAGGGCGGAAGTGCCTACCCAAAGGAAACCGTTAGGCCCAGATAGCATCACAGCCACCCAAGGTACCTTGCAGCTGCACCCCACACCCTGCTCAGGCCTTCCCTTGTCCAGTGAGAACACAGCACAAACAAGCTTGGCCTCTGCCACACTTGGAGTCTCAAGACATGCCCCAGAGCTTTTAGGGCCTGTGGCAGAGGCTTTCACTGGAGGAAGGAATGGGAATGGGGAGAGGGGCAGAGGGGCAGGCAGCCCAGAGCTGTTTCAGCAGCCGTGAAGAGAGGATAGGTGTGGGGATGTGCCTCCTCCTTTCCCTCCTCTTGCTCCTCCAGCAGATTCCTGGAAGCCAGAGTGCAGATAGCCCAGCTGGTAAAGACTCTATAGTTTTGTTGTGTCACCTGGGATTGTGACTTGCTGCTTTGTGGGCCTGGAGGAGCTGACAGCCCAAGAGGAATAGAAAGTGGCTCTGAGGGGGTGGTTCCCCTCCCCCTGGGTGGGGGGGGGGCTGGTTGTCTCATGAGGACCCACTTCCTTTACTTTCTCCCATGCCCCCTTCACACACCCTTGCAGTCTGACCAGCCAAGCAGTAAATAGAAACCAGTGCAGAATGCAGAACAAGGAACACTAGAGACATAGTCAGGGCAGGGGAGACTATGCGTCCTGGAGTCCATATTACCACAGGTAGCCACAGGCGCACAGGAGGCCCTCAGTGGACATTTGATGAATGAATGAACCCATAAGTGAATAAATGGAGCAAATTAGTAGAATCTTTGTCTTTAAATCAAAGGCAAAGCCTTTTCTATAGATGGGTCTTCAATGGGAGAAAAGACCCATTGGGATTAAAGATCATTGAAGGCCATAAATTAAGCAGTAACTTACTGAGTTTTTGAACAGAATTGTCAAGAGCTCAATCAATCAGCTATTAGTAAGTGGCCACACATGGTGCTGCTGATAGTTTGTTTTTAAAATTAAGAGCAAGAGGGGCACTTGGGTGGCTTACTGGCTGAGCATTTGCCTTTGGCTCAGGTCATGATCCCCGGGTCCTGGGATTGAGTCCCACGTTGGGCTCCCCCAGGGAGCCTGCCTCTCCCTCTGCCTGTGTCTCTGCCTCTCTCTGTGTGTCTTTCATGAATAAATAAATAAAATCTTAAAAAAATAAAGAGCAGGAAACAAATATTATTTTATGATTGCAAATATATATATATATATATATATATATATATATATATATTTCTGCCTTAAATTCTGGGAATGTGGCAAAAACAAAACATCTAATTCTGCTGTAACTATCATTGAGGAATGGAGTTGAAAGCACTGAAATGAAAGCATAAAGGCTTAGAGTTTTTATGTGTTTAAAGAGTTGCACGACAGAGAGGTTCCCAGATGGTAGGAGATAGAAGATGCTAGCTGTTTTTAATGTGTGGAACGTAAATTGAGGAGGAAGGTAGCAGGGTAGCAATGGAGCCACAGGGAAGATGTTCAAGTGTGTATAGGACAGTCAACAGGGATTGGAGACCTCATGAGGAATGGTTTGACTGGTCCTTTGGGGATCAGGAGATTGGCTACATAGGAAAACTGAGCAAATACATTGATATATTGAGGCCTATGGGAGCCAGGTTTCTCATTGATGGGCAAGGGTCAGAAAAATATGCAGGGGTGGGGTGGAGGGACTAGAATGAACTTTGCTGCTGGATTAGAATGAGAGGTATTGATATGAAGTCATGGTTTTCAGCCTGTAGATAGCTGTAGATATCAATGTATGTATATACATGCAGATATTTCTTAGTTTGAGCCACTGAGAGAGCCTAGGAGCAGTGACACTCCAGTAGCAATCAGTGCACACAGAGCCCAGATCTTGGTTTCTAAATACACTTCTTCACTAAAGGAACCAGGGCTTCTTGGAGAAAATGGCTGATTACTGGGCTTGGGCAGATAAAAAAACAAGATAAGCCCAGAACATCTTTTTTTTTTTGACAGAAAATGTCGAAGTCCTCAATGAATGACAAAGAGGTGTTAAAAGGACACAGAAGTCTGATTGCAGGAGTTTCCACTGGCAATATTGGGGTAATTTGGGGGGATAATATAAGGATCAAAAGAAATAATGGTAGCAATGAAGTATTACCCATGAAATAAAATAGAAATTCATGAGTCCAAACTGATAAAAAGAAACAGGTAAAGAAGTAGGAGAAGACAAAGTACTTACAGCACAATACCAATGAACAAATGTGAAACAAAGCTTAGAAGAAAATTGCCATATGACCACCATCGTCATAATTTCAGGTAAGAAATACTATTGGATGTTAAATATAATGGGCAAAAATGAGATGAGGAATGGGATTTTGCGTAATTTAAAAATATCTCTCCTATAAGTTACTCACTAATTACAAAGGAGGAAAAGTACCTTTACAGAGAACAAACATAACAGATATCATATTAACCAGGTGATCAAAGTAAACATGCCCAATGGTGGGACAAGTTGACGTTATGTGCTATCCAATGGAATACAAGAACATAACATCACTTCTGGAATATTCTTGCCCAAAGTGCATCAACTGAATCTAATCATGAGGAAACATTGGAGAAGCTACATAGGAAAACATTCCTCAGAGTGACTGGTCTATAATCTCCAAGTGCAGTCAAAGGAAGGATGAGGAAGAGTCCTAGGCAAAAGGAGACGAAAGTGACATGACTCCGTTGTATCAATGTGTGGTTCTGGGTTGGCTCCTTTGACTATAGAGTCTATTAAAGGGTTATTGTATAAACATGTATCAAATAATGGCAATGTACAATTTAAGTATCTTACAGTGTTATTAGTCAATTATACCCCAATAAAGCTGAAAAAAGAGAAATTATTAGGATAATTGGCAAAACTGTAAGGACTCCTGGATGAAGGCTATGTGGGAGTCCTTGGTGTTAACCTTATAGCTTTTCTCAATGTTTAAAATTATTTCAAACTGGAAAACGAAGGAAAAAAGTGGTGGGGGAAGAATTGAACTGTCCCATTTGTTCGATTCCAACTGACTCCCTGCCCAGCCCCTCCACTGTCTGTTCCTCCCCACCCCATCCCCACCCCAGACACCCACAGGGTGGCCAGGTCCCCAGTGTTGGAGAGGGACAACAGCCAGAGAACACCTAGTCTTCTGGCATGACAGGGGATGGAGACAGGAAGGGGAAGATTATTCATGTCTTTCTTTGTACAGATATCTTTGTGTGGTCATAGTAAACACATCTATCTTTATGATTTTGGAGAAGAGAACCAGCTAAGACACTGATCTGGTTACCAATGCCAAGGAACAGCATTGACAAAAACCCGAAGTGGGTAGTCTGCAGGCCCCAACAGATTGTGGCCTTCTCCTTCTGAGTGACGCAGATCCCGTGTTTAGGAATGAAGTTATGCAGCTCTCCAGGGAAACACAAACCTTCTTGATCTGATTGTATCATGCCAGAGCACCTGTGCACTGGCCTCATTTCTAGCTATAAATTAGAGTGATCCAAGGAGCTTTGAAAAAAGTATCCATGCCTAGGTCCCACCCCTGGTCAACAGGGTGTGGCACCTGGTGTGTGTTTTTTCAAAGCTTCAGTAAAGAGGTAAATCCTGAATAGTCAGCCAATTGTGGAAATGACATTCCTCTTGCCAGAAATTGGTTTAGAGAGAATTAAGTGAGATTTTGGTCAATGAGATAAAACGGGAAATCTTTATGCTTTCTGCTAAAGAAACACATAGGAAGCGATACCCTGTGAATATGGGGTGTTTTCTTACCTAATGTTATGCCTGGAATGTTATGCCGCAGCGACCATTTTGCTATCATTAGAAAAGCTGGAAAGAGCCAGAATATACGCTCCACAAAGACAGATTTTTGTTTCTTTTCTGGTCAGTGTCCATCCCATGTACCTAAATCAAGGTCAGGCACCAACAGGTATTTGGGAAATACTCAGCAAATAAGGAACCCAGTGACTGTGGAGGCACTGAATTGGCCAATTCTAGAGAGACTATCCCCTGGATATCTTCTGTGAAGTAATACATTTCTTTGTAGTTTAAGCTATTTGAGCACAGTGTTTTGTTATAGCTGAAAGCACCCAATGATTAAGATAGATGCAAACTTACAAGAAGACATAATCAGACATACATGCCAACACAGTCAAAGAAGCATTCCTCAAAAAAATGTTGAGCAGAGATGTGGAGAAAGAGACTGGCATGGAAGGGCAGAGAGAGAAACACACACACACACACACACACACACACACACACACACACAAACACAGATGGGAGAATATGATGCAGAAAAAGAGAGTGGGAAACCTGACTAATACCTATTGGGGAAGAAAAAAATTTAGATTGAAAAAATTAGAGTAATCACTCAGAATGTGAAGTGTCGTAATTCCTATCTGAATTTTGGACAGTAGTTGTAGATAATCCTCTATCTTTCCATATTCTTTTTTTTCCCCCCGAATATTTTATTTACTCATTTTTAGAGAGAGAGTGAATGCAAGCAGGGAAAAGAGCAGAGCATGAGGGAGGGGGACAAAATGTCAAGCAGACTCATGCTGAGCATGGAGCCTGACACAGGGCTCGATCCCACAATCCATGAGATCATGACCTGAGCCAAAACCAAGAGTTGGAGTCTCAACTGACTGAGCCACCTGGGCATCACTATCTTTTCTTATTTTTTTTTTCTTTTTAAGATTTTTTTTTGGGGGGGGGGGAGAGTGAAAGCACACAAGCAGAGGAGAAGAACAGGTAGAGGGAGAAGCAGACTGTGATGAGTATGCAGCCTTCATGTGGGGCTCGATCTCATGACCCTGAGATCATGACTTGAGCCAAAACCAAGAATCGGCTGCCTAATTGACTGAGCTACCCAGGCGCCTCTCTTTCCTTATTCTTTTTTTTTTTTTTTTCTGACAGAGAGAGAGAGAGAGAGAGAGAGAGAGAGAGAGAGAGAGAGAGAGAATGAGAACAAGCAGAGGGAGAAGCAGACTCCTCACTGAGCAGGGAGCCCAATGTGGGGCTACATCTCAGGACCCCAGGATCATGACCTGAACCGAAGGCAGACACTTTCCTTATTCTTCAAAAGAAAAATAACTGATTTCTTCTAGAAAGAAAGTGGGTGATATTTACAGAATTAAAGGTATGTTTTGTTTCCTTTTTTTTTTTTAAGATTTTTTATTTACTTATTCATGAGAGACACAGAGAGAGAGAGAGACAGAGACACAGGCAGAGGGAGAAGCAGGCTCCATGGAGGGAGCCCAACGTGGGACTCGATCCCACGTCTCCAGGATCAGGCCTTGGGCTAAAGGCGCGCTAAACCACTGAACCACCCGGGCTGCCCTGTTTTTTTTTTTTTTTTTTTTTTAATTTTTATTTATTTATGATAGTCACACAGGGAGAGAGAGAGACAGAGAGAGAGAGAGAGAGAGAGGCAGAGACACAGGCAGAGGGAGAAGCAGGCTCCATGCACCGGGAGCCCGACGTGGGACTCGATCCCGGGTCTCCAGGATCGCGCCCTCGGCCAAAGGCAGGCGCCAAACCGCTGCGCCACCCGGGGATCCCTGTTTGTTTTTTTTTTTTTTTTTTTTTAAGTATATTTTCATAGAGTAATCTCGTATTACAATTTCTTTTAGGATATTTTTAGCAATGTTAAGTGCTGTTGCAGTTTTGCCAGTAAAGGCATTTACTAATATGAATCGGTATCTGGGATTGGGCAGGAACTTATCCAAAACTAGAGGTTACCCACATGGCCTTAGAATAAATATCTGTAATGATTCTACACAATAAAGTGAAGCAGGTTATGAGAAAAAATAGTACTCAGATCCTGTCTACCCACTCATCCCCATGGCTTTCTTTGCATGGACAACAGGCAAAGAATGAAGTGGGAAGTTTTCTGCATACTACATGCTCATTTTCAACCCCAGCAAAGTGCACATTCGCAAAAATTTACTAAAAACCACTGTCCTGGGATCCCTGGGTGGCTCGGTGGTTTGGTGCCTGCCTTTGGCCCAGGGCATGGTCCTGGGGTCCCGGGATCGAGTTCCACGTTGGGCTCCCTGCATGGAGCCTGCTCCTCCCTCTGCCTGTGTCTCTGCCTCTCTCTCTCTCTCTCTCTGTGTCTATCATGAATAAATAAATAAATAAATCTTAAAAAAAAATAAAATAAAAGCCGGTGTCCTGGGGCACCTGGGTGGCTCAGTGGTTGAGCATCTGCCTTTGGCTCAGGGCATGATCCTGGGGTCCAGGGATCAAGTCCCACATCAGGCTCCCCGGAGGGAGCCTGCCTCTCCCTCTGCCTGTGTCTCTGCCTCTCTCTGTGTGTCTCTCATGAATACATAAATAAAATTTAAAAACAAACAAAAAACCTGTGTCCCCACCTGTTAGTTTATCTTTTCCTCTTGGGGTGGTTCCATTATTCATCCATTTGTTAGGACAGAAACCTGGGAGTTGTTCTTGATTCTTCCTTTATCTTTACCAAGCAGATGCTACCATCTGGACTTCAAAACATCCTACCCTCCTTCCCCCACCAACCACTGTCGTCTGGATAAGATGTCCTCGTTCGTCTCTATGTATCCCCTAATTGTTGGGCTTGCTGTCAACCTGACTTACCATCTCCCCTCAACAGTTTCCACTCTACAGACAGCAAATCTTTCTAAAACATGTATCTCATACCCTTCCCCAAGAGGGCCCACTTACCTGTCTGACCTCTTCTCAACAAGGAACACCCAGGACTCCACACTCCAGACGTCCTGAACTGCTTTCAGGTCTGTGAAAGAGCTCTGTTCTCTGCTTGGAATACAATTTCTTCCTTTGCACAAAGCTAACTCTTACCTATCCTTTGGTTCTCTGTTAGGCTTCCCCAGGGAGAGGGTCCTGACCATGCTGCCCCTCCCTCCACCCACCGCCTCCCCCAGATATGTGCTTCCCACTCACACCTCCTGCCTGTACTCTTCCTGTCATTGCAATGCTCGCTTTCTAATTGCCTGTTTACTTTCTTTATCCTCTCTAAGAATTTGCAGCTTCATGAAGGCACATTCCATTCTGCCTTGGTCAAGGTTCTATGATCAATGCTAGGTTCAACTTTGGTGAATAAATACATGTGGGATGAATGAATGAATGGACACTGGCTCCATGCAAAAGAAGTAGATAATCCATTTTGTAATCCAGTCCTTGATCATCCACCTGAAAATGCAGTAAGAATGTAAAGAGGAGTAATGTAGAGGGCAGCACGGAGATTGATAAAAATCAGGATTGAGGGGATCCCCGGATGGCTCAGAGATTTAGCACCTGCCCTCAGCCCAGGGCATGATCCTGGAGTCCAGGGATCGAGTCCCACATAAGGCTCCCTACATGGAGCCTGTTTCTCCCTCTGCCTGTGTCTCTGCCTCTCTCTCTCTCTGTGTCTCTCTCATAAATAAATAAATAAAATCTTAAAAAAAAAAAAAAGATCAGCATTGAAACCAGACTTCCTTTGTCCTTCTGTGACCTTGACCAAGTTACTTAACCATTTTACTCCTCTGTTTCTCTATCTGTAAAGTGGGGATAATAATAGAATTTACCGCATAGAGCTGTAAGGATTAAATGAGTTAATACATGTGAAATGCTTAAAATAGTTATCAGTGAATAGTAAGTGTGGTAAATGTTGGTGGTGATTGACATAGCAGTAACAGGAGCAGCAGCCATACCATGTCATGAAGAAAGGACTATCGCCAGGGGCAGGTCTAGTAGGAGGTGCAGCTTCCTTCCCAACAATAGTCCATCCATGTGTATCTCTCAATTCCAAGCCATCCACTTATGATTTCCACCTACTTCTTCTTCTTCTTCTTTTTTTAAAATATTTTTAAAATTTTATTTGACAGAGAGAGAACAGGCAGGTAGGGGTAGAAGGAGAAACGGGCTTCCTGCCAAGGGGGGAGCCCAATGCAGGGCTGGATCATGATCTGAGCCAAAGGCAGATGCTTCACCTACTGAGCCACCCAGGCACCCCTTATTAAGTTCTCTGCAGCCTCACATTGGAGGAAAGATACATCTTTGTCACATTTCTCCTCATTTGCACTTTATTCAACAGTTCTTGAATATTCTAAGTTCAGATTCAATTCTGCATTTTTTTTTGCTTGCACATGTCAAAAAAGGGGGGCGGTGAGGAAGGGTTTCATATTTCAATTCTGAATAAAGAGAATTGAGTGGTGTTTCTTCATTTTGGAAAATGGTTTAAAGTTACCCTCATTTAAAGAATGAATAAATGTCATGCATAGAAGCTATGGGGTTTTTCTGGAATAGTCAAGCATTTGACCTTCTTTCTGAATGCTACCACTTATCAACTTGCTTCCTTGCCTCATCCCATTGGATAACCTCACGATTCTGAGTGCCAAAAGCTTTCCTGTGATTTTACAGTCTTGGAGTATGTCATTATTACATTTCCTGCACTCACATCTCTTCATACACTTTTTCTGCTTCCCCACCTGTGATAGTACTTGAGACTTTTTTTTTTTTAAGATTTTCTTTTTAAGCAATCGCTACACCTGACATGGGGCTTGAACTCATGACCCTGAGATCAAGAGTCCCACGCTCCTCTGATGGAGCCAGCCAGGTGCCCCTTAGTTGAGACTTTTACAGATTTTTTTTTCATCTTAGTGTACCCAATACCATTCAGCCCTGTGAGGCCCACCTGGGGTCCCAATCTTACAAGAGTGTCCATTTATCTGAGAAGGCAATGAATAGTAGACCCTTGAACATTTGAATCATAATTTGAACTAAATACTAAATAGCCTGAAGTAGTGTTAAGACTGGCTTCTGCGGGGTCCTGAGAAAGGCCTGGGAATGAGAGGAAAGGATGCTGGCCGAGGGCACCCTTGGTGGAGTTGGGGATGGTGGGGCTCTGGGTGGAAGAACCATGTGAGTGAAGGGCACTGGGAGCCCAAGGAGGGTGGAGAGGGACAGGAGGGTTTGTCAGATGCCAGCTTGGACAGTCCTTCTCAGGTTTGCAGTTTCTGCTGCAACAGGGCACACATTAGCCCTTTGAGCAGGCATGACGTTTAAATCCATCCTGGCCTTTTTAAAGGGGGCCGGCTGCTTCCATAGTTTTGTTCTGGGAGTGCTTTACACTTGTATTTGCTTCTGAAAAATAGGTGATTATTGACCTTGAGCGGAGTCGCTTCTGTTTCAATTTTTTTGTTTCTTTTTGTACATGACAGGAATTTTAGGCAGCAACAAAGAAAGACATGGGGTGAGCAGGGAGAGAGACAGGATGATCACACACCTGTAGCAACTGAGGGCAGAGGGGCCACACCAAGCACTGGTGACCCCAGGACCCTAGCACATGTGCACTTCCTAAAGGGCGAAGTTATTTCACCATTCTCTTTCTTCATTTGAAGATGATTCTCCTCAGTCACCTGAGGATGTAATAAGGAAGTCCTGATGAAAAAGACCATAAATCTCAACTGAAAATGGGTTAGGCACTAAATCTGACCTCACACAGCTCAGCTGGCAATGAACAAAGGAGGCAGGCAACCCCTGATGGGAGTCACTCAGGGAGATTAAGGCATCTCTGCTGTGGAAAGGGGAATGGTGTGGGTGGCAGTGATCGGGAGCAGGGTGGGGGCGGGGTGGAGAAGGAATTTGCATCTTGTGGCTTAATCAGATCTGAAACCTAACATCCTGTTTTCTGTAGGTTGGGCACATCAGTAGCTGAAAGCCTCTTCTGACCATGGTCAGCCTCAGGAAGTAAGTGTCAACAGCCTTGCAGATGGGAACCCAACTCTTGAATGACCATGCCTGCAAAGGTGTCGTTCCACACACCCCCAACCTCCGCACTGCAACCAGGCCCCCTGCCTTCCCTCTACCACAATTCTAGAACTCCAGACTTCACCCCTCCTCTTCTGAGACTTATCAACAGGAAGTTAAGTCAGCTGGAACACCCTGTTCCTTTGACATTTTTGTTTTAATTCTGCAGCTGTGTTTAAGACTTCATGAATTATCTCTCTGGCACTGTGTCTTGGGTCTATCTGTTTCTCGGTCTAGTGCTTTTTCTCTCACACCCATGTACCAAGTCATGGTTACCATCAGGCGAGTGGAGTGGAATGAGAACTAGGATTGATAAGAAGGAAGTGAGGTGGCAAGAAAGTGCTTTAGGGGCTGTAATAGTAGCAATTGATGAGCTAAGTAAGATGACTATTTGCTCCAGGATCATTACTCAGGAGAAATGTAAATGCTGAGGAGGAGTTCTTAAATCATTAACAATGTGCACTGCCCAGAGCATCCCTCCTCACCCCTTCATGGTGCTTATGTCTACTTCATAGTGCAGTGTGAGCATGTCTTCTTTCTTCAACATTCTAGAGTGTCTACCCAGCAGATGCCCTACTCACACATATTCTCACTCAGGAAGCTTCTCTCCTTTCTTTTATCCCTAGTTAGCTTATCACTTAAGAAACCACAACACAGGGATCCCTGGGTGGCGCAGCGGTTTGGCGCCTGCCTTTGGCCCAGGGCGCGATCCTGGAGACCCGGGATCGAATCCCACATCGGGCTCCCGGTGCATGGAGCCTGCTTCTCCCTCTGCCTATGTCTCTGCCTCTTTCTCTCTCTCTGTGACTATCATAAATAAATAAAGATTTAAAAAAAAATGTTAAAAAAAAAAAAGAAACCACAACACAGTTCACACATGCAACTTGATCCCACTTTGTGCTCTTAATCTCTGGTAGCTGCAATTCATAGGTTCTTCCTTGCTGAACATCTAAATTTTGTTCACAGAACACTGTTTTTTTTTTTGTTTTTTTTTTTTTAAGATTTTACTTACTTATTCATGAGAGACTGAGAGAGAGGGAGAGACATAGGCAGAGGGAAAAGCAGGTTCTCTGTGGAGAGCCCAATGCCGGGGTGGGGGTGTGTGTGTATGACACGGACTCAATCCTAGGGCCCCATCAGGACCTGAGCCAAAGGCAGACCTCAACCACTGAGCCACTCAGGTGCCCCAGAGAACACTGTTCTAAGACTCATCAGGGCATTATTTTTTCTGTCCTGGTTTCTTTTCCTTCCACTGCCTCTCATTCAAGTGTAGAGGGAAAAGACCTCTAAACTCAGAGCCTATGGTCTCTCAAGCACCCTCATGGCTACAAAGGAAACTAGTCATTGTTCTTTCTCTAGGTTCTCCTGCCCCAACAGACCAAAATAGAGGGTCTCCCATCTACAATAGTAGCTGGCACATTAAACATACATGTGTAAACTGCCAGAGTTGGTTTTATTTTATTTTTATTTTTTTATTTTTTCAGAGTTGGTTTTAAAGGAGTACCTGAGGCAAATACTTACAGTCACAGATCGGAAAAGCTTTGCCAAGCACTTGAAACTCAACATAGCTGATAATACTGGTATCGTCCCTTATATTTCTGTAAAACCACATCTAGAGAACCCATACACAGATCTGTTATCAGTTCTGTGTTTCTATACAGTGAGAATGAACAATCCAAGAAGAAAATTAAGACAACAATCCATTTATAATGGCATAAAAAATTTAGGAGTAAACTTAACCAAGGAAGTGGAAAATCTATTTTTTATTTATTTATTTTATTTTTTATGATAGTCACAGAGAGAGAGAGAGAGAGAGAGAGAGGCAGAGACACAGACAGAGGGAGAAGCAGGCTCCATGCACTGGGAGCCTGACGTGGGATTCGATCCCGGGTCTCCAGGATCGCACCCTGGGCCAAAGGCAGGCGCCAAACCACTGCGCCACCCAGGGATCCCAGGAAGTGGAAAATCTATACACTAAAAACCATAAAACATTGTGAAAAGAAACTAAAGAAGACACAAATAAATGGAAAGATGTTATGTGTTTGTACCTTGGAACATTTAACATTGCTAAAATGTCCATATTACCCAAAGCTACAGATTCAAAACACTTCTGTTTAAAATCCTAATGGCATATTTTTTTCAGAAATAGAAAAAAGATCCTACAATTCATATGGAATCTCAAATTGCCTGAATTGAAAAAAAAAAATCTTGAAAAACAAGAACAAAGTTGGAGGCCTCACACTTCCTGCATTCAAAACATATGACAGTGCTACTGTGATCAGAATAGGTGCTGGCATGAAGACAGACACAGAGACCTATGGGATAGAACAGAAAGCCCAGAAATCAACCTTTGTGCATATGGTCAAGTGGTCTTCAACAGAGTGCCAAGACCACACATTGGGGGAAAGGACAGCATCTTCAACAAATGCAGTATTTGTAGATACTGCAGATAGATATTCACATGTGAACGATTGAAGGTAAATCTTTACCTTACATTATATTTAAAAATTAACTCAAAATGGATTAAAGACCTAAACAGAAGACTTAAAACCACAAAACTCCTGGAAGAAAACACAGGAGAAAATCTTCATGGCATTGGATTTGGCAATGATTTATCAGATATGACACCACAAGAACAGGCGACAAAAGCAAAAATAGACAAATGGGACTACATTACACTTTAAACCTTCTGTGCATTAAAGGTTACAATCAACAGAGTGAAAAGGCAATCTAGAGAATGGGGGGAAATCATAGCAATTATATATCTGATAAGGGGATTAATGTCTAGAATGTATAAAGAACTCCTACTACTCAACAACAAAAAATGAAATAACTCAATTGAAAAATAGGCAAAGGGCTTGAATAGACATTTCTCAAAGAAGATACACAAATGGCCAAAATGCATATGAAAAGATGCTTAACAGCACTAATCATTAGAGAAATGCAAGTTAGAATCACAATGAGGTATCACTTCATACCCATCAGGATAGGAACTATAAAAAACACAAAATACAAAATAAGAAATATTGGTGAGGATGTGGGAAAATTGGAACCATTGTGCAATATGGTGGAAATGTAAATGGTGCAACCAGTAAGCAAAATGGTATGTAGTTTCCTCAAAAAACCAAAAATAGAATTACTGTATGATTCAGCAATCCCACTTCTAGGTATATATCCAAAAGACTTTGTTTATTATTTTTTTTTAAAGATTTTATTTATTCATTCATCTGAGACACAGGGAGAGAGAGAGGTAGAGACATAGGCAGGGGGAGAAGCAGACTCTATGCAGGAAGTCCGATGTGGGACTCGATCCCGGGACTCCAGGATCACGTCCTGAGCCAAAGGCAGAGTGTCAACCGCTAAGCCACCCAGGCGTCCCTCCAAAAGAACTTAAAACAGGATCTCGGGGCATCTGGGTGTCTCAGTGGTTAGGTGTCTGCCTTTGGTTCAGGTCATGATCCCGGAGTCCTGGGATCAAGTCCTGCATCAGGCTCCCCACAGGGAGCCTGCTTCTCCCTCTGCCTATGTCTGTGCCTCTCTCTGTGTGTCTCTTGAGAATAAATTAATTAAATCTTTAAAAACAAATAGGATCTCAAAGAAGTATTTGCACATCTATGTTTATTGAAGCATTATTCACAATTCATAATTATTCACAATCTTCCTCAAAGAGGTGGAAGCAGCCCAAATGTCCATTGCCAAATGAATGGATAAAGAAATTGTGGTATTTATATCTATATCTATATCTATATCTATATCTACATCTATCTATCTTAAAAAAGGAAAATCTCTCACCTGCTACAACATATTTGAACCTTGAGGACATTATGCTAAGTGAAATAAGTCAGTCACAAAAAGACTACTACTGTATGGTTCCACTTATATGAGATATCCAGGGTAGTCAAAGTCATGGAAACAGACAGTAGAATGGTGGTTGCCAGGAGCTGGGGGAGGCGAAAGGGAGAGTGGAGTTGTTATTCAATTGGTATAGACTTTCCATTTCGCAAGATCGAAAAGTTCTGGAGATCTGCTGTACAAGAATGTGAATGTTAACACCACTGAAATGTACACATAAAAATGGTTAAGAGAGTGAATTTTATTTTATTTTTATTTTGACCACAATTAAAACTAAAAAAGGTGGAGGGGAGGAATAGAAGCATAAATGCTTGAATATGCCTAATCATAAATTACCTTCACTGGTGCCACACCTGTGGGTTTATGTCAAAGACCAAGCCTATGAGTAACTGAGTAAAAATGTCTAAAAAATCATATTTATCACCAAGAAGGAAAACACCTTTATAACAACTAGGCTTCCAACTGTGGTCTCTAGTGGACTAAGAAGCCAATCTCAGGCAATCACTTAGGGAGATGTTATAGAGCATCCATGTTTTTTTTTTTTTTTTAATTTTATTTATTTATGATAGGCACACAGTGAGAGAGAAAGAGAGGCAGAGACACAGGCAGAGGGAGAAGCAGGCTCCATGCACCGGGAGCCCGATGTGGGATTCGATCCCGGGTCTCCAGGATCGCGCCCTGGGCCAAAGGCAGGCGCCAAACTGCTGCGCCACCCAGGGATCCCGAGCATCCATGTTTTGATGAAGTTGAACCACATGATTTTCAAAGTAGTTCTTAATATCGAGATTCTAGGATTCTAAACCACAAATTGGAGTGAGAAGTGATGATAGTGGTGCACATTATTTCAGTCTCTCTGACTGGGCCATGAGATGAATTCCTGAAGCCACGTGGAGCCTGAAGGCTCAGTTGAGGGGATAAAGTATAAGACAATGATTATAGTGTGTGTCTGTGGGTTGGGGGTGGGGTGGGGCAATATACAGGCATTGAAGGAGGGGCAAAGGTAGAGCTGGGAGCAAGCAAAGGCTTGGGAGGAGTGGAAGGGGTAGGGATGCACACTACAAATCTTAGCATCTTTCAAAGTAGGAAACAAGATGCTATGTACCTCCTGACATGATGCAATAGGAAGCACACAGGGCCACCTATGATGTGACATTTGCAAAGTAATTAAAAATTCAACCAGAGTCTAATCATGCTTCTAGTTCTAACTCCCAGTTATAGGAAATACATACGGTTTATGTATGACCCATGAGGACTTATTTTTTTAATTAAAAATATTTTAAAAAATATTTTATTTATTTATTCATGAGAGACACACAGAGAGAGGCAGAGGCACAGGCAAAGGGAGCAGGAGGGAAATGTACCTGAAATGTACACATAAAAATGGTTAAGAGAGTGAATTTTATTTCACTCTCACAGGGAGCCCAATGTGGAACTGGATTCCAGGACCCTGGGATCACGACTTGAGCCAAAGGCAAACACTCAACCACTGAGCTACCCAGGTGCCCTGACCCATGAGGATTTAATCAGCAAAACCTGGAATAGGATTTTCTATTGGTCAAATGAACTGGTTTTGCCTACAAATAAATGACATTTTAAAAAAAGAGTAAAAAACAAAACAAAACAAAAAGTAAAGAAAGGGAAAGAAGGAATTGTTCTAAATTGAAAGAGACTTAAGAGAAGTATCAAAATACAATGTGCAAGAACTTCATTGGATCCTGATTCAAACACAGCAATGATTTGGAGACAGTTGGGAAAATTTGAACACAGATGATATGCAGAAATCTATGTAACTTTTCTCAGGTATGATAGTGATGTGAAATACAAAAGTTATCATGTGTCAAAGGTATATACTGATGTATCTATGGCTAAGCTTCAGAGGTCCAAGATTTGCTTTAAAATATTCCAGGAAAAAAAAAAAATTCCAGGAAAAAAAATGGTTAGGGGAATAGACAAGGGGGGATTGGGAACTCACTAACCATTGTTGAAACTGAGTGTAGCGTGTGGGAATTCACAGCATTATTCTCTCTGGGATTGTGTATCCTTATACATTTTCACAATAATGAGAAGACAGTGAACTGACTCAAGCTGACTAGGTATCCCAAGCAAGTCTTGGTGTAGAAGGCAGAAGGGGCACTGAAAACTTTGAGATCAATAAAGATGTCTTTATCTGCTCTACAGGTCTGCTTGAAGGCTGTCTCCTTCATGTGGTTATGGGGAGAGTTACTTCATAAATTTCCTTAAAACTTTGAGAGTCAGTTCCATGACCAAGCAGCCCACACCTAGGCAAACTAGAGAAACCCAGAGAAACGAGTGGCTCCATCTATCAAAGACAGGTACGAAAATGCTCACATCAGATTTATCCAGAGTACAAAACTAGAAACAATCCAAGTATCAAAGAACAGATCGACGGATTGTGTATCATTTATACAAAATAATATAATGCAGCAGTGAAAAACAAACTACCGACCCAGGTGACAACACAGATGAATTTCAAACGCAGTGCTGAGCAGGACAAGACACAGAATACGGGTTGTGATGTTCAAGAATACAGACAACTAACTAAAGGTGACAGATGTCAGGATAACAGTCGTCCCAGGGCAGTGGTACTGTCTGGGCAGGGGCAGAGGGACCCTCCTGAGGTTATGGAAATGTCTTACATCCTGATCTGAGGGCTGGTGTACACATATGTAAGAACCCATCAACCCAGACATTTAAGATCAGCGTGCTTTGTGCATTCTAGGGTATATATAATTCAATTTTATTTTATTTTATTTTTTTAAAGATTCCATTTGCTCATTCGTGAGACACATACAGAGAGAGGCATAGACATAGGCAGAGGGAGAAGCAGGCTTCTTGTGGGAAGCCTGATGCAAAACTCGATCCCAAGACCCTGGGATCACCACCTGAGCCGAAGGCAGATGCTCAACCACTGAACCATCCCCAAATTCAATTTCAGAAATAATGTTTAAAAACAGAAAAAGAGGGGCCCCTGGGTGGCTCAGTCAGTAAGTGTCTGACTCTTGATTTTGATTCAGGTCATGATCTCAGGGTCGTGAGATCAAACCCTGGGTCCAGCTCTGTACTGTGTGGAGTGCACTTAGGATTCTCTCTCTCCTTTTCCCTCTGCCCCTCACTGGTCACACTCTCTCCCTAAAAATAACAAAAATAATAATGATACAATAAAATAAACTCCTTTAAAAAAATAAGTAAAAATAGTAAAAGAAAGAAGAGAATCTTTGAAGTGTTTGGAATTTCCAAGAGAGACCTAAGTGATGGTATAATCTAAGATAATTTTAGTGTCTAAAAACACCTAAGTTCCTAACTCTGAAAGCAAGTCTCTTCTGAGGAAAATGCTGCCTGGAATATTCTACAGTCCAGGGGTCAGGGAAAGGGTTCCAGTTCTACCTCAGACTTCCATTCTGCTTTTTCCTTTTTGTAAAATACATCAGCCCTCTTTTTCCAGCCGTTTGCCCCAGTAGCAATTAAATAACCCATTATTTTTTCTATTTTTTTTCTGACAACATTCATGGCAAATTCCTAATCATCACCAATTCAACACACCAAGCCAAATGAAGATGTCACGTACAGAATAATGAGCAAGTGGGCTTGCAAAGAAGACATGATTTGTTGTCCAGGACCCCCTTGTGGGACAGTGAGGGGCTGGGGGAAGGGGAGAAGTGGGTGGCTAGGTGGCAAAGTTCTGTAAATAGTTCTGGACATACAGTAAGAAGACGGGTGCCGAGTGTAGCTATTTCTTTCTTTCTTTCTTTCTTTCTTTCTTTCTTTCTTTCTTTCTTTCTTTCTTTTTTCTTTCTTTCTTTCTTTCTTTCTTTCCTTCTTTCTTTTCTTTCTTTCTTTCTTTCATTTTTTATTGGTGTTCAATGTAGCTATTTCTCTGACTAGTTAAGTATTGGGGGGCAAATCATGCAATGTCTCTTGTCACACAAGAGAATGTCCACATCCGAGAATTGGGGGTGGTGAGCCTGCAAGGCTGTCACGGGGGTTCACTGGGATCTTGTGCACACAGCGGCCAGTGCAGATCCTGTTGCTCAATACATGGTGATAATAGGAGAGGAGGAGGAAGAAGCACCATGTCCAAGTTTCTTCTTTTCCTCTTCTACTTATCCCTTTTCTCTCTTCCTAGCCTCCCAGTGCCCTGAGGGTCCCAGACCCCTCCTGCCATCAGGACCACACCCCCGCACCTCCTCTCGGATGCTCCACTGCACACCTGCGATAGAGAGTTAGAGATGTGGCCAGTGTCCTCCAGATGCCCTCTGCCAGGTGCAGAGAGAGCTGAGGTGCTTGGAGATTTCACTGAGGAGGTGATACTGGGATTAATGATGAAGACCCAAAGCAAGTTTTTTTCCAGACTGTGAGGTCAGCAGAAGCAAGCCAGAGGATGCGTGGAAGCGTGCACTATAGGGAGGGAAAAGCAAAGTCGAGTGTGGCTGGGACGGTGGAGGAGAATGAGGGCGGGCTTTGGACATGCTAAGGAGCTTGGACTTTCATAGGAGAAGAGGCAACCCGGGAGAGGCTGTTTGGCAGGGATTAGAATTGCATTTTGGGATGATGATTCTGGCAGCAGATGGAATCGGAGGCAATATGTTTGCAGACAGGGAAACAAATCAGGACATCCTGGCCACGTCAGCTGAGGCATGAGAAAGACCTAAACTGGAACAGAGGGGAGGACTTGAAAGACATGGCAAGTTTCTTATTGATGAGCGAGGACTGGGGTGCAGGGGTAAGCTAGAGCAGCTGAGGATAACTAAGACTTTCAGAGGAGGGTTGCCAGGTTTGTGGGACAAAAACACAGGACAGATGTCCAGGCAAATTTAAATTTCATATAATCAATGAATAATTTTTAGTATCAATGTGTCCTGTGCAATAATTCATCTAATGTTCAAATAGAATTGGGGGTCCTAGGTTTTCTCTGGTAACTTGATTTCAGAATCATTTCCCTAAAATGCAAATCTGATTTGCTTAAAGCATTGCTATTTCCTAGGTAGATAATCCTCCTGGGAAGAGACTGTACTTGTTAGTTAGAAAGAGTGTCTGGGGTGGGGGAGAAGTGGGGGGGAGAGCATGTGAGTGGCTCAGTTGTTAAGCATCTGTCTCTGGCTCAGGTCATGATACCGGGGTCCCTGGATCTCAAGTCATGACCCTGGGGTGCCCAGATCAAGCCCCAAATGGGCTCCCTGCTAAGCAAGGAATCTGCTTCTCTGTCTCCCTCTGCCTTTTTCCCCACTCATGCTCTCTCTCTCTCCCTTTCTCTGTCTCTCTCAAATAAATAAATGAAATCTTTAAACAAAATGAAACAATAACAACCAAAAGAAAGAGTGTTTGGGTCAATTGAGCAACCCTGGTTTTCCTTCTCAGTTGGAGGATAAACCTAGTGAAGAGCACTTTCCTAGCACCGTCTTTATTTTAGTGGCATAGCCCACCTGTGCCAACATCTACTCCGTATGTTTTTAGATCTATGTTACATTTGCTCACTTTTAAATTAGTGTTGTCCTAAGTAATCATATCCATGAAATCCTCACTTTAGTGTGCTATTTTTTTCTGTACTAATTAAAATAAACACCTATAAAATAATTTTTTTAGCCCCATACTACATAAAATTTGCATACTCACTTTGGGAAATTCCAGTAAAGTCAGGAGAACTGGGCTGGGGCTGGGCTAGGCTGATTCATACCTGAGGGGCCTGGAGCCCCAGTCATGGTCATGGGGAGAAAGGTGTCCCCATGTGCTTGCGAACCTGCACTTGACTGCACAAGATTAGGAGAGGATGGACAAGCCCCAATAAGAAACAGGTAAGTGGGACTACAGCTCACCCTCCAGGGTCCTCCTGGCCCCACTGCTCAAGATGAACTGCATGGGGACAGGTGAGTGCCAAGAACGTGGCTTCAGATTAGTTGGGTTGAGGCCTGACCTCCCTGGGGACTGTAAACTGATATCCAAGAACACTCACTGTGGGATTTGGACACAGACTGCGATCTACCTGCTTGCACAATATCTAATTGTTCCTGACTTGTTTGGAAAGCTTCTCCTGATACTTGGTAGCAGTTCAGCTTCGTTTCAGTCCCTGGGCCATCCAACAAAGTTTTTCCCAGGTTTCTTGGTGGAGACTGGAGCCATTGGAATTGGGGCACCCTGAACTCAAACCAACCAGCCATTCTTGCCCAGGTACCTCTGACCCTAAAGGTCATGCCAAGAGCCGGGAGGCTCTGATCATGATTTCAGCACTTCAGCCAAATAATGGCTCTCAGTGTTGTGTTTCCCAAATGCCCAAGGCTCTCTTCCCTCCAGGTTTCACTGATCTACCCTGCTTGTAGAAAGACCCTTGGATTGTGTCAACATTCCTCTGGGCCCTCCCTCTGCTTATCAAAGTCCAGACCTCTTGGTGTGGGCTGACGGATGCCTGTGTACTTTTCCAAGGTGGGCTAGTGAGACAAAAGACAGTAGGGGTGGGGGAGGTGAGTTGGAATGAACACGCGGCTGCTGTAACAGACCAAAATACAATAACTTACACTAAGTTATTTCTCTCTCATATAAAATTTCAGGTGAGTAGTTCAGAGGTGGTACTCCAAAATGGCTTCCTCAGCTCCTGCCATCACATTTCATATCCCTGCCATCAGGAAAAAGGAGAGCACAGGCTTTTGTTTTAAGGGGCTGGCCTTGGGCAGCCTGGGTGGCTCAGTGGTTTAGTGCCGCCTTCAGCCCAGGGCCTGATCCTGGGGCCTGATCCTGGGGCCTGATCCTGGAGACCTGGGATCGAGTCCCACATCGGGCTCCCTGCATGGAGCCTGCTTCTCCCTCTGCCTGTGTCTCTGACTCTCTCTCTGTGTCTCTCATGAATAAATAAATAAAAATCTTTAAAAAAAATAATAAGGGGCTGGCCTAGAAGAGTACACATATCACTTTTACTTATATTTCATGTTGGCCCAAACATAATTACATGGACAGTTGTAGTTGCAAGGGAAATTGGGAAATGTAGTCTTTAGCTGAGTTGCCAGTGTGCAGTAAGAACTTCTATTGCTGTAGAAAAAGAGAACAGATGCTGGGGAGAACAGATAACCACTCCCACAATAACTCTGGCAAGAGTTGCAATCCTGGCAAGTTGTGTAACTTCTCTGAGTCTCAGTTTGCCCCTCTGTACAATTAGGTAATGGTAATTAATCTGCCCACTTCACTGGCATGTTGGGAGGCTCAAACAAACTACTATCTTTGAGAACCTGGAGTAGGTACATCATCACCTGAAAAGCAGGGTGCTACCTACTGCACTGGGACACCCCAAGGTGGCTTTTTGTTGTTGTTGCTTTTAAGCTGTGAGCACTTGGTTTTAACTGTTCAGCTTGGTTTAGGGTGAAAACCACATATCTGAAATTCCCTGGAATTGCGTTTCCATTCACAGAGGAATACTTAGGTATGTCCTAGTCACCTCCCCTGGGTAGCCTGCCCCGGCATGGCCACGTATCCTTCCCCAGGCTCGTGGGCTCCTATCTTTCTCCTGAGTGACAGTCATGGGCATCCTGCCCCACAGGGTCTTTCTGAGCTCTAATCATGTGTGGCTGATGAAGGCCCAGGAAGTTACTCCTCGCAGAATGGTTTTGGGTGGAGAACCCAGGAACAGGACCGGCAGGGAGGAAACTGGTGAGTCGCCCCCGGCTTTGCCATTCTGAGTGGTTCTCTCCACCCCATGGGCAACAAACCATAAAAAGCAGTCTTGGCATGTTTTTGCACCCCTCACTGAGCTTGTATGACAGTCTACAATGTGTATTAGTTATGGCAGAATTTGGTCTCTAAGCTCCCTAAGGAAGGAAGGGAGGAAGGAAGGAAGGATGGGAGGGAGGAAGGATGGAAGACAGGAAATCTTTTCTCAGCATCTTTTATGTCACAAGCACATAAACAACTTGCCAGCATTTATCCCTCACCCAACCTCACTGCCTGCAGGTATTATGACTTTCTTCTTGATGGACGAGGACTCAGAGGTTGAACTATCTTGCTTGGGACAACATAGCCATCAAGTAAAAGAATCAAGATTTGAACCCAAGACCTATGACACCACATCTGCCTCTTTTTCTATAATGACATAATTATTTTTATTATAGCTGAGTGTGAAAGAGTAGAAATCACCTGGTCAGTCCTTGGATCCTCCTTTGGGCACTAGCATGATTTCACATCTACTGCAAGGACCCAAAGGAATTAGAATAACTGGCCTTTTTCACCATTTCATCCCTGACAGTGCACAGCACAGTACCTGACATGTGAAACAGGTCACTAAAGTATTTACTGGACATACTTAAGTTGTTAGATTGATATTTTTAAAAGAATCATAGCTTTATTCCAAGAGTGAAAGGTAAAAGTGCCTTGCAAAGCCTTCATGGGACTAGGGTCTTTACACAGATACAACAAACAAGTGAAATCAAGGAAGGAGGTTTTCTAGACACAACTGTTCATGCCCAGATTCCTGGCAGGCCCTGAGCACGAGTTCACCAATGGCCCTTGTGTCTGGTATCTGAGTTACAGTCTTGAATCGGTGGCAAGAACAGATGACACTTCCAGCAGGCATTCCCCAGAGGAGAGAATTTCCCATGAGGTCTGTGCATGGCAACCATCCACCTCGGATTCTCTGGCATGGTCCAGTTTTGTCTTTTTACAGAAGTTTTAGAAAGGCACATGCTGGTTGGGTAATGAGTCCTGCTCTTGAATTTGGAAAATATGGTTATAGCAGGCACGTGGAAGGTGCCTTTTATTGCTTCCTGCTGTAGATCAAAAGTAGAGAGGTTGGATTGCCCAGGACAGCCTGCTTTACCCAGGCCAAGGGAGGGACCTCAGGGCTCATGAGTCATTCTGCTATTCTGTTGAGGTCAGGAGGCCTGGGGCAGCTTCCCCTAGAGAAAACCTACTGAAGCAGGGCTGCATCCCCTCGGGTCCTGGAAAAGCTACGGAAAGTGATAACAGGAAAGGGAAGAAGCAGAGTCAGAAACTGCTCTTTGGATCTCATTGCACAAAGGAAGGAGGTGACCCAAGGCTCCTTGTGACACAGGAAGAAGCACTTTGGGGGAAGTGAGAGCTCTCCCTGCAGATCTCTCAGATTAGAGACCAACCGTGGGTGGCCCCAGGGTAAGCATGAGCTTCTTTTGTCGTTCTGGCTCTTTCCACACCAGGGTGGGGTCACTGCTGGATAAGGGTGCTTCTCACAAGCACTGTCAAACCAAACCAATAGCCTATTTGTTTTCCAGGACCAGTCCATTGAGATCTCCCCTGTCCCCATCCCACCCTTTAGCTCCCAACATGTTTGGTGGCTCCCTGAGGGTTGAGCTTTGTGCTAGGCCTCAGGAGACTTGGGGTCTTATCTGGATTCACCAATCAGCTCTGACACCTTGGGCACATCACTTTTCCCCTCTGAGCCCTGTTTTCCTGCCAGTTGAATGAGGAGTAGTGAAGGCTGACAGAGCTATAGAGTGCTTACCACTCACTCACTCACTTGACTGTGGCTTCACTCTGACGTGACTCAGCCAGCTGACTCTGCATGAGGAAAGCTAGAAAATGTTAGCTTTCCTCAGTCCAGTACAAACTTTCCAATTCTACACACTCCATTTTTTCATCCATTCATTCACTTAAACATGTATTGAGCACCACTGTACGTCAGCACTGGTAAGTACCACCTAGTGCTTGCTTCTACTTGTTGAGCCCCTCTAATGTGTCTTCTGCTGTCTTACCTGCTGTAGATAGATCATCAATCCCATTTAATCCTTTCCACAGCTCCAGGAGATGACACTTCCCTTTTTAGGCTAAGAATTTAAGCAGCTTGCTCCATACACCGTTGATTCTGGGTCAGACCCGGGTCCTATTTTGATACACCCATCCTGTCGCTGCAGAGATGAGTGATATGCAGTCAGTTGGTTCTGATCTGAAGGAGGTTCCAGCCAGCAGCCCTGTGGCAGAAGGACAGCCCTTGACATTAGAACATGTCCTACCAGTTCCAGAAAACCTGGTAACCCTAGAACATGTAGCAGCTCCTTTTCTCTCCATGCTGCCACAGGTTCCCCAGCCCTGGGTCCCACGAGAATGTAAACCGTAGAAACAGCGCCCTCGTGTGTCAGAAAACCAACATACACTTGAACTCGGGAAGGACACATTTTAAACAATCTTAAACTTAAGCTTTAGTTTTTACTCCTCCCCCACCCCTTTCCTTCTATGCCTTTGAAACATGCTGGGGAGAAATGATGACAACTCGCTAAACCTGCAGAATTTCACCCACAGGTGAATGACTAAAGCTAGGATCAGCAAGGAGAGAACAAGGTGACCAATCTTGGAATACTCCCTGTGAATGACTTGATGTCCTACGAAAGCCTGGAAAATCAAAACTTCTGTTGTTTCAATCTGAGAATGATCCTTACTTCTTTACGTGTTCCCTTTCTTCCTTTATACTTGATTTTTCATTTTTTTCTCTTTTTCTCATTTTTTTCTCTATTCATTTGCTTTTCCCCTTCCTCTCTCTACTCTCCCTAACTACTCTTAGAAGCAGTTATATTTCCCTACAAATCATAGCATTTTTATTTCTCTCTTTCATGTTATGAAAAAATTTTGCCTCTTCCTTTTTGAGTGTGTGTTTTGGTGGAGAGGGTATGCAAAGAGAGAAACCCTGATATAATAGAGAAAATCAGATTTGGATCCAGAAGATCTGGATCTACCCATCCCTCTCTGCTCTTCCCACAGTCGCTTATTACAAGTAACACAATGTATAGGCTGGGACATAATGATGCAGGCAAGCACACGTGATAATATTAAGGTCGCCACAAAGTAATGCATCCCTGCACATCTGCTCATAATCGGTCACAAGATACTTCATTGTGAAATTTCTCAGAAACCAACACAAAGAGGAACAAATAATTAGGAATTGTGTTCATCATATTCATTAGGTGAACAAACAATTGTTCTTTGGAAGGACTGTGCTTTCTGATATCAGGACCTGACAAATTGCCCCCATGGGGACTCAGGAGGGGAGGGCTTCGATGGGAGACACTCTTACCAACTGCCCTGCTATAGCTACAGTAACACATTTCCTTAGAACAATGTTCAAAGTAAGGCTGATAGTGTAACTCCAGGATAGAGTTCAGTAAAAATAAAACCAAACAAGGCCAGGGTGGGGTGGGGTGGGGGTGGGGAGTGGTGGCGGGGGGTTGGGGGGATGCACCACTATATAATCCAAGGAGGCAATTCTCTGTAACTCTGATACACTTCAAGGGTAAAATTAGGAATAGCTACAACAATGAGTGGACTGCTTGTTCTTAGGAAATCTACCACCCATATTATTTCTCCTGACTCAGATTTTGATAAAGCTGAACAAGGCAGAATGTGAGTTTGCAATCTCTCAAAAGAATCTGTGTTGTTGATAAAAAGAAGATTGTTGTGCTTTTATTTTTTTTTATTTATGATAGTCACACACAGAGAGAGAGAGAGAGGCAGAGACATAGGCAGAGGGAGAAGCGGGCTCCATGCACTCGATCCCAGGTCTCCAGGATCGCACCCTGGGCCAAAGGCAGGCGCCAAACCGCTGCACCACCCAGGGATCCCTGTTGTGCTTTTAATAACTGAAAAGGAGAAGAGAATTTAGGATTGCCTCTGGACACATGGCTGGCTGGAGCCCTACTCCATCTCAGCAGAGGGTGAAATAAGACTTAGAAATTGGAGCCAAAATCTTAAACAAACAAACAAACAAACAAACAAACAAACCAGTTTGGGGTCAACTGTAGCTAAGGAAAGAAAGAAAAAAGAGGCACCAAAAAATTCTTGAATTTTCACTTGCACAGGACCTACTAAGATACTTGCTTGCAATGCAGGGCCCCAGGACCCACCCCCCAAAATTTTGGCTTCATTCTTCTAGACTGGATAGATGAATCTGCACTTTAAATTCTAGAAACAATTAGGACAAGACGCTGTTTTAAAGTGGGGCTATGAGAATTTAGTTGGGAAAGAAAAAATGCAGAGCAGTTGCTAGTGATCATTCACTTTTTTTTTTGATCATTCACTTTTTTATAGATTTATTGATTTATTTTGTTTATGAGAGATTACAAAAATCTCTCAGTAAAATGCCTTGAACTGATGTTAATTTTAAATTACAATTTCCTGGTAAATCCTGTAGGATAAATTAGTTTAGAATGATGCCCCTCCTTCAGGAACTAAATGTTCTAACTTGATGCATAGAATTGCTGCTATAAGCCAATTTTATGTTGGAAGATGTTTGCCAAAATAAATTTGATTTTAGAGGAAATACACTCCAATCAGTGTATTTAGGTCATTTAGGATTAGGTTTTCATGTAACAGAAAAGTCACAGTGGCTCAAAGAAAGCCTAGTACTTTTTTTTTTTTTTTAAGATTTTATTTATGTATTCATGAGAGACATGAGAGGGAGAGAGAGAGAGAGAGAGAGAGAAGCTGGCTCCCTGCGGGGAGCCTGATGTGGGACTTGATCCCTGGACCCTGGGATCGCAACTGAGCCCAAGGCAGACAATCACTGAGCCATCCAGGTACCCCTGCTTGTTTTACAGTTTTGAAAACTGTACATGTGGGTGCCTTGGGCTAAGGTCAGAATATCAGGGTCCTGGAACTGAGTCCTGCATTGGCCTCCGTGCTAGGTGAGGAGCCTGCTTCTCCCTCTCCCTCTGCTCCCCGCCCCACAGGTGCTCTCTCTTTCTCAGATAAATAAATAAAATCTAAAAAAAATGAAAAAGAAAGAAAACTGTACACATGTGACATAGCTGTGACAAACCCAAGCAGCACAGAAGATAAAAACCTGCAAGTTCTCTATTGCCACAGCCCCCACCCTCAGTCCTGCCTCAAGGGCAGTCTTGGTGCCCTTTGGGGCATTTCTTGCCAGATGAGATTATGTTTCCCACTCAGACTTGTTACCTGATTTATCAGGCTCCTGGGCTTACCCTGACTTCTGTTTTGGTTTGTTCTGTATTACTGTGGAGTTTCACTGTTATTTATCCCAAGGAGGGAGGCAGGGAGTCAATGATTACAGATGTTAGAAAGTTAAAGGGCTGGGGATGCTTAGTAGTTAAGTGTCTGCCTTTGGCTCAGGTCATGATTCCAGGGTCCTGGGATTGAGTCCCACATTGGGCTCCCACAGGGAGTCTGCCTCTCCCTCTGCCTATGTCTCTGTCTCTCATGAATAAATAAGTAACCTTAAAAAAAAGAAGTTAAAGGGCTTGAGAAATCGCAATGGGTTCTCACAAGTTATTCCTTGCTATATAAGCCAGGAAATGTAAATGGACCTAGGTTTGCTCTCCCGCCCCCCCCCCCACTTGACTTAAGGAATTTTCTTTCTTTTTTTTTTTTTTTTATAAATTTTATTTAGTTATTCATGAGACACACACACACACACATAGAGAAAAAGAGAGAGAGAGAGAGGCAGAGACACAGGCAATGGGAGAAGCAGGCTCCATGCAGGGAATGACTCCCAAGACTCCAGGATCACACCCTGAACCAAAGTCAGATGTTCAACCGCTGAGCCACCCAGGCGTCCCAGGAATTTTCATTATCTTGTTAACAACTGATGGCTGGACAGCACCAGGGCCTCTGTACCAAGGAGAACACTCAGTGGAGGAGAGGAATGTTTTCCCCTCCTTTCTCCTCCTCCTTTTTGATTTACTTATGTATTTTTCTAATACCACCTTGTTGTATGAAAGTCTCAGGGTGTCCAAAGTACAAAAACATTGAAAATGGAGTTAGGAGGTAGGAACAGGCAAGTGTTGCAAGTCTTATACCCATGGACCAGGTAGGTGACAAAATAAGGAGGTGACCCAGGAAAACCTGGAGAGGTCAGATCCTTTCTAAGATGGCTTAGGCCACCTGATTCCATTCCCTCAGAGCATGGTAGAAATGCACATTTCCTGATTTCTAACTTTCAGAAACCCCATCTTATAAAACTTCAAGTCAGAATCTCTCAGGTTAGAAGCCAGTTGGTGGTTTTCCTCAAAGAAGTGGGGACAGCCAGAAGGAGACATGAGCACAATCACTTGGAATTGTTCTGGGTCTTCATCTAGGCTGGTTCCATGGGTGTGTGCAGTTTGTGAACATTTAATGGAGCCACACATAGGATTTGTGCCTTTATCTCAATAAAAAGGTAAAAAGTAAATTCATGTCAAAATAACCACAGACTGGATTTGATGTGTGGGACAGCATTCCATCTTCTGAAATTAGGCCACAAAGGAAGTTGGGTTGTCTACATGGAAGGACAGGTCCCAGGGTCCTAAAGTGATTCATAGGAAGTCAGAAATCCACTTTGGAACTTCCCAGCAGCCAAAGCAGAATGGAAAATGAAAAATATAGTCATTTATATGGTGTATCAGGCCAAGGAGAGAAAAAGATAAATGAATATCCAGAAAAACCTTCCTGGGTGCACAAAACTCACAGAACAGCTGTGCGATTTTTGTAACTGGGTAAAACAGGTTTTACTTTCAGGCTCCAGCTTGTTTTGTCTTTTGGCTTGCTGGGCTGGGAAAAGAAATTTCTTTTTCATGCAAAAGTAAATATGTTTTTTTTTTAATATTTTATTTATTTATTCATGAGAATACACAGAGAGGAGAGAGAGAAGCAGAGACACAGGCAGAGGGAGAAGCAGGCTCCATGCAGGGAGCCTGACATGGGACTCGATTCTGGGTCTCCAGGATCACACCCTGAGCTGTAGGCAGCGCTAAACCGCTGAGCCACCGGGGTTGCCCCAAAAGTAAATATGTTTAAAAAAAAGTAAATATGTTATATATACATATATATAGATGATATTGTGTATCTGTATACATGTGTGTAATATCTAATCCAGATAGATTATCACCAGTGCCTCCTATACTGCCAATGTGATTTTTTCTCAGCCTCCTGCCTCCCCACTAGAGGTCATGGTATCCTAAATTTTGTGTTTTAAATTCCTTTGGCTTTAAAAAATAGTTTTAACACAGATATATTTATATATATTTATAAACTATATATGCTTAATTTTGTTTCTTTCTGAGCTTAAAAAAAAAGCATTTATGATGGACAACCCTCTGCCCACTCAATTTCATATTTCCAGGATCCTTTAACAGTGATACAGGCAGCTGGAGAGAATTTATTTCCATTGTTGTATAACATTCCACCACTGGGACTGGGTCGAACAGGAAGAAATTCAAGACTCCTTGGAGAACTACCAGACAGATGCTCTTGTCCTGCCCTGGACATATGAGGTTATGATGGTTTGCCCCCACCTGGGGCCTAAGAATGGAGCCAACACAGGGAAGAGCAGAATGCAGGTGGAAAGAAATGGACCTGGAGTATATCACTTGACCTCTGAGTGCAGCTGTTCTGGGAGGGAGAGCTTCCCTTGGGCTCTTCACTAACACGAGCTCATCTGTGCTCGAGTTTGGGCTCTTGTCAGTCTGAGGGTGATTTTGCTGACACTTATCCAGACAGTGTCCTCATAGGTAATAGAGTCCTATGCTTAACCAGCTGAGCCACCCAGGCATCCCTATTATTGCTTTTTATTCTTAGCCGAGCTAACAGGTAACAGTTCAAAAGACTAATACTAACAATGCACTTGATTATGCATGCTAATATACATGCATGCCAATGCATACTTGCAGATAAGTAAAATAACCAAGGAGGGGAGGAATGAGGATTATTTGCATCAGTACCATCCAACAATTGCACCCCTTGGTATTCATCCAAAGGAGTTGAAAAACTCATGTTCACACAAAAACCTGCACACAGATGTTTATAGCAGCTTTATTGATGATGGCCAAAATTTGGAAGCAACCAAAATGTTCTTCAGTGGGTAAATGAACAGTGGCACATCCAGATAATGGAATATTGTTGAGTGCTAAAAATAAATGAGCTACCAGCCTTGAAAAGACATGGAGGAACTTTAAATGCCAATTACTAAGTGAAAGAAGCTGAAACAA
The DNA here is from genome assembly GCF_048418805.1 of Vulpes vulpes. Taxonomy (NCBI): domain Eukaryota; kingdom Metazoa; phylum Chordata; class Mammalia; order Carnivora; family Canidae; genus Vulpes; species Vulpes vulpes. The sequence goes on along the minus strand of NC_132792.1, from coordinate 129,572,519 downwards.
GCTATATACCGTGTGATCTAGACTATATGACATTGTGGAGACAGTAAAAAGATGAGTGGTTGCCAGGGGCTGGGTGGTGGGGATAAGGGAAGGATGAGCAGGTGGCGCTGAGGATTCTGAGGCAGTGGAAGGGCTCTGTATAATATCATAATGATGATGCATGTCATTATACACCTGTCCAAACCCACAGAATATCCAACACCAAGAGTGAACCCTAATGTAAACTATGGACTTTGGGTGATTATGACATGTTAGTGTAGTTTCACTGATTGTAACAAATATGGCCTTCTGGTAGGGAATGCTGAGAATGGGAGAGGCTGTGTGTATGGGAAATCTTTGTTCCCCTCAATTTTGCAGTAAACCTAAAACTGCTCTAAAAAAGTCTTTTTTTTTTTTTTTTTGGAAAGGCAGACTGCCACATGCAGTGCCTCATTTGGGTATATTGGGAGTCTTAGAAGCTTGACGACCCTACATTCTCCTACAAATGGACCTTGAGAGCTTGTTTGGAGGTTCTAGCAGGGCACAACAGCTACTTGTACACCCTTGACCAAAGAGCAGTCCTCCTCTATCGGGGAAAGTCATCCTCTTCAACCAAGTGCACAGCTTTAGGAGGAAGGAAAGAGGGAGGAGGGGACACCCACCTCGCAAGACATGCCAACCAAATCAACCCTGGTGATCACTGGGGTGATCACTGGGGTGACGGATATCATAGTCAGATCACCCTCACATACAACACAGTGGATCATTAGGAGACTGGGAGCAGCCACCACAATAAAGAATTAAAGTCTCTGTTTCAGTTTTCAGACCTGAGCCAGTTTGCAGACCTAGAACCCACTAATCCAGGAGAGGCTGAATCCCTTGGAAGAAGGCCTTGTAACACCACGGCTTGTATAAATGGCAATGATGCCCTCAGTAGTTCCCTCTCCCTCCCACAAAAGTAAGAACTATCTAGTTAGGTAACTGTGCACTGAGAAAGGGGTAGTACCAAATATTTTGAGGACACAGGATCCAAGTTGATATGATACCTGGAAACCTAAAGCCTTACCTTGTCACTTCGTTAGAGTAGGGGCAGGTGGGGACCAAGTAATAAGTCATCCTGACCTCAGTCCAGCTCACAGCTGCTCTCTAGGGGTCATTTCCCCTGTCCCCAAATGTATCATTTGAAATGGGCAAACTTGAGGGTTGGCAGAAACCTTATATTGGCCTGCATAGTGAGGTATTATAGTGGAGAAGGTCCAGGGAAATCCCCGGAAAGTGTTCCCTTACCCCATCCAAGATAGTAGGGGCAAACAGTGGTGATTCATGCCATCCTGAAAACCATAAAGGATGTGGGTTGGTGGCTCCCAACATGTCTCCATTTAATTTATCACTCTGGCCTAACATGGGTCCTGGAGGATGACAGCAGACTGTGGCAAGGTCAACCAAGTCATAACCTCAACTCTAGCTGCTGTGTCATACATGCTCTTTGCTAGAGTGAATTACCACTAATCTGCACATGGGATGTGGCCATTGGTTAGCTATGCACCCCTTTTTAGCCCCGTCAGAAAGGGGAATCTGAAACAGTTCTCATTCATGTGGGAGTCAAAAGTAAAAAAGTACTTTTGAGTACTTTTTTTTTTAAATTTTTATTTATTTATGATAGTCACAGTCACAGACAGATAGAGAGAGAGAGGCAGAGACACAGGCAGAGGGAGAAGCAGGCTCCATGCACCGGGAGCCCGACGTGGGATTCGATCCCGGGTCTCCAGGATTGCGCCCTGGGCCAAAGGCAGGCACCAAACCGCTGCGCCACCCAGGGATCCCAACTTTTGAGTACTTTTTGAGGAGCATTCTTGCTCCTCTAGGACCTTCCCTCTTTCTGCAATAATGCAGTAGAAGGACCTGGATTTCTGGGCCATGCAACATGGTCATTACATTGGTTCGTCTTATGCTGACATTATGTTATTCAGACTCTATGACCAAACAATGGCTAATACATTGGAAGAATTGTTCAGACAAATGAGCCCTACTTTCTGACCCTAACCTGGTGTGGGAGTGGGGAATGGTTATGGCTCGGTGGTGGTAGAAAGGTTCCCCACCTGCTTTTGCTGGTGTGGGTGGAGTCAGTTTTTTCTATGGTACTTGGTTGGAGTAGAATGATTTCTGTCTAAAAGTTTCTGCTTTGTAGAAAAGTTTCTGCTTTGTAGAATGATCCATTCCTGCTCTTTGGCTAAAGAGAACAGATTTTTGTAGGAGCTTTCCCCCCACCCCTCACCTATGCTCATTGTGCTTGCAGATTGCCAGTTACTTTAGTGGCAAGTTTGGGATATATAAGAGAAGAGAAAATCCAGAGAGCCCACCACTGTGTCCTTCCTCCCATCCCATGGCCTTTAGCCAGTTAGCCATATTTTCTCCCTCTTTTAGAGTCTTATGTTTTTTAAATGTGTATGTAATTCTCAGAGTTTTCAGTTGTACTTAATGGGAGGACTATGGAAAAGGAATATCCCATCTGCTGGAAAGTGGAAGCCCAGAAGTGTTTGAGCCTCAGAAACGAGATCTCCCACAACATAACATTGGACCAAGTGATCCACTTTACAGCACAGGAGACACAGAAGTAGGCCCATGACCCTAGGGTTCACTGGTTCATCATGGAACAGAACGCGCAGAAAATGCCATCGCAAGAGAGCCATGGAATGCCCTCTGGAAGGCACAGCTGAGGTACGGGGCTGGAGTGGATACCACATGAAGTCGGATGTCATCCTCCTGGACAGAGTACGCATTCCCTATCACCAATCATTACATGGTACGGTGTCCCCAGCAGTAGACTACTTGGGTCTGGAAAAATGGGGTGAAAATAAGAGAGGTCCCATTTATCCTTGTTCCAAGTGGTCCACTTTGGAAATGCATGTTTCCTGCTCCGCATTGCCAGGCTCTGCAGCTTTAGAGGTCTTGGCTCCCAGAGGGGGAACGTATCCACCCATCATCTTGAGTTTCCCATGCTGAGAGACCAGCAGAAAAAGACCTGATCATTAGGAGGAGGTAAATCTGCTATTACCCTGGGGTCAGAGAAGAACTCCTCACTGTCAACCCTTCCTTGAGGGGTGGGGTGAAAGCAGAGTCACTAATTTGGAGAGTAGGTATTTGATTTCTTCACTCTCTTGACTTCCAGTATCCTGTCGGGTTGTCCTAACTCATCTTGGCCCCCAGTCTCACCACTGTTGTCAGAATAGTCTGTGCGATGCAGCCTCTAGGAACCACCACTCATGGAGGTGTTGCCTGTGATGACAGGATACTTCCCCTCTGCCACCTCAGCCATTGAGGCCTTTTGTGTTCAAGCTTCCTATCTGCAGAAAGCAGGCTTGGGGGCAGTAGATTAGATTGCTAGGAAGATTTACCAACCCTTGTTCCTCATTTCTTCCCTGCATGGCTTTCTCTGTCTCTCTCTTCTTCTTCGTTTTTTTTTTTAAAAGATTTTATTTCTTTGAGAGAGAGAGAGAGAGCGAGCAGAGGGAGAGGGAGAAGCAGACTCCCCAATGAGCAGGGAGCCCAACTGGGGGCTCGATTCCAGGACCCCAAGATCCTGACCCAAACTGAAGGCAGACACTCAACCAACTGAGCCACTCAGTCACCCCTTTTCCCTCTCCCACTTCTTCTTTTTTTAAATTTATTATTTTTAAATTTCATTTATTTATTCATGAGAGACACACACAGAGAGAGAGGCAGAGACACAGGCAGAGGGAGAAGCAGTTTCCATACAAGGAGCCCGATGTGGGATCCCCAGTCTCCAGGATCACACCCTGGGTTGTAGGTGGCGCTAAACCACTGCGCCACCGGGGCCACCCCCCTCTCCCACTTCTTAAAAGATAAGACACTTGTCCCAAATTGGGCATGGAATCTCTGGGCAGTTGTGTCTAGTCCAAGGGCATGGTTGGCCAGGGAACGCATTCCATCTTAGTTTTCACTCCCCAGTGCTAGGGGAAAGGCTGCCACTCACACAAAGCTCCCATGAATGATGTGCTAATCAATGTTCAACAATCTGTTAAGGAAAAAGAAAGGAAGGAAGGAAGGAAGGAAGAAAGAGTCTTGATTTGTAGCATTTACCAGTTTCCATGGTGTAAACACTCCCCACTTGGCCAACTTCAAGTTGCTGCAAGGTCACTAAACTCAGAGATGGAAGAGATGTGCAGAAGTAAGTCTTGAGAGCTGGGACCAGTGGGCTCCAGAGCACCATTGATCTGTTTCAGCAGAAGTCTACAGACTTCTTTCTGGAAACTGTCTCTTTTCTCCTAATTTACTCTCTTCAGAGTTTATCAACAGGTCTGGCTTAAGAAGTATGCTCCTCACAAAGGATGAGATAAGTGGATGAGAGAATGAATGAAATCATTGTTGCTTGCTCTACCATCCTTGTGTGTGCAGCATGAGGCAAACAGTACTCAATGGAGAAAAACTAGTTGGTTTGAAAGGCATTCTGAACATAGAAATGCACCACACCTGAAGTCAGAAATCTTGGGCTCAGGACCTGACTCCGTCATATAATAAATATCTCTCTGAGGGCAGGTCTGAATTTGGCTCTGAATTTCATTTGGATCATCTGCAAAGTGAGGCAGAAAAGACACTGCTTATCAAAAAGGGTTGTTGGGGGATGCATGCTGAGCGTGGGTGGCTCAGTGGTAAGCATCTGCCTTTGGCTCAGGGTGTGATCCGGGGTCCTGGAATCGAGTCCCACAACGGGCTCCCTGCATGGAGCCTGTTTCTCCCTCTGCCTATCTCTCTCTCTCTCTCTCTCTCTCTTTCTGTTTCTCAGGAAAAAATAAATAAAATCTTAAAAAAAAAAAAAACGCTCCCAAATCAAACGGTTGTTGAAAGGATGGAATGAAATAATGTACAGTAGAAACTTTGAAGTGCTATTTTATTCATATCACTGTACAGCAGAAACAGAGATTTTAAAAAATCCATGAGTCAGTTGGTAAGAATACTCATCGGAAAGCAAAGTTTAGTAAAAAGAACTATAAACGCAGGGTGGTGAGGCTCGGTGTGGCATCAGACAGATGTGGGTTTGAAAACTGTCTCTATCACTTATTTGTTCTGTGACCTGAGGAAATTTCATCCAAAAAAATGGATATAATAATAACCCTTTGTAGGGTTGTTGCAGGAATTAGAATTAGTACATCAGTCAAAATGGGCTAATTATGCACAGTAGCAAAGAACATCCCAGTCTCTGGGAATTCCAACACGAAAGGTTGATTGCTATTTCCCACTGGTAAAACATGTTCACTGTGTCCCCTGCTGATCAGCCTGGAGGTGGGGGAGGATCTGCTCTACGTGGTTTCTGGCTATCCTAGAGCACTGCTAGCTGCCTGGGTAGAGGGAGAGAGGGCTGTACACCAGCATGAAAGTGATATACATCATTTCCACTTATATCTTATTGGCCAGAGTTGGGCATGTAACCTTACTAACCCCAAGCTGGTTGCAGACTGTAGTCCTTGAAACGCTGTAGATGGCCTGAAATGTTCTATGGGCAGCATGATGGCTACCAGAGACAGCATGATGACCTTGGCACAGAATGTCAACCCAAAGATTCCTTGTCTCCCCTCTCTTGAAACTGAGGAATAAGATGAACTCAATCATGAGGCTTGAAATTTATTTGATCAGCACCCACTGAGTAACTTCTTAAAGCTTCCCTTTGTAGTTTCATAAGTATAAGAGAAAGAGAAAAAAGACTATTAGTTTAAAAGTGGGTCCCTGTGTCTATTTAGAAAAAGAAGTGTATTTTACTTAACAAAATGCCCAGAAAATCACTTTGTTCTGGAAAAATAGCCTCCAAGCAGGGTGGCTGGCCTAGGAAAGGATGTTGAGCTAAATTACTGTATATATTAAAGAGACAAGAATTTATAGTTTCTTGAAGCAGCCTCCTTGAAGGGACACTTTCTAGAAAAGAGATTCAAATATTCAATTTAGAACAATCTACTGGGTTACACAGTGGTCTAGCTCTACCCTCAAACCTTCAACACAACCCTGTCACACTCTGGGTAAGTGGTGTTTGCTGGGCGTGGGGGTGGATTAAGAAAAAAAAATGCTTGTTCAGTTAATTCAGGACAAAAAGAAGAGAATGCTCTAAGCGATATCAAGAGTTTAGCAAAAAACCGTTGTGAGAAACGAAACTCCCTGAGAATCCTCAGTTACTCTGCAAGGGAAATGGAATGAATTCCCCAACCCAGTATATGAGAGATTTTAATTTAAATATTAAAGGGGGGGCACCTGGGTGGCTTAGTGGTTGAGCGTCTGCCTTTGGCTCATGAGGGGCATGATTCTGGGTTCCAGTCCCACATTGGGCTCCCCATGGGGAGCCTGCTTCTCCCTCTTCTCCTTTCCTCTCTCTGCCCCTCTCTCTCTGTCTTTCATGAATAAATAAAATCTTTCTTTTTTTTTTTTTCAAAAATAAAATCTTTCTAAATGAATGAATGAATGAGTAAATAAACATTAAAGGGAAAAGTGGTCCTACAAAGCAGAGAAAATGAGGCTCTCCAGCTGCTAACAGATATTTATAAAGAGTAGAGGCCTCCAGGTGGAGGTGGAGGGTGTCTTCAAGGATGTCATTGGTCAACATTTAAAAAGTTATAGTTGGGGGCAGCCCCCGTGGCGCAGCGGTTTAGTGCCGCCTGCAGCCCAGGGTGTGATCCTGGAGACCCTGGATCCTGGAGACCCACAGAGTCCCACGTTGGGCTCCCTGCATGGAGCCTGCTTCTCCCTCTGCCTGTGTCTTTGCCTCTCTCTCTCTCTGTGCCTCTATGAATAAATAAATAAAATCTTAAAAAAAAAAAAAAAAAAAGAACTGGTCTTTGTTTAAAAAAAAAAAAGTTATAGTTGGAGATGCCTGGGTGGCTCAGTGGTTTAGTGCTTGCCTTTGGCCCACGGTGTGATCCTGGAGTCCTAGGGATCGAGTCCCACTTCGGTCTCCCTGCATGGAACCTGCTTCTCCCCCTGCCTATGTCTTTGCCTCTCTCTGTGTCTCTCATGAATAAATAAATCTTTTTTAAAAAAGTCATAGTTGGAGTAGATTTCTTTGAGAAATGTCAGCTTCTTATTAAGAAAGACCCTGCTGTAGTAAAGTACTGAAATGAGCTCCCTGCACTTCTCTCTGAGTTGAAGCAGATAGGACATGTTTCCTGCTGAGGCTCTGTGTTCCTGAGTGCCCTCAGCTGTCCTGGGATTTCCTCAACAATCCAGGCCCCTCCAGGACTTTGGAGTCAGTGAGCTGAAAGGGCTTTAGTTGACCTCCACACGCCATGCAATTGCCTCCAGTCAAATAGAAAATGACATTTCTCAAAATCCAAGTGGACTTTGGGGTCACAATAAGCTTCAGGGTGATGCCCAGGGGTGGTACAGATTGTTTACAGAAGAAAATAGGTTCTGTGAAGAGGGTACTGTGAAATACAGATTTGTGGAACTCTTCCTAAGTTGGTTTTGGTGGTGGTTGGTGGTGTTTTGAGAGGGGACTTACTTAAAACTTTTGTGACCTTTCAATTTTTAAAAAATGTTTACCCGAGTTTACACAAGAAATACTGAATTTTTTCTTAAGTCTTTCTTTTTTTTAAATTTTATTTATTTATTCATTCGTGAGAGACACAGAGTACGAGAGATAGAGGCAGAGACACAGGCTCCACGCAGGGAGCCCGGAGCCCTAACATGGGACTCAATCCCTGGTCTCCAGGACCACACCCCGGGCCAAAGGCGGCACTAAACCGCTGAGCCACCCGGGCTGCCCAAAGTACTGGGAGAATTTACTGAGTGTTAAAGCAGGTTGTTAGTGGGAGACTTGCCCCATGGCTGCCCTGCTGCAGGGAATGGCCACCTTTTCCTCCGTGTCAGAACTTCAGGGCCAGGCCAGATGTTTAGCCTCTGTAAGCACTTTTCTTTTGACTTTCAATAAGGAGGAGTCATTTAGACTTTTATTTATTCTAAATAATCCTTAAAAAGAAAAAAAAAAACAACTTAAATTATTATCAATGGCTAAAGGAAAACTTTCTTCTACTTACAACACTTCTGATTGCAAGTGTATGTGGGGTTTTCCCGCATCAACCGGTTCTCCAACTTTCCAGGCACCAACAGGGTATCCTGCAGTTCCATTCCGACACCAACTATGCAGAGTTAGCATAGGCCTTGCAAGTAGGTGGCTCCATCTCCCCCCACTTCAGACACTAATCACATGTAGTGGGTCCCCAGGATATCCATACTTCTGTCCAACTTGGCTACAAGTCAGTGCTTACCACACCCTCTCAAGTTCAAGAATTTGTTAGAGTAGCTCACAGAACTAAAGGAAATACTTATGTTTATTGGTTTATTATAAAAGATTGTAGGGGCACCTGGGTGGCTCAGTCAGTTATGTGTCTGCCTTCAGCTCAGGTCATGATCCTGGGGTCCAGGGATAGAGCCCCAAGTCAGTCTCCCTGCTCAGCAAGGAGCCTGCTTTCCCACTCCTTCTGCCCCCCCACCCCGTTCATGCTCTCTCTCTGTCAAATGAATAAATAAAATCTTTATAAGAAAAATATATAATAAAGGATAGAGATGAATAACCAGGTGAAAGGTACATAGAGCAAGGTCCAGGAGGGTCCCAAGCACAGGCACTTCTGTCCCCATGGAGTTTGGGGTACTTCTGGCTCATGCATGCTTCTCCCATCCTGGAAGCTCTCCAAACTCAGTTTAGAGTTTTTACGGAGGAGGTTTCATCACATAGGCACCACTGATTACATCATTGGCCCTTGGTTATTAACTCAATCTCTAGCCCACTCCCCTCCCCAGAGGTCAGTAGGTGGAAGACTCAGGTCTAAAATAAAATATTAGAACAAAAGATGTTCCAGTCACTCAGGAACTTACAAGGGTTTTAGAAGGTCTGTGCCAGGAACTGGGGACAAAAACCAAATATATATTTCTCATTTATGTCACAGTGATCAAGAAAGTCTGATAGGGAGAAAATAAAGTGGAGAGGAAGATAACCACAGGCTTCCTACTCCAGCCTCAGAGAGGCAAGAGACATAGAAATGTCAGAGTGGGCTTTCTCCCTGGTCATCCTTGACCTCAGGACAAGAGGCAGTGCCTTCGCCTGCAGCCCAGAGCAGGAGGTCAGGTCCAAGGCAGAGCAGCTCTGGGCACAGCACCCAGGCGAGGCTGTACACACATCTCTTCCAATCAGCTGCTGTGGTACCTGGGAGGGACTTGCAGAAAATGATTTGTCTGTTGCGAGGCCTTGGGTGGGCTCCTGAACCCCTATGGCCCTCAGCTTCCTCAGCTGTAAGATGGGGCTGATAAAAAGAAACTCTTAACCAAGAAACATGGGGCCAGATGTGTCTCAGAATTCATAGTTTTTCCGATCTGAGAAAGGTAATAAGATGCCCATAAGTGTCTGGTTTTTTGTATTATACAATGCCTCACAGCAGGGTCTGCAGCAGTAAATCCCCCATGAGGGCCCCTGAAGGATTGAGAAGTGTCCACGGAAGCCCTCTCAGTCCTTGTCCTCCTCAGCAGGTTCTTCCAATCCCCCTGGCCCATGACCTCAGCCCCTGACTGTTCCTCCCCACCTCTCCTGATGAAATCCAAATTCTTGAATCTTGGCTGCAGACAAGCAGGAAGAATGCCTTCCCCTCCCAGACCCATCTTGAACCAACTATTCTTGAAACTGTTAAAGGAGAACTGGTGGAGGGGCACCTGAGTGGCTCAGCAGTTGAGCGCCGACCTTTGGCTCAGGGTGTGATCCCAGATTTCTGGCCTCGAGTCCCACATCGGGCTCCCTGCAGGGAGCCTGCTTCTCCCTCTGCCTGTGTCTCTGCCTCTCAGTGTGTCTCTCATGAATAAATAAAGTCTTTTCTTAAAAAAAAAAAAATAAGGGGGATCCCTGGATGGCTCAGCAGTTTGGTGCCTGCCTTCGGCCCAGGGCATGATCCTGAAGTCCCGGGAGTGAGTCCCATGTCAGGCTCCCTGTATGGAGCCTGCTTCTCCCTCTGCCTGTATCTCTGCCTCTTTCCCTGTCTCTCATAAATAAATAAATAAAATCTTTAAAAAGAAAAAAAGGAGAACTGATGGAAGTCCCTGTGACAGTCCCTCCCTCCTTCTCCAAGGCAGAACACTCCTTTACGGGCCTCTCAGCCTGGAGTTCTGGAATAAAGGTGTGTGCTGATGCTGCTCTGGTTTTTTTCTTCCACAACATTTGGAATTTTACACTGAAACACAGGTGTGCTCTCCGTAAGCAGAGAGGATAAAAACTGTAAAGAACCTCCTCCCAGGTTAAGGTTTGCTGCCAAAGGACTCAGAAAAACTTGTTTTCAGAGCTTCTTGGATTTGGGAAATGAGGATATGAGATTGAGGACCTGTACTGAGTATCAAGGGATGTGAAGATTTAATGAGATAGTCCAGGAAAGTGTTTAGAATAGAGCTGGGCACTTAGAGCTTAGTAAGTATTTGCCACATGGATCATTGTTTTCTTAGAGAAAGAGAGGGCATGCACATGCGCTGGCAGTGGGGGGTGGGAGCAGAGGAGAGAGAATCTTCAGCAGGCTCCACACTCAGTGCAGAGCCCAACATGCCGCTTGAACTCACCACCCTGAGATCATGACCTGAGCTGCAATCAAGAGTCTGATGCTTAACTGACTGAGCCACCCAGGCACCTCTGGTGAAGCCTTTATTGGATCTTTAATTCATTCTACTTACTGTAGCTATTCCAGGGGTCACCCAGTTACTATCTTTTGTCACAACCTAACCTCCAAAATCAAATCATTCCATCCTTATCAAAACCTGTGATTGTTCAAAATAAAGCATGTGACCTAAGGAATATAGTTTTTTTCTATTGTGCAAAAGCCCCTTACATTAAAAATAGAAATGCCCATCAAACACTGGTTTAAATAACGATGCATGCGAAGATCTAAATGACACAAGCACCTCATATGCGAGCCACGTAATGTCTTGACAGTTCAACTCTGCCACTACGTAGCTGTCATTTTCCTTCTTGCTTTTAGGAAAAACTATCAACAGCCCCACATGCCCCATCTCCTCCCACACCTCTCCATGCCACTCATCCACTTTCTTGATAAGTGAGGATTTTTGGCACTGAGCCTAACTCTCTTAGAGGTTGTAGAGAAACAACATAGAGATTCAGTCCAGTGGCTGCCACTTGAAGACCTTGACCAAAGCCAGCTTTGCATTCACCTCAAACGTTGTCTCTAGCTAGCTAGCCAATGGTTTTCTCTTTTTTCCAATGACAGCCTAACCAACATAAATGTAAGTTTGCCCAGTTTGTTTGCCCAGACAAAATGGGTCACATTAGCAGTAACACGCTAGGTTTATGGTCCTCACCTCCACTCATGATAGTGAGACTGCCCTGCCCTCCAAGCCTTCCTGTCACTGAGGAGTTTCACAGGAGCTCACAAAGAGCTCACTCTCCATGTTGAGCCACCACTACCCATAAATGCCTGAGGGCCCTTCCTCTGTTGTCAGAGCCTTTAGTTGAGCCACTTTCGGGGACACTGCTGTGTCAGACACTGTGGATCTGTGTACCAGCTGATAGCCGCCAGGCACCGTCAAAGCAGGGGCTCTGCTGTTGCCAAACATTACTGCCACCATATGCACTTTCAGTTTATGTAGTTGGGGGTATTTTAGACTCTCCTTCCCCTTTCCATCATGTTCTGTTTCTAGACCAAGGCATGAGACCAGAGGAGGGTATACAGTTGGGCAGGGGGACAGATATACCCTGCAGATGTTTTTCTGAGTTCACACTGGCTGTATTTGTAACTGAACATCGTAGTCGTGTGACTGCAAAAACCCCACATGCCTATCTGGCCCACTCATGTTCCGTGTTAATTCCCTTCCTTCTAGTGATGGGATGTCACTCTGAGATCTAAAGAAGTCATAGAAAGACTGGCTTCCATCTTGCTGGCCCTCTCTCTTTCTCCTTCAACCATTTGCTTTGAAACCAGCTGCCAGGATGTGAGCTGCCCTTTGGAGAGGTGATGTGGCAAGGAGTGGGGGGAGGCTTCCAACCAGCACCCAGCAAGAAACTGAGGCCCTCAATCCAAAACACACCAGGGACTGCAACCTACTGGTGAGTGAGCTCCAGTGGAGCCTGGAGGTGACTGCAGTCTCTGGCTTCAGCATGTCTATTTCCCACCATGGGTTCTTTCCATTCCCTTCATCTTGCAACTGCTTTCCCTGACACATAATGTCTCCTCGCCTGTGTGTGTTGTATTTCCTCTATATAGAACTCTCCCTTTCCCTTCACTTTCTCATTGTCTGCCAAGCTTCTATTTATTTTTCAAGTCTCAACTCGAGAACTACCCCTGATCTGGAGCCTTCCACAAGTGTCTTCCTCTGTTTCCTTGGCCCCTTACGGAGTCATTCGCACAGCACTATTGGAGTGACCCAGACAAGGGCAGCACTGTGTGAGGAGAGGAGCATGCAGGGTGGGTTCCTAACTGGGGTCAAAGCCAGAGGCAAAGAGAAGAAACTATTTCCTGGTGGGCCTGTGGGGGATGGAGAGCAGCTCGATCTATTCAAACACAGACAGAAAGTCCAGATGAGAACAGCAGGATCTGGATGATGGATCCCCCCACTTTGGCTAAGTGTTTTCCTGGAGACTCCAAGGAGGAGGGTCTGCTAATTAAGAGCTGAAGCATTTCCTGTTATTCTTCAGCATCTCCATTTAGTTAACGTCATTTCTTACTGTCGATCTTAGAAGGCTCTATGTGCAAATAATTCCATCGGATATTATTAAGTTGGGCAGGCATTCAACAGATATATTTATTGAGTGCCTATTCTGTGCAGTGGGAATACAGGCATAAGATAACATTTCTGCTCTCCTAGAACTTAGGTTCTAGCAGGGGGAGACAATTGACAAGTAACTATACTAGCAAATAGGGTTACTACAGAGAGTGACAATTGCTATGAAAGAAATGAACAGTGTTGCCCACTGGAGAGTAACTGAAGAAGGCCTCTTAGAAACAGTGCTCAAGGAGGCATGTCTGGGGGAGATCTGGATGGCAGTGAAGTAGCTATGCCCACAGTTAAGGAAGAGTGAGTGGGCATGAGGAACAGTGAGTGCAAAGGCAGACACTGTGGAGAGGTACTTAAAGCTACGGGGTTTGTAGACCTCAATCTTAAGACCAAGTGCATGGAGACCAAGTTCTAGGCACCTGTTTTGCAATGGAGCTATACTAGGCCTCTTGTTATTTTGTATATGAGCAAAAAGTGTCAAAGCAATAAACAAAAAAAATTTTTTGTCCTCTTGGAAAAACATCATTGTGAAACTTACTGAAGACCCACATTTAGCATGTTAACAGATTATGGAGCCAACAGAGGTATCATCTAATTTAACTTCTCATTTCAGGCGAGAAAACTGAGCCCAGACAAGGGGAAATGGAAGTCCTACAGTTCACGGCTTGATAGGGGCAGAGCTAAGATTTAGAACTCCAAATGTGAAATTATGTACGCTCTTTCCTTGATAGGTTAAGGCAGTTACTCAAATTACTTGTATTTCTTCTTTTTAAAAAGATTTTATTTATTCATGAGAGACAGAGATAGAGAGAGAGACAGAGGTAGAGACACAGGCAGAGACACAGGCAGAGACACAGGCAGCGGGAGAAGCAGGCTCCGTGCAGGGACCCTGATGTGGGACTTGATCCCAGGACTCCAGGATCATACCCTGGGCCGAAGGCAGTCGCTAAACCACTGAGCCACCCAGGGATCCCCCAATTCCTTGTATTTCTTTAGAAAATTATAAACCTGCTTTTCCTCCTCTTAAATTTCTCCCTCCTTAGTTTTCCATTTAGCCTGAAGCACTTCCAAATTCAGTTGTTAAAAAAAGGAACCCAACTTTGACCAAGGGTTGTTCACACTCCTCTTTTCTGAATGTGAAAGCCCTGTGTATAACATCCTTTGGCTACCACAGGGAACTAAAAACTCCCCTTCAGAGTAAACAGTCTTCTTTCTATACACAAGTTCTCACTGCCTAGCCCTCTTGGCTGAAGATGGCTGAGTCTGAGACAGAAAGCAGAGGCAGGACTTTGGCTCACACACCTGTCACCCACACCTGCTCACATGACTGGCCCACAGCCCCTGAATGAAATTACTTCACCTCTATTGAATGCAGCTCCAGACGACCAGGTAGCTGCCAGAGCCGGATTTTCAAAGCTGACGAGCACCATCACCACGCAGCATTTATAGCAAGGAAGGTGGGGCTATGAGGCCAGGCCCATAAGAGTAGGATTCAGTTGGAGATGTGACCAAAGCTTACAGGTATAAAGAATGTAGGTCAGGTGGCTGAGCTCATTTACCAGTTCCCATATTATAATGAGAAGGCAGACACGCCTGAAAAAATGGATCCAAACCCGAGTGAGGTAGCCATGCCCACAACCGAGGGAAGGGCGGTGGGGCATAGGGGAGGGATGCCCCAAATGCTCCTCCTGGAAGAAGATTCTTAGCAGGAGCAAGAGGGAAATGCTATTTACGTGGCGTGGGAGGGTCAGTAAGGGTGAGAAGTTTGTGAAATCACTGACCCCTCTGATGACTCAACAGGTCCCAAGCTGGTTTCAGTAAGTTCAAATTTGTGCATGGGATACCGAGGGTAGACTGTCAATCCCCTAGCGGCTGTGTCCAAAGGTATTTTTAAAAGGGGTGTGTGTGTGCAGCCAGCAGTCTTCTCCTAACAGGACGATTTCCATGTTCCATCTACCAAACAAAGCAAACTTCACATTTGGGACAACGTCACGGTCCTTAAAGAGCGGCGGTGGGGAGAGGCGCCCGGGAGGCTCGGTGGGAACGCGTCTGATTTCGGCTGAGGTCACGATCTTGGGGTGCTGGGAGCAAGCCGCTCAGCGGGGAGCCTGCTTCTTCCTCTCCCGCCGCCCTAGAAACGCCCTCTCTCTCTCTCTCTCTCTCTCGCAAATAAATAAATTAAAAAAAAAAAAAAAAAGCGCGTCTGGGCGGCAGCCGCTGGGAGCCGGACAAACAAGCGGGCTCCGCGCAGGTGGCCGGGCGCACAGAGGGCCCCGCCCCCTCCGCTCCCGGACTCCTGATTGGCCCCCTCGGAGGGGGCGGGGCCGGCCCGCGCCGCTGGGGGCGGGGCCAGCGGCGCCGGCTCACCCTCGACCCCTGGAGGTCGCGGCGCTTTGGGCCGTCGCCGCAGTCGTCGTCATGGCCGGCCGGGCCCGCGGGTCCGCGCGCTCGCTGCTCGCCGCCCTGCTGGCGCCGGCGCTGGCGGCGCTGCTCGTGTCGCCGGCGCGGGGCCGGGGCGGCCGGGGTCACGGGGACTGGGACGCCGCCGCGCAGCTGCCCCCGCTGCCGCCCCGCGAAGACGCGGCGCGCGTGGCCCGCTTCGTGACGCACATGTGCGACTGGGGCGCGCTGGCCTCGCTGTCCACCGACCCCGCGGTGCGCGGCTGGGCCTTCGCCGACGTCCTCTCGCTCAGCGACGGGCCCCCGGGCGCGGGCAGCGGCGTGCCCTACTTCTACCTGAGCCCGCTGCAGCAGTTGGTGGGCAACCTGCAGGTGAGCCGCGGCCGCGGGGCCCAGGGTCGGCGCTGGCGGGGGGCGGGGGCACCCGGAGGGGAGCGTGTGCACGCGCCGCGGAGCCCAGCCTCCTACCTCCCGGCCCCGCGTTGGGAGAGCAGCGTTCTTTTTTTTTTTTTTTTTCCCCAAAGATTTAATTTATTTATTCATGAGAGAGGCAGAGTCACAGGCAGAGGGAGAAGCAGGCTCCATGCAGGGAGCCCGACGTGGGACTCGATCCCTGGTCTCCGGGATCACGCCTTGGGCTGAACCGCCGAGCCACCCGGGCTGCCCCGCAGCCTTCTGTCCGCCACCGAGTGCGGGAATTCCACGCACGTCCCCGCCGCGCGGCTGAATTCTTTGCCAGCACCTACCCGGAGGACCTCTCGCCCCTGGGTCGCCCCGGGGCACGGTTGTGGTGTTCTAGACTTTCACAAGGCCTCCCCTTCTCCTGAGTTAAGAATCTGCCTTTCAGCAGCAGGGAGCGAATACACAACGTCGTGAGCGACTAATGCAGCTTTTAGGACTCCTGTGCACACTGCCTTCCCTGGAAAGGAGCAGAACTGATGTTATGAGGCCTAGGGCTCAGCCTGTGCCCAGCTTTGGTGGCAGGGCCGTGCTTACAAGCCCCTGGTGGATCCCTGCTGTCCCAAGAGTGGTGTCACACAGCTCTACCGCCCGAGGGGCTCCAGCCACAGAGTCTAGGAGTGGGCTGCAGATGAACTTGAGGCTTGGATAGGTTGAGTGACTTGCCCAGAGCCTGTAGCCAAACTGGAATTTTATGTCAAGTCTGTCTGCCTTCAAAATACGGACCACAGGAATAGTGGCACGAGAGCTGCATATGTCCCACAGAACAGATTTCTTTGGCTGACACAGAGTTCCGTTTGTTTTTTAAATAAATCCTAGTTACAGGATTCCCCCCTTATCCACAGTTACACTTCGTGATTTCAGCTACCTGCAGTCAGCTGTATTTCAGAGGCATGTGATTCTCCTCCTGAGGTACTGGCGGATAGTAGTAGCTTAGTGCTAGGTCACAAAGCCTACCCTGATTCACCTGATCCGATAGATATCTGATCACATTTCAGCATTATCATCAGAATAGTGACTACAGGACACTAAGGTATTTTGAGAGAGAGTGAGCATATTCACCCAACATTTATTACAGTATATTGTTATAATTGTTCTATTTTATTACTAGTTATTGTTGCCAGTCTCTTACTATGACTGATTTATAAATTAAAACTTTATCATAGGGGTGTGTGTATATAGGAAAAAGCATAGTCTGTATAAGGTTCAGTACTCTCCAAGGTTTCAGGCATCCACAGAGGGTCTTGGATTGTATTCCCTGTGGGTAAGGTGGGGAGAGGCTAGTGTAGTTACTAACATTCAAAAATTGAGATTTCAATGACAAATCTAAGTTTTTAGTTTCTTGGAAGATCTGTACCTCCGAGGACCCGAATTCTCTGAGCAAAAACAAACTGCTGCTCTTTAAGACACACGCACCTCCTCGTTCACCCTTTTCTTATTCCCCACCCACCCCACTCTCAGACATTTGCCCAAAGCAAGCTCATTCAGTGAGCAATGCTCAACCTTGGCTGCAAACACGGTCATCTGGGAATACTTTAAAAAATACAGTACCGGGATATTTTATTAAAAACACATTTTAGGGGATCCCTGGGTGGCTCAGCAGTTTAGCACCTGCCTTTGGCCCAGGGTGTGATCCTGGAGTCCCGGGATTGAGTCCCACATCGGGCTCCCTGCATGGAGCCTGCTTCTCCCTCTGCCTGTGTCTCTGCCTCTCTCTCTCTGTGTCTTTCATGAATAAATAAATAAAATCTTTTTTAAAAAACCACACATTTGGGCAGCCCGGGTGGCTCAGCGGTTTAGCGCCACCTTCAGGTCCAGGGCGTGATCCTGGAGACCTAGGATCGAGTCCCACATCAGGCTCCCTGCACGGAGCCTGCTTCTCCCTCTACCTGCCTCTCTCTCTCTCTCTCTCTTTCTGTCTCATGAATAAATAAATAAAATCTTTAAAAAGATTAAAATTTAAAAAAAGGTTTTAAAAAAACCCCACACATTTTATTAAAAAACAGCTCCCCAATCCCTCCCTGATGCTTCTAATGAGGGAGAGGAATTGAAAACCACTGTATGCAAGATTATATTTAAACCCATGCTGATGTGGTCGTCTGCTCTGTTGGAAGGATGAAAACTAAGACTCAGAGGTGTGGGAATCACCTGTAACCAGCCACTAATGCCTGCCAGGTCGAACTCCAGCCCCAGTCTTTGACAGGTCTAGAAAGGCAGTGTAAGGAACCTATCCAGGATTGTAGTTCTCCACGATGGCAGTGAAAAGGTGTGGCCACATCAGAATTAGTCTGATTCCGTCAGTTAACCAGTCAGGTTGGTATATACTTTCTACTTTTCCTCCTTTTGACCTCTGTCTTCTCCCTGTCACCCTACCCACCAGATTGACATGAACAAAATACCCCTCAGCATTGCCCTCTGCCCAGAAACCTTTAATAACATCTGGTTGCCTGGAGCTGCATAAGATTCACTTGGGATGTTTTGTTAAAAATACAAATACCAGGGCTGGGAATGGAGCCCAGAAACCAGCATTTTAACAAGTTCTCCATGTATGTGGTTCTTGGAAAGCGCAGACAGATGCCAGGCTACACAGCACAATCCTGACTCCTCAGCTTGGAGTTGAGCCACCCTCACCACCCACCCCCCCAACCTCTCTCACATCCTCCCCAACCCTCTCAGAGCCTCTCTTTTAAGCAGATTGGGTTTCTCATTACTCAACTCACAACCATGTGCCACATTTTCCCAGTTCTGTTTTTGAAATTCCCTTTACCTTTAATACATCATCCCACTTCTGTCCTGGTTTTGAATATCTTATGAGGCTCTGTGGAGTGTCCGAACGATTCCAGGCTGTGTTGACATCTCTTTGTACTATACTAGACTTTGAATATACCTAACTGATCCATTCGCCTGGCAATTAGTTATATGCCTTCTGACCTCTTGTCATTAGGCACTAGTTAAGTTTTGTTTATGTCTGACTTTTCCATCCACCAGATCATAAAGTCATAGGGAAAGGAGAGACTTTTTTTTTTTTTTTTGGTCTCCTATGGCTCCTTGCCCAGTAGTGTACAAACAGTGAGTGTTTAGCTACAGCTACATGATTTCAAGGAGCTTTCTCCATACTCCTCCTTTTGCTAGGTCACCATGAGATAGCAGAATTTGCCACGCGAGCTACTTGGAATTTAAAGCACTAAGCGCAACATGTGAATTTTTCTGTGATCTGTCAACAATGTCTTTGTGAAGCTGATTTCTGAATAAGAAAGAAGAATTTTGCTTGCTTCACACTTTTTTAGTCGAGGCATTCTTACTACTAAAACAGGAACAAACAACTTCTCCAATTTTGAGATCATGTGACGATTTCTGCTAGCATAAGATAACCAAAAGACGTGATTCAGCAACTTTCTTGCTTAAATTGTACAATTAGCTAGTTGAACAATTGTTTTTATGTACTAGTTGCATATTAAGAGTCTAACCCTTTCGATCTTTCAGTAAAGGCTCTAGAGCAGCCTTGTATTTCAGTGATGCTGTGACAGTCATTTCTCTGGTGACTATGAAACAGATTAAGAGTTTAAGAAAAAGAGGGATCCCTGGTGGCGCAGCGGTTTGGCGCCTGCCTTTGGCCCAGGGCGCGATCCTGGAGACCCGGGATCGAATCCCACGTCAGGCTCCCGGTGCATGGAGCCTGCTTCTCCCTCCGCCTGTGTCTCTGCCGCTCTCTCTCTCTCTCTCTCTGTGACTATCATAAATAAATAAAAAATTAAAAAAAAAAATTAAAAAAAAAAAAAGAGTTTAAGAAAAAAGAGTCTTAAAATAATTCTCACTGAGTCAGTGAATTTTAAAAATGGAACCCTAGCCCCTGCTTCTTGGGGAGGAAACGTCAAGCTCGATCTCTACCCCACTAGAAATTTTCTCAAGTGGTAGGTGGTGTTTTATAATTCACATGGAAGAATATGCAGCTCTAGGGACAGTGTGTACATAACTTATGAAGTTTAGTACCTCTCCAGAGACAGTATCTCACACACAAGGATCTTTATTTTCTCTGTGCAGGAGAATCCACATGCTACGCTGACCATGTCTTTGGCACAGACCAACTTCTGCAGGAAGAAGGGATTTGACCCCCAGAGTCCCCTCTGTGCGCACATAATACTGTCAGGAACTGTCACCAAGGTGAGTAGTTACTCCACAAGAACAGAGACAGGTTTGAGAAGAGCACCATCTATGAACAATGAAAGAAGAGACATTTTAAGTATAAAATGAAAACGATTTGTGATTGAGATACAGCGTTAGAATATGTTCTAGTGTATACTTTCATGAAAAACAAAGGCTTAAATCAGTTGATTTCATATAGGTGTTCAATAAGAACTTAGGCGGAAAATGAAGGATTTTTTGAAGCTGAACAGATATAACAGCTGTTCACCTCCTATGTGAGGAACATCTCTTCAACCAGAGCTCTCTGCCCCTGGCAGTGTTGTACACACACAGTATCTCGCATGTGTGGGTTCCTTGTCTCCATATTTTGCCAGTGACTCAGGGCAGAGAACATACCATGGAAGCTCCAAGAGGGGTACCCGTTACTAAATACTAGACATGAATTTAGGCAGTGGGGTGAATGCTGCAGGGCAGAGGGCAAGGTATCACAGCTGATAATTGCCGGGCCAGCAGATCTGCTTTTTGACCTTATCTCTCATGACAACCTCAGACAAGTTAGATTAATGGTCTGGAAATTCTGTGTGGATACATCTCTGTGGCTGCGTTTCATGAACAGGAGGTGGGGGATGGGCAGCAAATGCTCTTGAGGTCCACTGCACTTTTTCCAGAGACTTCTGTCCTCTCTGGATTTGCATCTCCATGTTTAACATCTGCTTATTATAGGATATGTGTGCTGACGTAACACAACGAAAGCACCTGAACACTTTATTATATGCCACGTGCTGGTTCTCTGATAGCTCAGAGTGACTATGGAGCAACAGAAGTTGGTGCTTGTGATGCTTTCCCACCTCAGTTTTTGTACCACACACACCTGAATGCTCGGATGTTGTCCGCTTACCTTTATGATACCTTCATTTTCTCCTGATTCCTCAAGTTTCAGATCAGGATTTGTAACTGAATAAACTTTTCAGGATGTGTAGGATGCTAGGATCACCTATCCTAAGCAGGTGAGGAAACGAAGTGTTGCTGCTATGAGTTGCTCACGTCATTTATGTCCCTCAGGTGAATCAGACGGAAATGGACTTTGCCAAGCATTCACTGTTTGTCCGACACCCTGAAATGAAGACCTGGCCTTCCAGCCATAATTGGTTCTTTGCCAAGTTGAATATAACCAACATCTGGGTCCTGGACTACTTTGGTGGACCAAAAATAGTGACACCTGAAGAATATTATAATGTCACAGTTCAGTAAGTGTTTGCACATCTTTCTAATACTGCAACTTTTATCAGCGGTCCTCAATCTTTTAAAGCAAGGGGAGGGGTCTCAGCTGCTTTCTGTACCATGGACCGACACTTTTGGCAAGTTGGTAAAGCCTATTACCCCCATCAAAATAATATTTTTAGAATAATATTTAAATAATATTTAAAATGTATAAAATACACAGGAAATACAATGTAAACCAACTCTATTGAAATACATTTATAAAAATATTTTATTTATTTATTTTAAAGATTTTATTTATTTATTCATGAGAGACGCACAGAGAGGCAGAGACATAGGCAGAGGGAGAAGCAGGCTCTATGCAGGGAGCCCGATGTGGGACTTGATCCCGGGTTCCCAGGATCACACCCTGGGCTGAAGGCGGCGCTAAACTGCTAAGCCACCCGGGCCGTCCTAAAAGAATATTTTTAAATGTGTAGTATAGTAATATGTTGATGACTTAATGAACATATCAAATAAGGTTTAATGGTGCGTCTATAACATTACTACACTATTTTCTGAATAGCGAGGACTGAATATTTTCAGGTATCTGCGACGACTCTTAACACAATACGAGTGTGATTTCTTTATTTCTGTTGGTGACAGTCACAGATATGCTATCACCACTGAGGTTTGTTGCCTACAATCATCATTGAAGGAAATGATACACTTCAATTAGAGCTTAATGAAAATGAAAATACTTTTTTCCATCCAAGTTCACAAACCCCCAAGCTCTGCACAGCAGGTTGAGACCTTGTTTTAAAGCAATGCTCTGGGGCCCTGGCTGGCCTGTGATGGCATTTTCCCATGAGAATCAGACTCTGAATGGTCCACATCTGAGTCTGAGCACACAGCCCCGTGCACATCCGCCCCAGTGCTGTGAGTGCTGAGGGGCCATAGGGGGCACCCAGCAGGAGTGGGGTGGGGGGCAGTCAACAACCAAGGGGCCCCAGGAAAGAATGAAGAAGATAACCTGAAGATGGGAAAAGGACAGGGAAGAAGGGTGTGGTTAGATCCTTTGAAATTAGGCCACGGTTTGAATGAAGGAATACAGAGGCCTGCGCTTTTCCCAGGGTCAGTGGCCTCAGCTGCCATCTTCCAGGCCTGGAAACCAGTGATCACAGCAGCAGTAACACTGCTGGTGCGTGCTGAGTGTTTGTTGCTTGCAGGGCACTATGCTGGCTTGGTGCTGTGCTCTGCTTTGCGCTCATTGAATTCTCCCCATAAGATGCTAGGTAATATTTTTCTTCAGCTGTCAGATGGAGAGCCGATGCACAGAAAAGTAAGAAACTTGCCTGAAGTCTGACAGCCAGTATGTGCTGGTGCTGGGATCGAGACCCCAGCATTCTAGCTCTGGGGCCCCCACCTTGCTTCTAACCAGGTTGAGAGCCCATTTTTCTGCTTACCTCTCTGCTAGCTGGCTAGGGTCCTAAACCAATATTATTCATATGATGCACTTCTACCTGTGATGACTGAGTGCTGTTTGCAGAGATCAGGGTGATGATGCTGTCAGACCTGTACACTGTAGCTCATTTGCAGGTCTTAGATTCTCAGTGTTTCATTATTCTGGGTCTTATTCTTTTATAGAAAAGTTCCACACTGAACTCTTGACTTCCTGTCACCATTGCAGATTTCTTCACAGCAAAGCTCGGGTTTTACTTATTTATTCATTTGTTCTTCATTCATTCTTTCATTCCCAAACAGGGCCTAGGACAGTGCATGGCTCAGAGCAGGTGCTTAGTAAATACTAGCTACTTGTCAGACTGATAATTTGAGGCAAAGATTCTCAGCTTCTTTGTTTGAATAAGGAATTCAGCAGTCATGGCCTTTATTTTGCTTTTGAGCATGCAGGTGAAGAGGCACAGGCTAGTGATTCTCTTCTGGACTGACAAAGCCACCTTACTCTATAGGAATACAGAGGCAGCAATTATAACATTATTACTGGGCAGTGAATTTTTCAGGAGGATGGCCAGTAAGATGACAGGCCCACTATGCAAGGTTAAAGTTTACTTTTACAAGATGTGACAATCTCTGAAGTACAGTTTTTTTTTTTTTAATTTTTATTTATTTATGATAGTCACACAGAGAGAGAGAGAGAGAGGCAGAGACACAGGCAGAGGGAGAAGCAGGCTCCATGCACCAGGAGCCCGACGTGGGACTCGATCCCAGGTCTCCAGGATCGCGCCCTGGGCCAAAGGCAGACGCCAAACCGCTGTGCCACCCAGGGATCCCCAGTACAGTTTTTTTTGTATAAATAACATGCCCAAGGGCAATGCTTCCTTTAATAACAAAATAAAAATGTGCTCGCCTGTAAGTCTTTGTATTGAATAAGTGAGTAGAAATCGATAAATTTGAGGTTCCCATTTTATTACACAGACTAGTGAGCCTTTTCTGCAGCTCAGAGATAAGAGGAGGACCAAAGTCTAGACCGGGATATAACCCCTTCTATGCAGGACACCAGAATCCTAGGGAGAGGCAGCCCTAAAGCTGACCTTTAGGAACTCGTCTGACTATTAATCGTCCATTTCAGAGTCCGGGAGTGGGCCCCTCACCATCCCACCCACCTGGTTTGTCATCAGAGCTGTTCAGTAGCTCAGGAGAGAGTGATGTCTGTAAGGGCTGAGAGCCTGCATGCTCGGAGGGAACCACTCCCAGGGGCCTCGTGGGCACTCTGGAGCTTTACCGGATGGCAGCCGTCTTGGCCAGCTTGCCCATGTCAGTTTTGGAAGATGTTATTTCTCTGAATGCCATAAAGCCATCTGCATCTGAAATCTGTTGCATTCAGGTGGAGTCTTATGAAAAGGCTTCATATAAGTGCCACTTAGTAGGGCTCATATGGGGCCTACTGAATCTGGTTTGGCTCACTGGACTGTTGGGTCCAGGCCACGAGTATATTTGCATGTGGAGTGGAAGGTTTTACTGTCAAACCGCATATTTGCTGAAACCCTTGAGCAGGCCATCCTTCCAAGTATAAGCAGTTGCCTCCTGTCACTGTTAAGTGTGAGCAGCAGGATGCTTGCCCCAGGCTTCATCTCTTCTCTGACATGCCCACAAAGGCACATGTAGTTACAGGTGCAGGTTATAAACTTACCTGGTCTCCCTCACCTGGAGATGGATTTCCTGATAGCCATCGTCAGACTGTCACAGGAAGAGGGATCCCAGCTAGACTCAGTGTGGGAGGGCACTTGCCATGTTACTGCTGTTTTGCTTAATGTTCAGGGCCCCTTCTGTTCTCAACTGCTTTTGTCTTTTAAACCCGCTAAGCTGTCAGGTATCCTCCATGGGATAGCCAGCAGCCACAGTGCTGCGTCCCACAGGCCTCCTACTGGAGCATGTCAACACCACACTCACAGGGCGGGGCTTCTGGCTAAAATGAAGTTTCCAACGCCTCACCCTAAACCTGTTGATACCAGCACTCAGGAATGTGCATAAACTCGGGCAGTTCTTCACTACACCAAAATGACTGAAATTAACTCAAAATCCTAAACTTCTGGATCAGGAGTTTCTCTGATCATTCCCTAGAATGATTAACTTGTAAGATTTGTTAAACTCAGTTTAATGAAATAATCCTTCTTCCTCTCTCTTCCTCTCCCTAGGTGAAGCAAAATACGGCATCTTTAATGACACCCGGGAGGTTGCTTAGGATGGCTCATACAGACCTGAAGGGCTTAGTGTTCCTCTCCAGAACATTTCCCAGATTGATTTGTTTGCTTTGCTTGCTTGCTTACTTACAAAATCAAGTTGGACTATTCCTGGATTTCTTGGAAGATGTGGTTGCTAGACTTTTCTTTTCTTTTCTTTTTTTTTTTGCAAATTTTGAAGCCATTTTCATAGAGGGGTGTCTTTCATTATGATCAAGGAAATCTTGTTCCATTAGTTCCAAATGGAAATGCTCCAGTTTTCCAAAGGTACTCCTTGAAGAGGAGCAGGTGCCAGATTTAGATTGCCCATTGGCATTTGAAGGTACTCAAAAATGTATCCTTACTTCCTGGGAGAGGTTCAGGGGAGAGGTCCTCACTTATCCATGGCCACACCTGAGCTGCCTGTGCCTGTCCGGCGGCCTGTGTTACCGTGCACCCACATGTGCACAGCCATGTCAAATCGTGGTAAGACACAAATGGGACTTCCTCTTTGTGGTCCATGTGTGTCTGACAGTCTGGGTGGTGTTGATCCCACAGAGGGCAAAACTATTTCTTATGAAGAACTTTTTTTTTTTTTCCACTTTTCAAGTCTAAAGTGATAGTTACCTAGAACAGAAGTTCGTAAAACTTTTCCTGAATTTGATTTCCCCACCTAAGTGGACACTGTATAATCTGTGTCTTCACCCAAAACACACACCTACATATAGGTACACATTATTTTATTTTATTTTTTGCCCCCAAATGGGCTTGCAAAAGAAAAAAGGATGCAGGAAATTTCGTGTAAGTAATTTCTGGTGTTCTTTTGTAAGTAAAGTTTATCGGACATAGACCAGCCTAAGCCAAGCCTATAACCTGCTGCCCCCAACTGCACTGTAGCTTTTTAAAATAATGCTGCTCTCAGCAGTGGGCTCAGCTCTCTAAATCTTTAAATGGCTGCCATGCTGTTACTACCTAATTGGGTCATGAGAGAGAAGATAAGGTTAAAAAAAAATCACAATTCTTCAGAAAAGAAGGAACTGTTTCATTTTATTACCTATATACATGATTTCAGAAGATGATGGAAGGTCCCTCCTAAAGAGGGGTGTCAGGAACCAAGCTGCCGAATCCTTAAATGGCTAAAAAAAGAAGATGAATATGAGTTCTGTTTTAAAACTACAAAATGAGCCTAAAATCCAGCAAACAGCTTCTGTTTAAGAAAAATGATTTACATTAAACTTGGTAAAATAGGTTTTTCACTCAAAATAATTAAAAGCATTATTTTCATGAAATGTGTTGGATTTATTTTCTTAAACAGATGTTAATATTATACTTTCATTGCTGTCAAAAGCCTTTTGCATTTCTATTTTAGCATGATGTTAAATCACCTATTGGCTGTTTCAGAGCTTACAGTGAATAATTTGACCCTTTCCCATTGGTAAACAGCTTATGGTGTCCTACAATTTGGGGGATGGCCAGAATGCAGCGTTCATCAAGGGGCTTCCCATGGTGTCTCCGGTGCCAAGGTACCTTGTGATAGAATTAGGTTGAGGGTGTATATCTCTATTTCTCCCTTTACTCACTGATTGTGAGTTTTATATTCATTGATACCATATAAGAACATATTCAGGTAAGATCCAATTTGGAAAGTCAACTATGTTTTTTTAGTAGGTGCTGGAGATTCCTTCATGATTGAGATTATGTCTGTTATGTCTGAGTGACCAGCAGAGGTCACTTTAGACCACTTTTTCTGGAGATGCAGGCTTCCTGTCCGCATCAGGTCCCTAAGAATGACACCATGGGCCAGGTTAGGGGTGGATGGCCTTGATGAGATGACACTGGGGGTAAAGGCAGCCCAGCAGGGGCAGGAGAAAAAACAGAGGCCTGGTCTGCTGCTGCTGCCATGCTTTCATGGCTTTACTACTTCTTCCATGTCATTTGTTTCAGGTCCCTTTGCACCCCACCTGTGGCAGAAGAGAGACCGAGCTCTTCCTTTACCAGATAGGGGATGAGTGTTTCAGATCAAGACTGGCTTTGGCACAGAGAGCAAGGCAGGCCCTGATCAAGAAGAGAATTAAAATAGGGAGCGACTGCAGAGCATAAAACTACTGTGCCCACCTGGCTGTCTGGTGGATATCGTCTTGGCTTTCGGTCTGTGCTTAGTAGGTCAAGGCTGTTTGTCTTTACCAGGCCATGGGCAATAATTAGCGTTTTTTTTTTTTTTTTTTTTCCTGTCTCCTAGTTCAGGTTCAGATTCCTTGGAGGCATGGGAGTGGGGTGGAGAATAGTCCTTTATGAAATGAGGCAGAGTTCAATGAAATCAGTGCATAAATAATCTGATTTGGTGTAGTTCATGTCACCCCTCCCTTCTTAGTAATATTCAGACTGCAGGTCACAAAGTAATCGAAGAGCAGCGTCTACTTTCCTATAACGGGGCATGTTTTCAGTTTGACTAATGAAAATAATAGTGTTCTACTGTTGTGCAAAGCAGGTAGGTCAATATTTCTTAGGGGAATTCCAAACTGTCACTTCAGAGCCAAACACTCGAGAACGAATATTCATCTGAGAAGACCATTATAACTTAAGTCCTTTTTGGAATCAAACAAGGTATAAATCAACCAACAAAACTTGATCTTTTTCTGAGCTTTTTTCTTTACTACTTATTGTAAGATACATATATCTGTATGGAAATTTTTTTTAAAGTCTAAAAGTCCATAATCTCAGCCGTCAGCATGGTGCTAATATTTTGATGTGTTCGCTTCCCATTTTTGCATCCGTGCGATTTTTAAATGGAATCAAGATCATGCTGTACACGGATCGTATATCACACTCTTTCACTTAATCATAAGCGTGTTCTGTTACCAGGAACCACGCACGAGGATGGCTAGAACGGCCGCAGAGAATTTCATGAGCACGGGCTCCCCCGGCTCCCCAGTAATGGTCTGTATTAGCGCGCTGCTGCCGGGGACAGGAACCCTCCTCAAAGCAGCTCAGGCAAAAAGAGGAGCCCATTGATCTTAAAATATTCCTTCAGAACTGCCTTCATCTCCTGGCTCCTCTTTGCACTGCGTTGGTTTTAATTGCAGCCAATTTAATCTCACAGCAAAGAGGGCCCATCTTTCCTGGTGAGAGAGCGGGTCCTGCAGGATCGCGGCTGGGGGAGGGGGCGGCGCTCGTCACGTGCCCTGCCCCGCGGCGGGGGGGGGGGGGGGGGGGGGAATGGGGGGAGGGGGCGCTCGGCGCCCGCAGAACCGTGGGGGCCCGCGGGGACCCGCCAATTCCGAGGCTGGGCTCCTGAAAGGAGCGGAAAGTTGGGCTAACGAAAGGACACTGGACACACAGAAGCTAAGTGCTGTTTTCACTTTCTCCAGTTTTTCTGCCTGTAAGTGACTTCCGATCCTGTCTGCTGTGAGAAAGCTCTTCATGCACAGAATATATTCCACTGCTCGGTTTATTTCCTTAGAGAGATCCCCAGAACTGGAATTACCGAGCCAAGAGCTGTCAGTACTCGTTCCAGGTTGCTCCTAAGACTTTTTGTCAATTAATCCTGCAAATCTCATATGATCGTGCACACCCAGGGCACTGAATTTGACAGGTAAAAATAGAATTATTTTAATTGACAACTCTTAGGTTGCTGTTAACATTAGACATTGGAAAACCCAGATACTAGCTGCTTTTCTTTCCTTTGCTTCAAATATCAGTTGGCAACTCATAGGTTGACTTTTCTCAAAAATAAAAGGATTGTCCTAGGACTTAATTTTACAAAATAGGTTCCTGTGCAGTATTTTGTCTCATCCTTGCAACAAACCCAAGAGGGAGACAGGTCACACATTATTTTCCTTCGGGAGGCAATTGGAGTCCCCAGAGAGTTAGCTGGGAGGCATTCACACTGTCACATGTCGGACAAGGTGACATGAACCCTTCAATGGCAGGTTCATAGGGATCCTTTGAAGAAATGTCTTTCCACCTGTATTAGAGGTGTGTGGTAAAGAAATGGCACAGGTCAGGGGCACCTGGGTGGTGGAATCAGTTCAGCATCAGACCCTTAGTTTCAGCTCAGGTCGTGATCTCAGCATCATGACATTGAGCCCTGTGTTGGACTCTGTGCTTGAGACTCTCCCTTTTCCCTTACCCCTCCCCACCACCACCCTGCTCCCCCCTCCCCTCTCTCAAATAAATAAATCTTAAAAAAATAAAAAAAGGAAATGGCAAAGGTCACTTGTAAGAAAAGTCCAGATTTCACAGGCAGCACACTGACTTCTTTTGGGGCAGGCAGTGTCAAGCACAGGAAAGGGTGTCAGCTCTGTATGCTCAAATCCCAGCTCAGCCACTTAGCCGAGTGGCCTTAGGCAAGTGCTCTACTAGAGGTCCCCTCTGTCAGTTGGAGATGATCTCTAGGATGGGTGGCGATTAATTGGCATTAGTTAATCTCCATCATGGTGTGAGATAGCCTGAGGCCACCCATTACCTGGATGAGCTGATCAGGCTATAGAGGAGCAAAGAACTTAGTTATTTTCTTGGTAATACCTCTGCAAGGTCATACTAGTCATGCATCAGTCACTGGTCTCCACTGTGCTTTGGGGGAAACCCTCCTTCACCACGTGTTAGCTGTGTACCACGTCCAAACATTGGACAAATGAGAACTCTGGGGTCCTGTGGTAAAACCTGATGAGAGCTCAGGCCCACCAGGCTAGGAGCAGAAGAGCCTGGGGACTGCAGTTTGACATGACAATGGTTAGAGGTCCCTGACAAGCTGCCTTGAACTGCCCAGGGAAGGTCACCCAGAGCAGGAAAATCCTGTTCAATCCTCGCATGCCAGGGCCAGACCAGTTGCTCTGCTGGAATTTGTCTATTTTAACTACCTTACCTTTCTCTTAAGCTGGTGACCATCCAAAGGAACTGCAAAGTTCTCATGTGAGAACCCACCTGTCCTGGCCTAGCAGTCCCCAGAAGTGGACTTCCCTCAGACTTACTCCTCGAGTGGGAGGACACAGGCCTGGATTGGTGTGGGGGTGAGTTGGGCCATGGCCAGGGTTGGCCAAGAGAGGACTTCCAAGCCACCAGCTGCCTCCATTCCATGCAAGCCCATTGGTCCTTCCCCGTTGCAAATGATCAAAATGTGGTCTGCACGAGGTCAGAGCCACTCCAGTGCTATAAGATGGAGCAGAGCCCTGCAAACTGGTGGTAAATGGTGAAGACCTAATTGACTTTATTGAATGATTCATGAATCAGGCAGCGTCTCATCCAGCAAATGGAGAGGAGCTCGCAGGAGCTATACAAAATGGGAGGCTTTTACAGGCAGAACGAGGCAGGGACAAGGAAAGAGAGGATTATCTCATCTTTCTTTGGGGGAAGAAAAGGGCCTGTGTGCAGATTACCTCACTGGTACTGACCAGAAGATTTCAGCCTGAGCAGTTAAGACTATGTTCCTGGAGAAGGTTGAAACTATAAATGGTTACGTATCAAGCCTTGGTTTGGTGATGTGGGTTTAGTACAAGTGACTCCATTTTGGGCCTGTTGTGGTTTCTTTTAACACCCTCATGTGGAAGCCTGGACACAAGGCAGTCATTGGTTTGCTCCCATAGTCAAAATGGTGCAGGGGGTAGATAACAGCAGGTACAGCTAAAATGGGAGGGACATTTAAGAGGCAGGAATAATTGTACGTGAATATAATTCCCAGCTAGAAGTCAACATGTGAGGGCCATTTAGTTTACCCTTCCATCTTTTTTTTTTTTTTTTTGAAGACGAGAAGAAGTGCTTTATATTTTTAATGCTTTGGTCATAAATACAAATAAAGACAATCACTTTTTATCTAACAAATACTGAACTTCAAATATGTACAAGGCACTATACCAGGTCGCATGAGACAAGGCAGCCCTCACAAGCTGCTTTCCTGATGGAGGAACCCACAATATCTCTATTTCTCAAGATATTTTTCAGTCTCAAGTAATAAAAAAATCCACCTTGGCATCCAGCCCCTTCATCTTGCAGCTGAGGACACCAGGCCCAAGGGAGGTAAAGTGATTTGGTCAAGGCCCCACAGCAAGTCAAGGTCAGAGCTAGGGGCCAGCTCCTAGGTTTGTGCATTCCATGGAGACAGCTCTCAGTGGCACCACACTGAGGGGAACACCACTTGGTAGAGTCAGAGGAGGGGATGAGCCCCGGCAGAGGTGAGGAATTTGCTACAAATATCCATTGCTCACACATAATTATGGCCTGGGCTCTCAGATGCCCTGATGTCTCAGGGTTGGAAGCTTGCCCATTGCAGATGATGATTTTGTGTTTGCTCAGATGTACAGGAATGGACTTGCTAGGTGTTCTGTGGCTAAACGCATCACCTCCACCAGCCCAGGAACTGGAACCACGTGTTTGTAATGCACACAAGGCAGATGCACTGTCTTCCCACCTGATGCTCAAGAACTTTTTTTTTTAAAGATTTTATTTATTTATTCATGACACACACACACACACACACAGAGAGAGAGAGAGAGAGAGAGACTGGCAGAGACACAGGCAGAGGGAGAAGCAGGCTCCGCCAGGGAGCCCAATTCTTGATCCTGGGTCTCTAGGATCACACCCTGGGCCGAAGGCAGCGCTAAACTGGTGAGCCACTGAGGCTGCCCTGCTCCGGGGGGGGGGAATCTCCCTCCTTCCAGAGGACTTGTCCATAACACCCCACCATCAACAACTCTCCTTCTCACTCCTCAGGACTCCTGTCATTCCTGGAAAGACTTTGCACACAGGATCTGCCCCCAAACATTTAATGACCCCCTGGAGTCCTTTCCCCAGGCAATGGTGGGGACTGTCACCTCCCCTGAATGATGTAAAAGGAACCAATTCTTCCCAACACCTTCTATTCCGGGCACATAAATCATTTTATTCATTCCTCCAATCACCCACTGTTGGCCAACCAGCTAGTAAATGGTAGGACTGGAACTTGAAGCTGGGGCTGGCTGTTCTACAGCTCATGTTCTTCCAACCAGCACCCAGAAAACCTGAGTTACAGTCCTGATCTGGCCACTCACTGGCCTTGTGACCTCGAGCAAATTACCTCATTTTTCTGAGTGTGTTTCCTTAAGTATGAAATGAAAACTGCATACCAATGTTTACTACCTTACTGAGTCATCATGAAGATTAAATCTGACATATATGTGAAAGTGACACATGCATGTAGGCATCTCCATTAAAGCAGAAACAGTCCTTTTAAAGTGGAAGCTCCTTGACTGTCAACAGCAATACGCAGTTAGAATTCTTCTCCTCCCTTGATAGCATCTCTTCAATTTTATCGAAACCCAACTTGTTTCTGCCATACCTTGCCACCTTTGAAAATCTTTTATATCTTCATACAGTCTTCTCATTTCTTTCTTTCTTCTGTGTTTGGAGACTAGGCATACTTTTTCTCACTTATGTCTCATTAAAGAAACAAAATTTTGTGGCTGAATTTTCTTAGGGACAAATAATTTGAGGTGTGGGAAAGGGCCCATTAGGTAAAACTCTCAAAAAGTGGACGCAGCAAAATTGCGAATTGGCAAGCACGTCTTTGGTGGCCATGCATTTTCAGCATCTGTAATAGTCAAGACCATGTCAATTGTAAGGTACAGAATCAAAGTCATATAGCTTAAGAAAAAGTTACTGCCTCATGAAATGGAAAAGCCTGTGGGCAAGCCTTTAGGTATGGCACGATCCAGGTTGTCAACGGATGCAGTAAGTGTTTTGTTTTTACACATCTCGTTTGCTCTCCTCTCGGTTGGCTTCATTCCCAGGCAAGCTTCCTCCATCTGGTAAGAAAGAAAAATAGATACTGGGGTGCTGGGTGGCTCAGTCGGTTAAGCATCTGACTCTTAGTTTCGGCTCAGGTCATGATCTCACAGTTGTGGGATGGAGCCCTGCATCAGGCTCTGTGCTCAGCACGGAGTCGGCTTCATATTTTCTCTCTCACTCACTCACTCTCAAATAAGTAAATAAAACCTTTAAAAAAAAGAAATAGGGGTGCCTGGGTGGCTCAATGGTTGAGCGTCTGACTATGGCTCAGGTCATGATCCCTGGGTCCTGGGATTGAGTCCCACATTGGGCTCCCCAGAGGGAGCCTGCTTCTCCCTCTGCTATGTCTCTACCTCTCTCTCTATGTCTTTCATGAATAAATAAATAAATAATCTTAGAAAGAAAGAAAGAAAGAAAGAAAGAAAGAAAGAAAGAAAGAAAAAGAAAGAAAGAATCATACCTCTTCCTTCACAGATGAAGAAGAAAGGAGCACCTTTTCTAATAGCTCTTCTTTGGGAGACAGGATCATGAAATGGCCTCCAAAATTTCCACACTTTGGTGTATATGCCCTACATAATCTCCTTGATTGTGGTAAGGACCTGTGAATATGATGAGATATCACTCCTGTGATTCTGTGATTCTGTTGTTATCCTGGGTGGGCCTGACCTAATCAGGAAAACCCTTTAAACACAGAGTTTTCTCAAGCTGGTTGCAGAAGTCAGAGATATGCTCTAATTGGCCTGGGAAAAGGCAAAAATCCATATTGTGAACTGTCTTTGGGGCCACATTCAAGTAACTACAGGTGTTCTCTAGGATCTGAGAGCAGTCTTGGCCAATAATTAGAAAGAAAATTGGGATCTCAGTTCTATATTTCTAAGAGAATAAATTTTGCCAACAACCGTTGACCTTAGAACAGGTTCCTGAGCCTCAGATGAGAACTGCCACTCCAGCCAACGTCTCTTGATTTCAGCCTCATAGGGACCTGAGTGGAGAGTCTAGTCATATTGTTCTTGGATTTCTGACCAACATTACTAAATATAATAATAATAATAATAAATTTGTGTTATGTTCAGCCACCAAGCTTGTGACAATCTGTTATGCAGCAATAGAAAGCTAATGCGATGTCCAAACACTCAATGTCTAAGTTAGGATTACTTGGTTGCAACAAGAGCCCACTTAGTAATTTAGGAAGAAAGGAAATTTACTGGACTAGTGTTCATAGAGCATGAACATGAGCAGTTCTTGGGATGGATCCAAACAGAAGAAGTGAACAGGGGGTGTTTCCAGGTCCTGTCTTGCTCTTTCCATATGTGAATTTCATCAAGACTGTAACCAAGGGAGAGTTGTTGGTTCTTCAAAACAAAATGGATGAAGTGACAACCACAGCATGGCTGAATAAGACATCCCTTATTCACGTGTCACCCTTAATAAAAATTTGCCTCCATCCATGGACAGAAGTGCCATTGTGGGAGCTATGGGATTCAGCAGCATATGCCAAGGGACCTGGGAGCAATCTTGCCCACCTATGCAGCAGGTGATAGGCCTAAGGACCTCAGTCCCACCTGTGAACCCTACGATGGCCCGTGAACCAACTCCTCCCAGCTATCATCCAGAAGCTCCTGGAAAACACTGTCTCAGACAGTGTTTGAGACAACCAATCAATCAGATCAATGCTCTGATTGAACAACAACAACAACAAAAAACCTGAGTTGGGGTACATTGGGGTGGTTAAGAGGCACAGCTTGAATGTATGTGCATCATCCCTCCCCTGAGGTGGCATGGCTTAGGGCTGAGATCTCTCAGCCCCTGTGATTTCTCCTGTGGGGGAAAGTGAGAGCATGTGAGTAAGAAATCAGCTTCCCTAGCTGTGTGGGATGCTGCTAGAGGCCCAGTTCTCTTTCGTTCCATCCAGAGCACTGCATCATGAGCTACACGACCGAGGGACAGGAAGAGACTGTAGAAGTTGTAGATGGAGGGCATTAAAGGAATGTGGATCCCAGCACTTGGAGGGCATTAAAGGAATGTGGATCCTACTAACTGCATTGTGGCTCCATCAAGACACCAGCCCATGAACTGCTGAGGCTGCCTTGCCTATAAATGCCCTCAACTGGCTCACAGGCACCACAGTGCTGTGCATGCCTCCCCACATACCTGGCTCCCTGTGTGCACTCCTGAAGGCAGTAGTGAGTGCAAGTGTTGGCGGATGACTAGTGAGCATGCATAGAAAGCCAACCTGAATCTATGGGCCAGGGAGAGACCAGAAACTTAGATTTTGGCATCACCCTCGGGAAAGCACAAGGGAGGCTGTCAGCACTTGGCCTGGTGCGGTATAAGACGGAGAAAAGGCATACGGGTGTATCAATTCTGCCACAAGAGGGAGCAAGGAGTGAGGAGCAGACCTATCCATGGAAGGTTGAGAACATCTCAGAATCCCTAGCAGAGCTGATGGAAGAAGATATTTTCCCCCAAAGGCAGGTAGTAAAGACTGGCCGCTTCAGATGTGTAGACAGCAACACAAGACTTCCAAGGAATGTGAAAAACCAATGAAATATGATGCCACCAAAGGATTACAATAATTTTCCAGTAACTGATTCCAACGATGGAGATTTGAGTTGTACCTGATAAAGAATTCAAAATAGATAGTTTAAAGAAGCTCACTGAGCTATAAGGAAACACATAAAGACAATTCAATAAAATCAAGAAAATGATAAATGAACAAAATGAGAAGTTTAACAAAGAGAAATGTAAAAAACAAACACATTCTGGAGCTGAAGAATACAATGAATGAAAAAATACAATAAAGAACATCAACAGCAAAGGATATGAAGCAGAAAAGAGAATCTTTGTATTGGAAGACAGGAACTTTGAAATTATGCAGAGAACAAAAAAAAAAAAAACTGCAGAAAGCTTCTGTGATCTATGAGATGCCAGCAAAAAAAAAACCAAAAACCAAAAAACAAAAAAAAAAAAAACAATTTGTGAATTATTGGAGTCCCAGAAGAGAGGGAGAGGGGGCAGAAAGTTTACTTAAAGAAATAGTAGCCAAGAACTTTCCATATCTGGAGAGAGATTTGGATATCCAAGTTTATGAAGCTCATAGATCATAAACAAATTCAAATTAAAGAGATCTTCTCTGAGATGCATTACAGTAAAACTGTTAAAAAGAAAAGACAAAAAATCTCAAAACAACAAGAGAAAAGAAGTTTATAACTTACAAAGGAACCCTTGTAAGTTTATCAGCAGAGACCTTATAGGCAGGGAGAGAATAGGATGATAAACTCAAAATGTTGAAAGAGAAAACTGCCAACCAACAATACTTTATCCAGGAAAGTTAACTCTCAGAAATGAAGGAGAAATAAAGATTTCCCTAGACAAACAAAAGCTGAGGGCATTCACCACTAGGGGACCTGCCTTACAAGAGATCTGAAAGGAGTCTTTCAAACTGAAATTAAAGGTTGCTAATTAGTAATGTGAAACATACGAAAATGTACAATACACTAGTCAATAAATGTAGAGTCACATTCAGAATACCCTAATACTGTATTATGGTACCATGCTAACCACTTACTTCTAGGATAATGGTTAAAGGACAAGAATATTAAAAATAACTACAGATCTAATTTTTTAATAAATACACGATGTAAAAATAGGTAAACTGTGACACCAAAAACATAAAAGGGGTGAGCACAAGGGTAGAGTTTTGTATATGATTGAAGTTGTTATTAGTGTAAATTAGACTGTTGTATCTAAAAGGTGTTTTAAGTAAGCGTCATGGTAAACATAAAGCAAAAATCTATAGTAGATTCACAAAAGATAAGGAGAAAGAACGCAAAGCTTACCACTACAGAAAATCAGTTCACAAAGGAAGGAAACAAGAGAGGTAGAAAGGGACAAAGGAACAGCAAAACAGCCAGAAAATAATTAATAAGATGGCATTAGTAAGTCCTTATCTATCAATAATTACTCTAAATGTAGATGGAGGGCAGCCCGGGTGGCCCAGCGGTTTAGCGCTGCTTTCAGCCCCAGGCGTGATCCTGGAGACCCGGAGTCGAGTCCCATGTCGGGGTCCCTGCATGGAGCCTGCTTCTCCCTCTGCCCGTGTCTCTGCCTCTCTCTCTCTCTCTCTTTCTCTAATGAATAAATAAATAAAATCTTAAAAAAAAATAAATGTAGATGGATTTTTTTTTTAGATTTTATTTACCCATGAGAAACACACAGAAAGAGGCATAGACATAGGCAGAGGGAGAAGCAGGCTCCCTCTGGGGATCCTGATTTGGGACTTGATCCCAGGACCCTGGGATTGTGACCTGAGCCAAAGGCAGATGCTCAACCACTGAGACACCCAGGTGTCCCTAAATGTAAATGGATTTCATTCTTCCAACAGAAAACAGAGTGGCTGGATGAATAAAAAAACAAGATCCAACTATATGTTGCTTATAAGAGACTTACTACAGTTTTAATTTGAAGGGGTGGAAACAGATGTTCTATGCAAGTCAAAGCCAAGAGAAAGCAGGGCTAGTTACACTTATATCAGACAAAATAGACTAAGTAAAAAACTGTAACAAATACAAAGAGGATCATTATATACTAATAAAGGGGTAATTTCTTCAAGAGGATATAACAGTCATAAATATATATATATATATATGGCCAACATCAGAGCACCTAAATACAGTGAGCAAATACTAACAAATCTGAAGGGAGACAGTACAATAAGAGTAGACTTCAATATGCTGCTTTCAACAATGGACGGATAATCCAGATGGAAGATCAGTTAGGAAATATTGGGCTTGAATCACACTTTTGACCAAATGAACCTATCAGACACATGCAGAACATTCCATCCAGCAACAGAACACACATTCTTCTCAAGTGCCCCCAAGAACAGTTTTAAGGAGAAAGTTTATAGTTAATAAATTCCCCACATTAAGAAACAAGAAAAATTTCAAGTAAACAACCTAATTTTACACTTTAAGAAAGCAGAAAAAGAAGAACTAAGCCCAAAGCAGATGGAAGAGAATAATAAAGATCAGAGAAGAAATAAATGGAATAGAGACCAGAGAAATAATATAAAGGATCAATGGAACTAATATCCGTATGTCAACAAAAACAAAATGACAAACCTTTAACTAAACCTATCAAGAAAAAAAGAGAAAAGTCAAATAAATAAAATCAGAAATGAGGGACCCCTGGGTGGCTCAGTGGTTTAGCGTCTGCCTTTGGCTTGGGTTATAATCCTGGGATCCTGAGATCAAGTCTCGCAGCAGGCTTCCCAGAGGGAGCCTGCTTCTCCCTCTGCCTCTGCCTATGCCTCTCTGTGTGTGTCTCTCATGGGTAAATAAAATCTTAAAAAAAAAATCTGTCTCTCATGAATCAATCAATCTTTTAAAAAAATCAGAAATGAAAGAGGAGACATTGTAGCTGATAACACAGAAATAAAAAGGATCGTAAGAAATTACTATGAACAATTACATGTCAACAAGTTGGATAGCCTAGAAGTGGATAAATTCCTAGAAACATGAAACCTACCCAGACTGAATCATGAAGAAATAGAAAATCTTAACAGACCAATAATGAGTAGAGATTGAATCAGTAATCCAAAGTCTCCCAACAAAGAAAAGGCCAGGAGCAAACGTTCTCCCTAGGGAACTCTACCAAACATTTAAAGAATTATCAGCAGTCCTCAAACTCTTTCAAAAAATTAAAGAGGAGAGAACACTCTCTAACTCAGTTTACAAGGCCAGCATTACCCTGATACCAAAGGCAAATAAAGACATTACAAGCAAAGAAAACCGTCAATATCCCTGATAAACATAGACACAAAAATTTTCTTTCTTTTTTTTAAATGAGGTTTTGGTTTTAATTCCAGTATGGTTAACATAAAGTGTTATATTACTTTCATATATCTCAAAAATTTTTTTAAAATTTTCAATAAAAATATTAACCAACCGGAATGCCTGGGTGACTCAATGGTTAAAGGTCTGCCTTTTGCTCAGGGCATGATCCTGGAATCCCAGGACCAAGTCCCACATCGGGCTCCCTGCATGGAGCCTGCTACTCCTTCTGCCTATGTCTCTGCCTCTCTATCTGTGCCTCTCACGAATAAATAAATAAATAAAATCTTTAAAAAAGTATTAACTAACCAAATTCAACAGCTCTTAAAAGAACCATGCATCATAATCAATTGGAGTTTATCCCTGGGATGCAAGGGTGGTTTGACACATGCAAATCCATTAATACAAAACACCACATTAATAGAATAAAAGATAAAAGTCATAAAATCATCTCAATAGATGCAGAAAAAAGCTTTCAACAAAACACAATATTTTTTCATGATAAAAATGCCCAATGAATGGTATAGAATATAAGAAGCACAAACCATAAGCAAAAAATGGATAAATTGGATATCAACACAATTAAAACATTTTCTTTTTTTAAGATTTTATTTATTTATTTATTTATTTATTTATTTATTTATTTATTTATTTATTTATTCAGGAGAGACACAGAGAGAGTGAGAGGCAGAGACATAGGCAGAGGGAGAAGCAGGTTCCATGCAGGGAGCCTGACGTGGGACTTGGTCCCGGGTTTCCAGGATCACGCCCTGGGATGAAGGCAGTGCTAAACCACTGAGCCACCCGGGATGCCCAATTAAAACATTTTCATTTAAAAATACCATTAAGAAAATGGAAGCCACAGACAGTGAGAAATTACTTGCAAGCACAGAATCAATATTGTTTGTTTTTGCATTATTTTTTGTTTAAAGATAGATTTCACATAACATAAAATTCAGCATTGTAAAGCGTAATCTCAATGATTTTTGCTATGTTCATTGTGTCTACACTATCACCACCATTTAATGCTAGAATGTTTCTGTCATCCCCAAAAGAAACCTCTTACCTATAAGCAGTTATTTTGAATTTCACCACTTCCCCATCTCCTGGCAACCACTAATCTACTTTCTGTCTACAATGCATGTTCTTTTGTTTGGCTTCTTTCACTTAACAGAATGTTTTCAAGGTCTATCCATGTTGTAACACGTAATAATACTTCATCCCTTTTTATGCTTGAATCATATTCCATTTTGGGGATATACCACGTTTGTTTACTATTCCTCAGTTGGCTGGTTTCCAGTGTAGGGATATTATGAATAATGCTACAATGAACATTCAGATAGGAGTCTTTGTGTGGATATGTTTTCAATTCTCTTGGGTATATGGCTAGAGGTCGAATTGCTGGATCATATGATAATTCTGTTTAACTTTTTGAGGAACTGTTAAACCATTTTCTTTTTCTTTTCTTTAGTCTTTTTCTTTTTTTTTAAGTAGGCATGGAGCCCAACATGGGCTTGAACTCATGACTGTGAGATCAAGACCTGAGCCGATATCAAGAGTCAGACGCTCAAATGACTGAGCCACCCTGGTGCCCCTCAAACTGTTTTCTGTAAGGGCTTCATCATTTGACATTTTCACCAGCAGCATATAAGGGTTCCAATTTCTCTACCTCCTCGCCAACACTAATCGTCTATCTTTTTTATTTTAGTCACCCCAGGGGGTATGAAGTAGTATCTCACTATAGATTTTTTTCTTTCTTTTTTCGTCTTACCCATCCCCCCATTCACCTCATCTCTTGCAACCACCAGTTTTTTCTCTGTATCAAAGACTCGGCTTCTCTCTTTTTCTCTTCATTTGTCCATTTGTTTTGTTTCATAAGTTCCACATTTGAGTGAAATCATGTGGTATTTATCTTTCTCTGTCTGACTTATTTCCCTTAGCATAATACCCTCTAGGTCCACCCATGTTATTGCAAATGGCAATATCTCATTTTTTAAAATATTTATTTATTCATGAGAATACACAGAGAGGAGAGAGAGAGAGAGGCAGACACAGGCAGAGGGAGAAGCAGGCTCCATGCAGGGAGCCTGATGTGGGACTCAATCCCAGGTCTCCAGGATCACGCCCTGGGCTGAAGGCGATGCTCAACTGCTGAGCCACCCGGGCTGCCCAAGATCTCATTTTTTTATGGCTGAGTAATATTCCATTATATACCACATCTTCTTTATCCATTCACCTAATAGGTGGATACCTGGGTTGCTTCCTATCTTGGCTACTGTAAATACTGCTACAATAAACATAGGGATGTATATATCTCTTTAAATTAGTGTTTTAGTTTTCTTTGGGTAAATACCCAGTAGTGGAATTACTGAATCATATGGTAATTCTATTTTTAATTTTTTGAGGGACATCCATAACGTTTTCCACAGAAGCTGCACCAATTTACATTCCCACCAACAGTGCACAAGTGTTGTTCCTTTTTCTTCACATCCTTGCCAACACTTGTTTCTTGTGTTTTTAATTTTAGCCATTCTGACAGGTGTGAGGTGATATCTCATTGTGGTTTTAATTTGCAACTTCCTGATGATTAGTGTTGTTGAGCATCTTTTCATGTGTCCATCTTCTTTGGAGAAATATCTATTTTGATCTTTGGCTAATTTTGAGGACAATGGTTTTCTGATTGTTGAATTGTATTTATGTGTTGGTATTTTTAGTGCGATGGGTTGATTAGTTTACAATGGTGGTCCTCTTAAGATTATCAAAGACCATAGGCTTTTCCATGTACTCAGGTCTTTTGCATTCTTCAGCAACATTTATTTCTAGTTATTTATCTTATTATTGTAAATTACTCCAGTGTTTTAATATTGACAATCCAAAAAAGCATTTGAAATACTAGGTAATTCCATTCAGGCCAAGTTTTGATCTGCAGCCTCTGGTCTACCCAAGCTACTTGCTTTACAGGGAAGGACGCTGACACCTCGAGATGCTGAGTGACTTTGTCAAGGCCACACAGTGCATAGGTGGCAGAGAGTGGCATGAAAGCCCAGGTATTCTGCCTCTGTGTTCATCCTGACTCTGGATCCAGAGCCCTGCCATCTCACCAACCTCCAGAAAAATGTCTCAGTCTAGGAAAATGGCAAATAGCCTTATGTGCATCATGAACACCTACTTGCCCAGGGCCTAAAGTCACCAGTCAAGACAGGAATTAGGGATAATTTGACAACAATTAGGATAAAAGGAGAGTAAAGCAATGTTTGCATGAGAGAAAAAGCAAAAATTTAGATACACACACGCCTCAAACCCTCAAACCTCCAGAGCTTCCTGCCGATGAACCGAAAGGGGGAGTGTGAGCTTCTTGGCCCTGTTGGCAGGTGTCTATCTTCTCACCAGCCCCACAGTCCTCCACTTCCTGAGGAGGCAGGAGCAGAACAAAGGCGGCAGCCTCCTTTTCTCTTCTGTGTCCCAGCCATGGCTGCCACAGCCTTGGCATCCTGGCATCATCCTGGGGGAAAGGACAAGATGATGTGGAAGGTGCTGGTTATCGTGGCCCTGCTGCAGGCACAGCTCCCGGTGACAGGTAAGGCCCAACATGTTGACGGCAAGGAGCTTTAAGAAAGTCATTGTGCATGTGTGTGGGGCAAGAGGAGGGGTTGTGAGGGGCTGGTGTCTCTGTTGAATCCTGTTCTCCCCAGATCAAGGGGCGGCAGAGCAGAGAGGACCCTGCTCGATGCCGGCATCTACTCATTACAGCCAAGCTGGGCCTGGGTTCAGAGCCAGATGCTTGAGCACACACCTCCCTAAGTACAGGGTTTTCCAGTGATAAAAGGAGAGAAGGAAGTGCGTGGAGGGGGAGGATGGGGTGGAAGGAGGCAGAAGAGCAGCTGGGGCAGCCCAGTGTGGAGAAAAGGAAAGGGAGTATCTCACAGATGACTGGTGGGATGAGAAACTGTCAGCCAGGCCATCTTTCTCTTGGCATCTTCTTTCACCCCCTTGCTGACACCATCATTGCCCCTTTCCTTCTTCCTTTACCAAAAGAACACTTCTCTTGTTGGTCCGTCAGGGTCACAACTGTGATCATGGCTGACTGGAAGCACCTGGATGGGGCAGGGACTAAGCAGCGGCGTCAAAGAAGGAGGGAAGGGGTCTTCCTTGAGGTCCATGTCTAGTAACAGCTCTGTCATGGCTACTCTGCACCCCACAGCCAAAGGCTTCCCTGTGACACACCCATCAGGTTAGTGACTCACCTACTGCCCCTCACTGCAAGCAGCTCTCTATCCAAGGCCAAAAAGCTAGAGATACTGACAGAATGTAGGGACAGATGAGAAGATGTGATCTGTTAAGTCACCACCGTGAGGAACACCCAACCAGCAGGAGAACTCACTCCTCATCTTGTTTTAGTTCACGGGAACCTGGCTTTTCTAGAATCCTTTCACTCCTACCATGTTTTCTAGGCCACGTAGTAAGATCATTCGAAACAAAACAGGCTGTCTCGGGGGATTGGTGCCATGGCATTTTTATAGGAAACAGGACCAGCTGTATTTGAATCTAAAAAAAAAGGAAGGGAGGGTGGTCACAAATAAATGACCTTCCTCCACCTCACAGGTTACCTCGGGGTCGGGGGAGAGCGTTTAGCAACAATGGTAGGAGGGCAGGAGAGGCCACTGTCAGTTTTTGCTCCTGCCAGGGAACATGGCACAGCCTCAGCTTGGTGCCTCAGGGTTTCTGAGGACTAAATAATCGTGGGGTTTTCTGTAAGATCACAGCTTTCTTCTCAGAAAAGCCTTGTTGGTTATGAGTCACATGGTGCTGTGGGGTGAGGACTCCATTGCAAACCCTGAGCAGCCCATCCTGTGTGCAGGGGACAAGAGGGCCACATAGCCTGTGAATTCAGTGATTTCAGGGCAACAGCTGACGGTAGCTGCTTCAGACCCTGGGCTTCAGGCCATGGAGATAATTCCGCTACACAGAGTTTCCTCACCAGTCCATTTGCGTTGGCCTGGGGGCCGAGGTAGCAGCAAAGTAGAGTCAGAAGAGAAAAAGGAAAAGCTGCTTGGGTGGTGGTGGCTGCTGAGAGTGGCAAACAAAAGCCCCACCAAGCAGACTAGATGGGGGCTGTGCCCCTTTCCACACTTGGCACACACGAGGAAAACGTTAGATTGACTGGATTTTTCATCTTTCTGTGATCCTTGCTTTGCTAGGGTGGAGAGGGACATTTCAGCTTCTCTTAGATAAGGCTCCTAGATGAAAGTTCTTCCAAGCATCTCACCCAGCTGAAGCGAGGTAAAGGGAGACTTGAGCCTTTAACCCCAAGGGCTGCAAATGGCACCATGTGGCCTTTACGACTTCACTGGGTGAAGATAGAATTTGAGTTGAGGTATTCTCTCTTTTCTTCCTCAATTAAGTCACCCATATCCCAAACTCTTTATAAAAATCCACTTTAAAATTATTTATTTATTTATTCATGAGAGACACACAGAGAGAAGCAGAGACAGGCAGAGGGAGAAGAAGGCTCACTGCAGGGAGCCTGATGCGGAATTTGATCCCAGGACCCCAGGATCACGACCTAAGCCAAAGGCAGATGCTCAACTGCTGAGCCACCTAGGTGCCCCTAAAAATCCACTTTTTACTAAGATTTTTCCATTTGCCTTTATGGAAATGCCCAGATTATGAGGATCAAAGCAAATAGTGATCCAGTTTGTCTACATGAGGAGGTGTCCCTGGGTGAGAGTCTGCCTAGATGGTCACCGGGATCTGGGGCTGAAAGTGACAATGGTGGTGTGCTTAACAGCACAGGCGCACTTTTGCCTGGAGAGCCGTCAGCTCCTGGGTACCTATAACTCCCTACCCCGAAGTGGCCAAGAATGCGCCCAGTGGTCAGTGGCCATTGTCTTGCGAGGCGAGGTCCTACAGCTGTGACACAAAACCTCGGAAAATACAGGTCCCCAGGCTTATTTGCACCTCTACTTTTAGGGAGGCAGCTGGATGTGGTGGCAAAAGTCAGGTCAATCATAGATGGAATCCCAGTGTTGCCACTTTTCTAGCTGTGCAACCTTAGGCAGATTGCTTAACCTCTCCCCTCTAAAATAAGGATAACTTTTTTTGCAGAGTTGTAAAGATGAGAAATGAATATAATATGCTTGATACACAGCAGACAGCCAATACATGGAAGTGGTATTAATTATTACTATTATTACATCATGGTCTGTTTTCTTGTTCTCAATATCTAGCAACAGGAAATGGAAACCCATGGTTAGAATTCTTAATTTGCTCTCAACTGTGTGGTAAACAGCACTGGGCATTCTCTCCATCTGTTGAAATCCAACTCGTCCTTCTTTTGAGTTCTGAGCATACCCATTCTAGCACAGGAACATGGTCATCCAGCGGAGCGGTGGGCCCAATCGGGAACAAAGCTCGAAGCTTTGACAGGCCACAGGATGAGGTTTAGAAATAGCCATTTTTATTTTCTAAGACAACTTATTCTGTAGGGGATGTTCCCCCAAAGTGAAAACATACTCCAAAATATATAATATAAATAATTAGAGGAGGGAAATGAGAGGCAAAGTCTGCCAGGTCGTCAACTGGTCAGGATGGCCACCCAGAATTTGTAGCTAAATGTTTGGT
The DNA here is from genome assembly GCF_048418805.1 of Vulpes vulpes. NCBI lineage: Eukaryota > Metazoa > Chordata > Mammalia > Carnivora > Canidae > Vulpes > Vulpes vulpes. The sequence continues at coordinate 129,527,689 of NC_132792.1, read as the reverse complement.
GTGCGTGCTCAGTGACTGGATATTTAAGTGCAAACTTCTAGAATGCCAGCTCTTTGCTTAAACCGCTCAGAGCTGGATGTAAGGGGAACTTCTAAGTAATGCCAGGACAAGGTTTTCTTCAACGGCATTTTCACCAACATCTAGTCATCTGGCTCTGTTCATCCAGATGAGCTCCTTAAATTTTTTCCCTTGGCATTTCTCACACTTGCTGGCTTAGAGACCAAGCTGCTGCTGTTGCCCAGTCCTGGGAAGCTCTTGCTTAGGTGAACGACCACTGTTGTATGTATTTTTAATTCTTTTTCTTTTTGCCTCCGTCTTAAAAAAGTTAGATTTAACTTTTACTGGATGTACGCTTTTACTTTCCAGAGTCCCCAAACATCGTGTCTTGTGTTTTATTTAGAAGGGTTAGGGCCCTCGCTCGGGAACTGGTTTGCATTAGAGCTGTCCAAACACGCTACCTTGGGAATCCTTTTTCTCCTGAGCTGTATTTACCTACGGTCAGCTAATGGATTAAATAAACAGCAGGGATATTTCAACATAGACTTCTCTGCTTGAGCCAACGTTAGTTCTTATTAACACTGAACTGATGGTAGATTTAATCAATTTGAGCAAACATTCAGTCAATTTGGTTAAAAAATAATCAAACTAGTCACTTGACATATTAGTTGAGACAAACTATTTAGTCCCTGTGGTACTTAGCTGTTCCTTCCAGCCTGAAAAAGTGAGTCTATGTTCCCTGAGGGAAGAGACCACTCAATCTTGCTCAGAGAGGTGTGCGGTGCTTAGTGAACTGCTGGAAGCAGAGTCCACACACCATAAACACTTGTGGAACGAATTAAATAGTGGATGAGTGAAAGAAATCTGGATGTTTCCATGTGATTAAATTAACTTTAATGGTTTATTGAGTGTGAAATATATTGGAGTGGCATTATTTGGAAGTTTCCTCTAGAGGACTTAGCATTTAAATCTAAGCCAAGCGAAAAAACAGAACTTAAACTGGTGGAGGGGACAGGGCAATTTAAGTGAACAAAATAATTCAAAATAAGTTGTGAGGATGGTTTAAGATAAAATCTGTTGTTATTAAAATTTTTGATATAAAATTTCCAATATTTGTTTGTTTTGGACATACAAATAAGATAATTTCATATGATCTGAATAATATTATACCTCAAAAATAAATAAGCAAATAAAGAAAAATGTTAATTTTTCTGACTTGGCTTCAAGACTAGGGAAAAAGCAGAAAATAAAAAAAGGCTAACAGTTGGAGAATGTTAACTAACAAACTTTAAAAAAAAAAACCTAATTAATGAGAGGTACCAGGAGAAGAATAAGTTTGTGGATTATGGCAAAATTCACAGTATTCAATTCCCTCAAAATATGGGAAGAATAAAAAGGCAGATTGCCTAACCAATGTGGTCTGATTTGGTCTAGGTTACTAACTAAATGTTCCAAGTAGCTATCACTATTTTCCCCTCTCTTAATTTGAGGTGTTTTAATAAAAATATCATAAACTCATTTGAGGAAGTTATAGATTTTTTTAAATCCATAATCTGACAAGCTAACCCAATAACTTGTTATTTTTATTTCCTTGTGTTCCATTCCAATAGTTTTTATAACTGTATACATATCTTATGTAGTTGCCATTATAAAAGCATTTCCATGTGCTGTTTTTTCTTAGTAATCCATTGTAAGCATTTTTTTATGCTGAGCTTTCACAATTGGTTTTAATTACTATGTAAGCTTCCATAGTTCATGCATCGTATTTTCCTACTTCTTTACCGTTGGACATTTGGGCTGTTTCTGATTTTTGTTATTATAGGCAATCCGGTGAGAAAATCTTTACATATGTAGCTTCTAAAATTTCTTTTGAATTATGTCCTTGGGCTAATGTCTCCAGGATTGACAATTAAAAGAATAGGTTAAAGTAAAAAACATTTCGCAGGATACTTTAGGCCTGTGTTGAAAAAAGTTCAGTTGAGGAAAGACAATTTTATTCTTAAGGTTCCAACCCTCTGTAAGTGCTTCTGTCTTCTCTGGAGCAGTACCACGGGGAAGGAAGGAGAGGGCCTTGGAGCTAGAAAGATCTGGCTTCAGGAGGGGGTTCCTCCCCAGCCTTCCACCAAGTGAAGCAGCCGGCCTGCAGAGCCTTTCTTCCTCTGTAAGATGGCGGTAACGATGTCTACCTCCTGCAGAGGATGATGGAGCAGAGATGCCACTCTGAAGTGATGCACCCAAAAAGGTGCTTGGAACTCAGTAGCCTGAATACCTGGAAAACCATGTGGTCCTGAGTCTCCCAACCTGCTAAAGAGAAAGAACATCATTTGCCCAATGCGATAGCTGGAAACACTGGTCCTAACATCTTTTTCCTTTTTTTGTTGCTGAATTGGAATGTAAACTTGGGCAGACAGCTCTCTGGGCTCTAGTTTCTCATCGGTGAGATGAGGTAGGAGAGAGCTGAACATCCCTTTCACCTACAAAATGAATTGTGTGTGTTCTTGAAATTATGAAGTTTTTAAGAACATTTACTTATCGGCCCCCACCCTCCTGATATTGGCTCATAGAATTAGGAAACTAAATTTCGTGATTCCCTGAAGCTCTAAATACTTTTTTTTAAATCTGGACTTCCACCTTATCACAATATTTGTAACTCTCTAGCAGGACCCTCTGTTGTGAAAAATCCAAGGACGTAGTCCAACGTTTCTGGCTTGCCCCTTATGCTTGTACATTTGCTGCAGATTTATCGGAGGCCACCCAAGGACTTTGTTGACTTGAAGAGGAAGCAGATTGCTGTCTGAAGCAGCCCGATTAGCAGTGGGGGGAGTGTTAGGAATGTTCACTGCCCACTTTGCTTGCCTGTTATGATTTGTGCTACTCAGCAACTAATTTTCAGGCTCAAGGGGAAAAAAATAAATAGAAAGCATTAGAACAAGGACAAGCAGGATCCTTCCTCCGACCAGAGATGGAGACCGTCCAGAAACTATCCGTCTCTTAACGCAGTCAGACCTTTGTATTTACAAAGTGCCTTCCTATTCCCTCACTTGCTGGATCTTCTTCACTATCCTGTGGCCAGTGGCAGATAAATAGTAGGATTCTCTTTTTGTAAACAAAGAAAATAAGGCTCAGAAGTTTGATGACTTGCCCAAGAGTAGAACCAGGCCCCAAACACAGTTTCTCTGATCCCTCGTTCAGGGTACACATTCTCGAATATTCTATGCAGCCTCTCTCCCAGGTCTTCGCTAGGCAGTTTGCAATATCATGCACCAGTGACTGAGCTCTGAGGCAGATTTCTGAAGATATTGTGCTTAGTAAGCACTGACTACTATTTCCCTCTCAATTTTTTAAGAAATAGTTATTTTGATGCTGAATATCTTCACTCATGTAATATGAATTTTTCTGCTGAGTATGAAATATTTGGTTGTTAACATGGAATTATGTTTTTCTCCAGTGTGCTGCTATAATTCTGAATTCACATTTCCCACAAATCTGGTAAAATCTATATTATTAGTTTTACTGTTAATAAATACATCTACTTTGGAGCTTGTCTTGGGAGGAATCACCCTCCGTGTGCAATCCATGTGTGCCCCATCCCCATCACTGCCCTACATGTATATGAAAATCAAATGCGTAAAGAAAAATTAAATTAAATTATATTTGAGGGGTTTTGATTCTAAGTAATAGCTTGTAATTGATCTGCTTGGTAAGAACGTATCTTCATACAGCGTGTAAAATTTTGTATGTGTGAGGTTTTCTAAAGGAACGGTGAACTGTTACACACAGAGTTGAGGTTTATTTGTTTGTTTACGAAATCCTGAAGGAGTAGGAGAATTGCCTTTGAATGTCAAATGTCTGTAATCAGCTTTCAATTATTTTTGCCAGCTCTTAGCTTGAGTCCACATGCATCTGCTTGATCTGAGCTCAGGGAAGGCAAACCCTTTTGCTCTTGACTGGCACAAAACAAACCAAGATAAGAAATCCGATGCAGAACAAACTACGTGAAGCACTAAAGAACCAAATGTGTGAATATCTGTCACCTTCTCAAAGTTGCCTGTGAAGTGCTCATGAGCTTCTGCGGGACATTTGTAGGGCACTGGGTTAAGAGTGGGTTTGCAAACTTTGAGGTTGGGAAGGACAACCCAGAATGCAACCACCATTTGGGATAGGATGAATTCCTACTTCTCTCTCTTGCTGTAGATACTAGGAACTCAGCTGTGTGCTTCTGTGTTTCCCCAGGTCCCTTCCATGGGATGCTGTACTGGTTCTAAGACATAACGTGAATGATGGCCCTCAGTTAGAACTGCCCTTTCATCATGTGGGCTGAGAGGGATGATGGAGAATTGGAGAGAAGAGGTGTTACAGGGGAAAGAATAGAAAAGACAGCCTGGGGGTGAGGGTGGAGGTTGCGACCTGTTGTCACAGGAGGCAGAATGGCCAGAGCAACCTGCTCCAGGGAGAAGGCAGCTGAGCCAAGTGAATCCACTGTGGACATAGCCTGTGGCCAAGCCCAGTCCTGCGGTTAATAGCTCAGGGTGGGTGCTGGCAAACACACGTGCCAGTGTGTGCTTACCCATGTGCTCTGGTGGGGGTCCAGATGTCTGTGCCCTAGTGTGCACATGCTCATGTGGGACGCTGTGTGTTTGTGTACATGTTTTGGTGTGTTCCAGTGTGTGTGGATGTGTACTCATGCATTGACATCCAGTGTTCACACACTGCTGTGCCTAGCGTGTGTACGTGCTCGTCTGCATACTGATGGACATGTCTTGTGTCTGCAGATACATGTTTTGGTGAGCATCACTGAGTGGTGTTGTGTGTATGGAATGTGTATTTAAGAGGTCGGTGGGGGATCCCTGGGTGGTTCAGCAGTTTGGCACCTGCCTTCGGCCCAGGGCGTGATCCTGGAGTCCCGGGATCAAGTCCCACGTCGGGCTCCCTGCATGGAGCCTGCTTCTCCCTCTGCCTGTGTCTCTGCCTCTCTCTCTCTTTGTCTCTTGTGACTAAATAAATAAAATCTTAAAAAAAAAAAAGGAGGTTGGTGGCAGCAGGACAGCTCTGAAGAAAGAAGGGCAAACGTTGGTTCAACTCATAGCTGGCTATCTGGGAAAGTGAACAGTAGGGCTGAGATGCTGCTGGGTACATTCTAGGGATTCTATGAAGAAGGGAGATAAGAAAACCTATTCAAACTAGAATCCCTAGGACCTTGGAGAGGTGGGAGTAGCCTCCTTATAGCTGCAGAATCTCCAGGTCCCTCAACTTCCCTCAGAACTTTCCTGTCTCCCAATGGAGCCTGCTGTCTGTCCTTCATTCTACCTTTCTTCCAGCTGTCTCTACTAAGAATACTGACCCTACCTCACTGCCGCCTGTAGAAATCCCTAGCTGTCCCCTTAAAATCAAGCCCAGATGCGTGTGGCTCTCCGGGGAAGGGCCCACTGTTGACATTGTTATCAGCATTAAGGTGACAAAAGAAGTTGGAAAGTTTGTTGTTCTCAGAACTCAGTATAAAAACCCAACACCAATAGTTCCCTATGGTGAGCCTTTCTCAAAGAGGAGGTTCAACACACAGATAGTTTCAGGAACACTTTCCCATCAGCAGAAAATGTTATCAGCTCCTCAAATTCTCACCAGTTCTTTCCACAGTGGCCATCTTATGAGTTCTGACTAAAATAGTCAAAATGCATGTGACGCATTTCTTCATTTCTGCCCTGAGAATAGAATAGCGAGCAACCGAATTACATGGTTCCTGGTGACCTACTTTGGCCACTGAGAGTTGGTATTGCCAGACCGATAGTTATTTCTAATATCCAATTATTCAAACCGTCTGATCAGCTACTGGATGTATCAGTGAGTAAATATTAACCAAGTACCTCTCATGTACCCCAAGTCAAACAATGATGGTTTGCAGATGGTTGTCCAAGCAGATCCATTGACCAGGCCAGTGTCTTAGAGATGCCTGTTGAGTGATTAAGAGCCTGTAAGTAAAAGAAAGGTTCCCTGGTCCTATAAACCATGTTCTCAGATTTTTTGAAAAAGTCTTAATTTGCCTACAGGCTTGCTTTGTTACAGTCTGGCCTAATTTTCATCATTTTGTAAGCCTGTGCTAATTTCCATGCTGAGTTTTGTAGCAAAGGAGGTGTATGTCTGGAGATACCACCCAGCACTGTTTTGAGTTAGGCCAGAGAGTTTCAGAAATTCTCCCTCTGATTTCCTCAGATTAGAGAGAAATCTTTGTCTTTTCTCCCACTTAACTATCAATGCTTCAAAGCTCAGACCTATATGAAATACACAAATGCTTTCTGGACAAAATGAATCTTGTCCATTTTCTTTGGACTTTACTGGGAACAATAAAGATTGAGCTACAAAAGGTTGGCAAAGAGGATTATTCTTTTTCTTTCTATTAAGTGTAGAGGCTTCAAAAGAACAGCTCAGAAAGTCAAATAATTGTATCCGCTGCAGCTCACCCATCCACCTCCCTGCTGACCTGGTCTGTGAAATCCCCTTTAAAAACTTGGCCAGCTCTCACCTGCCCATTGCAAATGCTGTATTGTTAAATGTCCCCATACATAATTCCACAAGGGAGGCTGCTATAAAGCAAATTCCTTCCGTTTCAACAGAGGACCTCATCAAGGATAGCTCTTTGGGGTGAGGGGAGGAGGGCCTCTAATTTTCAAAGCTTTGTAATCTCATCTTGGAGAGGGAGCTACTTGAAAACCAGAAATGGGTTGTGAATAAAGTTATAATCACAAACTCCTGCAATCTAAAGGGACCAGCCAGGAGGACATGGAAGGGAAGATTTAGAGAACAGTTGTTTTTATTTTATTTTTTTTAATCTTCATGGCTATTTCTTGATTTCACTGGTTTAGAAAAAACACATGTTTTAGCTTCTAGCTATGGTTCTAAACACAAAGTCTCAGACTTGAAATTGATCTAATCCTGGTTTGTTTTTAGACCGTAGTGTCCTCAGAAAATTCCTGTCAGCCTTCCTGAAGAGCACAAAATGGCTCCTCTGTGCCAAAGGCCAAGGGGAGGTTGTTGCTATTAGGGCATTTTTAATTTGGGGGTTGAACATTTTTTAGCAGCATTCAAGCTGGGAGTGATTTTAATTAAAAAAAAAAAAAAGAAGAAGAAATCTAACTTCCAAATTGGCCATTCATCTCAAATTCAGTACAGAGTGATCACCCAAGGAAGCCAAGATTGTGCTCCTGGGTCATCTCTGCGGCATCCTCTCTATGGTCCTGGATGTTCCTCTGGCCGGATCCCTTCAAACCCCTGGTCTTTCTCCATCAAGTCTGGCCTTGTGTCATCACCTATCTCACCTACCACCTCCATTCCCTCTCCTGAAGGTTTAAAAAATCAGAGAGAATACTCAAGTCACACGTAATAGGATTTTGAATTATGCAAACTCAAAATAATGCAATAAAAATGTTTCAATTCGTGTGCACTATTAAAAATAATGTGACCCTAATTTCACACTTATTCCTATGAGAAATTAATTTTGCGAAGTCATTGAGAATACACTTCTCACTTTGTGTAACTACCTTGTAATCAGGAGCGGCTTATGGGGGTGCCTGGATGGGCTCACTCAGTTAAGCGTCTACCTTCGGCTCAGGTCATGATCCCAGGATCCTGGGATGGAGCCCCAAGTCAGACTCCCTGCTCGTGAGAGCCTGCTTCTCCGTCTACCCCTGTTCGCACTCTTTCTCCCTCTCACAAAAAAAATAAATAAAATCTTTTAAAAAGAAGTTTAAATAAAAAAGAAGTGACTTGTGATAATATCATAATTAGGTCGGGGTGAGAACTGGAATGCTGCCAGTGAATTTTACCTTCAGTGACAGGAACAGTACATGGAGCCTCTTTGGGAAGATCTTCTATGATCACAGTGGGGCTGGCCTGATGGGGCTGAATCACAGGATATTTTTGCTGGGGGGAGGATTGATATATTCTAGGTCCACTTCCAGATTTTCAGGGAGGAAACGCGTGCCTAAGAAACCAATAAACCAGCTGAATGTCACATAGCAAGCAAGTGGCAGAGTCAGTACTTGAACCAAGGACTTTAGGATTCTTTTGGATTCTTGCTCTGGTGCTCAGTCCTCTGGGCCTGCGGGTGGCCGTGTTGTAAGTAAATGGTGCTTCCTGAGCTGGCCACTTGGGTCTTAGGTGCCTGTGAAGAGGCATGGCACATTGAAATGGCCACCACCAGGCTACCATGGGGTGCCATTAGTTCAGCCTGCCCACGAGGCCCCGATGATGGCAAACTGATCACCTCCATGAGCCGAAAATATACTTACGAGATTGTTGTTGAATTGTTGTTGTCTTTCTTTCTTTTTTTTTTAAGATTTTATTTAAGGGTGTCTGGGTGGCTCAGTCAGTGAAGCGGCTGCCTTCAGGTCAGTTCAGTGTCCCTGTGTCCTGGGATGGAGCCCTGCATCAGACACTCTGCTCAGTGGAGAGCCTGCTTCTCCCTTGCCCTCTATGCTCTCTCTCTCCCCTATCCCCCTCAAGTAAATAAATAAAAACTTGAGAGAGAATAAGAGAACGTGCAAGAGAACACAAGCGGTGGAGAGGGAGAAGCAGGCCGCCCATCGAGCAGTGAGGCTGACGTGGAGCTCGATTCCAGCACCCGGGGTTTATGACCCGAGTGAACGCAGACTCTTAGCCCTCTGAGCCAACCAGGCCCCGTGCTGCTTAGTAATGTAAGGATTTATTTTCTAATTTAGCTATTTTCATTAGTGTAAAATTTCACTTCTTGGATTTTCATAGAATGAACATACATGTTTAATTTTCTTAAAGAGAAACATGCCTAGATTTTCCTTTCAGTTGTTCACCTCCCTAGTGTGGCAGGATTGATTCCTAGGACCTGGAAGGATTCCCCTTCAAGGGTTTTCTGTGATGCCATTTCACCTGGGATCCCCACCCTGGCACCCCACTCAGGAGGGAAAGGAAAGTTCAGTGCCTTTGTGTGGATGATCAATGGTATCTCCTACTTCTCTGCTGAGATTATCCAGGACCACAGTGATCACAAGGACAGTGACCCACTGATCTAAGACTCTGGCTGCCAAACTTGCCTTAATAATAATAGGGTATCTGTTAGGTGAATCTAGTTGGGGTGAGAGGATTAAATCTAATGAGAGAAATTCAAGTAATTTTCCTATTGGTGAAGAGAGCGTGTTTTAACAATATATCTCATTGTCAGAAACATGATCAGAGATAGAAAGAAAATTCAGAGAACAGCCACACCTTAATTCGCCTTAAGAGTATTTGAGCAAGCAGAGGACGCGTCAGATGCTGCAGGTGGTACGTCCCAGCTGCTGTGCTCAGAGAACTCACACCTTTCTAGGGCTGATGGCCGCATGACTGGTTTAGTAAAGTAACACAAACTGCACGAACAGCTAACACTTGTCAAGAGGAACTTGCTTCATGTGCTGTTCCCGTGTATTAGGTCAACTAATCCTGCGGCGCTTTTACCGGTGTCCTCATTTGGCAGGTGGTGAACTGAGGCAGCGGTATGTGGCTAGCACACACCAGAGCTGTGCTTTGACCCCACGCAGCCACTCCCACCACGAATCATGTTGCTTCTGGGTGGGGGAATAAAGCCTGATGTTTTATCATGAATTCAAGGGAGGAGCTGAGTTTTGTTTGCCACGTGGAGGAGGGAGTTGCAAAGGATAGATCTGGTGGATGGGGTACAATGTGCCCACCAGAGGAAACCAGCAAACACCAGTGAGTGCTCTCTGGGGCTCCCACTCCATCCCTGGATCCCCATTCTCCAAGCTCAGGGTGGGTCCTGGGATGGAGAGCCTGGGGATATCTCCCACTCACGGCCCTCAGGACCCTGACACATGGCCTATCTCTCCACCTGGCCTGGTCCCAGTGACTCCTCTCAACTTCTCTGAAGACTATCTGGCCAAGTTCTTTCTATGATGGCTCCATTTACTTGCTTTGGACACTGATTGCCACTCACCCTCACCATGATGTGGCTCACTGAGGAAAGGAGAGGCATGTTCATATCCAATAAAGGCAGGTTCATATCCAATAGAGGGGGTCTTCGCCATCAGGCATCGTTAAGGGAAGGACACTTCAAGCTTAGGACATAAACTTTCACTTCCAACCTGAGTGGCTATCAAGCCCCTGCTGAAATGGGTGGCGTAGATTATGGGGCTGCTGAGCCAGCTCTGTCCTCTCCCTTCCCCCTCCCCCCGGAAAATGGAATAAGTATGTCAGAAGGGAGGGTGCCTCCCATCTCGGGAGCACCGGGGTTGCCCTTTAGAAAAACATCGCCAGCACATTCTGCAATCTCGAAATGAATCTGAATGGTAATTCGAGCATCGGGGCTTGTTCTGGATTTTAGACAATTCGAACTGCTCCAGAGCCTCCTTTTCCCTGCTCCCACCCTGTCGTCCCAGCTCCACCATAGCGGTGGTCTGAACTGACAGAGGGACTTCGGCAGGAGAGGCCAACGTGTCAGGTGTGGCTGGCCCCTCCTGCCTTCTGTGTACTCTCCTGGGCTCCGAGGTGGGGTGGGTGGGAGAGAAGAACAAACAATCGTGTTTCCAGGTCACAGCTGCCAGGGGGGCCTCAGCTGGGAGGCAGTGTGGCTCTTGTTTTGTTCTGAGTCAAGAAATGCTCCAACTGTCTTCTTGGGAAGGGTCACTATGAATTAGCCATTTCTTTCTGTAGCTTCCTTCATCCAATGAGCATTCAAGAAACCGGATTAGGGTCCAGCCCTGACTTGCAAGGAAAGGCTATGTGAATGTGTTTTAGTTGAATCAATTTTAACTCTAGTGAGGTGTTTGTTTACAACACAGGTGCATAGGCAGGGCCTAGGGATGACCTTGAGTTTCTCTGCTGTTGCAGGAAGTGTGTGTGTGTGTGTGTGTGTGTGTGTGTGTGTGTGTTGTGTTTATGCATGTGCACATGTGAGAGAAAGAGGAGGTCAGGGGTGAGAATTAGGAGTCAGGCAAGGTACAGGAAGATATAATGAAAGGATATTCATGAGAAAAAATATACTGTCAGCATTCTTTTTCTCTTTATGTTAGCAGCCACTGATGTTTACATGGTCTTCCCTCTTGTGGGGGGCACAGTTTCTTAGACTCTTCTCTCTTCTTCTTGGCTTTGCTTAGACCCACATCTGCTTTGAAGCCCTGGTAGCTCGCCCCAGCCCACAACCATTCCGGCACTGCTCAGACTCCTGAGGTCCTCACCGTCTGCCGCTCAGCTGATGGTGAAGAGCATGGGTCCTGGAATCACATGTGCTGGGTTCAAAGGACTCAGTACTTTTTAGCCGTGTTTTTGGGGGCAAATAAGGCTCTCTGGATCTGGCACTCTTCATTTGTGTAACGTGGGTTATAATATTTACCTCAAAGGGGTTTTGTGAGGAACTAACCCTGTAATGCATTAAAAGTACTAGGCTTGGTGCCCAGGACATAAGTGCCTGGTATATGCCAGCTCAGAAGATCATCGCACTGCGCTGTCCTTGATTGCTGACTCACATCATCATCTGACTCTTGTATTATTAATTAATTTTTCAGGTAGTTACACTTTGCTTTTCCAACAGGAAGATTCTTGAGGCAGGAATCCTGACATTTGTTTGTGTTCCCTATATACCTAAAGTATTTACCATTGAGCTCCCTCAGATGAAACCCAGTGGTGGAGCAGAGGTTAGCGAACTTTTTCTCCAAAGGACCGGATAGTAAAAATTTTAGGCTTTAGGATCATATGGTCCTTTTCACAGTGACTCGACTCAGCTGGCATAGCACAAAAGTGGCCATGGACATATATGAGCTTGGCAATGTTCCAATAAAACTATTTATAATACATGCTGCCGATCAGATTTGGCCACAGGCCATGCTTTGCTAACCCTTGGTTAAGAGCAATGATCAGAAGTCAGATGCTTGGTTCCAAAGCTACCTTCACTACTTCTTAATGCTCAGTTTTCCATCTCTGGATGTGAAAGGAGACCCCACCAGTAAGTGTCTGCCCACCTCTGCGTGTTCCCATCCCATAGCACCAGGGAGACACCTGAAGTGGCTTCCTTAGGCAGTCGCACAGCTGGAGTGGGTTCACTGAGCATCAAGGGCAGGTGCCAAGCTTAAAACAAAAATGGCACATGTCTTCAAGGCCATTACCTTCTCGCTCAAGTGAAATGGAAAACCCGGACTGATTCGGCTAGCCTGAGTGATAAAAGCATTTGTTGTTCTTCTCTGATTTGCTCTGCTCATGGAGAGTTTAGTCATGGGAGTTTCTATTCTCAGGAACTCACAGCACATTGCAAATTATAGCTCATTTGTTCTCAAAATAATTCTGCTCTGCATAACAAGACTTTACAGGCAAGAAAGGGGGGCAGTTATGAGAAACCATGTGTGTCAGAAACACTACAAGAGCCTTGAGATCATCAGATACAAGTTCATTAGCAATGCATGTACAGGCCACTTCTCTAATTCACAGCAGAAGCTTGGGTTGTAATGTAAGGGTGGCATGTGCTTTTAAAAATTTTTTTATGACCCTTAAAATTGTGTTGATTTTGAAAGTAAAAATCCAGCATCCTGTTAGTGAAGGAAAGACAAAAGCAGACAAGAATTGAAGAGCAGTAAGACTTTAGCTCCAAGTGGGAAGAATTGCTGTAGGACAATAAAGCAGAGGCTGATGTCAAGATTTCATCGTTCGGAAACTAGAAAGCTGTATCATAAATATCATTAGTCCGATCATCCTAACCTTCTTGTTGTAATGGGAGGTATTGTCCTCTCGGAAGCAATAATCTCCTTTGGAACATGATTAAACTAAGTTGAATTCAATGTTCCATTTTATGCTATAGAGAGTATTTCTCCAGTGTGGCATAAGAAACAGGAGAATCACCCAGGAGAAGCCCACACAGGCAGTGATCATGCAGGAAAATCTGCTACAGAGAATCCACGTGCCCCATGGAGGAGAAGCCCTCTGTGTGTGTGTGATCATCATCATGCAAACAATTAAATCATACTTTGTAGTTTTGCCAAGGGCTTTTATGTAAATTATGCTTCGAAAAACTCACAGTTCTCTGGGATGTGCAGGCAGAGACCCGCCCTTTAGCCTCTGCTAAAGCTTAAAGAAGGTGATTTGGTCAAGATTAGTTCATGGTAGATTTGGAATTTGAAATCCAGTCTTCTGGGCCCAAACCCCAGCTTTCCTCCTATGAGTTGCGTGTGGGTGGGTGAGGTACATACCTGTGGCCTGAGGGGTGGTGTGCGGGGCGAGTAACCTTATAAAGAAGAAATACACGCTATTAAAGTTTGCACACAAATTTCCATTATTACACGTATTTTTCATTTTCTGTTTCTTTTCCTCCTAGAGGTTAAATTTTCCATTCTTGATTTTAACCCAAAGAAATGCTAAGTAAATTCCATGGACCACTCTTGATTAAGACAAACTGGAAAAAATATACAATGCCCACTGGTTAGCCTAACAGGAAATGGACTGGTCTCAGCTAACCCTACCCACAGATTCCCAGGAATAAAATAGCTGCTCTTTCTGATATTTAATTAATTTCCAGTTGCATCAAATCCCTTTGGATTGATTATTTGCAGCAGGGTTTCCAAACTTCTGCATGGACATTTGGAGTCAGAGGAGTCTTTATTGTGGGGAGCTGTCCTGTGCGTTGTAGGGTATTTGGCCTCTATCCAATCCAGGACCTCTACCATAGCACCTCCAAGTTGTGACAACCCAAAACGTCTTCAGACATTGCCAGTATCCAGGGGGCAAAATCTGCCCTGGTTGAGACCCAATGCCTGAAGTCAGAATTTTTGTTTGTAATCACTCAGTGATGGTTAGGCTATGGTGGACAATCCAGTCTGACTTCATTTTGGCCATTAAGTTGACCAGCACAGGAGGCTAGCAACTAATCCACTGCTAATCACTTTCCCAACATTAGTTGAAACGATGGCTTCAGGAATGCCCTTTGAGCGTGGCTTGGGGAATGGCTCTTCCCAAGGGGAATAGCTGTAAAGCACAAAAAAGCAACCACTTCACATTGGGTACCCACGGTTGGTAAGTGACTCCTTCATCTTCCACCTGTATTTGCATCCAGATGGAGGATTCGAAGGGAGGTCAGTTTCGGTAGGGAGCAGAAAGAGGAGAGATTTATGAGGCAGCCAGCCCTAAACTGAAATTCTAGCTTTAGCACTACTTAGCAATGTGACTTAGGCAAGTGACTCAACCTCTCTGAAACTATCTTCTCTTTTATTAAACGAAGATAACTCTATCTACCTTAAAGTGTCACTGGGAGAATTGAAGATAATGTGCATAGAGGGTCCAGACAGAGCTAGGAAGGCAGCAGCAGTGTAATAAATGTTTTCTGTTACTGTAAATTAAAAAGATAAATGCCTGAACAGATAAGTAGAAGTGCCAAATGGCGTTCCTGAGGTACCTCCGTGGGAATACCAGAGGCCACGTGTATCTGTAGCTGACCTCTCAGATGTCCTGATGACCCCTGAAACATGTGCTCTCCCTAGCCCCTGAAGACCCTCTGCACCTGGCCTCACTCCAATATCCTTGCTCCTCTGACTCTTAGGGGACTGGAGCATTCCAAAAGGTAGGCTTGGGAAGGCATAGATTGATGTAGAGAGACACCCAAGCATTGTTAGCTTAGCAGCTAATCTGTCTTGGAGTGTCACCAACCGAAGTTATGCACCGGAGTGATGGAAGTATAAACAGATGGGTGCAGCTCTTTGAGGGCAGCTACTACCTTTGCCAAAGGCTGGAGGAGAGGCAACAGGACAGAGATGGCAGAGAGCTGCACAGGCCAGGACACCCAAGGCTAAGTTGCTGGCCCCCATCACCCATTTGTAGCAGGGTCTTTACTAGGTACCCAGCAGAAACGGCCGTGTCCTCAATAGAATACTGGCCAGGACAGCCCTGGGTAAAATGATGAAGAAGGCTTATCTGGCACCATCTTTCTTCCCCTTCTGCATCATAGAATCTCCGGTTGGTAAAGGATCTCCTAGGTCCCAATCTCTGTTTTGCTGAGAAACGAGCCCTGAGAAAGGAGGTGGCAGTCTTGAAGCTGGTGGCTAAGCCAGCAAGAGGCTGCCCGTGGAAGTCAGGGCATGGGTGGGTGTGGTTTCCACTTACATACGGGTTTTTGCTTTTTTTTTCAGTTGGGAGGTTGTGATTCTACATCTACAACCCAGGACTGGGCCTCAGCCCAGTTCTCCTGCTATGCCAGGCTACCTTGCTCAGCCCCATGTCTTGTTTTAATTCGAAATTCCAGGGTGACAGGTATTCAAAGAGATCAGGATTGATTTCAATAGAAATACTGGCAACACTTACAATCTTCTTCTTTAAAAAAAAAAAAAAAAGAGGGATCCCTGGGTGGCTCAGCGGTTTAGAGCCTGCCTTCCGCCCAGGGCGTGATTCTGGAGACCCAGGATTGAGTCCGACATCGGGCTCCCTGCATGGAGCCTGCTTCTCCCTCTGCCTGTGTCGCTGCCTCTCACTCTCTCTCTGTGTCTCTCATGAATAAATACATAAAATATTATAAATAAATAAATAAATAAATAAATAAATAAATAAATAAATAAATAAAAGAGATTTTATTTATTTATTCATAAGAGACTCAGAGATAAGCAGAGACATAGGCAGAGGGAGAAGCAGGCCCTGCAGGGAGCCTGATGCAGGACTCGATCCTAGGACTCCAGGATTATGACCTGAGCCACAGGCAGATGCTCAACCCCTGAGCCACCCAGGTGCCCCCACTTATAATCTTCTTGTCCTTACTTAACGCTGCTCCTAAAAGTAGTAATTTACCACTAAGAACATTGCCCTGCCCTAGAAGACTGAAGAAAATGAGAAATAAGCAAAACATGACCTGGAAATCAGCCATCTCACTGCTGATTCTTATTTAAAATGAAATGGATTTTATTTTCTGCTTTTAGAACTGAAGACACACACACTTTAAAGGAAAATATTTTTAGTATTTTAATGATTACAAGGTCAAAGCTTACTTACTGTGGAAAACTTGGAAAATATGGAAAAGAACAAAGAAAAACAAAAATCATTTTTAAAAAGATCTGCCACCAAGACTCATTAGTATGTTGGGGACTGTCCTTTGAGGTTTGATTGTGTACATTTAGTTTTGTAACTGTGTTTCTCACTTAACAATAAATCATGGCCATCTTTCCTTGCTGTTAAATATTTCTCTACATCAATTTTAGTGCCTATAGAATGTCACATTTTATTTTCCCACTGCCTATTGTCGGACATTTAGATGGCTTCACATTTTGACACATTATGAACAGTGCTTCTGGGGACACTACTGTGCATTTATGGGTGTCCGCAGCTGGGGTTATTTCCTTGGAATAAATTCTTGGCAGTGGAATTGCTAGGGCTTCCCTCACTGCCAATGTCCCTGCTCCCTGGGGCCCACCTCTGGTGCCTTCATGAGCCTAAACTTTACATTCCCCATCTTCTTTGTGAAGCTTCCTGAATTCCATCTGATGGAGGTCTCACATGAGACAGGGGACACACCACATCCCTCCTGGCTTCTCCCAAGCATGGAGTCGATGACCGTTTATAGTTATGGTGGTCAAGACCAAGACTGGTGTCATTCCTCCCAGGCATTTATGATGGTGACAGAGGAACACAGATACTGTGCTCTGGTGCAAAGACAACTCTCAGAAAACAGTCTCCGTATCTCAACTTCCACCCAGCTCAGTCCCTGCTGAGACCCTTATCTTGCCGGGCAGTATCGCTGGCTGTGCTTTTCCTTCCTCCCACCCTGTGTCCACCTTTGAGCCCCATTCAGGAGCTTGGTGCGTCAGTTGGCCTGTAACTTCGCTCTTAGCCCAGCACCCCCGAGCTCCCACTGCCTCCTCCTGGGCCCCTTCTTCCTACTCCCTGCCTACTCCACAGAGAGAAGCAGACCATCCACGGGATGGAGCAGGCTTCAGGTCAAAGTGACGCAAAACCTTATCACTTTAGGATTCGGTGGTGAGCTATTGCTTTTTAGCAGCTCCTTAGCCAGGCAGACCCCAGTGCTAACCAGGGGAGGAGGCCTGGAAGTAGAGGTCAGGGTGGCACGCAGGGCTTCAGAGCATGCAGGACCAACTAGGCACAGTGGCCAGAGAGTCAAAGGTGACTTCAAGGCCATCAAGTCCAAGCTCTTTTCCCAACATAGCCAAGACTGGGTGGAAATCCATATGGTTGGGAACGTTTATGTGATGAACAGCTCACTACCTACCTATTTTATGTCTTATTCTATAATTCTTGCTGTGGAAGACAAAAGCAAAAGCCAGCATTAATGTTATTTATTAATTTGTTTATTCAACAAATATTTATTGACTATTTTATGCCAAGAACAGTTCTAGGTGCTTGGAAACAACCATGAACAAATCAAACCAAAAAAACCCAAAATTCTAGTGTTTGGAAACAATCATGAACAAATCAAACCAAAAAACCCCAAGTTCTCCAACCTCAAAGTGCTAATATTTTAAAGATGGAGACAGGCAACAAACAAGGTGAATGGATGAAATATATAGTATGGTAGTAGAAGTGCTAAGAAGAAAAATAACACAGGGAAGGTGCATAGGAAGTGTTGGGGTGGTGGCAGAGGGTATGGTTGTAGGTAGGATGCTCAGGGATGTCCTCGCACAGAAGGTGACATGAGAGTTCACACCAGAAGGAAGTGAGTGAACATCTGGGGAAAGCCTGGCAAGTTTCTAATTGCAGAGAGACAGGCTGAGTGAGGGGAAGGCCGGTACAGTGTGAGGTCAGGGATACTGGGTGCCAGTTGGAGGTACAACTGGCAATTAGTTATGGACTTGAAGGACACCCTACAAATGAGATGGAAGACAAGGACTTAGAAAGGAAAAGAGATGCAATCTTATGTTTTAGCATGATCATGCTAGCCGCTGGGCTGGAATTTACTGAGAGGAGTAAGGACAGAAGTATTACTTAAATAGTGTTATTTATTCAACAAATATTTATTGAGCTCCTATATACCAAACACTGAACGAAGCGATAAGGATCCACCAGGGAGCAAACTCTTCTGCCCCGTAGGTCTGGATCACCACTGTCCCCACTTCCATTTAATGAACACTTAGCCAGTGTTGAGCTCCAGGCCAGACACACCCCATCCATCAGTGCAATTTGCCTCTCAAAAACCTGTGAAGTAAGAACCCCTAACATGCCCATTTTACAGGTGGAGAAACTTAGGCTCAGAGAGACTACACAGCTGGCCACTAGCCAGCCTGGATCTAACCGGGGACTGTCCCCCTCCAAGCCTGCAATCCTAACCACTATGTCGTGGTTGGAAAATTTTTCTCACACTGGACTTTGCAAGTCTCTCTAGGACAGCATGAGAAGTCCACGGAAATCTTTCCGGTGGCATCTGGGCCAGCAGTTCTCCTCTCTTCCCACTGTGTCTGAATGGAAGGTCCCCCAAACTATGTGGGGACATGAGAACCAAGCAGGTGAGAACAGAGTTCCAGCCCAGCCCCACTGGGGCAAGCGATTCGCCCTCTCTGGACCTCAGACCTCTTTGCTCTAAGATAAGGCCCTGGAATAGGTCTCTAATCCTCCTCCTAGCTCTAAAACCTGATGAGGGACCCCCTGGGTGGCTCAGCGGTTGAGCGTCTGCCTTTGGCTCAGGGCCTGATCCCAGGGTCTAGGATCGAGTCCCACATCAGGCTCCTGCATGGAGCCTGCTTCTCCCTCTGCCTGTGTCTCTGCCTCTCTCTCTGTCTCTTGTGAATAAATAAATTTTAAAGACTTAAAAATAAAACCTGATGAGTATAAGATCTGATGCGATCATGGCCTTGCCCCTCACATTTGGTTTCTGACAAGACCTTCACACTCAACACCCATTGCTTTGACAAATATTTTTCTGTACCTGGCCTCCCAGAAGATACAAAATAAAAAGCAAAGCTCCTGTCCTCTGAGGAACACACGATTCATGATCTCTTTTTTTTTTTAATTTTTTTATGATAGTCACACAGAGAGAGAGAGGGGCAGAGACACAGGCAGAGGGAGAAGCAGGCTCCATGCACCAGGAGCCCGATGTGGGATTCGATCCCGGGTCTCCAGGATCTCGCCCTGGGCCAAAGGCAGGTGCCAAACCGCTGCGCCACCCAGGGATCCCACAATTCATGATCTTAATCTGATCCTTATAATAATCCAGTAATGTGGGTGATGTAGAGCCACAGAGCAAAATAAAACTAAGGCAACACAACGAGACCACCACACCTGGGAATAGTGCATTTCCCAGCTACTACTTCCCCACTCATTTGCTCATCTGACCCTCGCAGCAGACCTGAGAAATGAACAGGGTGAGGAAATGATTCCCATGTCACAGGTAGGCGAATCACAGCCCTGCGGGCTATATGATTTCTCCAAGGTCCTGCTCATACAGCTGTAGAGGAGACACCATATTTCTCCTTCAGACAATTCAACAGTCTTTAGAATATTCCAAGTCCCTGGCCATTTCTCATGTAGATGGAAAACATCCGAAAAGTTGAAACTAACCCCTAATATTTTGGCGGAGGCTTTGCTGAACTGGCATCCAGGGATTCCAACTTGATGGACAGCAAGGGTTCTTCAGAAGCACATTTTATTTACCACCCTCCACCCCTTCCGTCCTCCTGACCCAGTTACATCCCCCTGCTGTCTTGCTCCTCTAATAACTCTGGGGAGACTGATCCCCAGAAAGAATGTCTACAGTCCCCGAGGCTGTACCTGCAGACAGATTCAGCAAAAGTAAGAGCGTACCAAGTGTTCTAGGTCTGTGGGGTTTACTGATTCTAGGCCTGACTAGGATAAGTGCTTAGTGAATGCTTCCTGAATGAGTTAATGATTCCAGATAAGTAAACCTAGCAGACAGCCATCCATGCATGGAGAAGGCCTCTAGAACAGAAAGAGTCTTGGCATTAGGTGGCCAGGTTTGGGTCTGGGCTCTGCCACTATCCAGCTGTGCGACGTTAAGCCTTCACTTGATGTCTCTGGTCCTATTTTCTTCTGCATGCATGCTGTGGACGGTTTGGACAGAGATAATCCAAGAGTAAGTTTCCTTCTAGCCCTGGGACTTGGCTATTCTAGAAAAGGCAGGCAAGAAATAAACCTACATTCCCATCATGAGCTAGCTTGAGCCTGGTTGCCTCCTGTCCTTACCCATCAAACTTCTCCCCTGTTCCCTGCTGACACCACTATCATCAGACTTTACTACCTTAAGGGGAAAAAATGGGGAAAGGAATCTGTGGTAGAGAATGAGAAAAGGAAGGAAGAGAATTTGCAAAAAATATAGCAACACGATGACAGGTCTGAGCTCTGACGGCAGATGGTCCCATTTAAATCCCGACTCTGCTCATTCAAATCTCACGCTCTAGCTATGTGGCCCTAGACAACTT
Organism: Vulpes vulpes; assembly: GCF_048418805.1. Taxonomy (NCBI): domain Eukaryota; kingdom Metazoa; phylum Chordata; class Mammalia; order Carnivora; family Canidae; genus Vulpes; species Vulpes vulpes. The sequence continues at coordinate 129,507,329 of NC_132792.1, read as the reverse complement.
ACCTAACCTCTCCAAGCCTTAGCATCTCCATCTGTAAAATGGGTCCAATAGCCTCTGTCTCACATGGCTGCTGTGATACACCCACGGTGCCTTTGGCCCTGAGACAGGGCTCCACTGAGTAACAGCTGTTCCTTGTACACCCATGCTTGTTCTGTGAGGCAGAAAGGAGAAGGTGGGCAGAAAAGAGAAGACAAAATATGAACAGGGAGGGTGAGAGAGGAGCCAGAAAAGGGTTGAGGGTGACAGTAGAATTATTTTCACCTGTCTAGGAGTAGAATGATATGTATGGACTCCCAAACATGCCCCCATTGCCTTCCTCTGTGTCCCCAGCAGACCCACAGTGCCCCAGGAATGAAGCCTTCTCTAACTGTGGGGCACGCTTGTCCGGGCTGACACCCTTCTGGCAACCCTGGTCACCCGCCCACCCACCCACGCACCCAGAGGAGACTTCTCTGTGACATGGATCTGAGTGGTTTCTCACCTCCTACTAGGGGGAACTGTCAGTTCAAGAAGGAGGTTTAGGGGAGCAGGGCGCCCCCCACCTGGGGCTTCCCCTGGCTGGGGAGGTTGTTCATGATTTGAAACTGAAGACAGGAGCCTATGCAGGAGAGGACAATCCTTGCTAGCTAAGAGGCTTTCCAGAACTCACCAATGTGTGGTCCCCCCCCCCCCCACCTCTTGTGCACACATAAGCTTCTAAATTTTATAAGCTATTGCTTACTTTTATCTCCAAAAGCATTGGAAAATGTTGAACTCCCAAAACTAAGTTATAGCCATCTGGGGAATAATAAAGTCCTGGGACTTAGAGGTAAGGTGTCTGCTTTACCTGGTGCTGCAAGGGTTAGACCCTTCTTCCACCAGCAGCCTGCCTCTACTCATCCAGGCTCACCTCTCCTGTCCTCTCCCCTCACAAATGCAGATTGTGAGCACGTTGGAATACGGACAAAATGGTCTTCGTGCCTAAGACGATTGTAATGGCAAACTATAATTTTAATCTCCCCCATGCTTTTATTGTGGTAAAAAAAAAAACACACATAGAATTTACCATCTTAATCTTTTCTAAGTGTACGCACGGTGGCATGAAGCTTTACCTTGTGCAGCCACTATCACCTTCCAGCTGCAGAGCTCTCTTCATCTTGCAAAACTGAAACTCAGTACTCGTGAAATGCAAACCACCCCCCATCCCTCTGCCCCAGCCCCTGACCACTAGTGTCCCCTTCTGTCTCCACGAATCGGACTCCTCTAGGGACCTCGTGCAAGTGGAAATATAAAATACCGGTCCTTTTGTATCTGGCTGACTTCACTTGGCGTAATGTCCTCCAGGTTCATCCACGCCCTAGCCTGGGTCAGAATCCCTCCTTTTATGGCTACTATTCTTCATGTGTAGCACACTTTTGCTTGGCCATGTATTTGTCAAGGGTTGTTTCCACCTTTTGGCTGGAGCAAATAATGCTATTAGAAACACGAGTGTGCAGCTATCTTCTCGGGACTCTGCTTTTGATGCTTCTGGGTGTAAACTCAGAAGTGGAATTGCTGGATCCCAGGGTGGTCTGTTTGTAAACCTCTGAGGAAACTGCACGGTGCTTCCCGCAGGGCTGCGGCCTCTAACTTCCCCACCAACAGTGCACGAGGTCTCCGCTCTCTCCACATCATCACCAGCACCGGGTGTTTTCCGTTTCTTGATAACAACCTTTGGAGAAAGGATAAGAGGTAGTCCAACTCTCATTTAAAAGGAAGAAATGGGGGAATCCCTGGGTGGCTCAGTGGTTTGGCGCCTGCCTTTGGCCCAGGGCGCGATCCTGGAGACCCGGGATCGAATCCCACGTCGGGCTCCTGGTGCATGGAGCCTGCTTCTCCCTCTGCCTGTGTCTCTGCCCCTCTCTCTCTCTCTGTGTGACTATCATAAATTTAAAAAAAAAAAAAAAAAAAGGAAGAAATGCGGGCAGCCCCAGTGGCTCAGCGGTTTAGTGCTGCCTGCAGCCCAGGGCGTGATCCTGAAGTCCTGGGATCGAGTCCCACGTCGGGCTCCCCACATGGTGCCTGTTTCTCCCTCTGCCTGTGTCTCTGCCTCTCTCTCTCTGTGCGTCTCTATGAATAAATAAATCTTAAAAGAAAAAAAAAAAGGAAGAAGTACCCAAACTAGGATTTCAGGAGTTATAGACCTAGAATAAAATGTATGATTTTAGATGTGACAAATAATTTAACAAAGTGATGATTTTAACACACACATACAAATGTAATAACTGCTCATGTAAGTTCCTTCAGAGGCGTCAGAAGGAGGAAAGGGAGAAGGAGAGAGGGAAAGAAAAAGAATGGGAGGAAAGAATGAGGTGAAATGCGGGCAAGGTGAAGGGAAGAGGCTCCAAGGGGGCATCCGGGGATCGTGTTTGGAGTTTGAGGCCACTGGCTTGTGACACAGGACAACCTTCCCGCCATAGGCCCCGTCTGCGAGTATTTGCTTGAGGGACACGAACTGTTCTCTATGGTGTGTCTCTGTGCTGGGAAGGACATGAAAATGGGCAAGCCACTTTCCTTACCTGGCCTGCAGGTCTGGAAAGGGTGAGGATGGGCAGAGGCAGCTGACTGACTCTGTCTCCTCACCAAGCCTGGCCTGGCTGCCCCAACACCTCCGTGCAGGGCAGAGGCAGGACGAGCAGGCTGTCAGGTTTGCATTTCATGCATTTCCAAAGCTGCTTATTTCCTGAGAGGAGAGGGTGTGGGGAAAGCTTGGGGCCAGAGGGGCCACCCTGGGCTTCCTCCGCAGCTGGGCTCAGGCCCTTTGGAAAGCCCTGGGCAGGAACCCCTAAGCCTTTCTCCTGGGAGGCAGGCACATCGCGTCCAGGGAAGAGGGCCCGAGTGTCTGTCTGGAGTCACTCTGGGTTTGTGTCCTTGCATCTCCTCTGGGTCGTTTTTCAGCCTCCAGATGAACTGTCTCAGTTTGCCTCTCTTCTTCCAGGGTGGGGGTCACACTTCCATGGACTTCCACACTGGACCAAATGAATAGAAAGAAAATGAATGGAGTCAATTAAGTGGACAAGACATTCCTGGCATCTCACTGGGAGTGTTACCTACTCACAGACAGGCAGGAAATAGTTCCTGAACCCTCTTTCCAGACACAAAAGCCTGTGAGAACATGTATCCTATTTGAAGACCTGTTTTCAAAGAAGGTGAAGTGTGAGCACTTTTATTTTTGTTATTGGAGTACTAATTTAACATCATGGATATTTGAAACTGTCATCCAAGAACATGAAATCTGTTCACCGAGTATGGGGCGGGGGGCAATCCTTCTAGGAATTTCCTTTATGTGTTCCATGTGCATTCCGCAGTGACGCATCCCTCTTGGGAAAACGCTGCCCTGGATTTTTATTAGTCTTTTGTAGGCTGTCGGGTATTAAAACCTCACGAATCCCTATGTGCTTCTCAGCCCTACCTTTCAAGTTTCGTCTGCTGGAGGTGTGGACTCCTGGGGTGGCGGGTAACGACCAGGGTTGGGGGTGAGCAGCTGCCCTCGGCCCAGATAGCCCTTCCTGCAGGAGATGCCCAGGACCCATCGTCTTTTCACTTTCCTGAATTTTTATAAATAGCCACTTGAGGGGGATCCCTGGGTGGCTCAGTGGTTTAGCGCCTACCTTCGGCCCAGGGCGTGATCCTGGGGTCTTGGGATTGAGTCCCACGTTGGGCTCCCTGCATGAAGCTTGTTTCTCCCTCTGCCTGTGTCTCTCATGAATAAATAAATAAAATCTTTAAAAAAAAAGAGAGAGCCATTTGAACTTCAGGAATGTAGCATAACATGCATGCATGCACATGCAGAAAGGGAAATATTTATTTGCTCCATCAGCTAGGGTTTTCCCCCCTAATTTTAAGATACATCTTAATATTATGTCATCATAGCAATAAAATTACTTTTTAGATTTTGTCAGAACGTGGAATAACATGGCCGTATTCTGGCTTCCACTTTACAAAGCTTTCTCATCATCTCAGCTCCTCTGTGCCTAACTGTAAGCCTTTTGAAAGAATGATTGTCATTCCCATTTGGCAGATGGGGAAACTGAGGTTTGGGGAGGCTGAGTGAGCTTCTCAAGGGATCACGGCTAGAGAGCAATACTGTGGGACCAGGACCTGTATCTTCTAACTGCCAACCCAGTGTAGGCTCCAGTTAGTCATGCTGCTTTGTCACAAGACACTGAATACCACGTTGTTGGAGGAACAGTGGGTCGGACCCTCACCAGGGAGATCAGCCTCCGGTCGCTTAGGACAGACAAGGATGGTTATCAGTCGGAGCCCAGCCGAAGGCCCGGGTGGGGCCTGGAAGCTGGCTGTGCCCCCACTGTGTGGGTCCAGGAGCCCCCACCTGGAGGAGGGGCTCGGCCTGCCCTCCGCAGAGATACCTTTCTCTCCCACACAAAGGCATAGGCCCCGCACTAGCGGTCCGAGTCTTTCAGGGGGCCGAGGGGCCGATGCTGCGCTGACCCTCTCAGCAGGCAGGGGCTCCCACAAGCCAGAGAGGGAGGATGTGGTGGCAGAGACCGCTCTGCAGCGTGGGAGCGGCCGGGGCTGCCGAACTGCACGCTCTGGCGCCCAGTGGACCGGGTTCTGGACGGGCGGGGGCCGTGGGGGTCTGGGCCCCGGTCCCACTTCTGCCGCTGGCCCCTGGCGTTTGGTTCCTACTTTTCCATTTACGGAGCTTTCTCCCGGAAGCAGTGTCGGTTGATGCGCCTCTGGAGTTGGTGCATCCCTGTTCTGCTCTGACGCTCAGGGAGGTTAAGGGACTTGCCTGCGTCCACAGCATTTCTGCCTCCGAGGCCAGGGCACCTTCCACCTCCCTGAGCGGTCTCTCACCAGCTGTGGTGGCCTGTGTCCCTTCTGAACTTAGATTTCTCATGTGAAAGATGAGGGGGCTGGTTCAAGAAGCAGACCAAGTTTCTTGATTTTGCTGTGTTGAAAACATGTTTTCTTTCCACTGACTTTTCCAAGTTGCTCACTTCTTTGACCTGACTACCTCTTCTCTCGCCGTTTTCAGCAGCAGAGCTGCACCACCTGCCCCTCAGAGCGTGAGGGTGTGTCCCTGGAGGGGTCTGGGGGGCAGTATGCACAGGGAGGGCGGGGTGGGGGGGGGTGGGGGGGGGGAGGGGGGTTTCTGCAAGGTGGCCAACAACAAATTGTACCCCTCCCTGTCCCAGCCCTCAGGTCATTTTCTTTTCAGTTAATGACCTGGTTGTTTGACCTTCTGGTCAACACCCTGGCTTCTTTCCCCACCCCCACCCTGTGGCCACTCTGGTCTATGGGGCTCAGGCAGAGGGAAGCAGAGAGCAAAATCCACATTGTTCTCGATGGGGAATAGTTAAGAGGGGCCATACCCACCTACAGGGAGAGTGGGGACTTGGGGTCAGAGATGCCCCTGAAAAGAGGGTTTCCTGAGCTCTGCCCTTCATGTCTCCTGTCCCTGCCCCAGTGTCACCTGTCAAGGAAACCTTGCCTGGCAGGCTGCTCCTTCCCTGTTCCTGCCAGCACGACAAAAGAGAGACAGATGGGACGGATGGGGTGCAGGTCTCAGGGAACTCATGGGGATTCAAGAGAGGCAGGTGCACACAGATCACTGCCTTGTGCCTCCGGAGTGCACGCTGGACTGAGATTCAGCAGCTGCCCTCCTGCACTGTGATCGTCCTGCGGGCTGTGGGCTGCCACCCTGTAAGGTCAGGGGAGGGGGCAGGCCTCAGGCTCCACCCCGCTGCAGTGCCCACCAGCTACAGGGCTGCCCGGGCAAGTGGTGTCCCTGCAACACCCAGCCCCTGGCCTGCCTCTGTTTGTGCAAAGGTAGGGGCTAAACGTAGGAGATGCTCTCAGGATGCTGCAGCCAGAGGGTTCCACACTGCCCCCTGCCCCCCACTCCCTGCCTCTGGGACCTCCCCTGTAGCCACTGGGCCCCTGGAGGGAAGGCGCCAGAAAGGGGCTGTGGGGAGCCAGGGGGCAGGCCAGTTGTCCCTGTGTCCAATGGCAGTAGGTGGAGAAGGGGAGAAAACAGGGGCAAGCGTGGGCTGGCAGCATCAGCCTGATGAGTGGTGGTAAAGGAGTCCGTCTCCCCAAGGCCAAGTTGTTCCCAAAGAAATGAGAAGAAGACAAAAGGGGCCACAGGCCTCTGTGCCAGAGCATGAGGAATGACACCCAGGAGAGCTGCGGCCTCCGCCTCCACACCACCCAGTGTAGCCCCACCTCTGATGGCCACCTCTCAGCAGAGCTGGGACTGGAGGTCCTTCTGCCCTGGTCCCCCTCATACACATGGCAGGACAGCAGGACACTTGCTGGGGGCATCCCGGGAGGCCTTTGCTTGGGGAGACCTCCTGCTGTCCCTGGAGCCAGCCCTGCCAGAGAACTGGGTCTTGAGTCCCTCAGGAAGAGCCTGAGGCTCAGGTGATCTCGGTGCTGGAGGAGAGATGGGGAACAGCTCTTCTTTTTGGACTTGGTTCATGCCCTGAATTCAGAGCTGAGGAGCACTGTTGTAAAGTGCAGCACAAATGTGATGTGCTTTCATTGTCACTGTCATTGTCATTGTCATGACGGGGCACATCGTGCCGCCCCCAAAGCAGGCCCTGCAGGTGATGTGGGCCTTACCGCGTCACAGAACAGCTCCTTTACCTACTGACTATGTGCCTTGGGCAAGCAGCTTCGCCTCTCTGAACCTCTGCCTCCTATCTGTAAGATGAGGAGACTGTGACCCACCTCCCTGAGCAGCCTTTGAGGATTAAATGAGAGAAACATTTATAACTAGTGCCGGCAACAGAGGAGATAGTGATAAATGCCAGCTCTTTTGTGGGGGAAAAAACTAGCAAGAATGTTTTAAAGGGCGTGAGGATACCCAAGGTTGGTGAAAAAAGCAGAGTGGGAGCCAGAGGGTGGCCGTTTTCAGGGCCTACACACCAAATCCCTGAGAGGGGCTTGGTTTTCTTTACCGGGCGCTATAATTTATAAGTTAAAGGTATTAGATGGCTAGCTGCTCTGTGGGTACAGCTGTGGGGTTCCTGGGTCAGATCAGACAGCTCAGAAAGGGCCCAGACTGGGAGCTGAACAAGACTCACCCAGATCTCTCCCTGCCGCCATTTTAGTCCCTCACCCCCTGGAAGCATTGACTTGGGGTCTGTCTTAATGACCTGTGGATGTTCAGGATAGGCTACCCCCACCCCACCTGCCTACTCCGGGTGGGACAGCTCGAGGCTCTCCTCCAAGAGAAGAGGCACGGGGGCAGAAGGAGTCCTGAATGTCACTCCAGGCCTCCGCAGTCTTGGGAGACCCAAGGCCTGGGCCTCCCTGGCTGCCGCCTCCGTGGCCCTGGGTTTCCTCCACACTCTGCTGCCAGCTGCACACTCGTGAAGGTCAGCACCCGGCCCGGCCCGGGGAGGCTTCGCTTCTGGCGAGGGTGAGAGATGGGAGAGGGATGAGGTGGAGGCGGGGGAGGAGGAAGGCTCACCCAGCACCAGCCCCGCTGAGGCAAGGCCTGCACGACCCCGGGGTCCGGCTCAACTGTCGCGCCACCTCTTGGGTCCGTGGGCAGGTCCCACCCACCTTCTTTGCCATCGGTATCTGCGGGAACTCAACATTTTGTGAGCACTAGGGAGAGTGTAGCGGTTCTGAAAGGACGGGGAGCAGGGAGCATGGCCAGGAGAGGGCACAGCAGGTCCTAACTGCAGGAGGCCAGAAGCCAACCTCCCGGAGGCCTGAAGTCCTTCTCAGTGCCAGCACCGGCTTCAGCCGCCGCCCTGGTCCCCGGCACCTCAGGCAAGCAGGAGTGTCTGACCCAGTCCCTGGACTAAATGAAGTGAGGATCTTGCGACCCCCACCGCTTTTCCAGGAGACAGTGGGACCATGGTCCCATTTGGAATGTGGCTCCAGCTGGAGGATTACATATTGGTCAATTCAATAAGCTATTTCTTAAGCTCCTGGGCTCCACACTATATGGCATCATGAACTTAGTGCATCTGTCCTCAAGAAACTGATGGTTTCGAAAAGAGAGAAAGGCATCTACAGAGAAGGATCAGAGCCATAATTCTGAATTGTTCTTTCAACCTCCACCCCACATTACAGATGGCACCAAAACGTGTGCTCCCCGTGTGCTTATGAAATTCCACCTTTAGCCTACTTCCAAATTTCTCTGCCACCAAGAAAGTTCTTTTTTCTTTCTTTCTTTTTCTTTTTAAAGATTTATTTTTTCATGAGAGACAGAGAGAGAGAGAGAGAGGCAGAGACACAGGCAGAGGGAGAAGCAGGCTTCATGCAGGGAACCCGACGTGGGACTCCATCTGGGGTCTCCAGGATCACATCCTGGGCTGAAGGTGGCGCTAAACCGCTGGGCCACTGGGACTGCTCTCTTTTTTTTTTTTTTTTTTTTTTTTAAGATTTTATTTATTTATTCATGAGAGGCACAGAGAGAGGCAGAGATATAGGCAGAGAGAAAAGCAGTCTCCCTCTGGGGAGCCCAATATTAGACTCCATCCCAGGATCCCAGGATCACGACCTGAGCCAAAGGTAGATGCTTAACCACTGAGCCACCCAGGCGTCCCCCCAAGAAAGCTTTTGGAAAGCAAATGTGGGGACGTGATTTTAGTAGAGGTATAGCTTTGACTCCCTCTTGAATTTTTTAAATTTTTTTTTTATTAATTTTTATTTATTTATGATAGTCACAGAGGGAGAGAGAGAGAGAGGCAGAGACACAGGCAGAGGGGGAAGCAGGCTCCATGCACCGGGAGCCCGACGTGGGATTCGATCCCGGGTCTCCAGGATCGTGCCCTGGGCCAAAGGCAGGCGCCAAACCGCTGCGCCACCCAGGGATCCCTTGAATTTTTTAATAGAGTATTTTCAAGTGTTTGTGTTCTATTATAAATAACAATTTTCTTGCAGTACCTCTTGATAGGTTATGGCTGAGAACCAATACACGAGACACTGAGGCTCGGGCAATACTATAAGTGCTCTGTAGCAGCCTGATTGTTGACTTGAATACTCACATAAATCTTCCATGTGAAAACAAGCTTTAAGTTAGTTTCCCATGACAAAAATTCCCAGGAATGTGTGATGAAAGCCAAGAAACCATAACCAATTACAAATTAAATGAATTATTTATAGCCAAAATTTCTGAATCAAAAGTATAAAAACATTATCATATATTTTGAGAGTAAAATCGCTACGTATTTTATGTGGAACGTGCACACACCTTCCCGTTCAATTTAAAGTAGGGTGGCTCAAAGAGGTAAGAGGTCTGAAAAGGACCTATTAAGCCATCCTTTAAAATAGATCTCTATTTTTTCTAAAATCACCTGAAAAGGTGTTCCAGAGTTATCCTTGTTTACCTGCCTTAGAGACTATAGTCTGAGATAAAGGAGGCTCTACGCTGAAGTCTCAGAGCCGAGAGAGATCTCACGGTTGAGTAGGACTGGGCTCCTGGGCTGGTTGAACAGGACAAGCCCCCCAACCCCAGGCTGAGATGGGAACGGTGGTGCAGGGGCACACAGGGCTGCCACAGTCTTCTCTGCACGTTAGACTCTAAAGTGTCCTCTCTTTCTCCAGCTAGGTGGATACTATTCTGTTTTACTTTGTACTCCATTTCCCAATCTGCTTCCCTTTTCCTGCCAAGAACTTTCTGCTCCGGGGCACCTGGGCGGCTCAGTGGTTGAGCGTCTGTCTTTGGCTCAGGGCATGATCCCTGGTCTGGGGATGGAGTCCCACATCAGGCTCCTCACAGGCAGCCTGCTTCTCCCTCTGTCTGTGTCTCTCATGAATAAATAAATAAAATCTTAAAAAAAAAAAAGAACTTTCCCTCTCCATTGGGCATGTGTTGAGGAACACTACCCTGATCCGAGGAGGGCAGGAAAGCGGTGTTTCTTCCACTCTGGACAGGACTGTGTCTCACCTGCAGAGCTACCCTGACAAATCGCCTTTAACCTGCAGGGTCACTGCCTTTTCAGATCTGGGTCTGCCCCCACTGGGTCCTGGCCTCTGCTGACACTGGGGCATCAGGTACAAGGGCAGTGGCCATTGGGTAACGAGGGCCAGCTGCTGCACCTTGGGGACTCCCTCAGCATGGAGCTGGATGCTTTGGTTTGGGGCATGGAAGACAAAAGAGAAGCAGGAAATGTGGCTCTGCAGTCAAGAAGCTCCCACCCAAATGGGGAGGCAAGACTCAGGGTCAAGAAGCAGTGAAGGACGCGGCTATGACCATGTGGTATAAGGAAGGACGCGCTCTGTGAACCTGGCTTGGAAGAAGTGACCTTGACTGATGGGTGGAACCTGGATGGACCAGAGGGAAGGGGGGTGCCCCAGAGGTCAGCCAAGGCATGGACGGGGCTGATGTTAGTGAGGCCCCGCGGAGGCAGACCTGGCTGAGTGAGAGAGACATGGACACGGAGCATCTGGAAAGTTGTGTGACCAGAGTATGAGAGGTTGAAGCCACATGGGGAGGAAGGGTTTGCCATGTGACGCAAAAGCAAACCGGAACTCCCAGGTGGTTTATTTGAAGGTGGGGGCCCTGGCCAGCATTGGGCTGCAGTGTGCAGTGGATGGAGGAGGATGTGTCACATGATGCAATCGCCACCATCTTGTGGTCACAGAATCATGGTCATGGTAACTAGATCGGCAGGCCTATGGGGGCCTTTGAGCTAATGTAGATTGACCTTTTCTTTTGATTTCTTTTTAGTTTTTATTACAGTTAATGCCCCCCTCCATTTTCAAAGTAATGCACATTTAATTTAGAAAGATTTTAAGGTGCCCAAAGAGGAAAGACAAGAACAAGTCATGCCTATCATCTGTCTCTGCAGAGTGGCTGCTGGTGTCACCTGGCCCCTTCCAATCTTCATGCTCATGCACTGGAGTCTTTATGTGGTTGAGATTAAACAGTCCATGAGCCCTATGGGCTTGAGTATTTTTAATGACAGGGTGGTTTAGTGACCAGGATCTCACTACCTTTTCAAGCATGTTATGCCTTTCTAAAATAGAGTGCTAAAAAATGGGGCCTTTTCCATTGAAGTAGTATGAGGTTACCTAGAAGGGGTACAACATTCAAAAATATAACACTTTAAATCCCCATAACCCTCTTGTCCAGAAATCACCTAATCTTTTGTGGTATTTTCTTCCAATATTCGTCCAAAACAATGTGTAGTTTAAAAACAAAACTGGAGGGCAGCCTGGGTGGCTCAGCGGTTTAGCGCTGCCTTCAGCCCAGGGCGTGATCCTGGAAATGGGGAATCAGTCCCATGTCAGGCTCCCTGCATGGAGCCTGCTTCTCACTCTGCCTGTGTCTCTGACTCTGTGTCTCTCATGAATAAATAAATAAAATCTTTAAAATAAAATAAAACAAAACTGGAATCACACCACAAACACTTTGGATCGTGCTGCCTTCACTTATCATATGATAGAAGCTTCCATTTTCTGACAGTGGTCAACATTATACTAGCCTAACACTGGTTACTTAGCATGGGTCAGGCCACTCGAAGCATTTCACGTACATCAACTCATGCTACCTCACGGCAGCCCTTGGAGAGAAGTACTATTTCTTTATTCCCACCTCATAGACAAGACGACTAAGGCACAGAAGGCAGGACTTAAAGTTAGACATTTGGACTTCAGTGCCTGCCTTGCTACTCGCCACACTCCTCAGCCGGTTCTCAGTGAAGCTTCTCCTGATTTCCAGCATGCACGCACACAATATACACGTGCACACATAACTGCTAACCCGTGACGAGCAAAGAGTGCTTTTCCCAAATCTCTTGCTCCCTCATGGGCTCCATGGCCTGGTCGTCCAGCCTTTTGATTCTTTGCTTGGTTCTGCAGAGCACAGCCCAGAAGAAGGGAAGGCAAGAGTTTCCAGGGGCCTTAGTGTGACTGGGCTAAGAACTTTCATGACCCTTGGTGGGGATCAAAATGGCAGCGTCTTGCTTGAATGGGTCACTGGGGCAGGAGGAGAGACCCAGAATCTGGAAGGAGGGCTGGCAGCTGTCCCAGGAGCATCTGTGGTTTCTCCAGATGGCTTCCAAGTTTTGCCCTTTGTCTTTTAACCAAGAAGTCATTAGCAGTCACAAGAGCCAGTATGGGATGGGAGACTGAGTGGGTGGGATGACAAGTAAAGAAGGGACCATAGGGGAAAGTGCTGGAACCACACAGAGGACACATCCACTCCTCTCCCTTCTCTGGGTCTGTTTGAGAAAGAGAAAGCCAGCTTTGTTTGCCTTCACCTGCACTGATCACTTGGAGTTGGGGTCAGGGCAGGCTCCAGGTAAAACTGCCAAGGACATGGGCTTTGGCCCTCAGTGCCTGGCCTGACCGGTCCTGTTTTTTTCTCAGGGTCTGATAAAGGAGGGAGAGGAATCTGGTAAATAATGTTGTATTAAGGTATTTGTGGTGGTTACTGAGCTGCCCTCTCAGAGTATTTTCTATCGTTAATAGAGACCTCTTAACCATCTGTATACCTCTGTCTAGAGAAATTGCCAGAGGGGGAATTCCCTGTTGCTCCTCCACTTACAATGGGGTGGCCAATGCTCTCTTCCATCTCTGTGCAGTAGGAGCAGAGACTGTAGCACCTGACGGGGTGTCCTTGACATCTCTGAGACGAGTCACTGTCCCCTCCGGGGAGATAAGGGGAACGACAGTGCACACCTCCTAGGGTTTTACGAGAATTAAAGAAATGACCCGATGCATCTGAAGCCCTTAGACTCCAAGCCGAGCACAGTCAGCCCTCAGTACATGGTAGCCGTTATTGTCAGTGGAATTGTTATTTTTAGATGGAGAGCCGATTCATATACATTATGCCATTTTATCCTCATGACACCCTGTGAATTCAGTTTTATTGGTCCCATTTCATAGATAAAAAAGGGGAGTTGAAAGAGCAAGTCCACAGCTAAGTGATTGCAGAGCAGAGCCAGCTCTCTGAGAGGATCATCCCCTTTCCTTGGCAGGGCAGGGCATAGGGACAGCCTGCAGGGGATGGACGCCCGGGCCTGGGGCCCCAGAGGCGCAAGAGACACGCAGAGCTCATAACTCACCCTCACCAAGGTCACCAGAATCTCAGAGAAATTGTCAGCAGAGGGGGACAAAGTGTCAGGTCAACACACAGGGTTGTAGGGACCAGGGAAGCTTCATTTTTAATTGCTTCTCTGACTTCTTTTCTTTTTTTTTAATTACATTTTTAAAAAGATTTTATTTATTCATTTATGGGAGACACACAGAGAGAGGCAGAGACACAGGCAGAGGGAGAAGCAGGCTCCATGCAGGGAGCCCAATGTGGGGCTTGATCCTGGGACCAGGGGATCACGTCCTGAACTGCTGAACCACCCAGGCGTCCCTTTTATTACATTTTTAAATTTAAATTCAATTTGCCAGAATATAGTATAACACTCAGGGCTGATCCCATCACATTCCCGCGTTAGTGCCCACCACCCAGTTACCCCATGTCCCTGCCCTCCTCCCCTTCTGCAATCCTTTGTTTCCCAGAGTCAGGAGTCTCTCATGATTTGTGTTCCTCTCTGATTTTTCTCCCTTTCTAAGTCCCCTGGCCTTCCCTTATGGTCCCTTTCACTATTTCTTATATTCCACATATGAGTGAGACCATATGATGATTTTCTTTCTCCAACTGACTTATTTCACTCTGCCTAATACCCTCCAGTTCCACCCATGTCAGTGTAAATGGTCCTACCATTTGTCCTTTCTGATGGCTGCAACTCTCTGACTTCTGCAGGGGAAACTGGGGTGGCTGTTTCTGTCTTAAACATGTATAAAAGCAGAGAAAATAATAAAGTGAACAGCATGTACATGTTTCAGTATATATCTCTAAAAGATAGGGACTTTTTTTTTTTAACACAACCACAATACTATTATCCTCCTTACACAATTTACAATGATTTCTTAATATCATCAAATATCAATTCCGTGTTTAAACTTCTCCCACTATCTCATTTCTTTAAATTTTTCAGTTTGAATTGGGAGCCAACTGGCTTATATGTTACTTAGTCTCTTTCGTACTTAGAATTTCCTTCCCCACCCCCAGCCCCAGCCCCTTTATTTCCTTGAACTGTGCTTGTGGAGGAAGTTGAGTTATTTGTCCCAGAGAATTTCCCACAGTCTGAATTTCACAAATTGCATCCATGTGGTGTCTTGTGCCATGTTCCTCTGCCTGTGGTATGTTTATAAACTGGAAGCTGCATCTGGAGCCTTGATTAGATTCAAGTCTGATGATGTAGTGAGAATACTTACTGAAGTAAGTATGGATGGAGAAGTATTGGTGTGTTCTCATCAGGAAGTTCATTATATCCTGAGGCCATCCTTTGGGTGATGCTAAAACCACTAGTGATCATCACCCAGAGCTACTATTTTATCAGGGGTTAGCTCTTCCTTCATTTATTTGGAGGAATATTTCTATAAGGAAAAACTGCCCTTTGTCAACTATTTGGTTATCCTGATAAATACCCGGGATAAATATTTGATTCCTTCCCCTTATTTACAGTGATTTGTTATCTTCCAATGAAATGACAGATAAAATGCTTATGATTTGGTTCCAAATAATTCTGGGAAGAGGGAATGGGTAGGCATCTAGAAGAAGAGCTGTGGGTTCATCACTGTTAAGAGTCACAGGTGAACAGAGAGGTTCATTCTACTATTCTACTTTTACGTATGTTTGATACAGTTTATAACAAAAGGAGGTGGGCTTTTTTTTTTTTTAGTAAAATAGTAAGTAATATGAGTTCGCTGGCATCCTCCAAAGGCAAGCAATAAATGTGTTGGTTGGTTTTAGTGTCATAATGTCTACAGGCACTTAAAGATATTTGAGTGTTTTGATCCCTCCCTCTTATTGATGTTTAACCCATTCTGTCATTGGCCAATGAGACCCTCTTCAAGTTAGCTCCTAAAAGTTCCTTTTGACAAGTCCAGTGGTCTTTGATAGTGCCCTTGCTGACAGTATGACAAGAGTCTTACTCGTGTTGTACATTCCTTATACTGACCTGGGACATTATTCCAAGGTAGGCTGCTGTCTTTTGCTCCGGGTCTTTTTTGTGCCTGGCCGCTGTTCCCTAACAAGATCTCTTTGAAGCTCCAGTTAGACTCTATAGCCAAGAGCAGAATTTTCCTCCCCATACACCAAGCAAGTGTGCCTCTACCATCCTCTACCCCACTACCGCTACCCTCCCACCCCCACCCGAGCAGGTGTCTCAAGACGTTGACTGTGCTGGTAGGTGGGTGGAGGGGAAAGGAGATTAAAATCTGACTTTAAAGGCTCAGGCAGTAACTTACTTGAGGCTGGCTCCCCCTCCCCAGTGCTAACCCCACCCCCAGACTCAGAACCAGGGAGAAGGAAAGGAGGGCAGTGAGAGTGTTCAGTATCTCCATCTATCTATATTTAGGCAGATTTATCTTGCAAGCAAAATCAAAAAGAAACATTCAAGGAGGAGGTAGTGGGGACCTTGGGTTCACACAGCTTTATTTCATTTGCAGGGGGTTTGGGGGTAGAGGGTTTTGCACAGTAGGCAGAGCCCCCCCCCCCCACCTCCGACTCCTGAGACAAGGGTAAAACATAAAGGACATAAAAGACCAGAGGGGTATAGGCCAAGAGCAGTCCTCAGCTATGTGAGGTAGGAGCAAGTAGGAGCAAGAGCCTACTGGTTAGCTTCCAAGGACACAGCTAGACCTTGTGGGTCGGTGTGGTGGTGGAGGCTGGGGAGAAGGAAGAGGACCCTTGATGGAACGATGGGCTGCTACACAGAGCAGGGAGCCCTCTTCATAGTGAGAGTTCAACAAAGCCCGGAAGATCTCTAGTCAGGAATGTCTGGGGAGGGAGATTCCACTGTGGCCACTGGGAGCACACTCATGAGAGAGCATGAATTTGCACATGGCAGAGGAGGAGAGGCCCAGGGCTCACAGTTCAACGTACAAGCTGTGTGAACAGTTCAACGTACGAGCTGTGTGAACTCACTCGGATCAGTTTTTTCTTTATTGTTTTACAATCTTTATTGTTTTACAATTGTTTTACAAGGCTGTTGTGGAGGGTGAAGGATTTGGTGAGGAGTGGAGGGAGAAGCCAAGGTTGCTTGTGGGGAATGGATGGAGAATCTGTGGAAAGATGGTTATTTCTTTTTTGATTTTTTTCAGACGATCATTTCTAGGGATAGACTCACCCAGAGGCCCTAATAGTGAGGCTGAATATGGATTTATTGCTTTTCAAGTAAAGGTCTTAGACTAGGTCTAAGACTATAGGTGTGTGTGTGTGTGTGTGTGTGTGTGTGTGTGTGTGTGTGTGCAAAACTTAGAGAAAGCAAATGGTGGCAAACACCTGAGGAGTCTATACCTGACATCCCTCCAGGCCTAAGCTCTCAGATACAGGTTTCCCCCACTATCTTGAAGGAGAGTATTTGTAAGACAAAGTGGCATAAAGCAAAAAAGCAATTACCATTAATGTATGTGGGAACATTTTTGAGCACTCCCAGATTCAAAAAGTTACCTCCCTGGCCTTTCTGATACCTAGCGCACATCTTGCTAATGAATGCACAAGATAAACTGAGGTCAAGTACAGATACAGACACAGGATGCCCAAAGCATAGACCAGGCAAAAAGGAACCCTCTCCAGGATGTAAAGTCACTAGGCCATGGGACCACCAAGCCTGGCAAGCAGTGGGGCTTGATCAGACATGAGATAGGCAGCCACACAATACATACAGTATTTCCTACGGATGCCTCTGTCCCTTTGATTTTTATTTCTTTAAAGAAACTGTGATAAGTTAAATAAGCTGCAGAGGGACCTGATTTTAGTGTTGGCAAAATACTATCAGAAGTGTCATGACACCACCCCTAACCTGGCTATAAAAAAAAGCGATCTCACCTATGTTGTTGTCCCTGTGAAAAAATCCACAATTGTGCCTTCTTAATTTTGCTGCACTTAAATAGAAAAAATCAAATTGTCCTAGACTTGCTTTCCTGATGTGCACAAACTGTGCGTGTGAGTGTGTGTAAACACAATTAGTTATAGATCTAATTCGCCAGCCTGGGCTGCTACCTAAGATCTGCTTAATTTTTTATTGCGAATGTTTCTTGGAACATCATTGGAAAACAGTACCTTCAAGAAAAGATAAGCAAATTTGTATTGGATCTCAAAATGAGGAAATAGTTTCTAAGCATATAAGTAAAAGCAAAATATTTGACTATTTAAATTTCAATTTCTATGTGTCAAAGACACCTGGTGAATGGTAGATGACAAGGTAGAAAAATAGTCACACTACATATGATGTGAAAAGGGTAGACATCTCCACTTTTAGAAATCACTTCTTAAGAAGGCACATCCAAAAAAAGTAGTAAGTACAGATCATCACCAATTTATGAAACAAAAAACAGACATGGTGAAGAAAAAGCACACAAAAAATGTTTAACATCACTACTAATCAAAGAAATGCAAATTTAAAATTTTTTTATTTTTTAAAGATTTTGTTTATTTATTAATGAGAGACACAGAGAGAGAGAGAGGCAGAGACACAGGCAGAGGGAAAAGCAGGCTCCATGCAGGGAGCCTGACGTGGGATTTGATCCCCGGTCTCCAGGATCACACCCTGGGCCAAAGGCAGGCGCTTAACTGCTGAGCCACCCAGGGATCCCCAACAAATGCAAATTTATAACTTTGATTCTGTTTTATGTTTACCGAGTAGGTCATTTTTGTTTTTATTTAATGATAACATGTAGCATTGGCAGGCATAAGTGAATTAGAGTCTCAAAAATTGCTGAGTGTAAACTGGCACCATCTTTCTGGAAAGTAATTCATCTCTAAGCTGAAAGAGTCTCAAAAATACTTATTCCCTTTGGTTATGTATTTCCATGTATCTTCATTTATTTCTTAAGAAATAATCATAGGGATAAAAGTATCTATGTTCCAGGATATTTATTGCAACACTATAATACTAAAAAATCAATAATAACCCATACTCTCACAATATGGGGGTTTTGCTAAATAATTATACATAATACCTAAAGACAGTCAAAAAATAGGTAGTCCTAAGTAAAAAACAAATAACAAAAACCCGAAGGATACAACCCCAATCTTGAAAAAAATATATATATATTAGAATAAACATAGGAAGAAAATACAGTAAAATATTGGCAGAGATTATGTTTGAGGGTGGCAGTTGTGTGTAATTTTAATTTTATTATTCCTGCTTCTCTATAATATCCAATATTTTTATAATTAAAATTTTTAGTCCTGTGATCAACAATTTTATATAGAATATAAAATTATTTCCCCCAGTTTTGAATTGAGAAATCAAATTCATCCTAAGGCCATCTGGTGACCCCCGAAAGAGCAGGCTTGGTGTGGGAGGAGCAGGAGTCCTGCTTAGGACAAGCATAGCTGCCCTGTCCACCAGACACCGAAGTGCATGTTGAAGTCTCATTTCAGGGGAGCTGGAGCTGACATATAACTGTTGGGGTCAGTGACATATTCAAGGGTTGCCTGGGTGGCTTAGTAGTTGAGCATCTGCCTTTGGCTCAGGTCATGATCCTGGGGTCCTGGGATCAAGTCCCACATAGGGCTCCCGTGGGGGAGCCTGCTTCTCCCTATGCCTATGTCTCTGCCTCTCTCTCTCTCTCTCTCTGTCTCTCATGAATAAATAAATAAAATCTTTAAAAAAAATGGCATATGCAAGTACTTCAAAACCCCAAGAGTAAATGGGTAAAGTCAAAAAAGCAGTGAGTTGAAGATCAGAAAAGAGATCCAAAGCCTGACCCTTCAGGGAGAGACAGAGAGGCATTAGCAAGGGAGTCAGGCCCAGGGAGCCGTCTTCTGTGCTTATTCACAGGTCTGCAATGACTAAAGGGACAAGCAAATGAACTCATGGGACTATCTATTCTCAAACCTCTCATCAGTTGCCTGCACTTTTCCTTTCTATCTCTTTCTCCTTTCAGAACCAGTTCTTGAAAAAAATGGCGAGGGGAGAATGCAACATTCTTGAGAATAAAATTGTCTTCACATAACAAAAATTTAAAAATGTTGATTCTGGGGTGCCTGGCTGGCTCAGTCCATAGAGCATGTGACATCTGATCTCGGGGTCGTGAGTTTGAGCCCCATATTGGTTATAGAGTCCACTTAAAAAATAAAATCTTTAAAAATGTTGATTCAATGTCTGTGACTATGTTAGCATGCAAGTATATCCACAATAATGATAAGCACTTGTGGATACTGGGAAGTGATTAGTCCTGGAGGATGGCCGAGACCTGATTTTTTCTCTGATGAATCCTGTGATCCGATGTGCAGCTAGATCTTCCAGCTGAAAACCTCATGGGGCTCCAGCTTCTAATTCAACACATCTGTCTGCAGGTCTCTGGTTTGGGTCCAGCACATTAAATAGGCTCAACCTCACAAATGCTTAAATCTCACTTGCCAAACTTTTTTATAAGATTTATTTTGAAGTCAGATCACATTTTTTCTGTTTTAAGAACTCCTGTGGTTGAGTGTAGTTTGTTTCTTTTTTATGCGTGAGAGTGTAGCTTCCTTCCACTACTTGGAAGGAAAGACAATATTGTATCTTCCTGTCCCCTTGATTCACGACCCATCAGCTAGCTAGAGGACTTCTGTCTAGGAGTGACCAGTTCCCTGGGAACGGAAGTGGTTGTCCTCTGTAGACATGTTGGTTACGACTTAGCAGACGGCAAGTCTGGCAGTGGCGGTGGGAAGAGAAAAATGAGATTCCCTTGCCTTGGTTTCCCTTCTTGGGAGCAAGGTGGCCAGGTTGGGAACCTTCCCCAGGACTGGGCCCAGGGATATGGGCTCAGAATGTAAGTTGCTAGGCTGATGTGAAGGAAGGCGGCCCACTCAGTCCCACCGGGCGACCAGAGGCTGACTTGGAGGAGCCTTCACATTAAACTGATTGATGTCCTCTCCGTGTCCAGGAGAGGTGTTTTGGCTCCGTGTCAGAGTCCGCATCAGACAGGCTTGTGCTATGAGAGGTTTGAAAAATGGCTCAGATGAAAAAATGGACTCTGTTCAATAATAAATTATAATGATGCTTTGTATTTATAGAGCATCCTTCAACTGAGGAAGTTCTAAGTTCTTTATGGATATTAACTCACCTTTCTCACAACAGAGAAAAGATAATTTTGTCAATTCAATATTTTTGTATCCTTTTTTTCTTTTACTGGGGGAAGAGGATGCTATTACAGGGGTGTTTTCTTATATTAATTTGGAAGCAATAAGTCTTCCTTTCGTTCTTTTTCCACTAGAACCCTCTTCTTATTGAATATCACAGAAGAAATTAAAAATGAATAGTGATGTCTACAATGTGTGTGTATGTGCATTTATATGTCTATGTGGATATAGTATCTATATAAATATTTAATTTTTATGGCCTAAGCCTTCTCCCTCAGTTTTCATGAGCTAGAATTTATTAGCTACTGAACAGTGGGGCTATTATTATTTGCTTTTGCACCTAAATGATTTAAAAGTCAATTATGAATTGGCTAAGGGGATTGGAGAACTGTGGCATGTAATATGGCTCTGCAATTTCGATTTGTTACCAAATGTCTGGAATGAGGAAGTGTCCAGGGTGGGAAATAGCCCACAGACGTACCATACGGATATTAAACCAACCAGACAGAGGCCCTAGGTCACTGGGATGTGAGCAAGTCTGCTGGTTTTCATCTGAGTTGGTTCGGGGTGGGGGTAGACGTGCTGGGGGGATGTACAGGCAGGCACATAAATCTGAGAATAAAGCAGAACCCCAGGACTGGCCAAAACAATGAATGAAAACTAGGCAAGCCAGAGGAGAACGAGTCACAGCAGCCAGCCCCCAGCACATGTGCCCTGCACCCCTAGCGACAATTATAGCAAACACCAACCTCCTCCAGGGTCCCCTAGGAGGGAGCATAAACCTTTACTGTGTTTCCTATTTATCTGCAAAGTGCCATGTTCTGAGTCACCAAGGCAGAGAAACAGGCTGGATGCCGGTAATAACCCAAAAGAATTATTTGTTGAACAGAAAATCCCCTCCAGAATCCGGGTCTTTAAATATTCCAAATGGGAGGTGGGAGATTTCAGGTGCTAAAAAAAAAAACAAGGTAGAAAATAGCAAAGCACAATTCATGCCCTGGACCCTCCACTAGGGGCTTCGTGACTGTTTGTGTGAAGGGCCACTGAAAATCAGATTATTTTCACCCAGGAATTAGCCAGAAGTAAATGGTGAATCTTTATGAACAAGTGTGGATTACACAAAAAATGTTTAAAAGTGAGTGTACACTACCATGAGCGTTCGCAACAAATCTTTTGATGCCCCCAGGTTCTGGCCTGGAAGCTGAAAAGCATGAAGTGCTTTAGGAACAAGAGCCAGGCCTCCCGATGCCTTTTCACATTAAATAGCTAATCAAGGTGCTCCAGCCGGTCGGGCCCATGCTACTTGGCTATCACTTACCTGACTTCTTTGCAGTCCCTACCCCTGAACACCTGAAACTGCTGCATGGTATATGTTATATACATTCTCAAATACATGTACATGTGAGTACATGTACATACCTACATATACATATGTACCTGTGTGTATATATACACATAAATACACTTTTCCCCTCATAAATGCAATTGAATTAAAATTTATTTTCAGGGGCTCAGTTGATAGAGCATGTGACTCTTGATCTCGGGGGTTCTGAGTTTGAGCCCCATGTTGGGTGTGGAGATTACTTAAAATTGAAATCTTTTTAAAAATGTATTTTCAGCATTTGAGTGACTCTTAAAACTGAGGGGCAAAGTTGGGGTTAAAAGGGCAGAGCAGGGAAAGAATTATTCTTCAGACTATCGCTAAATGTAAATTTCCCTAAAAACATTAATCCTCAACAAAACAAAACAAAACAAAACAAAACAAAAACATTAGTCCTCAATTATAATATTAAAAAAATCAAAGTGGTAATATATAAAGATGGACCAAAATATAAGACACAAAACCATCTAGCACCACTGGTCCAAAGAAGAACTGATTTTTTTCCCCCAAAGGAGGTCAGAGTGAACCTGGCAAATGGTCAGACAAGTGCACGGGGGTGGGGGTGGGGGGTCTTTTCTTTGTTAATTTGTCTGATTTGAGGTCCTCCTAAGCATGGTGATTGGTACCGGTCACGAGGTCTGCAATGAGCCACAAACTCCAAAGCGGCAACCAAGCCCCTAGTGAAGTTAATTAAGTTTGAGTCTCAGGCTAGTTGATGCCAGAATAAATCTAATGTGTTGTCAGCAGGCTAAGCCAGAAGAGCAGAGCTCCAGCGAGGAATTTCTATGCAGTAAATATCACTTAAATTCCTCTCAAAGTTGGAGCTGGTGTCAAAGTCCAAAAAAGCAATATTCTCTGGCAACGGCTGTCAGGAGTGCGTTTGTGCCTGGCCATGTATCATCTGAGCACTCAAATTAGCAAAGAAGAAAGATAGTGAGTTAATATCACCCGACTGACTGCTCCAAGAACCGCTTTCACTGGAGCCAGAGAAATATGGAGGGGGCATGGCCAGTCATCAGTGACCTCCAAATGACGAGCCGCTCAGAATTTTCTGGCAGCCGGGACTAGATAAATAATTCCTGCTGCAAAATAAATAAATTCCCTGAAATATTTCAGGGAAACCAGTGCTTTGATTTGTCGGCCTCTGGGCTGCAAGGAGCTGGGGAAACAGCACAGGTGAGGAGCAGAGAGAGGTGGGAGGACCCACCTGCTGCTCTCCACCTCACTGCCCCAGCCCTCATCCGCCCTCGGAGCAGTGGGGTGCAATGGCCACGGTGGGGGGGGGGGGGTGCGGGCAGGGCGAGATCTTCCAGAACCCTGAATGTGAGGCTTGTAAACACACTGTGTGTCCAGACGGGCATTGGGAAGGGAAGGGAAGGGAAGGGAAGGGAAGGGAAGGGAAGGGAAGGGAAGGGAAGGGAAGGGAAGGGAAGGGAAGGGAAGGGAAGGAGACAAGAAAGGAAGGGAGGGGATGGATGCCCGGAGCCTGAACTGAAGATGGGAGGAGAGGAGGAAGTCAGGAGGCCGGGAAATTAACACAGAAGACAATAAGTGATGGGCAGAGGGAGGGAGAGATGGGGAGAGGGAGGGACCGTACCAAGTTAGAGTACCAGGCACCCTTTTCCCAGAGCACACGCCGCTGCCAAATAGTGAGGTCTTGAAGCCTCTTCAGTCACTGTGCTCCTCCCATTCTTCTTGTTGCCTTTTTTACATTAACTTGGCCATTTTTGCTTTTGAAACAGAGATGACCCAAGTTTGGGGTTAGCGCTGTCACCTGTTTCTCAGCATGGTGTTGGTTCCGGGGCCAGATCCACTGCAGGCAGACTTCTCCCCTTCCCCTCCTCCTGTGCTCACCTGGCTGGGGCAGCTCCGGGCTCTCAGATAGGGGCTGGGGGGCTGGAAAGACGGCTCAAGATGTGGCGAGGGGGGGGTCCCTGCCTCGGGAGCTGCCCCTCCCCACCCCCGCCCCCCAGCCCAGGCCAGAAGGCAGCCAATCCTGAACAGCATCTCTCAGGGAGTTTGCCAAGGGGACCCTTGCGGAGGTGATGTTCAGAACTAAAACTCAGTTCCTCCTCCTCAGAAGCAAACCAGGGGTGTTTAGGGACCCCCCCCCCCAACATACACACACAGCTCGCAGCAAGGAGGCAGCCACTGTGTTTGGAGCTAAGTGCTTGTAAGAAGCCAGTCAGAAATCCAGGCTGGGGAAACAAGCACGCTGCCTTCAATACATCACAAACTGGGAGGCAGAAAAGCTGTGGCTACATGCTGGGGTCTCCTACCATCCTGGGCTGGTTTTGTTTCAGAAGACTAGCACCTGCTGGGGGGGAGGGAATTATAAGCTTATTATTTCCTTTTGTAATTTAAGCTTATCAAAGAAAGAGGGAACTCAAAAACAGTTTTATGGTTGCCCAATGAAAAGGCAATTGCTACCTGCCACGCTTGCCACATTTTGGAGAAAAACAATGCGCAGCTAAACACATGACACTCGAGTACAGGGGTTTCTTTTTGAGGCAGTTATTAAAATGTGGCTTGTTAGCCAGAGTCAGGATTTCTGGGGTGTTTTTTTTGTCTCATGGAACGAGGAGGCCATCTCCCGGGTTGTGTGCTTCTTAGACCAGCAAACAAAACATTAAAGACAAACGTTTTCTTCGCCATTTCCCTGACCATCCCCCTTTACATCTGTAGGATGCAGTACTCACAGAAAAAGAAAACTTCTTTAGCTGAAATGAATCGCTGGTTTTCATTTAGGCAATAGTTTGGCATTGTCCTTAACTTCATAATCTTAGGAAATAAATTGATGTAGATTCAGATCAAATTCCAAAGATTCCTTTCAATGAGATCTATTTTGTTTTAAGTTTAAAAGTTTGATTGTGTTTCTTCCAAAAATAATGACTCTTTGAATTTTGTGTTCCACTAATAAATTAGCACAAATGTAGTTCCAGTTCCCACCGAACTGGAGGCTGACATGCAGGATCAAGAGAAAAGAGATGCAAGTTACAAACCCAGATTCTAAATATCCCTGCAGACTACCTCCCTGAAAACCACTTTCATTTTTTTGTGTGTGTGTGAATTAGCGTATGTGTGTTACCCTCTCTTTCCCCCTTCTCCTTTGAAAACAAGAAATGATGACTTTTTCAGGTCTCCGCTTCCCGATGGGCAGGGCTTTGGGTATTTGAAGTCAGACGGAGGCAGGAGTGAGCACTCCTAATTGGATGCATCCTGGTGTGCGGCTATAAAGGGTGGCTGGTGTAACTGCCAGTTTCTGAGGTCGCCGTCCAAACCTGGCCTGTCTGGGGAGTAAGAAAGGCTGGCTGGCCCCGATCAGAGGTCATGTCACAGACTGGACTGCAATTCCCTCTACTCGAGTGGACAGAGTGACCTTTCTGTTAAATAGCCCAGGGAGGCTCCTGCTCCGCAGGAGTGCAGAAGAGCTGTGGGCAGATGCCAGGAAGGGCGACGTGCTGATTGCCTGCAGAGAGCCGGAGCTAGCAAAAGGAAGAGGTCCCAAGTCCTTAGGGCCGGGGCTGGTGGGCACCATGTCACCTTAGGCCATCTGAGGTGCCAGGCCAGGATGCTACCTCTGGAAGGGATCACTTGTGAATGAGGAGGGGTGGGGGAGGAGGAAGAGAGGAGGAGAGAGAAAGAAAAAGCTGGTAGGGGAGAGGCAGGGAGGAAATGTGGAGAGAAGACAAACAAGAGAAAACTAGAGGGAAGAAGATAGGATCCCACCGCACCGGAGGGAAGCTAGAAGAGGGCTGCCACGGCTGCAGCCCTGGAAGCAGGGGGGTGGGGGTGGAGTGGGGGTGGGGGCAGATCCTTCCAGGGCTGGGAGACTCTGACTGCCCTTTCTGCTGACTGGTCACCTTCTGACACTGCAGAGAGAATCTAGGCTGGGAAATGGCCCTGGTGCCGCTTCTCTGCAAACAGGTCTGGAGCTGACTGCTGACTGCCCTTGGGAGGCACCAGGCCAAACTTTCCTGGCAGGGGCTTGGCCCTGGCCCGCAGGGCTAGTTCACTTGCTCTGCTGCTTTCAAGTTTCTGAGAGGCAGGACATGCCTGTGGCCGACCCTCCTCCCCTGGCACTCTGCGTCCAGGTACATTCATCACACACGCAGACTTCCAGGTCCCAATTCAGGGTGCCCACAGAACTCCAGCTTTGTCAGCATTCCTGCCCCCTGCTCAAGCTTTGCTGCCAAAGCCACACTGGTCTAGCTGCATGGCCAGCTATTTGGTGCCTGGCACAAACAGGCCTCTCCCCCAACCCCCCATCACCGAGACAGAGCTGTGTCTGGTTGGGGCTCCGGGAACACTGGCCCATGACACCAAGAGCAAACGCAAACCCCAACCTGGTCCTTGGCCCAGGATGTGAGCAGAGAATGAGGAGGTAGTGTGCTCCCATTGGCTTCCTGGGCTCCACACAGGCTCAGCGCTGCTTAGTCGGGGCGGCGGCCGAGGCCTGGGTGACTTATACCACACTGAGTGTCCGGCTGTCCTCCTGCAGCCTCTGCTGATCTGTGTGTGGGTTCGAACCAGCCTTTACCACCAGTATGCCATCGGCTACCCACCTCCCGCTGGTGTTTAAGTGAAGAATGCAGAGTAATTTAGATAGTCATTGGCCTTAAGTGTGGCTAAGGATGAGGAGGGTGGTGGTTAATACAGGCATCAAGAATGTACTTTTACGATTTCTCTTATTTCAAAATTTTATATTCTTATATAATATATTGTAGGACTTGGAAAACAGGGAAAGGCATAAAAAAGATTTAAATCACCCTCAATTTCACAAACCAGCTATGAAACCACTGTTAACACTGCTGTATTTCCTTCCAGTCGCTTTTCCGTAGGAACATCTAGATCTCTGTCTAGACTTCTAAATCTAGATGTGGAATCAAATAGGAATGGCTTTAGGGTGCTGCAGGTGCCATCATCAGCTCTGATCCCTTGTGGTCCTGAGGAGACGTCCTAGGGACCAAACTATGGGAACAAAGCAAGAGGGGAGGTGACAGGCCCAAGGCTCACCTTCCATCCTATTACCCCCCTAGAAAGAGAAAGGCCCGACCTGAGTGTGGAGGCCACAAGGGTGAGCTCCCTCTTTGGGAGAGAGGTGGTAGCCCAACAGGCTGTCTGTCTGCCCACCATCGCCCACGGCCCTCAGCACCTCCCCAGCTGCAGGGGTGGCAGGTTTTGTGGGGCTTTTGATCCATCCAAACAAAGTACGTCACAGGCGAGTGCTAGTGGGGCGTGGGCTGCTGGGCACACCAAGGGTTGCCAAACTGACAAATACACTCCAAGAAAGCCTTCCCACTTTAGCAGGGCTTCAATCCAGCCAGCAGCCCCGCGGTCTCATGGAACACTTACATAGGAGACCTGGAAATGCACACGGCCCTTCTGCCTGCTGGACCCTCAGCTGGGACTCAGAGGAGCTCAGAAATAGCTTGCCCCGGGCTGCAAGGGGCAGCCAGTCAGCAGGCTGGCCGAGGGGGAACTCGGTCTTTTCTGGGCGTCTTCCTGCACACAGGGGCGGATTTTTCTGGCGCTACATTTATTCCTCAACATTGAAGACATAAAACTTAATCTTACTTCTTCTTGTCAAACTTTTGGAGGGATTAGGGAGAGAGAGCTGAAACCATACGGATGAGGCAGGCAGCCCACTCTGGACTCAGCCTCAGAGTAAGGGTTCGAGGAAAACCTACCAGACTTTATCATCAACTCATTCATCCAACCCTTACGATTACCTACTTCATGCTGGCACAAGCTAGAGGTTGGACAGTCGAAGAATGAAATCTATTCTGGATGTTGTGGAGTTTAATTTTTAATGGGGACAGACCTGTCACTGAATAATTTGTGAAAAATGTGTCAAGGACTGCAGTGTCTGAAAAGTCAGAAATGTTCCCATATCAAGCAGGACTTCTCTTTAAACAGAACGTTAACTATATTTTCAAACAAATATGCTCAATATGGTTTCCTTCAACCCCCTAGACACCTTTTCAGGAAGTTCTTCTAAACTGAAAGTAATGAGTCCAATTGTTAATGTGGAAAAGTACAAGAAATACACGACTGCCTGTTGCCAGAAAGTTCTGTATTTCTTGTACTTTTTTTTTTACAAGGTTAACAACGAGAACCCTTTTCTGAATTTAGAGGTACTGCATCTGAAAGGTATCTGAAGGTTGAAGGAAAACGTGTTGACTGTATTATTTGAAAATGCAATTAATATTCTGTTTAACAATAAATTTAACCCATGATTAATAGAATTGGAGCAGGTGCCCACTGAAGGGGGAATCAGTTTTTTTTAATAAATTAATTTTTATTGGTATTCAATTTACCAACATACAGAAAAACACCCAGTGCTCATCCCGTCAAGTGTCCCCCTCAGTGCCTGTCACCCATTCCCCCCCACCCCCCGCCCTCCTCCCCTTCCACCACCCCTAGTTCGTTTCCCAGAGTTAGGAGTCTTTATGTTCTGTCTCCCTTCCTGATATTTCCCACACATTTCTTCTCCCTTTCTTTATATTCCCTTTCACTATTATTTATGGGGGAATCAGTTCTGCCTGGAGCTGGTACAGAAGTGTTTCCAGGGGAGGTAACATTTGAGCTGGACCTCAAACGATGAATAAAAGTTTGTGGAGCTGGCAAGTCCAATGGAGGGATAAGTGAATCACAGGCATACTGGAATGGGGCAAGGCGGAGGGGGGGGGGGTCATCCTTCCAGAAGGCGGGCAGCCCCTCTCTGGGTGATCCTCGGCTCATTCTGCGTTCAGGTGTCAGCAGGATGCTGCCTGGCCTGTGGCGAGGGGGTGCCTGCCTGGCAGGATAGAGGGCCTGCTCGCCTGGGGTCCGCCCGCCTTCCTCCCTGTAGGCTCAGGGCTCAGGAGTTGCAACATCGCCATTCTACTGGCTCCTGTCCCACGTGTCTAAGGACAGCGGGGAAGAGCATGCTTGGGAACCTGACACTTTGTGATGGCTCCTCATTATGAAATCTTCAGTAGTTTTCTTTCTGATGACTGGCTGCAACACTGAGCACCACTGCAAGGAACCATAGAGATTATTAAATCAACATCTTCAGTTTGGAGGCAAGGAAACCAGAGTGAAGTAACTTCCCTAAGGACACACACACGTTGGGTGATAGCATTAGCCAACGTGCCCAGAAAAATGGTTTCTCCCAGGCCTCTTCCAACTCATAGATTCTTTGACGTGTAAGGGGCAAAGTTCATTCATTTTGCTGCATTAATGATCACAACTCAGTCAGTCAATCAATCAGCATCTCAGTCATCCAAGCATTTATCTAATTACTCAGTCCTGACGCTGCCTACCACTGGGCTTCCTACAGCAGTAGAAACCAGAAAGCAAGAAGCCATGGTCTTTGACCTTGAGCAGCCTGCAATCTACTTGAGTAGGAAAGAACCCGTTGGACACAATGAGAGTAACAAAGTGCTCTTTACACTAGAAATAGTTGATGCAGTGGAAGCCAGCGTGGGCTGGAGCTCTGATGGAAGGAAGCCATGGGTGAAGGTGACTGCCGAGAAAGGCTGGGAGAAATCACTGGAGGGAGGGCCCCGGGAAAGGCAGCACTGGGATGGAGAACTGTGGGCAATGGTTGGGGAGACTCAGGTGTGCTCATTTGCAGGCCAGGCTGCGCTTGCTCCTATGCTCCAGCACTTCTCACCTTCCAGGGCCGGGGGGTGACGTTGCTCCTTCTGCATCCAGGATGAATCAGCGAAGGATATATAGGGGCCAGAGGCCAGCTCTATTTTGGCTGCCACATTTCTTTGTTCTTTCCTTCTTCACTGGTTATTCTGTTTGGAAGTTGGACTTGTTCTGTGTGACCAGCTAACCCTGTAGAGGTTAAAGCATGAGTGGCACACCTGGTCACCCCCATCCCATTACACAGCCCTGATGAAAGCACTCAGGGGGCCTGGCTTGCCCAGAGCAGCTTGTGGTTCCCTTCCAGAAGCACAGAACACCTCTGAGACAGAGCTGATGCAGCATGAGATACCCACTCCCATTCCTGGCCCTGCCCAGGTGGGCCTGTCATGCCCACGCTGCCCAGAGTCTCCCGAGACCCAGGTGGCTATGAGGTCTTCCTGTCAGGCCCCCAGTAAGCTGGTCCTCAGCAAATGCCTGGATGTGAAGAACGCAGGGCAGGAGAAAAGGAAATCCCAGCACTGTCTTCATTAGTGTATTTTATTTTTTAAAAAGATTTTATTTATTTATTTGACAGAGAGAAAGAGAGAGAGAGAGAGAGAGCATGCACAAACAGGGAGAGCAGCAGAGGGAGGGGGAGAAGCAGGCTCCCTGCATAGCAGGGAGCCCTAAAGCCCGGGCTCTATCGCAGGACCCTGGGATCATGACCTGAGCGGAAGGCAGGCGCTTAACACCCTGAGCCACCCAGGTGTCCCTTGTTAGTATATTTTTAACAAGGTAAATCCTAAGGCAGCCCTGTTCGGTGACATGATATCCACATGAGATTACACATCGGTGCGGATAAATGTGGAAAATGAGCACAAGATGGATCAGCAATGTTAAAGTCGTGGCTCCCTTGGGTGTCTCTCTGACATATGAGATGGAGTGTGTGAGTCTGGGTCCCAGTCAGGTTGCTCTGTGTCTGCAACAGAGAGCTCTGGGTCTGCCCTCCTTCAGGGAGCAGCCCATCCACAAATGCTGGGGGGGTTGTGTGGGGGGCAGATACATTCATAGTATTTTCCAGATCCAGCTAGCCCAGAAAGCAGTGGTCCCCACGGCATGGTGTACATGAGAACCCAGGGGGATCGTGTTAAAAACCCAGATCCCTAGATTCACCTCCAGAGACTCTAATTCAGTGGCTGGGGGGTGATTCCCGACACAGGCCCCAGACCAGACAGGGAAACACTGCTGAGGACTTTGCTATAGGCCAAGAGGGGAGTAAAGAAGCCCCTTTTTGTTCAGGAACTAGCTCAACTGGCTTTTTGTTTCTAAGTCAAAATTCCCTACATCTGTGTTTGTCAGGAAACCTGGTCAGCTCAAGTCAGAGAAAAGCAGAAAAAGCCAGTCGTCGCCAGGTCCTTGGCCACCGCCTCTGCAGCGGGGCTCCTCGCGGCCGCCGCGGGGAGGGGGGGGGTAGGGCGCCCGCAGCCCCGCAGCCCCGCAAACCCCGCGGAGCGGCCTGCCGGGCGCAGTGCACCTGCCGGGTGTGCGTACCGGGAAAGCCCGGAAGCGCAGGCAGTGCTCGCGGGGCTCCAAAGTGAGAGGGCTGTCGGGGCTGAGAGTGGCAGCTTTGACGACACTTGGAGTCCCCCTGTTGAGAGCAGAGAGCCCCCTGCGCTTCCTCCCGTCCCGGGGAGCTGGGGGGGGGAGGCCCGGCCTCCGCGGGGGCCCGCGTCCTGCGCCTTCGGCTCGCCCCGGTGAGGGCACGCGCGGGCGTTTGCGGGTGACCCAGCCAGGCCTCTCCCAGGCGGACCCCGGGCTCTCAGGGGGGACCCCCGCATCGCTGTCCCCGGCGCCCGGAGCCAGCCCTCGACCCCGGCGCCGCCGCCCCCGCCCCGCCGGCTCCCGCCGGGGCCACTTGTCAGCGCCGCGGGCTGGGCGGTGCGGTCGCGGTGGGGGGGGAGGGGACCGCAAGTGGGGGCGGCCGCCCGAGTGTGAGCAGTTTAGATGGGAGATCACGGGCGGGCGATAACCCGGGCCCTGGATGGCAGCTCAACAGGAAACCTCGAGGAGGAGATGGCTGCGGGCGGCAGGGGCGGGGCTGCTGCTCGCGGTAACCGCACCGGGGGCGCGCCGCCGCCGCCGGGGAGCCCGCCCTGGCTGCATGCAGAGGCAGGGCCCGCGCCCCTCTCCCGGCCGCAGGTTCCCTCGCCCTCTTGGCGAAGGCTGACGTTTATGAATTTGGTTGGTGTCTTTGGGGCTGGGCTTTGGATGTGGCCGGAGTGAGGAGCCCAGCCCCCGACTGCGCCTGGGTGGGCTGTGCCAGCCTGAGCAGGGTGGCTGCGGGTCACACGGTGAGGGTGGCCACCTCTGGAGAAGCCTCCGGAGCCGCTCGGTCTTCTCCTTCCCCTTTCCATGCAGGAGCCCAAGGGACAGAGAGTGTGGCCTGGGAGGGCCAGGCTCAGCTCTTGAAAATCCCAGTGAGTTGTTTACCCTGTTGAGGGATCTGTATCTGATTTAGAATCCAAATAGCATTTCCTCCCCACCCCAACCTCTGAGGAGCTTGGTGCAGTGGGACCTGCTCCCCGGGCCTCCTCCTGGACGCTTGCGCCTCCGTGGCCAGCAGGGTAAGAGGCACAGGACCTCCAGACTTGGACCCAGAGCGGCCCTGGGCAATGGAGGCCGCTGGCTGGAGGGGGCATCAGGCAAGCAGGTTTCTGCTACAGGTGCTGGGAGAGCCCTGAGGAGGTGCTGTCAGTGGCCTGGGGCTGCAGGATGGCTCCCAGAGGACTCGAGAGGCTGCAGGTACAGCCCCCCCTTCCACCCCAGGGTCTTCATTCAGTTGCCCAGGGAGCTCAGCTTCCGTTGCCCAGAAACCTACTTGGCTTCTGGGGTCCCTGGCTCCCCAAGGGCGGTGGCTCTGGCTGGGCAAGGCTGTGTGGCCAGAGCTGTTTTCATCTCACTGTACTTGCCTGCCTGGGCTGGTGCTCCTAGTGGGGATGAGGAAGGGAGAGACTTGGCCCTCATTCCTGCAGCACTGGATAACAGCATCAATAGTAATCGGTTGGTTAAGTGTTTACCTTCACCTGAGGTCATGGTCTCGGGGTCCTGGGATTGAGCGCCACATTGGGCTTCCTGCTCAGCGGAAGCTCCCCACGTCAGCTCCCTGCTTCTCCCTCTCCCTCTGCCCCTCCCTCTGCTCCTGCTGTCTCTCTCTGTCTCTCAAATAAATAAATCAAATCTTTAAAAATCCTCCTCATCATCATTCTGTTTGCTGGCAGTAATTGTTTTCATGTTCATTCAGAAGTGTAACCATATTCCCCAAACACCATTATAGTGAAAATTTCTATCTATTGGAGATACTTCCAAACCCCAGTAAGTCATCACCAGAAGTGCACTGAGCCACAGCCTAGTTGGAGGAACCTTGCTGGATGGATGAGTCCCCTTGCCTCCACTTGGTGCCCTGCCTAGAACTGTGCCGCACATACCTCGTTTGATTTAAGGGTTCACGTCATTCATGGAAAATAAACTCCTCCCGACCTCCCCCTTCCCTGACTCCTCTTGAATTAAGTGTGGAGAACATTTTTTGAGAATGTAGCCACCCAGATATTGATAGCAACATCAATATTGATATAGACATACCTATATAGACATTTTTCTTGCGATAAAGTATACAAAAATATAATTTTACCATTTTAACCATTTTAAGTGTATAATTCAGTGGCATAAAGTTGTTGTGCAGTCATTACCACTATCAGTTTCCAGAACTTTTTCATCATCTCATACAGAAACTCTAATCAGAGATAGATTTCTGTATTATTATACATACACAGCCTATATATATATCTTCTTTTTCATACATACAGAAGCATAACACTCCAGAGTTTGCTTTTTTTTCATCTAATTATCTTGGAGACCTTCCCATAGCAGCCTGTACAGAACTATTTGTTGTGTTTTTAATTTTTTTAAACTGCTACCCATGACTATACCTACATTTACTAATTAGATTCCTAGTTGGTGGATGCTTAAGTTGTTTCCTTTTTTCTTTTTTTGCTCCTGTAGATAATTATGTAATAAACATCTGTGTGTGTGTGTGTGTGTGTGTGTGTGCGTGCGCACATGCCCTGCATGTGCATCCTATGAGAGTTTATCTGCAGAATAAATTAAGGTCTCAGAGAATTAGCAAAATCATGCCTGGAATTTTGACATGAGAAGGTTTGATAGAGTGGATTTCTTTTAAACAGTGCTAATGTTCAAGAGTATAATGTGATGGCTGTGTGCTATGTGGGAAAAAACAAAGGCCAGGCCACATAGGCATCTCGGGACCTCTCTGACCTTCAGTGTCTTTATCTGCAAAGTAGAATAAATAAGATGTGCCCAGATCAACCAACCAGTCACGTCGGCTTAGGGCCTACCCTAGGTCATCATTTGAACCAAATTACCTCTGTAAAGGCCACTCTCCAAACACAGTCACATCCTGACCGATTAAGGGTTAGGACTTCCATGTATGAATTTTGGGGGGGGACACAATTCAGCCCATCACAAAGCACCTGGTGATGAATGATGGAAGAGCACAAGAATGAAGTGATTTGTACCCGTTGAGTAGAAATAGACCACTTTCTGTGTGGAAACCATAGCTTGGTTTATGGGGCAAGGGCAGGAAGAAATAAAGATTACTACGTTCAGTTGAATGCAGACAAACTGTGTGTGTATGGTCTTTTCAGGGCAGTCGGCATCCTCGTGGCAGAGTCTGGTTTGTAGGCCTGTCCTGTAGTGTGCCTGGGCAAAGGCAACCGTGAACCAAATTTACTCCAATTGGCTAGTTTTTTCTTTTAAAATTTATTCACAGTCTTGAAATTACAAAAATGATGTGTATTTGTTGTAAAAAGAGAAAACCTCGCCATGGCTCCCTATCCATTCAGAGTAAAATCCACTGGCTGAGAAGGTTCTAACTAATGCCCCCACCTTCTTACCCTCTGACCTCACATTCTAGCACTCTCCCTCTTTCATGCCATCCTGACCACATCTACCTCCTTGTGGTTCAGATACGCCAGGCCTGGATCCACCACAGGACCTTTGTACCTTCTCTTCCTTTGCCAGGGGTGCCCTTCCTTCACATATCTTCACAGCTGAGGCCTTCTGACTATCCGTGAACAACGGGATCCCTCTCTCTGTCATTTTGTACTTTCAATAGTGAGTAATCAGCAATGAGATTGAGAGTTTTTTATTATGCTGTAAGCAGTTTGTTTTTCCTCCTGTGTTTATCTTTTGCTGATTTTTCTCTTGGATTAGTTATCTTAGCTTTCATTTTTCAAGGTTTTATTGATTGAATTCTAAACCTGTAGGAAGCTCTAGGAATGGAACTGTTCATCACAGAGTTATTTACAATGGTGAAAAATTGGAAACGAACAACCTTCAATGCAGAAATGGTAAATAAGTAGTGGGAGAATTGTTATGTGACCATTAGAAAGCGAATTCAGTAGACCTATGAAATAATATGAAACATGAAATCTAAATATGTGAAAAAAACAAGAAAATGTAATGTTAAATTATAATACTAACAGGAAAAATTGTTTTTTTTTCCAGGGAAAAAATTTTATGTAGAATAATTCTAATTTATAAATAATGAAGACCTTGGAAGGAAATCAATCTGCCATCATATGACTAGTGGCTGTATTTGTTTTTTTTTTTAAATTTTTATTTATTTATGATAGTCATACAGAGAGAGAGAGAGGCAGAGACATAGGCAGAGGGAGAAGCAGGCTCCATGCACCGGGAGCCCAACGTGGGATTCGATCCCGGGTCTCCAGGATCGTGCCCTGGGCCAAAGGCAGGCGCCAAACCACTGCGCCACCCAGGGATCCCTAGTGGCTGTATTTGAATGTGATATTATAGGTGATTCTGATTATTTTGTACTTTCCTGCACTTTCACAATGAGTTGATTTACTTGAAAATAAAAAGTGATCATAGGAAAATTTTAAAAACTATTACAGAAATCATAACACATGTAGTGGAAGTAGTAGTACAAGAAGTGTAATATTCTTGCATAATCCTGTTACTTCTAAGAAATCAAACAACCTCCTTTCTTCCCCTTTGCCTTGGGATCCCTGTCTATGGGATTATATAATCTGTAGGTAGTTATGAAGATATTCAGCTTTACAATGAAACATGAGTATTTGAAATCCAACACTTGACAAGGAGGGCGGTTGAGGAGGCTGTGCCTAATCAAAGCGAGTAGCAAGAAATTATGTGGTACCAAAAGTGATGTAAGCTCATTCTGCAGGTCAAGGCTGTCTCCAGGTGGATTAGACTCCACAGGCACTGGCCCGTGGAGCCTCACATTTGGTAGCAGGCCATCTG
Source organism: Vulpes vulpes (assembly GCF_048418805.1). Classification (NCBI taxonomy): domain Eukaryota; kingdom Metazoa; phylum Chordata; class Mammalia; order Carnivora; family Canidae; genus Vulpes; species Vulpes vulpes. The sequence continues at coordinate 129,471,882 of NC_132792.1, read as the reverse complement.
TCCCTATTAATCCTGTAGGCCTCTCAGACTCCTGCCCCCTCAAGGAAAGAAGGCCAGGTGTGGAGTCAGAAACACACCTGCTAATATGGTGTGATCCTCAGAGAAGGAAACACTCCGTCCACGGCCTTGAGAGGAGCCCCTCTCCCCAGCCCTGAGGACCAATAAGGGGTCCAAGGTCAGTGCCAAATGGTGGTTAGGATTCTGGACCAGATCGTATCTGGTTTACAGCATTAGACAGGCCTGAGCTCAACCCGGATCTAGACCTTTGGCATCTTATGAACCTCTCTGAACCTCAGTTTCCCCAGCTATAAAGACACTGTCCCTGGAAGGATTGAATGAGAAAACTCACATAAGCTTCAACTGGTGGTTATCAGTATTACCGATGTGTCTATCTTTCCTGCTGCAGTGAAAGTCAGTAGTTCAACGAGAGGGAGCAAGCCCCCTTGCAGGGGAGGTGTGGGTGCCTCCGGTGCTGTGGTCAATGAGCCGGGCATCACACCCAGCATGGCACCCCAGAACTGCTGCCACTGCCTTCCTGAAAACACATGACTTCCTGTTTTCTAAACTCTTCGCCTGCATGTCATCGCTACTTGTGTCTGAGCCCAGGGGGTGGGGCTGGGCGGCAGCAGGACCAGGGCGGCTCCAGGTTTGGCTGCAAAAGGCGCTTGGGGGACTTGGAATCTGGCTGATTCGAGTGAACTGTGAATGATGAAGACTGATGCGAATGAGGAGCACTGGTGCTACTCCCTGGGGAGGGAGCCGCGAAGATACTCCATGGTCTCACCACCGATGGTGAAGTGCCAGAGCCAGGACTTGTACTTACGTGGCCTAGTCAAAGGCTTGGTTCTTGCTGTCATCACAGCAAGTGATGACTAAGCATTTCCTATTAAGAGGGAGACAAGCTGGACATGGGTGAGATTTTAAGGCTGCCTTGTAGAAGTGGGGGAACCTGCATTCTTTGTACTTCTGAAGCACTCCGTGTGCTGCAGAGGTGAGGCAGAGCCAGGGGAGCACTCCGTGTGCTGCAGAGGTGAGGCAGAGCCAGGGGAGCACTCCGTGTGCTGCAGAGGTGAGGCACACCCCAGGCAGGGAGGCAGGAAACGTAGCCGGTGCCTGGACGCCCAATAATGCCCCAGCTCTGCTGCTAGCCTGCTGTTGTCCTTGGGGATGCTACTGTGCTCCCCGGTCTGGGTCTGTACCCGAGCTGAATTGCACCCACTAACAGACCCTTGCCTGCCTTCTGGACTCCCACAGAAGCGAGCTCCATCAGGCACAGGAAGTAATTTTACAGATACACATTGGGCCTCCGATGGCAGGGATCCGTACCAGTTGGAAGCGAGGGAGCCCAGCAGTCCCTCTGCTCTGGAACAGGGGGTCCCGGAGCAGGAAGCTGGCAGAGGGGCGCCGGGCACTCGGGGGTGTCCAGCTTCCAGCTCCGGCCGGACCAGGTGGATTGAGACCTCTCAGAAGCCCACGGTCTGGCTGGGAGATAATTTTTCAAACGCACCTCATCCAAAGAAACTAGACTCTGTAAGGGCAGGTGCCTCCCCCAGACTGCCGTCTGGGGCCCGAGTCTTCTGCTAAAGGTCAATGCCGGGAAACTTCCGAACTCGGCTTTTGTAGCAAGGAGAGGGCTACAGAGACTGCGGGGTAGCTCCTCTGAGCCCCGCCGGTTGCCATGGAGCCTCCTCTGGGCATCTCTCGGGCCTGTTCCAGGTACTACAAGGCAGGCAGGCAGCTCCAGCTTATCAGGCTTGGGGTGGCACCATGGGGGGGTGCTCAGAGCAGAGCTGCTCCCTGAGCTCACAGTGAGGCAGTGGGGGGCAAGGGGCAGCATGGGGGGGTGCCCGAGGCCAGGGCTCAGGGTACGTGGTCAATTCACTGCACCGGGCAGCGCCACCGTCGGCAGATGGCACAGCCCTCGGCTCGGGGATGGACGGAGTGTGGACGGGGCTGGAGCTCGAGACAACCCCAGGTCACCGAGGTGCTTGTCACAAGGTGTTTTCATGGCCCGGGGCGTGAGCAGTAGACACCACTCTCCCTGAGGCTGCTCATCCGGGTGCACCACGGGCCGCTGTGCGCCCCCAGCCCCGGGACCAACGTGCAGGGGAGGAAGGCCCTCTGCAGCTGGGCCTCCCCACCCGCCAGTAGGCTGTGCAAGTGGATGGGCCGCCCCACGCCCCAGCCCTCGGGGATGTCCAACGCCCGGCCCGCTGTGCTCAGGGGCCGTGTGAGGAGGTTTCCCCTCCAGATGAGGTCAAGCAGGAGGGATCCTCATCCTTTCTGACAAGGATGGTAGGAAGAATTCTCCTGTAGACGATGCCCGGCCACTGCCCCACAGGCAGGCCACCCACCACAGGCCATGTCCATGTGCCCCGTGGTCTAGTTTGGGGTGTGGGAGGCCAGGTGCAGCCAGGTGCTGAGCACCACTGAGAAGATTCTCGAAGAGGAGGGGCTGCTGGGATTCTATCTGTCTGCCCTGTCCCTAGCTGGGAGATGTGGTTTTCTTAGGGGTGGTGACCTGCTGGCCCATTTCATCAGTGCCTGCCAGGTAGCTGACAGCGTGGCGGTGGGGGTGGGGCCAGGAAAGGACCGGAGTCCAGGCCCCAGGTCAGCCAGGCCCTGGCCATCTGGAGCTCTACCAGTTTGTGATGGGGATTGCTGTGCGCATGCTGGGCACTGACCCCGGGCTGTGGACAAGGGCAGGCTGTGGCCAGGCTCCTCCTCTCACCCCGCAGGGTTCCAATCCTGATCCCAGCACCCCTGGTACTAGGTGAGCAAGGCCAGCTCTTCCCATGCTTCATCTGGCTTTTCTGCAAGGTGTCATCAGGGTTGTGACTTGCCCTGGAATAACTGGAATCACCTAAAGTATCTCTGTCTCAGCCTGGCTGCCATGTATAAGGCCTGGTCATCTGGGAACCCCTGCCTACGTCCCCAACCCTGTGACACCTGGATGTGCTCCAGCCCAGCTGGCCTTCAGTTTCCATATTTGCCACATGTCCATCCGGATGCAAGGGGCTGGCACAGTGGGGTCACCTGTTAGACCTGGGTAAGGTGGTGTGGGAGTAGGATTGGGACCAAGTCCCCTTATTTACCAGATTTGCTGAGTATGCCTCTTGCAGGGGGCCAGAGCATGGCCTGTGGATGTTCAGGTTGGATGGAAAAAGGCTCATGGGATCAGATCCCACCTCCAGCTCTCATCCTGCAGCCCAGATCTGGAAGCATGGGGCTTGTCCCCTTTCACCTGGCCACTGTCATGTCTAGGCCGGCACCAGGAAGCTATTGTGAGGGTGTCTTTGTTCTCCTTGACACAACTTCTCTGATATGAAGGCAGCATTTTCTAAATGGGAAATCATGTGACTGCTCAGAATGCATCCCCCTCATCAAATGCCCGCTGGTTTAATGGTGACGACAGCATCTGGTTAGCTGTGCGGTGTCAACACCCAGAAGTTAGACGCTCTCTTGTCCTATCCAGTTTAAAAGTTCTTGATACAATTTGACCTTTTCTTCCTCAAAAAAAAAAAAGTGTTAGTGGTGATTTGGGGGCAAAAAGCCCCAATAAGCTGACACATGGAGCGCTTATTACATGTCGGGTCTGACACCTGCAATAAATAATCCTCACTGCTACCTAATGAGACACACTGTCATGTTAGCTCCATTTTGCAGACAAGGGCACAGAGGTTCAAGGAGTCGGGCACACACAGTGCGGAAGTACACAAATCAGTGTATAAGGAACACTGAGGCCTTCATGCCATCCCCCGCTCTGCCTGTGAAATGTGCCCTGACTGTAGGATATGTGTGGGAACGGCTGCACCGTGTGAGGGGCGACCCTGGCTGTGCCCTGGCCCAGGCTCAGGCCCAGGCTGTACCGCAGACCTAGTCAGTGAGAATCCGGGGTGGGGAGGGGGGCGCAGCCAGACAGAGAGTCTGTGCGAGAATCTCAATCAGCTTCTGCATTTGCTCAGACACTGAGTTCTCTTGGGTGCTGTGGATCTGGGGCAGAGCAGGAGAACTGTCGGAGAAAATAGTCCCAGTCCTATAGGAAAGCAGCCCCCGTCAGCATGTTAAATGAACAAGGTGTGAAAGTGGATCAGGGAAGGAGGCAAAGAGGTGTCTGCCTTGGGGATGAGGGTGCAGGGAAGGAGCCGGAACCAGGAAGCGAGTGTCTCTGCCTCATGCCTTTGAGTTGGCATCCTGGAAAACTGCCTGCTATCCGAGGGAAGCCCTTCCCGCTGTGGAAGCTAGAGCCATAAGCCCCACGAGGGCAGGGACTCGGAAGGCCTGACCCACACGTTAGACATCATTGTCCTTATGGGAGATATACAAAAACATCTACCAATACATCTTTTAGTTTTCTTTTTTTTTTTTAAGATTTTATTTATTTATTAATGAGAGAACAGAGAGAGGCAGAGACATAGGCAGAGGGAGAAGCAGGCTCTCTGTGTAGGAGCCTGCTTGGATCAGGGGTCATGCCCTGAGCCCAAGGCAGATGCTCAACTACTGAGCCACCCAGGAGTCCCTCGTTTTATTTTCACCACACCCTTAGGGTAGATACGTTTACCAGCCATTTCACAGATGAAGACACTGAGGTCCAGAGAGGTGAGGTCACTTGTCCAAGACCACACGGCTCCTTAGTGGCAAGCGAAGGACTAGAGAATCCACCTGACACCCAATCGGGGGCTCCTTCTGTTTCGACATTCCCTGGCATTAAGCAGGTGCCCAAGAAAAATGGATCAGTTTTGTAATTGAATTAAGCCCTGGGTCCCTTTGTGGAACACTCGGTGCTCTCACCACCCTCCTTGAGCCCGGCACTCCCAGCACAAGCACAGCTGGCCTGGGCGGAGGGGCGATCCCCACCCTGGGAAACGTGCTGCGGTTAATCTGCTCGCCTTGGTCAAACCACACACAGCATACTTGTCATGGGCCATAAAATCATGCTGCTCTTTAAAAAGAGCGAGAGAAAACCTGTCCCGGTTACTTATCTCTGGGGGAGGCAACCAGTTCCCCTCCCCCGCTGTGCGGGCTGTGTGCAACATGAAGAAATATTTCTTCTCATTTGTTCTAAATTTACTGTCCAGTAATTTTTCTGTCCTCATTTTATGTGACAGGCAGCTGAGCGATTTTCTTCCAGCCCTTTTTCTGAATCTCAACCACCCCAATAAATCTCCGCTGACACCTCTTCTCCAGTCCTAAAAGAAAAAAAATCACCCCGGTGTTGGTGGCCTTTGCTGGGAGGTGGCTCACCTCCCAGAGGGCTTCAGACCCTACCTGTGCTCAGTGGGGGCAGGTGGCCCTGCCTCAGGGCCAGAGGGCAGGCCAACTTTGGGTCAGGCCCCAGCATCTTCCCTGAAAAATCGCACAGCATCTAATGAGTGTCTCCCGTGCACCCCGGGGCTCTGTTGTTGAGGATGAAGGAGGAGGCCAAACTGCAGCCGTTTAGGGCCTATGTGGAGGGCAGTCTCAGAACCTGACATATCGTGTGGGGGTGCTCTGTGGGAGGCAGGCTCTTGCACCTGTATCGGGGCAGAACCAGCCACTGGAACTAGGGGTGAAGGTGGAGGACAGGAGTCTCATTTCCTGCTGAGTGGAGGGGTGTGCTAGCACCAGCAGGGGGGACGAGGAACAAGCTCAAGGTGGCTAGGAAAGTACTGGTGAATTCAAGGAAGGGCAGCGCATCCTCTGCAGGAGCAGGAGAGGCAGTGGGCGGCAGGCTTGGGGGAGCCAGGCCTGGGCCGGGGGGCTGGGGACACTGGGTACAGCCTGATGAGGAGCTTGGATTTGCTCCGAGTGACTGTCATCACGGGTTTCTGAGCAGGGGCCTTCCTAAGTTTACCAGGAGATCAGCTGCCTGAGGCACAGAGGGGTCCTGAATCAGGGTGGGAGTCACACGTTTGGATGGGGATTCGGGGACGTTAGAGTTGGAACCCAGTGCTCACACAGCGCGGGGCTCCTGGGCAGAGCTGGGCCGGGCGGGGAGCCAAGAGCCGAGGCGCCCTGCCCCTGCCCCTGCCCCTGCCCGCCGCAGTCCTGGGACAGCCTCTCGCTGTGGGCCGGCTGCTGGCTGGCCTTGGTGCTGGCTGGCTTTGGTGCTGGCGTCCGGAGGATCGGATTCGTTTTCCCATTAAAGTGTCCGGCACGTAGTAAACACTGAAGAAATGTTCGTTTTCACCCTCTTTAGCCAAAGAGGCAGCTGAAAGAGGGTGGAAAGCTTGCCCCAGGTGAACCCGGGGGGTAGGTTAAGACATGCTCAGGTGCCCGGCTGCCCTCCCACGGCCCGGGCAGCGCAGCGCTGCAGGCGGCCACCAGAGGGCGCCGTGGCCTTGGGAGAAGCAGCCGCTGCGGGCCCGCGCCGCCTTAGCGGGCCCGGCGGGAGGCAGGGGCAGGCCATCTGCAGGCTGAGCGCACACCTGGCAGGAAGTAACCATCTAAAATCCGTGTCTTCTCACCCACGGTGCAGTGAGCTTTACAAATAAAAATGCTTTTATTTAACCAGGAAAGCTACTAGACCCCCAATGCCATTGCACTAAAATGCCAGCTACACGTGCATTGCTAGTTTGACAAAGGTTAATATGGCAGTGAGGACTAGGGATTCATCTGCAGCTTGGGATGGGACAGGCTAGACAGATTTCTGAGCTATGTTTTGTAGGAAGCATCAGATTTTACCAGGTGGCAGGGTTGCAGGGAGAGAAAGGGAGAGAAAACAATGTAGAGGGAACAGAGTCTGGAAGAGCAAGGTGTGTCCCGGGAATTCTAAGTGTGTAGGGGAAGGGCAAGGTGTGTTCCCCCAATTGTAAGTAGGGGTGGGGGGGAAGGGCAAGGGGACAAGCACAGATGAAACTGAGGCCATGGAGCAGGGAGGGGTGAGCAGGGGAATTGCCGGGTTCAGGCTGGGAGGGGCTCACTGAATGGACTTTTGTCTATTGCTCATGAGACTCCTTGGGGCTCAGTGCCAGCCCCAAGTGGGAGACCCTGCTCAGTGCCTGGCACCAAGGAGACTGGGAGTCAGGAAGGGAGAGTTGTGTGTGTGTGTGTGTGTTTTTAATATTTTATTTATTTATTCATGAGAGACACACACAGAGGTGGAGATATAGGCAGAGGGAGAAGCAGGATTCCTGGGGGGAGCCTGATGAGGGGGATTTGATGCCAGGATTCGGGGATCACAACCTGAGCCAAAGGCAGATGCTCAACCACTGAGCCACCCAGGTGCCCCAGGAAGGGAGAACTGACCCAGATTCTCACAGTCCTAATTAACAATCTCATTCAAATATCAATTTTGTTCTCTCCCTGTGAATAGGCCTTAGGGAGCCTCATACCCTAATTCAGGGGGTGCCATTCATCCAGACACAGGCATTTTATTACAGAGGTTTCCAGGGTGCGTGGTTCCTATGGGAGTTTACATGCAGCTGGGCTCCAGTGGTGTCCACTGGACACCTAGTTTCTGCTTCCTTCTGGTCTTCCCAGGATCTGGGGTCCCACCCAGAGTCATGTCTGGCTATTGGGGAGGCCAGGTTTTCCCCAGAGCTGGTCCAAGGATATGGGAGGGAAGTTGCGGTCAGATAGGGTGTGGGGAATGGGTCCAGGCCCCCTTGTCATGGTTTCCTTGTCAGTCACAGGGTCGCCTTGGGATGGTGGGGACGTATCCTGTCACCCTGGGCCTGGCTGATCAGTTTTATCTCTTGGCACAGGGGCTCAGAGCTTAGGCCTGCTGGATCCCAAATTGTGCTACCTGCTGGATGGAGTCCTCTTCATCTATGGTGTCATTATCACTGCTCTGTTCCTGAGAGCAAAGGTAAGTACTGGGGGCTTTGGGGAGAAGGCGTGGGCTCCCCTACTTGGTGGGTGTTCAGAAGGGCCTTAGTCTTGGAAAGTCTGCAGCTCAGGTAGTGCCTGGAGCATGGCATCCACTGGCTCCAGGGACCTGCCAAGCACGCAGCATGGGTGGGCTGGTGTCCCAGCCCTACGGCTGGGAGGCAGAGCCTGATGCTGGGTGTCTTCCTGAGCAACGGTCAAAGCATCCCCCCTGGCGGGGGGGGGGGGGGGGGGGGGGGGGGGGGGGGCGGGGGGGGGGCGGCTACTGCTGGCAGGAGAGGGCTTAGGCTTCAGGCAACTAAGAGCAGGAGGGGGGAATGCAGGGTGTCTTCCCAGATGGAGGCCCACCCAGCCTGTCTCTGGAAACTCGGGTTCCCTATCAGGGCCCCTGAGGGCAGGCGGGAGCCCGGGTTTCTTGGAGGGGCTGCGGCTGGGGGTGGCCTTGGAGCCACGGAGGGTGCAAGGCCTCTCCCGCCCGGTTATCCCTTCTGTCCCCCAAGCCATTGCTCTTTTGGCCTGTAGACTTTGGCAAAAGACTGTGAAGCAGTCTCACCCACTTTCTTTTTTCAAGCATGAGTCCTGGGGATCCCTAGGGGGTTTCCGACGCTGGGGAGAACAGCCCCAGAGCGCGGCGGGGTGTGCAGGGACGCGGTGCCGCGGGCGGGGGGCAAGGGGGGCTGGGACCCCGCGGGGGGGGCGGGGGGCACGGGGGGGGCTGGGACCCCGCGGGGGGGCGGGGGGGCACGGGGGGGGGCTGGGACCCCGCGGGGGGGGCGGGGGCGGGGGCGGGGGCGGGGGGGCCTCTCAGCCCTCCGCCCTCTCTTCCAGTTCGGCCGGAGCGCGGCCACCCCCGAGCACCAGCAGGGCCCCAACCAGCTCTACCACGTAAGTGTGCCCCGCGGGGCGGCGGGGGGGCGGGAGGGGGGCGGGGGGGCCCGGCGGGCGGGGGCGGGGCTCAGGCTCCCCGCGCTGGCCCGGCCCCTGGGCTCACCCGCCCTGTCCCCGGGAGGCTCCCCGAGCGGACGGGGCTCCGCTCCGCCGGGCCCGCGGCTCCCCTGGGCGCCCCACGGGGTCCAGGCCGGAGGGCCCAGCGCCCCCGACGGTCTTCCCGCCTCCTGCAGGAGCTCAATCTGCGAGGAAGAGAGGAGTACGAGGCTTTGGATAAGAGACGCGGCCTGGACCCGGAGATGGGAGGAAAGCAGGTGCGGATCCCTCCGGGGCCTGCGCGAGCGCGGGGGTGCGCAGCGGGACACGGGGGCCCCCAGGGCAGCTCCATCCCAACGCGGGGGCCCGCGGCCCGGGGCCTCCCCAAGGGCTCCATTGGTCCGCGGGGGGCGCCCCATACCGGAATGCGCCCCGGCGCTCGGCTCCAGGCTCCACCCCCTCCCGGTAAACTGCTTGGCCACCTGGGATGCACACCCGGGGGGCTCCCCCCGGACCGATCTGGTGAAGAGGTCCATACAGGAAGGGCCCCGGGCCACTGCACGGGTCCCAGGTCCCCCTTGGAGCGCGCTCCCGCTCCAGGCTCCCAGCCGTGGGAGGGGAGGCTGCAGGAGGCCAGGCAGGGTCCTCTAGGCCAGGTCCAGGGGCGCTGGGTGGCTCAGTCACTTAAGCGTCTGCTTTCAGCTCAGGTCATGATGTCGGGGTCCTGGGATCCAGTCTCGCATTGGGCTCCCTGCTCAGCGGGGAGCCAGCTTCTCCTTCTGCCCCTCCCCCTGCCCGTGCTCTCTCTCTCTCTCTCTCAAATAAATAAATAAAATCTTAAAAAACAAAAAAAAGGCAGGGTTCAGCCCAAAGGCCCAGGCTGCCCGGGCTTTAGGGCAGTGCTGCCCGACGATGCCCAGCAGCCCCTGATGTTCCTGGTCACACGTCTGAGCCGGGTGCTGGGCAGGAGGAGACGCTGGCAGTTTCCTCAGCCTCTGCCCTCCGCATCAGCTCTTCTCTCCTCCTCTTATCTGGACCCTGAACCCTGGATGGGGAGGGGGTGAAAAGAGGTGGGTAATGGGGGTCAGTAGGGCTTGCTGGGCACTGGTTGGCCCAAGACTTTTCATTTTCAGCCAGAAACCCCACCTGTAAGTTTATGACACCTGTGGCACTGTAACTGCAAGGGGACACACAGACTGCCACCTGCAGATACCCCAAGACTTGCCCTGGGCAAAGCTGGACTGGGGAGGCCATGTGGGGAGGTGAAGCCAGTGTGCAAGGGTGTGTGCAAGTGTGCACTAGGAAGCAGGGGCTGCAGCAGAGCTGCGAGGGCCGGGGTTGGGGGTGGTACAGGTGCAGAGGTGGAGGGGGGGCACGGGTGTGGATGGGGGCAGGGCCACAGGGGGTGGAGGGGCATGGGTGTGTGGGAGAGCAGGGCGGGGGTGGGGCACGGGTGTGGAGGGCAGGGAGAGCAGAGGGGGCACAGGTGATGGGGAGAGCAGGGAGGGCGGCGGAGCAGGTGGCCCGGGGTGGGGGGTTCATGGACGCTTTTACAACTTTCCGGGCCTGGCTCCTGGTTTCTCCGCCTCTAACCTCCTCCTTGTTTTTCCCCGGCAGAGGAAGAGGAACCCTCAGGAGGTCGTGTACAATGTGAGTGCAGGAGGGAGGTGGGCGGAGGGCTCTGGGAATAGTGCTCCCTGCCTTGTGTCTGCCTCACTGGATCTTGACCTCCCTGCCTGACCTTGACCTCCCTGCCTGCTGGCTGCAGCAGCCGGTTGTTTGGGGGACAACCCCTTCACTTGCCTTCCCTCCCCCGTCCCTGAGTCTGCTGTTGGGCTTCCCTGGAGATGGGCCTGGGGAACAGCAAGGTCAGGCCCGGCAAGGACAGGGTGGCAAGCCCCTCTGGGGGGCTCCTGCTTCTGGAGGCTCGAGTCTCTTCCTGAGTGCCACCTCTTGTCGGAAGGTCAGCCTCACCACTCGGTGCGGACCTGACTGTGGTTTTCAGGCTGTTGATCTGGGTTGGCCACGAAGGGGACTGTCACAGGTGGTCACTCCTGTAGACAGAGCTGCCTCTCCTTCCTTCCTGCAATTGGTGGAGTCACAACCCCTGGCTTTGGCCATGTAAAGACACAACTTACTCAAATAAATGGTTCTGGGGACTCCAGGCCAGCCCTCGCATTTGTTCACGTTTGTGTTCTTTGGCTAGAATTCCACATTTTATCTTTGAACCTAACCTGAGCTTCTCAGCTCGGTGCAAAGGGCTGGCGGCTCAGAGAAGAGTCCAAAGGGCTGAGAAGGGTAAGGTTGGAGCTGGCTATGGCCAGAGATGCTTGTGGGAATGACTGGAGCCTCGAGTGTGGGGGCTCCCTGCCAGCTGGGATGTCGAGAGGCTTCCTCTTGTAGGGAAGCCCACTGTTTTGTGCAGTCGTTAATCAGTGTCCCATGCCCTCCTTTGCCAGGCACTGCAGAAAGACAAGATGGCAGAGGCCTACAGTGAGATTGGGATAAAAAGCGAGGTGAGTGCTGATTCCTAAGGATGGGTCAGGGTGGGGGTGCTCCCAGGGAGTCCTCATCACCTTCTAGGTAACCCTTCCAGGCTTCCATCCCGGCCCTTCGCAGCCATTCTCGTATCACCTGTGGAAGCCCCCGTGGTAGCTGCCAGGGGCGAGGGGTAATCCAGTTCTCACCCCCTTGATAGCACATAAGACAGGAAAGGCTGGTGTTCTTTCAGGAACCCAGTCTAGATTCTAAGACTAAGCTTTGTGAAAGCCAGTCAGATCTGTCACCATTCATTGATAATTGGTGCCATCAAGGGCTTAATGTGAGCCATGGTGTGTTTAGTGCTGAGGACTTTGGGACTCAGGATAAAATGATAATGCAGCGCCCCTTATTTCTAAAAGATAAGAATTTCCATGGGCAGCCCCAGTGGCGAAGCGGTTTGGCACCGCCTGCAGCCTGGGGTGTGATCCTGGAGACCCACGTGGGATCGAGTCCCACGTCGGGCTCTCTGCATGGAGCCTGCTTCTCCCTCTGCCTGTGTCTCTGCCTCTCTCTCTTGTGTCTAATAAATAAAAATCTTAAAAAAAAAAAAAAAAGAATTTCCAAATGGTGAGCGGGGCTTCGTGGAAACCCGGGTATCAGGGATGGCCAACTCTGGGGAGCAAAGTTTGATTCCAGCTCCATGTTCAGGGATGGCCCAATCCTGTTGGGAAGCCCTTCTGGGGCCAGGCTCACCATTTGGAAATTGGGGCCCCTCACATAGTTCGTGTCCCCAAAGCAGGCCTGCTCAGTGCTTTACGAGATTGGTGGTCTCATGTAATCCTCACAAGAACCCAATGAGAAATGTGTGCCCTGCAAGGCACAGGAGGGCAAATATCTTACTCCAAGTCACTTGGCCAGTGAATGGGGGAGTCCAGATGTAATGGACCCTGTAGCCAGGGCTCATACCACTCTATGGTTGTCATTCCCAGGGAACACTGATGAGTAGCCAGGAATTCTGGAGCAGCAGGGAAGCCCCTTTATTCTAAGTGGCAGGCAACATGGCCAGCTCCCGTGCAGCCTGGGTTCTAGGGCTCTGGGGACATGAATGGGGAAGAGCAAGCCTGGGCCCCCTCGAAGCCAGTCCTCACCTTACCTGCAGAGTAAGATCTGGCCAGTGGCCCGAGGACCCCTCTCTTCAGGGGCAGGGGTACAACTGGGAGACAGTCCCCTCTGACTTTCTAGGGCCTTGAGCAGGACTCTGACTTCCTGCCCTTTTGTCTCCTTCCCACAGAACCAGCGTCGGAGAGGGAAGGGGCATGATGGCCTTTACCAGGTAAAAGCTGCGGTGCCTCTGGTGTGCGCTGTGGGCGCTCCTTCCCTGGGTGGAATCCTCTAATCAAGGGCAAGGCTAGACTCCACATTTTGCTTGCTGGTGGCACCCAGCTCATGCCATCGGCTGGGCAGGGCAGATCCCAGGCCCTAAGTCGGGTCCCAGTGCCACCTCTGTCAGTAAGGTCCTGGGGGCATGGCTGGGAGTCAGCTGTTGGAGACACAACTTGGTTCCAACCGAGCTGGCTCCAGCCGGGAGAGAGCCCCCAGGCATGGCCCCGGATAAGCAGCAACTCCCAGAGGCCGTGTGGTCTTGCCCAAAGGGATGAAGTAGGCAAAGGACCCCACACGAGCAATTTCCTGCCTCTTCCTCTGCTGCTCTGGGCCCTTGCAAGAAGCCTTACTCTGCATGTATCCTCAGACCTAAGAAGATGGGTGGATGGGTGGGAAAGTTGAAGGAAAAAAAAAATCAAGAGGACGCCTGGGTGGCTCAGTGGTTGAGCATCTGCGTTTGGCTCAGGGTGTGATCCCGGGGTCTGGGGATCAAGTCCTGTATCCACAGGGAGTCTGCTGCTCCCTCTGCTTGTCTCTGCCTCTCTCTGTGTCTCTCATGAATAAATAAAATCTTTTTTAAAAATCGAGAGAATAACTTTAAAAAGAAAATGTTGTTATAGTCAGGTGCCTGGTTTATGCAAATCAGTGTGAAGCATTATGCAAAACAAGAATACCCAACCTACTTCTCTAAAATATAATCCCCAGTGGGTTCTTACTTGGCTACCTCTGGCTCCCTTGGGCTCTTCACAGCTTGCTTGACTGGCTCCAAAGTGCCAGGCTGCCCAGCTTGCCTGAGTCCAGAATGATGTCAGACAGGGCCCCCAGAATGTTCTGTGTGTGGCTGCTTTGATCTGTCTTCTGGGCCAGGGAGAGGTGTTCCAGTGGGATTGGGGCCAGCTTGCCTGCTCCCTGACAAAGAACGCAACTGTAGTGGGGTGGCCTGGGAAGGAGGCTGATGGGAGAAGGCTGGGGTCAGGGAGCCACCGTCTCCTGGTGACAAGTCCTGGCTTCCCTAGCCCGGGTGTCAGGGATGGCCAACTCTGGGGAGCAAACCTTGATTCCAGCTCCATGTTCAGGGATGGCCCAATCCTGTTGGGAAGCCCTTCTGGGGGCCATGCACTGCAGGGCTCAGGACTTGGGAAGCTGGGAGGGATTTGCTCCAGGGCCACTACCGGCAGTGGGGAGACCCTCTGTCCTGCAGTTCCCCGGGCCGGCCCCACCAGCGCCAGGAGAGGACTGGTCCAGTTCCACTTGACCTCTAGGTAGGCCGGTGCCCGCACGGAGCTCCTGACCCACTTTTCTTTCCTGACTTGCTTTCTAGGGGCTCAGCACGGCCACCAAGGACACCTACGATGCCCTCCACATGCAGGCCCTGCCTCCTCGCTAACAGCTCCAGGCCTCCCACCGAACACAGGCCAGCTCCGCAGACGCCCAGATTGTTAAAGACACAGGATAAAGCGTTTATAACCCGGTTCACTCGTATTTCTCCACCGCCAAAGTATTCCCTCTTTATGAATTGGGTGCTTTGCACTGTAACATTCGGTCATATCCAATTCAACCATCGTCCCCAGGCTCTGTAGGGGAGTGCTCCCCCAAGCTTATGGCCCGTCCTCGAGGAAGAGTTGTGATACTCTGGGCTCTTCGGGTTTGATGGAGACTGTGGCCGGGCCCCTACCCTGGAAGGGTAGACCCAGGCTCTTACCTGGGAGATGGGCACCCGCTTCTCACAGCTGTGTTCAGTCTGTTTTGTCAGGTCCCCTGAGAACCCCCCAGTGTTTGCACGTAGCCTAATAGTTTTTAGTGTTCTGTCAGTATTTGAATGGCTTTTCTCCTGCTGTAAATTTGGCTTCTGTTTGCCTCATTTCAGGGGAACTTGTAATCAAGGCCAAGGGACTGTTGTGCCTCCTGGTGACAGGCCTGCGTAGAGGTGGGGAGGGGAGGAGAGCCTCTGCAGGTGCAGCTCAGGGGCTGGTGAAGGGGAGCATGGGCTGGAGTGTGGGGCAGACAGGCATCCGTTCCCCCTTGCAGGGCTTAGCACCTGGGGGCTAGGTGCTCCGGGGACCCCGCGATGAACCAGGGTGCTTGCCCTCACGGGGCTCACTCTCATGGGGGACACAAACTGGGAAGAAACTGGCCTCAAAGAGCAGAGGAAGTGCAGACAGAGTGTAGGGGCGAGGGAAGGGAGCAATAGGGCACGATCTCCAGGCACCGATCTCCAGGCACCTGTTCGAAGCACCCGGAGGGAGGGCCAGCTTCCCTGTCCCTACGAGGCCTCCACAGGTGGCCCGGCCCCGCACACCCCTGTGGACACCCTGTGTGGACTACCAAGAACATTGCTGTGGGAGGTCTCATGTATAACCCTCTCTGTTCTGCTTGGTCTTAATTTATACTGGTTTGCTAAAGCCTTACTTACTCTTTTGCACAATAAACGCTTTGGTGAAAATGCTGCCTTTACCCTGGGCTCTCTCTGGGTGGTCCAGGAGGTGAAGCTAATTCAGCCTTGGGGAGAAACTGCACACCCCAGAGAGCAGGATGGCTCCTCGGGGCCTGCAGGTGGGCACAGGGGCACCCAGGGGCTGGGGGGCTGCCATCCACGATGCAGTTTGCTCGGGGCCACAGAGGAGCTGCAGTCCGGGCCGGGCCGTGAGGGGCCTGTGGGAAGCGGCTGGGATGCAGCCCGGGGTGCAGGGCTCCTGGCACCTAGCACCCAGCACCCAGCGCTGTGCCAGCCACTGCAGTACAGGCACGCGACAGAGGGACGCTAGGGAGTGGCCCCTGTCAGCAGAGGGTGCTGGGAGTTGTGAATGGCTGCTGATGTCACGGCACAAAACCTCGGTTTGTAGGGTTTGGGGCAGGCTGGAAGATGACAGGTCTTTCCAGGTCAGCTTCTCTCTAAACGTAGTGGCTGTAAAAGAGGCCCTGGGGGGGGGGGGGGGGGGGAAGAGGCCCCAACTCATCAAGCAGCCAGTTAACACTGGGTAGACTTTGAGTTCAAAACCCCAAGGTCGGGTTCCCTGGATGGCTCAGCGGTTTAGCGCCTGCCTTTGGCCCAGGGCACGGTCCTGGGGTCCCGGGATCGAGTCCCACGTCGGGCTCCCTGCATGGAGCCTGCATCTCCCTCTGCCTGTGTCTCTGCCTCTCTGCCTCTCTCTATGTCTATCATGAATAAAAAAAAAAACAACCCAAGGTCATGGCCATTAGAGGCCCTGGAGAATCTGAGATTGCAGCAGGAGTGACTCGCATCTCCACTAGGTGCACATAGGACACCTATAAAGAGAAGACATTTGTTTTGTAACCTGGCCTTATAGGGGGAATTTGATTTGTCAATAAATATCTACCCTGCACCTATTTCTGTGCCCAGCACTTTGCAAGCCACTAGGGAGGGACTGAACATCTGCCACAGGATTCCGGCCACATCCCAGGAAGGCTGCGTTGTGGTACCCCACGGCCAGGCGGGGAGGCGGAGCTGCCAGTGCAGGGGTGCAGAGTCCCACAAGGGGCTGGAGACATGGGGCAGGTTTCATGGGAGAAGGCTTCTGACCCCAGCCAGCCTGAATTATGTGAGCTGGTCACCAGGTGAGGGAGTGGGAAATGGTGTGTAGCTTTGGCTGCCTTGATTCCCAGACAACAGCCGCTTTGGGGTTGCTACTCCTTCATCTTCTACTCACCAGGCTTTCTAAACGCTGAAGTTGGGTTCATCGGTTGGCCTCACACCACAGACCTAGTTTCAAAGTCTGCTGAATTCTACACAGGCCATGTGACCCATGTGGCTGGCTAGAATTCAGAGTCTAACCCACTTCTGTCAAGAATCTGACTCAAGAGGCAGGGAGGAGAGCTGGCAATGAGGTGTGGGTGCTGCAGCAGATGTGGGTGGGCGAGCGAGCGAGCAAGGACACTCGTGGGACCACAGGCAAGACACAGAGAAGACAGCTGGTGAGCTGAGCCTGTACCGGGAGAACGAACCCCATGGCCCGGGGCAGGGTCCCCGGGCTGCCCAGTTCCCGTCCTACTCCGGGCTGGCTGTCCTCTCCCTGAAGCACAACTGGATCCCTTTCATCCCAGGAAGTTACTGATTGTATGAGATGTGCCAAAAACTCATTGTAAGTAAAAACACCACTCTTCACCTAAACATCCATTTTAAGAGGATTAAAATATGAAGATGTGTCCCTATTTCACTTGCACTGAGGAACCAAAACATTTTATGAGTGTGTGTAAATGAAAATGGAAGCTTCCAGAGTATTTTTCAAAACTGTCATTACTTTGATGTTAGTAAAATCAGGTAGGATGTGAATACTTCTGATCAGTTTTTCTTCTTCCCGGAATATGACTCAAGGCTCCTGGGTTTACAAACAGGATAGTCACTGAAGCCCAGGTTTGGCTGGTACAACAGGACAGACGATCAATTCAAGTGTACAAGATGGCTCCAAAGGGGACTCAAAGCCCGGTCATTTGGTCAGCTGTTGACCTGTTCACGGGTAACTCTGGCCACAGCTCGGTAGCCCGGTACTGGACATGCCTGTGAACCTGTGCCTACTGTCTAATGACACATGCCCTATAACCTCAAGCCCTAGTTTTCAGAGAAAGGAAAGGCGGCAATGAGAGCAGATGTTACTTACATCATCTCCCAGGTAATTTGGCTTGGCAGATGCCAACCAGAAGCGGGTTAGAATATAACCACGTTTTTAAAAAGGGCAACAGGACACTGATCTCATCAGTACTGTACCCTCATTCTTTAGGGTGTGACAAATGGGTTTGTTTTCTGAAGTCTTTCCCACGCTAGTGAGCATGCCACTGTCTCTACCAAACAGGGTTTCTATTGAAAACTCCAAGTTGTTTTAAGGAAACAACTCCCCAAACTTATGTGCAAGCTCTAAATACAAGAAGGGGTGGAGTGGTAAAGAATGAGGGGTTCTTAGATGCAGGAACGGAGAGTTAGAGCCGCTGTTGCCTTCCCACAGTGGGCCCTGGAGAGGACAGCAAGCCCGTCTTGAGACACGGAGCACACACTCCTATCTGGACAGGAATGCCTCTGTCTGAAAGCTCAACAAGCTGAGGTTTGCTCTCCGTGGGAAATTCACTTTAAGATTCACATTTTCAAATGACAAATTGCATCAAGACATTACCTGTGAACTAGTATAAGCCAGAGGGAGGGAGCTATGCTGAGCTGTGTACCCTCCGACAGGAGAAGTGGATGCCACGTCCAGGACTAGTGGACGTTCAGGATGTGGCAGGAAATGCTGGAGGGGCACAAGAGAATATAAACAGTAAGTGTGGAAAAGTCAAGCTCAATACCAGGTCTGCCATCAGACACAAATGAAATGGGAGCTCTGAAGAGTTCTGGCACAGGAGCAGTCAAGGGTCTGTGTGTTCGGTCACATGAAGCCCTAGACCAGGGTCTGGGAAGGTGGATGGAGAGGTGTGGTGGCTGCAGGGCCCATGGGCACAGGGGGAAACGCACAGTAGGACCCAGGAACCCATGTGCCTGGGTCTCCTGGGAGCTCCTGCTTTTCTGGAAAAGACCAACCAGAAGGCCTAGGTGGCCCTCTGTGTGGGAAGCATCCAGAACACCAACATACAATTTCAAGGAAACTCCAACAATGTGAAAACACTTGGAAAATGGTTTAATGATGTTTTACAACAGAAACAAACTGTACAGTTACAGTAAGTTTAATATATATATAAAAATTACAGCAGACAAATGCATCTACACAAAATCTACCATTTCATTCTGATTCACTGTCACCTACGCAATCTCTCCCAAGCCTATAGCCCCTGCAGGAGGCCCCAGGAGGGGGAATCATATAAAGGGCACTTTTAAAGAGACAGCACCGCTCATATTCCCCACCACCTCCTTAAGCCTCTGGGAGGCACATCAGCTAATTCCCCCAAATGTAAAGTTGCTTGTGTTTTGGGTTTTCAAAATCAAGAAAACACATGTTTCCCAGGGGCCCAGATAACAAGGTCCCCCAAATTCCAAGTTATCAGCAGATTCTTAGAAAACATCCCTATCAAGGGGAAATGGCTAAGCAGGCATTCTGGGGCAGTGAGGCTACACAATAGCCACCCAGACTGCAAAGTTATCTAAGGAGAAATGTCAAAGGACTCCCAACCAACTACTCAGAAACTGTCACTGCCTCATTAAAGCTGCTGGACAATTTTGGAAAGAATCATTTACACCACATCTTAAGTTTCCACAAAAGAGAACTCAAACTCACATTTTAAACTTAAGTACATAAAACAAAAAGTTCTAGGAGGCCAGGGGGTCAGTCCCCCTTAAGACCCTCCCTTGACAACAGTGGAAAAACACCCCTGAATCAATATAAAAAAAAAAAAAGGAAAAGAAAAAAGTGTGGGGGAGAGTTAAGATATTAAAAGACGAGAGAGAGAAAGAGAGAGAGAAAACATCTTTAGGAAAACACGATCACTGTCTCTTTAAAACAAAACAAAATCCCAGTTGGGAACAGTAATCAGCAAATATGCAAACCAAATTGAACCTGGTGGAAGTTTATTACTGAATATTATATACACTCAGAACTTTTTCATTTTCTTTTTTTATTATGAACACCTAGGCAGTGAAAACTGTTATGTTAATACATAGACACACCCAAAACATACAAAAATACTATTATTTCAAACTACTAAGAATAGGACAGTTCAGTTATTTTCATGCTATGACTTTAAGAGCATTACACTGAAACAAACAAGAAGTTAAACGACATTTTTTTTTTAATATCCCAGAAATATACCAAAATATACATCTAAGCTTTGGAATTACTGAGGTTAGACTAATGCAAGTGCTGGGTAATCGTACTTAATACACAAGTCTAAGGTTCTGCAGGAAAGAAATCATCTTTGGTATCTGCATCAGGCTAATATTATTAACATTTGGATTTTGCTTTGGGATAGAGCTTGTATGACCCTAGAACCAAATACCCCCCTCCCCCAATCAACTGAGATTAAAAAGATCCATGTAAAAAGTTCCTTCATTTGCAATCCCCCCACCCCCCAAGTTAAAAAGTCACAGGCATCTACCTAGCACAAAGGTTGTGAGATACAATGCATAGTTGCACAGTGGTGCTGCCAAAGGAAACCAACTACAGCAAGGATACATGAAAAGCTTGGTAATCGTTCTGCATGTTTTCTCACAAACAGGGCAGCCACTTCCAAGCAGTTCCAGTAAAGGAAAAGAGAAAAGGCTCAGAAGGGCACCTTGGCGTGTACTCACTGTCATGACCCCAGAGGTCCAAGCACCCAGCAGAGCAGCCAGTCCTGCACCAGTGTCTTCAACTTCCCCCCACTCTGTGGGTCCAGCGGTCCAGCAGCATCCCCAGCCTCCCAGTCCCTGTGCTGAGCCCCTGTGGTGACCGTGGTTACTGTCTGGTAGAGCATCCGGGTGATGGCGTTTCGTCTGTTTTAGAAAGTCTGAAATGCCAATTTTCCCCACGGCACATTCACGAGCTGGCCAGGGCCAAAGCTACTGAGGATGCACCTCCACAAACTCCAAAACACGGGCAAAAGAGCCCCCTACCCTTCCTGTGGGTCAGAGGTCCCCATCCCACCCCCAGCCTCACTCCTCTAAATGCCAGGACGCCACAGACTGGATTGATGCTGAAGACTTCCCTTTTCTTTGGTTTTTTTGTTTGTTTTGAGTTTATACAATCATTAAGGAATCTTTGGTTTTGGCTGGAAATTTAAAAAACAAAACAAAACAAAGAAACCACCCTCCCCTGGCTTATAGCAGCAGTATTAAGACCTGGCAAAGCTTTCTTTCAACGTTGGGGGTGGGAAATCGAAGGTTGGGAACTACATTCAAAGAAAAGGTGAAAGGGCTGGGGATGCAGCTTCTAGAGAGCCCATTGGATACAAGATTGTCAAATAATAATAATATTAATAATAATAAAAACTTAAATATTTGGATTTTTTTTTTTTGGTCATGTCAAAGGAAAAAAAGTGAAATGTGTATGCAGCAGTCAGCTTAAAGGAGCCTTTGGTGTCTTTTCCCTTCCACCCAAAGTCCTGAAAATAAGCAGAACCCTGAGGCCTCAGAGAGGAAGGGGATGGCCTCCACCCACTAGGGAAATCTAAAATGTGGGCTGTGGGGGTGGGGGAGTGGAGAGCTGGCCAGCCCCTGAAGGCAGGGTGGCAGGGAAAGGAGATGTTAAGAGACCTGTGAAGACCCCTTGCAACAAAAAGAAATAGAAGATTGCAATTTGCCCTCAGTTTGCAGTAGCTTTACAGCAGCGACATTCAGAGGCTTTAGGAGGTCCCACCCTAGGCTACAGGTCCCGTGATGCTATAGGCCAGAGTTCAACATTGCTTAGAGGAGGGAGGGCAGACTTGGCAACTCTGTAGGGTTTAGAGAAAGTTAAAGCAAGTTACTCAATCACGAGTTAGAAATGAGGTATACAACAGCTCCTGGATTTGAGGTGGGCAGAAGCCCCACACTTACTCACCTAGCCTTTGCTACAACCATAGAGAAAGGGACTGGAACTACGGTCTAATGTGGGGGAGGGGCTGAGTAATACGGTGTAGTGCTCCCTAGGGCAGAGGGGAGGAGCTGGAAGTCTTGCCTCTCCCTTGGTCTCAGGGGCCCCACACCTCCGATGTTGCCAAGGGCCGCCTTGTAGTAGGATTGCAAGGTGTCTTGCTCCTTCCTCCCCACGCCCCCTACCCCCTCCCGTGTCTGCAGTCTTAAATCCGCCAGGGCGGGCATCATCCGCTCCACTCTTAGGAAAGTCCGTGCGGGACTGGACTCTGGGACGTGGCACGGCACCCACCTACAGATAGCCTTTCCTGACACAACTGCCTACATTGTAGCCTCTGAAAGTGCATTTCCTTTCCTGCTGTATTGTCAGACTTGAAGACACTGGGAGGACTCTGTCCTTTCTCACTGTTTTCATTCAAAGGAGATTCCAATTATAAAGAAGGATTTGATGTTTCGTTTTTTACCCAGCACCGTATCCGGCCGTCTGCCTGCAGACTTCAGGATATAATGTTAGAGAACTCAATGCTGCTGCCAGGTGATGAAAGAAGCCCGAAAAGCTGCTTTTGCAAGGTGGTGGCTGACTTAAAACAAGGATGAACAAGTGAAGAGAGAAAACACGGGGGAACTTTGCAGCAGACCTCAATGGTTTTTTTTTTGTTGTTGTTGTTGCTGTTGTTGTTGTTTTTGTTTTTTTTTTTTTTACAATAAGTTACTTTTGGGGTCTGAACTTTTTGACAGTGTCCTGGGTTTGAACCCAAAGGTGGTGCTGGGTGACAGAGCCGGGCGCAGAGTGGGCAGATGCAGAGAAAGAACCAGACCTGGCACCTTCCCTCCCTGGCCTGGGGAGGCTCACTTCTGTGCTCAAAGTGGTGTTCCATCAAGCACACCTTGTTTCCTGTAACTTCTGTGTCAAGTGCTCTTACTTTCTATAACCCTATTACCTACTTACAAACCTATCTAGCACTTTGAAAAGTCACACAATAGTAATACCACTTTTATATAATGTCAGAACAATTAGATTATTAGTAAAGCTTTCATGACGTTCCGCAACCTGATCATTTTTTGACAGAATATTGAGAGCAATAAATGTCTCATCTTTCTGTGTCCCATCAATAGTACACCAAGACAATGAAATTCTTAACTCCCTAGAACTCATGTACAAAATCATTTTGGAAAGATAAAGCTCCCTGGGAGAGTAAAGGACAGTCTTTTGGTTTTCCATGTAATCCTGCTCTTAAAAATGCTTATCCTTTACAAGTGACACAACAGAGATAGCACAGCTAGGTATCATCTGAACTCAAACAGGCTGTACTGGTTCTATTTATAAGCATTAGATAAAGGGAAATAAAGGAAAAAAATTTACCTTCATCTTTTGCTCTCCCCCCATAATTTGCAGCAATTCCAAGAACATCAAGGCTACACTGAGCAACCCTACCCATCTTTACAGAGTCAGCAGAATGAAACTAAATCGATCTCTCTTCTAAAGCCAGGATAACCAACAAGACTTCCTTCAAAAAGTGGGTAAGGGAGGAGAGAAAAGAGACATAGGTACAGCTTTTCCCACATTTCAACCTTTCACTCATATTCTTTCTGCGTGTTTTAAAAATTTAAGAATGAACAATGACATAGCAGTGTCTTTGGTATCTAAACCAAATCCCACTCAAGTTCTGTGAGATGGATGGTTTATTTAAAAATCAGATACAGTCTGATTTTTTTTTTTTTTTTGAGATACAATACATATCTGAACATGGGGAACCAAGACAGTCTGTCTGTATGGGCAGAAGGGGCTCTTTAATTTCTCCTAAACCAGTATGATTTCTCATTCTCAGCAAGAACAATCCTCTCCTCAATCTCACCAACCTACCAATCCCTAAAGGTCATGCTTATCACACATGTGAGGCAAGCAGGTTGGCTTTCAACTGCTTGGTTTAGTTTTACTTCTGTTTGCATTTTTGGTCTAGACAGAAATAGCCTTGGTATGAAAAAAGGAAGTAGGGTTTTAAAATGTTGGCCTATTAGCACAACATTTAATAACATGACAGAGTGACAAAAAGAACGGGTATTACTTCAGTTTTCCTCGATCAAGATACATCACACACTCCTCTTTCCTCTCCAAATTAAGTGGCACATGTCTATTTCTGCCTATTTCTCAACCACACACCCAGATATCCGTACATACACCCTTCACCGAAGCTCTTGATACATAGAGGTAATGAGTCCTTAGGGGAGAATGGCAGGGTCTGGTGGCAAGGGTGACCATAGGAAGGGAGAGAATGCCTCAGGGGACCCTGAACCTCCAGGACAACCCATATGTAACCTGCATACCACCACCACACACTGCAAAGCAAGTCAAACCACAGAGAGGCCAATGAATCCCCAACCCATCACAGGGATAATCAAGTTTCCTTTGGCAAGACAGATATAAGGAAAAACAAACACATGAGCAACATTTTCCTTCTAACATAATCAACTCCTCCTCTCCCCATCCCAACCCTCCCTAACCCTATAAATTGTAACCTATAAACAGGATCCCAAATACATACAGCATCAATCATGTTTATCATAATAAACATCAGTTCAACTAAATGCTACAGCTAGAATTATTTCCACTATTTATAAAGTTTTCTTCTTTTTATTTATTTGGTTTTTAGATTAAAACCAGGTCTGCAACAATGCTAAGCTACACTGAGGTATTTTATGAAGGTGCCAGAAGCTAGCTGTTACCCACCAGCATTACCCTCACAGATTAAGGTTATCACCATTCAAAAAGAAAAGGAAGAGAAGGCGGAGGGAAAGGAACTCCAGGTCACAGAATCAAAGAATGACTCACTCAAGCTACTGCTTTTAGAAAAGGCCAAGAGTAGAAGGGCCAAAACAAGAACCAAGTGCTTCATGAATAAGGACGATTAGAAGAAAGCACCAGGTTACAAATCATATGGAAATCTGAGTGTAAACTGGACAAATCTGAGAAAAAGCATGTTCCCGGCCCTCCTAATGGAATCCTTTCAAATATCTTACTGGAAATCTCAGGGGTATCCCATTTAATCCCTTTGGATTAAGAAAAGAATGAGGCAGAACAGGATTAGTATCAGCTTTTAATGAAAAAAGCAGTCTATTTATCCTATTCCTGTCCAAGCTCACATTTGTACTGTGTCTGCCATTATGCAAACTTGCATAATAGCGGATCTTAGTTATTTTTTTTAAAGAATGGCAAAAGCTTCTTTTTCCTTCTCAAAAATGAAGGTAATTGCTTAGAAAGATTTACCATTTTATAGTGTCGTCTTCAAAATGGCCAGGGCTATGACCACATGAACAATGTCACATATTACATGCTTTTCACACACATACAAAAATGAACTCATAATGGTTACGATCAAAGTAATCCATCAATTCTTGCCCATTTGAATAACTTTAAATTTCAGGACTTAAGTCATTTTTTCTGTCAACACTGATGGTCTCTTGACATTTTCAGCTCCAACAATCATGGTTTGAAGAATAAACAAACTTTAAATTAATTTAAATGCTGATTTAATAAGAAAAGTATTTGGCCAAAATATAACAAATTGTTGAGGCTCTCTTCTGACTGAGGGTTGTCAAACTACAGACTGACTGTGGGGTGCCCTCACCATCACTGCCTCCACCAGCCCTGGTGCCTGTGGACTTCTCTACACCAGCACTTCTCCCTTGTCTTCCTATCTCAACGGGTTTATATTTTTCTTGGTGAAGAAAGTTTTGTGAGGATGACCAGGGTTGGGAACTTGAGACGAGAACTATAAAGAGTTTCTTCCGTAAGCCAAGTGTTTATTCTACACTAATTGCAATGTTTACTATCAGATTTATAACTTTAAAAATCTGCAATGATTTCCTATATTTGCAAATATATCCAGCATTCCCAGCAATTTAAATAGAAAATTTAATGCTGAAGATTGGGCTGACCTTCAATATTGTGTTGAGCAATATCTGTGCTTCTGGATAATACAGACAAGGTTTCCCCTACCTTCCCATATATACATGAGAACAGGAGAAAATAATATAAAAAAGAGGTATAATTGTGCTTTTTTCCCCCAACGATGAATGAATTATGTAGAACAAAATTGCATGATAATCTCACTAAAAATCTTTTCATTATAACCTTATTTTCCCTTAAAAAAAAAAAGATTGTTAATGTCTAATAATGCCACCACAAAGTACAGACACATATGGTCCTACACAAAATGAAAGTTGGATTCCTTTGGTTCCACTTCTTAAGTAATAAGTTGAGTAAATTGGGATGGTATTGGTCTTTCTTATCAACCAAATGAAAGGAAGTGTATATTGGGTCAGGTAATGGAGATGAACTTTTTTTTTTTTTTAATTCTAAAAAGCTGCCTATATAATTTCAGAAACATTTGAACTAATAGAGCACTCAACTTCTTAAATTAGGAACAACAATACTGTTCCTACAAGAAGCGCTTTTCCAAGTCTTTCTGCTCTGTCCCTCAGACCCATATAAATACAGTTCATGAGCAAACTGCACTGCTTGTGATAAGCAGGATTCAATTACATTCACCACGCCCTAGGGAGGGCCCATTACCATGGGCAAATAGAGTATCACTATAAATGCATTCAGAATTAGTCTTTGGTTTAATATGTATTCACCAAATTCAGGGATGAAACAAAATTTGCATAATTATTAGGAAGAAAAAAGAATGTACAATGAGTTATGATGACCTATCTGGCCCATCCGCTTAGAAACACAGAAACTCTACCAAACGCCTCTTTTTGATCAAATGGTCCCCTTAATTTCCAGACTCTCTGTATAAAGGAGTTTAAACTTACGTTTGAGTAACTTAGCTGAGGAGATTCACTCAATTCAAAACGCATTTCTTGAGATGATAAAAGAATATAAAGTAAAATGGACTAAAGGTTGAGTCATGAAGCAGTCTGATGAGCAGAATATCTAGGGGTGGTGATGGGGAGGTGATTTGAAGCTCAACACCCATCAACAAAGGGTTTTAGTGTTTCATGTGTTCAAGTACAAATGTACTTTTCATTTTACAACTTGTCTTTAAGAAAAAAAATGAGAAAAATTTAAAAAGTTACCTTTGTCTAAGGATTTATTTCTTTTAAACACAGATTTTTATGCTGGTTTAAGGTTTATCCTCCTAAAGTGGATCCACACACACACAAAGGCAGAATCTCCTTATCCCAGATTGACTAGAGAATACAGACAAGGCAGGGAGTAGAGGACCATCATACTGACATTTAAAGCTTAAGATCTTTCAAAATATTGAAGTCTGTTGGTGAATCTTATTTGGGAGAGGGAGCATCTTTTGAACCACACAGGAAAACAAACAAACAAGCACAGCCTTTCCTTGCCCTTCCTTTTAACCCATTGGGTTTGAGTCTTGGAGGACTCCATACTTCCTTTGGTAGCAGTTTTGGGAAATTAATGCTATAACCTCTAATCCAGGATGGTGGGTATCAGCATTTCCCTCCCTGAATCCTTCCTCCTAACTTACCTCTCCCGAGGGAGGGACTCATTCCATCGGGCACCAGAGTATTACCGATTGCCCTAAAACCATTTACGCAGACTAAAGTTAGACATGTCAAGTCAGGATAACAAATTAAATGTAACTACATCAGAGAAATAGCAAGATGGAGAGGAGAAAAATTAGTAACTGACACTGCCATTCTATTTACACACCAAACTAAATACACTAGTTAAAATCAAGTTAATGTCTGCCCAGAGGATATTACAATTTACCAACATAAAAGATTAAAACAAGCAGCAACTTTTATATAAAATTAATAAAGACAAATGAAAAAAGAAATTGTCAGTAGCATCTATCTCCTCAATGTGTCTGAAACGCACGTTTATAAACTAGTCCATTAGTACAGCAGCTTGCTAAAAATTGACTTTGGTTCAAGCTTAGTTAAAAAAAAACAAAAACAAAAAAAACCCCCGACAACATAAAAAAAACACACCACACATTAAAAAAGGTGGATGGACATTTGTTAGTTTCCCTGCTTGCAGTTCACTGATTTGGGAGGAATTTTAGGGAAGGTGAATGGTAAGAAGAGGAAATTTAGGTTGATAATTAAATACTCTGTGAAATAAAACAGGAAGACAGAAGCAACAAAAGAAAAACTAACAAAGGGACTAAAAATGTTTCTGGCCTTTTAATATTAAGGTGCCTGTCTCCCACTTGGATGATCACAAACATATGCACTGTGTCTGTGTCACTGCCTTTCTCAACACTGTGAAGAGACAAATACAAAGATTCCAAGCTCCCTTGGGGACACAAGCAGAGCGATCAGAATGAAAATGACCTACACACCCTCTCTCAGTCCCCAGCTTGAAAGGGGGGCAAGTGCAGTCTTGGGCCACCAG
This sequence comes from Vulpes vulpes, assembly GCF_048418805.1. Lineage (NCBI taxonomy): Eukaryota > Metazoa > Chordata > Mammalia > Carnivora > Canidae > Vulpes > Vulpes vulpes. The sequence continues at coordinate 129,444,427 of NC_132792.1, read as the reverse complement.
AGACAGACATAAGCAAGCACCCACAGACGCCAACTGGGAACCTTGACCTACGATAAGGAGGGGAGCTCACATGAGCCTCACTGCAGTGACCCCGGCTTCTGGGAAATGTTCTGGTATAGATACTGTAATGACAGCACACTGACAGGAAGGGGAACTGAATTTCCATGTTACCCTCCATTCCTCTTCATCTACTTCCATAAACTCTTCCTCTCTGTGGGCTCATGTACATAGTCTAGAAACACCCTGAAAACGATTCCAGAAGCTATATATCACTTTCTACATTGTACAGCGAGACGTGGATTTCCATTGTGACCTGCCTAAGCTGGAACATCACTAACAAACCAAGGAGACACTTGAGGTGTGTGCAAAGTTCCTGCTCAAAGTCCTTCAAAGGTTCTAAAGACCCCATGCCCAGCTAGTAAGTGCGTTCCCCAGTCAGGGCAGCAAGGAGAGTCTCAGGGCTAGAGGGATTTACGCGCCGTCCAGTGAAAAGGGGTCTGCGGCCAGAGCAAAGGTGGTGGCCTCAGACTCTTCTCACCACACCTCTTTAGGGATACAGAATGGATGGCAATAGTCTAGTGGAGTTCCTTCAGAAAACAAAAGAAGGGCGGAGTTTCCCAATTTCAATCAGTCAATTCGCTCTTTGCCAAGTAAATGAAAGGAAGTTTGGATGAAAAACTTCCACAAAATGCAAACAAACAAACAAACACACCAACAGTAGGAGCATTTTTCAGGAGATAAGAAATCAGGAGAACCACCAAGTCAGGTGTCTGCAGTAGTCTTTGCTCTTCGGGCCCAGATCCTGTCCTGCAACACGCATGGCCGTTCCCGCTGAAAGTGGCAGAAGCAGCACCTGTGCACCGCAGGATCTGGGCCTCAGGGTCATTCAATGATCTGGGGTGAGTGAGAGCTACAGTTCAGCAGGAATTCCTTCCTACGCAAAAGTGCTCGAAAGGCACCACCTGATAGGGGGAGGGGGCGTGTGTGGAGTGGGAGTGTTTGCACACACTGCCTTCAGCTTCTGCACCAAGCCTCTTGCATAAGTGGCAAAAGAAAATAATTTTCTAGCACCTCTGTAAGAGTCATCAAGGATAAGGAAACCAGCAAGAACATTCCCCGCAGTTAAGAACGTAAGTCTCCCCTGACCCCCAAACCCTCCCTCCCCACAGTGTGGGAGCTCACTGAAATAGGATCCAGGAGCAAGAGATAAACATGTCCAAACTATATATATATATAAAAAACAATAACAACAACAACAATAATAATAGAGATACAGTAATACAGGCCTGCCTAAATTGTACCAGTTAAGAAAGGAACCCCCAACACAATTGATACGATTATAAACACCTTGTTATGACTTAATGGCCTGTACAACAGACCCATAAAAATGATTTTTTTTTTTTAAGAAAAAAAGAAATTTAGACAAACAAGAAACCCCCTTCCTATATTGGAATTGGTACCCACCTTAACTTGTCACCATGACTGCTGGAAATGAGAAGTAGTCCTTTCACTTCTTTTTTTGTTTGTTTTTGATTTTTTTGTTTCTGCTTTTTTTTTTTTTTTTTTTTTTTAATTTTTGGTTAGAAAGTTCTCCAATCCATGAAGCAATCCTGAAAAGACAGTGTTTTATTACAAAATTAGGCAAATGTTGTCCTGTCTCCATCCTTTTGTTGTTCTGGTATGCATTTTTTTTTCCTTCTCTCCCTTCTTCCCTTGCTGCTGAAACATGGCAAGAGGAAGCCAATCACATTTTTCAGTCTCAGCCTGGCTGGCAGCCCCATCATGCCGCAAGTGGAAAAGGCTAGTGGCAGCCCCGTGCAGCCCAGCTCACTGTGCCTTGGAGGCGGTGGTGGTGGTGGAAGCGGCCCCACCGGCAGAGGCCACTGTGAAGAGAGAGTTCTGGATGGACTCAGCAGAGGTGGAGGTGGCGTGAAGGCTGGCTACAGGTCCAGAGTTCCCTGCGGAGGCCGCAGCGGCAGAGACCAAGCTCACTGGGTTGCTGGTGAGCAGAGAGAGGTTCTGAGGGTTCAGGAACAGGGGGGCAGTCACGATGTTGGGGGCTCCTCCTGCATTGGCAAATACCAGGTTCCCGGTTGCATCCAGTGACGTTATTGGAAGAGAGCCACCGGAAGCAAGAGCTACAGACAAAATCCCCCCAAACAGGCAGAAAGGAAAATGTTAAAACCATTCTAGAGAAGCCAAGTAACACATCAAATGCACTGAGTTTTCCTACAACCTGGGTGGAAAGAGTGCAGCCCTTCACTGATGTTCTCTTAGAACACTTTCCTGTCGCCTACTGAAGTGTATTTGTAATTTTGGAAGAGCCTGAGCAGCTGTATTATTAAATAATTTAATGAGCACACAGGAGGGGGGGGGGAGGCAAGAGCCAAGCACTACTGAATCACACCATGCTGCCGTCTTGGGGCCTCATCTCCCTAGAGTACCTCATCCTCCTATAAGGATTTATTAAGTCCAATAATTTTGTTTTTAAGGAAGATTGCTGATTTTAAACTACTTTCATTCAAAAGACAAACAAGGTATAGTGACTGCGCATTAAAATATGGTTAGCTTTTAGCCAATAACTGGCATCATTGATAAATTTGAGTACTTTTTTTAGTATGATGTACAGGATGAAAACGATCCTTCAAAATGGCTTTAGTTCTAAAATAATTTTCTAAAACTAAATAAAATGTAACGTGTGGTTACTGTTTCACTTGCCGAGGTATCAATTTGATTCCTAGGACTTAATTATACACAGGAGAAGGACAGAAGAGAGGCACTGAGGCAGACGGCCTTAGGGGCTAGCTGAGGTCAGGGCCTGCTCTCATGAGGGAGAATTTCTCTATGATGCCGTCGCTGCTCCATAGAAGCCATCACTGAACTTTTCTTTGAAATAATTCTGCACTCTCAATATCTTCTGTCATCTGACAACCCCTCCAATACCCTCCCACCCATAAAACCACATTTTCACATGTAGATTTGAGGGGTTTTCTAACGGCATTAAAATTTTGGTTAGTTTCTTCTCTAGTATATATAAAGAAAGCTAGGGAGACTGAAGGGAATGTTTCTGACTTCAGACATAATCATACAGAGAGTACAGATCAGTGAGATGTGGTGCAGCTTGAAGTTTTTGGAGATTCTATGCTTAGGGTTACAGAATAGTTCTAGATCTTCCCAGAGGGTACTTGTTCTAAACTCAGCTGTGCCCTGGGAAAGGCATCTGCCTTAGTAGCATCACTACAGCCCAGAGGTACACCCTCATGCAAAAGAAAAAGTGATTTATCACAAATCTTATGCCAAAAGAAATCCTTCTATAACAAAAGGTTTACAGGTCTAATCATCAATTTTATGTATCATTTATCCTATGTGAAAGTCAATATATTGTAAGGTAACTGCCATATAATGATTTATAATACATATTCAAATGACTGAATGACCAAATTAGTTATTTCTCAGATATATCTGGTCTGTATCCACAGATCCTGAAAATGCTTCAGAGCCAAAAAGGTGAAATGGTCCTAATATCTGTGCGGGTAACTTGAGGACCCCACCCAAGGGCAGTGACTGGTTGCCTTGAGGACCAGCCATGTGATCAGAGGGCTAGAACTTTCAATTCTACCCCCAACCTCACGGGAGGGAAGAGGAGATGGAGGCTGAATTAGCCAAGGGCATTGACTTAGTCAATCATGACTAGGTCATGAAGCCTCTGTAAAAACCCAAGAGGACAGATCTTACGTCTTTTTTTGGAGAGCTTCCACTCTTGGAGAACTGGAATACTTATACGTGCCACTGAGCCAGGTCCCAAACTCCACGAGGACAGAAATTCCTTTGTCTGGGACCTCTCCCTATGTATCTTTTCATCTGACTATTGATTTCTTTCCTTCATCATATCCTTTATTAAACTGGTGAGCATAAATGTTTCCCTGAGTTCTGTGAGCTGCTCTAGCAAAGTAACAGAAACAATCTAAGGAAGAGGTTGCTGGAACCTCCAATCTGTACTTGGTCAGAAGTACCGGTAGTAACAGCCTGGGCTTACAACTGATGGGAGAGAGCAGGAGTAGCCTTGTAGGACTGAGCTCTTAACCTGTGGAATCTGACACTGTCTCTAGGTAGACAGTATCAGAATTAATTTGAACTCTCAGATCCCCTGCTGGTATACAAGAATTGCTTGGTGTTAGGGGTGGGGAGGGGCATGCTAGAATCGGATCTAGGAACCCTAGAAAGAGCAATCTAATCTAAATTATGTCTTAGATTTGTCTGTAAACTCATATTCTCTATAGTATTGTGGAGGTATCATTCATAAAACACTAATCTTAATTGAGGTTGGCTAACAGCTTATTTTTGGCCCCAGGAAGTCTCATTTAAGAGGTTAAACCATTTAAATTTTAAGGAGAAAAATATTCTCTGATTAATACAGTGATGTCTCAAATTGTCTTCCTGAATCACATAACATAGCATCTTCAGACACAAAGCTCAGAAGCCAAACAAGGCAAACCCTTCCCTATATGGAATGAGTGGATTTAGACTGGATAGCATGCTAAATCCAAAAGAGATGCATCTGGGCTTGGAAATGAGACAATCCAAGAGAATATATGCTCTAAACTGATGGGGATAAAAAAGGGCAGAACCTAACAATGAAAGGTACTCCTAAAGTCTGCATAATGTGCTCCAATGTTAATTCATTACTGGACCTTCTCACATGTGCCTCTCTTCGGGGTGGGGTTGGGGACTAGGAGATTTTTCTTTCTTTCTTTCTTTTTCTTTTTCTTTTTTCTTGGTCAAGTTAGCCTGAGGATGGATCTTAGATGCCTATTTAGGTAAGTTTATCAGGGGGAAATTCTGCCTCCAAGTCTATTCACATAAGAAGATAAATATCAGGGACATCTGGGTTGCTCAGCAGTTAAGCACCTGCCTTTGGCCCAGGGCGTGATCCTGGAGACCTGGGATCAAGTCCCACATCAGGCTCCCTGTATGGAGCCTGCTTCTCCCTCTGCCTATATCTCTGCCTTTCTCTGTGTCTCTCATGAATAAATAAAAAAATCTTAAAAAAAAAAAAGAATAAATATCAACATAGAGTCCTGGTTTTTTACAATACTAGAAACTAAGCATATTTCCTGTTCTTACAAACTAACACCTAGACTTCTTGTCTAGGAAAGTTTTTTTTTACAAGGACATCTTCTTGGTCCTCAAGTAAGTCAGCATTATCAATTCAACTCTCTCTCCCCATCAACTTCACCTCTAGCAAAGCAAACTTCCCTCATTAAAAAAAAAAGAAAAGAAAAGAAAAAGAAAAAAAGAAAGACCTAAGTAAGAGGAAAAATTCTACTGACCTTGAATAGTTGCCAGTGTACTGTTGCTCATGAGAGCTGGGCTGAGGGCACCGCCCAGGGTCCCTGGATTGAGACTGAGTAAGGCACCTCTGCAAGTCCAAAAGAGGAGTCACTTCATTACAATGTAGGCACAATATATCCAAAGGGATAAGAGAAAGAAGAAAATACAGCTGGGGAAGTATACGGAAATATTTGTTATTCTCCTTATGAGAATAAGTTTACTGTTTTCTTTGATGCTTACTTGTACAAAGCAAAATAAGGATATGATCCACACCTAAAGCCTGCACAGTCACTTTGACTCTTCTTTGAATTACTTCACTTTTTTTCCAAAACAAAACAAAATGCCAGAGAAAGGAATATATTTACAAAGTTATCCTTATTATGTTTGAGAAGATAAAATTGAGGATCTTATTACTCAATCGAGTGTCTGTGTCTGACAATTAGAAAGCAGACAGCTGAGAGAGTTTAAATGGAGAATTCTGGGCATTCCTCCTGGACCCACAACTCACACAGATCAACTCTGATGGCCTGGTGTTCTAGGTCTTCATCTGGAAATAACAATATGATTGCTGCTTCCCCAGGGCACTAAGAAACCTAAGTCCAGCTATAACCAAGGCCTTTGTGCTACCACAGAGCTACCTGTTCCAAAGAGAAGATGGGTTTAAAGAGATTTTTTTTTTTTTGCATTTAAGGTGGTGATGGGAGTATCCCCTACAAGTAACTGGAGGGATGACTCCTGGCTGGTTTTCAGAGGTATCGGGGGTGGGAACTCCTTACCCAGCTGCAAACTGCGAGGGTGCCATCAGGCCTGGGCTCAGTCCGGCAGCGGCAGCCATGGCAGCGAGACTGGCATTTGCAGGCAGCGGCGCAGCCCCCTGGAGGGCGGCAGCCGCGGCTGTTTGCAACCCTGACGCTGTCACCATCACCTGGCTGGTCCCAAGAGGAGAGGACAAAGTGGAGGTGGTCTGTGTTGTGCTGGTCTCACTGGCACTAGATGCCTCGGAGGTGGAGGCTGAGGCGGACGGGGAGGGGCTCAGCGAGGGGGAAGTGACTGCTGAGGAAGCAGGTGGCGCTGTGGAGATGACGGTGGCAGTGTTGCTGGAGGTGCTGTCTGTGGTGCCTGGAGGCAGAACCAGAGGAGAGAGTGACCTTTGGTGGGGCATGCTGCGAGAACTGTGGCTTTGCTCAGCCCTACTCTAGGCTCCACAGTTGCCAGTTAACCTACCATCCAATAACCTTCTTGGGATGTGTCCTTTTGCTCTCACCTTGTTTAGCGATGCTATGGAAATTAACATTTTAGAACCAAAAGCACATACCCTACACTTTAAGAGGCAAGAGCCATAAAATAAATAGAGAACAGTTTTCTATTTCCAATTTCCTATTCAAAAAATAAAAGAAAGAATCACAGAAGCTTTAACTATGGAATACAACTGGTCTGGTGAAGAACCACTGAAGCAAAACAATCCTTACTTCTAAGCATTTTTGATCAGAAATCTTACTCTCTATAGAAAAATCAAAACAAAACAATGAAGGTAAGAAAAACTAAAAGTTAAATAATTTTCTAAAGTTAAGTGTGAATAATAACATCTGCAGAAATAGTATGAAAATAAGGGCCCAAGTCTAGATGCCTTCTTTGCATTGAAAAATTTAAGGAGCTATTTTATAATGAAAATCAGCTCTCAAAAAGCCTATTGTGGTATATACATATTTTTTATTCATGGAAACAGTAACACACAAGGATATTATGAATCTCACCAAAAGCATGAAAAATGAATCTCTAGGAAATTGTTATTTGAGAGACCTTTAAAAAAAGACGTCAAACTTCTTTTGTGTTGTAAGGAAAACAACAAACATTTCTATACAAACAACAAATTGACCTTACAAATAGCATTGCTGAAAACTAAAACACACTCACACTGGAATTATATAATCAATGTTGTCCAACAGAAATATAATATATATAATTTAAAGTTTTCTACTGGTCCTAATGAAAATACTAAAAAGAACTAGGTTAAAATATTTCCACAATATTATCATTTTAACATGAAATCAGTATCAAGAGTATTTTTTTCATATGAAGTCTTTGAAAATGGCATATACTTTACACTTCTGGTGGCACATCTCCATGTGAACCACACCCATTTTATGTGCTTATAATGCACACGAGGCTAATGCTGGCCAGTACAGGTCTTAAATATGTCTAGAAGTTAGACCTGTTGAGTCACAAAGGTAAGTGTGATATAAAGAATGTAGTCTCTTGGTCTAAAGTAGAAATGACTCTTCAGACAGTCATAGGATAGAAAACCTTCTGTAAAGCAGATGCCAGCTGTCCCCAGTGAGCTGTAATTCTGATGCTATTTACAGAAGGCAATATAGAACAGGCTCTCTTATGTCAGTTCTCAGTAAATGCCACATATCAAACACAGGCTGCCTACATCAGATGGAACTTAATTTACTGAAACTCACTATGTTCTAGGATATCACCAACCATATAGATGGAAAAGACAGAACCTAAGTGGTATTTTCTCAGGACAGAGAACTCAAAAAACAAAAAGCATCTATAAATTTTCAGTATAATATTTCTGTGGGTTATAAAAGACCTGATAAATTATAGAAGAACTCGCCCAATCAAAATAAATATTTCAAACCCATAAACACATTAGAACAAAGATCTTATGTAAAAGATAACCTTTTGGTGATAAAATCTATCACTAAGTTGAGGAAGACTCTCTCTTAAAAAAATCAGTTTTATCTTCCTAAATCTATTCTCGAGCCTTCTGATCTATACTAAGAACATCCAGAATTCAACTCTCTTCTCATTTTAACGCTAAGGAAATGTTTCTTTCACACACCATGGAGCTGGGAGGAAATTCGACATCATCTGTTTCAGTACTGACTCCACTCTTCCCGCCCCCATACTGCTGCACAAAAGTGTTATGTGGTCTCAGTGAATCCCATAAACATATCTTTCTTACTGCTAGTCAAAAAGGGACCACTTACTCCTCTTTCTCCCTTCTCAAAAACAGATAAAGTTTCCTCTTTATCGCTCTGTCCCTAAATACAACTATACTTGTGTGGGTATCATTAATCATGGCTCCATTATTGTTTCGGTTCTACATTTACCTGATCACTCTTTATCTCTGAGCCCCTGATGCAGTGCTGGGTCCTATGCTGGGCAGATTCACACTCTTCCACTTTGATACCTATAAGACCTGCCTCTTGTTCTATTTAGAAAGATAAATGTTTTTTCTCATTTCTCTTGTACTACTAAGATATTTCAATGCACTTTCAATCTCTTCTTGCCCAATTTCTCACCTTATCTACCCTTTTATTATATATTTATACTTCCCTTTCAAAGTTCTGAAACTGTCCATTTCCATAAGACCCCTTGTCTTGAGGTCAAAGGCTTAATATAGGCCCTTTTCACTCTCCATTGCCACTGTTTTCAGACAGACCATTCAGTGTCACTCTCTTAAAATCCCATATGTATCCAAAGAAAGTCCCAGTCATTCTCAGTGGCAAAGTTAACCTGACCCCAAAAACCACTCCCAGGTGTTTTCAATAAGAATATGTCATATGAGCACCAGTAATTTTCAAATAAATCCTCCTAGCCAGTGAATCACATTTTAATCAACATTTTATGACCTTATATTCTTGGCAACATAATTACTTGGGAAACTTTGACCCAAGAACTGATGTTTGCTGAGCTTCATTGTCTTCAACAACAAAATAAGATGCCATCACCTACCTGGAAGGCTAGTAGGAAATTACATGCAAGAATATATAGTGTTTGGCACATCCTGTCACTTCCTACCTCATCTTCTCTTTTAGAAAATAGATTCTTTGAGGTATAATTTATGCCATAAAATACACTCAATTTAAACACAAAATTCAATGGTTTCTAATATATTTACCAAGTTGTATAATTATCACCCACTGCGCCCAGTTTATGACACTACCACCACTCAGAAAAGGTCCCTTGTACCTATTTGCAGTCACATCCCACTCCCACCTACAGCTCACCTAGTCATTCGCTTTTCTCTCTGTAGATTTACCTTTTCAGGACACTTGACATAAATGGAATCATATGACTTGTAATCTTTTTCATCTGGCTTCTTCCAGTTAGTATACTGTTTTCAAGGTTTATCCATGTTCTAGCACAAAATAATACTTCCTTTTTCTGGTTGGAAAGTACCACTGGATGGGTAGACCACTGCATGAGGATAGGCCATTACTGATTCACAGTGGATAGGCATTGACTTGTTTCCAGTTTTTGGTTATTATAAATAATGCTGCTATGATCATCTCTACCAAAATTTTTGTGTGGGCATGCTTTCATTTCTCCTGGGGACTTACCAGACAAAAATGAAAAATTTACATTTAACTTTTAAAGATACAGCCAAAGTGTTTTCCAAAGTGGCTGTATCATTTTCACTGCCCCAGCAATGTGTATAGGTTCTAGGGCAGCACTTGTTATTCTTGGTCTTCTTGATGACAGCCATTATATAGTGAGTATGAAAAATACCTATGGTTTTAATTTGCAATTCTCAGATGAGTAATAATGTTGAGCATCTTTTCATGTTCTACTCGGCCATTTCTGTATGTTCTTTGGTATAACGTGTATTAAATTAAAAACCTTTGTCCTTTTAAAAATGAGGCTGTTGGTTCAGTGGTTAAGTGTCTGCCTTCCAGCTCAGGGCATGATCCTGGAGTCCTGGAATCAAGCCCCACATCGGGGCCCCCAACATGGAGCCTGCGTCTCCCTCTGCCTCTCTCTCTGTGTGCCTCTCATGAATAAATAAAATCTTTAAAAAAAATGAAGCTGTTTATATTTTTGTATTTTTACTACTTAATCTTATTTATTTATATGCTCTAGATGCAGCTCCTTTATCAGACATATAATTTACAAATGTTTTCTCCAAGTCTGTGGGTATCTGTTCATTTTCTTAAAATGTCTCCTTTAGAACAAAAGATTCTGCTTTTGAAGTACAAAAAAATTTCAATTTATCAATTTTTTTCTTCTATGGATTGTTTGGTGCTGTATCCTCAAACTCTTTGCCTAACCTAAGGTCAAAAAATTTTCTATTTGTTTTCTAAAAGTTTTATTTCTTATATTTAGGCCTTTGATCCTTCCTTCTTAATTTTTGTGCCTGGTATAAGGAAAGGGTCTAAATTCATCTTCATGTATAGAAGCCATCTAATTGTCTCCGTATCTTTTTGCTACTGAATTGCTTTGGTACCTCTGTCAAAAGTCAACAGAGTATATGTCTAAAGGTTTGTTTCTGGACTCCTGATTCTGTTCCATTAATCTATTATTTGTCTTCATGCTGGCGGGATACTGTCTTTATTATATAGCTTTATACTATACTCTGAAATCAGGATATTTAAGTCCTCCAATGTCATTCTATTTCAAAATTATTTTGGCTATTATGGTTCCCTTCTATGTATATTTTAGAATGAATTTATCATAATTACTGCCAAAAAATTGCTAGAAATATGACTATAATTGTATTGAATCTATAGATCAATTCAGAGAATACTGTCATCTTAAAAATACTGAATCTTCCAAACTATGAACATGGAATATCTCCTTTTATTTAGACTTTCTTTAATTTCTCTCAGCAAATTACAGTTTTCACTGGGTAAGTTTTGTATTTCTTTTGTTAGATTTATTCCCAAGTATTTTATTCTTTTTGAAGCTATTATGAATAAAATTATTTTAGTAATTTTATCTTTGGACTGCTCATTGATACACATACAAATGCAATTGATTTTTATATATTGATCTTGTATCCAACAAACAGCACTAAATTCATCTACTAGTCCTAATAGTTTTCTTTTTTTTTCCTAATAGTTTTCTTTGGTATGTGGATTCCTTGGGATTTTTATATATATATAGAATAATGCATATAAGGACTTTACACTTCTCCTCTTTCATATTGGATGTTTTATTTTTATTTTTTTTAAAGATCTTATTTATTTATTCATGAGAGACAGAGCGAGACACCGAGAGAGAGAAAGAAAGACGGAGGGAGGGAGAGAGAGAGAGAGAGAGAGAGAGAGAGGCAGAGACACAGGCAGAGGGAGAAGCAGGCTCCAGGTAGGGAGCCCGACGTGGGACTCAATTCCAGGCCTCCAGGATCATGCCCTGGGCTGAAGGTGCTAAACCACTGAGCCATCTGGGCAGCCCAAATTGGATGTTTTAAAATTTTCCCCTTTGTTAAACTGGTTATAACCTCTAGTACAATTTTAATTCAAAGTCTATGAGAGCTTGCTTTGTTCCCAATTTTAGGGGAAAAGTATTCAGTCTTTTCACCATGCAGTATCCAGTTAGCTGTAGGATTTTAGCTGGTGCTGTTTATTCTTTATCAGGTGAGGAAGTTCCCTTCTATTCCAGGTTTTTATTATGTTGGATTTTGTCAAATGCTTTTCCTGTATCTGCTGAGATGATCATGTGGTTCTGGTCTTTTATTCTACCGGTGTGGTGTATTACATTATTTGATGTTCTGTTATTATTAAACAAACCTTACATTTCTGGGACAAGTCCCCCTAAGTGGTGATGTATAGTCTTTTCTGTATGTTACTGGATTTGATTTGCTAAAATTTGCTGAGTGTTTTTGTGTATATTTTCATAAGTGATACAGGCCTGTAATTTTCTTTTTTGTGGTATCTTTGTCTGGCTTTGGTATAGAGGTAATACTGGCTTCATTCAATGAGCTATCCTTCCTCTTTCTTCCGGAAGATGGCTAAAGATTAACTTTATTTTTTCTTATATCTCATAGAACTCACTGCTAAAGTCATCTGGGCCTAGGTTTTTCTTTTTGGAAAGGCTTTAACATTAATGATTCATTTACTTTCTTGCTTTAAGTCTATTTACGTTTTTTTTTTTTTTTTTTAAATTTGAGTTGGTTTGGATAATTTGTCTTTCTCAGAATTTACCATTTCATCTAAATTGTCTTATTTTGGGGGGGCATATGGTTGTTCATAATATTCCACTATGCCAACATAATGTACCACTTCCATTCCTAAATATATATCCAAGAAAACTGAAAACATGTCCACATAAAAAGCTGTATGCAAATGCTCAAAGCAGTATTCAAAATGCCCCAAAACTGAAAGCAGCTCAAACGTCCATCAATTCATAAATGATAAACAAAATGTGTTTTATACATACAATTAAATATCACATAACCATAAAAAGGAATGAAGTACTGATATATTCTACAAGATGGATAAACCTTGGAAAATGGAAAATGTTATACTAAATGGAAGATGCCATACACAGAAGGCCACATAATATATTACTCTATTTGTATGAAATATCCAAAACAGGCATACCCATAGAGACAGAGTAGACCAGCCAGGAGTAGGGTGGGGAGGGACTGTAAATGGGCATAGGTGGCATATGGTTCATTATGAAACACTGATTTTGAAAAAAAAAAAATTGGGACAGAGCATGTTAGTTGAGATTATTAAAGGCTGTTGATTTTTTTTTTTAAGTCTGAGACATATCAGAACACACGTCTTTTTGTGTATAGTCATATTCATTCTTTTATTTATTCTAGGAAAGTTTACCAGGGAGCTATAATGTGCCAAGCACTATGCTAAATATTGGCAAACAAAAGCAACTGTGTCAATCAGATAAGATTTCTCTTAGAAGATAGTAAACTGAGGATATGTTTTCTTTCTCTTCATTTCTAAAATCCTATTCCAAATGATGGTAAAGAAAAAAGGAAGCAGGGGATCCCTGGGTGGCGCAGCCGTTTGGCGCCTGCCTTTGGCCCAGGGCGCGATCCTGGAGACCCGGGATCGAATCCCACATCGGGCTCCCGGTGCATGGAGCCTGCTTCTCCCTCTGCCTGTGTCTCTGCCCCTCTCTCTCTCTCTGTGTGTGACTATCATAAATAAATAAAAATTAAAAAAAAAAAAAAGAAAAAAGGAAGCAGAGCTCTGGGGACAGATATCAGAGGACTTGAGATTTTGACAGATTTGCAGAAATGAGAAAGAGGTTCAAACTGGGTGGTAGGGAAGCCAACGAGAGTCCAGAAGGACATAGCAGAAGACTATGACAGAAGTGAGAATCACTCACAGAGCCCTGAGGAGATTCCAAGCTCAGAGTTGTCAGAGAAAGAGAAAGAGAATTACAACAGAAGGGAATGACATTATTCCGAAGAGAACTTTCTGTATAGTCCTGCCTTTTGAAACCAATGTTTGATGATATGCTATTATATTATATCATATACTTAAAAATAAAAATCACAAGGATGAGAGGAAGAACACTAATACTGAATACAAGCAAAACAAACTGAATTTCAAATGAATAATGTAACTACACTGAAGAGGATATAAAAAAAAACCTAATCTGAACAAGCTCTGACCACGGTATTTGGACTATATCCCTTCAGATTAAAGACAAGAATGCTACCCAAAAATGAAACTCAAACTAGTAGGCCTTTTTTGTTCAGAGGCATAGGTTAGCCATTTTGAAACCATTTCATTTTCACTATAGGATCGAGCAATTAAGTAACAATATTATTGATAATAGGATCCAGGTTGCTCATTGTCACTTTGAAGGGAGTTAACATATGGAAAAAGGTAAGGATAGAAAAGAATAAACTATAGGGTGCTGGACTGGAATTGGAGATACCAGTATGTATGAGTGGATTTTAATAAATGAAGATAAAGAAAAAAACGCATGTAGATATGGATCTATATGTAAAAATATACTTCTAGATGTATATCTAAGCACATATACTAATGTATGTATATGTCTATCTGTTTCTACCAAGATGCCCTAGCAGCCATCACAACACAGTATCAATAAGTGCATGTAGATCTTGATATCTACATACCTCTCCACAGTAAAAGGAACTAGAGATTCTTGAAGAAATGGCTGATTCTAGGCCTGGATCAGAGAAACTTTAAGATGAGGCTGAACATCTTGTGCCAAAAAATAAGGAAGCACTCAAAGAATGGTAGGGACATGTCAAAAAAGCACAGGAGTCACTTTGAAGGGCTCCCACTGGCAAATGCAGAACAATTTGAACATTAAAATAAAAAAAAAGATAGGACTCTAACCTACTGAAGACAGAAAGAATGTCTGAGTCCATACTGAGACAGATAGATAAATAGGGAAAAGGAAAAGTTCATCCTTATAATTGAAAGGCAACTAAAAAATGTAGAAGAAATGACAGAATTACTTGAGAATCACAGTAGATCCATGCAAAAATCATCAATGGACACTAGTGGGCAAAGGCTTAGAAAAAAAAAAAACAAGGTATCTGTATAGTTTCAAATCCATTTACTAGCTATGAAGAGTAAAATAATTATGACACAATAGAAAATCCTGACATATATCACCTTAATAAAATTATCAAAGTCAATACCACCAGTAGTGGGACTACTCAACAGCATGTGTCTGTATCATGCACAAAGGAGGACTGAACATCACTTCTGTTGTCTTCTTGCCCAAAGTACATAATCTGAATCTAATCATGAGGAAATGTCAGACAAAACATCTACATAATAAACAGCTATATTCCTCAAAAAGTCAACATCCTAAAATACAAAGACTCATATTGTCCCCAATTTAATAAGACTAAAGAGACAACAGCAACTAAATGCAATGCATGATTTAAGATTTTTTTCTATGAAACATTATTGGCACAGCCGGTAAAATATGAATGTGAACTGTTTACTAGATATTAGTACTGAGTCAATGTTAATCTTCTGTTTTTGATAACTGTATTCGGGCTATATGAGGTAATTTCTTTTCTTTCTTTTTTTTTTTTTTTTAGAAAATACACAATGAGGCAGTTGGGAATCAAGTAGCATGTCCACAACTTGCTCTTAAAACAGTTCAGAAAGGGGCACCTGGGTGGCTCACTCAGTTAAGCGGCTGCCTTCAGCCCAGAAAGAGAAACAGAAAGAGGAAAAGTAGAGAAAAAGCAAATAGTAAGATTTTCCCATTTGGAGAATGGGAAGAAATGTGGGATTTCTCTGAACTATTCTTCTAACTTTTCTATAAATCTGAAATTACATAAAAATAAAGCATTTAAGGGGATTCCTGGGTGGCTCAGTGGTTTAGCGCCTGCTTTTGGCCCAGGGCATGATCCTGGAATCCTGGGATTGAGTCCCACATTGGGCTCCCTGCATGGAGCCTGCTTCTCCCTCTGCCTGTGTCTCTGCCTCTGCCTCTCTCTCTCTCTCTCTCTGTGTCTCTTATGAATAAATAAAACAAAACAAAAAAAAAGAAAGAAAATTTAAGACAAATATATATGTACAAAGGTCCTCATTATAGCATCATTTATAATAGTGAAAACTTTATTCCTTTAATAATTAGTTACTGGGTATCTTACATTCTAGGTAGTGTGCTAAAGACAAAGGAAACGGTATTGAACAAGCAAGACCAGTTTTGTGATTTAGAAACTGAGGGGTTTCTCAGGAGGCAAGATTTGCAGGACTCAAACTAGATAAGCTAGTCATTCTAAGTAGACTTGAATTATGATGGCTCTACACAGAAATGTTTATAAAATTCTGATACAGCCATTAAATACAATAAGGGAAAATCAAAAGTAGTAATGTAAAAACTGTAAGGGAATGATACTTATTGTAAGACAGAAAAACTAGGACAAAGAAACACTATTAGAATTGTGTGTGTGTGTGTGTGCGTGCATGATTTAAAGGCAAAATTAAAATAGCTCATTGTGATTATTTTTCCTATTTTAGTTTCCTATAATGTTCTACTGTTTTAAGAAGCAAAGAAGAAATTCATCCTAAAAAAAGTTACCAACACTTCTATTGTTATTGTTTATATATTTATTTATATTTATTTTTTAAGTAGGCTCCATGCTGGGCTTGAACTCATGACCCTGGTATCAAGACCTGAGCTGAGTTCAAGAGTTGTATGCTTAACTGACTAAGCTATCCAGGCGCCCCAATTACCAACATTTCAGAAAATAGGTTTTTTTTGAAGACTTTATTTGACATAAAGAGAGAGAGAGAGCACATGCACAAGCAGGAGGAGAAACAGAGGGAGAGGTAGAAGCAGGCTCCCCTCATTTGAGCAGGGAGCCTGATGTGGGTCTCCATCCCAGGACCCTGGAATCATGACCCTGAGCTATAGGCAGATGCCCAACCTGACTGAGCCACCCAGGTGCCCCTCAGAAAATGGTTCTAACTAAATCCACATAAGTGGGCTAATTAAATGAGTTCAGGAAAATGTCATCAGTCAGTTAGGATCATGAAAAACTGAGAGAAAAATTTTAAGCTAGTTTTGAGTACGTGTGTCTCCTAAAAATTAACTTCTGTTTCAGATTTTTTCCACATTTTTAGAAAATCTACAAAGCTACCTATTCTACTAAGTTCTATTTGAACCATTAGGAACAGTTTTGTGGAAAATGGTTACCTTTAAGCCTAATGTAATACAACTTATAATTTGTTGGGAAGGTAAAGTTCAGTTCATAATTTAACAGACGATGGCAGCCACGGTAGATGTTGAGTTCCTCAAAGGTGGGAATTTGACATTCCTACTGCCTAAAACAAAGCAACCAATCATCCACAGTTTGCTTACTAAGCTGAAGTGCTGAATACTATATACTCTGAAACATGGGTTTTTTTTTTTTTTTTTTTTGGAAACATGGGGTTCTTAACTTGCAATGTCTACTCCTAAGGCATCCAAAATGGCCCTGGTGAGGTGGGGACTGATGGGAGTCGTTATTTATGAACCTCCTTACATTTTACTAAAAATAATGAGTATATCTATTTTGTGAGGGGAAAGTTTAAAGCTTTCATCAAATTTTCTTTTCTTTTTTAAAAGATTTTATTTATTCATTTATTTATTTGAGAGAGAGAAAGAAGCCTGAGAGAGATCATGAGCAGCAGGAAGGGGAAGAAGGAGAAGCAGGACCCTGGGATCACGGCCTGAGTGAAAAGCAGACGTTTAACGGACTGAGCCACTCAGGCGCCTCTCTCATCAAATTTTCAAGGAGCTCTAAGACCCAAAAGAGGTCAAGAAGTACTATTCTATGGGCGCCTGGGTGGCTCAGTCAGTTAAGCTTGATCTCGGCTCAGGTCTTGATCTCAGGGTCTTGAGTTCAAGCCCTCCTCTGGGCTCCACCTTAAGCCTATTTAAAAAAAAAAGTGCTACAACAAATAAATAAACAAAATTATGAGATTTCCTAATGACTTAGAAATTTAATAACCATTTAATAGAAATTTAATAAAAGCCATTCAATTAGATCACAGAACCAAAGAAGTACTATAACAAACTTAAAACATGAGTGAAGACAATCAAATTCCTTAACTCCAGGTTAAATTCAAGTTTCATTGTGAAATATCACAAATCTCTTTGAGAGTTTACTAGCACATAATCAAGCTAGTGAATAATTACAGAATGCCTTATGCATCATATATCACTAAAAAACTTCTGATGACAACACTGAGCTATTTTAAATGTACTTGGGAAATGTGCTATTTTAAAGGAGGCCAAAGGAAAAAAAAATTATTCATTTTATAGTAAATGTCAGGCACTAGACCCTGAGATTGCAAAAAGAATATTTAGATCTTTTAAGAAGTGCAAAGTCTATTGGAAAAGACAAAAGCATAAAAATATAATTATTTATAATACAAGCAGGTAGAAATGAACAGTTTCTGGGAAAGCTAAAGAGTATTTCTAGAAAGAACTGATACTTAAGCTGGAACAGTTTCATTGCTATCAGAAAGAAGTGCAGGTTGGGATAACATTTTAGGCAGTGAAGATGTTTACAAAGGCATGGATGGAATCTTCCTGTGTGTTGAGGGTGGAAAGGAGAAAAGACTAGCGGAAGATAAGATCCAGACTAGAAATAACCTTCTATGAATTGATGATGAATTTGGATGCTTTCCTGAATACAAAAAGCTGCAGCAACTGAAGGTTTTTACGAAGAGGAGTTACTTAAAAAAAAGTTGGGAGTTTTGAAAGGTATTTCTGGGAACAGTGTAGAAAATAAGAGTAACATGGGAAAGAACAGATAAGAAAATCTTAATGTGAAAGTATTCTTTCTAACAAAATTAATTATGCCTGTTTTTTTGGACTTCAGGTTTTTATATATGACTTTTTTAAAAAAGCAATATGTATTTCTAGTTAGAGCCTTAATTTGCAGTTTAATTCACAATTCTCAGAGAGACCTGTCACGGGCCTACAGTTTGCTCGCCAGCTGCACAGCCTTGACGTTGCTTACCTGTAACAGAGAGGTTGGTCACCGCAGCGCTGGTCAGCGGGAGAACTGGATTGACAGTGAGGGTAGTTGCTGCGCTGCTCGGCACAAGGCTTGGCGTGGTTGCCACCTAGAGGTCCGAAATGAAAATACGCAAAAGTATTTTTAAAAATAAAAAATTTACATCAATATTGAAGACATATTTTGCCTATAAAAAAATTTAAAATTCCAGATACAGGGTGGCCCAGGTGGCTCAGCAGTTTAGCACCGCCTTCAGCCCAGGGCCTGATCCTGGGGACCCAGGATCGAGTCCCACGTCGGGCTCCCTGCATGGAGCCTGCTTCTCCCTCTGCCTGTGTCTCTGCCTCTCTCTCTCTGTCTCTAATGAATAAATAAATAAAATCTTAAAAAAAATAAAATTCTAGATACAACAGGATTATAAGGGCCTCAGAGGAAATAATTTCATAATCATTTTTTGATCTTGGAATTGAGAAAATAGACCTATGTTTAAAGGCGGCTATTAGAAGATGGTTTTTCATGGATAAGAGAAACAGCTTTGCCCAAGGTTTTAAAAAGAAATACTCCAAGTAAGTAAGGAATATTATGCTGATTATCAACTTAATCTACAAAAGAAAATTATTCAATAGGATCAGAGCATCAAGGATTTTGGATTGCTTTTAATTTTGGTCTGTCTTGTTTTTGTTTTGGTTTTGATTTTAATGAAAAGATATAATGGAAAGAATGTGAAGCAAAATTTTAAAAAGATGACAGTTTCTTTTTGAAATAAAGTATTTCTACAGTTTTATAAGAAACACTGTCTTTTAGTACAAATAAATACAAAACACAAAACAGAACTGTATCTAAAGACTGTCTTTTTCATAACTACTATGTCATAAACTTCAAGATTAAAGCCCAACCATTCAACAACCACAGCCTTCTCTTAACAACTAGTATGCATTCTTAATGATGACTTCAGTTTAAAAAGCATCCAGTACAGAATGATATTCAAATATAATAAAAACAAATTAACAAGGAAAGATCAGAAATGCAAACTCAATCCTGTCATCTGTGGAAGCCTGCCTGGAAATACAGAGTCACATCTGCCGTCATCCTTAAGATAAAGGGAGTACCTGAGCACTGCATGTCCCTTTAGTCTAGAATACTATTCCAAAGCAATTGGTGGAAGTTACTCAATGAGGTAATCAATGAAAAGCCCCATACATGTTTGGAAGTGAAGATGTGAGATGGTTGTTTTCATACAAGTTCAGAGCTAAAGGCTATCTGGGGAATTTACTGTCACTTCCTCATGTAAGCTTAATAAACTGGGCTTTAAAACCCAATAGGAATATGGGAGAGCCTGGGTGGCTTAGTCGGTCAATCATCTAACCCTTGATTTTGGCTCCATGATCTTAGGGCTGTGAGATGGAGCCCTATGTTGGCTCCACGCTGAGGGGGTGGGGGTGGGGGGAGTCTGCTTGAGGGGAGTCTGCTTGAGATTCTTTCCCTCTCCCTCGCTCCCTCTCTAAAAAAACAACAAAACAAAAACTCCAAAACCCAACATGAATAAAAAGCAACTAAAGATTTTTTTTTAGGGAACTGGAATCTAGCAAATCTGTTCCCACAGTTAGAGTAACCTAATAAACTAAACTACATCAAAGAAGAGAAAAATGGAGCCATCATGAAATAGGAAAGAATTAAAATTGTTCACTTAAAAAATCAGTTAAGTTCTTGGCTTAATGATAACATGAGATTTAGTTACTTTGATAACATTTAAAATAAAAATCTAAAAAAAAAAAATCTATATATACTTATTCAACATGAATGTGTATATATATACGTGTGTGTGTATATATATATATGTATATATATATGTATATATATACACACAATAAATTACTATCATGAAATAAATTAATTTCATAGATCATCCCCTATTTTTTTATCCTTACCAGTGAGGTTGGACTAGGGAAAATTGCTTTGATAGGTGAGCTGCTGGTCCCACCACTGCTTGGTGGGTTGATTCTTTTTTCTTTCTGGCGGCGGTTACAAAACCAAACACGTATCACTTCCTTTTCCATACTGAGCTGATCAGCAATCATGGTGATCTCTTCCGAGGTAGGCTTTTGATTCTAAAGGGGAAAAAGAAAAATCATCTTGTGGAATAACTTTTAATTTTTTTTTAATTAAAAAAATTTTGGGGGGGATAACTTTTTAAACCTACTGGCGTAAATAAACAAATGGGAAGGGACAAATCAGAGAATGAAGTTGCAATATATATGATCATTTTGGCTTACTTTAAACAAAGAACTTCTATAGATAAACATTCTAATGAACATATATTTATTAAACTTATTCATTTAACTAAGAACAAGTTATCCTTGAATATGCATTTTTTTATCTTAAGGGCTATTAATCTTGACTAAAATTAATAATCAATACAACTGTATATATTAGTAGGAATTTAGGAGATTTTTCAGTGCTTCACACACATGCTTTCAACAGGATCCATGAGGTAGGCAGTAAGCCCATGGGGCAGAAAAGGCAAGTGTTTTACAGATAAAGGGACTTTAGCATAAGAAATCAAGTGACTTGACCAATCACAGTTAATAAAAGTGGTAGAACGGGTAAAGATTCCTGATTCAATGTTCCTTCCACTATGCTTAACCCTTTTTTAAACTAGAAGTCAAAATTGTATTGGAAGCTCTAACTGTGTTATTCCATGATGCAATTAACAAACAGGAGGCCAAATACCTGTTAGAACTAACTTGAACTACTGAGATCCAAGGCCTGTAGTGGTCTAGTCCCAAATGACTATTCTAGGCAAACAGGCTAGAATTTGTTAAACCAAACTGTTTTGTGAGTCGCTGGCTCTACCTCATGGTTTTCCCTCTCTGGATGCCTTTGGTTGTGCATTTTCTCTGCTTCCAGTGCTTCCCTGCCACTTCTCCCAGCCTGGTCCTATGTATCCCAGGGGAGCTGCTGCTTCTGTCACCCTGGTGCTCACATGGATGTGAGCCTGGACTCTCCTCAACCCGGAAGTATTCTGGTTCTGTTTCCAATGTTCAGTAAGTTCAGCAACTGGTTTGTCTCTTGTTCTATACTATGTTATAAGCATCTTTAAGGACTGAGGCAAGTAAGTCCATCTTTTATCATGTACAGCACCTAGTATCACACAAACAATCACATGTACATGAAGAACTTTATTAACCTCCAAGAAACTCTTCTCTAAGGCCACACGGATGTTGGTCTCTATGCTGGTGCGTTTCTTCCTCCTACGGTTCAAGCCTTCCATTCCTAGCCCTGGAGAATTCAGGGCACTTGGGCTGGAGAGACCTGAATCAGATGAGAGGTTCTCTGTAAGAAAGAAGAAAACACAGAAACCAAGTTAGTGGAGCACAATTCATGCATATAATACACAATAATAAAACTGACCAAAATATGTTAAGCTAAAAGCAAGCATGGAAGGGTTTTCATAACCTACATTAAAACGTCATTCACTACCATATCTTTCTGAATTCTTTAAGGCTTAAACAAGGTTCTGTTATTTAATAGACCAATGACCCTGGTCATGTCATAGACATCTTTGAGTTTCTTTACACACTATGTAAAATGAGATGTTCTCACCAGTAGAACTCAGTAAGATTATAGACGCTAAGTCCTCATTCAGAGCTATGGATGCAGACCATCCAAAGGTGGGCATTACAGATTCGTCTTTTCCAAAGACCTGACTTTTGTTCACATTTACAAGAACTATAGTCTAGGAGATCTCCATGGCTCCTTACAGTTCTCACATAGCCTGTTGATTCTGTGACTCAAAATTCAAATTTTCCAAAAGGAAATCTCAGTACAAAGTACCTAAGTTAAAGCTAGCAGCTCAACTTTTTACGTATGAAATATATGGTCATTTTTAATTACAAAAGCAGAAAATATCAGAAATAAGTTTATGAGGGCAGCCCCGGTGGTACAGCGGTTTAGCGCCGCCTGCAGCTCAAGGTGTGATCCTGGAGACCCAGGATGGAGTCCCACATCAGGCTCCCTGCATGGAGCTTGCTTCTCCCTCTGCCTGTGTCTCTGCTCCAATCTGTGTGTGTGTGTGTGTGTGTGTGTGTGTGTGTGTGTCTCATGAATAAATAAATCTTTTTTTTTTTTTTAAAGAAGAAGTTCATGATAATTCATCAAGGAAGAATCTATAAATTTGTTTTTCAAGTGTATCTAAATATATAGGACTTATCTTCTTCCCTCAACTATTCCTAACCCTGGCTCAAATACAAGAAATATGCCAAGGCTAAAAATTCTTGCTCATTGTGTACGTTGTAATTATTACATTTAAGTGAATTTGTTCTCTAATTTATAGTCATAATTTACATTAATCCTCTCAACATCAGTGTGGTTCAATGTTCTGAAGTACCAATAATGTAACAGGAAACATAAATCTAAGTGTAAACAATTCTCCTGTAAAATTCCACTGGTCACTTCCTGTGTCTTACATATTTACTCACCTGCGTCATTTAGCCACTTCTCCAAAAGTGGCTTTAGCTTGCACATGTTCTTAAAGCTGAGGTTCAAGGCTTCAAAGCGAGAGATGGTAGTTTGGCTGAAGTCATTTCCATATAGTTTACCCATAGCGAGCCCAACATCACCCTGCACAGTAATACAGAACAGGAGGGGGAGAGGAAGAGAGAAGAGATTTATCTTACTAATGTCCAAAGTCTTCATTCTAGGATGCTGCTCCAATAACTGTTCTAAAGACTAAACAATCATTCCATTTATTGGGTCCCACAAAAGCATCCAACCTTAAACTGAGCACAGCATTCAATGAGGACTGTTAGACCTTGATTATTACAAAATTCTTAACTCCCATATTCTCTGCATTTTCAGTCTCTTCTTGTTACCTCATGTAACAATCAAGATATCAAGAATTTCTAAGTTTAAAAAGATAATACTAATATTCTAACAAGCCCACAATGATTTAAATAATCTTTAAGGGACAACTGGGTGGCTCAGCAGTTGAGTGTCTGCCTTCAGCTCAGGACATGGAGTTCTGGGAATGAGTCCCACATTGGGTTCCTGCATGGAACCTGCTTCTCCTCCCTCTGCTTATGTCTCTGCCTCTCTCTGTGTCTCTCATGAATAAATAAATAAAAATCTTTAAAATAATAATAATAATAATAATAAAATAAATACATAATCCTTAAAATCAGTTATCTGTATCACCTACAGGGTTAATAGATATAACTGTTTAGATAAAACTTCAGTATTTCTGAATTAGCCAAACTTTCTTATTATAAATCACTTTAAAATTCAGAAGTAATGCCCCACTCTCCCTGCACTCCCCCTACCCGCCTCCCATAAAATATTTCTGGAAGCAGTGAAAAAAATCTATTTTCCACCCTTAGTTTGGATTTCAAAGTTGGTTACAAAAACACATATCCTAAAAGACTACTTTTGTAACTATTATAGAGACAGAAATTCACAGTAGAGAGGTTTGACCCACTTAGTTAAACCTTCATAGGCACTGGAAACTTGGTAACCTTATAGCAATAGAACAATGATCCCCTGAATATATTACAAAAGATGTCTTTCTTTATAAGCCTATAACCTTTGAAATGTATACAGTGCTTTTCTTCTAGCTGAATCTCTCGTTAAATCTGGAAAAAGCCATATCTTAATAGTTATTTTATATACGGGTAATAAAAACACATGGAGTTTAAATGATTCATGCTCTCGTTTCAGCTAGTTTGGTGGCGGGGCAGAAAGGCAACATTTCTAGTCCTAAGTACTACACAGCCAATTCTACCATGCAACAGCCAATTCCCAACAACTGTGGCAACACTTATTTTGAATTGGGATTATTTTAGTCCTTTGACTCCCCCCACCCCTGCCCAACCATATTTTGGAAAACACATTGTTTATTAGCACCTGCATTAGGTTGTAGTTGAGGAAAGGAAAAAACATTTTTTAAGAAACTTCCATTTTCTTACTGGTGTGCAACTCTGATAAAAAGTTTAATAGAGAGTTATAAATTTAAATGTTTAAATTATATGATAAAATGAGGTTTAGAGAATATCAGGACTTCAATTGGTGTCTCTATTTAAACTCAATTCCTTATGTCAAAGTCTTTCTGGAAGAAAAAAAAAGGGAAGAGTCATGCCATCTTTCAAGTGCTCAGTAGCCACATGTGGAGAGTGGCTATTGTACTGCTTAGCACAAATACAGAACATTCCCAGCATCACAGAAAGTTTCACCGACAGCTCTGGATACACAATCTCTAAGAACAGAAATGGACTGCTTATTGATTTCCTTCCAATTACAGTAAAACTGAAAGAACCAGGATAGTGTGAATGGGGCATAATGCTATCCATGATATTTATATATAAATGTATCTGTAGATAAAGATTTATCTATATTGATATCTCTATATATTTATTTAATCTTACTTCATTTAATCAACAAATATTTACCAAGTGCCTAGTATATTCAGGCATTAAACATGCTTTGTTTGTCACATATATTCATGTCTTGGTCACTTTATTTCTTTAGATTATTATCTTCCAGAAAGCTGGGCCAACTAAACCTTGCAATTCTTTAAGACCTGCTGTAGTAGTCAGGTGAAAATAAATGTCTTCTGACATTGTATCTGCATAATTTGCTAAGAATTTCTGAAAAACTTCTTTCTACAAAAAGTAACAATATT
Source organism: Vulpes vulpes (assembly GCF_048418805.1). Taxonomy (NCBI): domain Eukaryota; kingdom Metazoa; phylum Chordata; class Mammalia; order Carnivora; family Canidae; genus Vulpes; species Vulpes vulpes. The sequence goes on along the minus strand of NC_132792.1, from coordinate 129,419,207 downwards.
GGTAAGTACACAAAAATAACACATCAAAAATCATATCATTATAAAAATAAACAATGCCTTAAAATGGTGGCTAGACATAAAGCCATGCCATCAACTCATGACAACTATGACAGATCCATGTGAGATTTATTTTCTTAAAGGATTTTATCATTTGACACACAGAGAGAGGCAGGCAGAGAGAGGAGAAGCAGATTTCCTGCTGAGCAGGGAGCCTGATATAGAACTCGATTCCAGGACCCTGGGATCATGACCTGAGCTGAAGACAAATGCTTAACCAAATGAGCCACCCAGGTGCACCCCCCTTGCGAAATTTATAATATAATTTTACTTCATATTTAAATTTTTAAGAAAGACTTGAGAGAGAGATCGAGTAAACAAGCAGGGGGGGCGGGAAGAGGAGGGGAGAGTGAGAGAATCCTAAGCAGATTCTGTGCTGAGCATAGAGCTCAACATGAGGCTCGGTCTCATGATCCTGAGATCATGACCCAAGGCAAAAACAAGCTGACACTTAACTGTGCCACCCATATGCCCCTAAATTATTTAAATGAATAAAAAGGAACAGGCCCCTCAGTTAATATACTAATTCTCATTAATTTGATATATGCTCAGTTTGGTGCTCTTGTTACTACCATCCTGAGTTCTTCCTCACAAAAGTAAATGTTTTAAGTAGTTGTGTCCTACATCATCTGAACTATATAATATCTCTGATATGTTTTTCTCTGATAAGATTTTATTTACTTATTTGACACACACAGAGAGAGAGAGAGAGAGAAGGAGGAGGGGCAGAGATAGAGAGACAAGCAGACTGAGTGGGGAACCTAACGCAGGGCTGGATCCCAGGATCCTGAGACCATGACCTGAGTCGAAGTCAGACACTTAACTGACTGAGCCACCCAGGAAGCCCCTGATATTTTTTAACAGGAAAAAAGGAACAAAGATTGGGATTAGGAAATAATGAATATATCACATATGACAAAAGTGTTATACAATGGTATTCCTCCCAATTATAGAGAGACATTTATAGCAATCTTTTAAGCAACTAAATAATTAGAAAATTACTGTTTAGAGGGCACCTGGGTGGTTCAGTCAGTTAAGCATTTGCCTTCAGCTCAGGTCATGATCCCAGGGGGTCCTGGGCTGGAGGCCTGTGTCAGGCTCCCTGCTCAGTTGGAAGTCTGCTTCTCCCTCTCCCTCTCCCCTTTGCTCATGCTCTCTCTTGCTTTCTCTCTCTCACATAAATAAAATCTTTAAAAAAACAACAACAACAAGAGAAACACTGTTTAAAATATCTAATAACATGTATATTTACTCAGAGAATAGAGATTTTTGTTTGTTTAAACTAATAACTTGAATGTCCAATTTCCTCTGTGTGTTTATATAAACCAACAGGATACAAAGCAACCTTTGAATAGCTAACTGGGGTATGTGACTTAAAAATAAAAGTTGATTTTCCCATCCTCCATCAGTAATATATGGTTTAATCCACGTAGTTAAATTTTACAAAATGTTGTCTCTGGTATGTCAGTCTTTCTGGGGGAAAAAAAAAAAAAAAAGGAAGAATCGTGCCAAATAATAGGATAAAAACCAAAAGCACCAGACCATAAGGATGCTCCTTTACATATAAGAAAGAGAAATATGTTGGGTCAAACGCCACAGAAAGGGTAAACATTATTTGGGTAAAAGTTAAAGATTTTTAAAAGCCTTAATATACTTGGCATATCACTGAGGCAACAATCTCTTAGGGAACCTAAGAGTATGTTGTGCTAATAGCCTAAAAGCTGAAGCAGTGCTCGATATGCTAACCTTATACTTAGCAGTTAAGCATTCAAGCTTAACTCACTCCTATCAAACTAGTTGTATCTTCAGCTTTCTTTTTTAAAAACAAGCCAAAGGGCAGCCCGGGTGGCTCAGCGGCTTAGCGGTTTACCGCCGCCTTCAGCCCAGGGTGTGATCCTGGAGACCCAGGATCGAGTCCCACGTTGGGCTCCCTGCATGGAGCTTGCTTCTCCCTCTGCCTGTGTCTCTGCCTCTCTCTCCTTCCTTCTCTGTGTCTCTCATGAATAAATAAAAAAATAAAACCTTTAAAAAATAAAATAAAAACAAGCCAGACTGTTGAGATGTTTCAAAAGTACTAAACTCTTTTGAATTGTAATTTGTTTCTTCACAACTGAAATTCCTCATTTTCTCTAAAATTATATCTACTTAAAAAATCATTTCATGTTCCTAATATGTATGTAATTAGTTCTCCTGAGCAGAGGAATATAAGGAATAAAAGTCTGTTCTTAAAAACACCAGAAAATTAAGATATCATCTTTGGTTTTTGATCTACCATGGTAGAATCATTATTTTACTTTCAACTGAAAATAATTCAGATAGTGTTTCAGTAGTGGCTTAATCTTCAAACAGGAATTATATTCTTTCCTGATTTTTTTTCCTGATTCCATAAGAATATCCACTCCAATCTATACTTCAGTAACTGTTTTTCATCTAATGATCTCATATCATTTTACATGAATGTATGTATGTCTCCATTGGCCCCCCTTCTCTCCTCAAAATCTGTTTTTAAACAAGTCTTTCAAACTTTTTCCCTTTCAGTTACTATAAAAGACCCTGCAATCTTACAAACAAAGCACTAAGGTCTAGAGCCAGATGTTCTACAAATAAAATCCTAACTGTAGTTACAGTAGCCCCAAACACAATCTTTTAAACTCTGACCATTTATTGGTCTAATTATGATTTCAGAGGCCTGTGTTCTGAGAGAAATCTTAAAGGTTTTAACCAAACATTAAATCATAACTTTGTAATTGAATATATGACTAGCAGTCTAAATTTGTAAGTGCAGAAAATGGCTAAGAACAAATTGAAGTCTAAAACTAAATGACAGGGATGCCTGGGTGGCTCAGCGGTTGAGTGTCTGCCTTTAGCTCAGGGCGTGATCCTGGAGTTCTAGGATCAAGTCCCACATCGGGCTCCCTGCATGGAGCCCGCTTCTCCCTCTGCCTATGTCTCTGCCTCTCTGTCTCTCATGAATAAATAAATAAAATTTAAAAAAATAAAATAAAACTAAGTGACAGTGGCACCTGAATGGCTCAGTGGGTTAAGTAACCGCCTTCAGCTCAGGTCATGGTCCCCAGGTTCTGGGATTGAGTCCAGCATCAGAAGACTCTTCTCAACGGGGAGCCTGCTTCTCCCTCTGCCTCTCTCCCTGCTCACTCACTCTCTACCTCAAATAAATAAACTCTTTATTTTAAATAAATAATAAATAATACATACATACATACGAAGGGACAGCAAGGCCGAGGAACATACTGTGCCTCAGAAGCCTCTATGGACCTAGAAAGCACAGATCTGGACACAGTCAAGGAGGGAGATCCAAGTGAAGGGTGGGGTCATCCTACCTGAGTGAATCCAAGTTTGATTCGTCTTTGTTTGAAGGTCTTGGCAAATTGCTCAAGCTCCTCAAGGTCACTGGGCTCCTCCAAGCTGGGAGTATCAATTCGCTTTGGTGTGGACTGGCTCTGTGGAAGTGTCTGAATTGGGGTTGCTGCTATTGTGCGTGTTGGGGTTGCTGGCTGTTGCAAAGAACAGAAGGAGAAGAACAAGCATACAAAGTGATACTTAAGTTTATCATGGAATGTGTCACAAGTGAAGAACTTAAGGAAGCAGCTCTATTCATGAATAACTATGAAGACCATGTAACATTGTAGAAGGTACAACAAAATGCTCAGCCAGAAAAGCAGAGTGTGAAATTGTGTGTACTATAATTACAGTTAAGGTTAAACATATAAGTCCATGAAGAAGTAAGTACTGAAAAATGAAACCTCTTATATTTGGGTTTTCAAATATATGTATGCATAAAATATGTGTGTTCAGAACATACATAATAAATTACTCTATTTTAAAGAATCTATTTCATAAATAGACCCCTTAATCTGTAAGTAAGTTTCTAAACAGCAGTGACCATATCTATCTTGTTTATCACTACCATACCTCCAACTTGTGACACTATATTATAAAAAGAGTAAGATTAAAACGATTTTAAGGGAAAAGCAAATTTAAACAAGTTACTAGCTTCCTTTTTGTGTATTTCTTCCCATAGACCTACATTCCTTTCCTTTTTTTATCCTGTTTTTGATTTGTTGCACTGTTTAATCTGTAAATGTTTCTTTCACAAGTTAGAAGTAATTTCCAAATTTTCAATAACAGCATACACCTCACAGATCAGAGTAACTTTTATGATATGATTAAGACATTGGAAGGGATCATACAGCACAAAATCAAAATGGTAAACTTTGTTTTTACTCAGGTATGACTGACATACAAAACAGCTGTATATATTTAATGTGTACATCTTGATGAGTCTGAAGATAGTATACATTCACGAATATATATTGTCACCATACACAATGCCCTAAACTTACTCATTACCTCTAGCAAGTCCATCCCTCCCTTGGATCTACATTCTTTTTTTTTTTTTTTTAAAGATTTATTTACATTCTTAAGTTTAATTACAGTACATATAATTTTTTTACTCTGCTTCACAATTCTCACTTTCAAAGGCTGAGGCAATATTATTGTTAATTAATTTAATAATTTCTTCATTGCTAAACACTTTTTCATTTATGTTCTCACTAACATAGTTAACACCATAATGAAAAACTTTGTGCACGGGGTAATTTACCCCACCATCGTAATTAGTTCTTTGAGATAAATTCACAAGTGATTTTCTGCAACTGGATAAAGGGTACACCATAAACAGTTGCATGGCTTTTGATACACATCATGTTGGTTCTCACTATAAAATGCTAGTTTCTTCCACATGATTATGTTAGCAGTTCTTAAAAATGTTTTGCTAATTGAGGGAGTATATGGTACTTGACTATTGCCTTGATTTGTATTTCTCTTATTACTCAAAGTAAAATTTTTCTGTGCCCATTATTACTTGTATTTCTTTATCAATTGATTTATATCCACAACCCATCTATATATTAATCATCTCCTTATCCTCATCCTTATTGAGCTCATCAGATGTTAGAGATTAAGCCTTTGTCTGTTTTATTAGTACAGATTTCCCAATCTGCTTTTTCTCCTTTTATTTTTCAGCATACGTAAGTTTTAAATTGTCATTTGGGTTATTTTTCTTTTCCTTTCTAATACCTTGTTGCTTCAAATCTGAGAAAGCTTTTATTTATTCCTAACTCAGATAAAATTCCTTTTAATAGACTGCTAGCTTCCTCTTACATATTTTTAAATATTTATTTAAATCTATCTGAGATTTATTTGGGGACATGAAGGTATACTCTTTCTTTTTCTTTTAAAGAAACTATTAAATTTCCTTATTACACAAAGACAAGGCTACTCTGTTTTATTCACAAGCCCTGAGTAGAACCTGCCCTTGCCAGTATTCATTAGGAGAAGGTGTTGCCCTGACTGCAAAAACAGTTGCAGAGTTGACCCTTCCTGTGACCAGCAGCTCAGGTGAGAGATTATAAACCAGGGTTACAGATAAAGTCTGTGGCTGTGAATTTTCTTGTCATTTAAATGCATCATACACCCCAAACTTTGAGCTGGATAGTAATATGCTTTTTCCAGCTGAACCAAATGGCCCAGAAAACTACACAACAGACACGTCATAGGCCTACAAATGGAGTAGGCTCCTTTCTATCATCCTGCTTCAATGAAGACAACCAAGTCCATCTCTATTAGATGTTGTAGATCACTCACACTGAGTGATTTTCAACCTGACCATTCTGGAGGAGCCAAAAGTAGCACCAACCATACTAAAATCCTATGCAGTTGTACATTTCCTGGTGTGACTGGTGGATAGGTAGAAGTGTGTCTCAATTCTCTGTTACTTCATCTCCAGGCTTGACATAGCCCCGTTCTCAAATAATAAAGGACTAAAAATAGTTTGAGTACCTTCAGGTGGAGTGGTTACAGATAAGTTATCCCTGAGGCTGGACTGGGCAAGATCTAGAAGTAGTCGAGTAGAGTTCACTGAGCAGGAGTCAGGATAAAGCTACAACAGCCCTGCCACTGTGCCCAGAGCACAGAGGCCAAGAAGGAATTGCTGGTACGGGCTTTTTTCAAAACTCCAACCTGACTTTTATATGCAGCATATTCACAATTAAATGCAAATTTAAAAGTGTACAGTTTAATGTTCTATATAAAGTGTACAACTGTATATAGTCATGAACTGCTATGACAATTACAACACAGAACATTTCTATCCCTTACAAAAGTTTCTTTGTGCTCTTCGCTACCAATCTCCACCCTTAGCCCCCAGCCCCTGGCAGTACTGATACGATTTCTATCTCTATAGTTCTATCTTCTAAAACACCATACACATTGAATCATATGGTATTCAGACCTTTTATGTTTAGCTTCTTTCACTTAACATAATGCTTCCAAAATTTAAACATGCTGGTGAATGTTTCAGAAGTATTTATATCGCTGAGTAGTATTCCATCCTATGGATATGGCAAAAATCATGTTACTTATTCACCAACTGATGGACATTTAGATTATTTCCGGTCTGGGTGATGATGAATAAAACTGCTTTGAACATTTATATACAGGTGTGTGGACATATGCTTCCATTTCTAGGAGGAGAACTGCTGGGTCATAACGTACGTGCATATTTAATTTTATAAGAAACTGCCGGGCAGCCTGGGTGGCTCAGTGGTTTAGCACCACCTTCGGCCAAGGGTGTGATCTTGGAGACCTGGGATCAAGTCCCACGTCAGGCTCCCTACATGGAGCCTGCTTCTCCCTCTGCCTGTGTCTCTGCCTCTCTCTGTGTCTCTCATGAATAAATAAATAAAATCTTTAAAAAAAAAGAAAATAAATGAAATGAAACTGCCAAACTGTTTTCCAAAGTGTTTGCACCAACTTACAACCCCACTAATGATATATAAAAGAGCCCAGTTGCTTTACACTTGGTATTGTCAGAGTCTTTTTAATTTTGCTCTTTCTAGTGGATGTGTAGTGCTATTTCATTTGCATTTCCCTGATGACTAATGATTTTGAGCATTATTTTGGTATGTTTACTGGGCTTTGCATATCTTTTTTGGTTAAATACTTTCAAACATTTTGCACATACCCACCCTTTTTTTTTTTTTTAAGATTTTATTTATTTATTCACGAGAGACACAGAAAGAGAGAGAGAGAGGCAGAGACACAGGCAGAGGGAGAAGCAGGCTCCATGCAGGGAGCCCGACGTGGGACTCGATCCTGGGTCCCCAGGATTAGGCCCTGGGGTGAAGGCGGTGTTAAACCGCTGAGCCACCCGGGCTGCCCCCCGCCCTTTTATTTTTTTTTTTTTAAATCAAGTTGTCTTATTATTGAGTTGTGTGAATTCATTATAAAATCTGAACAGTCTTTTATCAGATATAAATTTGAAGAATATTCTCTTCCATTCTGTGCCTTTTAGTATTTAAATTTTTTTTTAATTTTTATAAAATTAAATTTATTAATTTTTCTTTTATGATTAGGCTTTTCATGTCTTTTTTTTAAGATTTTATTTATTTATTCATGAGACACACACAGAGAGAGAGAGAGAGAGAGAGAGGCACAGACATAGGGAGAAAGTAGGCTCCACGCAGGAAGCCTGACATGGGACTCGATCCCGGGTCTCCAGGATCACACCCTAGGCTGAAAGCGGCACTAAACCGCTGAGCCACCCGGGCTGCCCTGTGTTCTATTTTTTTTTAAAGGATTTATTTTATAGTGAGAATGCAGGTATGTGAGAGACAGAGGAAAGGGAGAAGGAGAGAAGCAGATTCCCTGCTGACTGTGAAGACCAATATGGGGTTTGACCCATGACCCCGAGATCATGACCTGAGTTGAAATCAAGAGTCAAACTGAAAATCAAGAGTCAGACACTTAACTGACTGACCCACCCAGGCACCCCCTTTTGGGTCCTATTTAAGAAATCATTACTTTGGGGCACCTGGGTGGCTCAGTTAAGTATCTGCGTTTGGCTCAGGTCATGATCCTGGGTTCCTGGGATCAAGTCCCATGCTGGGCTCCCTGGTCAGTGGAGAATCTGCTTCTTCTCTCTCCCTTTGTCCCGCCCTACCGCTTGTGCTCTCTCTTTTTCTCAAATAAATAAAATTTTTTAAAAACCATTTTATTTCCAAGGAAACAGATTTTTCCCAAGTTTTCTTCTGGAAGGTTAGGTCCATAACCTATTTCAAATTAATCATTGTAAATTGCATAAAATAAAATCAAGATTCTTTTTTTTTTTCCCTTGCTGATGGATAACCAAAGACTTTCCTTTTCTCACTGAAATCCTTTGGCTCCTTTGTGGAAAATCAGTTGGCCATAGATGTACAGGTCTACTTAACCTTCTTTCTGTTTCATTTCTATCCATGCACCATTATCATGCTATCTGCATTACTGTAGCTTGATAACAGTTCTTGACATGAGGTAATCTTTCAATATTTTTATTTTCAAAATTGTTTTGATCATTCTATGTCCTCTACAATTCCATATAAATGTTAGAAAGACCATGCAAATTTCTATTTAAAAAAGCCTGTTGTATTGACTGGAATTGTGTTGAATTTATAGATCAATTTGGAAAAGAATTCACATTTTAACAACTTAAGTCTTCTGATTCATGAACATATTATATCTCTCCATTTAATTTCAACTCAGCAATATTTTGCAGTTTTCAATGTTAATTAAGTCTTACAAATGTTTTAAATTTATCCGTAAGTACTATAAATATTTTTCCTCTTAATTTAAACTTCCAAACAAAAAGAAAAAAAACAAAAAATTTCCAAACAATCATAGTTAATACTGATTATAAGAATATAATCCTACATTCTTGCTAAATTCACTTATTAATTCCAGTAGCTTTTTGTAGACTCCTTAAGATTGTGTACATAGATGATCATGTCCTCTACTAAATAAGACAGGTTTACATCTTCCTTTCTAATCTATATGTCCTTTATTTCTTTTTCTTGTCTTATTGCTAGGACCTATAGTACAATGCTGAATAAAAGTGGTAACAGCGGACATCCTTGCCTTATTCCTGATCTTAATGGGAAAGTATGATGTAGGGTTTTTTTTTGTTTGTAGATGTCTTTACTAGGTTTGAAAACTATTCCTATTAGCAAGAATTTTTATCTTAAACAGATGTTGAATTTTGTCAAATCTGGTAATGTGCTAATGATAACTTCCAAGATTATAGATAAAGAGAATCAGAGCTGGAAGAGGGATTTAGGATCAGTCAGTTCAAACATCTAATTTACAGAAGAAGAAATGACGGTCCACAGAGGTGAAATGACATGCTCAAAGTCATAGCTGGTTAAGAAATAAACTAGATCTAAAGCTCAAATCTTAAGATACCTAGACATATACATTTTATATAATTAAACTCTAGTAGAAATGAGCTAAAGCAACATCTTGAAGTTGAGAGGAAAGAAAATAGAGATATCAGAGCTTCTTTGCAATTTCTGAGACAGGACAAAGGACAATGATGTGTTTCAACTAAGGCACTAGGTTTCTAGTGCAAGTGGTAATCTCTACTGCCAACTACAGGGAGGGGTTGAAGAAGACTAGAAGATGTCAAATAGTCAGAACCCATTACTCATTTGCCATTAACAAAGTTATTCTTTATAAACATAAAAGAAAACAGGAACTCCTTGAAGATTTTCAAAGACTACGTCAATTTGGTAGCATTGCTTTACAAGCTGATGAGTTTTGCTTTGAATTTTTGATCAGTTTGTGAAAACTATCTGGATAACTTTTAGTAGAGTATTATGGGGTTTCGCTGTTTTTAATTTAATAAAGTTCAAGAATCCCTCAAAACACCAGGGCAAGAGAAAGCAACCCTTAATGGAAGAAAACTGACCTGGGAGGTGAGGGTGATGCTTGGCTGCGACTGTAGGAGGTTGGCTTGGCTTTGCTGAGGTAGTTGCGTTAAAAGATTTTGCGCTTGCAGGAGTCCTGTAAAACATAAACGTGTCATATCAGAAACAATGAAGATTATTGTGAACATACGGCAAAATAAAATATAAGAAAGTAAAATGAAAATCTCCTACTGATCTCTTGATAACCTTATCAATCTTAAAATTTTTAATGTCTTATTTGCCTTAAATTCAAACTTGTTAAATATGACTTGAGTAGGAAGAATTGGACATCAAACTAAAATTGATGTTTATGTGTTTGATAACCTGTCTGATGACCCTTCTGACTGGCCAATCCTTTACATTAGTAAGGAATAGATGAAAATGAAGAAATATTCTAAATGGAAGCAGCTTGAAACTCAAAAAAGAGCTCATCTTACCCCAGAATCCATTAGAAACTGCCAGTATATGTTGGACCAGAGAACCGTCTGGTTCATGAAAGGAGCAGACTATCTATTAAGTGGAACAGATATTTACACAATCAAAGATTTTGGAGGGCAGCCCGGGTGGCTCAGCGGTTTAGCGCCGCCTTCAGCCCAGGGTGTGATCCTGGAGACCCGGGATCAAGTCCCACGTCAAGCTCCCTGCATGGAGCCTGCTTCTCCCTCTGCCTGTGTCTCTGCCTCTCTCTCTCTCTCTCTGTGTCTCTCATGAATAAATAAATAAAATCTTAAAAAAAAATATTTTGGAATTAATCATTAAGAGGAAGGCTAAAGGACAGAAACAATGCGGACTTGGTAGAGATGCACTTTCCCTTGGGAGAAAGCCTCGCTACCCTGTCACTCTCCACACTGATTCCATTAACCAACTACAAATATGACTGATCTTAACTGATACAGAAATGACACGACAATATTTACCACTAAAAAATCTGCAACTTCTAATATAATACTCTTCTCACACTTTAAAAGAAAATATATGATTGTTAGAAGCATATGATTTTAATGCTCAGCCCACATTTTTTAATACATTCCCAAGAAAAACTATCAAAATACCAGAAGTAATTTATGTTGAAGGATTTCATTTAGACTTTTGGCCAAACTCTTGGTCCCCCCTAGTGATTAAACAGATGAAAGACAGTAAAAGACGACTTCAACATGTGGTGTGCATGACCAAAAAGTATATTTTTCTTAACATGAATACCGAGGTTATTTATTTATTTTCAAGATTTTATTATTTATTTGAGAGAGAGAGAGAGAGAGAGAGCGTGCACACACAAATCGGGGGGAGAAGGAGAGAGACCAGAAAACTCCCCGCTGAGCAGAGAGCCCGATGCAGGACTGGATCCCAGGACCCCAGGATTGTCATCTGAGCCAAAGGCAGATGCTTAACAGACTGAACCACCCAGGTGCCCCTGAATATTGAGTTTAAAGTAAATGAAATGAAAATATTGTGCTGATAGACAGAATGACAGCAGCGGATGTATGGTTCCTTAAGTGGTAGCCCTATGCAGTGCTATGCTAAGGGTTGCTGGGGAGGAGCTCACCCTGTTGGCCCTGGGGCGTCTGTGAGATGATAAACTGCGCTGGCTGCAAGTTGGTGGTTGGATGCACCAACACAAACTGCTGCAGGTTGAGATTCTGCTGCTGAAGCTGCTGCAGTTGCTGCAGATCCTAGAAAACCAGAATTAAAACACAGATTGGAGATCCTGAAACAAAAACTCCCTGAATCATAAGGTTCCCAGATTATGAACTGTGTCACCCACATAAAAAAGAGTTAGTAGTTTACATCCTTCCATTCTTGGGAACTGGGTGTGCTCAGAGTATGTTCACAAAGCATGGGAGGAAACCTGGGACCACCCCAAGGATTTACGATTCTTGTGGATATCTGCTGCATCATAACTTAGGCCAAACCTAATTTCCAATAGTTATTTCCAATTTCCTCAGAACAAATGATTACGGTTGAGTGTTCTAACATGTAAAGACCAAGATGGGCTTTAAAATCAAGTGAGAAAAGAATATGTTGAGTATCTGAATATTCAACTGATCTTTCTCAAAGTAAAAATCGAGAGCACTATGTCTGAATTTGCATCAATAAATTAAAATATCTATAATGATTCATTAAATCTGACACAAGTATGAGAAATCAGTGTAAAAATACCTAAAAATAGCTATCCATATAAAAATCCAATCCATAGTGTATTAAACTTGCTCATCTTGGTTTTAGCATTTTATAATTTTCAATTTGCTTTCATGCACATTATCTTATTAGAATAATGTCACCATAGGGTCTCAAATCTTACACACTAAAAACATGTATTTGGTGATGAAGAAAGTACCCCAAACTAAACATTATCTTGATAAAACCTGTATATAATGGTCATAAGGATTAGTGATATCTATTCTTTACTCATATAGTTAACTGGCTCTTTTTTCACATCTAATCAAACTCTAGCTACAACACAAATCCACTTCTGAGTCTTCTCTAGGGGGATAAAGACCCTCGTCTAGCACTAGACTCATAAGAATTCTTTGTATGACTTACTGATATAACACTTGTACTTTTTCCTCTCCTTGAAATAAAGGATTTCATTTACCTTTCTTCCTTGGTAGTACTGTCTATGCCTCTTAGATAACTTTTTATTATCTCTCGATTCCTTGCCCTAAAATGTGAAAACTGAAACCAAACAACATTCTAATACAGTTCTGCCGGAGTTAACCACTCTGTAGCAGAAAGATGATGTGCCATCTCTCACACACACAAGTGTCAACATTCACTGCAGAGCACATGAAAGAACCCATGCCTGCCATAATTAGCTAATTAAAATAAATACAGTAATCCTCTGCTTCAGAAATATGCCAACTAATTATTCAAGAATTGTCACTTAATATAAACAGTTATTCAAATAATCAGTTATGTGTTTATAATATCAACTCAAATAAGCAAACAAACATATTACTTCTAGTTCAGTGGTAAGGAAGGCTACCACATAGTTGACTGATCTAGAGCTTTCCAGGCCTTGAAGGACCTACATGAACAATCAGAAAGTGAATTTTATACTAAAGAAAACCTGTCGTTTTTTTTCTCAACTTCCTGCTCCAGCCCCAGGAGCTACTCACTCACCTGTGCGATCTGGATGGGCTGAGACAGGGGGATCTGCGTCATGGGCGTGGCGGCGGAGGCTGAGATGGTGGCACCAGCAGCGCTGTGCTGCTGGCTAGCGGAATGCTGCTGTACTGCAGCAGCCAGCAGCTGGGCCTGGGCCTGGGCCTGCTGTAGCAGTAACTGCTGCTGGGCTGGCGTCAAAGTAAGCTAAACAAAATGAGAACAAACAATCTGAAAGGTTTGAAGGAGAAGGGGCCCTGATGCAAGCCAATTTACTTTGTGTAGGTAACTCAAGTGGTGTAAAACCTTGGCTACCCAACTTCACACGGTTACCATGACACTAAAACATTCATCAGCAATCAAGCTACCATTACTAGCAGAACATTTAAATGAAAATGGTGTTCCTCACTCTGGACTTAAACAATCATTCAAGCTTGTCCAGGGCCCTGGGGTTCAGGCAAAAAAAGTAATTAACTAGTAAGCAAGGAAAAAAAGAATCAATGCTGACAGGATATGAAAAGAAATTTACACCAAACAGAACATCAAGTGATTAGTCAGATGAATGAGGAACAAGGATGCTGGGTCTGACCACGGAAAGAACTGATAAGGCCCAGCTGCTTGCCATTAGCATGAATCTCTGCCATATTCCATCATTTCTATTATGCCCTAAGATATGACTAAAGAATATGAGCTCCATTTGTTTCTTTTCCAAGTCTCCCTACAGCCCTCCCCAACCCAGTCTTTTCTGTTATTGAAAAGCACTGGGTCTCTGCAACTTCACATCCCCTTCCTAACACATTATCTCGGTGAAACAGGTGGTGACAGCCGCTCTCTTTACATGCAAATGAATCCTAATGCCCAGGTTTAATAGAAGCTCCAGCCACAAGAACCTGGAATCCCAAGTGTCTCTTACTATTGTAGACACTAATCACCCCAAACAAACCCAAACTGTAAAACAGGAAATGTATTTAGAGCAGATTTAAACTTGCTTTCATAATGCAACTTATTTCAAACACAAAGTAGTGTATTTTGCCTTCCTTTCGGTGGCATATTCTAATCAGACAAGAAAGAACCCTAGAATATCTTTTTATTTTTAAAAGTTTTTTTTTTTTTTAATAATCTCTACCCCCAACATGGGGTTTGAACTCATGACCCTGAGATCAAGATTCACATGCTCTTCTGACTGAGCCAGCCAGGTACCCCACCTTGGAATATATTCTTAAGTGCATTCACTTAGTGGTACAACCCTCCTAAAAGGGTCCAATACAATTTGCATATTAGAGTCAAAAGAATCAAAATCAAACCATTCAAAAACTTAATATATATCAAGTATATTTGCTTATAAATATTTTATATAATACACAAATATATCAATCTCTATTTAAGGAATTTTTATTTTAAAATTTTATTTTATTTAAATTCAATTATAATTAACATATAATCTATTATTAGTTTCAGAGGAACAGTTTAGTGATTCATCAGTTACATATCACACCCAGTGCTCATTATATCACATGCCCTTCTTAATGCCCATCACCCTATTACCCCAGCCCCCCACCTACCTCCCCTCCAACAACCCTCAGTTTGTTTCCTAAGGTTAAGAGACTCTTACAGTTTGTCTCTATTGAGGGGATTTCTAAAAACAGTTTTGCAACATGTCTTCTTTTTTTTTTAAAGATTTTATTTATTTACTCATGAGAGACACAGAGAGAGAAGCAGAGACACAGGAAGAGGGAGAAGCAGGCTCCTCACAGGGAGCCTGATGTGGGACTCCATCTCTGCACTGGGATCATGCCCTGAGCCACCCAGGTGTCCCAGTTTTGCAACATTTCTTAAAAGAGCTTTTCCACTACCAAGACATACTTAACAAAAAAAAAAAAAAAAAAGGAAAAAAAGAAAAAATTGTGTGGGCTGATGTGATATGAATTGAACAATAACAACTCTTACCTCTCTCCTAGCCTGTCCACCCACAAAGTAACAGACAAATGTTCAACACTGGAAAAATATTTTTGGAGTCTTGGGCAGCCCGGGTGGCTCACCGGTTTAGCGCCGCCTTCAGCCCAGGGTGTGATCCTGGAGACCGGGGATGGAGGCCCATGTCGGGCTCCCTGCATGGAGCCTGCTTCTCCCTCTGCCTTGTCTCTGTCTCTCCCTCCCTCCCTCTCTCTCTCTCTCTGTCTCTCATGAATAAATAATAAAATGAAATCTTTTAAAATATATATATATTTTTGAAATCTTAAAACAAAGAAAGCTGAAAAGTTAAAAACTTAATATATTCATGAGAAGGCTAATATATTACCAATAAAAGTAAATGACATTTATTGATGGTTACGTGCCAAGCACTGTTCTTTGAGTTTCACAAATATTGGGACTCTTCACCTTTGAATAATATGAGATGCATCTTACATGGAGAACATCCTCATCTAACTGAAAGAAAAATGAGGCATAGGGAGACAAGTAGATTAGCCAGACAGCAAACTGCAGAGCCAGGGCAGGAGACCAGAGGTTTCATCTGAGAACATTACACCGTGACTTTAAAGAAAATGTTTTTCTTTTGTAGTACTGGTCTGTTCTTTAACTTCTACTCTGCAGCAATATCAGAACTCCAAACTAACCACTATAATTTCATCAATGTAATGGTCTCAGTTACAGGATGACTTCACTGGCATGATGAAGCAACGGTTGAAACATGAGTTTATTTTTTTTTTAATTTTTTATTTATTTATGATAGTCACAGAGAGAGAGAGAGAGAGAGGCAGAGACACAGGCAGAGAGGGAGAAGCAAGCTCCGTGCACCAAGAGCCGACGTGGGATTCGATCCCAGGTCTCCAGGATCGCACCCTGGACCAAAGTCAGGCACTAAACCGCTGCGTCACCCAGGGATCCCGAAACATGAGTTTAAAGAAGTGTTTAGTTTATCTAAAGCATTTGCAAAAGTAAGAAAAGATACCCTGAAAACTTATGACAAAGGTAATTCCTTTTTCAGAGCTGCCTACAGAAAATTCCTACAGTACAGAAAATAGTGTCAGGCAAAACCATGTCACTGTCCACTACAAACCGTTCTTCTTCCTTCTTCCTTCTTTCTTCTTCTTCTTCTTCTTCTTCTTCTTCTTCTTCTTCTTCTTCTTCTTCTTCTTCTTCCTCTTCTTCTTCTTCTTCTACTTCCTCTTCTTCCTCTTCCTCCTCCTCCCTTTCCCCTTCTTCTTCTTCTTCTTCTTTTTAAAATACTTTATTTATTTATTCATGAATGACACAGAGAAAGGCAGACACACAGACAGAGGGAGAAGCAGGTTCCCTGCAGGGAGTCCTATGCAGGACTTGATCCCAGGACCCCAGGATGAGGACCTGAGCTGAGCCAAAGGCAGATACTCAACCACTGAGCCACCCAGGCATCCTCCTTTACCTCCCCCCGCCCCGATTTTTAAAGGGTTTTATTTATTTATTTGAGAGAGAGAGAGCATACACGTGGACAGAAGAGCAGAGGGAGAGGAGAAACAAGACTCCTCGCTGAGCAGGAGCCCAACGCAGGGCAATCCCAGCACTCTGGGATCATGATTCAAGCTGAAGGCAGACACTTAACCGATTGACCAAGCCAACCAGGTGCACCTACTGCAAAAACCAGTACTAATCAGGTATTGACCAATGGCAGTTCCAACACAAAGCTTATTAGAATTCTTAGTGGAGACTTACCCCAGTTATCTGTCCTCCAGCCAGCATGAGCTGGGTCTGGGGGATGGCTGCCTGCACTGAAGGCTGCTGGGAAGGCTGGCTTGGCTGCTGTGACTCTCCGGATTCTTCATTAGATTTAGACTGGGCAGTTCAGGAAGGAACATGAGATTTCAAGTGACTGACTAAAAAAACTGTACTTAAAACTCCATATTTTAAGAATTATTTACAACATGAATTTATCTAGTCATAGGTTTTCTGGTTTCCCTCTTTTCCTTTCTTATTAATCTTTGTATTTTCCTAATTTTGACATAGTAAGTTTTTAGACTTTTTTCCTTTAAAAATCACATTTACTATTTATTGTTTTCTAAGTATAAACGGTCAAATATGGAACATATAAAAGTAGAAAAATAAAATATAAAAATTATCCACAATACAAGTTTTTGGTATAGACTTTTGTTCCAATGAGTCTATACTTTTTGGTATAGACTCAGTTTGTTCCAACTAGAGCAATGTTCCACTACTCTAGTTACAACTTCCAAGAAAAAAAAATAATTGGTCCTCCTCAGATCAACAGGATTCTTTAAAAACCCCAATCCAAAAATAAATAAATAAATAAATAAATAAATAAATAAATAAATAAATAAATAAAAAATAAAAACCCCAATCCTCAACTTTGGAAATAAGGAATAAGGGAAGAGCACATTCTTAATCCACCTCTACATCAGACCCTCCATCCCAACATTCTGAGATGTATTCGGTGCAGTGGGAAACTTCCCTAAATATATCGTCTCAGAGACTGATTACTTGACCCACAGAGCCTTTCATCTAATATTTAAAATAACTAAGCTTAGCAAATCCCAACAAGTAACACACAAATTTAGAGGGAAAATGCTGCAGTCAGGAGGGAAAGAGAACACACTCCTAAAAGGGACACTAAGAGGAAATTTTATGGTAATTAAAACTGGGTATGCAGAGCATTAACATTCTGCATAGATTTGCATATTTCCCACCACCTGTTTTGGGGACTGCAGCAAGGCTAATTAACATAAAGGCTCTGATTAATTCTGCCAGTCATTGAGAGATAATTACAGTGCAGGACTGTAAACATGCTGCACTGGAGATACAGCCTGTTTGCCAACATCTCTCTAAGGGATGAAAGTTTACCATGGCAACCAAGGCAATTTTCTGCCTCCTCTCCCTCAGAAAGGAAGGTCACATTATCTTTTTTTCTTTTCTCTTCTTGCTTCCATGTGTTACTAGGTCCATATTCCACTGGGTTTCTTGGAATGCTCAACTCAAGGTCTTTAGTCATTAGCAACACTGAAATCAATCTTCTAGAATACAGTTTTTCCCTCTTGACTGTTAGTAACCTAAAGACTATACTGAAAGGAAGGAGATCCACTAAATGATGATGGAGTGAAGCATAATAACTGAACTCTGCATGTTTTACCATATGGTCTGTATCAGAAAAGCAGCCGATTTAACTTTTGTTTTGAAAATTCTGACTATATGAAACTTATCAATGACTATAACAGGTTTAGTTACAAACCTT
Source organism: Vulpes vulpes (assembly GCF_048418805.1). Taxonomy (NCBI): domain Eukaryota; kingdom Metazoa; phylum Chordata; class Mammalia; order Carnivora; family Canidae; genus Vulpes; species Vulpes vulpes. The sequence goes on along the minus strand of NC_132792.1, from coordinate 129,401,027 downwards.
AGAATCAGCACTTTAGAGCAGAGAGGAACCATGGCAAGATTCTAAACTTCCTCACTTAAATAAATGTAAGACAAAAGGAACCCCACGAGGTGAAATGATTTGCCAAAGGTCACACGGCTAGTTAGTGCGACAGTACAAACCTAAGACCTTTGTATCTCAGTCCAGTGCTCTTTCCTCTACACTATAAAATGACAAATAAAAAGACATCTGGAAACAAAAGGGCATTACGATATTATTTGGCTTTGTGTTTAGATATGTGTTATTACTGTATGACTTAGAAACATTTTACTAAACGTACATATCTAACTCTGAAAATAGGACTTTTCTTGTTCACCTTTTGTCATTCGCAGTAGAATACAAACTGGATTTTCATTAATGTCAATGATTATCATTATTTGGATCTTAATAACATTAGGTAATAAAAAAAGGGTAATACCTCTAAGTATTTCTTATTATAGAATTATTGTATGCTCATTATTAAAAAATCAGAAAAATATGGTAAAAAAGAGGAAAACTGATCCATAATCCCATGACCCAGCTTACCTGTACATTTAACGACTGAGCAGCAGCCTGTAAACTTGTTCCAGCGAGCTGGACCTAGAAGCAATGTAATCAGGTAAATTTCTAGTCTAGTACTGTAAGTTGATATCAACAAGTATTTCAAGAATCTCTACTAAGTGAATGTCACTGAGTTAGAACTGAGAACATAAAGAGATCTATCTCAGAGGGTGAAAACTTAATGGACAAGTTCACAGTTCCTCCACTCCCGCCAGAAAATGCTATTAATATTTCTTTTCTAAAAAATGCTTTCCCACACTAAAATAGCCTCTTCAGGCATGCCGCACTGGTATTAGGCAATCCTTATATAGCACCCTGTTTGTATTCATTGGACACTTAGATTCTAACAACTTAATTCACCTTCCATTGTATTAGAAAAAAATAACAAGCTACTTATATACATTATCTGTATCATTATAAGTAATCAGAATTATCTACTCATTCTAATTTCAAAATTTTCATGTATATACCAGAGTAAAAACCTTACTTATATATACACCTACATAGCTAAGTCTTAAAACATTTATAGTCATAACTCAAAACTGCCAGCCGAAATAAAGAATCTGTCTTATAAACCACACATGGAAGTCTGTCATAACACTTAATATATTTCATGCATTTAGAGAGTTAAAACCATGATTAGAATCAGGATCATTATTTGGCAATCATGTTAATAATAACTGATTCTGGTCAAGTGTCATCAATGGATGCCCTAATGGGTTAAATTTGAGGAATAACATGATATTTACATATTCTCAACTATCTTTCCATACATATTTACCAATTACAAAAGGTAAAGTCACCAGTAGTGACACATGTGCCTTCCAGTTTGATCCACTAAAGAACACAGAGTTACTTTACGTTGTATTCCTCTGCAAACCCCAACTGAGCAACAATGTACAAAATAACTAGTTTGTATTCTTTTCAAAAATGCCAGTGTCTTGAAAACAAAGAAAGACTATGTTGGGAGAAAAAGAAAATAAACTAGGGTAAAATAAATGGAAGCCTAAATTAGAATGGCAGCAGTCAGCATAAAAAGTAGTTACCATGAGAGACACTGCGAAGTGCTACATAGGATCCCAGTAACTGGCTGGATTTAGATAAAGAAAAAGGTCATGAATTATTCTAGGGTTCAAATCTGAGAGACTGGAAAAATATAGTATCTTTGATAGAAAGCCAATGGGTTCCATCTTGGATATATAACATTGCATCGAAGTTTCCTGAAGTTAAATATAAGTGTTGATATGGAGCTCAGTATAGAGTTCAGGGCTAAAATGAATAGACTGCTACCCTTTATTTAAAACTAACAGTCCTGGGGGCACCTGGGTGGCTCAGTGGTTGAGCGTCTGCCTTTGGCTCAGGGCGTGATCCCGGGGTTCCAGGATCAAGTCCCGCATTGGGCTCCTTGTGTGGAGCCTGCTTCTCCCTCTGCCTGTGTCTCTGCCTCTCTCTCTGCATCTCTCATGAATGAATAAATAAAATCTTTTAAAAATAAAAAATAAAAAAAAATAAAACTAACAGTCCTGTTAATAGATAATAACCCTCAGAAATAAACCTAGACATTTACAGAGAACACATTTTAGATGTAGTGCATTCAAGGAAGGATTATCTGAAAAGATGCTTAAGATCCAAAGGCTAAGAATTCAACCAAAGAGCCAGAGGAAAGAGTTTTGGTACAAAGAATTAAAGGTAGTAAAGTTTCCATGTGATTTTATTTAAGTCATATGGTTTCTGGGTAGAAGTTTGTTGAGGAACAGGATAGTTACAGGTCTTAAAATATCCCCTCTCATGGATTATTTGCTAATTACAAAGAGGAAGAAAAATGCCTTTATAGTGGACAAATATGAAACACTACCTTTATCAAATAATCAAATTTAATATCACAATAATGGGACAAGGTGATACCACAGAATTTCTAATGTGCTCCTGTCAAAAACTTGGATCCAATCACAAGGGAAAAATTAAACAAACTCAAATTGAGGGGCCTTCTACAAAACAGTTGTTTTCTACTTTTAAAAAATGTCAATATCGTGAAAGATGAAGACAGACTGAGGAATTGTTCCAGAACAAAGAAGTCTAAATAGACATGACAACTAAATGCAAGGTGTGGACTAGACTGTAGATCAGAAAACACTTAAATACCGACTGAAAATTAGATAATAGTATCGCATTGATGCTAAATTTCTGGAATTTGAAATTTATGTTATAGCTATATAAAAGAATGCGGTTTTTTAGGAAAAACATGACAAAGTACTTAGAAGTAGAAGGTCATAGTGCCTGCTACTTATCTAAAATGATTTTGAAAAAATATATATATGTACACTTTTATGTATGTGTGTTTATACACACACACAGCAAAGACAGCAAATACTAATAGTTGGTAATTCCAGATGAGGGCTTTCAGTAAAAAACAGTTCTACAGTTATAACTTTTCTATAATTTGAAAGTGTTCAAAATAGAAAGTTGAAAAAAAAAAGTGAGAGCATCCTTTTACCACTTCATTTAGCTACTTCCCAACATCCTTCAAAACTTAGCTCAAAGTCATCCTGTGATAAATGTCCTTGATTGTACAGGTTCAGCTAATTATTTCTACCTCTCTATTCCCGTATAACTTTACCATTCATTTATTCAGTAAATAATGCCTGAACATCTATTATATTTTGGGCTCTTTGGAAAATACTGGGATAAAGATTAAAAGAAGGTTCCCATCTTCATGGAATTTATAGGGTGATAGAACTAAAATCATCTACTTTGTATATGTGTACACACATTTATAATTATGGTAAGGAAAAAAGAGTATGAATCTGGTCAATAAGAGGGCTAGAAACAGAAGGTAAGTGCCACATTTATGTTAATTATGTGTCTAATCAGATGGTGAGCAATTCTGCAGGGACTGACATCTTAATGGAGAATTCAGTGATGTCAAGATTTCATATCAAATTCCTTGATTTTAAAGTCCTTTGGTTTAGGGGGATACTGAAGGTTCAGTGATTTTGGTAATCAGTAGCTGGAGGCCTTGGAGGTGGTGCAAGAATTGCACTCTTCTTGGAATTCAGATCCAATGGAGAAAAGACTGCATATCATCTATGTACTTTCCGGGATTTTTTTTTTTAACACATTTGGACCATCACAAATTTAAGCCAGGTAGAGGCTTAATATGTACCACATAAATTGACTATAAAATATGTTATTCCTCTAAAAAACCAGAAAACTTGTTGGAGGCTACACATGTTTTTATTTTTTAAAAGACTATCTATCTATCTATGTATCTATCTATCTAAGAAAGAGAGAGAGCATGTGCGCGCGTGTGCACACGCCCACATGCATGCCCGCACACAGAGGTAGAGAGAGAGAAGCAGATCGAGGTAGGGCTCGATCCCAGGACCCTGAGATCTGAGCTACAGGCAGATGCTTAATCAACTGAGCCACTCAGGTGCACTTACAAAAGTTTTTAGAAGAAAATCAATATGAAAATAATATTTTTGGTTTTTGGTTTTCTACAATACAGTCTTAAATTATTTTAGATGCTAAATCATCTTAATATTTTACCTGGAAGTTTCATATAGAAGTTCCTCTACTTTTTTTTTCTTTCAGAAGTTCCTCTACTTTCAAAAGCAAACAAAGCTATCCGTTTGAGCAAAAGTGTCAACTAGGACCTCACTCCAGTATGCTAATTGCCACCAGCATACTACTCCTCTGAAATTGTAAATAAATGGGCTTTAGAAGACCTTTCTAAAATTCCATTGTTTCAAGTGCAGGAGCTTCTTTTATACAAAGTACAGGTAGTCTAAAGATATATTTTACAAGCTCAAAAGACATACGAAGATACAGTTTATGAAAACATATTCTGAACTGAGAGCCTTACACAGTAGGTCGTGGCAATGGTGGCTACATCCTTTTGGATGACTTTGTAATTTACTACCTTCAGTGAGCCATCACAGACCCACAGTAACATGTAAATAGTAACTCAGTTGTTACTTACATTCCATTCATAACAAAGAATTGTTTTTTCCACACAACGGTGAGGTCAGTAGCTATACAGTCAATTAAACACTATGATTCCAGTCTAGCCATTCTGAAGGACACAATCAGATGTGATCAGCACCAGGCTTTAACTGATTTAAAAAGTCCTGCACACTGGGGGGACCTGGGTGGCTCAGTGGTTGAGTGTCTGCCTTTGGCTCAGGCCATGATCCCAGGGTCCTGGGATAGAGTCCCACATCAGGTTCCCCAGAGGGAGCCTGCTTCTCCCTCTGCCTATGTCTCTGCCTCTCTTTATCTCTTTGAATAAATAAATTTTTTAAAATATAAAAAAAAGTCCTGCACACTGAAGTAACTTCCCTAGGTCCTAACATTCTGTGCCTCCAGTTTTTACTCTCCCTCATGGTTGAGCAGAGCATTCTACCTGATGGAGATGTCCAAGGAAAGCCTGGGCCTGGGCTGTTGAAATTGCTCCACCAACGGGCACAGGCTGCTTCTGAAAGTCCAGACCATTGGTTTGTGTGCCTAGAAAGCAAGCAAAATAATGTTAACTAATTAAAAACAAACTCAAATGAAATAAAGCACTAGACTTCAGTCACGAGCATTTACCAGGCATCTATTTTGTATATGCGCTTTCCTAAGTACCTCCATAAATGAGATTTAAAAGACAGATAAAATACAGTAAAATGATTTATCTTCTAAAGAGAGGACTGCTGGACAAATAAATATGAACGCAAAGCTTAAGAAACAGAAACAAAAATATAAATAATGAATTCTAATCCTAAAATAGTGTCACAGAATCCAGAAGTGAATGTAGTAATTGGGGTCAGAATAAGCATGGCACCTATGAGCATCAAGGAAGAGATTATTGTCATTACTACTGTTGTACAGAATGGTACAGACAGACTTCCAAGGAGGGACTAAAGCTCTTTTTTGGTCTCCCTGTTCTCAATACTTGGCATGAGCAGAAGAAATTCACTGGTGACTTTCCAAGTTGATACATTCTTAACTTAGGCTTTTAATACATGACAGTCCGATAGCAAAAACCATCATTTACATGATAAAATAGTTTTACTCATTTCTTCAATCCCAAAGTATAGATTGCTGCATATATCTAATTAGCAAGAGTTTTTCTATAATTACAACCTTCGAGCTGTTATGCCTGTGCATTTTAATCACTTATGCTGAGATATGATGTTAGAAGAGGACTAATTTATAAAAGGCATACCATCCTAATACTCAGAAATTTTTAAAGAATATAATACATTGTTTTCAAACTAATATATCGAGTTATTATTTACAAATTACCAGAATTCCGTGTACTCAAAATATAAGACTACAAGAACCTGCAAGAATCATCAAGACCCAGGAACTTCCATTTCCTAACATTCAAACGACCCACCTGTCCATCCATACTACTGTGTGTGCACACATGGAGCACACTAGTTAGGGCAGTAGAAGCTAGCACATTAAAGTAGTATTTCTAAATGGCTACTAATTTATGCCATTATATATCCTAACTAACCTCTAGCAAATGTATCATTTTAATAAGAATAATGAGGTAGATCACATGAATCAAAAGAACTACTTAAGGTTTCCTTGAGATAATTATAAAAGGAGTGTCAACTACTTAAAACTTCATAGTGATTGTTCTCTTATGTTTTTTTTTCCCAAGTTTTCCATAAATAGAAAATGAAAGGCCTACCTAGACATACATAGCTAACAATATTAAAAGAGCATATATACTTGTGTCAAGTAGTGAGAAACTAGTATGAATTAAAATTTAAATTAGGGTCACCTTCACAAGCCATATACAGAAACTTCATTATTTTAAAGTTGCACATTCTGTCATTAGCTGCTGTCTCTATTTCTATGCAGAAAATCATTACTTAGGTTGATTTTAAGATTGTGCACCATTAGAGACTTATGCTCAATATATATTACATAAATCCACAAGGCTAGGGACGCCTGGGTGGCTCAGTGGTTGAGCATCTGCCTTCAGCTCAGGCCGTTATCCTGGAGTTCTGGGATCAAGTCCCACATCGGGCTCTCTGCATGGAGCCTGTTTCTCTCTCTGCTTATGTCTCTGGCTCTCTCTTTATCTCTCTCTCTGTGTGTGTCTCTCATTAATGAATAAATAAAATCTAAAAAATCAATCAATCAGTCAATCCACAAGGCTAAAAGAAGATGAGAGTTTGAAAAACAGAGACAAGCATTTAGAGATTAACACATCACCAATATAGGAAGTCTTGTAGAACCAAATATTTCACTCCCATGAAAATTCTACATGCTGGTTCCACTTTCAAGTTGCCATAAAAGTGATATACCCCTTGTAAATCACAAAGCACTATATGACATAACTGACTAATTTCTATCTCTGGACAGAGCCTCCTACAGTAGCCTACAGGTAACTGTGCCTGGCTTTATCCTCTTGGGGGAATGCAGAGGTATAGTATCCAAAATTAGTAAGTAAAAGAACATTCTGGGCAACAATTCAGATAAGCAGAGATTTAAGATGGAAAAGCAGGCATTTTTTTAAATAAAATTCTGAGGCTCCACTAGGAGGTAAGGGATGGAAGAGAGTAGATATTACATAGAAATCATTCTTGTAAAATATAAATTGGGCTAAAAGGAAAGGAGAGTGGAACAGACAGACACCGGCACAGGCACACACACAGACACACACACCTGACTTGAGTAAGCAGACAGTACGGGGAAGACAAGGATGTTGGGAGCCAAAACCAAATGTGTGTCAGAGACAACAGGAACATCCAAATAAGGAGCCAGGAGAATTAACAGGTTGGGAGAGAAGGTAAATTATGTAAGAAAATTAACATAACATATACAGAGTTTGAGAAACCCCAAAACATGTAAGAAAAGTGATCCACAAGGGATTTAGAAATGACATAGTCCAGAGCTAAAGATTCTATAAGGTTGCCACTAGAACAGTGTTACTTAGGTGAACCTCAGAGATCTTGAATCCAACCTCCTTATTTTACTGGTGAAGATTAAGGAGTCTTAATGAATTGTTCAAAATGTCATGGTTAGTTAGTGGAAAAGCCAAGGACAGGGTCCCCTGATTCTGTGTAATCACTCACAGAGAAGTGATAGTTGAAATCTGGAGAGTAAAAATGTCAATCAACTAAAAGTGGATATAGAGAAAAGAAGATAAGAGGGTCTGGTCTCTACATTAGGAGATGTAAACACAAAGAGAACTAGAGAGGAAGCAGTTAGAAAACAGGAAAAAAAAAATCTCTCAGGACTAGTGTACCTTAGGAGCCAGGCACAAGCAAAAGAAGGCTACAAGGATGGGGTGGTTTACTACTGCCAAATGGTATAGAACAGGATCAAATACTGAGAAAGAAATCAATCCAAAGAGAAGAGATGAAAGACAGTAATAAAGGTAAGATCAAAACTTAATGAAATAGCGGGGGGGAAACCCACATAATACCCAACTTGGTTCTTTCAAAAGATTCATACAGCTTACAAATTTCTGGTAAGATGAAGGAAAAAAATAAAAGAGAAGGAGCAAAGAATTTAAGGATAACAGAAGGAAGGACAATCAAAAAATGCTGCAGATGCTAAAAAAAAAATTCATAAACCAATAAAAAATATGCCAATAAAATTAAAACTTAAAAATGGATTACTCCCGGGATACCTGGATGGCTGAGTGGTTAAGTGCCTGCCTTCAGCCTGGGGCGAGATCCTGAACTCCCAGGACGGAGTCCCACATCAGTCTCCGTGCATGGAGCATGCTTCTACCTTTGCTTGTGTCTCTGCCTCTCTCTCTGTATCTCTCATAAATAAATAAATAAATAAATAAATAAATAAATAAATAAATAAATAAAATCTTAAAAAAAAAAAAAGGATGACTCCCAAGAAAATATAACTTATCAAGACTAACTCAAGAAGAAATAGAAAATCCAAAGGATCCCACAACATTTGAAGAAATTTCATTTGTAAGTAAAAATCTTCCCAAAAGGAAAAATGAAAACCTAGATAATTTTACTCTGCTTGCTTCCAGAAATCCAAGGGACAAACAAGTCCAATCTTACACAACTTTTCCAGAGTATGGGGAAGAAAGGGAAATAATTCCTAACTTATTTTATGAGGTCAGCATAATCTCACTACCAAAACCTGACAAAGAGGAGTATAAAAAAGAAAAAATATATATGCCAGTTTTACTCACAAACATACATTAAAATATCCTAAATAGTACTAGCAAAAATAATCTCATAAGATAAAATATTATGACCACCATGGATTTATCTCAGGAATGCAAGGTTAGTTTGGGGTTAAAAAAAAATTGGTGTGATTCACCACATTCATTAAAGGGGAGAAATCCTATAATCATCTCAAAGGGTAAAGAAAGTCCTTAGATAAAATTCAATATCCACTTATGATAAAAATTCTAGGCAAAGGAACAGAAAGAAACTTCCCTAACTTGATAAAGAGTAATATTAAAAGCATTAAAATTAAGAACAAGCTAAGGGTGCCAGCTCCTGGATGGCTCAGCCAACAGACAAGGTAAGAAAAGAAAATACACCAGTTGGGAAAAGACACAAAACTTTCTTTTCAGATGATTTGATAATGTATATATAGTACTCTGAGGAATCCAATGATCTATTTCTAGAATAAGAGAGTTTAATAAGGTTGTAGCACATGAGACTATCAAAACTGCTTTTATATACCAAAGGTAAACATTTTTAACAATTTTATTTCTAACATTTCAAAAATATAAAATCCTGAGAATAAAGCTATATACCTACAGCAATTCCTAATTAGTGAAAAACTATAGAACTTTATTTAAAAATTATAAAGAAGACATATGTAAATGCTCATTTACTGGAAAACTCAACATTGTAAGATATCAATCAGTTCTTTCCAAACTGATCTATGGATTCAAAGCAAATTCATATCAAAATCTCAGTAAGTTAGTTTCTTTCTCTTTTTCCTTCATTCTCTTTCTCAGAGTTGGGGTGTGTGTGTAACTGACAATCTGATTCTAACATTATTAAAGTTTTCCCCCCAGTTATCTCTATACCCAATGTGGTGGGGCTTGAACTCATGACCCCAAGATCGAGTTGCTTGCTCTTCTAACTGAGCCAGCTAGATGCCCCAAGATTCTAAAATTTAAATAGAAGGGCAAAGGGTCAAGATGCTTTTGAAAAAACTCCACCCTCTTGTGTTTTGTTGGGGACAGTTGTTTTGTGGCTGTCTACAAATGCCTTTTGTGACTAATACCATGCAAAACATCTTGTATTTCCCAGGGCTTCCAGGGAAGACCGTTGCCAATTTCACAAAAGTATCATCTGTCACTTCCTGTGTAGGCATAGAATTCTGCATCTTACAAAACCTAACTGGTATGATTTTATGCTGTAATAAAATGACTTATAACAATAAAAAAAAAAAAAAGAGGTGAAGCCCAGAGGAGGAGGGGTGGGTCCTTGCAGGCAGAGCAGCAGCCCCAGAGGCGTGTTTGGAGAAGTTTAACTGAAGGAAAACCTCAGACTCCTTTTAGGTCAGTAGAGTATCTATCGGGAGGGATCTGTACTATCAAGATATTAAGAATTATCATAGAACAGCAATAATTAGAACAGCATAGTATTAGAACAGTGATGAACAGACCAGAGTAGAGTCTGGAAACCACACTTTAGATACTTGCAACGTGATAGGTAGTACTACTACACATCGAGGAAAGGATGGAGTTTCCAATAAAGGATAACTGGGTATCTATTTGGGGAAAAAAATGAAATTAGATCAATTCGTACTATACAGAAGGAAGGACACAAGCAAGCAGACAGGCAAGCAGGGAGAGGGGAAGGAAGAAAGATAAGTTTCAGAAGGATTAAAGGCCTAAATGTGAAGTTCAAAACTATTACATTTTCAGAAGACAAATTAAGAGTACATCATTATAACCTTGGGAAAAGGATTTCTTTATCAAAACCCAAAAAATTAGAAGATGTAAGTTTAACTACTTCAAAATTTAAAAAGTCCTCTGTTCGGGATCCCTGGGTGGCGCAGCGGTTTGGCGCCTGCCTTTGGCCCAGGGCCCGATCCTGGAGACCCGGGATCAAATCCCACATCAGGCTCCCGGTGCATGGAGCCTGCTTCTCCCTCTGCCTGTGTCTCTGCCTCATTCTCTCTCTCTCTCTCTCTCTCTCTCTCTCTCTCTCGATCTCTCTCTCTGTGAATATCATAAATAAATAAAAATTTAAAAAAAATTAAAAAAAAAAAAATAAAAAGTCCTCTGTTCATCAAAGGACTACACAAAGAGAATGCAAAGAAGAAAGTATTTGCAATACATACAAACAACAAAGGATTAGTATTCAGAACACACAGAGAATTCCTATGAATCCAATAAAAAAGCCAAACCAATAGAAATGAAGAGAAATTTCACAAAAGAAGAAACATAAGTGGTGCACAAACACTAGAAAAGACGTTCAGCTTCCTTGGAAATTAGGGAAATGCAAATTAAAATCCCAATACAATACCATTTTATGGCCACTAAATTGGCTTTTTATGGCCACTAAATTGGCTAAAATTACAAAGTTGGTTAATATCAAGTTTTGGCCAGATTGTGAAATTCTTATCTGCTGTTGGTAGAGATACAAAGTAGTACAAATGCTTTGAAAACTGGCTGGCAGTACCAAGTAACACTGGAGTAAGGTCAGCACTTACGCTACTAAGTCTTTTTAGACTTTTATGCAAATGCATCGAGAGATAAGTACAAAATTATTTTACAGCAATAATGTAATAGCAAAAGCCTAAAAATAACCCAAATAATAGAATGGATAGAAAACTTGTGATATATTCATATAATGGGGTATTCTATCCACTGAAAATAAATTATAAACATATGCACTAAGTTGGATGAATCTCAAAAACATAATGTTGAACAAAAGAAACCAGTCAGAATATAGTCTGATTCAATTTATATAATGGCAACAGATGAATCTAAGTATTATTTGAGGATAGTAAATACACAGATGAAAAAAAAAATTGTAAAGAAGGAAGCCTGGGTGGCTCAGCAGTTGTGCACCTGCCTTTGGCCCGGGGCAGGATCCTGGAGTACCCGGATCAAGTCCACATTGGGCTCCCTGCATAGAGCCTGCTTCTCCTTCTGCCTATGTCTCTGCCTCTCTCTGTGTGTGTGTGTCTCTCATGAATAAATAAATAAAATCTTAAAAAAAAACTAATTAGAAAGAAATTTGGAAAGAAAAGGAATATGACTATTAACACTAAATTTAGAATGAATTCTACCTCTGTGGCAGAAGAAGGGACTCTAACCACGGTGGACCTACAGTGGCCTCCTAGGACAGGGTAACATTCTGTTTCATGATCAGAATGGGAGACACATGAGTACTTAAACTATACATGCATGTTTACATACAGGTGTCTAAGATATTATTACATTTACATTGAAACAGTAAAACGCCCATGACAAAAGAGTTGCAATAAAATTTCAAGGACACATCCAGATGGTAAGGAGCAAAGGAAAAAGTAGGTGGTAATGAAGCCAAAGTATTGAGTGGGTCTCCATCCTTTAGTAAGTCTGGCAGTGGCAGGAGTGAGAGAAGACGGTCTTTGAAAGGGGTATAGACTGGGGGTGGGGGGTTGTGAGGGTCTACGGGCTGATAAACCCATGTATACCTCAGCACTGTGAGGAAAGGTTCTATGGGAAGGGATATATTGAATATGCAAAAAGGGGTGAAAAGATGGGGCAAGAACTTGAAGGAAGTGAGAAGACAGAATTAAGAGTGAAAAGTGAAGGATCATAATAGTGGAAAAGGTTATTTCTTACATGCGAGTGAAAAGGAGAAGCTGAGTGAAAAAAATATAAAGCTGAGGGAGACAGCTACAATTTTCTCAGTAATCAAAAGGTGGTCATTTTCAGAAAACAAAAACAGCAAAACAGAAGGCAGAAAACTTCTGGACAGGAGTGCCAGGGTGGCTCAGTGGTTGAGTGTCTGCCTTTGGCTCAGGTCATGATCCCGGGGTCCTGGGATCAAGTACCACACTGGGCTCCATGCTCAGAGAGAAGCCTGCTTTTCCCCCCTGCCTGCTGCTCTCTCTGCTTGTACACAAGCTTGCACGCGTGTGCGCTTTCGCTCTCTGATAAATAAATAAATAAATAAATAAATAAATAAATAAATAAATAAATAAAAAAATAAAGTCTTATAAAAAGAAAGGAAAAAAAAAAAAGTTCTGGACAAGAGAAAAGGTTTGGGAATGTGTAAGGGAATCCAAAAGGTGAATCCAAGGCAGCACCAGTTACAGTGAAGGCCCAGCTGAATGTACATGGAGTCCTCATCTCCCCAGAAGTTCTTGTTGCTCTCTTCGTAACCAGCAGTCAAAGATCAAATATAAAAATCAAAGGAAGAGTTCATACTACCCATACTACATACTACACCAGCTTTGCACAGGTGTCAGGCTTTCAAAGTCCTTTAAATGGAGCTCACAGCTCAAATGCTACCTTCCTTCATGGTTCCCAGCTCTCTAACCCAAAAGCAATAATCTGTACCTTCTATATACATACTACTGCAACACATTTGGCACTTCTCCAGCCTGGGGAGGGCAGCGAGAGGGGAGATTGAGCTGTGATACATAGAACAATAGGGATGAATGTCAAACATACTAAGCTAAGTGAAAGAAGCCAGACTCAATAGCTACATAGTATGATTCCATTTATATGGCATTTCGGAAAAGGCAAAACTGAAAGGCACCATCAAAAGGAATCAATCAACCTCCTTAATTTACAAATGAGAAAAACAAAATAATATATGGAAATATGTTCACTGAAGTAACAGAGCTGGATAATTACCAAGGCCAGACTGAAATTCGGAATCCTTGACTCTCTTCTCATTGTTCTCTCTATTATACCATCCTAAGATCAAGGAGTCCAATTCAACAGTCATTAGCAAAGGATATTAACCAACTTATAACAAGCCAAGATCATGCTAAGGACATAGTACATGATGACAGTATAAGAAATCTGAGCCTTTGGTTTCTACCTCACAGCTTGTTGCTCTACTTTTACTATTTTACAATAAAGTAAAAAGTTTTAAATTGATCAATCAAATTTAAAGCTCATGAAAAATATTACCACATTATATAAAACTTTTGCCCCCCCCAAAAAAGGGCTCCAAATAGGCAACAAATCAAAATGTCGATAGTAGATACATTAATCTATATTTTTCAAATGATCTATCGTGGGTATTATAACTGGTCATAACAACAAAAAAACTGGTCATAACAACTTAATGTTTTGTTCAGTTTCACATTTCCTAAAATAGGCTTCCTTTCTATCTTTCCTTCAATGTCATCTCTAAAGTGAACTATCTCTTGGATTAGACTGACTTCTGCTATTTAAATTCTGTGACTACACCTGTTTTTTATTTACCCTACTGTTATTGTTATTTCTCCATAAATGAGAATAGACATCTATACCCTCTAAATGCTAATGTTAAAATTTATAAATGGGACAGGAAACATAACATACTAGGGAGGGAAGTACAAAGATAGGAGGAGAAGAATGTGGAGAGGAAGGAGGAGACAGAAAACTAATATAACATCCTCACAATAGTATCCAAATGTAGATGTCCTCCATCATCTTCTCTATGTCTGAAAGTCCAGGTATTATTCAACATGCAGCCTGGAATCTACCCTCTTTAAGGGCCAATCTAATTATAAATAATCTTTCCCAAATCTTATTTTGGGGGGGGGGGGCAGAGGGTGAGAGAGAATCCAAGCAAGTTTCATGGCCCATGGAGCCCAATGCAGGGCTTGATTTCACAACCCTGAGATTATGGCCTGAGTTGAAATTAAGAGTTGGATGCTCAAAAAAAAAAAAAAAAAAAAAAAAAAGATGCTCAACCAACTGAGCCACCCAGGCACACCAATCTCTCCCCAGTCTTGATGCCTACATAGCCTAACAAAAACAGATCAACCAAATCAACCCTTTAAGGCCAAAATTAAAACTTATAGTAATATATTTTAAAAATCTCTTCAGGATACAGCTATGTCTAAAGGAAGCCAGTTTTCAAAAGGAAAAAAAAAATCTTTTTTCTAATGTAAGTGGCCTCAGTCTCTTTTGCTAATGCATAGAAATTGATTTGTTACTTTGTTACTGTGCTATTCACACCAAGTATGAGAAACATCACACATCACAAAACAGAATTAAATCAAAGATATTGGTTACAGACAACTGAGATTTCTGGAATCCCTGAAAATATTTGTTAATATTCTTGATTTCAAAGGAGGATAAAAAATTACTTACTCTGAGTGGGGGTCTAAACTCTGAATATATAAAAGAATAAGGTACCCTCTTCCTTCTTAGATCTGATAAGACTCTACTTGTAAGGAGAGAGTGTCATAGTCAGCTGCTTACCCCAACCCAATTAATAATGTTGGGGACAAGAGGAAGCCACATTAAATATACTACATCTGTGCTGAAGCTACTTTGCTTCCAAAAACATTTGTTATCATTGGCTAATTAAATTGGGAACTAATCTAATCTGCAGTGTATGTTATCTCCTCTTATAAATCTGGTTCATCTAATATATTATTTTATATAGATATTTATACCTAAATAATTATATAAAAGCAGAAAATGCACATAAGTAAAATGAACACTCTCAGTGCAAATGGAAGATGATTCATTCATAAATTTCATGTATATAGCCATAACTATATTATCAAAAGATATTCCCTATAAAGATAAAAATGTTCATTTGAAAGGAGAAATTTCTTTTGACTGTAAAGATGGACAACACTGTTGGTTAAGAGGTTAATCATTTAGGATATAGCCAAAAAAACTCAGTATCTGTATTCCAAAGTAGTCACTATTGGAATAGATTAAAAATAAAACATATAAATGTTATTTAGGTATAAACAACAACAAAAGAGAACCAATAATATACCATGTAGAAGAAAGACCTTGTAAGAATGAATGCTATATTCAACAAACATTTCCTGTGCATTGGTGTGCCAAGTGCTGAGATTATATAAAGAAGAACAGTCCTTGTTCTTTTTTAATTAAAAATATTTTTTTAAAGATTTTATTTATTTATTTATTTATTTATTTATTTATTTATTTATTCATGAGAGACAGAGAGAGAGAGGCAAGAGACATAGGCAGAGGGAGAAGCAGGCTCCATGCAGGAAGCCCAATGTGGGACTCTATCCCAGGACCCCAGGATCACGCCCTGAGCTGAAGACAGACGCTCAACCCCTAAGCCACCCAGGCATCCCCACAGTCCTTGTTCTTAAGGAGTTCTCAGGCCTATTAATTCACCATTAAAGAAAAACTCCTGAGTATCTATGTGGCAGACACTGTCCTAGATGCAGGAGATAGAACAATAAAGAAGAGAGACAGAAACCATGTCTTCACAGAGCTTAAATTCTAGTGTGGGGCAACAGACAATAAAAATGAAAATGAAAAGTACTGAACATTAGATAGAAATAAATGTTATGGAAAAAATAAAGAGGACAAAGGGATAGGGAATCTAGTGGGGGTGGAGAGGTAACAACTGTGGTTCCAGTTTCATAAAACAACACGGCAACCAAAACAGCAGATGAGGGATCCCTGAGTGGCGCAGCGGTTTGGCGCCTGCCTTTGGCCCAGGGCGCGATCCTGGAGACCCAGGATCGAATCCCACATCGGGCTCCCGGTGCATGGAGCCTGCTTCTCCCTCTGCCTATGTCTCTGCCTCTCTCTCTCTCTCTCTGTGACTATCGTAAAATAAAAAATAAAAAAAAAATTAAAAAAAAAAAAAAAAAAACAAAAAAAAACAAAACAGCAGATGTTCACACGTGACCAAGATACATAAGGGGGACTTTAAGGGAAAAGGTAATGCTCTTTCAGAGGCAATATTTTAGTTGAATCTTAAGAGGATGAGATGGAATTAAAAGGAAGTGGTTATGTGAAGAAGAAAAACATTAAGCATTTCTCTCCCAAAAGTAGAAGACACTATGACACAAGTTTAACATCCAGGAATCCAAACAAACCATTTTAGATATTCTATTAGGTCTTTGGTTTACAAAAATAAACAAGTCATGCTCCCATATCACAAGTTGTTCAACAGTTAGGTACAGGTGACAGACAAGAAAATAAACAATTAAAAAAAAAAAAAGAAAATAAACAATTACAATGTAAAAGATGATTACTCCAAAGGAGTTATCTACAAAAAGATGACAGAAGGCAGAACATAAAAAAGAATAGTCACCAATCCCAACAAACTAAGGCAGTTCAGTAATGGTTCAGATGTAGACAGTTTATACTAGCCACTGCTCATCTCATTCTTGCAAGACATTCTGACCATAATATAGAAGGAGATGCACAAAGACACTATTAGAAACAAGAGAAAGGATTCAGTTTCTATATTATTCCCTGAGGAAAACGGAGTGCAGAGGTGCTACTTTAAAAAAGTACATTATTTAAAAAAATACATAGGGGCCCCTGGGTAGCTCAGTGGTAGGATATCTGCCTTTTTAAGCTCAGGGCGTGATCCCGGGGTCCAGGGATGGAGTCCCACAGGCTCCCTGCCAGGAGTTTGCTTCTCTCTTCCTCCCTCTCTGTCTCTCTCATGAATAAATAAATAAAATCTTTAAAAATAAACAAATAAATAAATGTAGATTATTCATTAGGATATCTGTTAACAGAAAAAAAAGGAAATAACAAGTGTTGGGAAGAATATAGAGAAACTGGAATCCTTGTACATTGACTATGCAAATGTGAAATGATTCAGGTGCTGTGGAAAAGACTTCGGTGGTTCTTCAAAAAGCTAAATACAGAATTACTATATGACCCATCTACTGAGAGGAATATACCCAAAAGAAGTAAAAACAGGTACTCAAACAAATCCTTTGATATTAATGTTCATAGCAGCACTACTCACAATAGCCAAAAAAGTAGAAACAACCCAAATGTCCATCAACAAACGACTGGATAAACAAACTGTGGTATGTACACACAATGGAGTAATATTCAGCCATTAAAAGGAATGAAGTATTATACATACTACAATGTAGATGAACCTCGAAGACATTGTGGCAAGTGAAGGAAGCCAGACACAAAAAAGGTCACATAGCCCATGATCCCATTATATGAAATATCCAGAATAGGTAAATCTCTATATAGAGATGGGCTGGAGCTGGAGGAAAATGAAGGGCAACTGCTTTATGAGTGAAGGTTCCTTTTGGGGTGATGCAAACATTTCAGAACTAGAAAAAGGCAGTAGCTGCACAAACTGCGAACATACTAAATGCCACTGAATTGTTTACCTTAAATGATTAATTTCATGTTATATACATTTCACCTCAATTAGATAAAATCAAAGAGAAATCTGCAGCTCAGCACAAACCTGGCAGTACCAGGTTTCTACTGCCCTAGGAGTTTGCCCGTCCATAGCACCCAGCCTCATCGGCCCAAGTAGCTACTTAAACTGTGCTATAGACCAAGTAATGTGAGAGCCACCCCTGGTGGAATTTGTCCATCACCAATTAGAGCTTAAACTTCAGATGCCCTCCAAGGAAATAATAACAATGTCTGCATCTGTTACTACATTACCATAATAAGCTAGCACAGATTCTAAAAGAAGTTTACTGAAAGTCATGTAACTATGGGACATAACTAACATAAATAACGGCTAAAAGATCTTCAAGGAAAAGTCAGCTTATGCTCATTTGGGGATATGTGTGTGTGTGTATATAGGTGATTACTTCCTAATGAGCCATCATAAAATGGGAAGAATCTGGGATAATGGAAATCTAGAAAGAAAACCTCTTATGGCTCTAGAAAAGTTCTATATTACTATAAAATCATGAAGCATAATCAGAAACGATGCTCTAAATCTCTACAGGATGGATGACTATTACCTATCTACTAAAAATCTCTACTGCTGTTATACTGTATATTCTTCATTTCTTAAGTAATGATATATATTTTGTTTTTAAATTGCTTATTTATATATTGCCTTGTAGATGACTGCACATCAGTGATACACAACAAGATTTCCATAAATGGTTAATGTTTGTCAAATTGTTACAAAGTCTATCTGGATGAAAGGCATTATTAAAACAGACTTTATTCTTAATTGCAGAAAAATGAATGACTTGTGACCTACCAGCTATTCAGACCAGGTCTTTCTCAAATAACTTAAATATGTAGCATCTAAAGGGAATACTTTGAGGACCTAGAAAACCACAAATAAAGTCCTTATTCTAAAATTGTAATATCATGTTAATAGTTTTCTTGAAAAGAAAAATTTACCAAATATTTACTCTGCTCCATCTTTCTCCTGCCCCCTAACCTAGTCAAATGTTCCTTACTCATCTTGACCCTTACGATGTAAGCTAGCTAAAGGTTGGCAGTTTCCTGCCTTCTTTAGAAACACAGAGTGCCTGAGAAGCTGCAGTGAAACTCCTGGTCCTCTGATTTTATCTGATGTCAAAGTTCCTAGCTTGAATTATGACTCCTTGCTATCAATCCTTCTTATATTGTTTATTTATCTGGATGAACTAACTACTCCCAGACTTCTTCATTGCATTTTGTTCACTGGTTTCATTTCCCCAATATGACAAAGACATCCCTAATTGCCTCTGTTTCGAACCCTATTCAGAGTGCTTACTTTCGCCTTCCACCTACAAACTTATCTATAAGCATTATCTATATCTATCTTTAACTCCTTCACTCTCCCATTTCTCTAACTTAAAGTGGCAGTGGGGGGCGGGGGACGAGGAGGGACGCTTCTATTCTAAGCTACTTCATCTACCAGTGCTCAGAAACTTAATGCTTCCCTTCTCTTTGGGAACTTTGATTCCTAAATCATCCATCCATCCTTTTGCACCACTCTCTCCTGCTGTTTCCTCTCCTTCACATACAAATATACTTGATCTCCTCTCCTATTCCTTCCTTTCCTTTATTTAATATATAATTACCATATCATCATCATCATATTCTGAATAAATACTGCCAATTAGTACTTACTGAGTCCTATGTCTACATGCTTTCAATGTATACATCACTTTTGATTTATTACTTATTACAATTATTTATTACTTATGTCCATTTTACAGCTAAGAAAATTATGTCACAGAAAGAAATAATTTGCCCAAAGTAACATAATTGGTAAGTGAAGGAACCAGGGATCTGAATCCAGGTGGTTTAGTTCCAGGGCCTGTGTTCTTAACCACTATGCTATACAGCATCTCACGGAGTTTCTATTACAAGAGCTGCCTATATTTATCATTTCCCTTCCTCAATTATTCACTTCTCTAGGCACAGCAATTTCTTTCTCTACCACTTACCTAGAGCCATTTAAAAGCACCATAATAACTAATATAGAGGTCACAGTTTAAGCTTCCTATCTTGATCATTCTGCAGGACCGGACTACACTGGACAGACACTAACTATGAACATCGCCATCTGGTTCATTTCTGATTTCCACGGTTGCTCTTTAGTCAACTTAAGCACCACCCAGTGGAAATTTCTGTAATGATGGAAACACTACATATATGTGCTACCCAATATGGTAGCCTCTAGCAACACGTGGCTACTAAGCAACAGAAATATGGCCAGCCTGACAGAATTTGTAATTTAATTTCAAAGTCAGGACACCTGGGTGGCTTAGCCGTTGAGCGTCTACCTTTGGCTGAGGGCATGATCCCGGTCTCAGGATCAAGCCCCACATTGGGCTCCCTGCGAGGAGCCTGCTTCTCCCTCTATGTCTCTGCCTGTCTCTCTCGGTCTCTCATGAATAAATAAATAAAATTAAAAAAAAATTTTAATGTTAACAGCCACATGTAGCCTGGGGCCATCCTCCTGGATAGTACAGGGCTCCTTCATGACCCGTCTTCCTCTGCCAGCCCTTTCAGTGTCTAGCACTAAAAGAGGTCTGTCTTTGTTTTTTTCCTAGCTTGTTCCATTTTCCTCCCAGTGGTGTCTCCCTGCTAACTACTTCCACTCCTATATAAGCAGCCAGGTTTCTTTCCTCAGGAGTACAGCTCTATCTTCAATTGCTCACTTCTTCCCCTGCAGGCACCACAAGGCACCTCCAGTACAACATTTTCAGAACCTGATGCATCACCCATCATCAAGCATACTTGGGGCTCAGGCATACCCCTTCACAGGATGGCACTACATTTATCCAGGTCCCAAACCAAATACAGGCACTCATTTTAGATTCCTCTCTTCCCTTGTTTACTCCCTTCTCAATGTCCTCTCCTCTTCCCACAAATGCTCATTAAATCTGACCCCTGGCTTCCACTGCCACTGCTATAAGCCAGAGTTCCATATAATGGATCTAACTGAAAGAATAATGAGTATAGTTCTTTAGGTTCAAGTAAAATGTAAAGTGTAACATAACTAGAAAATTCTTTTACACTTGGAGGGGAAAAAAAACACACAAAAAATTAACATGACAGGAAACAAAACCGCCCTCTAAGGGAGAAAGGAGAAAATTATAATCTCACAATTTATACCTACAGTGGCCTTTGAGCAATAAATCCTTTTTTATTAATGTTCCAAATTTCTGTTGGTAATGAATAAAAATGAAATGGATTCTATTTTTAAAATTCTGTATTTATTATTGGGTTGCCACCTGGCAAAAGGATCACTTGCTCCCTCATTCATTTAATAAAAATATATTCTTAATTCAAATGCCACTTAGTATTCTCACACATTCAGTAATTATAGCTCCTTGTCTCATACACCTAAAAAAAAAAATCTCCACATGTACCAATGGGGCAGGGCCAGGACAAGTTTCTCAACATGTAGTGGTCAGAATCTCATAGAAGCTGTATCTTATAACTGATATCTACCAAACCAAACACTACAGGGAGATCTATCTTTCCTATAGACATTTGCTTTTTGTTTCTAGATCACCAAGGACACAGTATATCCTCCACTGTGTTTCTGAGGCTTTCTAGAAGTGTTCCAGCCAGCCAGTTTCATTGACCCATAGAATTAACCACTATTGGCAGCCCAGGTGGCTCAACGGTTTAGCGCTGCCTTCAGCCCAGGGCCTAATCCTGGAGACCTGGGATCAAGTCCCAATTCAGGCTCTCTGCATGGAGCCTGCTTTCCCTCTGCCTGTCTCTCTCTCTCTCTCTCTCTCATGAATAAATAAATAAAATCTTAAACAAAGCAAAACTACCCACTATTTAAAACTTCAGTAACTCCAATGAGGAACTCCAAGAAAAATAAGTATTGGTATTTCCACTTTCAGGCCTATATAGGAGCACTTTGGCCAGTAGAGAATGTAGTCTACACAGTAAAGCATGCAATAAATTTAAAATGATAATAATAAAAGCAATAAGAATATTAGAAATGGCCCTTAGATAAACATAAGTTCAAAGGGAAAATAGCCCTTTGGAGTCTGAAATCTGCAATTGCTTTACTGTTTTGATGAGAACTTTATGAGAGGCCTGCTCCTCAGTGAATTTCTGAGGCTTCTCTGAAAACACTGTATTTTATCTGGAACTGTTTTCCAAAACTAGTGCTGGCTGGTTCAAGACTTCAAGATTCTTCAATTACTATGAAGAATAGCAGGTATATTCACTGGTGCCCTGGTCTTTCAGGATTCTTTCTCTTTATCTTAGAGAAAATGATGTCTGCTCAAGCTCTCTTATAATTTGCTAAAATCGCAAAGCGCTAATAAATCTCACAGAACAAATATATCCCTAGTTGCTAGACACTTCTGATAAAGTATTTTTTGAATGCAATTTCATAGATGTACATTGGATTGCATTAATAACCTTATTTGATCTTTTCAGCTGCGAAAAGATCTTGACATCATCCTGGGAAAAAATCATCAAAATGAAAAATCAAGTGAATTAGGACAGAATAGGGGAGCTTTAGCACTATCATAATTCAGGTGAAAAAAGACTTACAGTTAATTGACCACAATCTCAATGAATCAGCAAGTGAGTTAGCAGTTTTGAAATAAGTTTTAGTATTTCAAAACAATTAAATATTCTAAGAAAATAACATTTTTTATTTTAAACATTTAAATCTAATGTCATTTTGGGACGCCTGGGGGGCTCAGGGGTTAAGCGTCTGCCTTCGGCTCAAGGTGTGATCCTGGAGTCCTGGGATCAAGTCCCACATTGGGCTCCCTGCATGGAGCCTACTTCTCCCTCTGCCTATGTCTCTGCCTCTCTCTCTCTCTCTGTGTCTCTAATGAATAAATAAAATCTTAAAAAAAAAATCTAATGTCATTTTACCTTAATTATAAAAAATTACAATAAGCCAATGATAAGTTTTCAAAAATAACAATAAGCCAATGGTGATGGTAATGGTTGCACTTAAGTATAAAGAACTAGACTCCATCTGATTCTGAGAACGATGGAATGATAAAGGTTTTAGAAATCTTAGGGCATGATGGGAGAGTTGGAAGGGATCAGAAAACTTTAGGACACATCTTTTCCCATCTTAGCTTTACTGCTTCTTCATGCTAAGCATGTACACTGCCTCTACCACTACACTGAAATCTTGCCCTCAAAGTCCAATTTCATCTCCACCTTCTCCCAAAGCTTTCCCTCACCCTCCCAGCTAGAAACAAGTTTCCCACACCGAAGTCTCATGGACCTCTGTATATTTCTTATGAATCTTCTACTACATCTTCATTATATTTTTTCTGTAAGTTAAGTTTATTGAGAACAAAATCAATGTTTGATTCAACTTTAGTGATCTTACTTAGTATAGCATCTTGCACACAGAAGACAAAACATATGGGCAGCCCCAGTGGCGCAGCAGTTTAGCGTCGCCTGCAGCCTGGGGCGTGATCCTGGAGACCCGGGATCGAGTCCCACATCGGGCTCCCTGCATGGAGCCTGCTTCTCCCTCTGCCTGTGTCTCTGCCATTCTCTCACTGTGTCTCTCATGAATAAATTAATTTAAAAAAATCTTTTAAAAAAAGTCATAACCTCTAAAGAAAAAAAAAGAAGACAAAACATAAGGAACAACATAGCTCAAAGGACAAGAGAACAGGTTATGTATATGTGTGACCTTTATAAAGTGACCAAACATCCCTGAGCCTCAAATCCCTGATGCATAAAGAGAAAAAACAGTGCTTCATATGGTTGTTACAAAGATTAACTGAGACAATCTATACAAAGTGCTTAACACACCTAGTAAATACTTAGTGATGGCTGCTATTATAATATTACAGTATGAAGAATTATTACTCTATAATAAATTATAGTATCTCATAATAACTTAGCATTTTAAAATGAATGTCAAATAAATGGATAAGACTTAAAATATGGCAATGACTTCCAGAAGAGCTTCCATTTTTTTAGAACACCAGGAAAATCGTTTCAATCTATGTTACTCCTAAGGGGAGAATTCAAAAGACTATAGATGATAGAGCTGTGTAACAACAGAAGATGATGTATTAAAAACTACTACTCCTAGTCAGTGGATGAGCCCAGGCACAGGGTAGATAACCATTGGTCAGAAGTACTGATGAAAGAAGTCTGCCCTTTGATTAAAAGTGAGCAAGACTTTAAAATTTGTCCACTATTTCTAATATCAAAAAATGCACTGATTGTCCCTACTGATGTTTATAAAACCTTATACAACTTTTTTTACTCTTCTAATTGCTATCTGTAATAAAGCTGATCAGATTTAATTTAGGATAAAGTAGTGTAGTAGGCAGACCAATGGCCAAAGATGTCTACATTCCAATCCCCAGAAGCTGTGAACAGTTACCCTTACACAGCAAAAGGATTTTGAAGATCTGATGAAGTTAACAGTCTTGAGATAGGGAGATTATGCTCGTGTACCTGGGTGGACCCAGTGTAATCACAATGGTCCTTGTAAGGAAGAGGGAGGCAAAATGAGACAAAGAAGTTGTGATGATGGAAGCAGGAAACAGACAGACAGAATGACAGCCCTGAAGACACCTTACTTCTGGCTCTGAAGAGGCCATAAACCAATGAAGGCAGGTGGCCTACAGAAGCTAAAAAGGTGAAGGAAATAGATTCTCCACAGAGGATCCTGAAGGAATGCAAACTTTCAACACTCTAATTTTAGAACTTCTAACCAGAACTGTAAAGATAATAAATTTGTGATTTACCCAGCAATTTTACTGCTAGTTTAGCCCAAAGAACTGAAAACAGAGGCTGTAAGATACTCGTGCACCAGTGTTTACTGTAGTTGTAGCTAAAAGGTGAAAACAATCCAGTTGTCCATCAACAGATAAACGGCTAAATAAAATGTGGTAATACATACAATGGAGTATTATTCAGTTATACATGCTACAATGGAGATGAACCTTGAAAATATGCTAAATGAAAAGAAAAAATATTGTATGATTCCCCTTACACTGAGTATATAGAATAGGCAAATTCATAGAGACAAAAAATAGATCAGAGGTCACCAAGGGTTGGAAGGAGGAAGATATGGAGAGTTACTGCTTCCCCTAGGGGAAATATCCTTGGCAGCATCCTGACCTAACAAACTGTAAGAAATATCATTACTATTCTCTTATCCAGATGGATAAGTTTGTTGAGAGGAAATTATTTTGGGAAAATAATCAATCTTTCATTTTCTTCACTTATGATCTTGGACTTTTTAAATGAGGCTATGAAAAGGTCATATAATCTATTGGCTAGATAGATGAACTACATATTTGTTTTCTTTAAACTGAGCCTGACCCTCAAAAAGCTTATTAATCTTATTTATGTATTTATTTATATCAGTTCCATAAAGGTAGCTATGTCAAAACTCATTCACTCTACTCAAACTCCCAAATCCATTTCATTCAATCTTTGAGGTAATGTAAGATAATGAAAAGTAGTGAAAGGCTCATGGTCTTTACAATCACAAATTACTAAACAGTTCTGAATTTAGTTCCATTATCGTGTTAAAACACCACCTTAGGGGAGTATTTTAACAATATGATATAAAGCATACCTAATAAAGTAATTAGACATGCATACCTAGTAACATTTCAACACATTTTAACTGCTGCTATTATCATTATCCCTGTTTTCCTTTTAAATGACCACCTCAACTACTTTAATGATAAATTTTTAAAAAGCAGCCTAATATGAATTGTTTATTTCTTTTTCTTTCCACCTCAATTTTGTCATTCTTCAATGCTAACTTATCCCCAATTGTAGAAAAATGAGTACATATTCTTCTATTTTAAAAAATTACTTATTTATTTGAGAGAGAAAGTGTGTGTGCACTAGTGGCCGAGTAGGGGAAGGGACAGAGGGGGAGGGAGGGAGAGGGAAATAGACTCCCCACTGAGTGCAGAAATCAGGGATTCCAGGACCCAGAGATCATGACCTGAGCCAAAGTCAGATGCTTAACCAACTGAACCACCCACGCCAACTCTTGATTTTGGCCTTGATTATGATCTCGTGGTCCTGGGATGGAGCCCTGCACATGGCTCTGTGCTCAGTGGGAAGTATGCTTTACGATTCTCTCTCCTCCTACCCCACCCTGACCACCCCCACCACCGCGGCTTGCTTGCTCTCTCCCTTCAAAACAAATAAATAAATCTTTTTTTTAAAGGAGGATATAGCTAGAATCATCATATTGCCTGATTTCAAACTATATTACAAAGCTATAATAATCTAAACAGTATGGTATGGTATAAAAACAGACACACAGATCAACATAACAGTACAGAGTCCAAAAATAAACCCACACACATATGGTCAATTTATGACAAAATATATGAAGAACTCATATAACTCAATAACAAAAAAACCAATCTGATAAAATAAATTAGCAATTTTTGCAAAGACGATGTACAGATGGCCAACAGGCACATGAAAAGATACTCAACATCACTAATCATCAGAGAAATGCAAATGAAAACCACATGAGGTATCATCTCACATCTGTCAGAATGGCTGTTATCAAAAAGACAAGAAGTAACAAGTATTGGTGACTTGTGCAGAAAAGGGAACATTAGTGCACTGTTGGTAGGAATGTAAATTGGTGCAGCCACTGTGGAAAACAGAATGGAGGATCCTTAAAAAGCTAAAAATTCAACCACCTAGGTATTTATCCAAAAACAAAGCAAAACAAAACAAAAATAGTAATTAGAAAAGATATATGCATGCCCATGTTCACTGCAGCATTATTCACAATAGCTAAGATATGGAAACAACCAAAGTATCCATTCACAGATATTGAAACAACCAAAGTATCCATTCATGGATTAATGGATAAAGAAGATGTTGTATATACACACAATTGGAATATTACTTGGCCATAATAAAGAATGAAGTCTTGACATTTGTGATAACATGGATGGATCTTGAGGGTATTATGCTGAGTGAAATAAGTCAGAGAATGGCAAATACCATACGTGGAATCTAAAAAGAGAAACAAACAAACAAAAAGAAAACTCATCAAGGCAGAGAACAGACTGGTGGTTACCAGAAAGGATGAATGACGGGAAGATGGGCCAAAAAGGAGAAAGGGGTCAAGAGGTACAAACTTCTAGTTATAAAATAGTAAGTTATGGGGATGTAAATGATGACTATATTCAACAATACTGTACTGCATATTATCTAACTTTATATGGTGACAAAGGAAACTAGATTTAGTGGTCATCGTTTCACAGTGTATATAAATATTGAATCATTATGTTATACACCTGAAACTAATACATTTTATGTCAATTATACCTCAAAAAAATACTCAGATTTCCTCAAAAAAAATACCATTATGATATTTTTGTATACCTCCTCTTAAATTACCATAATCTACTCTGAATCTTCTGTTTATCTGTTTTCTTAATGGACTGCTAACTCTTCAAAAATTGAGGGAATCTCATTTATTTGCACTAACATCTTATAATAACACCACATACAATATTTTACATATGTGACAAGCAATTAATGAATAAGTAAATTGACAACCTAAACTACAGATTTTCTGTGAACACATAAGGACAATTTGACAAAAGTACATCATCAGATTTATCTCCTCAACTTAAATAGATCGCTTTGGCAGAAGAAAGGCAGAAGAAACATATCAAACACAATTTTAAATAATTTTATAGTATTACACCCCATAAAATGTCACAAATCAAACTTATTTTTTCCTGAAATATTTTAAATTGCAGTAGTCTACACAAAAGTATTCCAAATCCAAGAAAAGGTAAGACTTTAGTTTTATTATAACACTAAAGGTTCTTTCTACTGAAACTTTACTTGTTATTCAATTAGCAAAAACTAAGAATCCATATATCCTTTACAATTAAATAAGCTGCCGGTCGGTTCATTTTATTTTTAAATAAAAATCAATTTGTAAGCATGTTTGCTTTTGGCCCATCTTCCCGTCATTCATCCTTTCTGGTAACCACCAGTCTGTTCTCTGCCTTGATGAGTTTTCTTTTTGTTTGTTTGTTTCTCTTTTTAGATTCCACGTATGGTATTTGCCATTCTCTGACTTATTTCACTCAGCATAATACCCTCAAGATCCATCCATGTTATCACAAATGTCAAGGCTTCATTCTTTATTATGGCCAAGTAATATTCCAAAAAAACCCTGCAAATTCCAAAAAAACTGCAAGCAGTTTTTGTCTGAAAAAACTGTAATTCTATATCTAATATATATATATATATTTTTTAAGATTTTATTTATTTATTCATGAGAGACACAGAGAAAGAGAGGCAGAGACAGAGGGAGAGTTCTGAGAAGCAGGCTCCATGAAGGGAGCCTGACATGGGACTCGATCCCGGGTCTCCAGGATCATGCCCTAGGCTGAAGGCGGCACTAAACCGCTGAGCCACCAGGGCTGTCCTATATCTAATATAATGAACATTGTACTTTAATAGGCAAACTGGAACTCAAATGTAATTTTTATATTCCTAAACTAACAAACTGACATTAGTGGGAGATACTAGTGATAGGCCCTTAATATTTCAGAAATTGAGACCCCTGAGCCTGGGTGGCTCAGCGGTTGAGCATCTGCCTACAGCTCAGGGCATGATCCCACGATCCAGGGATCAAGTCCTGCATCAGGCTCCCTGTGAGGGGCCTGCTTCTCCCTCTGCCTGTGTCTCTGCCTCTCTCTCTCTCTGTGTCTCTCATGAATAAACAAATTCTTTAAAAAAATTTTTTTTCAGAAACTGATATTCAAGATTTTAGTTATCTTCAAGTGCATGTAAAGGTCTGTAACATGGAAGTAATTCATAATTTTACAAAGGCAACAAATGCTGAGTTTAGAGACATCAATAAGTAAATATCTATAGTGATGCTGGTCAGCTTTAGGAGTTCGCCATACACTGCATATTAAAACAATTCATGAGACTGTTTTAGCGATTGCTCCAGCTAGAATTTCTCTTATATATGGTTCTGAAAATAGTTTTGACCTGAATATATATACAAAGCATTGCTTAAGTTTTTTGTTTTATTTTATTGCAGTTCATGGGAGAAACCACATGCACAGTGTAAATCCTCATTCTGCCTTTATTTCCTGGCTGGTTTTGTGTCTCAATTTCCTATTCCTTGAAATAATAATACCTAACTTATAGGACTGTCATTAAGAACTCAAAACCTCAAAACTGGGGGATCCCTGGGTGGCTCGGCAGTTTGGCGCCTGCCTTTGGCCCAGGGTGTGGTCCTGGAGTCCTGGGATCGAGTCTCGTGTCAGGCTCCCGACATGGAGCCTGCTTCTCCCTCCTCCTGTGTCTCTGCCTCTCTCTCTCTCTCTGTGTGTGTCCTATCATAAATAAATAAATAAATCTTAAAAAAAAAAAAGAAGAACCCAAAACTGGGGTAGCCCAGGTGGCTCAGCGGTTTGGTGCCACCTTCAGCCCAGGGCCTGATCCTGGAGACCCAGGATTGAGTCCCATGTTGGGCTCCCTGCATGGAGCCTGCTTCTCCCTCTGCCTGTGTCTCTGGCTCTGTCTTTCATGAATAAATAAAAAAAATCTTAAAACAACAACAAAAAAAACCCCTCAAAACTGAAATCAAGTAATGGGTACAGTGCTTAAGATTTTTAAAAACATGTCATTGAGGGATCCCTGGGTGGCGCAGCGGTTTGGCGCCTGCCTTTGGCCCGGGGCGCGATCCTGGAGATCCAGGATCGAATCCCACGTCAGGCTCCCGGTGCATGGAGCCTGCTTCTTCCTCCGCCTGCATCTCTGCCTCTCTCTCTCTCTCTGTGACTATCATAAATAAAAATAAAAAAATTAAAAAAAAAAACATGTCATTGAGAAATTATTTATTATATGTAGGTGCTCAATAAATGGTAGCTATTGATAAGTCTCGTTATTAGTTTGAGTTTCGAAAGGTGTAGAGACATTTTCACTGTTCTCCATCATGTTTTTCTTCCCTTAGAAACACCTGCCTCTCCTTTGAAGCAGTTTTTTTAGGCAGGAGTGCCCTGCACACTCTCCCCTAATGTTTTAAAGGATCGACTGCCCAGTTTCTCTTTGCATACAAATCCCACATCTAAGCTAGATGGCCAAAGCACTGGTAGATGGACCAGTGCTACAAAATAATGCAAGACAGAACCCAAACAGAGGACAAAGAAACAAAAATGAGGCTGCGGCTAACCACCTAGACAGAGCAGAATGCTGCCTTTCTCCTCCTCAGGAGGTGCTAGAGCAGTCTACCTGGCTAGCCTCAGTATTTTGAGTGACATGGTCACAGGAAGACCCATAAAGAAACATGTATACTTTAGAAATGAAAAGGTTAACAAGGATCTCCAGACATAGAACAATTTCGAATGGAAAGATATGTAGGCAGGAACTGCTATACTGGTTCAACTCATCAACTTCTAATTAAAACATGTTATGGTCAGTAGAGGTGGAAAACAAAGGCTGTTTCCAGAGTGACTCTCATTCTTATAATTCTCATAGTTAGGTATTTTTAAAATTATGGGTCAAAGAGGCAACCCTCTCTGCAAGTGATAAACCTAGTTTACATTAGAAACTATTACTTTGTGTAACCCTGCCCACAGAATTCCCTTCTCACACATTTCATTATTTTATGTCTCCACCAGAAACTGGGGAAGTCCCTGTACCATCTCTTGCAGATGATAAAGACACACAGTTAAATGTCCTCTGACTAATGTGAAGAATTAAGAGTATGGGTTGTGGAGACATTCGGTCCTTCACGGATTTACCTTTCTCTCAGGGGGCCTCAGTTTTCTCATTTACATGATATTAATTTTCTCCTGATCAATAGTTACATTTAAAATTTTTTTAATTTTTTTTTTTTTAAATTTATGATAGTCACACACACAGAGAGAGAAAGAGAGAGAGAGAGGCAGAGACACAGGCAGAGGGAGAAGCAGGTTCCATGCACCGGGAGCCCGACGTGGGATTCGATCCCGGGTCTCCAGGATCGTGCCCTGGGCCAAAGGCAGGCACCAAACCGCTGCGCCATGTTGGGCTCCCTGTATGGAGCCTGCTTCTCCCTCTGCCTGTGTCTCTGCCTCTCTCTCTCTCTCTCTCTCTATCATAAATAAATAAAAATTAAAAAAAAATTTTTTTTAAATTTACCGAATAAAAGAACATATTAGGAATAGAAACAAGTGTGTGTGTGTGTTTTAATTTATTTATTCATGAAAGACACAGAGAGAAGAGGGAGAAGACATAGGCAGAGGGAGAAGCAGGCTCCATCCATGCAGGAAGCCCAATGTGGGACTCGATCCCAGGTCTCCAGGATCACACCTTGAGCTGAAGGCAGACGCTTAACCGCTGAGCCACCCAGGTGTCCTGCAGTATGTGTTTTTAACTGTCTACTGACACTATAACTTCCAAATACTTTATATTGAATGTGGGGTGGTAGATAACATTTACTATTTTAACACCTGTAACAAACGCAACTTTTTACTGAATGGTTACTGTGTACCTGGCACTGTGCTTAATCCATTTCCTTTAATACTCACAACGACCTATGAAATATATTATCCTCATTTTATAGTGGTAGTCTCAAAAAATTGGGAAATTCCCCAAAGTCCAAAGCCAGTAAATAATAAATTCCTAATTCATTTTTAAAAAGATTCATTTATTTATTCATGAGACACATGAGAGAGGGGGGCAAGAGGGAGAAGCAGGCTCCTCGCAGGGAGTCCGATGTAGGACTTGATCCTGGATCCTGGGATCATGACCTGAGCCAAAGGCAGGCGCCCAACCACTGAGCCACCCAGGAATCTCACAAATCCCTAATTCATACCAGAACTACTTGACCCCAAAGGACTATTCTCTGAACTACTTCAGAGCTTCTCTGATAAATAGTAACAAAAAGATGAAGTAATTTGCAAATAATTTTAAACAAATACAATACCAGTTCCTGCAAGCACTAAATTATATTTGACAACTCAATACTACAACTGGTCTTTATTTGCCAAACAGGAGTCACAGTTAATGGAAAGTTTCTTTTGTTAACTCTGTTAGATCTAGTTAAAAAGCTGGATCTGGGAACCATCTCTTACCTGTGTTGCCATCTCCACTCTCCATAGATGGTTTACTGGTTTCTGACGGATTGTTCATTCTCGAGTCTGCAATGAAAATCAGAGGTGAAAAAACAAAATCAGAGGTGAATGAAGCTTTTCAAAAATTGGAGATGTGGTTAGGGAGGGAAAATTGTGGCAAAGGACAGGTTTAAGAATATTGACTGTTTCAGTCCTACAGTTCAAAGAGAGGGTCAAGCTAAAACACTAGAAATTGTAATAAAAGTTTATCTGAAAGAAATTCAGGATTCCCTTAACCCTGAAGTGATCCACAAATAAATTGTCTTTCCAAAGAATTTTAATGTTCTTCTAACAAAGATAACTGAAATCTAACCTGAAAAAAATTATACTAGAGTCTAACATGTAAATGGAATAAATGTAGTATGAATCATAAAATACTTTACAGAAATAAAGCTAGGCCGAGCACCCTACAAAGTAAAACATGTTATTCTCTCTCTTTTAAAAAAATATTTTATTTATTTATTCATGAGAGACACAGAGAGAGGAGCAGAGACATAGGCAGAGAAGCAGACTCCCCATAGGGAGCCTGATGCAGAACTCGATTCCAGGACCCCGGAATCATGCCCTCAGCCAAAGGCAGACGCTCAACCACTGAAACACTTAGGTGTCCCTAAAACATGTTATTCTCAAATAAAGTTTATTTTTCCATAAGCAAAGGTATTTCTTAATTACAACCAAAATCTTCATAACAAATTGGACAGTAACTCAACCTAACAGAATAATAAGAAAGCATGTCTAAGAAAAAAAAAAACCTCCTTATTTACTCCCTGCCCAAACTAACCATGTGTCAAAATAAGAATACGTCAAATTCATATCTCAATCATAAACCAGAACAAGAAGTTGTACCATAAGGCATAACAGATACAACTAATAATTTCAAAATTGAACCACAACCACACACACCTAAAAATATCACCTATCTGATCAATATCCCATATGAACCTCTAGACATTATCTCCTTAATGAAGCACTATTAGGTATCCCAGAGGATATACAAGAGATAAGAACAAGCTTGCTTTTCTTCAACTTTTTAATAGGGTAAAACCCAAATACACATTTAATATATACCTCATTCTATTCTACTGTAAACCCAAACTTAACATATTTGGATTCAAGTTGACTATAAAGCAAGTTCTCCCTTTTCTCCTATTGGTTAAAAACCATTTAACTATAATTATTAGTTGAGAATAAATAGACTATTTTTTTTTTTTAACTGAAGAGTACATTTTGCCATCTGCTTCAATGTTTAAGTAGGAAATCACAATCATGAAAAGTCCCAACCATGCTGTCCACGGTTGCTTTACATAAATGTTTAAGTGATGAGGGAGAATCAAGAGTCCTCCTCCCATAAATTTCATTTCCAACCTGGAAGCTGTGTAATAGCTTTTCTAATTTTTTTTAAAAATGTTTGTCTTATGGTCTTAGGCAGTTCTATCATATCTTTGGTTTGTTCTTCAGTTGTTCAAAGGGTTCAAATTCGTTTTTCTGTGGTCATAAATGAGAGCAGTTCTACAACTTCCGTGCCCCTACTGTACAGAAAAATTTAAATGTCACTGAAAGCATACTAAGGTTTGAAAGGAACAGGTGTACAACTTAGTGAAAATCAGCTTTCTGAATGACTTAACCATATCTTATGAATGTCAGCAAAGATCACAACAAATGTTAATATACCATTAAACATACATTCTGCTCATTACTGCCTTCAGAATGTATGTTAAAAGAAGTGGGAAAAGTATGAACCAGTTATTATTCATAAAAACGGTTTTTCCACATATCTTTTACACAGAGAAGTAGGAATAATTCTTAACAAGTCATGAGCTTGTCCTTGTGCAATTCATATCCTAATTTCCACACATCTAAATTAAAAATTATGTCACAGGTATTGTGTGAATCTTCTAAGCATTTTCTATTGAATTGTCAAGAACTTAAGACATGTAACAAAAGTTCTTCACACATACATACACATGTAAATACATCAAAATTCTGACTAACTGTACAACAGTGTGAAGACTATTCAAATGACAGTTACTGTTAATTACAAATAAGAGATACAATTTCTCATTCTAAAATATAATGCTGAAGTATTTAAAAAAGATATTTTTCTTTCCTTTCTTGACTTTCCAACTTAATAGATGTAAAAGAGTAAATACAAGTAAATTCTTTTTTGATATTTAAGCTTTTTCTCTCTCTGTGCACAGTGAGCTGACTGTATAAGAATATAATACACAGTCTACAAATTACTCTTGGATTGAATTCTTGACACCAGTTTGTTGTTTTAATCATAGTTTTTATTGTGCTATACAAATATTACTACTGCCTTGAGTTTAGGCCATTCTTTCTTCCTAAGAATGTAAACATTTTCTGAACTATCATTTAATTTTATCCTTAGCAACTGTGAAGAAGATTGGGGAGGGGGGGTCAAGCCACAAATTTTCAAGTGAGAAAAATGACATAGGAAAAAAAAAAAAAAACACTTGCAAAGGTTTTCAACTTAAAGTTTATATCATTGGACTCTCCAGGTAACCAGAGTGACCTAAAGAGGTTTCAAGAATTTTGCATACAAAACAGACAAATCTCAACACAAAATAGGGCCACCATGAGCCACAATGTGTCTCAATCTATTTTAAATCTCAGTTATCAAAGACAGTTTATATAATCAAGCCTCACACTCCCTTCCCTAAAAGGTTTGCTGTTCTATAGAGAAAAACTCTAAAAATAGGCTTTCCAGCACTTAAAATTGTTTTCTGAAGAACAGAAGTTGATTTTTTCTTAAATAAAAAAGGCTAATATCAGCCAAATTTTGGAAACTTGGTGGTTTCTCAAATCTGGAAACTGATCAACAGTCCTATTGCAGTACTACTGCAATTACCCTCTGCATTAGTATTTATGGGAGCCATTCTGCACTATGGCTCCATCTTATTTTTCACTATGCACTTTTGGTTTTTATATAAGACATTCACATTAGGTATGCAAACCATTTTTATTAATATGTACACATTATTTAGGTACACTTTATACCAGTTTTAGATTTTGAGTGTTTTTTAGAACTATATGAAATGCTCCCAAAAGATATTTCCAAAAAGCAAAAATGTACTCTGTTTAAGTTGAATTCCAAATCTACACTATGTACTGAAAATGTCTTCTGAACCAGAAGAGCTAGTGATAGGGAGGGACCTACTGCAAATTCAAGTATGCTCCTGCCTTGCAAATGCTTTCTTCCTTCTCTGCTCAATCCACCTCTCCCCCTCCCCCGAGTTGGTTGCATATGCGATTAAGTATTTATGCATAGTCAACCCCACACGCGCTATTTCCATATTAAAGCTTATAAGAAAGAACTGTGCTGGTACCCACCTAGAACATAGTCACTGCAGTCCAGCATTGCTGTGAAATCTTCTAGAGGTTCCCACAGTCCAGAGCAAGGAAGAAACAGGTAGCAGTTTGGGGTTGGGGGAAAGAAGGTACTACTATTTCTAATAAATCTACACTATGTTCTTAAGAGAACAAGGGTGGGAGGTGGAAAGTGGATTGGGGGAGAAGCAAAATACAACTTCAGTTACACCATAGCAATCTTCAACTGAATAAGGAAACTTCAGTTGCTCAGAGGAGTTTTAGTCTCTCCTACCAGCTAGGACTGACATTGTCAAGGCAACTGAAGCATGAAAAGTTCCCCTTTTTGTAATAAAATAGAAACAAAGATTGCAGCTGGCAGTTTCCATAATGAAGCTTAATCAGTATGCGTGTGATTAGGGCCTTATGCAAATCTCTCCTCGTTAGCACAGCAGCCAGCACTTTGAAGTCCACGAACAATTCATTTACAGAACACACTGAAAGCACTCCCTGCATAATTTAAATCATTGCATAAATATTTATCAGTCCATTTGCATATTAATTGGCAGTGCATGAAGGGAAAAATTATCTCCTGAGTGCCAGCATAATAATTAGGAGGATAAAATGAGATTTCTTCCAATGGCCTGGCTTCTCGGACCTAACTTGAGATAGTACCGGGGGAGAAGGGAGAGACAGGAGACAGAGTTCTGTTAAAATGGCACTGAAATGACACGTACAAATTAGAAACAACTCTACAGACTTAAGCACCTTTAATCTTATTCCTGCTGGCAACAATGACTTCAGTAATAAGAGGATTTGCAAAAAGCTTTCTACACAATCCAAATAATCCCAAGGAAACAATTAGCAAGGTAGAAGCAGAACATAGGGCTGTCAAGATGGTGCTAGCCTACTGATAGGGAATTTTCCAAATATTAACATACACTAGGGAAAGTCATACTTTAAAACAAGGCAACAATATAAATCCAGAAGCAGTGGAAGAGCTATAAAATTATTTTCAAGAGTATGGAAAATCATCATCGATAAATCTTTTTATACTACCAAATCAATAGATTAGTTGAATGCCATATATTATGCAGTATTCTTCCCCCAACAAAATCAATCTAAAGTATGAAGGCACTTTGTTCTTTACAATATCATAGAAAAATGGGTCATATAAATTATGGACTTAGTATTTTCAAGTAAAGTTCATCTAATGTATATGAATATATATATGTACTCTTTATATATACAGATATTTATACTCTTTACTAAAGAATGTATCTGTTCAATTTAAAGTGAATTTACAAGGTAAAAATATCAGCCCAAAACTTTTTAGGCACGATATGACATGATATGATACGACATTCTACTGTAAACACCATAGACAACTTGGGAGAAAATTTATAAAAATCTCATGAAGTAAAAAAAAAAAAAAAAAAAAAAAATCTCATGAAGTAGGTATTACTACTTTGTTAAAAAAATAAATAAATAAAAGGAAACTGAGGCACAGTGAGCAGTAAGCTAAAGCATTTTAACCAATATTACACTAATAATCTGGAATCAGGATTTAAAATCGGATTTTACTGACATCAAAATCTGAGCTCTTGGCTATTATCACACATTGTGGCCAAGTTATATACTTATGGAAGGAGAAGGCACTGGGGGCTGAAATAAGGTAGCAGATTAAAATAGCTTGTTGTCAGTGTAGTGAAGACACTAATAGTTGGTGACAAAGATTTTGTGGGGTTTTTTTTAAGATTTTATTTATTTATTCATGAGAGACAGAGAGAGAGAGGCAGAGACACAGGCAGAGGGAGAAGCAGCCTCCATGCAGGGAGCCCGATGTGGCACTCGATCCTGGGTCTCCAGCATCACGCCCCAGGCTGAAGGCAGGTGCTAAACCGCTGAGCCACCCATGCTGCCCAGATTTTGTCTTTATTTTTTTTTTGTTTGTTTTTTGTTTTTTTTTATGATAGTCACAGAGAGAGAGAGAGAGAGAGAGAGAGAGGCAGAGACACAGGCAGAGGGAGAAGCAGGCTCCATGCACCGGGAGCCCGACGTGGGATTCGATCCCGGGTCTCCAGGATCGCGCCCTGGGCCAAAGGCAGGCGCCAAACCGCTGCGCCACCCAGGGATCCCTGGATTTTGTCTTTAAAAGTCAAGTTTGTACAGATACACAGAAGAGTGCACTAGAATTGAAGAGAGTTCTCCAGGGTATTATCCCATTAATAACTGTTTTTATTTAAAACTAGTCTTCAAACATGCCAAATGTCTGATTTTTAAAGATATGTATGTACTTTTTTCCAACGTTAAGGATGAAATTAAATTCAACATGCATATGTAGAAATGAAAGACAAGACTTCTATCATGGACCTTTAAAAAGATTTCTTTACAAGTCAATAAATTATGCAGGAACAGTACCAAAAACTTCTCAACTTTTAGATAAGCACTCTATTTATATTGCTAGCTTTTCTGTTTTGTAGAAGCACAAAATCCTTGAGGAGAGAGTTGAGGGAAGAAACTGAACACTGTCACTTCACTTAGTCCCAGTGAGACCAAGTTCCTTCCCGTTTTGAACCCTGATTTTCTCATCTGTAAAATGGTAATATCTATTCATGAGGTTGCTCTGAGGATAAATGTGCCTGTGCCTCTCAGACTTGATCATGGAGTGGAGGATGATGCAGCTGTACCTGGGGACAGGACAAACATGCTACTTCTTTTAAGAGCACCAATTTTATCCAGTAATAATTCACAACACTTTGTAGTAAAACAATCAAGACTATATTATACAACGAAATATAAAATCCAAATGAGGTTCGAATGCATTGGACTATACAAGTGCTATTGGTGAGAAAGTATTAGAAGAAATGATGAATGTGACTGGAAAATAGTAGCTATCAATATATGTTTCTTTCCCTCCTCTTTTGTCTTCATAAAATTTTACATTTACTGCCTGTGCTTATTATAGACGATCTTTGCAACTTACCATCTACTTTTTATGCTATTTGCATCAACACCTCTAAACTATCTTTCTTATACCAATTTGGTCTTTCATAAATCAGCTAAGTGTGATCTGAAGCTGCAGCCAGATAATTACTCCCAACTAAGTGTTTGCCGGAAGGTACCTCGCAGGGACAGGACCTTGGCAGTGTAAAAACCTACTCCCTTGAGCCAAGAGTCCCACGGGCCTCGGCATAGCAGGGGGCCTATAGCTCCCCATCACAGAGGCTGCTCTCCCAAGAGGGAACCTTGTCCCCTCTACTGCAAAAGTCATTATCTTCACCCCAGGAACAGGAAGAGGGGGCAAAAGAAGGCCGATGCTGAAATGCAGGTATCCAGGGTGACAGGAAGCCTCACCCATGCTGTGGACTTGATTACAACAGGGACGGCAAGAAAACTCCCACTCAACACCCTTGATGCAGGTACTCTCCACATTCTAAAAGGCAGGTTTAAATACGAGAAGGTTGTCTAAGCCTCTATAGATGGATTAGGGGAGAATGGCTGCCATCTATTTCTCCCCTGGACTCCCTCAACCATGGCAAAGTTAGATCCAAAAGAAGGGAACAGACAGCTTTCCCCACAAAGCTCAAGTGTTTACTTTATATGGTCCTCTGTCTGAAATATCAGATTAAAACTTAACCTAAAAAGAATACCCTTTTAAAAAAAAGAAAATTTCTGTAAAGTTGGTAGAACTGTCATTCACATTTCAGCATAAATTAATCCAATTCAACTGCTTTCCTTTAACACCTCATTTAGGAGTTGATTAGTATGGTAATAATTGTTCCCACTGGAAAAAGGCCAGTAAATACTCTTATAAAGTAAATGCTGTTTAGCTGACCTGGACTCAGGGGATAGGGGTGGGAGCACAGGGTTCATAGAAAGTAGAAAATAGGAAATAGTAGCATATGGAAGTATAAAAAGGAGCTGCAAGACAAAGTTAAAATTCACGTATTTCAAAATTATGCTTAAAACTGAGCTGTTTTATAATTTTAATTATTATTTTAGTAATTTCTACATCCACTGTGAGGTTTGAACTCAATGATCCTGAGATTAAGAGTTGCATGCCCTTCCAATTGAGCCAGCCAGGCACCCCTGAGACTTTTCTTTAAAAAGGGGGAAGGGGAAGAAATGATCTTTGAAGATCCACAATTCATGGCTAACACCATCTGTATTAGAGTGACTTTTCACTCATGATCTTATGTGCTAGTTTAGGTCTCATTAGAAAGGCAACTGATGACAGTATCAACTCAATTACAAACTAGCTTTTTAAAATACATCTTTTGTATATGAGTGAACTGAGGTAGGTCTGTACTCTACCTACCTAAATTATCAAATTCCAACCTGGTCAAATACCAGATGAACAGCCATTTGTACATGCTATCCTGGACTACCTGTATACCTAGTCCAATGGATGGGAATGTACGACTCAGCAACTGTCCTCTTTGTAGGATTTTTCATCTCCTAGCTCCACTGCTTTCACTCCTAGGCAGTCTCAATTGCACATCGATATCCTTTTTAATCATCACCTCTTTTCAAAATCTGCCACTACTTTAGTCTCCTTATTAGCTTCCTTCCAGAAAACAGTGACACTGTGTCAGCAGATGCTCAGTAATAAAAATGCTATTACCTCAAGAATTATAAATTGTTATCTTACCAAAAAAATTAATCCCAAAACTCCTCACCCACAGACAGCCTAAAATAATTTACTAATGCTCAAATACAAAAGATAATTCCGGGATCTGGAAATTTCTTAGATCCAGAATCAAGTAATGAGTATTAGCACCACCACTATTCTTATGCACTGTATATCACAATATATGTGAATGATGCCCCCTAAGGTTGCAATATGAGGATTTCAGTGCTCAAGAAAAAAAAAAAAAAAAAGATTTAAGAAAACAGAATGTCTGCTATTTATAAAAAATCTTAGATGGCAAACACCAAGATAGAATTTATCATTCTGGCAAATAAGCACTGCCAAATAAGTGATCTAAAGTATAATTTTATTTCCTAAAAACCAAACTGAGGCCTAAAGAATGACTCTAGGTCACACGATTAAGTGACAGAGAAAGCAGGAGAAAAAGATGTAATGAGGAGGCATGAGATGAAAGTAAGTAAAATAAAATATGTTAAAACTCTTACCCATAACATGGAGATTTGTAGTTGGTCAATTAAAAAGGTCAACTTAAAATAAATACTATACAACCATTATATACATACCTTAAATATTTCACGTTAACATAAAGTACATTAATATGTATTTAACAATCTTTTGATGGTAGACTTGCTTTAAAAATTTGAATCTACTAATTTCAGTGCCCTTTTTTGGGTAAATCATATCCTTTATACTTACACTAGTATATCCGTTTTCAATTTCTTAAGCTTTGTTTTTCAAGCTTTTCACAGTTTACATATATATTAAGAACATCAAAAACTCAAAAAAAATTCATGAAATGATGCTCCTTTCTAGATGTAACACAGTATGATTATAATGTGGTATATCCTTATTTTTTTATTTTTTAAATCTTTTATTTATTTATTTAATCATGAAAGACAGAAAGAGAGAGGCAGAGACACAGGCAGAGGGAGAAGCAGGCTCCATGCAGGGAGCCCATGTGGGACTCGATCCGGAACTCCAGGATCACGCCCTGGGGGCTGAAGGCGGCGCTAAACCGCTGCGCCACTGAGGCTGCCCTATCCTTGTTTTTTTAAAAAAAGGTTCCTGATTTCAACCTACTAAACTGACTTGATGACCCACAGATTGAAAAACTGCTTTAAAGGTAAGACAAGGGAACACCTGGGTGGCACAGCGGTTGAGCACCTGCCTTCAGCTCAGGCTCAGGGTGTGATCCTGGAGTCCGGGGATCAAGCCCCACATCAGGCTCCCTGCATGGACCCTGCTTCTCTCTCTCCCTGGGTCTCTGCCACTATGTGTGTGTGTGTGTCTCCCTCTCATGAATTAATAAATAAAATCTTAAAAAAAAAATGCAAGGGGCAGCCCAGGTGGCTCAGCCGTTTAGCGCCGCCTTCAGCCTAGGGGCGTGATCCTTGAGACCCCTGATCCAGTCAGGCTCCTAGCATGGAGCCTGCTTCTCCTGCCTGCCTCTCTCTCTCTCTTTCGTGAATAAATAAAATCTTTTAAAAAAATGCAAGAACTTAACAGAATCTTTTTCTTTCTTTTTTAAAGAATAATTAATTTATCTCTAATATTTTACAGCTCTTTTCATATCTAATTCAGCAGTATTTTTAGTCATTACCTTTTATCTACTCTTTTCAAAACATTCAACTTAAGTTTTCACAGAAACATCATCTCTTCTGTTTTCCTTAGCTTATATAATGATTTAAATCATGTAACTAAAATAAGTACCACCAGTTGGAACAGGCTTGGGAACACAAACAAGTCATGATCCTGTTGATCATACCATTCGACTAGTTGCAGCAGAAACGCAGAGACATACTGAAAAGTGTATTCAACATGCTGAAGGGCATCATGGTGTGTTTTAAGTAGAAATCCTCAAGGCAGCAATCTAATGAGTCATTTATTTAGTGTTAGTTTGTTAAGGAAGCTATCACAGCAGCTAGTATGAAGTGGCTGGTGCTTCTGCTCTTTTCCTTAATTTCTGCCAACATACGTTACTACAGTCATGTACGTAGCTCATCTATTGCTCAATCGAACATGTTGGCATCCTTTAGAAAACATATCATTACAGAACCCAATCCTGAATTTCTTAGTTGTAAAGTTTAAATTCCGCATAGCTCTACTAAAGTTTTACCATCATATTACATGTACCTGTCTAGTCTTCCTTATCATCCTGTTTATTTCTACAACTGTCTTTTCTTTGTTCTAGTTTAAAGAGTTTTTGCAAAGTCATTGATTTCATGCATGAGCACATTCAACAAATATTTACTAGGTGCTGCCAGGCAGTGGGATAGGAATTGAAGATACACTGCTGAGCCACAGAAAGCTTACAACTGAATAGAAAGAAATATTAAGCATCCAAAAACACAATCATCAAGTATGAAAATTCCATGGAGTAAAAGAATAGGTGACTACACAGCTTTAACACAAGCCTATAATTTGTCTTGACATCTTTGGCTAAAATTAGAGTTCTCCTACTTTAAAAACTGCATTGTGACTTTTTCTCTGATTCCATTTCTTAAACCCATGAAATACAGGCTTTTATTTTATTATTATTTTTTGAAACCATACGCTACTTTAATGATTCCCATCCATCCCTTTGAAGTATTAGGTTTCATCTATGATATTGGGGATTTGTGTCTTCTCTATGTCTCTCTCAGGTTTCATAAATGTGTGTGAAAATACAAGGGTAACAAGTATCTCAGAGTCTATGTGAGATATAAAATTTATTTTTTTATTTTTATTTTTTAAAGATTTTATTTATTTATTTATTCATGAGAGACACAGAAAGAGAGAGGCAGAGACATTGGCAGAGAGAGAAGAAACAGGCTCCATGGAGGAGCTCAATGCGGGACTCAATCCCAGAATTCCAGGACCAGGTCCTGAGCTGAAGGCAGACGCTCAACAGCTGAGCCACCCAGGCATCGCAGAGATAAAAAATTTAAAGACACATTCCTCTACTCAACTAATTAAAATGTTCTTTTGACTAACTGGATGTTACTCATATGCTTTAATAGTATCAACGGTATAGTAGCACCATTCCATTAACATTTACCGATTCCCAATCTAAAATATCTTTCCCTCCCCAAATCAACTCATGAAAAAGTCTACCATCCTATAAAACAGGTTCAAAAGCTATGACCTCAGATCTTCCTTTATTCCTCTCCTTGTCAGGTAACTATTTCTCTGAAATCCTATAGCAATGACAATCTCTCTCTCTCTTTTGTTTGAAATAGTTAGAAATTCCTAAGAATTTGTAAAGACTTTACCCAGTTTCCACACTGGTTACATCTTACAATATGCCATCAAATCCAGGCAAATGACATTGGTATGAAAGGTATGTATAGTTCTATGTCATTTTATTGTCACATGAATAAGTAGATCACATAACCACCATTCAAAATACAGAACTATTTCATCACAAAGAATTCCTTCCTGCTATCCCATTATAAGCGTATTCATTCCTCCCCTTCCGGCTATTCTGAATCCTTGACAACCACTAATCTGTCATTCATCTTTATAATTTTGTCATTTTGAGAATATGATACAAATGGAATCATAGAGTATACAACCATTTCAGATTGGCATAATTTTATTCAACATAATACCCTTAAGATCTAATTAAGTTGTCCCGTGTATCAACAGTTCATTTCTATTTACTGCTGAACAGAATATTCCATAGTATGGATGTACCATAATTTGTTTATTCACCCATTGAAAGAATTTTCAGTTGTTCCCAGTTTTGAGTTATTACCAAAAAAAAGGTGCTACGAACATTCACATTTGGGATGTACATTGGATCACAAGCTCCACACAGGGAAAAAATACTTGCAAAGGACATGTCTGGTAAATGACTTTCATCTATAATATGTAAAGCATATTCATGTATATATTTTTATGTGGGCATATTTTTATTTCTCTGGGATAAATGCACAGAAGTGATATTGCTGGGCCACATGGTAAGTGTATATTTAGTTTCTAATGAAATTTCCATATATTTTCCAGAATGTCTGTTACCATTTTAGATTCCCACAATCTATGAGAGATCCGGTTTCTCCAAATCTACATCAGCATTTGGTACTGTCATTATTTTTCACGGTAGCTGTTCTAACATGTAGTGACATCTCAAGTGGTCTCAATCTGCATTTCCCTAATGGCT
Organism: Vulpes vulpes; assembly: GCF_048418805.1. Lineage (NCBI taxonomy): Eukaryota > Metazoa > Chordata > Mammalia > Carnivora > Canidae > Vulpes > Vulpes vulpes. The sequence continues at coordinate 129,356,904 of NC_132792.1, read as the reverse complement.
AGTAATATGGAATGTATTTTCATATGCTTAATTTACCATTAGTATATCCTCTTCAGTGACATGTCTATTTCATTCTTTTGGATTTTCCTAAAAATCCATAATATCCCTTCTGGACTATTTACATTTTTAGGACTGAGTTTCATTGTTGTGTGTGGCGGGGCGGGGGGGGGGGCGGCGGGGGGTTGAGTACAGCTGACACATGTTACATCAGTTTCAGGAATATAACAGTGATTCAACAATGTTATGCTATGCTCACCACAAGTGTATCTATCATCTGTCATCATTCAATGCTAATACAATATCATTGATTATATTCCCTAAGCTATGTCTTTTATTCCTGTGATTTGTTCAATTCCATAACTGGAAGCCTGTATCTCCCGTTCCCCTTTACCCATTTTTGTCTATTCCCCCAACCCCTCCCCACTGGCGACCATCAGTTTGTTCCTGTATTTACAGATCTGATTCCACTTTTTGTTTATTGTTTCTTAGATTCCACATGTAAGTGAAATCATATGGTATCTTTCTCTGTCTGGCTTATTTCACTTAGCATAATACCTTCTAGGTCCGTCCATGTTTTCACAAGTGGCAAGATCTCATCCTTTTTTTAGTGGCTGGTTTTGATAAAGTCTAGTTTATCAATTTTTTTTCAATTTTTTTCTTTTGTAGGCTGTATTTCTGGTATCATGTTTTTGTTTTTAATTTTATTTTTAAGTTATCTCTACTCCCAACATGGGGTTTGAACTCACAACCCCAAGATCAAGAGTTGCATGCTCCACTGGTTGAAGCAGCTAGCTGCCCCTCTGATGTCATGTTTCTTTTTCTTTTTCTTTTTCTTTTTTCTTCTCTTCTCTTCTCTTCTCTTCTCTTCTCTTCTCTTCTCTTTTCTCTTCTCTTTCAGATTTTATTTATTTACTCATGAGAGACAGGCAGAGACATAGGCAGAGGGAGAAGCAGGCTTCATTCAGGGAGCCCAAAGTGTGGGCCTGGAACTCCAGGATCAGGCCCCCAGCCAAAGGCAGACACCCAACTGCTGAGCCACCCAGGTGTCCCTGGTATCATGTTTCTTATATGTTTTTTTTTCCTAGTGTGAAGATTAAAGGTTGGTTTTTGTTTTTTTTAAATCATTTGTCTAAAAGATTTTCCTTTCTCTGTTCCAACTGTTTTTGTACCTTAGTCACGTATCAGTCAATTATGCCTGTGTAGACCTATTTGGGTTTTGTATTCTGTTCCAATGATTAACATGTCAATTTCTCCACCAACATCCTCAGACCTGATTCCTGCAACTATATAAGTCTTGAAATTAGAGAAACTGATTTTCTCTACTTTCTTCTTTTTCAAAAATTTGCTAGCTATTCTAATTCCTTTGCATTCCCAAATTAATTTTAGAATAATCTTGTCTATTAAAAGTCATAGGGGGGATTCTGTTAGGAATTGCATTAAACCTGTGTATCAATTTGGGGAGAAGTGAACTTTCCTATGTTGAGTCTTCTAACATGCGAACACAGTGTATCTCTCCTTTTCCCTGTATGTTCCTTGACGTCTCCCACCAGCATTTGGTAGTCTTGGTACACAAGTCCTACATATGTTCTGTTGATTTAAAACTACATTTTTCATTTCTTTAGCAATTCATTTAGGGTAGGTCTACTGGAGATGAATTTGCTTTGCTTTCCTTCATCTAAGAATGTCTTGATTTCCCCTTCATTCCTGAAGGATGTATTTGCTGAATAAAGAACTTGGGATTTTTAGCTTTCGTTTTGTTTTGTTTTTAAAGATTTTATTTATTTATTCATGAGAGACATAGAGAGAGGCAGAGACATTAAGGAGAGAGAGAAACAGGCTCCCTATGGGGAGCCTGATGCTGGACTCAATCCCAGGACCCCAGGATCATGACCTGAGCCGAAGGCAGATGCTCAACCACTGAGCCACCCAGGTACCCCAATTTTTATGTTTCTGAATACTTGAAAAATGTTATGCTGCTGCCTCTTGGCCTCCTTGGTTTCTGAGGAGAAATCCACTATCACTGGAATTGTTTTTCTCCATAGGGAAAGGTGTCATTTCTCTTTTACGGTTTTCAGGATTTTTCTTTTGTCTTTAGTTTTCAACATTTTATTATTACTTCTTTGGGTTTATATTGTTTGGAACTTGGCTCAGATCCTGGAATCTGTAGGTCTGTGCCTTCTGACCAGTTTGGAAAGTTTTCAGCCAGTCCTGCAAAGCTTTCCAGCCCTGCCCCTATTCTTCTCTCCTCCTCTGTGGTCCTTCTGTCATAGTCTCATAGGTCTCTGTGCTCTCTGTTCATTTACTGTTCCATTTTCTCTTTCTTGCTCAGATTGGGTAATTTCCACTGTTTGACGTTCCAGTTCCATTGTTCTAGGTCCCCTCTATTCTGCTGTGAGCCCATCCAGTGAGTTTTTATTTCAGTTACTGTACTTTTCAGTTCTAAAATTTCTATTTAGTTCTTTAGATTTTCTTTTTTTTAAGAGATTTTATTTATTTATTCATTAGAGACACAGACAGAAGAGCAGAAACATAGGCAGAGGGAGAAGCAGGCTCCCCAGAGGAAGTCTGATGCAGGACGTGATCCCAGGACTCCGGGATCAAGACCTGAGCCAAAGGCAGATGCTCAACCACTGAGCCACCCAGGTACACCTAGTTCTTTATATTTTCTATTTCTTTACTGAGGCTTTTTGTTTCTAGGCTGAGACTTTATATTTTATTTTTCTTTTACTGTTTTGGTGAAAAAATTAGTAGCGGAAGTGCTTTAAAAATTATGGGAATATGTGGAAAAGACAGAGAAGCAAGTTTGAAAGGCCTCCCATTGATCAAATTTTGGACAATATGAACAAAATAAATAAAAATAATAAATTCTAACCATTACCGGGGTGCCTGGGTGGCTCAGTTCATTAAGTGTCTGACTTCAGCTCAGGTCATCTCAGGGTCCTGGGATTGAGCCCTGTGTTGAGCCTCGCTCAGTGGGGAGCCTGCTTGTCCCCTTCCTTCTGTGCTCTCTCTCTCTCAAGTGAATAAATCAAAATCTTAAAAGAAAAAAATTGTAACCATTACTCACAGGAATTCATGTTGATATAAATAAACAAGGAAAAGAGAAAGTTTTTCCTTACAGATTGCCAAATAATAAATATAGAAAGAATAACAGAAAATCAGCTTTTGGAAACTCTCATTATCATCATTATCAAAAGTTTAGTCAAAATACTCTATGTAGTGGGCAAAAATTTGATGATAAAAATTTACAGTTTCCCTACAAAATATTAAGCAATTAAAAGGAAAGACACAATTTTACAGAGGAAAAGCCTGGTAAACATCACCTTAATCAAGTGATCAAAGTTAACATCACTTGTCAAAGGACAAATCAAAATTGTACACTACCAGAAAAGATGGAGAGAACACATCACTTCTGTGATATTCTTGCCACAGATGCATAATCTGAACCTAATCATGGGGAACTATTAAACACAAATTTAAAGACATTCCACAAAATACATTTTCCAAAGTGTCATAGTCTTGAAAATCAAGGAAAGACTAAGGAACTATGATTGAAGAATACTAAAGAGATAGGATAATTATATGCTATGTAAAATCCTGGATTAGATACTTTTGCTATGAAGGGTATTTTGGGGACAACTTGTGAAATTTGAATCAGGTCTATGAATTAGTGGATAGTAAAGTGATACTGCTAATTTCCCACATTTTATGTTTGTATCATGGCTATGCAGATCATTATTTGTGGTATTATGTTATTCACTAAAGTACTGGGAGTGATTTAAAATCAAAATAAAACAATAGCAAAGAAAGAAAAGAAAAAAGGGGGAAGCGAGCAGCTAAACAAACTACCAGTGTTTTATTATTTTTCTAGTGGAGCCCTGCCCTCTCCATCCCTCAGAAATCTGATTGCAAGGTGCATATTAACACTGACAACACTACAATTCTTACAGATCATGAAATGCACAGATTATCTATGGTTAAAGTGCACCTGAAACAATTTAAACAATATTCTGATGGACATCTCAAGGTATGGAGGAGGAGTCCACATCTTAAGGCTCCACATTGCATGAATGGAAGTTCAGATTTAAACTCATATGCAAGCACTAAGAACTGAACAACTTTTCCACAGTTGGAAACACATCATATACCAAAAAAAGAGCTTGAAACCCATCATAACCCAAAATTCTATTAAATATTTTATTTATTTTTTAAAAGATTTTATTTATTTGAGAGAGAAAGCATGAGCAGGACAGAGAAGGAAAAGCAGACTCCTGGTTGAGCAGCGAACCCGATGGAGGGTGGGGGGAGGCTCGATCCCAGAACTCTGGGATCACAACCTGAGCTGAAGGCAGATGATTACCTGACTGAGCCACCCAGGTGCCCCTCTATTAAATATTTTAGAAACTCAGTTAATTTTGAATAAAATCTACCCAGACAAAAGGCAATATTAGTAAATATATATTTTTAAAGATTGATTGATTGATGATAGACATAGAGAGAGAGAGACAGAGACAGAGACACAGGAGGAGGGAGAAGCAGGCTCCATGTCGGGAGCCCAACGTGGGACTCGATCCCAGGACTCCAGGATCGTGCCCTGGGTCAAAGGCAGGTGCCAAACCACTGAGCCACCCAGGGATCCCCAGCAAATATATATTTTTAAGACTTTATTTATTCATGAGAGACACGGAGGGACAGACATAGGCAGAGGAAGATGCAGGCTCCCCATGGGGAGCCCAATGTGAGACTTAATCCCAGGACCTCAGGATCACAACCTGAGCCTAAGAAAGACATTCAACCACTGAACCACCCAGGTGCCCCAGTAAATAAATTTTATATATATTTTACGTTCTTTTAATACTACTATTTTACTGGCACTACTATGCAATCTAACTTTCCTACTTTAGAGACGTTGAGCAAAAGACTTATCATCTATTATGGGTTGAATTGTATCCCCCAAAAGATGTTAAAAGTCTAACCCCAAGGATCTGTGTGACCTTAGTTGGAAATGGGGTCTTTGCAGATGATCAAGTTAAGATGTGGTCAACAAGGCGGGCCCCAATCCAACACTACTGATTTAAACTCCTTATAGGGGATCCCTGGGTGGCGCAGTGGTTTGGCGCCTGTCTTTGGCCCAGGGCGCGATCCTGGAGACCCGGGATCGAATCCCACATCGGGCTCCCAGTGCATGGAGCCTGCTTCTCCCTCTGCCTGTGTCTCTGTTTCCCTCTCTCTGTGTCTCTCATGAATAAATAAATAAAATCTTTAAAAAAAAAAAAAAACTCCTTATAATAAGGGAGAATTTGGTCACAGAGACAGATACAGAGGGAAGATGCAAAGAAAGACATGAAACAGATTCTCCCTCATTGCCTTCAGAAGGAGCCAACACCCTGCTAATACCTTAATCTTGAATTTCTACCCTCAGAACTATGAGGTAAGAAATTTCCGTTATTCAAGCCACCCAGTTTGTGGTATTTTCCTATGGCATCCCTAGAAAATTTAACATAACATCTGAACCTTAATCTCTTCATTTGAAAAATGAAGATCATGTTATCACTCATGCTTATTTTTAAATTTAAAATGAGAATATAAATTATTTTTTAAATAACCAAGAATTATGAAAATGATAATGGTATTATTATGCTTTTGATAATTTAATAAATACCACTGTCAAAAATTTTCTGTTATAATAAAAAAATTTAAGTGATGCTCTTGAACATTTCTACTTTTTTTTCCCATTTTTAAACTTTTTTTTAAGGTTTTATTTATTTATTCATGAGAGACACAGATAGAGAGAGAGAGAGAGAGAGAGGCACAGACACAGGCAGAGGGAGAAGCAGGCTCCATGCAGGGAACCCGACGTGGGACTCAATCCCGGGTCCCAAGGATTTACAGCCTGGGCTGAAGGTGGCGCTAAACCGCTAAGCCACCAGGGCTGCCTTACTTTTATGTTTTTTAATTGACTTTTAATCCATAGGCCCAAAAATTCCCTTTGCTGTATATGGTAAAAACAGACAATTTACAACCATCTGAACATGGCTGATTTCTGCTTTTTTTCTCATGTTTTGATCTTTAAATAGCATTTAAGAAGTAGGATTTTTCTCTTCTAAAACCTTTTTTGAAAAACACTTTGTCAAGTTATAAATGACATATAAAAAGCTGTACATATTTAATGTATACAACTTGATAAATTTAGAGATAAGTATACACCTGTGAGAGTATAAACAAGGCCATAAACTTGTCCATCACCTCCAAAAGTTTCCTTCCCTCTTTTTTCTTCATTAAAAATTTCTGTGAGTGGCAAGAGCATTTAACGTAAGATCTACCCTCTAAGCAATTTTTTAAGCATAATTTTAAATAGTACAATATTGTTAACTATAGTTTTCTGAAAATTTGAAACTTGACCCCATCCCCACCAAAAACAAAAAAACCAAAACCAAAACCAAACAAAATCCAGAACACTGATCCCCTTATGGCCACATAAGCAATAAAAGAGCAATCCCAGGTAGTTGTGACTCAGAGCACTACAAACAACCAACAGCATTTGGTGCTGCCAAAGGCAGATGATGAAGGAATATGGTAGATCAATAAACTGAGCATCTAAACAAAATGCAAGGCTTAATTTTGTACATAGTACAAATTCTCTTTGCTCTACTTCCTGTACTTCTACACTTCCACTAAAAAACATGCCTAGTAGATGCCCAAAAGAGTAGAAATTCAGTATACGTTAGCTGTCCCAGCCCTGCCTCACTTCCTTCCCTTCTACTCAGATGATACAAAGTTGCAATATAAAAGTAGGGAAGCAACTTTGTAGTCTTCTCACAATGTCATAATACCAATAAGTTTCACACCATCTTTGCAAGCTCCAGTTAATTAGAAAGAATTTAACTAAAAAAATAAGGAAATTTGTCAATGTATCTCACCTTTTATAGAGTCCTAACATATGACTGCCCAAAATAGAAAAATACCAGGCAAGCTAATGTAATTTCTCATTTTGAATAGTACAGATTAAAATGCATGTAAATTACATTTCTTTGCTGTAAGTTCTCCACACTACCAGAAATAAAAGTTAACTGACATGAGGTACTAATAAAACAAATTTTTAGTATCTCATTGCCTACATTCTATGCATCCCCACCCTCTTTTGGCCAGGCAGGTGATGGTGTTAAATCAGTCAAAGATTCGTGGGGAAAGGTAAGTTTCAGGGTATAAGTCATGTTTTAAGGCAAAGATACACCTGGTCCGGGCAAACTCAGTATTCTGGGTACTTTACTAAAGAAGGAACTTCCTTTATATTTTCATCATTACAATTTCATTTAAGATAATAAGCTATTATTTTATCCCCAAGCAGTCAGACATTTGAAATGTATTAATTTTTGGATGATATCTTTGCTTTAACATTGTTTTCTTTCATTAAGATTTCTTAACCAATTTTGAAAGGTCTATTTTAAAAATCATTGCTCACTGATCACCTACAATAAGTAAAAATATGGAGACAAATGTTCAGTCACACAAAATATACCTTTGGACTTACTTGAGTTAGTTTAAGCATATGTTTAGAATATAAAAATATTTCATAAATACCTTTCTTCTTTAAAGGGGGTATAAGATCTATACCTCTAAATAACATTACAAAAATAGCTAATATGACTCCTATAGTTAAAATCATTACAGAGGAAGATCTGGTTTCTTTATACTACCTTAATGTGTCCCTAAAATGCTTAGATTTTTGGATGGGTGAATTATGAGAGGAAATTATTCCATAATCAGCATCAGTTAACATGTGAGAGGTTGGGTTTATAATTGTTTTTTTTTTAATTTTTTTTTTTAATTTTTATTTATTTACGATAGTCACAGAGAGAGAGAGAGAGAGGCAGAGACATAGGCAGAGGGAGAAGCAGGCTCCATGCACCGGGAGCCCGATGTGGGATTTGATCCCAGGTCTCCAGGATCGCGCCCTGGGCCAAAGGCAAGCGCCAAACCACTGCGCCACCCAGGGATCCCTATGATTGGTTTTAATTCCAAAAAATCAACAGGCTTTACAGCTTAGTAATGGGCTTTGAAGTCACAGAGAACTGGGTTTAAACTCCACTTATAACATCCTAGGCTATAGCACACTCTTTCTTTTTAAGATTTTTTTTTTTTTTAAGATTTTGTTTATTTATTCATAGAGACACACAGACAGAGGGGCAGAGACACAGACAGGGGGAGAAGCAGGCTCCATGCAGGAAGCCTGACGTGGGACTCAATCCTGGGTCTCCAAGATCACACCCCAGGCTGCAGGCGGCGCTAAACCGCTACGACACCAGGGCTGCCCCCTATTTTTTTTTTTTTTTAAGATTTTATTTATTCATGAGAGACACAGAGAGAGAGAGGCAGACACACAGTTAGAGGGAGAAGCAGGCGCCATGCAAGGAGCCCAACTCGGGACTTGATCTTTGGTCTCCAGGATCACACCCTGGGCTGAAGGCGGCGCTAAACCACTGAGCCACCCGGGCTGCCCTATATAGCACACTTTTTGAAAGACTCAGTTTACTCGTCTGCAGAGCAAGTCCAAAATATGCCCAAAGGTTCACTTCAGGCTTAAATTAAGTATATTTAAAAGGTTTAATGGTACCTAGAAGCTAATTAATGGCTGTTAATAGATAAAATATTTTATGTAGCATATATTAATCCATTTTGTCTTCTGTGTTCTTACATTAACATTATAAGTTTTATACAAGACCCATATGAAATGTCACTATGGGGGGACACCTGGGTGGCTTAGCGGTTGGGCACCTGCCTTCAGCTCAGGTCGTGATCCTGGGATCCGGGATGGAGTCCTGCATCAGGCTCCCTGTGAGGAGTCTGCTTCTCCCTCTGTCTATGTCTCTGCCTCTCATGAATAAATAAATCTTAAAAAAAAAAAATGAAATGTCACTATGGTTTATTCACTCTGTTGGGCATGTTAATTCTTTTTTTTAAAAGATTTTATTTATTTATTTATGATAGACACGAGAGAGAGAGAGAGAGAGAGAGAGAGAGAGAGAGAGAGAGGCAGAGACACAGGCAGAGGGAGAAGCAGGCCCCATGCAGGGAGCCCGACATGGGACCCGATCCCAGGACCCCAGGATCACGCCATGAGCCAAAGGCGGCGCTAAACCTGCTGAGCCACCTGGGCTGCCCAGGGGCATGTTAATTCTTATTTAAGGTACTTAAGGGATGCCTGGGTGGCTCGGAGGTTTAGCACCTGTCTTTGGCCTGGGGCGTGATCCTGGAGACCGGGGATTGAGTCACAGTGGGGCTCCCTGCATGGACCCTGCTTCTCTCTCTGCCTATGTCTCTGCCTCTCTCTGTATCTCTCATGAATAAATAAAATCTTAAAAAAATAAAAAAATAAGGTAATTAAAAAAATAAGAATTTTTAAAAGGCACTAGAGTAGGAATCAAAATATGTAGCCTCTGATCTAAATTCTGATCTCAGCTATACATCGGCTGGCTGAACTTTCTTAAGCAAGTTACTTGATCTAAGTTCAGTTAGGTCATCTGTAAAATGGTAAAATGTAGGTTTAATATTCTGATTCCTAGATTAATTTTATAAAACTATTATTTATAAGTACTTTTAAATAGAGAATACTTAACAAAATAATATATTTATGCATCCTATTTACATTAATGTCACAACTTTTTCCAAAAAAATCCAAAAAACCCCACAACACCCAAGAGTACCTAACCTAAATACTAGGGCCAATCCTAGAATATTTTCTGTTGCTGGCTAGGGCATAGGCATTCTAAGCATCACTCCATCATATCAATAAATATCAAATAAATTTCAGAGTTCATATCATATATATAAGTCATTTTTATAGTCATTCCACAAAATTAAAGGCAATCATCACAAACACCTGGATTTATCAGAGGCTACTAAATTAATAGCTTTTAGGAGCAGAAAATATTTACCAGGTATAGAAAGACTGCATTCTTTCTTTGAATTGATTCATTGAAAACTGAGAGTAGTTTGGTAATTAAAAAGGCAGGAAAGCTCTTCTTACTTTTCCAGTCTATGAATACAAAAAGAGAAAAAGGCAAGACTGAGTAAGCTGTATAAAATAACCTAACACTTCAAGGGGGAACAATTATACACAGTGGGGAACACTGGACTACCCATCAGGGTGTGTTTAGCTGCCTAAACATAAAGGGATTACAGGCAGCTCCCCTCTCCTGTGCCTATTTCCTCATCTACAAAATAGGGATATTAGCACCTGCCCTTACTTTAGGAACATGGAGGTAAATAGAAATTTCTTGGAACATGTATTACACAAGGTGCTACTCTCTCATAAAGCGAATAAAATAACCTACAAAGTTTTTTCCTCAGGGTAGATTTCACTAATAAAAAAATCCCCAAATCCAAAATGCTACCTACTTCCAAATGTACAAGTATCTACTTCAACTGGCTTTATCCACACCCATACACTATATACACACACACATATATATGCATACATACATACACACATATAAGTTCACAGGTGATCAATATATATTGCTATCACTGTAAAATATTCTGAAAAAAGGGTACAGGATTACATTTTGTCTCTAGAAGACAAGAAATACTTGGCACACACAAGTGTGGAGACTCACCATCACTGGCTGACCACTACATTCTTTGCCAGAAAAATCTCAGAATCCTGACAAGTAAAAAGTTCAAGCAGCCTTAACCAAGGAAGAAGAGTGGGTACATGCACTGTTATTTGCCATGTACCTGTACTGTATAGCTATATTTGAATTAGCATAACTAATTAGTACAACTAGTATAAATTAGTATAACTGAGTGGTATAACTTATTAATTAAAAGCATATAAATTTTATATAACTGTACTCTGTGCTCATGTAACTAGTCCATATAATTTTTTTCCTATACATTCAGTGATGGTCCTAACCATTTATGAAACTCTGAAACAAAGCTTAAGTTCAATGGTGCAAACAAAATCAAATATGTAAATAATTCAAACTGTCTTATTTTTTGAGAAGGGGTTCACAGCAGCTCATAACACTTGAAAGTGGAGATCAACACAAAATTCTGCCATAATTCTGCAACAGTGTCAAAAACTAAGATATTTTTACCTTATACAACTGGAAAGAAACTAAATTCTTTCTTCCTTGAAAAAGAGTCTGATCCATGTGTACTTTAAATTCTTTAAGGGAATTTTAATATCATAAAATTAGGATATTTAATTAAAGATATAAATTAGGATATTTCATTTAAAAGGCTATTCCTAAAACAGAAACAAAACACGAGACAAATACACAAAACAAATACAAATTTTAACATACCCACCAAAGCCCTCTAAAACCATGAACTATAATGAATAAGGAAAACCACCCAACTCTTCCTCTTTAGACCAATATGATGGTTACAAATAAGCTCTTTCTGGCTGTCCATCGACACATCTACAGACCTTTTATTCTTTTGAAATTTCCCCAACTTAAATTGGATGCAAATAAGCCAGGTGTGGTCCTTACAATAGTAATCCTGCTGGCCCCTATTGAGTTTCCATAGAAACATGCACAGCTGGCAATAGCAAAGGGGTTGTACTGGCCTCAGACTGGTTTAAAGTTTCAATACTTACTGAGTGAAATAACAATTACAATATCTTAGTAAAGAACAGATAGAAAAAAAAATCCTATCTTTGGGATCAAGCAAAATAATGCAAAGTGCTTTCATCTAGGCCAAAAGTGGGTTTCAGCCCAGCAGCAATAATCAATGCATCTGTGAAAAGTTAAGAGATGCCAATTGCCAAATGGTAACTACTCTTTAGTAAAGAAACATAATTTAAGATAGTATTCCCTGTGGGTCACTTAATGTAATAGCCAACAACCAGAGAGAGAAAAGCAATACAAAGTCTAATCTAAACAGTAGTAAATACCATGTATCTTTTCCTTAAATAAATTCAGTATGCTTTTTATTACATGTCAAATGTTTTCACAACAGTGATTCTCAAAGTACAGTACCTGGATCAGTATCATCAGTATCATCTGGGAAATTATTAGGAATGTAAACTCTCAGGCTCCGCCCCAGACCTATTGAATCAGAAACTTTGGGGGTTGGAAGCCTAGCAATATTTTTTTTCACAAACCCTCCAGAATATTCTTATGCATGATAAAGCTCAAGAACTTCTGATTTACAGTGCCAAACCTCAAATAGAAAATGCAATGCCTTACCTCACTCCTTGGAACTAAGTGAGGCATAGTAATAAAATGTAAAGGAGAACTCACTGGCCTCCTGATTGGTTCTGTTGGCTAGTAACTCACTGCCTAAAAAATATGCAGAGATGAGCAGTGGTTCATCATGTCTATCCTTCCTACACATGTCAAGTACAAGAAAAAAAATTATAGTGTAGGCTCATGATTACTCAAGGAGAGGAGGGTCTGCAAATAAGACACATGATCCACTACCACGCATAGCCCCCTACCAATCACAACCCATTTCTTTTTTTTTTTAAGATTGTATTTATTTATTCATGAGAGAGACACACACACACACACAGAGAGAGAGAGAGAGAGAGAGAGGCAGGCAGAGACACAGAGGGAGAAGCAGGCTCCATGCAGGGAGCCCGACCAGGGATGGGACGTGGGACTCGATCCCGGGTCTCCAGGATCACACCCCTGGCTGAAGATGGTGCTAAACCAAACCGCTGGGCCACTGGGGCTGCCCTCACAATCCATTTCTAATCATTAAAGTCTTCAGACACAGGGTAGTAAATCTCACCGTTTATTCTTTTATAGTAAAAAAATAATAATTTTTCTAAGATACCTAATATGTAGTAGGTATAAGTCTGAAGTTTGTCATAAATTTTAACATTACTCACTTCTTATAAAGAACTACTTATAAGAACTTTAAAAAAAAGCATACAGTTCTTGCAGTATCTTAATCATTAGATACTTTATGTACTACAAAATACACATTTCACTTTTCCTTTAACTTCAGGACACCATGTATAATTATTTCCCTATTTCCTTTAAGATAATGAGCAGCATATCAAAGAAACACCATTCTAGTGACATTAAAGTAACCAGACACAAACAGAGAGATATAATAGAGAAAAACTACTGGGAAAATCAAATATGACATATGCTGTTAGAAATGATTAAATAAGGCCAAATGAATAGCTTTCTGTAGCTCATAATTAAAAATACATACAAAATAAATTTAAGTAAGAAGACTGATTCACAGGCTTCTCGTTCTCTTTATTAAATGCTGGTGTTGCTCAGTCCACTCTCATTATACCAGTGATTCCCAAAGTATTGTCTTTGTGTTACTAGTGGACCAGAACTGATCCCCAAATGCTAATTATTGATTTTTAAAAAATTTTTATTTTGAAATATAGTTGACATATGTTTCAGTGTAAAACACAGTGATTGACAATCCTATACATTACACAATGCTCATCATGAGAAGTGAGGTTACCATCTGCTACCATACAGTGTTATTAGGCTGTTATTGACTATAATCCTTATGCTATGCTGTACTTTTCATCCTCATCATTTATTTATTTCAAAACTGAAATTTGTACTTCTTAATCCCATTCTGAAGTTTCACTTCAGACTACATACTAAGCACATGCTGGTTGCCATTCCAATTCTCCCCATTTGGGTAAGAGTAATTCTGTTTAGCAAATGACCTCAGCTCAAGGGAAAGATCTAAATGATCAACCCGATCCCCGTAGCTCCTGACTTGTTCAGGAGTAGACTGCAACCCAGAACGTTACTCAGTTGTAGCCAATGAAACCAAGGAAAGAGCTTAGATCTTTCTGAGAGTTATTCTCATTTTAATAGAAAATAAGTGGTTGGGAGGCCTGGGTGGCTCAGCAGTTGAGCAACTGCCTTTGGCTCAGGGCGTGATCTCAGAGTCCCAAGATCGAGTCCTACACTGGGCTTCCTGCATGGCGCCTGCTTCTCCCTCTGCCTGTGTCTCTGCCTCTCTCTCTCTCTCTCTCTCTCTCTCTCTCTCTCTCTCGGTCTCATGAATAAATAAATAAATCTTAAAAAAAAAAAAAAAAACAAAGAAAAGAAAAGAAAAGAAGTGGTTACTCTCCATTCTCCAGATTCTCATAAGGAAGCTAGCAGGTGTTTTGCAACCACCAGGGAAAGAACCTGAGGGCAAAGGAACATACAGAACCCAGTCCTGAAGCTTCAGGTCTCTAAATCATGTGATCCAAGCCAATTCTCTTGTGTTTAAGCCAGACTCAGTTTCCATTATCTGTAGCTGAAAGCAATCTACCAGTAACATATATTTATTAAATGATATACTAATTTTGTGCTCATCAATTAGAATTAGTTACTGGAATCTGCTAAGAAATGTGGTTGCCATTTATGTTAGAGGCAACTCTGCAAAACTATTTTTTTTTAAGATTTTTATTTATTTATTCATGAGAGACACAGAGAGAAAGGCAGACATAGGCAGGGAGAGAAGCAGGCTCCATGCAGGGAGCCCGATGTGGGACTCGATCCGGGACTCTAGGATCATGCCCTGAGATGAAGGCAGCCTCTTAACCGCTGAGCCACCCAGGCATCCCAACTCCGCAAAACTCTTAATGTACAAGCACATAATGTACAAGGTGGAATTTCCAAAATTTGGTCCTATTATTTGTGCATGATCAAATTATAGGTTTTCAGTCTCAATTATTCCTTCTTATTTCATGTATCAATTTAGTTATCTACTTGTGTATTTGCATCAACATTTCTAGCTTATAATATTTCAAAAGAGGGGATCCCTGGGTGGCTCAGCAGTTTAGCGCCTGCCTTCGGCCCACAGCATGATCCTGGAGTCCTGGAATCGAGTCCCACATCGGGCTCCCTGCATGGAGCCTGCTTGTCCCTCTGCCTATGTCTCTGCCTGTGTCTCTGCTTCTCTCTCTCTCTCTGTGTCTCTCATGAATGGATAAATAAAATCTTTAAAAAAAATTTTTTTTTTCAAAAGAAATTAGTCTTCATGATAGAAGTCAGTAAAGTTCAAATAGTTCCATTTCACAGTAAAGTGCTTTGCATATAAACAGGAGTATGTTAGATGAGTTATAAGCATGATTCCACTTTTATCTACCTATAGGCACATATATATGTATACATATGTATATATACGTATATGTGTGCATGTGTGTACAGGTTTATAAATAAAGTTAATATTTAGCATATACATCTGTTTTTTTTTTTTCGTTTCAACTGATACATAGCTTTTATAAATTTCTTTTTTTATTATTAAACATTTTTAAACTGAATTACTTACTTTTTTAATGCATTTGATAATACTGGTTTTAAATATAAAAATTTGTTATAATATGAGGAAGCTCTATCTAGTAATTTGTTATACTATGAGGAAGCTCTATCTAATGTTTGCAACAACAAAGCTCTAATTGCTCAGAAATAATAGAAAACTGGATTCTTTTTTACCATCTCTACATTTGGCCTGAACTGAGGTCTTGTTTTACCTAAATGCAAAAAATGTTAACTGGGTGAACTTTCAAAATGTTGTCCTTGCTCTGAACATACAGTAATCTATTTCCTTCAGTAAGGTAAATTCTTTGTCAACTCCTGACTAAGCTATACAAGAAGTAAACAAAATTTTCTACTTGTACAGTTTGTTTTGAGACAAAATAAAAATGTTAATTTTTTTTGTTTTTAATTTAATTTTGTTTTTTAAAGATTTTATTTATTTATTCACAGAGAGAGAGAGACAGACAGAGACAGAGAGAGAGGCAGTGGGAGAAGAAGCAAGCTCCATGCAGGGAGCCCAATGTGGGACTCGATCCCAGGACCCTGGGATCACATCCTGAGCTAAAAGCAGACACTCAACCACTGAGGCACCCAAGTGACCCTGTTAATGTTTTTTTAAATATTATGGCAGCCACTCAAGACCCTTTTTGCACTATCTTTAGTAGAAAGCAGTACCTCCAGAACATACCTCTATTATAGGTTCTGCTTATTAGTTAATTAATTAATTTTTAAGATTTTACTTATTTATTCATGAGAGACAGAGAGGGAGAGAGAGAGAGGCAGAGACACAGGCAGAGGGAGAGGCAGGCTCCACGCAGGGAGCCCGACGGGGGACTCAATCCCGGGCCTCCAGGATCAGGCCCCGGGGCCAAAGGCAGGTGCCGAACCGCGGAGCCACCCAGACTGCCAGAGGTTCTGCTTATTTAATAGTTGAACCATTCATCAGAAAATGGCAACAAAATATTAACAGCGACCCTTAAGGGGTTCAAATGGTAGAAAAGCTTTTTGGTCAACATGGTAGAGAGAAAGACCTTCTACAACCCTTTCACACTACACTGGTTATGACAACACCAAGCAAATGATTCCTCACAATGCCATTAAAAAAAAAAATCTCATTATAATTTTGGCCTCTGAAGTAATGTTCGTACTCCACAAAAATGATTGCAGGAATTTCTAAAGCCCTATAGGAAAATTCTGAAACTATTAACCTAACAGCAGATGATTCTATAGCCCTGTTCACTCAGTGCTCCTTCCAGACAGTAAAGCCAACATACGTTAGAATTGCCAGTAACTTTCAAAGTGGAAAGTCAATATAAGAATTCCAAGCAATGAGGAATAATTAATGACAATTAGAAAAAGGATCAACAAACAGGGAACATTTTAGCTAAATGAGATCAAGAACCTGTCTTGAATTTGTTTTTATTCCATACTGTCACTCCTTTCTCCTGTAATAGAGTGCTACAAAGGAGACCAAAAAGATAGAAAAAAGAAGCATAATCTACCTGTAAGAAGCCTCCCTAGCTCTTTCTCCCCATTCTAGAAGCATCAAGAAGAGATAATTAAGGCAACATAAATATTTGTGAGTCCATATTCTAACATGAATTTTTTTTTAATTTTTTAAAATTTATTTATAATAGACACAGAGAGAGAGAGAGAGAGGCAGATACATAGGCAGAGGGAGAAGCAGACTCCATGCACCAGGAGCCCGACGTGGGATTCGATCCCGAGTCTCCAGGATTGCGCCCTGGGCCAAAGGCAGGCACTAAACCGCTGCGCCACCCAGGGATCCCTCTAACATGAATTTGAAAGAAAACAAGTTAAGACAGGGTAACAAAAATGGGATCCAAGGAGCTCCAAGCCAGCAGCACTTCTACAGGGTAGCTAGGCTTCATTTTGCCTACCACATGGGAAGAAACAAGAGCATCTGCAGTAATGTTATTACTCAAATAATCTTCCACCACTGGAAGATTACCCTGTTTGGTAGACAAAATGAGGCCATTACAATTCTCCATTCTGGGGCGCCTGGCTGGCTCAGTTGATAGAGCATATGACTAGTGAATCTCGGGGTTGTGGGTTTGAGCCCCATGTTGGGTATATAGATTACTTAAAAATAGAATTTTTTATAAAATTCTCTATTCTAAACTTGAATATGCTACTAAACAGATTTTATTTTCACTTATCAACTATCTAGACTTTTTTTTTTTTTTTTTTTTTTAATGATCCAGACATTTTACCATACTGGCTAAGTCCCTTCTTAAAAATGCACTCCTTGTTTGTGCTAAAATAATAATACTAAGAGAAAAATTAGATAGGCAGATGAAGAGTATAGGCCATTAAAATAAAAGTAGCAGTTAGTCGTAACAAAGCACAGTGTGTATTCATACTACCACTGAACCTTTTTCAGCGTTTCCTTACTGTTTAACAAAAAATAATTTAAGCACCACTGTCCTGTATCATTAGATTTAGAATCAAATCTAACATAAAAAGCAACCTTTATCTCTCCTGGCTCTTGCAAATAGCAAAGGATAAAAATCAGAGGGTTTTAGAGCAGAGAGAAATGTTAGCAACAATCAATCCAATCCCTTCACTGTACAAACAAGGAAATTATGTGCAAGGTTGCATGATTTATTTCAGAACACTCTGTGAGTGATGGCACACAGCTTAAATTCAGATCCATTTTCTGATTCTTAGCCCATATGAGTTCTCTCCACAATGGCCACGTCCCCTTCAGAAATGCTTAAATTTTCCAACAATAATATTATAAAGGCACTTTTTAAAAAGTGATGTCTTTTTAAGTATACTGATTATTGGTAATTATTCTCCAAACACTAACTTTATAATAAACGTTCATATATTCATTCGTTCATTTGCTCAGGCACTCCAGTAATTTTAAGAGATCATTATGTATAAGGCGCTGTACTCTGCTCCATGGGATCAGAAAGATGAGTCAGACATGATTCTGACCTTGGAAAGCTTCAGTCTGGCGGAATGAAAAGACAGAACAGACAAAAGAACTCTATTAGAGCTAAATTAGCTTAAAAAAAGTTTTTACTTTTTGACAAAAGGGTACAAATAAATGCATGTTTTAACACAAAAAAATACAGTTTTCTGGTGATTTAAAGGGCTTATTTATGTAGAATAACCATAAGTAACTAGATATTTATAAAATAGTTTATTCTAAAGAAAACAGACTAGATGCTTAAATTCTATAGCATAATTTGAGGGTTTGGATACTGCTTTTAAAGTTTCTTTAAAAAGAACTTCATGTGTAAAACACTATGATCATTTGTCATTCTTCTTTGTCTCCTATGTAAAAAAAAAAAAAAAACTAGATTTGTAATTCAACCAAGTTTAGCTAAATATTTTAATGTTTTTATGTTACAGTGGAGTCACTAAAAACTGCCCAAATGAGAACAGACCACATGCCAGCAAATATATCAAACATGTCCAACCAAATATTACCGAGTTCACTGGCTGAAAACAGAATAGAGTAAAAATTACAGTAACAACACTTGAGTCAGTAAAAGATAGAATTTAAGGTATGACAATCTGGTGTGATTTTCATACCATTATAAAATCAAAATTAATTTCCACAAAATGGAAAGTCATTTTAAACCATCACATTAATATGCTCTCTCAGCACTTACAATCCCACAGAAGCAAACACCATACAGCAGGCCTTTATACTGCAATTTCTGTTCCTTCGGCTGAAGATGCTTCTGCTTAGGTGCCTTCTTCTCCCTATTCCAGGCTCTGACTGTCATCTCCCCAAAAAGGCTTTCCCTGACCGTTCAACCTAAAACACATGCCACCCTCCTCCAGTTACTATTGTGTCACCCTATTTTAGTCTCTTTATGTTCTTTTGATAATTTTAAAACTCATTTACTTGTCCCACCAGAAGGCAAGCTCCCCAAGCTCTGGCACCTTATTAATCTTGTTCACTACAGCAACCTTTGTGCAGGAGACAATCTGACAGGTGCTCAAAAATATCTGTTAAATAAAGGAATGGTGCTTAGAAAGCCTAATAAATAATAGATCAGGGATATCAACTTAAGTCCACAACACTCCTTAAATTAAAAAAAAAACTATTTCAAGAACACATAAAAATATATGCTGAGGGATCCCTGGGTGGCGCAGCGGTTTGGTGCCTGCCTTTGGCCCAGGGCGCGATCCTGGAGACCCGGGATCGAATCCCATGTCGGGCTCCCGGTGCATGGAGCCTGCTTCTTCCCTCTGCCTGTGTCTCTGCCTCTCTCTCTCTCTCTCTCTCTCTGTGACTATCATAAATAAATAAAAATTAAAAAAATATATATATATGCTGAGAGGACTCATCTATTGACTTGGGCCCTTCTAACAAAATCCTACTGTAAGTATACTACTGACAACATATCTGAATTTCGACAGAAAAAATTCTGTCTAGCAAATACTTCTTTTTAAAGGCAAGACCATAAGGGACAAAGAGCAGTTTCTGGTTTGTGAGATTCCTGGACATTTAGAGGACCAAGTTCTATTTTATTTATTATTATGTTTAGTGTTTCCCCTAGATTAGCATGAGTTCTCAGAAACAATAAATTTAGAACTGCATTCTAAATAATGGATGAAAAATCTAAGAACATTTTGTGTAGAAATTCCAGATTCAAATATAAATCAAGAGTGACATTTAGGATCTTGGTAAACGGGGTAAAGTTAGTTAATACCTAAATTAAACTTTGCTCACCAATAAATAGATACAAATCTTTCAAGAAACTGAGCCATTCCAAATCACACCTAAAAGACCAACCGTGCCTCCTAACTTTGTAAAATAAGACTAATTATGTTGGGAGTCCCATTAAAATTCCAGCGTCTCTTGAAAAATTCTGATTAAGAAGTGAATTCCTCTATTTGCCATCGAGGAACAGGAGAGCACACTATTTCAGGAAAATTGATGGACCAATTATCTGTCAATCAAGCATTTACTATGGGCCAAGGTCTAAACACAGGTTTGTAGACTTTACGCAGATATACCTACATTATAGATATCTTTGCTTACCATTCCCTCTTACATCTCGGTCTTTTCATCTGAGTTCAATTTCCTTCTTTATGTACATTTACAAGTTCCTTTAGTTAAAATGTGATGGGAGCGAATTCAGCTTTTATTTGTTTAAAAATGCCAATTCAGGGCAGCCTTGGTGGCTCGGCAGTTTAGCACAACCTTCGGCCTAGTGCATGATCCTGAAGACCCGGCATCGAGTCCCATGTTGGGCTTCCTGCATGGAGCCTGCTTCTCCATGTCCGCCTGTGTCTGTGTCTCATGAAAAAATAAATAAAACCTTTTTTTTAAAAAAAAGTCAATTCATCTTTATTCTTGAATATAAGGTTAGCTGGGTAAAAACTGTAAGGTTGGGGGATGCCTGGGTGGCTCAGCAGTTGAGCACCTGCCTTTGGCCCAGGGCGTGATCCTGGAGTCCCAGGGTCGAGTCCCACATCGGGCCCCCTGTGTGGAGCCTGCTTCTCCCTCTGCCTGTCTCTCTCTGTCTCTCATGAATAAATAAAATCTTTAAAAAAAATTTTTTTAAGGTTGTAGTTATTTTCTCTCAGCATTTGATTATTTCATTGTCTTCAGGATTCCATTGCTGCTCTTGAGTACTGTGAAATGTGGCTCTTTTATGAGCAATGATCTATTCTTCCTATCCCCTATTAAAGATACTCTTTTTATATATGATTTTCTGTAGTTTCACTATAATATATCTAGGGATAGAACTTTTATCTATCCTGTGTGGGGTTTCACTGTGCTTCCTTAAAGCTTAGAATTCATGCCTTTCATCAATTCTAGAAAATTCTCAGCTAGTATGTAGTATTTGAATTGATAACAGCTGAGAACTCCTTCTATTCTCTCTGAACTCCAAAATTAGATTCATTTTAAACTTCTCATCCCATCCTCCAGATTTCTTACCTTCCCATTCCTGTCTTTCATCTGTAACTACTAGTACTACATCTGGTTAATTTCCTGAGCTCGATCATTAATTCACTCTTTAAAAAGTTTGTATTCTACCATTAACTTGTCCACTGAGCTTTTAAAATTACAATGACTATCTATTTTCCTGTCTAGAAATTGTTTCTTTGCCAAATCTGCCTTGTCATTTTTACTTTGTTTCTTACCCATATTTTCAATCACTTCTCTTATTATTAAAACATTTGTAAGTTAATTTGAATAATAATAAATCTGATTAATTCTAATAATCTGAGATCCTTGGAGATGAGGGGAGTCTACCTTTATTGTTGATTGCTTTGCTGCAACTCTGATATTGGCTTGTTTCTTCCAAGTTCCATAATTGGGGATACAGGCTCTGGAGGAGGAGTCTGAGAAGCCTGGATTGAAAGCGCATTCCCTCAAAAAGACCGTAAGTTTGTCGCTGCCCCAGTGAGGCACTTCTAGCCCAAGATCACTTTTATTTTTTATTTCTGGGTTTCCCAGACTACACAGGTTGGCTGACCATACCCTTTCCTTTTCACTGGCCCTGAGGAAATCCCCTATATCCTTAAGCTTGCAAGCAAACATTAAAGGGATACATATCACAGGCATTTGTAGGAGTTTTGCAAAATACTTTAGAATAATCTATTGTAGTGCCAGAAGTCTCTGAGAATAAGTTTTATTTATTTATTTTTTAAATTTTTATTTATTTATGATAGTCACAGAGAGAGAGAGGCAGAGACACAGGCAGAGGGAGAAGCAGGCTTCATGCACCGGGAGCCCAATGTGGGATTCAATCCCGGGTCTCCAGGATCGCGCTCTGGGCCAAAGGCAGGCACCAAACCGCTGCGCCCCCAGGGATCCCGAGAATAAGTTTTTGTTTTTTTTTTTTTTTTTGAGAATAAGTTTTAAAACAAACAACTTCAATCTTTACAAGCGAGCTTTAAATGAGTTTTGTCAGCTCCTGTGTGTTCCCACAGCCCAGCGCACACTCTGTCATGGCTCTTCCTTTACCCCACCGTGTCATGAGTTTGACATCTCCTCCCTGCTCTGATTTCAACAGACATACCCGGTGTTCAGCAACGCGAGGGAACGCATGAACAATGACAATACCTCAGCAATTCCTGCTTGGACTACAACAAGAAAATAAGAATAAGCAAATTGTTTCTTTAGCTTCGCTATAACTTTGGAGATAAGGATCAAGGGCAGTGACAGGACTTGCACTTGCTCTCTACAGTTTTTTGAGAATGAAGGACTACAAGGGTTTTGACAAGTGCTCTAAAACAGGACAACAGGAATGTAAACTTACTGGTTGATTCTGGGCCATGTATGACAGTAATCTAGAAAAGAGATGACGGTGACTTAGGTTCAGTTGGTAGCAAAAGGGACAGATTCTATATGTGTTTTAGATGTAGAGCTGACAAGTGTCTGATTTGATATAAGGGATGAGAAAGATATTGACTCTGTAAGGCTATAGAGAATGAACTGGAATAAAGAGATGAAAGTTACAGGTAGCTGAAATGGTTGAGTATCTGCCTTTGGCTCAGGTCATGATCCCAGTGTCCTGGGATTGAGCCCCACATCAGGGCTGAGCAGGAAGCCTGCTTCTCCCTCTCCCTCTGCTGTTCCCCCTGCTTGTGCTCTCTGGCTCTTTCTCTCTGTTAAATAAATACAAAAATATTTTTTTAAAGAGGAAAGAGATGAAAGTTACAAAAAGGGAGCATATTTCAAGTTAATAATAAGGGAGAACTACTTAAAAATCAGAACATTTATTATAAAATGGAATCAATCTGAGTATATCACTTCTAGTTAAAATTTTGCTCTATGGGGCAGCCCAGATGGCTCAGTGGTTTAGTGCTGCCTTCAGCCCACATCGGGCTCCCTGCATGGAGCCTGCTTCTCTCTGTGCCCGTGTCTCTGCCTCTCTGTCTCTGTGTCTCTCATGAATAAATAAATAAAACTTAAAAAAATTTTTTTTTGCTCTGTATTGCATTAGAGGGTATGAGGTCAATCTGAAGGCAGCATCCAAGATTCTACTCTCTGGCCATAATCTTTTCCAACCTTATCTCTCACTATCCTTTTACCTTCCCCTAATGTCCTATTAAATGGAATTACTCAAATTCATTATTTTCTGTAGCTGCCCTATATCCTTTCCTTTGTTGCACCTATTTCCATAGTCAGAAACCCCTCTAAATATCTGGATCCTAACCATCTTTCAAGAGCTACCTTCACTGCCAGGTCTTCCGTGAAGCCGGCCCTGACCTGAACTATTTCCTTGAGAAGAATATATGTGCCTTATACAACTCTGCAGCTTCCTAAAAATCTAAAAGTGTCCTGTCTGTAGAAGAAACTTAACAGCAGCTGAGAAATTAGCACTTGACAAGGATACTAGAGAAGTAATTCTTAAAAAAGAGGCTGAGCTTGAACTCTGATAGTCCCTCTAATTCTAAGGTTTTGTCATTTTTAAAAAAAATTTTTTTTTTATTTATTCATGATAGTCATAGAGAGAGGAGAGAGGCAGAGACACAGGCAGAGGGAGAAGCAGGCTCCATGCCAGGAGCCCGACATGGGACTCGATCCCGGGACTCCGGGATCGCGCCCTGGGCCAAAGGCAGGCGCCAAACCACTGAGCCACCCAGGGATCCCCAGGTTTTGTGATTCTATAAAATCTCTAGTAAATAGTCTTAAGATATACCTGAAGCACTATTTGTTTTTTAATTTGGTAAATATGTATTATTCACTCTTCATGTACCAGATACTGTGCTAGGTAAGCTTAAATGTGATCCCATTTAATCCTAACAAAAACTCTGTGAGGCCTTACTCTCTTCTTCCTTTTACAAATGAGAAAAATCTATGCAGGTTGTCCCTAATACAAAAGCTATCCAAGTGCCAGAGTCAAGGCACAAACTTGATCTTTCAATTTCAAGCTTACTGCTCTTATACTAACATCACAGCTGATAAGTGATTTCAAATATCATTTAACTTC
Source organism: Vulpes vulpes (assembly GCF_048418805.1). Lineage (NCBI taxonomy): Eukaryota > Metazoa > Chordata > Mammalia > Carnivora > Canidae > Vulpes > Vulpes vulpes. Next base: position 129,332,723 of record NC_132792.1, on the reverse strand, counting down.
CACATCTAAATAAGTAAGAAAAAATACTTTAAAAATATCATAGGGGCACCTGGGTGGCTAGTTGGTTAAGCATCTGCCTTCCACTGTGGTCATGATCCTGGGGTCCTGGGATTGAACTCCATGTTGGGCTCCTGCTCAGCAGGGAGTCTCCCTTCCACACCATCGCCCCCACTATTGCTCTCCCTTGCTCTCAAATAAATAAACAAACAAACAAACAAATAAATAAATAAAATCTTTGGGGGAGGGAACAATATCATAGACAAGAATAAATCCAGTATAGATAGCAAATAGCCACAAATTATTCCTCTATACTTGCAACAGAATTTTTGTTTCAGGAAAGCCAAACAATTCATCTACTCAGCAAGTTCAATTCAACAAATATTTATTGGGATGCCTGGATGTCTCAGTGGTTGAGCACCTGCCTTCAGCCCAGGGCGTGATCCTGGAGTCCCAAGATCATCCCACATCAGGCTCCCTGCATGTGTCTCTGCCCCTCTCTGTGGGTCTCTCATGAATAAATAAATAAAATCTTTATTTTTTTTTTAAGATTTTATTTATTTATTTATTCATGAGAGACACAGAGAGACAGGCAGAGAAATAAGCAGGCTCCAAGCAGAGAGCCTGACCTGGGACTCAATCCCGGGTCTCCAGGATCAGGCCCTGGGCTGATGGCAGCGTTAAACCGCTGAGCTACCTGGGCTGCCCAAATAAAATCTTTAAAATAAAACACAAATATTTATTGCAAAAGACATTAATAGAATTCTAAAAGAAAAAGTCTAAGAAAAATATTAAAGCAGAGAATCTACCATTGGTAGCATGAATGAAAATTTTATAGCTTAACACTAAAAATTAAACATCAAGTTATGGGGTGCCTGGGTGGCTCAGTCTGTTAAGTCTGCCTTTGGCTCAGGTCATGATTCCAGGGTCTGGGATCAAGCCCCGTTTCAGCTCCCTGCTCAGTGGAGAGCCTGCTTCTCTCTCTCCCTCTGCTCTTCTGCTTGTGCTGTGAGATAAATAAATAAAGTCTTTTAAATAAATAAATAAACATCAAATTAGTCCCCATATTTTGTTTAAAAAAATCCCTTTAAAGAGAAAAATGTAACCTAATATTGACATCAAGTTTTTTTCCACAAGGCAGGGTTCCAGAGCAGGGTTTTTCTTCTAAATCAGAATACAGAGGTGAGCACTACATATATTAAAATGCATTTATCTTAGTTCCACCAAAGAACATCCATTAGGCCAGGACAGCAGGAGATGCGGTATGATCTACCAGAGAGCAAAAACTGTGGAAGCCAAAGCACTGGGCTTCTACCTCTCAGATACTACTAAGTACAAAAAAAAAAAAAAAAAAAAAAAAAAAAACCTACTAAGCACCTTTGTGATTTTAAGTAGTTGACCAATCTGTGAAATACATATTGGTACTTTCAGATTAGAAATATGCACGTGGTTTCCAATTAACTTTTAAAAAATTAATTTTTATAGAGTTTTTTTAATTTTTAATTTTTTTTTTAAAGATTTTACCCATTTATTCATGAGAGACACAGAAAGAGAGAGAAAGAGAGAAGCAAAGACACAGGCAGAGGGAGAAGCAGGCTCCATGCAAGAAGCCTGATGCGGGACTCAATCCCGGAGCCCCAGGATCACTCCCTGGGCTGAAGGCAGCACTAAATTGCTGAGCCACCTGGGCTGCCCTTAAATTAATTTTTAAAAAATCAATATTTACTACAATATTTACTAAAATTAAACGTTAACTTTAAGACATACACTATTTAGGGATGCCTGGGTGGCTCAGTGGTTGAGCATCTGCCTTTGGCTCAGGTCATGATCCAGGAGACCCAGGACCGAGTCCCACATTGGGCTCCCTGCATAGAGCCTGCTTCTTCTCCCTCTGCCTATGTCTCTGCCTCTCTCTCTCTCTCTCTCTCTGTGTGTGTCTCTCATGAATAAATAAATAAAATCTTAAAAAAAAAAGACATATAGTATTTAGAGCAAATAGATAGTTGAATCATTAAGGAAATTAAAAGGAAAAGAAACCGTTTAAGTGCCATAAATAGAAAATTAGAGGGTAAATTGCTTTGGCCAGAGTCCTTAAGAATGGAGAAAAAAATTTTAAAGAATCTGGTTTATTTATTTATTTTTAAAGACTTTATTTATTTATTCATGAGAGACGCAGAGAGAGGCAGAGACATAGGCAGAGGGAGAAGGAGGCTCCCCTCAGGACCCCAGGATCACAATCTGAGCCAAAGGCAGATGCTTAACTACTGAGCCACCCAGGTGCCCTAAAGAATCTAGTTTAAAGTTGCTATTACTCAGCCTGCTCTATTTCTACGAATCTACACAAGCAAAATATATGAAACCAGTTAAACATAGAGGTACTCTTTTATCCCAGACCTGTAAATTCAACTATTTGCTAAAACTGCCTGTGGAGCAAGCCCTGTGTTTAGCCTCTCCAGTAGCATGCTAAAAAGGCAGAGAAGAGATGCAACATCTCAATCAGAGAACAGTCAAGAGCAGCCTTCCTTAAGAAGTAGAAACAAGTGAAACAAAGAATGTTGGTGTAAACAAGTACAGAAAAAGCAGAACATTTTCGACTACACTCCAACTAAAAATAAAGGAAAAAGAAAACGTCAAACACAGGAAGGGAAAAGAGATGTATGTGGCAGGCAGGACAAGTCCAGGAAATTGCAAATCTACAAGATGGCCAGAGTGAAGGGTGAGGAGATGTCAGGAGGTGAGAGGAGAAAAGTGAGCAAGGATAGAATCAAGTTCCTCAAATTTAACTTTCAGTTCAACTGAAAGTTTAAATTTTGTCCTTAAAGTTGTGTGGGTTTTAATCAAGAGTAAAATAATAATTTAAAAAAAACATTTTTGAGAGTTTACTTGATAGCTGTATAAATAGCTGAGGTTATATGGGCTCAGTCTGAAAACTGAACCAACACATGAACCGAAGGAAGAATGGAAGCTAGAACAAAGGTAGCAGCCAAGATAATGGATAAGAAACAGGTATGAACAATATTGAGTACTACTCTGAATGCTCAGTTAAGTGAAGGAGATGTGCAGAGCGAAGGCGAGCTTCAAGCTGGAGCCCTGAGTAGGTGGTGGTGCTACAGAGGAAAATGAGCACAAGAAGGGAAAATGTGGGAATGATGGGGAAAAGGAGTTTAGATACCTTTAAGTGGCTGTACCTAGGGCAGAGTTTTAGCAAATAGTTGAACTAACAGGTTTGGAATAAAGAGCACCCCTATGTTTACTGCAGCAGTATTTACAATAGCCAAATTATGGAACCAACCCAAGTGTCCATCCATAGATGAATGGATAAAGATATGGTATATAAACATACAATGGAGTATTAATCATAAAAAAGAATGAAATCTTGACATTAACAACAACATGGATGGATCTAGATGTACATCACTAAATGAAGTAAGTTAATCAGAGAAAAACAAATACTATATTATTTCACTCATGTGGAATAAGAAGCAAAACAAATAGGGCAGCCCCGGTGGCGCAGCGGTTTAGCACCGCCTGAAGCCCAGGGTGTGATCCTGGAATCCAGGAATCGAGTCCCACGTCAGGCTTCCTGCATGGAGCCTGCTTCTCCCTCTGCCTGTGTCTCTGCCTCTCTCTCGCTCTCTCTGAATAAATAAATCTTAAAAAAAAAAAAAAAAAAAAAAGAAGCAAAACAAATAGACAAAAAAAAAAAGACAAACTAAGCAACTGATGAATTACTGAACTCTACATTTGAAACTAGTGATGAATTATATGTTGGCTAATTGAATTAAAAAAAAGACAAACAAAAAGTGAGACATAAATATAGAGAGCAAACTGGTGGCTATTGGGGGTGAGGGTGGGGGGTGTGTTTGTATATAAAATGAAGGGGTGATTAAGAATAAATCACTTATGATGAGCACTGAATAATGTATAGAATTGTTGAATCACTATAGTGAACACATGAAAGTAACAAAACACTGTATGTTAACCAGACTGGATTTTTTTTTTTTTTAAGTATGCACAACACTTAGCCAAGCATCTGGCATCATGGAAATTTCAGTAACATTAGTTACTATCTGTTGAAAAACAAACAAAAAACCAAACAAACCAAAAACCTTGAAATCAAGGGAGAAGACAGAGCTGGATATAGAAATTTGAGAGTTAAAATTGCAGATGTATTTGTAGCCAGGAACATATCCAGGGAATGAGAGTAGGAAGAAGAGAAAAAGTTTGATTCTGAGTCTTGGGCACTCTAACATTTAGAGGTCAGGAAGATTAAGGAAGATTCAGCAATGGAAACAATTTAAAGCTACAAACTGGCATTCTTGAGCCTGGTTTATAAGAGTCCTATCTAAAGACATGTACTGATAAATGGGGTTCTTTTTTTTTTTTTTTTTTGATAAATGGGGTTCTGAACCCATCTCGCTGGAGACTAAATCTTGAACTTTGGCATATAAACTATGACAACAAAACCTGTTTTGTGAGGCTTTTTCCAGAGCCCTCACAACTGTGGACAATCTGTTTCCATTTGAGTGTCTGCCCTTGATTCATTAATCCCTGTATCAACTCTGGATTAACTGTTATTTTTTTTTAAAGATTTATTTATTTATTTATTTATTTATTCAGAGAGAGAGAGACAGAGACACAGGCAGAGGGAGAAGCAGGCTCCATGCAGGGAGCCTGACATGGGACTCGATCCCAGATCTCCAGGATCACACCCCAGGCCACAGGCGGCGCTAAACCGCTGTGCCACAGGAGCTGCCCTGGATGTAACTGTTATTACACTCATTTTAAAGGTGAAAAAAACTGGGGTGGGGTCTGCTCAGGAAAGCAGGATAATTTGCCTGATGTCACATGGGAAATTAATGGAAAAGCTGGGATGAGATCTCTGATATGTTTAATCTAAATTTATCGTTATTTTCTTCCATTGAGAATAAAGTGATCTACTGGAAAAAACAAATGATAATGTTGACAGCAGGGTGGTCAGTGTAAGGAGGTGTTTGTATGGATCATGGTGTATTAGATTAACCTGAGCTAAATTTGTATTCTTTGTTTTATACAAGAAGGGGTGGAGATATTATAAATGTAGGCTTCTACTACCAGGTGGCCTTTATTATACCTTGTGCTAGAACATTGTTTCTTAACCTCAGCACTCCTGAAATTTTAACAAATCTCTGCTGTGGGGACTATCCTGTGCACTGTAGGATGTTTAACTGCACCCAGGCCTCTAACCACGAGATGCCAGTGGCACCCTTCTCCCCCAACTTGGGGAAATACAATTAAAAATGTCTCCAGAGAGGCAAATGTGCCCATGTTTGAGAATACTGACTGATCTAGACCCATATAAACTGATTTAACATCATCTTTCCAGCTCTGAACTCTTCTCATAAACTAATCCTGATTCCTGGAATGCTCTTCTACATTCAGCAGGCCAATCTTTTGTCATTCAAACAACCCTTAAAACCCCCTTTTAATAAAACTCAAGCACCATAATTATATCCCAGAATTCTAAAAACATGAGTATTTACATGCTACTGGAAGGCATTCTCCACTGGATCTGATCTTCAGTTTCCCAGTAAATTTATTTAAGGACATGCTGATTAATTGTGGGGGTGCTTTTTATTTTTCATTTGTCCAATATCTAGTTCTCCAAATCCTTAAGAAGTTCTAGTGTTCTTCAAATTAATAGCTACCATTTACTGAGCCCTTACTGTGGTTCAATAACTGTTCTAAACACTTTGCATACATTATCCTCAGAACAACCTAGTTTATAGATGAGGCAGCCAAGACACATAGGGGTGGGGAGCCCCCCAAGACTCAAATGCAGATAGTCTAGCTCTAGAATCCCATTTCTCAAACCCCTCTGTGTCTCAAAGGTTGATTTAAAAAAACTCTGCATCTCTTGATTCCACCTATTCAAAATTTTATAACCTGTGATCATATATAATCCCAAAGTTTTATTTGTGTTGTACTTCTTGTTCTTTTCTTTTCCCCTAACAGCATAAGAAAAACAATTAGTGAGGCATAGTTTGCACGGACCAGTAGTATACTGTCTGACAAAGGCAACAAAGAACATTTTGTGAACTCAGCACAAGGCCTAGAACATAGTTGTTCCTCAATAAATAGCTGCCTGAATGAATGCCTAAACATCCTAAATTTTTATAAAAATAATCCAGATTGGAGCACCTGGGTGGCTCAGTGGTGTGGCTCAGGTCGTGATCTCAGGATCCTAGGATGTAGTCTTGCATCAGACTCCCCACAGGGAGCCTGCTTCCCCTCTGTGTCTCTCACAAATAAATAAATAAAATCTCATATATTCATTCATTCATTCATTCATTCATTCCAGATTGAAATGTTGTAATTATTTTGGCTTTCTGGTCCTTAATCATACGTCTTCTGGACCTTCCTTCCTTGCTGAAACAATGTGTTCAAATTTACATATAGTATACAGAGATCATTTAGGTGTAAGAGTAGAAAAATATTTTGTGTTTCCAATAAGCTCTCTTTTGGAATCCAGAACTAATCTTTTGATCACAGTACATCAGTCTGCTATTTTCTTTCTTTCTTTCTTTCTTTTTTTTTTTTTTGCTATTTTCAATAATAATAAACAATAACTTTTCATTTCTCTTCCCTAGCAGTAACTTGAAAACCATAATCCTAACAAGTGTAACTAGAATATTGTCCCCAAATACATTATTTTAAACTTGCACACTATAGCTCTTTTGCCACTATTCCTTATTCACACAATCACAGTCTTAGGCATTTTGCTACTGGGAGAGTATTCCCAAACACTTTATGTACATTTTAAGTAAGACCAGTCTATAAATGGACCTCTGGAGAACTGTATAACTTGTATTTCGTCATCTAAACCAGACCCAAATGAAAACTAAACACTCCACCCTCCTCCTATGGGGATGCAATCTTAAAGCATTTAAGGCACTTAGCTAGGTGGGATGGGGGCAGAGGGACACCATTTATATGAATGCCTTTGGTAATATGATTTGCATTAGTGTTACCTGGCACTTTAAAAGCACTTAATAGATGTGAGTCCCGAGAGTTCCTACTTTATTACTACAACACTTAGCATAGTAGCAAGCACATATGGACACTTAATAAATGCCTTTAGCATGAGGATTGCTTGATATCTAAGAAGCTGGTAATTTAGCACAATTAATTTCAGGGAAGAGGTTAGAAGAAAGATCATTTTATGCTTAGCTGGGGTTGAAAAATAAAGGTTAAGACTGGAAAGAACATGCAAAGGAAACCATCTCAATGAAAAAGAAAATCAAACATTCACAAAAGCCTAAATTAAAATAATTTCAAAGAAAAGCAAAATTGGTTTGTGACACACGCTGATATTCACCTTCCAAAAAAAAAAAAAAGACAGGGTCATATAAAAACCTAATGTCAACTATCTTTGTAAAGGTAACTATCATAGTACTATTCATATTGTATGGTCCAAAGACAGGCTGCCCATGATGGCGTACTAGGGCTTGGACAGTACTTTGAGTTAAAAGCAATCCAAACCCAGTAGGTTCAGGGAAAGCTCTTCACCTGCCATCTGCTTTACCAGCATGGGAGCTATTAACAAAGATTCTTCTTTTCAATCTGAATAGGGCAACATCTTTGTTTTCTAAACATCTCCTCACCTTCTGTTAATGAGCTTCCTCCTCCCTTTTGTGCCTTCAGGCATCTACCCTTTCCCTGGCTCAATAAGCCTCATTGTCTTTGGAATTTCATGTCTATGTGGATTCCCCAGACATAAACTATAAATTTGATTTTCTCCTGTTCATCTGTCTCCTTTCAACCTGATTCTTAGTCCAGCCATAAAGATCTTGAAGGGCAGAGGAAACTCTTCCTCTTCAACAGTATCTTTAAGTAATTTTGGCTGATACTGGCACAGAACAAATGACTGTAGAAATTATTTTGTTGAGAGCCTAACATGTTCACTAATGGGAAGTGTTCAGGGTTATTTTTCCACATTCTCCAAATGAATAGACCACCTATAAAATCTCAAAAACAAAGCAAACAAAAAAATCAAGCTCAAGTATCAAATATCTTTGCTACCTATCATGTCCACTTTCATTTTCATAAGACCAACAGAGGAAGTTTTATTCTTCCTTACATCACAAATTTGTCCTGTTTTTAAATACAAATCATTTTATTAAGTCAGAATTCTTAGCCTATGTTTCCAATCATAATTCCAACTAATACCTTTTTCCTTCACTCTATACTAATGAAGGCGTTCAAAAAGAGACTCCGCAAAATGTGTCACTTTGACAGGTGGATTTTTCTCGACCTGAAGATGATCAAAGCCCTAAAGACTCAGAAAAAGGTTGTGTGTGGGTGTGTGTGTGTGTGTGTGTGTGTGTGTGTGTGTTTACCTCCACTTTAACTGCCTGTAAGATAGAGGACTTGGTCTAGGAAGATAGTTGTCAGTAGGGACAACTACCATGAATATAGGGTAGGCATAGTAAACTGGAGGGTATTTGCAGGGCTTATTTGTTCAGGTTCTTCTCTGTGTCCCACTGTCTCCATGTGGTAGGACAAATATTTGTTAACCAAACATCTGCTCTTCTCATCTTCCTGTGAAATCGTCTTCCTATGTTTTGAGGCCCCAGACCCTTACCCCCTTCCCCTTAGGTCAGGATGCATATAAACCTCCATTACCTGTTTGGAGTTCTCTCCTGTTAATGTAAATTTAATTAATAAACAGTCAAAAGAACCTAGAAGGACAGAGGAAAAAATTCTCTCCCCCCCTACACAAGAACCCTGCTTGAAAAGCCTTCTACTTGATCCCAGTCATCATTGGCCAAATCCAACCAATATTGGCATGTTCCCTTTGAAACATTTATGCTGTAGTTCCTTCTACGAAAAATTGCATTTCTGCCCCAACTGTAGATCATATCTCTTCTTACCTTTTAAGTATTCCTCAAGCTCTTATTACTAATTTATCAAGTATTTCTATAGTTATCTGAATTGCAAGGGTAGGTCACAGGTTATTCCCTTAACTCTAGAGTATGTATTCTATCATGGCTGGGAGGACATCTACAAAAGAAATGGTTCAGCATAAACCTACATTTGAAAACTTGTAACAGTTGTTGGTCTGTATCTTAGAGTAGAAATCGGTGTATTATATTTGTAAAACAAGAGACTGAATTTTTTTATCAGTGTTGAATCTTCCCCGTCTTTTTTTTTTTTTTTTTTTTTTTTTTAAGATTTACTTATTCATGAGAGACACACAGAGAGAGAGAGAGAGGCAGAGACATAGGCAGAGGGAGAAGCAGGGTCCTCACATGGAGCCCGATGTGGGACTTGAAACCTGGACCCGGGATCATGCCCTGAGCCGAAGGCAGATGCTCAACCACTGAGCTACCCAGGCATTCTACCCTGCCCTGCTCCCCAATTATGTTTGCTAAGTCTCATCCCATAATGACATTTGTTACACATTGCCAACCTCTACCAAATATCTAGGCAGTATTCTACATATAATGTGTGTTCATTAAATACTGTCAGGCTTATGCTGTAAGAATTGAATATTATCATGATCAGAGGGAAAGAGAAGAACTCGTGGACACAAACCTTAATCCAATAGCATTTGAATACCTTTAAAATGCATAATTATGTATAAATTAAAGAGAATTTACTTAACTAACCAGTCAAGTGAGAAAAGTTTTCAAGTAAGCATTTTATTTATAAAGTGCATTTTTTAAAAAGATTTTTTAAATTTATTCACAAAAAGAGGCAGAGAGCAGAGACACAGGCAGAGGGAGAAGCAGGCTCCTTGTGGGGATACTGATGCCATGCCGGACTCAATCCTGGGACCAGGATCACACCCTGAGCCAAAAGTAAACAAACACTCAACTCCTGAGCCACGCAGGCATCCCCATAAAGTGCTTTTTTTTTTTTAAAGAATCCTCAGGGACAGCTGGGTGGCTCAGTTGGTTAGGCATCTGCCTTCTGCTGGGGTCATGATCTGGAAGTCCTGATCCCATTTGTCTTCCCTGTTCAGCAAGGAGTCTGCTTCTCCCCTACGCCCCTCCTCCCCTCACTTGTGCTCATTCTCTTGGCTCTTTCTCATGCTCTCTCTCAAATAAATAAAATACATAACCATAAACCCAAATACATAACCATGGGGAAACAGAGGTCTTGAAAACCAAATCTAAGTTTAAAATTATTTTAAATTCCATTATCATAGAAAGACAAATAAAGGGAAAGTAGCTAATTAAAGTCTCCCAAGTGTGTGGCATAATATAAGCCCTCAAATGTTTGCTAAATTAAAGCAAAATCTCTAAGTCAGTTTATCTTCTTTAAGGAAACATGTCAGGACAGGTAAAAATGGAGTTCAGAGACAATCTGAAGAGATTCAAGTCCAGCTCAAAAATTGGCTGATTTTACTGGATCTTTAGTTTCTGATTTGTGTTAATGATAAGCATACTATCCTTAAATTTGAGTCCTAAAAGATTATGCTGTGCCCTAAGTAAAATTTATGGGGAAAGTAAAATTTATAGACCAGTGAAGGATACCTTAAATCTATAGAAAAGACAAACTCTAGTCATTTAACCAGTATTTATTAATCACCTACCAGGTGCCAGGTGCTAGAGATACTTGGAGTTCAGAACACAATGAATAAAACCGCCAAGGTTTCATTCCTCTTGGGAGTTTTTGGTCTCATTGCAGACATATATAATGATAAATTATGATAAATTCTATAAAAGGAAAGATATATCTCAAGAAGCAGTTTTTCTACAGAAACTCTCTTTGTGTTGAGCTCTGAAGAATTAAATGGAATTGACTCAGCAAAAGGGGATGTGGAGGGTCAGAGCATGGTCCCTGTGAGGACGTGAACAAAGGCCTGGGTGCCTCAAGTACCAAGAGGGAGGAAAGGCTAAAGAAGCAGGCATGCGAGATGCTGGTCTTTATCCTAAGAGCAGTGGGGGAATAATCTTAAGCAGGAGAATGACATGACTGGATTTGTATTTTCAAATGATCATCCCAGCTTCAGTGTAGAAAATCAATTAAAGGAAGATTGGGGGAACTGGTATTATTCTGGAAGACAAAGATGCTGCTGCTCCTTGGACTGGGGCAGAGAACATGGACTGAGAGAAATGGGCAGATTTGGGAATTACTAAAGGATATAAAACTTACAGATTTTGCTATAATATTGGGGATCCCTGGGTGGCTCAACGGTTTAGCGCCTCCCTTTGGCCCAGGGCGTGATCCTGGAGTCCCTGCCTGGAGCCTGCTTCTCTGCCGCTTCTCTCTCTCTGTGTCTCTCATGAATAAATAAATAAAATCTTAAAAAAAAAAAAGAGAAGATTTTGCTATAATAAGAATTTGAAGCTGCAAGTGAGGGGCTACTGGTAATACTCCTAAGTCTCTGACCTGGTGTTAAGAAAATATTACTGGTGGGAGCATAGTCTCTTCTCACCAAGGTACTCCCTGACAAAAGCACTCCCTCTCCAACCATGGCCTCTGATGTGTGTACACAGGTGTATTTATTCAACAAGTATTCTATTTTTTTAAAAAAATTTTATTTATTTATTCATGAGAGACACAGAGACACCGGCAGAAGGAGAAGCAGGCTTCCATGCAGGCAGCCTGACATGGGATTCGATCCCAGGTCTCCAGGATCACGCCCTGGGCTGAAGGCAGTGCTAAACCACTGAGCCACCCGGGCTGCCCTATATTGAACAAGTATTCTAAGCACCTAGTGAGCTCTCTTCATTGTTCAGGTGCTGGGGATAGCACAGAGAACATGCCAATACCTGTGCCCTCATGGAGCATACATACCAGTACGGGAAACCATGACTTTTAAAATATACACATAAATGTTAAGGAGAAAAATTACTTAAAAAGGAAATGAAGTATTGGGCATCTGCCTTCGGCTCAGGGTGTGATCCTGGAGTCCTGGGATTGAGTCCCGCATTGAGCTCCCCATGTGGAGCCTGCTTCTCACTCTGCCTATGTCTCTGCCTCTCTCTCTCTCTCTCTCTCTGAGTCTCTCATGAATAAATAAATTTTAAAAATCTTAAAAAACAACAGTAAAATGAAACTCCTAATTTGCAGGAAAAAAAAAAAAACAACATAAGACAATCATTGCAAGAATGACAAAATAAAATAAAATTTAAACCACTCCTCTATGTTCCTTACAAAAATACTGTAATTCCTCTCTTAGGCAAATTGATACTGCTCCTTACGGTGACAGTGACCTACCTTACCCTCCTGCTGCAATATACAAGTATTTCCAAAAGAAATAAAAAGAAAGGAAGAAAACACTATTGGTCCTATCACAGTGCTCCTATCAGCTATAACTATCACACTTGTCTGACTGAGGGTAAACTAACCCTGGAACTTAGCAGCAGCAAATCTGAGGACTAACGGCAGCATGTTCCAAACGAGACTCTTCAGAAAGACCAGAAAAAAGACAGAACAACAAAGGACTGCAGAGGAAAGTGGGAGGAGTGCCAATATTCTTAGATGGAGATGTTGGTATTAATGAAAAGTGACAAGAATTCTTGCAAAAACTGGATTTATTAAAAAAGAAAAGAGAGAGAGAGAGAGAGAATAGGGCTCCTGGGTGGCTCAGTCTTAAGCGACTGCCTTTAGCTCACTCAGGTCATAATCCCAGGGTCCTGGGATTGAGTCCCACATCAGGCTCCCTGCTCAGTGGGGAGAGTCTGCTCTTACCTTTGGCCCTCCCCACTGCTTGTGCTCTCTCTCTCTCTCTCTCCCAAATAAATAAAATATTATTTTAAAAAAGAATAACTTTACTAAAATTCATAGTTTATACACACAACTGAATAACAACAAATAAGAACCAAACTACTTTAACTCCCCAATCTTTTTGACAGCACAGTTGAATCTATAGAGAGGTAATCCTACTAATTACCAAATGTATCAACTATGTTAAAACTGACAGTAGTGGGTAAACTTTTAGTTTCTAAGGCAGAGTATGTAGCACCAAATACAGCAAATTCTTCAGAAAGCAGGGCCAATAAAACGGCAAGAATAGGTAACTTCTTATTTAAAATCAAGTCTGCCGGGCAGCCTGGTAGGTCCAGTTTAGCGCCGCCCCTCCAGCCCAGGGCTTGATCCTGGAGATCTGGGATCAAGTCCCATGTCAGGCTCCCTGCATGGAGTCTGCTTCTCCCTCTGCCTCTGCCTCTCTGTGTGTGTGTCTCTCGTGAATAAATAAATAAAATCTTTAAAAATAAATAAATAAAATAAAATCTGCCTCTTCAATATTGCCACATCTCCTATACAAATTTACCAGAAAAGGTATATTTTAGGCAATACTCAGAGCTAGAAGAACAAGAAAAAAAAATTAGGGAAAGGAATTATCTAAAATAGTCAAACTGAATAGTATTATTAGTTCTAATAGCCATATGGATTTTTGACAGCTCATTCTCTATCCAGGCACATTATTATAAAACTCCTTGAACTTTACCCAAAAGGGGGGGGGGGGGCTACTTGGAGACAGAAGGAGACAGAAGCAACAGATTAACTGCAAAATACTACCTGCTAGAGATGACATCTCTAACAAATGAGGAAAAAGACGTGTAAGAACTTATATAAAGTATTTTTTAAAATCCTGCATAGAGGGCAGCCTGGGTGGCTCCACGGTTTAGCACCACCTTCAGTCCAGGGCATGATCCTGGGAGACCCAGGATCAAGTCCCAGAGTCCCCCGTGGGGCTCCCTGCATGGGGCCTGCTTCTCCTCTGCCTGTGTCTCTGCCTCTCTCTGTCTCTTATGAATAAATAAAATCTTAAAAAAAAAAAAAAAATCCTGCATAGAGTAATTCAGTGTGAACCAAAAGAAGTAAAAAAAAAAAAAAAAAAAAAGAAAGAAATATCAACCTTATCATTGTTTAGGTATGATAAGGAAAAGAAAATCTAGTTGGGGAAAAAAGAAATCACTTAATTTGCAGTCTATTGTCTTCAGAATAAATCAGGAGTTTGACCTACAGTTACTACCTTTGTTTTGTTTTGTTTTTTTACACAGAGATTAGTCATAAACAATGTGATCATGGTTCAGGCCCAATTATTTAAGAGAAGAAATACAAGAAAATTAAATAACTTATTTTTAACTATGACTCTTATAACTTTGTTAAGCCCAATAATTTATTTCACTGTGACATTTCAAAATCCCTAATTTTATTGTCCTAAATACGTGAAGCTGTTAGGAAGGAGGAAGGCGGAAGAATTAGAGAAAATGGGCTGCAAGTTCAAATTCTTGTCTACACTACTCTTCTACACAGGCAAATGAGTAGATCATAATATGGGTCATCCCAGCTTTTCCTATGGAAGTCCAGGAGAGCTCCCAGTTACTTCCCAACAAGGCCCACACTCCTCACAGGTATAATAGGGGAAGCAGAAACTACTAGACTAGAGAACAAGGAGAATCTAAGCTTTATTTTTAATTTTCATTATTTTTTTAAATTTTATTTTAAGTAAACCCTATCCCTCGCAATATGGGCCTGAACTCATGGCCCCAAGATCAAGAGTCGCCAGCTGTACAGACTGAGCCAGTGAGGCACCCCGAAAAAGCAACTATTTTAATGAAAAAGTCTACATTACATTTCTTTAAATTCATTTTTAAATGCCTGGTTTACAAATTTTGGATGACCTAATGCTTTCAAGAAAGATTCACTGCCCATTTCAATGTAGTTGGCTCCAATGGGGCAAAATTTGTGTGTGCAAATCTAAGATCTTAAACCTTCACTAACAGCAGTGTTAAAAACCACAGGCTCAAATGGCATCACTTAAACCAAGTCACCAAGTCTGGGTTTAATACCTAATCTGATTGCAGTTTCAACCTCACCCAGAAATGTATTCATAACTGGTTAGTCAGGAATTTTCTGACCCCCACTGGTGAAGTAATGGGACACAAGGGTCCTCTCCACTCCCCAAAGGAAAATGATGTAGTCTGCATGATAAGACAACCTGTTCTTCTCCCCTAAGGAAAAGTGAACCTGCCTGGAACAATTCTTTTCTTTTGCTAATAATTTTCTCACCCTATCCTTCTTCCCATAAAAACTTTTTATTTTTGTATAACTCCTGAGAGCTCCCCTCTACTTACTACAGGGGATGCTACCTAATTCATGAACCCTTTAATAAAGCTAATTACATCTTCATATTTCCTTGGCTGAATTTTATTTTGTAACAGCAGTAAACAGCTCTCCCAGTGTTCAAACAGTGGAATCTCCCATGCTCCAAAGAGTGCAACAAAACTCTTAGCAGATTTTAGAAGTTTAGAATGAGTCCTCAATATGGTTTGATCTTCTGAAATCTTAATGAGTAGGGAATATACTTAATGAGCCAGATTAACACCTCCACCCCAAAATAAGGAGCCCCCCAAAGGGCCATATTTATTATTCTCACATTCTGCAGAATTAATGAAACAACTCACTAGAAAAAGCATTGATTATTGATGAATATATACAAAAATATAGAAAACATCCACAAATGGCAAACATACCTAACCTTAGCAAAAAGTCCACCCTGCAGGCAATCCTTTATTATAGCAAATATGTTCTGGAAAGGGCCAGGAAGCAAACACTTTAGTCATTATGAGCAATTACCTATGCCACTGTAGCACAAGTACAGTCATACATGATACACTGATGATACTAAACATATGGGTATGGTTGTGTCCCAATATAACTTTATTTATGGATACAGAAATGTTGATTTCATAGAATTTTCATGTCATAAAATATCATGCTTTTTATTTCTTCCAATTAAAAATGTAAAATTCATTCTTAGAGGCCCATTTGATGCCATTCCTGTGTTATTTCTATCAACATTTGCAGAAATAAAAATTTACAAATATCTATAAAAATATTTTTCTTAATATTTCTTTAATTTCTTTTCTCCATTCCCAGTTCCAAGCCTTCCACAGAAACTTTCTAAAGTCCTGTTTCATCAGATTCCTTCCCTCCTTGCACATCCCTCTCCCCAGGGTACAGCTTGCCAGTCCCTTGGATGTTTTTAAATCAAAATCTACCCATGTCAGAAAAAAAGTCACTCATCACAATTTTTTTTATAAATCCTACTTCCTTGAACTACTGTAAAGCTCCAAATCTTTTCATGCTCAATCTTTCAATAAGTATAGATTTGGCCAATCTTATTATGCTCTGTCTCTTTCAGCCATCATTTAAGTCTGGTTCTATACAATGAGACCCCTGTGAGGTTGTGGCAGTTACGCTGCATTCTTAAGAAGGAAGGTTTTAGTCACAAATACATTAAACGTTTAAAATCTTGCCAGTAACTAACTGTTCAAATGGTGTCTCAAGAAAATGGGTGATCTACTAGTTTAAAATGCTTCTGTTTCCACTTTGCTGGTTAAGGATTCTTTTCTATTTTTAAAATTATTTATCACTTTTCTAATTACTATTATTATTGTTATAATAACATCATTACTAGGACATTTCATATATGTAAAAAACTTGCATCTCTTTAAATTTAAAGCTACAAAGTCCTAAAATGTTAAATTACTTAAATAACTGAACCATTGTAAGTAGGCATTAAACCCATCAGAGTGTAACATCTGAAATAAGTTAAAATCAATACTAAAACTTGGAAAGGTACAATCTTAAACTAGAAAGTGTCAAGAAATCATCCATTTCATAAGTGTCTCTTTACATGTGGAAAGTGTGTAAATGTGTAGTCCCTGCTGCAGGGGCTCTTTCAGATTAGCATAAATATTCGGGCATTAGTGAAAAAGCCTTGTGCTAGGACAGAATTGTGTTTTTGAAAGGTGATGGTCAGGAGATGGAGCATTTAATAAGGAATGAGACTTCACTCTCCAACTCTCCCCATTCATAAATAACAAGTGTTTAAATGCACCTATATTAAAACAGTTCCCAGTGAATTCAGGATAACAGTAACAGCAAAAATGCCACAGTTCAGCAATCTGTGTTTGACTGTGAAGTGATTTCTCCTGAAGACAGATGCCACCCCAAGGAACAAAAGCAGAAAAACAATCCATCCTATGACCAGAGGCAAAAGCAAGAAAAGATTAGAACTGCAAGTCTCTCTCTCTCTCTCTCTCCCCTCTGAGACTCCCTGGCTACATCTTTACAACATCCTGCACAGACAACAGAAATGGTAATTTCCTACACAATACAAAGCAAGAAGCTCTTTGCCTTTTATTCTGCTGTCAAGTATATAAACCAAAGAATTTCTTGCAAACCACTGTACCCCCCCCCCCCCCCACCAAAAACAAGAAACCAAGGGATACAGTTCCTGAAAAGCAACATCCAGGGTCCATTAAAGGTCAAAACATTTCCTCTAGTAGTTAACACATTTAATTTTTTTTTTTCAAGTGCACTAGCTAGGATTGAGTATTCTAAAAGAAATCCTTAGGACAAAAAAAAAAAAAAAAAAAGACGGGAGGATTACTTGTACTATGTATTTTTACTTGAATGCACGTGGGGAAAGAAACAAATACTAAAAACTTATTCATGAAATTTTCAAAATAAAATGGTACTACTGCCCCTACAAAGAAATTACTTTTTTAATGCTCTTTTTACTCCACTGAATGACTCCTATGATCCTAAAAAGACAGACACCCTAACTGCATGTTGTCACAAATTGCCCGCCATTAATTTAACATCAGCTAAAACATAAAACACATTGTCAGAAATTCTAACCTTGCTCTTCACTACACTGCAATTTTTAATTTAAAAATACAATAAAGGGAAACACTGCTCTTTTTTCCCCCCATCATCCTTCTCCCTCTTCCATCTCTTTTGGACAGTCCCCTGAACCCTACCACACAGCACTTATTATCCAATTTCTTCAAGAGAATAAAAATAAATCAAACCACGGTCCAAAACTCTAATCATCTTTGCAAGGAATTAAGTCCATTTCTAAAGATTTGCTAACTTGATGTTTTTCTCAATGATTAACAGTAGGCAAATATCTAGAATCATACACTATTTGCAAAAGCAACATTAAAACAACTTGACCATAAGCCGGCTAAATTTCAAGTACGTATAACATAAAATTTCAATAATTTTCTCTGAAGTTTTAAGTTTGTTCTACATAGGCTATCTCTTTTGTTATTTCCTATTTAAAGCTTTTTATTAAAAAAATCTTATTTCTCAGCTCCATTCCAATGAAAAGTACCATTAAGACAACAAACCTACAGCTAAGCCATCTACATGACACTAAAGAGCAAACATCCAATAAGCAGGAGCAGATTAGCAAGAGTTTCTCATTATTACAAGAACTGTTCTCAGCAATTAAATTTATTCCCATTTGTATGTTTTGTTACATAGACAAAGAAAGCAGAAACTAACTCACCAATCTATAGGGAGTGTAAATCAAAGTTATTACCCTAAAAATACAGGATATTAAAAGGCACAGAGTGGAAGAATAATAGCAGTAAAATCTTTGGTTCCTTCCACCTGCCCTGGATTCTTGGGTTGCAGCTTCTCTATCAGCTAATTTTCTCTCTGTGTGGAGTTTTACTTGGTGTGCATTGCTCTCCACTTCCATTTCTACCCCTGTCGTTCTTTAAAGGAGATAAAGCAACTGTATAAGAATGCTTAAAGACATCAAAGACCTAAAGCTTCACTGGTTGTGTGTGGCATAGGAGGAAGAGGAGGAAAACGTGAGGTAATGAGGATCTACTGTATTTACCTTATGTGCAGGGCATGTGGACAACAATAGAAACCATGTAGGGTGCACGTTTGGTCAAAAAAGAACATGGCAGCCTAATGGGAGGCCTTTGTTCTTCAAAAGGGTCTCCTTTCCCCCTTTTGTGTTTCACCTAATTCATGGCATCTGAGCTGCTCTTGAACTTGACAGACTGAGAGAAAGAGAGGGAGAAGAGCGGGGGAGTTGAACACACAAAGAGAAGAGAAAGGGGGGGACTTCAAAAGGAATTCATTTGAAAAAATTAGTTCTCTTGCCAGTTTTGATGAAGTTTTGGAACTTTAAAGGAATTAGAGAGTATCATTCAGGGTTGAAATTAATTTTTCCAGAGACTGTAATGAGAAATAACCTAGACAAATAAGGAACAAAATGAATTATGTCCTTATAACCAGTTACAATTTTTTTCTGCTATACCACAGTTCTTGAAATAATAGTAATAAAATACCTGATTTTCAACAATTACATAATTAGATAGCATTCTATACCCAGAACCAATAATTAAATAATTTTCCAGTTCAGGGGAATTACACTTGAGTAATAAACAGTGCCCAGGAACACTGCAAAAACACCAGCACCACCTGCAGGATAAATACAGATGAGCATTCTAGAACATTTCAAAGCCTAAGATTGATTGATTGATTGATTTTTAGAGATTTGTTTATGAGAGATAGCAAGATAGCACGAGTGGGGCGGGGAGGGGGGCAGAGGGCCAGGGAGAAGCAGGCTCCCTGCT
This sequence comes from Vulpes vulpes, assembly GCF_048418805.1. Classification (NCBI taxonomy): domain Eukaryota; kingdom Metazoa; phylum Chordata; class Mammalia; order Carnivora; family Canidae; genus Vulpes; species Vulpes vulpes. The sequence goes on along the minus strand of NC_132792.1, from coordinate 129,313,332 downwards.
AAGCAGGGAGCCCAATGTGGGGGTTCCAACCCAGGACCCTGAGATCATGACCTGAGCCAAAGGCAGCCCCTTAACTGACTGAGCCATCCCTGCCCTGACACTTTCACTTTAATGTCAAGACTTAAAAAACTTTTAAAAACGAGTGAGTAACTTTAAATAGAGAACAAAAATGTAGGAACCTTTGGCCAATTTAGGTATTCATGAATATAAATACAAGACTCAAAGATCCTTAGCTATGTTATGTATTAATACAAAAGGTTGCTTCAAAACAATAAAAGATCATGACTTTAAAATTGATTTATTTGGGGGCTCTGGGTGGCTCAGTCGGTTAGGCATCCAACTCTTGGTTTTGGTTCAGGTCATGGTCTTTTGGGGTTTTAGGATGGAGCCCCATGTTGGGCCTGCCCTCTCCTTCTGCTCCTCCTCTTGCTCTCTCTCTTCTCTCTCAAGTAAATAAATATTTTTTAAAAATAGGTTTATTTTTTTCTGATTGTAAAACACTACATTCATTATACAACAACCAAATAAGTCTGAAATACTGGAAGCTATTCTACACCTACTGTTAGATCTAGTATTTTTTCTTCCAGGTCTTTCTTCTATGTGTATCTTACATACATAATTTTGTATTGTATACCACACATACTAGTTTGGGACTGCTGTTTTTACAGACTCCTACCTCGATTTAATATATTTTGTACCTCCTTTCATGTCAGGTATCATATCAAAATTTTCATATCAAAAATTTTGAGGGAGGGGATCCCTGGGTGGCTCAGCGGTTCAGCACCTGCCTTTGGCCCAGGGATGATCCTGGAGTCCCAGGATCAAGTCCCACATAGGGCTCCCAGCATGGAGCCTACTTCTCCCTCTGCCTGTGTCTCTGCCTCTATGTCTATCATGAATAAATAAATTTAAAAATCTCAAAAAATTGGGAGGGACACCTGGATGGCTCAGCAGTTGAGCATCCTCCTTCAGCTCAAGACATGATCCTGGGGTCCTGGGATCGAGTTCCACATCCAGCTCCCTGCATGAAGCCTGCTTCTCTCTCTGCCTCTCTCTCTGTGTCGCTCATGAATAAATAAAATCTTTAAAAAAATTTTTTGGTAGTATATAGTAGTAATCCACTGAAAGGACACACTAAGGATTAATGACCAATGTGCTATTACTATATATTTGAGCTATTTCTATTTTTTCCCACTTTACTAACAAAGTTTTAAGAAATAGCACTATATATGTGTTCCTTTGCTCACTGGTCTAAATGATTCTATAAATTAACGGCTAGAGACAGAATTCCTAAGTGAAAGGGTACAAACATTTTTAAATTTAATAGTATAATCAAATTGCTGTCCAAAAGTTTTGTCAAGTTGTCTTCGCAATATTATGTAAGAATGTCTGTTTCCCATGATTCTAGACAACTATGTTTTTAGTATTTGACATTCTAATAAACACAGCTTTAGTTTTAAATCATTTTAGAGGGCAGCCCCGGTGGCGCAGCGGTTTGGCGCCGCCTGCAGCCTGGGGAGTGATCCTGGAGACCCAGGATCGAGTCCTGCATCGGGCTCCGTGCATGGAGCCGGCTTGTGTCTCTGCCTCTCTGTCTCTCTCTCTGTGTTGCTCATGAACAAATAAATAAAATCTTTAAAAATAAAAAATAAACAAAAATAAAAAAAATCATTTTAGAACTTTCACACATAACTACTCTTCTTCAAAATGAGAATATATACATTTACTTCAATATTTACTGATGAAGATACTGTGTTAGAAGAAACATCACTTTTAAACTATGTTTAGAACCAATTATTTCTTTACGGTCATTTATCTCAATTTCATCTTACAATAAAATTAATACACAACCTCATTATTCATCAGAGTACAATCAGAAAGTACTGGATATTTCTAAACACTCAGAAAAAAATATGGTACCAATAAGGAGATTGAAAGAATTTCCCACAGGTCTCAAAAGCAACTATAAAAGAGGTAGGGTCACATAAACAAACAAATAACCTTTTTAAGGGAACTATTTTGAAGATGTAGCTTTTTTTTTTTAAGAGAATCTTTTTTATCTATATTTTATTTATTTATTCATGAAAGACACAGAGAGAGGGAGGAGGCAGAGACACAGGCAGAGAGAGAAGTAGGCTCCATGCAGGGAGCCTGACGTGGGACTCGATCCTGAGACTCTAGGATCATGCCCTGGGCCAAAGGTAGGCGCTCAGCCCCTGAGCCACCCAGGGATCCCCGAAGATGTAGCTTTCAACTGGATTTAAGTACATGAGCATGCATGTGTGTCAGTTATACTAAATTTGTTTGAAAGTTAAGCACAGGGACGCCTGGGTGGCTCAGCGGTTTAATGCCTGCCTTTAGCCCAGGGCGTGATCCTGGAGTCCCGGGATTGAGTCCCATGTCGGGCTCCCTGCATGGAGCCTGCTTCTCTCTTTGCCTGTGTCTCTGCCTTTCTCTCTCTGTGTCTCTCATGAATAAATAACTAAAATCTTAAAAAAAAAAAAAAAAGAAAGAAAGAAAGTAAGTAAGTAAGTTAAGCACAGCCATTCTAGTTGTACCAGCCTGTGGATGTAACAGAATAACTGTAAATTTGGCACTGATAAAGCTTTAATCCCTGAGGCAGGGTTTCTCAACCTGGGCACTGCTAACATTCTGGACCAGATAATTGTGCTGGAGGGAGGAGGGCTGATCTGTGTACTGCAGGATGTTTAGCAACATACCTGGCCTCCAATGACTACTGCCGTGAATACCACACTACAGGTTATTACGACAAAAATGTCTCCACAGATTGCCACATAACCCCTAGGGGGCAAAATCATCCCCATTTGAGAACCACCACTACTCCATGCTAACTAAAACAACTATCACATGCATCTCACTTCCGTAGGCATGATCTCACATGTTAAATTTTTAAAGTATGCAAATATGTTAAGCACTCGAAATATTTATCAAATTCTTATTAACCTTCATCACATCTACTGCCATCAGTGAATATGACAGCACCAAAGACACAGACTTAAAAAAAAAAAATTCATCTGGTTACTAACATATTACTAGCTAACAATTAGGTTTCATTCAGTTTAACGGAAAGAATATTAAATTTGTTAAGGTAAAAACTTGAGTTATTTTAACTATTGTGAACTATCCTGTTGATTCTATATCCAAAACATATCTTGAATCCATCATTTCTCTGCATCTTGGACAACCTTCATCTCAGCCAACATCATCTCTCATACAAAGAGCCTTTTTAAATGTTCTCTCAGCTTCTACTCAGCTTTTACTTTTGACTCTTCCAACCCATTCTCCATTCATTCATTCATTCATCCATTCAACTAGTTTCATGGAAGTCTACTATGTGTCAGGCACTCCATGCACTAAGAAAACATTGGTGCATGAAATTCTCTTACAAAATCCTTTACCTAGGGAAACTTAAATTCTAATATAAAATATGTGAGAGAAAGGGACATCTGGGTGGCTCAGTGATTGAGCCATCTGCCTTTAGCCCACGGCATGATCCTGGAGTTCTGGGATTGAGTCCCACATTGGGCTCCCTGCATGGAGCCTGCTTCTCCCTCTGCCTGTGTCTCTGCCTCTCTCTTTCTGTGTCTCTCATGAATAAATAAATAAAATCTCTAAACAAAAAAATAAAATAAAATATATGAGAGGATAGTGTTTTGAAGAGAAGGTAGGGAAAGATGGGCAGGGATGGGGTCTGGCCAAGGATAGATTCACCAGTTATATAAAGACCTGAAGGTTAGGAAGTGAACCATGTAGATATTGGAGAAAGCATTGTAGGCAAAGGACAGCAAGTACAAAGGCCCTGAGTTGGGGGCATGCCTCTGCCTTTACATTGCACAAAATGTGAAACCACTAGAAGACTTGGAGCAGAGGCGAATCATGCTCTAATATTTTTTTTATTTTTATTTTTTGTTTAAGATTTTATTTATTTATTCATGAGAGACCAAGAGAGACAAAGACATTGGCAGAGAGAGAAGCAGGCCCCATGCAGGGAGCCTGATATGAGACTCGATCCCGGGATTCCAAGATCATGCCCTGGGTTGAACGCAGACACTCAACCGCTGAGCCACCCAGGCGTCCCATGCTGTAATATTTTAAAGGAAAATACCGGTGACTATGTCAAGAATAGGCTGAAGGGCTACAAGGGTGGAAGCAGAGACCAGTTAATTTATGAGCTTTAGACCAGAGTGGGTTAGTGAAGATAAGAAATAGTTGGATTTTGGATGTATTATTAATCACAACTTAGTATTTTAAAACATACTAAGACAACTTAGGATTAAAACATAAATGGAGTTGTGCCACTCCTCAACTCAAACATCCTTCAACTGTCACCTTTTTCCCCACTGCACTTTATATAAAATGAAAAATCCTTAATATGGCCTAAACAGCTCTGCAAGATCTGGTCTCTGCCTAAGTCTCCAGCCTCATCTTACTTCTCAGTAATCAAAATACATTCTGGCCACACTGTCCTTTCAGGTTCTCTACTACTCCAAATTCTTTTCCATGGGGTGGAGCTTTGAGCATACTGTTCTCTCTGCCTGAAATGCCCTTCTCACTCTTGGCCTTTGCCTACATGATAGCTGGAGCTCCCACATTTCAATTCTCAGCTTATAAAATTCACTTCCTTTAAAAAAAAAAAAAGATTTTATTTATTCATGAGAGACACACAGAGAGAGAGAGAGAGAGGCAGAGACAGGCAGAGGGAGAAGCAGGCTGCCCTCAGAGGGCCAGATCCAGGACTCGATCCCAGAAGTTGATCCCAGGACCCCGGGATCATGACCTGAACCAAGGGAAGACACTCAGCCACTGAGCCACCCAGGTGCCCCTGAATGCAAAAATTTAATTAGAATCCAAATGCACCAAGTACTTCTGCTTTTTCAGCCTTCTTGGAGCCTGTGGAGGCCTGCTGGGAAAAGGGCTTCTAAAACAACAAACATGCCTAGAAGGCTGTGGTCAAAGGCCATTTTTGCTGGTGATAAGCGGGGTCTCCAGAACAAGAGGGAGCACACAGCTCTTAAAATTGAAGGTATTTATGCTTGAGATGAAACTGAATTCTATCTAGGCGAGAGATATGCTTATGTGTACAAAGCAAAGCACAACAACACAGTGACTCCTGGTGGTAAACCCAACAACCCCAGAATAATCTGGAGAAAAGCAACTAGTGATCATGGAAACAATGGGATGGTTAAATTCTGCTAAATTCTGAAGCAGCCTTCCTGCTAATGTCATTGGCCACAGAGTCCATGAGGTGCTGTACCCCTCAAGCATCAAGTACTGAAAAGTAAAAAAATGTATAGATTTGTTCTCTTGTATTTTTGTTAAAACAAAATAAATGCAACAAGTACTTCTGACAGTGGGGAGGCCCCCAAAGAAATGCCAGTCATACAGAAAATTTTTAATTAGAATTCAACAGGTGAATAAGGCCTCAACTAGTTTTAAAAGGCAGTTGAAGAACACAAATATATTTTTTATTACTTATTAATTAATGAGGATTCTTAGCATTATTTTAATGACTAAATTAAGCATACATTTGTTTTAATTATATTTTGTATAGAAAACAAAAACTGATCCAACAATGGAAAATACTTTCATTTTCCCATTCATTCATTACTTCTAATACAATCAGATTAATCTTCCAAACAAATGGCTCAGATCATATTACTCAAAAAACTTCAGTGGCTCCCCACTGTCTACTGAATTAAGTCCAAACACCTTAGCCTGATATTTAAGACCCTACATAAATTGGCCCCAACTTATTTGCTTTTACCCCTATAGTCTGTCTAGCCAAATTGAACTACTTTTGCTCCAACAGAGCCAGCTTTTTCTGCCTCCACCAGACCTTGGTTCATATTGTTCCATCTTTCTGAAATGCAATTCTACCCTCCACTCCTAATCCACCTGTCAAAATCCTGCATTCCTGTTTCAGGACTCAGCTCACATGCTTCTAAGACCCACAGTCTCTCTCCAGCATCCTTAATACAAAATGACTTCTTCCTCTATAAACACCCAGAGCCCCTGCGCTTTGTAACTTACTACATTCTTATCTTAGATGACCTTTTCCTTGTAGGTTTGAGCTTCCTAATTAAATCACAAATAATTTCTAGCCCCTTCCTTTTGTGAAAGAAAGATGGATACTTATGTACACAAAATTAACAACTGTATTTACAATTTATAAACTGTTCTAAGAGCCTATTCCTTTTGAGGGCAAGAACTGTTTCTGATTCACCTTTTGTTTCTTGAAATTCTTTGAACAAAGCATGTATTTAAACAACTTTGTTGAATAAAACACAAAAATTTAAGTTGAACATAAAGTTGCCTTTTATCACTCAGATCTTATTCACTGAGCCACATTAAAAAAAGAACAGAGGTGCCTGGGTGGCTCAGTTGGTTAAACATCCAGTGCTTGATTTCAGTTCAGGTCATGATCTCAGAGTTGTGAGATAGAGCTCCTGAGCATGGAGCCTGCTTGGGATTCTCTCTCTCCCTCTCCTTCTGGTTTTGCCCCCACTCCCTTTCTGTAAAAACACACATACACACAATTAAGCAACTGTACTGCAGTTGGCTACTGTGCTAAGAGAACACATGATTACAAATAACTATAAAATACCATCCCTGTCCTAAGAAGCTTATTAATAATATTGTTAGGAACATATGACAATTTCCACAGCAATCAGAAAAATAATAAAAGTACTATCAAACAATTAAATTCTAAACTATGAATTTCAAAAGAGCTGATATAAATAACAAGTGCCATGAAAGTCAAGAATGCAGAGGCCACAGCTGGCAAGGCTTTGATGAAGAATGCTTCTGAGAGTCATAGCTGGAAGAGGCAAGATTATCCAAAACAATGTGTTCCCAGGTTGCTCCAATATCCATATCCTCCTCCTAGATCTTGGTTTAAAAAAATAACAATAACCCATGTAGAGCACCGGGTCTCTGACCTATAAATGTTCATGCTCACTGACCTCATTCACTGCACACAGAGAAGTCCTCTACTAGCACTCAGATATAAAACTCAGAAATTTCAGGGATGCCTGGGTAGCTCAGCGGTTGGGTGCCTGCCTTTGGTTCTGGTCATGATCCCAGGATCCAGGATTGAGTCCCGCATCGGGTTCCCTCTGCCTGTGTTTCTCATGAATAAATAAATAAATAAATCTTAAAAATAAAATAAAATAAAAATAAAGTCCAGAAATTTGAAAACACAATATTTTCCAAAAGACAAAATCATTTTCTACATTTTCATTACATGCAATGTGAAGGGAGAGAAGGAAATTGCAAAGATGACCATTTTAGGAAGCCAAATAAATTTTAAAAACAAATTACAATAAATCTTCATGGCCCTGCCTGCCTCATTCTAATAATTACCTCCTTAAACATCCGTAATCGGACAAACTTTCTCCTTGAGATATAGTTAAATCTACGGTTCAAATGTTTCAGATTAGAAAAGTAACTTATAAACTCATTCAAATGAAGGAGAGCAGAGCCTAATGGTTAAAACTGAGACCCTCAGGCCAGCTGGGTTGGGTTCATAATCCCCGCTACCCAGGCTTCCTCTGTGCCTCAGTTTATTCATCTCTAAAATGAGAACAAAATCAGCTAACTCATAGTATGGTTATGAGGACCAAATGAACTAAAATTCATTAAAGCACTAAGAATAGAAATCTAGCACACACTAAGCAACAAAGACATATCTATTATTATTATCCAAAGGAATTAAGGACCCTATCTCAGTCAGGACTACTTAGGCAATAACACATTAGAGCAGTGACTCTTTATCCATGGTGGATATGTTCCACCACCTCCACCGGGTGCCTGAAACCTCCAATAGTATAGAATCCCTGTATATACTAGTTTTTTCTTCACATACATACATACATGCATAACTATGATTAAGTTTAATTTAAAAATTAGGCACAAAAAATAAAATAAAAATTAGGCACAGTAAAAGATTAACAATAATAATAAAAAAGAGCAGTTGTAACAATACAGTGCAATAAAAGTTTTGAGAATGTACCCTCTCAAAATATCTTATTGTGCTATACTCACCCTTCTTGTGATGATGCGAGGTGATAAAATACCTACATGATGAGATGAAGTGAGGGAATAACGTACACATGTGACGTAGCACTAGGCTACTACTGACCTTCTGACGAGTGTCAGGAGGATCAGCTGATTCTGGACCACGGCTGGCTGTAGGTAACTGAAACCATGGAAAGCAAAACCACAGATGATGGGGGATTACTGTAGGAAACTAAAAGTATCAGCTTCAAAAGTGAAAAGTAGGCATTTCTATTGTGTAGCGGCCTGGGCAGGCTGCCCCAGAAGATGCCCCTTTGGCATAAAGATGATTTCAAGTTAAAAGTAATAAAAACCCAGAGTAAGCAGGAAGGCTCTCTGCCTTCTCCCTAACTGCCTAGATTTACACTGAAAAAGAGAGCCTGTAACAAGGAGCAAGCAGTGTATTAACAGAGCCCCCCTTTACTCAAGTAATCATTTGCATAACAGAACAGTCTTGTTTTTCCAAACAAATCCATTTATTTTTTTGCTAATGAGTTTTCTCCCTTATGAGTGCTCAGGCCCCTCCCCTTTTTCCTTAGCTCCTAGAAGCTTCCTGTGGCTTTACAGTCTTCAGAATTTCATGTCTGAATGGATGCCCCATACATACATCTATTAAATTTGATTTTCTCCTGTTAATCTGTCTCATGTCAATTTGATTCTGCGTCCAGCTGGAAGGACTACAGGGCAGAGAAAGGTCTTCCTCCCTGACACTATATAAAAAAATTCACATTAAAGGAAATGCAGAACCTATGTACACATAGAAACTCCATGTATGACAGAGCTGACATTGCTTAAAAGCAGATGGAAAAAAACAATTCAACAAATTGCCTTGGAAGAACTGCAAATCCATATATATGTCCTGACCTCACACCATACACAAAAATAAATTCAAAGCTGATTTATGACCAAAATGTGAAAAAACAAACTTCTTAACTTCCAGAAAATATAAGATTTTGAAATTGGAAAAGGAAAGAAATATTTCTTTAATAAGGCATAAAAAATACAAACCATGAAAGGCTTAAAATCCAACAGTATTAAAATAATTTTTTTTTCTAAGATTTTTTTTTATTTATTCATGAGAGACACAGAAAAAGAGGCAGAGACAGGAGAAGCAGACTCCATGCAAGGAGCCTGATGTGGGACTCGATCCCAGGAATCCGGGATCAGGCCCTGAGCCAAAGGCAGATGCTCAACCGCTGAGCCACCCAGGCGTCCCTCAACAGTATTAAAATTAAAAACTTTAAAAATAATAATAATAAAATAAAATTAAATTAAATTAAAAACTTTTTAAATCAAGAGTTCATTTAAGTAATGGAAAGACAGGGGAGCCAGGGGGGCAGTCAGTTAAGCTTCTGACCCTGGTTTTCAGCAGAGGTTATGATCTCAGGGTCCCGGGATCAACGGCACCCTCCTTCTGGCTCTGTGCTTTTGCCAAGTCTGCTTGTCCCTCTTGCTCCCCCTGTTCCTCTCCTCCCCTTGGTCTCCCTCTCCCTCAAATAAAGTCTTCTTTTAAAAAAATGCAAAGACAAAAAAAATGCAAAGACAAATCACAGACTGGGAAAGGGTATTATAACACATAAAACCAATAAAGGATTAGAATCCAAAAAAATTGCCTACAAATCAAGGAAAGATAAAACAATCCAGTTAAAAATGGTAAGATAGGGACCCCTGGGTGGCTCAGCAGTTGAGCGTCTGCCTTTGACTCAGGGCATGATCCCGGAGTCCTGGGATCGAGTTCACATCGGGCTCCCCACATGGAGCCTGCTTCTCCCTCTGCCTAGGTCTCTGCCTCTCTCTGTGTCTCTCATGAATAAATAAATAAAATCTTAAAAAAAAAAAAAAGACTACTTAAAAAAATGGGTAAGATATATTAACTGGCAATTCACAAAAGAAACACAATGGTCAATAAGGGTATGAAAAGGTGCTTACCTCAATAATAAAGAAAATACAAAACCTTCTAAGAGATACCATTTCACACCCATTGAGGGCTGGCAAAAAACGAAAACTTCTTCACAAAGATGTGCATCAATGAGAACTACACTACTTAGTAGGATTGTAAATTGATCCAGTCACTCTGGCAATATGTAGTCAAGCTAAAAATGAGCATACAATTTCACTTCCAGTTTATGTAAGTACATACATATTTTGCACATGCATTCTCTCTCTCACACACACACCTTAATGAAACTCTTGCAGTGCATGTATCCAAGGAGATGCACACAACATTATCGACAGTAGCCTTGCTTATAAGTGCCAAGAATTAGAAACAGTAGAAATGTGCATTAATGTGTATTAATAAAAGAACGTGCCAGTTCCTAGCCTCACCCTCCAGGCCTTGCACACTTCCTCTTGCTCTCCTGTGACCTTGCTCAGTCAATGTTGGGCTAACCTCCTACAGGATAAAATATGTGAAGCAGAGAACAAGTTGTCTCCACCAAAGCATTCTGACCTACCAAAACTTCAGCCAACCCAGCTGGCCATAGATATACATGAACAAGCCTAGCCATGATAAGTGAGTCACCTAGCTGACCCAAGTCTCTTGAGCAATAATGAATGGTTGTTATTTTAAGTCAGTAAATTTGTGGATTTGTTACAAAGTGATAGATAACTGATATGTAAAAGGATTAAAGTGATACATATTAATATGAAATGAATTTGAAAAATATTGTTATGCATAAAAAGTTGCACAAAAATATGTTATCATATCTACACATGTTTTAAAAGCCTTGTTCAGAGTTATACTACATATTTATGAAAAATGATGGTTACCTGAAGGTTTGGAAAAGATGACACTGGGGAGAGGTACACAGGGGCCTCAAAGCTTCCCAGGGAGAACCTCCCTAACCACCCTACCTAAAATTGCAATCCTCCCAAAACACCTTGCCCTATATTCCCTTCCCTGTTTTATTTTCCTACTTAGCATTTAACACTAGCTAGTTTCATAAAAGCAGGGATTTGTATTGTGTTTGTCACTGCTTCCCTAGCTCCCACAATAATGATTGGCAGAAATTCTAATTTAAGGCTCCCAGGTAACTGTAACATGCACCCTGGATGGAGAATCACCACCTTGGTAATATTAAGTACCATGGTAGCAGTTAAGGACAAGAGTTGGCAAACTACAGACTGCATGCAAAATTTGGCTGGCTGCCTGGTTTGTATGGTCCACAAGTTAAAAATAGTTTTTACAGAAGAACATTTCAATTGATTTGATGATAGGGAACACTAACTTTGAACTCCAGTTAAGTGAAATGTTACCCCGCCCCCCAATAATTCTATTATTCTCATTAATAGATCTGTATTACAAAAATTTTTAACCAATTACAGTATTTCGAATTTCAGTAACTAAAAATGCATGGAGGGATCCCTGGGTGGCGCAGCGGTTTAGCGCCTGCCTTTGGCCCAGGGCGCGATCCTGGGGACCCGGGATCGAATCCCATGTCGGGCTCCCGGTGCATGGAGCCTGCTTCTCCCTCTGCCTGTGTCTCTGCCCCTCTCTCTCTCTCTCTCTCTCTCTGTGTGTGTGTGTGTGTGACTATCATAAATAAATAAAAATTTAAAAAAAATTAAAAATGCATGGAATTTGTTCCCTCTCTTGTTATAGAAGTACTCACATCCAAAAAAAAAAAATCTACATCATATTTTCGAAATGTCTCAAAAGCTTAAAATATTTACCACCTGGCTCTTTACAGAAAAAGTTTGTCAGCCTCTAAGAGCAACAGCCATGCTGTATCCTGTGTAAATTTAAGCAAGTTCTTAAACTCCTCATGCTTTAATTTTCTTAACTGTTATCTGAAAGAGTTATTAGAAATAATCATAACAGTCAAAATATACAGAACACACCTGACATTAGGAAAGGCTAAATACAGGATATTATTACTAGTGAGGAAGAAAAAAAGTAAACAAAGAGATTAATGCAATTATACAAGGATTTGCAATTTATGGTAATTGCTATGAAGGAAATAAAGGATAGAAGTAGATAATAACCAGGATGACAAAAAGTACCTAATGATCACATTCAGAAAAGGAAGAAAAGGGATGCCTGGGTGGCTCCGAGGTTGAACATCTGCCTTTGGTTCAGGGTGTGATTTCAGGGTCTGAAGATGGAGTCCTGCAATGGGCACCCTGCAGGAAGCCCACTTCTCCCTCTCTCTCTCTGTATCCCTCATGAATAAATAAAAATAAAATCTTAAAAAAAAGAGAGAGAGAGAGAAAAGAAAATGAAGAAAATGTGATGGGGAGGAATTGCTGATTCTTGTCCCCTTAAGTCATTGCCCCCAAAAGATGGAGATGTACCCACACCATGAGAAATAACAAAAAATGAGGTAAATTTTATCTGTGGTCACTTCTGAAGTTACAACACAACCAGAGGCAGTAGAGCATACTGGTTAAAAGTGGGGCTAAGAATCAGTGTGCCTAGGTTCAAATCTCAGTTCTAATATTTATAGCTTAGCTTTGAAACCTTGGGCAAGTTATTTAACTTAAATTTCAAGATTTCTCTGCTGTAAAATGAGGGTTTAAAACACCATCTGCATCCTAAGACTCCTGTGCATTAAACAAAATAATACAGTTAAGCAAAGTGCTGGCACAACATCAGTGATAAATAAATGATGGTATTATTACAACTAGTTGCCAAAGTCTTATCTAAACAGATCCCTTAGTATTTCCTACAAAGCCAGTCATTTATAGTCCATATTTTCCATTTTCTCTAAAACTCTTCTTCCTCAGTGTTTAATAACTAACACCTTTACTTTACTTCTCAGCAAATTTCTTTAGATTTCAAGCTACTATATTCTTAGCCCTGTATATTTCCAACACTTCCAACTGAAAATCAATATTGGGGCTCATAAGAAATATATTTTCCTAGGGGAAAGAATTATAGTAACTGACACTGAACCAAACTGCCATCTACTTCTCATCATTTGGACATAGGTATATATCATGTTATTGTAATGTTCTTCCTCGTTTTTATTTTCCATAGAACAAATAAAACAGAGCCAATGCCTCAAAAGGGGTTGTTTTTAAGTTATCTTTCTCATGCTCATATGAGCATTTGCTGGTTTTTCTGCTTAAATCAAGGAAAAAGTAGTGCCAATGTCAGATTTTAAAGTGAGAAACCATTTGATGCCCAAAATGAGACATGATTCCTCAGCACTACCTATTCTTGTACAAAACAATAAATGGCTCCCTGCAGGACACAGTCTACAGCTCACCTACCCAACTTAATAACAATCTTATCACCAAAAGTACCTTGAGCAATAGATAGCATCAAGAAGTGGCTCTGTTATAAATTTAGGAACAAAATTAAAGGTCCTAGGGAGACATTTTCCACAAGCACATCCAGACAGTGAAAAGGCACTGCTACATTCAAACAGGATTTTACTGCTTTATAAGTATCTCTCTCCCCGAAGCAACTCAAAATTATGACTGCCTCAAAATAAAGATTTGTGTAACTATAACCAGAGTACCCAGACCCTAATATATCAATAGATATACACTAAGGCTCTTCAGAGCAGGAAAGTCTTTGTACTGCTATATTCCAACGAGTTTTTCAAATACCATCACCAAAAGAAAAAAAAAATCACGTCTCCCTTTATCCACAGGCAGCTGATCAAAAGACTAACCTTTTTTTAAACACCTCTGTTAGCATAAGTAAGATAATATGGTATAAAAATCACTGAGTTGGAAGTCCCAGATCTGAATTCTAGGCTCAGCTCTTACTTGTCTGATGCTTGATCTTTAACAAGTCACCTAACCTCAGTTGTTTCCAACTTAGGAACTCAAGGTTATTTGGTGTGTGAATATGCTTACCAATTCCTCAGCTACAAATTCACCTTACTCCCACCATTTATTCTTCTGTCTCAAAAACAACAACAAATCATCGTTTCTCTATCAGTTAAGGATCCTATTAATTCTAAGGCACAAGAAACCTAATACACACAGCTAAGTAAAAAAAAAAAAAAAAAAAGGCGAAGGAGGAGGTGGGGGTGATGCAAGTAACTGGAATTGCCAGAAGTAGAACATATTACCGACCCTCAAACAGTATCTTCAAGACCTGATTTCTCTCTCTCTCTCTCTCTCTCTCACTCTCTCTCTCTCTCTCTCCTTCTCCCTCTCCCACCCCTCCTAATTCCCTTCAACATGTCTCTCTTATTTGGACTTTAATCTTGGGTGTCACATGGTACCCAGCTAACTGCAGTCACTCTTGCCTTTCATCAGCCTGGGTTTAGGTTCCATAGTTTCCCCCCAAAACAGAAGCTGTCAGGATCCCTGGGTGGCTCAGCAGTTTAGCGCCTGCCTTCAGCCCAGGGTGTGATCCTGGAGTCCCAGGATGAAGTCCCACACTGGGCTCCCTGCATGAAGCCTGCTTCTCCTTCTGCCTGTGTCTCTGCCTTTCTCTTTCCCTCTCTCTCTCTCTCTCTCTCTGTCTCTCATGAATAAATAAAATCTAAAAACAAAAACAAACAGAAACTGTGGTTGGCTTCACTTGAGAAACTGTCCATCTGAACCGATCGCTTGCCTAGGGGTACACAGTCCTAAATGCCAGAGCAGAGTGAGAACCACCTATCAGGGCAGGGACTGCAAGTGGACAGGAGTAAGACTCTCCACACAAAACAGATGTTCCTTTTTTTTCCCCCCTAGTTGCATCGTAAAAGCAGGGAACAAATAGGAAAAAATGAAATAATACAACAAAGACATCAAAATTTCCTTCAGCCAGTATTTTCTATTCTTTTCCGCACTGAGACAGACAAAACTAGCACCAAGTTAAAACTAAAAAAATCTAAGGGGAACTTTTTTTCTTTAAAATTAAAAAAAAAAAATCCTTATATAGGGGGCACCGGGTGACTCAGTCAGTTAACTATCAGCTCCTGAGTTCAGTTCAGGTCAGGATCTTAGGGTCCTAGGACCTAGGCCAGCATCAGGCTCCATTCTTGCCCCCTCCTTCTGCTTCTCCCCCCTCGCTTATGTTCAGGCACACTCTCTGTCTCTCTCTAAAATAAATAAAATCTAAAAAAGAAAAAATTCTTAATATTGTTCCAAGTTTCACTCCTGGGGAAAAAAAAAACTAGAAAAATAAAGGATGAAACATTTTAGTGGGGAAACAAATGACACCTGTTGTACAAAAGAGTAAATTCTCAAAGGCTAAAAGTTTTGTCTCTGACCCTCAAATACAAACTCTTCGGCTGACGAGAGATAAAAACATAATTCAAACCATTAAAAGTAAATACTGTAGGCTTCCCTCTTGAAGTGAAACTCTTGGCCTCATAAGTGAACTTGTCCCTCGATGATCAAGTTTGTCCAAGTTTCAGACATATTTCATTAGCAAACTCATCATAACGGGCTCTTTGGGCCAGCTCATTTAAAAATATGCATTGTAATGAACACTGTACTGCAATAAAACAAGGCCATTTTTTAAAACCCAAAGGCCCAATTAGATTATGTAAATTTGAATTAAATGTATACCTAAATCAGTCAATACCCAAAGCTCCTGGCAAAATGCCAGGCAGCAGTCTTTGGCATAGGAAGTATTAGAAATGCCATCCTAGAGGGATACATGCTTTTTCCCCCCTACTGTCAACATGCATCAGATTGAAAGCTATAAACTTGTCATCCATGTTAACTTGACGCTGGTGTGAGCAAGAAACTATCAAGTACAGTTACACTTTGAAAGAATTTTTTTAACCTTTCTTACTGCCCAGAAATACTATTCATTTGGCCATTTGTGGTTCAATTATGAACATTCTTGGGTGTGGAGTTTGCAAAAAGTAAAAAACCAAATCTAATAAAACCTGTAACTTAACTATGCAATTATACAGAATACAGATAATTATCTGATTTGTGCTCTCAGATGATCAACAATGGAGTTTATTATGGTGCTAGTTCCCCTTCGTGGTGAGAAAAAATTAACACTGAAAACGGATTTGAGGATCTTGGGTCCCCCCACAAAATTTCCTATTAGCAATTCCTGCATGAGCTTCTTCAACATGGAAAACCATACAGGAATTAAGTTTGGCTAGAACTCTGGAAAAGCCCACTTGAATTCCTCAAGTCTTTCAGGGAGGAATTGGTGGGGACTGCTGTTCTGTAGGGATATTCTATAAAGAAACTGCAAACATCTGTGCTTCTCCTCATTTGCAAAGACATAACACATGAAACCTGAACTACTGGTTCTAAATATAGTCTCTCCAGAGGTCTGTTCAGATAATCCTAATAGCAAATAGAATGGCCTTCATTTGTAGAAGCATATAAAGCGATTTTGTTATGACATAAAATATAAGAAAACTTGGAGAAAACTGCCAACCCTTAGAAAAGAAATGTGTTTGACTTAAATAATCCATATATCAAGAAACAGGAAAAGCTTAATATTATGTCATATCAATTTTCTCATAATTGTGACAAAATACAGGAAATTATTTTACATTATACATCATGAAGCCTGTCACACCATATATTCAGTGATGACAAAAATGGTATGGAGTCTTCACTCACTTTGCAAAGCCTACTATGTCAAGCAGGAAATACTCAATAGTCAGAACAACAAGCTCATGCTGTCAAACCAGGAGAATTTCTAAGAAGTATGATCTTTTAATGGAAAAAATGCTATTTTCCTAGTACCTGATATGGAGAGAAGATGAAAGAAAATTAAAATGAAAATTTCCCACTAACATTAATTGAAACTCTCTAATCTCTATTTCTCTCCATACTCTGGGAAATATTGGTAAATATTGGCCCTAATTTTTCTGAGGTACAAATGAATTCAAGATTAGTTTTAAAGCTAAAAACCTCATAGTCTGCTCATGAGATTTTCTTTTAATACCTTTCTCTTTCTCACACACATAAATCTCACTATTATTACCTGAAACTATTGTTGGTTAAATCTTTACTGATCTCTTGAGGAACACAATTCTGAAACTACTAAAATAACACATTAATTTATTTTTATAGAATCCTAGCAAAATAGACTGTGTATGTGTACACATTTTTTATCTAATCTAAACATAAGTAGGAAAGGTAACAAATTTTGAAGAAATAAAATAACTTACAATAAAAAGACAGGGTGTTAAGATACATATTTTAAAATAATGCTCTAGTACACAAGAAAATTGAAGTATGTAATATATTCCAGGCATTTAGGTTTCCTCTGTCTAGAAACCATTTTTTAGACTCTATTTGATCCATTCTGTTGACTTTTTTTAGAAAGGCAGCTTTGGGGGTAGAGGGTAGCATGGGGAGTGGCACTTCCAGAGTCCACTTAAAGTATAGTTATGCCAAAGCTCATAGAAAACCAACAAACTTTGTTTGTTGCTTATATACATCAATGTTTAGCCCCAAAGTAGTATCCTTTCAGGGAGAGGCTAACAACAATAAACTAATTCTCTCAAACATAAGATTACATTTTTCCCTCTGATGTTCTTGTGGTGACATCCTCAAAAATAAAAGTACTATTAAGCATCATTTTCCATTTTTACTAAAATTTAAACATCATAATTCAAATTCTGGTAAGAACCTACAAATAAAAGCAACAAAAAGAAAACAATATTTCCTAAGCTATGATTACAGCTTTCTGTCTACCTGACCCAGGTGAATATTCCCCAAAATCATCAGCATAATTCAAACACTCTGAGCTCAAGATGAGTGTCCATCCACATCTTCATCTCATATCCTTTCTCTTCTTTGACTTCTGGAAAGAAAATGCCAGAACAGATTGTCCAGAATGACAGATAAGGTCAAAACACTGCTAACATGAGAAATTATGCTAGGAAACATACCAAAAATAAGACACGCACAAGAATCTGATCATACAAATAATGTTCCTTTTCACTGAAGCCTTTGCATTATTCTATCCAAACAAAAATAAAATGTCAATTACAAAGGTAAACACATCCCCATTAATGAAACGAGTATCTACCATTTAACAGCTAGCAAGGGACAGAGATAAATAAAAAGCATTTTGCAAATTCTGCATTCATTCTTTCATGGCTCATCAGTGTTCACTGCTGTACACATAAGGCCCCTCCTCACCAGAGGGAATCAGTAGCCTCCACTTAATAACTGTTCCTTCAGTCACTCACATCAATGGCCAGATCCTGAACTCTTCTTCCTCTAATATCTTAAACTCTCTCAATCCAACCCTACTCCTGGATCTGTCACTCCCTCAACCCCATGAAAGACCGACTACTCTCCAACTCATCCAGTAAGTCAGGCAGACCTCCTGCCCCCACCTCTTTCCCCTGAGACCATTAATAACTCCTTTCTTCATTTCTATCTCAATTCCACGGAGACCACAGGGTCCATTAATACTTTCTTGTCAATATTTTCTACTCCTTGGCTTCCTTGTCCTTCTGCTATATATCCCAACAAAGCCCAGTCCTCGCAGATTCCATCTGACTGCCTTCTCCACTCATATACCTTGGACTTCCAAGCACTATTAGCAAAATTAAAAATAGAAGGCACAGTCCTGCAGGCTGGTCCTCCACACTCCAGCAAGTGTCCTGATGAATCTCTCTTTAGAACCCAGATTTTAATGAGTGGAGGAAGAAATTAAAGGCGTTTAGCAGAGGAAGGGAGTTGAGTTTACATTATGTTCAAAGAAGCTTGGAGATAAGAAGGAAAAGGCTGGTATGCAAGGGAGCAGAAACAAAGTTGGCTCATGCTGAGGTTTAAGAGGGCTGGTAACTGAGCCTTTTGGAGGCAAGGAGAAGATAAAGATATCCAACATTCCTCCAGAAGCAGAAAGAAATGGGTGGGATCCATTGCTTTCATTTTACAGAAATAATATATTTGCTTCAGTAATACAAGTTAATTGAAAAGGGTTTATCCCCAATGCAACCCACAGTTTAATTCCTCATATGGTAAAAGCCCCAACTCTGAAATCAGACAGCCTGGGTTTCAACTGCAGCTCTTCAACTTCCTAGCCATGCTATTTCCCAGAAAAGTTCATATATCTTTCTGCATCTCAGTTTTCTCATCTGTAAAATGGGGATGAATAGAATACCTATATAATAGTGTTATTGTGAAAATAAAAGGAGTTCATACATAGAACATACTTGGAATGGTGACTGGACCGTAATAAGCATTATATGGAATGTTAGCTCCTATTCTGGCTAAGAACTTAAAATGTTATTTAGATGCTTTTGTGTTCAGTCCGCTACAGAAGAGTGTACTGGACTTTCCTGATCCCCTTTTACCCCACCTAATTTTAACTAGCCTTCCAGGTCTTCTTTGACATGTATCCCCTGGCTCGCTCTCTCCCTCCTCCCTGCTAAACAGCTGGGTTAAGTGAATCTCTTCTATTTGTCCAGAGCACACTGGGTTTACATTCTCACAATATTTATCACAGGGTATTATAATGTTCAGTGATACATTTGTTTTCCCCTCCCCCCAAGCTAAATTGTGAGTTCTTCTAGGACAGGAGCTATCTTTTCTGATTAAAGTTAAGGGGGTTTAAGAATAAGTGATGTACATAATTCAGTATTAACATCATACTCGACAGGTAACAATGAATGTTAAAATCAATGAATAAATCAGTTATTCTAGTCTTAGAGGACTGTTTTATGGAACAGAGTAAACAAATTCATCTACTAACTTAACATCTATCATTTATAACATATGCTACAGTTAAACTCTTAAGTTAAAAAATAAAGGGATCCCTGGGTGGCAGGGATCCCTGGGTGGCGCAGCGGTTTGGCGCCTGCCTTTGGCCCAGGGCGCGATCCTGGAGACCCGGGATCGAATCCCACATCGGGCTCCCGGTGCATGGAGCCTGCTTCTCCCTCTGCCTGTGTCTCTGCCTCTCTCTCTCTCTCTCTCTGTGACTATCATAAATAAATAAAAATTAAAAAAAAAATATATATATATATATAACTACCAGAGTCCTTAAAGAGCATTACACTCCAAAGAATTACCACACATAAATTCCCGCAATGTTTCTAAATTCAGAATATACATGCACATTTTTTTTAAGATTTTTTTTATTTATTCATGAGAGACACAGAGAGAGAGAGAGAGGCAGAGACACACGGAGAGGGAGAAGCAGGCTCCATGCAGGGAGCCCGACATGGGACTCGATCCTGGGTCTCCAGGATCACATCCCTAGCCGAAGGCGCACTAAACTGCTGAGCCACCTGGGCTGCCACATGCACATTATTCAAATAACTTATACACACATTACTCAACTCTTTCCAAAATAAATCTGATAATAGTTTTTTTTAATATTCTATTTATTTATTCATGAGAGACAGAGAGAGAGAGGCAGAGACACAGTCAGAGGGAGAAACAGGATCCATGCAGGGAGCCTGATGTGTGACTAGATCCCAGGACCCTGCAATCAAGACCTGAGCCAAAGGCAGACACTCAACCACTGAGCCACCTAGGCGCCCCAGAAACTTTGAAGATAGAACCTTCTTCATCGTGGTTCCATTTACATCAAGAAATTTTTGCCCATAGAGATTAAGACCACAGAAGTAAACAGTGGCAAAATGGATAGTGGAATCTTTTCAAAATCTGGATGAGAAACCAAGCATTTTAGCTTCTCAGGTCCTACAGGATAATACAAATGTTAGTCAGATGCTATTTTTTCATCTCTCACTCAGGTACCCTAAGTATCTACATTCTTTCCTCCCACTAATGACATGAAGTTTCAATGACTAGGACAAAACTGTGCTTTGTGTTTTCCTGGCAGCTATGATAAATTTCAGAGATGTTTTGGCTTTTATAACCTTGCTATTTTTCCTGTTATGTTTGTGTCATTTCCTAAAAAATGCTGCTGGAAAATGACTATGTAATAAATATGTAATATTAGGATGCCTCTCTTCAGAAAATGAGGTACATAAAAATCAGAGGCTTTCCTCATTTTATTTTCACTCTACAGGCCCATGTTCTGACTCCAAAAAAATACCTTTTCAAGGGAGGGATTATCTCCCACACATAGCCCATAAATTTAGTATGTCTATTAGCAGTTCTCTCTCTCTTTTTTTTTTTTTTTTTAATTTCAGGGCCCCTTTTCATCTCTAAAAATTATTAAAGGCCCTGTAGTAAGCAGATTTCTAAGATGGCCCCAAACGAGTCCCAAATCTTGCTACTGGTGCCTTCGTGCTGTCCCCTCCCCGTGAGTGTAGGGCCAGACCAAGTGATTTGCTTCTAACAGAATAGTGCAAAAGGGGCAGGATATCATTTCTGTGATTAGGCTACAAAGGCTATGAATTCTAATACTCCTTTCCTGTTGATCCTTGAACAACATGGGTTTGAACTGGGTGGGTCCACTTATACATAGTATTTTATTTTGTTTTGTTTATTTTAAAGAGTTGACAGCAAAAACCATGAGCCATTTATTTACAACTGCCCACTTGTCTCAACATGACTGAATCTAAGGCTATTAGTACAGGGGTCACACCTGCTGCCCTTTGAGTACTAGGGAAACCATCAACAGCTCCTGGGGGACCCCATGTGGGTGATCTGGTGGGACTGAACCCTGGGGTCTTGTGGGCAGGAGGCTGGGCTGAAGCAGAGGCAAGGTTTAGACTGGGCAGGGGTGCCCCACTCCCTGTCCCAGTCCTCCCAGCTATGCATCAGGTTGGCTGCAGACCTGGGGCCCCTCCCAGCAAGGCATCAATCCCTTTATGGGGCAGTACCTCAGTCTGGAGGTCTCCCAGAGGCTGGCTCACTGTGTGGCTGGCTGAAGCTTCCAGTGGCTATGGCCAGTCCTACACCTCCAGGTGGCTGGGATAGCTGTCTGGGTACCTCCAGGCCACTGTTGCCTCAGACCACCCTGCAGCTGACCCTGCTGAGCCAAGGCCACAAACCCAGAACATTACTATTCCCCAGCCAGGCCCACCACTCCTGCCCTGGCTAGGCCAACCTATATGCAGATTTTTCCTCAATAAATATAGGTACAGTGCTATAAAAATGTTTTCTTGTCCTTATGCTTTTCTGAACATTTTCTTTTCTCTAGCTTACTTTATTCTGAGAATACAGCATATAATACATACAAAATATATGCCAATCAACTGTTAATATTATCATTAAGGCTTCCAGTCAATAAGCAGGCTACTAGTAGTTAAGTTTTGGGGGAGGCAAAATTATGGGGGGGGGGGGCAGGGCTAGGCACCTAGCCCACAGGGTTTTCTTTTTTTTTTTTTTTTTAATTTTTATTTATTTATGATAGTCACACACACGGAGAGAGAGAGAGGCAGAGACACAGGCAGAGGGAGAAGCAGGCTCCATGCACCGGGAGCCCGACGTGGGATTTGATCCCGGGTCTCCAGGATTGCGCCCTGGGCCAAACGCAGGTGCCAAACCACTGCGCCACCCAGGGATCCCCCCACAGGGTTTTCAAAGGTCAACTGTATATACTCTCTAGCTTTTTTTTTTTTTTTTTTTTTTAAGATTTTGAGAGGCAGCACAAGCAGGAGAAGCAGAGGGGGAGGAAAAGGGACAAGGAGACTCCCTACGGAGCGGAGAGCACAATGCAGAGACCCCAAGATCATGAGCTGAGCCAGACAGATGCTTAACTGACTGAGCCACCCAGGCACCCCTCTAGCTCTTATGTGCTTGCTCTGATGAAATGATGTGGAGAAGCCCACATGGCAAAGAACTGCGGGCAGCCTCCAGCCAACAACCCTATAGGTGAACTTGAAAGCAGTTCCTTTCCCACTTGAACCTTCAGATGAGACCACATCTGGCCAATGCCTTGATTACAACCTTTTGAGAGACTGAAGCAGAGGACTCAGCTAAGCCATGCCCAGATATATGACTAACAAAATTGCTCCCTCTTCCCTTACATGCTAGTCTCCAACCTAAAAGATACTGCCAATTCCAAAGCTCCAGAAACCATATGATAACACTGTTCCAGCCCTTCTTCACTAAGCCTTACAGATAACGAGGACTTTTGTTATCTCAGGTCCAGTGTTCAGGATTCTCAAAGCCAGGATGAGTAGAAAACTGGCAATATGATTTAGAACATGGACAGACACAGGGAAACTCTGAGTGAGTTATGGAGGAGTCACTGGGGCTGCCTGTAAGGAAGGATTCTTATAGGTAAGTTCTCAGAGTCTTAGTTCATCAATTCGTAGTTATGCTAACACTGGAAAATTATGTAACATCCCTGTGCTTCAGTTTCCGTATCTACAAAACATAGGTAACAATATGTGTGTGCATCATAGTGCTGAGGTGGGAATTCAATGAGATATCCACAAAAACCAGTGACTGGCAAATGAGCTAAAAACAAACCTGATAAATTGCTATTTTATAACCCAGAACCATTCCATCTTAAGCTAATACCACCAAATGAAGTTGTTTGCTAATTTTTTAGCTCAAGCAACAAAATTTGCTGTTAACTTATTTACCTATAGCAAATTTTGCTTTAAAATTCTTGTAACAGCATCACTTCATCTCCTCAATTAACTTTGCTGATATCACTTTTACACCCAGCAGCACCTAGAAGCAAAGCAGTTTCTGACTCCTTTCTAAACAAATATTTTCATTATTTCACCTGGCACTAGAAAAAAGATTCTGTAAGATCATTTGGAGTCATGCCTGGAGAAGACAAGTAGGTCATAACAAAAGAGATGACTCTGCTAAGGTTAGTGGCCAATGAAAAAGAGGAGAGAAGGAAGATTGCTGGTTAACTCCTATCTGGGTGACAATTTCATTACAAAACATGTAATCCCCTAACTCAAAAGGTGCAGAGTTAAAAAAAAAAAAAAAAGTTGCAGAGTTGAGTTCTGAATCCAAATAAAATTCCCATAAACAAAATGTTGGAAAACTCGGGGAGGCTTCAAATCACTGCAACACAGTACCTTCATCAATAACAGGAAGTATTTATTAGAGATGTCTGTGCAGGAGCACAAGAAAAAGTGAGTTAGAACAACAGATGACTTTCCGTTATCTGTGAGACACTTATCTTGGAACAAATGAACAATTACTGCGCAAGCTCAGGCAAGGCATAAACCCAAATCACTCATCTGTTGTCCCTCATATTAAATCAGGAATGGCAGGAATCCCTTCTCTACTTAACTATTTCCTGATTTTAAATATTTGTTCCTCCTTTAAAGCAATAAAGTTACCAAGTATATTTAAAAAACACTCATAAATTACTGCTAAATAATTGCCAGAATTCACTTAAACTCTATTCTTTCCCCCTAACATGTTAATTTCCTCATTACCCCACCAAAAGGACACATCTGCCAATGTCTTCATCTTTCATTTTTTTAAAAGATTTTATTCATGAGAGACACACACAGAGAAAGGTGGCGCAGGGGGGCAGAGACACAGGCAGAGGGAGAAGTAGGCTCCATGCAGAGCCTGACGTGGGACTCGATCCTAGGTCTCCAGGATCACGCCCTGTGCTGAAGGTGGCACTAAACCGCTGAGCCACCCCGGGCTGCCCCCATCTTTCATTTTTTATCTAACTGGAAGAAGGTTCTGGTTTTTGCATCTGAGAATCTTAATCAGGGTTCAAACACTTATATGCCTAACTGAACTGCCTATTCATACATTTTGACCATTTTTCTACTGAGATATTTGTCATTTATTTTTGATGTCTAAGGATTTAATACACTAAGGAAAAATTAAATCTAACATATAGGCTACTGATATTTTCTCCCACATATTACATACCTTATTTATATCTGTACATTCTTTTGGTAGGCAGAACCTTACATATTTTACACAAATCTATCAAATCTTTTCATTCTATGAGTTGTGTGTCATGTCAAAAAGGCTTTCCATTCCTAAAATTAAATTAAAATTATCCCTCCTGTTGTCCTAGTGCTATTCTGAGTTTTTCTTTAAACATTCAAATCTTTAATATCTCCAGAACTCATTTTTGTGTATTACATAAGGTATGACCCTGACACACAATTTCTTCTTTCAGACAGCCAACTGTCCTAATACTACCTGGTTCCTATACCTATGTCAATTTCAATCATTCCATGCTCCTAAACTCTGGTTTAATGCTGACAAGAAACTTTCGTGTCTGCATCAAAGTGATCACTTTTCAAAGCATATTGTTGTTCAAGGGGCTACGTATTCTGCTTCAAGCATTCCCAGCACCTGCCAGACTGAAAATAAAAGGGAAAGGTGAAATGGGAGTATCAAATTTGACTACAATGCCAAAATATAACCATTAAGCAACCAGAGCAGTTAATTATGCATGTGTACACCTGTCATATGCATTAAAATTAATACCTAAACTGCTGCCTATGGGTAGCACTTTTAGATATACTCTTTTACTCTGGCAAAGCAGTGAAAACTATGCAAGCTATACATATTTATTATAACTGAGAGCTCACTATGCCTTAACAGCTTGACAAACAAGAACAACATGGGGAGTTGAGATTCACATATAATCCAAATATCAAATATCAACCTTTTCCCTTATTTATAACACCCTTTAAGCAGACTATTTAACTAAGTTTTCTCTGTCCATGTTTTTAGAAGGCAGTGCCTGGATTAAGAATAGGAAAGGGAGGGACGCCTGGGTGGCTCAGTGATTGAGCCTTTGGCTCAGGTAGTGATCCCAGGGTCCTGGGATCCAGTGCCTTATCAGACTCCTCATGGGGAGCCTGCTTCTCCCTCTGCCTGTGTCTGCCTCTCTGTCTCTCATGAATAAAAGTATAAAATCTTAAAAAAAAAAAAAAAAGAAAAAGAAAAAGAAAAAGAATAGGAAAGGGAAAACTAGAAAATTCCCAAAATTTTCAGGATGTGACCAGCACCGTTCAGGGTAAAATATACCTTAGCCAGCAGGAAAGGTATGTCTTGATCATCAGCATAATTAATTAATTTCCTTGGCCTTGACTAAGGAAGAGTCATTAAGCAACTCTTCTAATTATAATTTGGCTTCTCCTAAAGCAAGAATACATACTGCTGAATGGCCAACAATTCTAGTCCACCATGCAAATATACTTTTCATGTTAGGTTAACACAAACAAGCACTGTTTCTTTTCTTTTCTTTTTTTTTTTAGAGAGAGAGTGTGCACACACAGAGGGGAAAGGGAGAGGGAGAGGGAAAGTAGCCGACTCCCCGCAGAGCAGGGAGCCCTATGAAGGGCTTGATCCCAGGATCCTGGAATCATGACCTGAACTGCAGGCAAATGCACAAGCATTGTTTCTATTTCCGTCCCATCCTGTATTTGGTCAGCAAGACTCAGTTCCTCTGAACTCAATTACTTGCAAGTATGGTAACAAAACAGTTTCTGAGAAGCAGGCCTGCTAATGAGCCTGCCAATGTAGTAATACCCTTTTTTTTTTAAGATTTTTATTTATTTATTCATAGAGACACACAGAGAGACAGGCAGAGACACACAGGCAGAGAGAGAGAGGTAGAGACACTGGCAGAGAGAGAAGCAGGCCCCATGCAAGAGAGCCCGACATGAGACTCGATTCAGGGTCTCCAGGATCACACCCTGGGCTGCAGGCGGCGCTAAACCGGTGCGCCACCAGGGCTGCCCTGAGAGGCCATGTGAGTAGCCAACTAGTCTTCCTGAACAAGACCATTTTCTCTCCCTACCTTCGATAAAAGGCACAATTTAAAAACCAGTGCAGGGATCCCTGGGTGGCGCAGCAGTTTAGTGCCTGCCTTTGGCCCAGGGCGCGATCCTGGAGACCTGGGATCGAATCCCACGTCGGGCTCCCGGTGCATGGAGCCTGCTTCTCTCTCTGCCTCTCTCTCTCTCTCTCTCTCCCGGTGCATGGAGCCTGCTTCTCTCTCTGCCTCTCTCTCTCTCTCTCTCTCCCGGTGCATGGAGCCTGCTTCTCTCTCTGCCTCTCTCTCTCTGTGTGTGTGTGTGTGTGTGTGTGTGTGACTATCATAAATAAATAAAAATTAAAAAAAAAAAAACAGTGCAGTTCAGTATTTAATCTGACAAAACTTCTTACTGCCATTACTCCTGAACTAATGTGAACACAGATATACTTCCTCCTTGAACAAAAAGTTGAAAAGAGGGAATATTTATAGAAGACTGACTAAGAACATGAATATAAGAATATCTCTATCATTCTAATTATTCCAAAACCTTTTCCTCTTTTAGCTCAGACTCTGTTCTGAATCATTCTCACCTCTCTACTGCATAAATGTCTTTATATGAGGTGATCTGGTTGATGTGTGGCCTATACAGGGGTGTTCCAAAGTCTGCTGGTGCATCCATCGTGGGCTACAATGAGGCTACTGCTCATTCTATAACAGGGAGTCCTGTTTTTGTTTTTTTAAGATTTTATTTATTTATTCATGAAAGACACACAGAGAGAGGCAGAGAAAAAGATAGAGGGAGAAGCAGGCTCCTCTCAGGGAGCCTAATGTGGGGCTTGATCCCAGAACCAGGATCATGCCCTGAGCCAGAGGTAGATGCTCAACCACTGAGCTACCCAGGCGTCCCAGGGAGTCCTGTTTATAGAGCCTCAAAGAAAAAATTCCCTTATGACCTTAGTGTCAAGGAATTGTGCTTTACTTTAAACAAAAGTGTATTTGCTTTTAACTGTTATGGGCATAAATCGACCAGGTTTCTTTCTTTCTTTTTTTTTTGTACCACCTAATATGAACTTTAGAGAAATATTTATGCTCTACTGAAAGCAAATATTGGATTTTTATATTAAGCCTTGATTTTATTTTACATCTTTAGCTCACATTTCTTGCTAGTTTATGAATCTTTATAAACCACCTTAAATTTGGGGGAAGGGACAAAATAAAACAAATGGATAGTCGGCATTAATGCATCATAGGGACAATTTTCTTTTTAAATTTAAGGGGTTAGGAAAAAAAGAGTCATATGAGAAGTCAAGGGAGAGGAAGAATTTGGAGAATAGGATGTAGGGATTGAAAAAAATAAAACCCAGCCAACTCTCAATTAACTGGGGAAGAAGGGAAGAGAAATTAACAAGAGAAGAGGTACAGAGAAAAGATGAGGGACTATTTCAAATTATTTATATAAATTAGACAAAAGGTAGTAAAAAAATGACTCTGTAAACTTAACCAAAGCTACTGTATGGTTAAAGTTATATATGATATTTAGAAATCTTTATTATTCCAAAGGAATCACTCAACATCATAAAAATAAGTTACATTGATAAAGAAAAACATAGAAACTGCTTGATAAAATTGGCTAAAAGGGTACTACCTGTAAAAGCAAACAGACTGATGCCTCCAAGAACCCCAAGTTTGCTCAAAGGTTAAATCCCACTTAAATCTAGCACTGGAAAGACTGAGTCCTATTAAGTATGTCAAATCTAAATAAACTCCTAGACTGCCCAAACAGCATTATCTTTCCATTCCTCTATTATTCTTCCCTTCTCAAATATTTTTTTAAAAATATTTTTTTTTATTTATTCATGAGAGACACACAGAGAGGCAGAGGGAGCAGGCTCCACACAGGGAGCCCGATGTGGGACTCATACAGGGACTCCAGGATCACGTCTTGGGCTGAAGGCAGGCACTAAGTCACTGAGCCACCTAGGCATCCTCCCTCTCAAATATTTGATAAAAAAATCAAAATGTCTTATGAGCACACAGAGTAAAAAATTATACTCACTCAAGTTATCCTGTGCTAAAAGGAACATTTTGTACAAGGGTGAGATATGATTCTGCTTTCCATGATCACAGTGCTACAGCTGATCAGTCCCTCCTAGGCTTCAACTCTCCCCTCTCTATGACTGAACAGCTAAGAGATGGCTAGAAAAAGAAAGTATCTGACTACCAAGGTGATAAATACAGCTAGCATTTATTGGTTACCATGCAGGGGTCAATGAGAGATTGTTTAGATTATGTAGATTTTTCTGCTGATCATTTCTTATTCTTTCAAACATGCAGTATTCCTTTTATTTATTTATTTTTAAGGATTTTATTTATTTATTCATGAGAGACACAGAGAGAGAGAGGCAGAGACG
Source organism: Vulpes vulpes (assembly GCF_048418805.1). Lineage (NCBI taxonomy): Eukaryota > Metazoa > Chordata > Mammalia > Carnivora > Canidae > Vulpes > Vulpes vulpes. The sequence continues at coordinate 129,284,382 of NC_132792.1, read as the reverse complement.
CAGGGAGAGGGAGAAGCAGGCTCCCTGCAAGGAGCCCAACGCAGACTCGATCCTGGATCTCCAGGATCAGGCCCCAGGTTGAAGGTAGGGCTAAATCGCTGAGCCACTGGGATGCCCCAGTATTTCTTTTAAACAATGGTTAGTCTGAATACCCTGCTTCCAGATTAGTAAAATTTGGCTGTCTGTCACTGAAGCTCTGTTAAGTAGAAGGGAAATTAGCTACAGATCCAGGGAAAGAGGGCAAATGTGTAACAGTCACAGAGAAGAGAACCTTGGCACATGGAATACTCCATAAAGATAAGCACTATGGCCACTACATTCACAAACTTAGAACAGTGCCTTGAAACTGTAAACATTCAGTAAATATATGCTATGCATAAACTTGCTAAATAAAATGAATCATTCTGTAGAGTACTACCAAGAGACTAAATAACTAGCTCATTGGCCCACAGCCAGTAAATGCAAAGCCAAGATCCCAACCCAAATCTGTCCGGTTCCAGAGACAGAGCTCCTTTCACTTCCTTATGGCGGGAGATCAATATACCAAGGATGGATGGGAGAGTACTCAAAGGCACAGGATAAACATGCTAGATCTCCCTGGAAAGTAAATTTACTCAAAGTTGAATAATTTTAAGTATTTGATATCTAAAACAAACACCAATGCATTACAAAAGAGAATAAAGAATTCATAATTACTATTTTTAGTTATATGGGCCACGAAATTTTTGTGATAGCCCCAGGCTCTCTTAAAGTTACAAGTTCATTATCCTCTTCCACTAGGAGTACGGTAATCAAAGAAAATCTGAAAATCAAAACATCACTCCATCAATACTTGTTGACCCCTCCAGGCTGACAGCAGCCATCAGCTGAAACTGAAGCCAAGATGGGCGCTTCCAAGTGCGCGCAAGAGCTGCCAGAGGTTCCGGGGTGCGGCCAGGGTAGGGCATGCGGGGAAGCGGGGCGGGGAGGCGGGGCTCCTACGCTTCCGGCCCCGCCCACCCGGCAAGGCCCGCTCCTAAGGCACCACCCACCCCAGGCCTGGCCAGCGGGGGTGTAAACCAGTTCAAGGCGGCTTGAAGCCTTCTGGCTTGCCCAGGAGTAAGCTGGACCCCGCTATGCAACTCTCAGAGTCCCCAGTTCTTACTGGGTTGGTGAGGATTCCGCGGGCAAGATCTCAGAGGCTATCCTCATTGGTCCACTCCGTAAAGCTATCAGAGGAACTCCTGCCACCCAGTGCCTCACCACACCAGTCCACAGCAAACACAAGGAGACGTGAGGGCTGGCATGTGCAACCCGCCAAGGCCGTGGCATGAAAAGGGCTACAAGTTCCACCGCACCGTTGCTGGTTCCCGCCGTGCAGCTTGGAGAAGACCAATGCTCTTCAGCTCCACCGTGATATAGGTAATGTCTGTAAAATTCTTACCTAAGAAAGCAGTCATATCCGCTTAAGTGTTCTCTGTTAAAACTAGTTGTCTACACTGTCAAATATGAAAAGTTAAACTGCAATAGTTCTAGAAGACTATAAAGTGATGGTGTTGTTTCTTCTGTCTTTATCTTATTAGGGAGTTTATGTATGTCAGTGTTTAAAATGCTGTTTGGTCTAACAGGTGTAAAATTAATTCTGTAAAAGCAGAGAACAAATAAATAAACATCCCTGTTAAGCACCAAATACTTAGCAAGCATATGTTAAATGTCAGGGATAAAATGCAGTCCTTAACCACACAGAGCTTAAGCTATTCTGAAAAAGAGAAAAAAGTTAACCTGTAATTAAAAGCGCTAAGATAGATGGCTAAATAGGATTTACAGAAACAGAAAAGGTCACTAACTCTGACTTGGACTTTGAGTCTGGGAGAAACGGGAAGGCAGTAGAAGTTGAGTTCCCAACAGGTGACCCAATCTCTCCTCTCATCCCTAAACTACTTCTCAAAAGACAGATAAGAATTAATTAGATGGAAGAAGGGGGAGGTACTTACTCATAGAAAGAGAATATTTAAGTTATAAATTTTCAGGAAAACCACAAATATTCTGAAAGGCTAGAACCACTGCAATATGAAAGAAAAATATTTTAAAAGATGCCAAACTTACCATAGATATATGAAAATGAAAATGTTGATAAATATTTTTCATCTATCAACATAGCAATAATTTAAAAGAACTTATGGAGAAACTGACACTATTAAATACTGTAGATAAAATATATATTGTAGATAAATAAAAATATACAATGACAAAATGTAAAATTCTTACAGGTCTAATTTTTTTATCCTACAGTTTTTATTCTTAATTTATATATATAAAAAATCCACTATCGGGACATGCCTGGCTGGCTCAGTGAGTGGACCATGCACCTCCATCTTGGGGTTGTGAATTAGAGACCCATGTTGGGTGTAGAGATTACTTAAAAATAAAATCTTTAAAAAACCCAATAGTATAGAGGAATGCTTGTAACTATGGGGAAAAATCTAACACATCAAAAGGGATCAAGTAAATTTAAATTAGTTCATCTACCCATACAATAAAGTACTATGCAAGCATTCAGAAGGATGAGGTGAGATGTGGAAGAATATTTATGAACAACTGTTAGATAAAAAAAAAAAGCCAGGTTAGGGGGCACCTGGGTGGCTCAGTCAGTTGAATTTCGGACTCCTGATTTTGGCTCAGGGCTCGGATCATGATTTTAGGATCGTAGGATCCTGGGACTGCACCCTACAAGTAAGGGCTCCCCAATCAGTGGGGAATCTGCTTGTTTCTCTTCCTTTCCCTATGCCCCTCCCCCTCCTCTCTCTAAAATGAATAAATAAAATCTTAAGAAAACCTGAGACTTGTAGCCATGTCAGTATTTTCTAGTTTTATAAGACAAGGGAAAAAAATTGCTCCTCTGCTAAGATTCATTGGGCCTTTCTGTTTAACCTAACAATCACCCTTGATCAGCTACGGCCACCCTGAGTCATAATTCAACAATTAATTTATCATTTGTGATAAATTAAGAAACGGGGATGGAGGCAAATTATGTAACAGGTGTACTAGGATTCCTTTTTAAAATTAAATGTACATACATGAGGGGTCAGACACATCTGGGGTGTAAGTGTGGATATGTGTAGGCACTATGCACCAATGGGTATGTGTTTATATTTTTTAATTTTTATTTATTTACTCATGAGAGACACACAGAGAGAGGCAGAGACATAGGCAGAGAGAGAAGCAGGCTCCCTGCAAGGAGCCCTATGTGGGACTTGATCCTGGACTCTGGGATCACACCCAGAGCCAAAGACAGACACTCAACCGCTGAGCCACCCAGGTGTCCCTACACCTCTGGTTTAATAACAGTTTGGTAAGGGGTAAAGGGAAAGAGAAACAAATGCATAGTATATTTGCCTATACATTAATTTTAAGTCAGAACTCATTAAACATTAAAATATTTTATTTATTTATATTTTCTTCCAAGATTTTATTTAAATTCAAGTTAGTTAACATACAGTGTAGAACTAGTTTCAGGGGTAGAATTCAGGGATTCATCACTTACATATAACACCCAGTGCTCATCATAACAAGTGCCCTCCTTAATTCCCATCACCCACTTAGTCCATCCCCCCCCCACCTCCCCTCTAGCAACCTTCAATTTGTTTTCTCTAGTCAATAGTCTCTTACAGTTTGCCTCCCTCTCTGTAGAATATTTTAAACACATGTTAATCAAAATAATACAAAACGGAGTAAGTCCTAATTTCCTATGTAGCATACTGGGTCATGAAAAAATAGAAAATAAACGATGCCCCAAATAAAAATTATCTAATTGTTAACAACTGCAACTTCAGTTTTAAATACAATTCTTTTTTTTTTAATTTATTTTATTTTTTTATTTGAGAGAGAGCAAGAGAAAGAGCACAAAGCAGGGGAAGGGAAAACAGGCAAAGGGGCAGAGGCTCTGAGAGAGGGAAGCAGGCTCCCCGCTGAGCAGGCAGCTGATGTGGGGCTAAATCCCAGAAGCCTGGGATCATGACTTGAGCTGAAGGCAGATATTTAACCAACTGAGCTACCCAGGCAGCCCTTAGATATTATTCTTAACAGAAATCCAAAATGCTCAGGATTTATGGGTTATCAGATTCAGCAATGTGTACACAAATAGATTCAAAATATTTTCTTTAAAGATTCTATTTATTATTTGAGAGAGAGAGAGAGAGAGAGAGAGAGAACAGTGGGAAGAGCAGAGGGACAAGCAGACTCTGCTGAGCACGGACCTGGATGCCCTGAGATCATGACCTGAGCCGAAACCAAGAGATGGACACTTAACCAACTGAGCCACTCAGGCACCCTGCAAAATATTTTTATAATCAACATCTGGAGATACCTGAAAGATAGGTTAACAATAGAGGTAGTAATCAGTTGTCCACCTCTCCAAATTGCAAGATAGAGATGAATATTCAATTGGTTCTAGACCACACAGTTTGGGCATGGGAGCTTTAAGTGCTCTAAGGATAAACTCAGAAGTAATAGCTGCTACATACTTCTCATCCAAGTGGCCTGAAACAGAATTTAATGGTTAAGAGCATGATAATTCTCTTAATTGCTACTGCCACAATCAAAATAGGCCGGAGACCTAGATGTGCCACTTAGCCTCTTTTAACTACAGTTTTCTCACGTGAAAGATACGGATAACAATTGCACATAACCTCATGGGGTCATTGTCAAGATTAATACAAAAATGCATGCCAAGCATTTTGTAACTGGCTCAAAGGCTTGGTAAATGTTATTTATTATTGTCACTGGAAATCAATACATTTGGTGGAGGGTATGGAGTCTCTTCCCTAGATTTTGCCTGTATATTTAGCCATTAAAAAGGACAAAGATCATAAAAATAGCCTTATAATAAAATCATCATCACCTCTTTAGCTAAATCTGGACTAGACAGGCCCAACTTGAGTTCCTTGAAAGTGCTATGCTTTCCACGAGTTTCAAGAGTAATGTATTATACTGTTCCCTTTGCCTAGAACTTCCTATTCAGTCTTGGACTGATCAACTTTGTCATCCTTCATGTCTCAGTGTAAACATCACTTGCTTAGGGAGCCCGTCCCAAATCCTCTTGTCCAGATTAGGTGTCCCTATCTTTAAGTTGATGACCCTATCTTATTTAGAGTACCCTGGATTTCCATGTTTTACTCAGTTAAGTAGGAACAGTGTTATTTAATGTATGACTTGCCCAACAGATTGTAAGCTTTGAAGGCAAAAACCATATCCATCCTACTCACTATTCTATCTCCAGTGTTGGGTACATGGCAAGGAATAAAGAAGTTCTATAAATACTTACTGAATTAAATGAATGCAGAAGGACTAGTCAGGTTAGTTAATTATAATCCAGCTCATGCTCACATTGAAAACTATTACAGTTTCTGATAAGCTTACTGTCCTTATTCAGTCACACTGTAGTAAGATGTTTCAAAACTTAGTTCCACCTTTCTGGACTACCCATCTCATGATTTAGCTCTGTTGCTAATATTGGATCATGCCTATCATGCTCTATATTTTTAATATATTTATTAAAATGGTATTCAGGGATCCCTGGGTGGCGCAGCGGTTTAGCGCCTGCCTTTGGCCCAGGGCGCGATCCTGGAGACCCAGGATCGAATCCCACGTCAGGCTCCCGGTGCATGGAGCCTGCTTCTCCCTCTGCCTGTGTCTCTGCCTCTCTCTCTCTCTCTCTCTCTCTCTCTCTCTCTCTGTGACTATCATAAATAAATGAAAATTTAAAAAAAAAATGGTATTCAGATGAAAGCCAAGCTATTCAAAGTATCTGTTTACTGGCCTTCACCCGAGAAATATTACTGAAGAACTCTGTAGCTTAAAAAGAAAAAAAAAAAAAAGTATGAAGACAATCTACAATATATCCGTGAGAATCCTATGGGCCAGAAAAGTGAAGCATCATCAGAAAGCTACACAGTGCTACAAACAGAATAAGGACCTAGGTTTACTAGTTCTGTTTGTCTTTCCACTGTAGAGCCACTTTAGTATATCAAGAATCACTGTTCAAAATAGTCTAAGCAATAGTCTTGAAATGAAACTATCCTAATTTAAATTATCCTAATCATTCAATGCTACTAATTTATAAAGCTTTTTTTTTTTTAAAGATTGTATTTACTTAAGAGAGAATGCGTGTGAGAGCAGGATGGGGGAGGGACAGAGAGGGACGTAGACTCCCCACTGAGCAGGGAGCCAGAAGTGGGGCTCCATCCCAGGACCCTGAGATCATGACCTGAACCGAAGGCAGATGCTTAACTGACTGAGCCACCCACGCGCCCCATTTGTAAAGCTTTTTTAAACTGTGGATGGCCATACCTCTACTGTATTAGGAACTCTGGAGGAAAGGCCTATGCCTTTGCATGCTGAGAAAGTTCCAAGGGTGATTCTTATCCCAACAAAGACTAAGAACCCTAATTTAATCAATCAAACATTATCTGCTAAATGTCTATTCTGTCCTTAGCAGTGTGTTCTTGCTCTCAAGAACACACTTGCTCTCCTCTTGGAGGAGAAAAGATTTACTTATATAACTCAATTAGAGAAGAAAATAAGACTGTGTATAATGAAGTGCTGAATTAGCTAAATGAACACAAATTAAGTGCTAAACTCAGAGAAACTAGGACAGTAGCATAGGCTTGAGAGATCAGCTATTTTTGGAGACAGAATAACAGATAGGTCCTTTATGATAAACAAGGACAACAGCTTTCCAACAGTGCTCAGCAGGAGTCTGTAAGAATCCTGTGGAAGTGCCTTAGGGGCCACAATGATAAGAGAGAGAGGATGCTTTTCCGGCCCTGACAACCATTTCCATCGGAACAAGTCCACTCTTAGCTTTCATATAGTAAGCTTCGGCCTAAACTTCATTTTATTATTCTTTTAAGATTTTTTTTTTTTCGTGAGAGGCAGAGACATAGGCAGAGGAAGAAACAGGCTCCCTGTGGGGAGCCCAATGCAGGACTCATCCCAGGACCTGGGGATCACAGGACCCGGGGATCACACCCCGAGCCAAAGGCAGACGCTCAACCACTGAGCCACCCAGGGGTCTAAACTTCATTTTAAAAAGAACTCTAGATGATAGATAGATAGATAGATAGATAGATAGATAGATAGATAGATACTACAAAAAAAAAAAAACACCCAAAACACTCAAATGGCTTTTAAGTGTAAAAACTCTTATTACAAATATGAAGAAAAGGGGGGGGGGGGGGGGAAGGGCTCGTCAGTGAAGTAACTTGTCCCAAAATCACAAAGCTAATTAGTGATCTAGAACCCAGGTCTCTCAGCTCACTATACCATGTCACACACTATGACATTCCCAAGGAGGGGACAATGTGAGCAGAGGTTCTCACAAAGAATCCCAAATGCCAGCCTGACCAAAACATCAGGTTTACTTTCAAACTGGGATTAGACTGTAGGTGTGGGATTAGACTGTAGGGTAGGTGGTGGGAAAGGAGGTTGAAAGAGCCCAAACAAGCATCAGAACAAAATTTAGCCACCTTCCCTGAAAAGCTCTTCAACACAAAATTTTAAGTAGATTTTAAAAAAATGACAACCTGATAAAAGCAGCTGTGTGGCAGATCTATAAGGGGACTTCCTGGGTGGAAGTGTTGAGTCAGGCTCTATAAGGAAGTAGCATAAGATAAGGATGCACAGGCAGGGATGGGGACTAGATAGCAGAATACCTTCAAAGTTTATGTTTGCTACAATGCAACACCACCACCATGTAAAACTTTCAGGAGTAGCAGGGAGTATACTCCCTCTTGCAAGGTGCTGGCTGCACAAGGAAATATACAACCTGCTGTAAGGTGCCCCACAGAATCAATCTAAAGCTACGCTTCTCCTTCGCTACAGCAACAATACAAATAATGAAATTGCTGATTTTACTCTTGTGCTCCTGTAAGAAAAACTATTACAGTGCTTTAAAAATACTTCTGTTATCAATTTGTTACTCCCCACAGCATCACTCTAACACTGGTATTATCACCATCTTACTGTTGAAACAACCACAGAAGTCAGTGGCAAAGTCAAAATGAGATGTCTAGTATTTACAATGCTCCGACTCAGTCCATACACACACATTTGTGGCATGAGCACAAATCTCAATCCTAATATTTGTATGTTTATCACACCTTTACTTCAGTAAAACTGTTCTGATCTTCACAATGAGTTTATAACCTAATATCCACCCAATTATGTCTCAAATGACATTTCCAAAATTGAATTCATTGCCTGTTCTCCAAAGAGCTCCCCCTTCCAACCTTCCTACTTCCTTTCATTTGGCACTGTCCTAGAAATGTAAGTCCAAAACTTTAGCATCCCCCCTTGACTCTAATTAGCTGCGTTTTAAACACTTAAAATTCAGGGCTCTGATCATGGCTAGTCCAGGAAAAAAAAAAAAAATTCAATGGTTCCGTACTGCCTAGGCAAAAGAAATCCAAACTTCTACACCACCAATACAGAGCATTCAGAGCTCTCCAGAACAGAGTCCCAAACTACCTTCCACCACACCCCACTGTATAGCCTATGTAAGAACTAACCTGGAAGTCCTGCTGTTCCCCAAATATACTTTGTGCTTACTGAGCACGTGACCTTGAGAAATCACTTAATCTAGGCTTTATTTTACTCAACTATAAAATGGGCATAATAATACTTGCCTGAAAGGAACAACTGAGGTAATGAAAATGAGAGTGCTGCTATAAACTTTAAAGTACTATAAAAATACAGACATTATCATTATGTCATGGTGATGGTAATTTTATTTACACCTGCCTTGCTCCAGAAAGGATATAAAGGCAGCCCACATAAAACATAGAATAACAAGACTTTGAAGATAGAAGCAATAAAAGAAATATAAAACAAAAGGTGTAAGGACATGAAATGGAAATGGGAATGAGGAGGCTAAGAAAAATGCATACCATAATTCCTATCTCATCTTTCAGGTTAATAATGTGGTCTAAACACTACAGTTTGAGTAAAAGGAAACTAAGACAATAAGACAATCCAATGTCCAGAGACTAAAAACAAAACAATTGGTCAGAAATAAAACAGTTCTCCTAATATAAAAACCTGACAAGAATTTTTCCCAAAGGTTCCTATTCCACGTGATTAACTGGACATCTTCAGCATATTTATCATGGATTCTCCATTTTATTACATTATTATTAGACTGAAAGTCTGTCGAGGTCAGGTAACTGTCCTGTTTGTAGCTCTAACAGTGTTTAAAGCAATTAGTCAACAAACCACATGCCTCAATTTTTATTATACTGGTTTCCATGGATCCAGTCTCTGCTTCCTATTTCCAACCATCTTGTACACCACCATATTAATCCTAAAATATCACTTTTATCACAGAATTCCTTACTTCAAAAACCTTCAAAAGACTCCCTGCACATAGAACAATTGCCTCATTCTTTATCTACAGTCCTGAACTTTTCCCCAGCAATGTGCTTCCCTGTCTTCCCATTCCTCCAAATTCTTTTAGCCTTTTTAAGCTCAACTTTAAGACTCATCTTCTACTTAAAGTCTTTTACTGGCAGCAGTGAGGTAGAGAGAGGGGAGAGATTGGAGGTGTGGGTAGGAGGAGTCTAGAAAGTCAGATGTCTTGTATTCTGACGGCTAACTCAACAGTTAAGAAACTGAGGGCAAGACACTAAACCACTGTGAGAGCATTTCCTCATTTATAAAGGCTTTAAGATAGATGGTATCTACATTACCTTCCAGCTATAACGGCTCTAGGATGCTTTGGTTCCTACAAATTTGGACACACTTTGATCTCTACTCTGATCGTTATTATCTGCTATATATTTTAATATGTAATTACATACATTGTTTTTAAATTTTCCCTGCTAAGAAAACATACCAACTGCTCCACAGCAGAGTCTTAGATTTCCCTTGTTATCTCCAAAAACAACTGGCATAAGACCAGGTACACAGCAGATAAATAGCTTTTGTAAGCGATCAAGTAAGTGTCTTTAAAAGCTTGATTATAAAATACTTCTTTGCTGCAGTATGAATCAGCAAAAAAAGGACTTTTTTTTTCATTAAGCAGACCATTAAAATAAGTGTACTAAACAAGAAAACAGGTAAGTCACTTTTTTTCTAAAAAAGTAAATTTACTCCGTAAGTTACAACACCAGTCAGTACAACTCCATTATTTAAGGTGATCACGTTAAACAAAAACATAATGTTCACTTCCCAGCCATTCTTGTTTATATCTTCTTCTTTTTCTTCTTTTTTTAAGATTTTATTTATTTATTCATGAGAGACACAGAGAGAGAGAGAGACACAGGCAGAGGGAGAAGCAGGCTCCATGCAGGGAGCCTGATGCAGGACTCGATCTCGTGACTCCAGGATCACGCCCTGGGCTAAAAGGCAGGTGCTAAACTGCTGAGCCACCGAGGGATCCCCGTGTTTATATCTTCTATTGCAAAGAGAAAGCTGACTAGTCCAAAAAAAAAAAAAGAAACAAAACAAAAAAACCTACATAGGTTTTATTATTTTACTGATTTAACTTTATCCAGTATTGTGATTCCAACATAAAAACCAATAAAGTTACAGAGAATTATGAAATAAATCATGTGACAAATTAAACTGTACTTGTAATGACTTTCAACATTGCAGATTAAGTAAAGCTACTTACTACCAATATTCATATTGAGCTTAGTTTTGTGCTTTTCACATTGTCTTTTTTTTTTTTTTTTTTAATTAATTTTATGTATCCTTTTCTGGATGAATATCCAGTTTCCTGGACAGTACTTTTAAAAAAAAATCTGGGCAGCCCAAGTGGCTCAGCGGTTTAGCACTGCCTTCAGTCCAGGGTGTGATCCTAGAGACCCGGGATGGAGTCCCACAACAGGCTCCCTGCATGGAGCCTGCTTCTCCCTCTGCCTGTGTCTCTGCCTCTCTCTCTCTCTCTCTCTCTCTCTCTCTCTGAATAAATAAAAATTTTTAAAAATCTGATAAATCTAGAGGTCTACTGATTCTTCTTTTGCTCAGTGCTAGTCTTGTCAGCAAAATCTAGGTAACAGTGAAGACTTGGTATTTGTGAAAAACAAAATCCCAAAGAAGCTATATGAGCCACTGGCAAACAAGATAACCTATCAAATGCTCAGTAACACCCTCTAGTAAAAACACATAGCACTCTCTAAACTATATGCACACTATGTAAAGAGCTTCTTTATATCAGTGTCTGAAATACAAGATAATTCTCATATTCCAAATTCTAAATATACTGTAAGTGGATCAGAAAGTCAGGCAATGGCTCCACTTATGCTATTTTTTTTCCTTGCTATTAGTGCTGAAAGAGTTTATAAGGGCTCACAGCCAGTTTAGAACATTGAAATATTTCAGTACAAAATAAAACAGATTTATTACTAAAAAGAAATAGAGGGGGGAGTCTGGGAAGATGGCAAAGAAGGAGCACCCTAAGCTTGCCTCTTTCCATGGATACAATTAGATAACACTCACATCAGTGTAAATAACCTAAGAAGAAATATAAATCTGCAAAGTTATTATCTTTATTCACAAAATGTCAATAATGTGCAAAAATGTTGAGCAAAAGATGGATAAGGAACCTGCTACTCTCTATGATCTGTAATCATTACCTCTTTCAACCCTGATTCCCCTCAAAAAGATTTATCTTATTTAAGCAATACAATAAAAAAATTAAGCAAAACTCCTGCCCAGTTTCTTAAAAGAGAGGAGGAGGAGGAAAAATTCATGCAGAAAGGATACAGAAACTCAAGTAAGACAAATGTATAATAATCAAATCTACACTGTAATACCTAACACTGGATTTCCTTGAAGAAATAAGTAATAAGCATGTTTGCTCAGGTATTTAACATTAAAAGAAAAAACAAATAAGAACAAAGTGACCCAAAAGGAGCATGTTTTGTCTGTGACTTGTTCTGTTCAGTAAACAATAATTATTTAAATAGTTCTAAACATAATCACTTCCATTGGGAAAGCACATCCTGCTTAAAATTGCGCTTTCATAATAAGTATTTACTAATCACAAAAACTGTAGTTGAGCAAATACTGTTGTATAAAAGCAAGTTAATGAGTCATGTACCAGTATTTTCAAAGAAAATTATTTTTAATAGTGCATGAAAGACTTATATGCAAAGACTAAACCTGTGGGTTTTCAACATAAAAAACAAAGCAAAGAAACCCATTAATAATAAGGCAATCACCCCTACACAATATCATAGTCTTCCTAGGACTAGGAAACATACTCATGAAAGTGACTGACCAATTTTAAAAACAACTTAAACATACACACACAACTAAATCCAAGATCAAATAATTCAGATTCAAGAAACTTCAAATAGTTCATTTTTAATGCAAAATACTTATGAAAGATAACCTTCAAATTTCCAGTTCTGTCATTATAGAAGACTGGCCTAAGATATTCAGGGCTCCTTTAAACATCTTTGGTGGCTTGATAACAGCAATTTAACATTCTGAGCCCTAAACTTATTCCAAAATCCAGTGACCAGATGAATATAGTAGATTAACAATTACTGCAATCGAGGCAACAATAAAACACGTTTTATTTCTTCTGCTTTATACTGCCTGTCGATGCAGAGAATAATACATTTAAAAATATGACAGAATACTATACAATTTAAACCTGAATAGTCACTTTGTTTTCCTTTGACTACTGGGGTTTTCGACAATGACAAAATGAAAGGAATCAAATTAGTTTGGGAAAGATGTTAAAAATTACTTTACAATAATAGCTTGGAGGCAGAATGGTCCTTTCAGATATTAAAAACATTTGGTCGGCTGTCGCGTGAATTTTCAAGACCTGGACTCAAAGTACCATTATAATTAACAGGTGGGGCAAGTTAAGAAGGAAGCAACAGTGGGTCTTCAGGAAACTTGTGAGAAGCTGCCTGACAGACGCATAAGGAGACAGGCCGATTATAAACTTACTAAGGCTCAACAGTAATCTAAAATTCTCTATCAAGCTTGAAAGGGATAAAGCACAGCATCCTACCACATTCCCAGGGCGTTTTATTCAGCACTTCAAGATAAACTGGTAAAAACTAGGATGAAAAATGCCTAAAAGAAGTCTTCTATGTCAGAAATCATAGGTGGAAGCACTACCTCACAATGTAATTCTAAAAATTACTTATCAAAATAAACAAATTTGTCCAGACTAAAGACAAATTCAAAAAGAATTTTGAATTATTTTTTAAAAAACTGTTTGCAAAGCAAATACTTTCTTCTAAGTATCTACCTTATTTGAAACATTGTAATTTCAATCTAAAAACATAGCCTTCATTCTCTTCAACTTCACTTTACTCACTGAAATAGGTTCTAAGGCAAATGATCTCTCCTTCTTTAGCCTGGCAGCTTCTTACTTGAGTTTGGGAGGTCACAAAGAACAGCTCTAAAATAAGCATTTATATTGATCCACTTCCATGATTATACTTACTTAAAACCCATGGTCTCCTTCTGGGAATTTGAGGGGGTGAATTTTTACAAAGCATAGAATGCCAACCAAAATAGAAGGCTAGTTAACAGTACTCATCCTTTCCTCTATTACAAAAATTCTAACAGTGGAATTTTGTTTATAAAATGCAGCGTACATTTTATCATCCTGGATAAAATATCTACAGCCTCGGTAGTGGTTAAATTGCAGCTATAAAGGAAATTGTCCCGAGATAAATGGTTTCCCTATGAGAAGGTTTCACTGCTACACTTCACCTCAGGACAATAAATCAAATTAACTGCACCTTGTCCTCAGTCCAATGACATCATCAGTTTGACCACATCTTGGGAATCGGGTGCAAAAACATATGCTATTTAAGGCATGAAATCATATTACTGCTTTTTGTCCATTCGACCTCATGCTTCAGGTCTCTGAAGCAGTCATTCACCTGAACATTCACATGAAAGCTACAGACTTTTTTCCCTGCTGCATTCAGGGCCTGCCTAGTGGAGGTGAAAAAGGAAAAATGATAAGAACTGGTCATTGGAAATTAGCTTGCTTTTAGCCCATCAAATCTACAATTTTGTTACAAATTAAACTGAAGACTAATGTCTCCCAAAATATGTACCTAGCAACTGACCATAAAGTGCCTTATATTTTCAAAGGTTTAACACATCAATGCTAAATAACATTTCTCTGGTACTTTACTAATAGGGTAAAAAAACCACCAATGAGAAGCAACGCTGTTTAAAAAAAAAAAAAAAAAAAACACATTAAAACTATGTAAAATAAAAAAGAGAGAAAACTTTAACAAGGGAAAGACCAAAAATGAAAATTACTGTTTCTTCTGAATTACGGAAGTTAGCCTGACTTTCACAGACCAACTGTCCTAATTCTACATAAAACATAAAATCAATTCTGACAACTTAAAGAGGGGTGGGTGTGCTGGGAGAAGAATAAGTTACAAGATCAGGGTAGACACAATGCCTATGTTTATTATTCTACTATGTTCACTCATTTAACCATGACACAAATACTTAAAGAAAACATAACCCCATTTCTGTTTTTAGGAGTGCTACCATTAAAATAAGCAAACCTTAACAGGGATAGCACAAAATTAATATCAGCCATCTTTTAAATTAGAATGAAGAAGCTGAAAAGGAAATGCAGCACTGAGACATTCTGAAAGTGCTGTTAATTGGAACTTCTAAAACATTTAGTTATTCTACAACTCCTAGGAAAAAACTATGGATTTTACAAATACTGCAGACCTTTACAAAGCCTGAAAGTCTTTAACTTGGAGTTCTGTAGAAGCCAAGGGGCAGGGGAGAACTATCACCAAAGTAAAGTGATTTATTTGTATGAAATCAAAATAGGTTTCAGTCGCCTCTGAAAATGAGAAGATTTTCTTTCCTTAGGCCTAATATTACTGCAAACTGTAAGAAAGTCTTTTTAAGAGAAAACAAAACACGACAGAGTTGAAGCTTAGCTAGGAGCTGCTTTACTGCTGGTTAAGGCCCCAGGAGGGTTTGTTTTGCCCGCGGAGGACGGGTATGTGTATGGAAGTTGGTAGGGGAAAGTCATTTTGGTTATTAGTAAATAAATCAAGCGGCAGAGAATGAGGCCTAGGCAACTGCTAGAGGAGCCAAGGCCTAGCTCTCCCCCTGCTCTTCCCAGCACAGCCTGGGTTTGATCTCAGAGCCCCGTGGATTGCCAAGGAAAAAAAAAAAAAAGAATCATATCGAACCACAAAAGCACATGGGGCGAATGTAAAATATAAACACGGCGTTGGGCTGTGAGTGGCTGTTATTAAAGGTCTGAATTACTAAACATGAGAGGCGGGGAAAGCCAGGCGGCCATTTCAATAATATAAACCTCCCCGAATTAGACATTATTCAAATGAGAGAGGTTCGGCTAAGCCGAGAGTAGAGAGGACCCAGCACCCAGCAAGAAACCGACACCGCAGGACCGGGGAGGGGGATCCCCGCCCCTACCTAACTCCCCACAGGAGAGGGGAAATCTAGAATATTATCAACTTGTCAGGCCAGCCGGTTCTGGGGCAGGGGCAGGAGGGCAGCCCTCTCTCCATCCAAGTTCCTGAGAGGCCTCCGGGTGCTTCTGGGGCCTGAGAGCCAGAGGCCCCCCGAGGGCCCCCGGCCCGGTCCGCCCGGGTTGGGCGCGGGGGCGGGGGCGCGGGAAGGGGCGGGGGCGGGGGGGAACGGAGATCAGACCACGCCAGACACCTCCAGCCAACTCCCCAGGGAAAGCACGACCCACGGGGACCGCTGACCGACGGTCCGGAACACATGGGGCTGCCCCGGAGGGCATCCCCCTCCGAGGGGAACTTTCCACGAGGGCCGCCTTCCCAGCCCGTCCGCCCCGGAGGGGGCGAAGCGGACCCCTGCGCGGGCTCCCCACCCCCGCCGCCCCGAGGCCACCTCACAGCGCCCACGGCCGCTTGCCCCTACCCACCTAGGGCGCAGGCCCGGTTCAGGTCAGGCCGCCACACGGGGGACAAGCGGGGCGCGGCCGAGGTGCCCGGGGCCGTGACCCCCGGGCTCAGCCCCGCTCGGACCCCCGTGCGGCGGCGGGGCGCGGGCAGAACGCTCTCCCCGGGCGCACCCCCGGGCACCCCCGGGCGCCCTCCGGGCCGAGCCCCCCCCCGCCCGGGCCCTCTCCCGGGGGGGACGCGTGTGGCTGTCCGGCCGCCGGGGTCCGCTCCGGCCCCGCCGCCTCCCCGGCATTGTGCTCGCCGCCACCTCCATCCCCCTCCACGCCCCCCCCACCCCGCGCCCGCCCGGCCCGGGTCGCCCGCCCGCGCCCCGCCGGCCCAGCGGCTATGAATATGTAAAATGTCTTTATTGTCCTCTCCCTGTGCCCCGGCCCCGCGGCCCCGCCGTGGACCCGCTCGGGTTCGGGCACGGCGGCGAAGAGGCGGCGGCGGCCGGCGGAGGAGGAGGGCCGGTGCCGGCGGGCGGGCGAGCGGCGGCGGCGGCGGCGGGGTGGGCCGGGGGCAGGAGGAGCGCGGTGGATCGCAGCCCCCTTTGCCCCTTGTCTTCCCCCTCCGCCTGGCCGCTCCGAGCCTCTTTTCCCCTCCGTTCGGCGCCCGGCGGGGGCTCCGTGCTCCCCGGCCCCCCATCTCCCCGCCGTTAATTATAATAATCCTGAGTACTAATAAATTATGCTAAGTCGCGGGGGGGGCAGCGGGAGCCGGGGTTGAGTATGAATATGAATATGTAAAATGCTGTAATGATTACCTGCTGCTGCTGCCGCCGCGGCTGAACTCTCATCTTGACTCGCTGCTCCTCCGTCCGCCATTTTGAATATTTTAACCAAAATCGCCCGGTCGATAAACCCTCCCTCGCTCCGGCTCCCCTCCCCCCTCCCGCCCTTCGTGCCTCCTCCCTCCTCTCCGCCCCCTCCCGCTCCTTCCTCTCCCCGGGCTCGCGCCAGGGGGCGCGCGAGGCCGTCCCCTTGGAGGAGCCCCACCCCTTCGGGCGCTCTGCGCACGCGCCTCCGGGTCGCCGTGGCTCTCCAGTAGCTAAAGCGCCCTCAACCTGCCAGTCACCCCTTTGCTGCACTTTCCCCCCGCCCCCCCCGCCCCTCTCGGCTCTGCACATGCGCAACGCTTTCCACGCGCCTGAGATGCAGGCGGCGCATGCGTTACCTCTCCTGGGCTCCTTCTTGAAGCGTAACCTGTGTAGCACGTTGAGCATTCGTCCCTTCTTACTACCCCCCCTCTCCTCCCGCCTCACTGCCCTCCCAGCCTCACTCCGACGTTCCCCAATGGACAGTGGCATTTTGAAAGAAGGGCAGGGGGCACGGCGGCCCAGAGCGTGGAAACGCGTGGAGTACCCGCGGGCAGGACCAGCCCCGGCGTCCCCTCCGCTGCGCGCTTTTTAAGGCTTTCCGCGCAGTTGAACCTCTGGCAACAAAGGAGGGGCAGCTCCCCTGCTAGGTAATTTCCGGCCCGGTGGGCAGGTAGGGGCGGAAACGCCCGCCGCGGGGAGCCGGGCTGGAGGCACCTGCTGAGCTCTGCGCGGGCGTCCCGCTTTAAATTTGAATCCTAACGAGTCCCCGCCCCCAGCTCCGCGAATGCTGGAGACCCGGCCGGGCGAGCGCGCGGGGGAGGGTCTCGTGCTGGTTTTAATTAGCCTCCCATCCCTTCTGCTCTACTTGTTTGTAACCCCCGGTCGCTTCTGGGGCGCCGGACGCTCCAGTGGCCGGTGCCTGCCCCTGCCCCTGCCCCTGCCCCTGCCCCTGCCCCTGCCCTTGGCGGGGTTTTCCTGCGCCCCGATCGCCGCTCGCCCGATAGGAGCGCGTAGCCGGCGCCCTGGGCCGTGGGAAGCCGTTCTCCCCTGACTTTGGTTTGGGAACATACTTAAAACCTAGCCGTAAACTGGAAACTGATAACCTTAAAAAAAAAAAAAAAAAAAATCTCGAAATCAGCGGTAGCCTCATCCAGAATGTCACTGTTTCTCAGAGCAAATAAGAGAGCAGGCGTTTTGTGTTGTAAATCTCTTTTATTTCAGTCATGTTCTAAGACTTATCTTTAAAGGTAAATTTCCCTGGACAAGACCCAGGTCAATTATTTTACGAATTCTTTTTTTTTAAAAAAGCCCTAAGATTTTTCCAGTTTGGGTTTTTGTTGGCTTGTTTGTTTGTTTTTGGTCTTTGTTTTTGAGGCTGAATACAAAAGCATCTCTCCTAAGTGAAGTTAGGAAAAAAAAGAAATTCAGGAGGCCCCTGGGCGGCTCAGTGGGTTGAGTCTGTGATTCTTGATTTCAGCGTCCTGAGTTCAAGCCCCACCTTTGGTGTAGAGCTTAGTTGTTTTGTTTGTTTTTTTTAATAAAAAAGAAATTCAATCCTAGATTGTCTTGAGAGAAATGACTGTAAAGTTTAAATGGAGTAGAATTGCCGATTCCACATAAAAGAAAAACGGATCTCTAAGAGAGCGGTTATTCTAACGGCTAAAGTTTTAATCACGGGTCTTAGCCTCCTCATTGAATTCCTTACACTGTGCGAGTACAGATGAAGCTATTGTCAGTGACAGCCAATGAATTTGGGGTGGGATTGATTTATTCATGGTAATTAAGCCGTAGGGTGTGTGCTTGACTGTGCAAACCAAATAATTGGGCCACCATATAATCTAATTATTTCAAGCCACGCCAACCAACACACAGTTAAGGAAATGCAAATTTCAGTGGTGTTACAATTAATCCGGAAATATAGCCCAAGTTATATTCACCGGCATTACCATAAGGGAAGTCTCAAAATCTTCAACCTATTTGAAGCAAAGTTAATTACAGGTACCTGCTCTGAGGACAAGGAAATACCTCCACTAAGAAAAAGAACCTAAATACCTAAATTCCTATCTTCTATATTGATCTTTGTTTTGCACTTTAGCTTAAAAAAGCAAATTAATATGACTCTCAGAAAGTAATTGAAGCCTGTGCATGTGCTATTCATTCTTTATCTCATTTCCATAAAAAAATTTTCATAGAATGAATTTTTATTTAAGGAAGAATAGCTCTGTGAGGAAAAAAACAGTTTAAAATAGTCTATATCAATGATTCATTTTCCTCCTAATGAAAACGTTTATGCCTGGGCATAGTAGGTATTCATAAATATTTGCTGAATAAAAATAATGAATAATACAGTTATATATGTTAGGATTATTTTTAAAAAATGATTAAGTCATTTATTCAACAAATATTTATGAACATCTGCATTCTGCCATCAACTTTACTAAGTGATAAAAATAAAAAATGTAGAAAACACTGCTTTGACCTCAGCAAACTCTGTGTATCAATTCTTTTTTTTTTTTTTTAAAGTTTCTTCTTCTTAGGTTTTTTTTTTTTTTTTTTTTTTTTTTAGATTTTATTGATTCATGATAGACGTAGAGAGGCAGAGACACAGGCAGAGGGGGAAGCAGGCTCCATGCAGGGAGCCCGATGCGGGACTCGATCCCGGGTCTCCAGGACTATGCCCTGGGCCAAAGACAGGCACCAAACCGCTGAGCCATCCAGAGATCCCCTCAATTCTTTTTTTTTTTTTTTTTAAATAATGACATATTAATATTGTAATATCTTGGATATTTAGTTCAGATATCAATTCTTTTTTTTAATCCTCACAACTCTGGGAGGTAGAAACTGTTAATCCCAATTTTCCAGGATGAGGAAATTGAGACACAGAGATGTTACATTACTTGCCTTTATTGGGGTTTTCCAGAGAAACAAAACCAATGGAATATATAAATGACTTTCATTATGCAGTTGACACTTGACAAGGCAGGGTTTAGGATTACTGACCCTCCCAAGCAAGTGAAAGTTCAAGTATAGCTTTTAATTCCTCAAAAACTTAACTGCTAACAGCCTACTATTGACTGGGGAAGCCTTACCAATAACATAAATAGTCAAACAGTGAATTAACACTATTTTGTGTATTATATGTATTATAAATAAATATACCACATTTTGTGTGTTATTTGTATGTTATATATATTGTGTTACTGAATTCTTACAATAAAGTAAGCTAGAGAAAAAATGCTATTAAAATCATAAGGAAAAGAAAATACATTTACAGTACTCTGTGATAAAAAAAATTCATGTATAAGTAGACCTGCACACTTCAAACCCATGTTGTTCAAGGACCAACTGTATATATGAAAGAGATTTGTTATAAGGAATTTGCTTATACAGTTTTGGAGGTTGAGAAGTCACTTTATGTTCCTTCTACCATTATCCCATACCCTTAATATCCATCCTCACACGTGTTCCCCAGATTTCTGTCTGTATAAATTAGAAAACTCATGCAGTTCTTTTAGAATGTAGCGTCTCTCCTCACAAGTCAGATGATGAGGAGCTCAGGTCTCATGGTAATTTGGTGGCTATGATTAAGCATTCAGTCTCTCCTAAGGTCTAGCAGCAGGCCAAGAGCTATTTTTCAAAAGGAGAATAGTTATCCATAGAGGATGTCAGGCTTTGTTCTAAAATCCTGAGTCTGAGCTGCAGGTCACCTGTTGAGACCTGCCAGAGACTCCTAGTAGCTTCCTTACCTGCCACTGACACTTCAAGCACCATTGGATCTGCTGGATCATATGGCGGAAATGGCAGAGCAGCTTGCACAGCACTCGGGACATATTACAGAGTCTTCTCATTCAGCAGCTTTTTGAGTCACTTGGAAAATAGGTTGGAATAATACACTCCAATGGAATATGTTGCCTCCAAAATCCAAAGAGTTCCACTCAGCATTGTGCCTCTTTTTTTTACTGTAAGAGAGGCCAAATGTAACAACTTATCCATTACCTTAGAAGGGATATGTTGACATGCCCCACACTACTGGATTCCCCCCAAATTTCACTGAGATAGAAGGCCCCTCAATTTGTGCCAGATTTATTTCCAATGTCTTACCAATAAGCCTACTGTGGGTACTGCTTCTTGCTCACCATGTCCAATCAGCATGATATCATCAGTGTAATGGATTAGTGTGACAACCTGTGGAAGGGAAAGGAGATCAAGATTCCCATGAATTAAATTAGAACATAGAGCTGGAAAGTTGATATACCTCTGAGGTGGGACAGGAAAGGTAGAATGCTGGCCTTGCCAGCTGAAAGCAAACTGCTTTTGGTGGTTCTTATTGACAGGGATAAAGAAAAAAGCATGCCAGCCCAATAGCTGCATATCAGTTTCCAGGATATGTGTTAATTTGCTCAAACAACAAAACCACATATGGTATAGCAGCTGCAAGTACAACCACCACTAATTCAGTTTAACAATAATCCACTATCATTCTCTAAGATCCACCTGTCTTCTGTACAAACCACATAGGAAAGTTAAATGGGGATGTGGTGGGAACGACCACCCCTACATCTTTCAAATCCTTGATGGTGGCACTAATCCCTGCAATCCCTCCAATATGCAGTGTTGCTTTTAGTGTATTATTTTCCTAAATACAAGTAGATCTAGTGGCTGCCATATGGCCTTTCCTGCTATAATAGTCTCACTCCAAAGGTCAGGGAACCAACGTGGGGATCCTGCCAGTTGCTTCAATTTTTCAGGATGGGGAAAACTGAGGCATAGAGATGTGAAGTAACTTGCCTAATGCCACACCACTATTGAAAAGTATACAGGCCAGGAGCTTACTCTTCATGGTACCAGTCTGCTACTTGCTTTGAATCAGGCAAAATCCTGGAGGTTCATATATTTCAATGTGGGAAGAGAACATATTAATGGTTAGGTCCTTGTATGTAATCTCATCATAATAAAAACATAGACATGGGTGAAAACTTACATTCACACAAAAACATACATAAATAGCAGCTCTGTTACAACTGTCAGAAACTAGAAACAATCCAAATGTCCTTCTGCAGGTGAATGAATAAACAAACAGGGATACCTGCATGCTGTGGAATACTATTCAGCAACAAAAAGGGATGAACTACCAACACAACAACTTCAACGAATCTCAAAGGCATTGTGCTGAGTGAAAGAAGGCAGTCCCAAAAGGAATCCTACTATCTGATTCCATTTGTACGACATTCTTGAAATCCCAAAACTATGGTGATGGAAAACAGATGAGTGGTTCCCAGGAGATAATGGCGGGAGAAGGTGCAACTGTAAGGGATAGGCATGTGAGAGGATTTTTGGGGTAATGGAATTGTTCTGTATCCTGATTGGGCTGGTGGGAATAAAAATCTATACATATGGTTTTATTCATATGTATACACACACACAAGTATAGAAGCAGTCAACGGTATGATAGTAAGTCAGCCTAGGTATTCCTGTTACCAGGTGTTCCTTTATTAACAGTAGAAATATGCGAATGGGAAGGTGTCAGTATGTCTTGCTAAAGGGAACCATGTAAGCCTTTGCAGCAGGGTCACCCCGTTCCTTCCTCTTTCTCCCTTTTTCTCATCTGGAACATAGATGCCAAGACTAAAATTCGAGCAGATCTTTTGGGCTGTGGGGTGATGTTCTCAAGAGATCAGTCCATGTGAGGAGCAAGAAGCAAATCCGATCTTCTCCACGGGCTGAAGAGAAGCCTGGGCCTGAGCGTGGCATTGCCTTCCTTCACCTGAACTTAACTCTGGGTGCTGCTATGTTAGTTTTGTTAGACTGAAGAATCCAGACTCTGGAGGATGTATTCTAATGACTGTAATTACCGTAGGTAACTAAATTAAAAATGGTCATTTTTTATAAATATCTCCAACATTTTGCCCATTCATAAACATTATCATTCTAATAGAGCAAATTAATGTGTTTAGTGACTGGTAGTACATTTCATAACTAATTAATCTTACAGCAGAGGCTTCCAAGCCATGTTTCATGAAGCCCTGAAGGCTGGCCTTAAGGTAGGATGAAAACCAACCTTCTACCTCCTCTTTATTCAGGAGGTATATATATACACCTGGAGCTTACATATATATATATAAGCTTAGCAATAGTAACTTTTAAAAGTTTTCAAAATAAAATGATCCATGGCTATTGTATATGAAGCATCAGGAGCTTAATCTCCTTTTCCTCCACATCTTACTTCATAACCAGGAGTTTTTCCACGGAAGATTTTGATCTTGCCTTAGATACTTCCATGGTCCTCTACCTTGAACAGGTGGAGAGGGCTTCTAGTAAGTGAATGAATATATTCTGATCACATATATTAATATTCATAAAAGGATGTCAAACCTACTGGCTGTAGCTGACTGCTGCAATTTATGTTTCTACTCTTAATGTATAACGTAGAGTATTTGTACTCCTCAGAGAATGTACACTGAAGTTTTTAACAAGTCAATACTTATCAAAAAGCTCAATATCATTGATGGAAAACTATCTGATGGATACATAGCCCATTTTCCTCCCCTGGTTCAGGGTCAGCAAATTCATGACCCTACTCTTCCTACCATCCCTTCTCAAGCCTCTGGCCAACTTCTTTAATCCATAGCCCTTTCTTATGCTGAGCCTAGACTCCCTCAAACATGATTCTGTCCAACCAGTGCTTCAGGCAGTCATTGGCATCTCATCAGTGCTGGCATGCAGGATGAAATCCATTTGTAATTCCAACCCTAGATACTCTTAAAAGCTAAACTGTCACAAAGCTGTGCACTTGAAATACATCATTTTGTCCCCTTGTAGGCTTCTTTCCTAGAATTATGCTTTGGACTTATGTCATCAGCCTACATTAAAATCATAAGAAAAAAAAACCTCTGAGAAATGTATCATATTTACTGTAGGAGTGTTTTTGGAGTGTCTATCTTCTTTCTGGGTATTCTTTCTTGATATCTGAAGGGCAGAGTTTTAAGAAATTTGCCCAAATTCATACAGTAAGGGACAGAGCTAAGAACTGAACCAAAGATTGCCTGATCTCTTACCTTCTCTGCCTTTCCTCTCTAAGGCCCCCACATTTGCTCCCTGCCTTGACGGCCATCTGCCTCCCCATCCTGACATTTGGCCTACATCTAGACATTCAGCCCTGGGCTTTGTTTCCATGAGGTTTTTTTGGTGCTTACTTTTTCCTGCATTCATTGATTCCATATCTGCCCTTCCTGTTTTCTCCTGCCTCTTCCTATCCCTTCTCATAAGCTTTTCTAGATAAACTCTTCCTGCATTTACTCATCAACTCATTATAGTCTGACATCTGCTCCAATCATTTTCCTGAAATTACTTTATTGGAAGTCACTGATGACCTCCTAACTGCCAGATCTGATAACATCTTCACTCCTCATCCTGTTCCATCTCTCCACAATTTGACAATGGTGATTGTTCCTCCCTTCTTAAAACTATCTTTCTAACTCTGGCCTGTGACAAATTGCTCTCCAATTTCTCCCCTTAGCTATCTTGACCGTGTCTTGGTTTTCCTCATTGGATCCTCTTTTTCTCCCCATCTAATAAAGGTACTCTCCAAGGATTTACCCTCATCCCTCTCCTCATTGCTGCAAGCCTCATGTCATTATCTATCCCCACAATTTCAGCTGTTATCCCTCTGAAGACAACCCCCAAATCTACACCTTCATGCTGCTTTCCCCTCCAACATCAGACTATGTTTGTTACATTTGTCTCTTTCACTAGAGTATAAACTATTCCAGGGGTGGTCCATCTTGTCCTCATTTTTTTATATATTTTTTATGCTTAAAGTAACAGCTCAGGGGCTGGACATAGTCTATGTTTAACAATTTTTTTCATACTTCTCTCTGTATTTTAGTGACCATTCAATGGTGTATGAGAAGCCTTTATTCTCTCATAAGTATTCAGGTACCTACCAGGTGCTTGGCATTGCTCTAGGCAAAATATTTCTGTTTGGTTTTTGGAACATCTTGAGATGAGTGTACATTTAATTCAACCTTTTTATCTTTCAAGTCTGTATCTATAACTCTATATTTGATCTATCTTAAGATGCACATTTTTTCACATTTTAGTATCTTTGAAATCAAGATGTATCTTACAAAGAATGTGCAGGAAAACATTGCATCATAGTTTAATTGGCAGCATTTTTTAATGGTACATAAAATAATGGTCTATCTTACAATCAGTAGCATTTTAAATTCCATGATATATGGTTTTTACATGAATTTTTATGGTTTAGATATTTCATTCTGATATGTTTTATCATCCAAGAAATATTTAATTATTCTGAGTATATACTAGACTTTTTAAGGCAGGACAAGAAATGTTTTAAAGGGATTTTCAATGACACGGGTTAAAACAAGAGGAAAAAGATTTCCACGGCCATAGAAGTTTCACACATACAAGCATTTCCTCTGCTGTAAATATACAGCAATGACAGATAAAATGCAAAGACTGATAACCAAAAATAAATGGGATCAAAAGCAGTTATCATTTCTAAGAATCAAGAAGAACACAAAACACAAACCATGAGTGGGTCTGTTGCAGTGGGCCTATTAGAGTATAGGCCCAGAGGCAGGCAATGGTGTCTGAAGTTTTAGTGCCACAAAGAGGACAAACCAGAACACACACACACACACATACACACACACACACACTTTTTGTATCTGTAGGGCTTTGTTATAATTTTATCTTACATAAATCATCTTGATTATCTTACAAAAATGACAACTTAAAAATATAGCATTTTATGATACAGAGAATTCCCATGTTCACCCCATTCCCCACTTCTCCTCCTTTTTAGGAAACCATTTATATTTGCTGCTTATCCTTATCCATCTCTTCTTGCAGCTATATAAATTCTTAGTTTTCTCCTTTTCTTTCACAAAAGAGAGTGGTTCCATCTATATTGTTCTGTACCCTGCTTTTTTCACTTAGCTGTATATTAAGAAGATCGTATCATGGAGATTTTACTCATTTTTTTTATAGCTGCATGTACTTCATCGTGTGTGTGAACTGTGGTTTACTCAACCAGTCCTCCTCTCTTGCTGGACAAGCTATATACAAAGTTTCCTGCTACTCACAATATCAAAGTGAGCAACCTTCTTCCTGAGTCATTTCACACTCCCACACACCTTTGTGAATGAAGGCTGAATAGAATTGCTTCCTGACTGCTGCCTGAGGCTATGGCTTTTTAGGAAGTTGAGGATCTGCCAAGTAGGAAGACCAAGACAGCCTTACAACCGGGAAGTAAGGGATCCCTGGGTGGCGCAGCGGTTTGGCGCCTGCCTTTGGCCCAGGGCGCGATCCGGGAGACCCTGGATCGAATCCCACGTCGGGCTCCCGGTGCATGGAGCCTGCTTCTCCCTCTGCCTGTGTCTCTGCCTCTCTCTCTCTCTCTCTCTCTGTGTGACTATCATAAATAAATAAAAAAATAAATAAAATTGACATTTAAAAAAAAAAAAAAAAAAAAAAAACAACCGGGAAGTAAATGGATCTGCTCCCTGGAATTCTCTAATATTGCTGGAACCCTAACCACCACCAGAAAACCCAGAATAGACTAGAGACCTGGCAGGTAGGGTGACAGTAATCACAAAACTATTAAACAGCAAAAGAGAGAGAAAGGAGAAAAACTTCAAAAAATATGTACACATGTATGTGTACAGATATATGTATTTCAAAAGCAAAATATATGTATGTACGTGTTAATATATATTACATATAAAATTGGGTCTGTACTTCAGAACTAGACCAGGATCAATTCCCAATGGTTCAAAGATTTAAATGTAAAAAAATAAAAATAAAAATTCCAGAAGAAAACATGAATGAAATCCTTTATAAAAAGCTATTAAACGGGGATCCTGGGATCCCTGGGTGGCACAGGGGTTTAGCGCCTGCCTTTGGCCCAGGGCGCGATCCTGGAGACCCGGGATCGAATCCCACGTCGGGCTCCCGGTGCATGGAGCCTGCTTCTCCCTCTCACTGTGTCTCTGCCTCTCTCTGTGTGTGTGACTATCATAAATAAATAAAAATTTAAAAAAATCTTTTAAAAAAAACGGGGATCCCTGGGTGGCTCAGCAGTTTAGTGCCTAACTTGGACCAAGGCATGATCCTGGGGTCCTGGGATCGAGTCCCATATCCGGCTCCCTGCATGGAGCCTGCTTCCCCCTCTGCCTGTATCTCTGCCTCTCTCTCTCTCTCTCTCTCTCTCTCTCTCAGTCTGTCTCTCATGAATAAATAAATAAAATATTTTTAAAAAGCTATTAAGCGATATTATTATCATAAAAAATGGAATTTAAGGCAAAGGAATAAAAATACATGTTAAGGCTAATCCATCAAGAAGCTATAACAGGGGCACCTGGGTGGCTCAGTGGTTGAGCATCTGCCTTTGGCTGAAGTTGTGACTGGGGGTCCTGGGTTGGAGTCCTGCATGGGGCTCCCTGCATGGAGCCCGCTTCTCCCTCTGCTTGTGTCTCTGCCTCTCTCTGTGGGTTTCTCATGAATAAATAAATAAAAATATCTTCAAAATACAAATTAAAAAATTATGAATTTGTATGCAACTAACAACCTACCTTGAAATGTATAAAATAAAAACTAAATTACAAAGACTGACAAGATCATAAGCATAGAAGACCTCAATGAAAAAGGTGTTTCTCCCAATTATTACTTAACCAGAAATAAAGTAACCATGATGCCCATTCCCATCTTGTTACAATCAAGTGAGTCGGAACCCTGGCAAGACCGAGCCCAAACTGCAGACCATTAATGTTTAGTTGTGTCTGGACATATCTAGCAGTGTGCGATGGATCAATAGACAACTGTTTACTTAAAGGTCTAAAGAAACTTCTTTTTTTTTTTTTTTCTAAAGAAACTTCTGAGAGAAAAACTATCCTAAACGATTCTGGTACTGACAGCCTGACCATACATCCAAGTCCATCTTGATCTTTCAAGGGTAAAGGCACAACTATGCTTTGGTTAAACTCAGGTTAAACTCCTGGCTCAGACTCCCATGAGCACTCATCTATGGCTTCCTGTGGAGAGGTAGCTCTGGAAGCAGAGGTGATACTCAAAATATTTAGCACCCAGTTTGGTTTGAGCATTGACTAAACAGAACAGACAAGCAACCCATCTGAGTAGATGCCAGCTGCACCCCATGCCTTCCCAGGGCATACTTGATGAATTTCAGCCCTTTCTATAAAGATTATTCTATGAAACTTGCTCTAGGACATAGAGACACAAGGAGCTCTGGTACTCCTCTGGTCAAGGTTAATGAAGGGGAGAGAGAGAACTCCAACCAACTCTGGCAAATCAAAAACTGCAGTGTTGGAAAGGAGACTAAGTAAACGAAAGGGTATAAAATGGGGGATGCCATGGGTAACTTATCAGACGTTTTTATTTTATTTTCTTTTTTTTTAAGATTTATTTATTTATTTATTTATTTATTTATTTATTTATTTATTCAGAGAGAGAGAAGAGAGGCAGAGACAGGCAGAGGGAGAAGCAGGCTCCATGCAGGAAGCCCCACGTGGGACTCGATCCTGGGTCTCCAGGATCACATCCTGGGCTGCAGGCGGCCCTAAACCTCTGCGCCACCGGCACTGCCCTGAGACGCATTTCTTAAAAGATTTTACCTATTATTTATTTGAAAGAGGGGGAGAGAGCACAAGGATGGGGAGGGGTAGGGAGAGAGGAGAAGGCGGCTCCCGGCTGATTGGGGAGCCTGAACCCAGGACCCCAGGACCCCAGGATCACGACTTGAGCCACCCAGTCTGATGTATTGAAGGAGAAAAGATAGTGAGAAGGTTAGGTGAGTCCTGACATCAGTCAGACCTGAGATCCATCCCATTCTGCCTCTCCCCCTTACTGTTTCACCTCAGGCAAGATACACGAATGCCCTGGAGATCACAGTGCTCTCTAGTGTTGCTGTCATTGCAGGTGGTGGTAGGAGCATGGGACATACCTACAGGTTCCCAGAAATACCCTCGGAGAGGAGACCTGCATGGCTTGGCAGGGCAAGAGCCAGTGACACACAAGAGCCACACAAGTCAGCATCTTGAGTGTAAGCAGGAATAGGGAGAGAGCAAACTGGGATTTTTTTGGGCTATTTCTCTTTTATTTTACTTCAGTTTCATAGGTATCATTGCCGGATATAAAAACTACAATTCCTCCCCTCAAGAAAATTTTAGGTTATAGAGCATTCACCAGTGTAGGTTAAGTACACACTTTGTAGTATGCGTAGATCAGTCAGTCTCAAAGTAGACACATCTGACTGCTAACTCAAACGAGAATTGGGGACAGGGAGTCAAGCCAGTGGGAGGAAGGGGAGGGAGGAGACAACCACTGGCTTCCTGGTTGGGTGGCTGGAAGCCCCTACAAAGATAATACATAGAAGAGGTGAGGACCAGTACACCAATGGTGTAGACTATTGTTTCCCAACAGAGGGGATGTAGGGTGTAGGAAAGGGCTAAATGTACACTATCTCATTGAAACATTATCCATCCTTGTGAAGGAAAGATCATTTCCATTGCTCAGAGGAACTAAGGTTGAGAGAAATTTAGTAATTTGCCCAGTCACATAGGCATTGAGATTTGAACCCAGGAGCACCTTACATCGGCTTTCCTTATTAAGCCAGGCTTCCCCAACTCAGGAGAGAGAAAAACCTAGTATTTCTCATTGCCAGATAGTTCTGATTGCTATTTGCTTTCTCATCTATTTCATATTATGATAATGTTTTCCTGGAATTGGATGATATAATACTAGAAATTGAAGATGTTTATTCGCTACAAAGATTACATATGCAGGCTTCCTGTCATAATCAAGGGAAGTTGCTCACATCATTTATGATTTCCAGTCTTCTCTGTATATGATAATGCTTATTTTAAAAAAAATCTGTTTTTACTAAGCCTGCTGATCTTCAAAAGAGAAACAGGCAGAGGCAGGACAGTGATATACCCTTTTGATATTTATCAAGTCTGGAGTCTATCTTAAATTAGTTTGCTGGGAAGCATTGCATGTGATGAATGGTATAGTATTTAAATGATGCCGTGGATGTTCTCCCTTGTAATAAAGCAAATTACTCTAACAAAACTATTTTGTTTCATTTCTTCATACAAAATTCATGTTTGAATTTCATCTAGGTCCTAAAATTTTAAATTTCCATAACAAGTTCTATGCATTATTAAATTTTATACACCACTGCATTATGCTTTTGAAACTGATTGTACAATCTAATTAATTCTGAATATTAACTACAATTTCCATAAAATGAATAGGATAATGTTACTCAGGGTAAGATGGTGGGCTACTGTCGTCTGTTACCATCTCCCCAGGATCTCAATTATATGTACACTAAAACCACTTCTCTGGAAGTCCCTTATCTGGTAACTTCAATTTGGGGCAACATAGCCAAGAGCAAAAGTTAAATCAAAATGCCTCCAAATAGACCAAATAACTATCTTAAATACTTGCCCTCCATTCCTAGGCAAACCTTTCCAACCGTGTGTCAGAAGGCAGTTTTTTGTTTTTTGTTTTTTTGTTTTGTTTTGTTTTGTTTTTTGCTTTTTTTAAGAGAGACTGTTTACAAGAGTCATGTGACTTCTAGATCCAAAGCAGATTAAATTAAAGGGATGATGAGGTTAAAGTAGATTCCTAGAAACTGTCTCCTCAAGAGATGCAAGAAGAGTCTATGGACAGTGGATAACCTTGCAAGTGGAAATAACTATCAGAGTGGACACAGGAACCCAGAGAGCAGAGCAGATCAGCCCAATTTATCTTAGGAGAGCAGAGCCCTACATATGTCAGAGCCTGAGGGCCCTGCCATATCATGGCACAAAAAGTAATCCGTGCTCATGATGACTTGGAGATATCAAGGAATGGTTAAATTCATCCTTTTATTCTGTTTAAGAAAGTATCAAAGTGTAGTGTATTTTGGCATCTTTCCATCAGAAAGGTTAAAATAGTGTAAAATCTTAGGGGACTATTTCAATCGTTTGGAAAATTGACTTACTTAGAATATCACATTTCCTAATAATATAAAATAAGTGAGGGTCTTATTATACAACATAAGTTGAATCTTCTTTTCTCTGTTTAAAAAAAAAACAGATCACACAAATCACACTGATACCATACACCCCAGATGTCTCAAGACCCTACTGGACTGTGGGTACAAACGAAGTCAAATTATCATTGATTATTCCAAAGCTCCTGTTCACAGCACCAATCCCCATCACTTCAGAACATGAGCACCCTGTGAGAGTTGTCCTTCCGTGTGCCTCTGCTCAGAGCCACCCTGCCATCCCTACCAGGCAGGAGAAGGTGGCCTCCCAGGGCTGTGTGTGCTGGGTGTTTGGCTTACACGGAGACAGGTAGGCCTCCCAGGGCCTACTGTGCTGGGTGTTTGGCTTACACGGAGACAGGACATCTCACTCCATCACTGTTTTCTATTCTTTTCTTTTCTAAAAAATTTATTTATTTATTCATGAGAGACACACAGAGAGAGGCAGTGACATAGGCAGAGGGAGAAACAGACTCCCTGCAGAAAGCCCAATGCGGCACTTGATCCCAGGACCTCAGATCACACCCTGAGCCAGAGATAAATGCTCAACCACTGAGCCACCCAGGCATCCCTTCTACCACTGTTTTCAAATTTGTCGCCTGGCCCAGAAGCATCACTGCTCGTGCCTCAAATCCCACCAAGTACTTTAAGAAAACTGTTTCTTTGGTTTCGGACTATCCTTTCTCTCCCTTGAGTTCAGCCCAGGAACAGGCACCATTCTTAATTCACTTTGCCCTCTTTTCTCTAGGTATTTACCCCAAACCACCCTTTCAAATGCCTCTCTCCAACAAGCATAGCAAGGAACACAGATTTTGGGGCTGCCAGCTACGGGTCCAGCAGCTCTACTCAACAACCACTAGCTGGGCCTGGGGCTCAGCTAGAGTATCATGCCCCATAATGTGGTTGGAATTCTTTTTTTTTTTTTTTTTTTGTGGTTGGAATTCTTAAATTCTTTTCTTTTTTAAAAAAGATTTATTTATTTGAGAGGGTGAGAGAGAAGGAGAGAGAGAGAGGGAGAGAGCAAGCATGAAGAGTGGGAGGGGCAAAAGAAGAAAGAGAAAATCTTCAAGCAGACTCCATCTGATCATGGAGCCTGTTGTGGGGTTCCATCCCAGGATCCTGAGATCATGACCTGAGCCAAAATCAAGAGTCAGCTGCCCAACCGACTGAGCCACCAAAGTGTGCCTGAAATTCTTAAATTCCTTAAAAAAAAAAAAAGCCACTATATGGAGTCATAACATGTAAAAAAATTTTTTTAGTAATCATGGAAACTCTCCCTTTGAGTTGTGGTTATTATGGGGATAGTTTGGTGCATATTCTCTGGACTTGACTCAATGCCAACCGACTGAGCCACCAAAGTGTGCCTGAAATTCTAAATTCCTTAAAAAAAAAAAAGCCACTATATGGAGTCATAACATGTAAAAAAATTTTTTTAGTAATCATGGAAACTCTCCCTTAAAACCCAATCTTGCACAGAAACTCAGCTCCTTTGCCCCTGGCCCCCTGTTCTGAGAACTGCCACATTTCTTCAGCCCAGTGGCATCTTGAGGCTGAAGACAATATCAGTAAAATCTGACTGTGCCTCTTCCCCCATTATTATCTCATGAGAGAGCAGTGGTTTCTCACTGTGGTGTTAATTTGCATCTCCCTCAGGATTTACAGAGCTGAATAACTTCTAGTATGTTTGTTAGCTATTTTGTGAAATCCCTTTTCCAAGTTTTTGTTCATTTTAGTATTGTATTGTCTTATTGATTTGTAGGACTGCATTATATACTAACCCTTTGTTGGCTAGAGGTATGGTAAATATCTCCTCCCATTTCAATACTTGCCTTTTCACTTTCTCAGTGATGTATTTTGATGAGCAGAAATTCTTAGTTTTAATGCAGTCCACTTTGTCGATATTTTCACTTATAGGTTATTAGGGTGACCAACCATTCGAGAATGTCTGGAAATAACACAATCCAAATAATCCGTTGCCCAGATATATCAACGCTAAAAGAAGGACAGTCCCAGGTAAGCCACAGTGGTTGGTCACTCTAGGCTAGGTGGTTCTTATTGTTGTTTGAAGGGACAGGGCCTGTCGTGTCACAAATATATTTTCCAATGTTATCTTCTAGAAGCTTTATAGCTGTATCTCTCACATTTACATCAAACTCCATCTGGAATTTACTTTTTGAGTGTGGTGTGAGGTAGAGGCCAACATTTATTTTCTTCCCTTTATGGATGGATACCAACCACTCAGCACTATCTATGGAAATGACCAGACTTTCTCCATTGCTTTGCAGTGTTGACTTTGTCATAATTAATTGTGCAGCTTGGTTTCTGGACTTTATTGTGTTCCATTCATCTTTTTATCTCTTTCTGTGCCATTTTATTTATTTAGCTTTATAATAAGTCATGATATCTGATAGCATAGAAGTACTCTGACTTTCTTCTTTTTCTAAGATTGTCTTGGCTATTCTTTGTCAGTTGCATTTCTGTATATATTTTAGAACCAGATTGTTGAATTTCTGAAAAAAATGTGTTAGGATTTTGATTGAGGGATTTTGAGCTAGATTACTTTTGGGAGATATGATATCTTTACAAAATTCAATATGCTAGTTCATGAATATTGTATATATCTATATATATTTAGGTCTTTACATTTTTTTTAAAATTTATTTGAGAGAGAGAGAGAGGGAGTACATGTGTGTGCGGAGGGGTGGGGCGGGTGGGGAGGTGGGGCAGAGGGAGAGGGAGAAGCAGGCTCTCCACTGAGCAGGGAGCCCAATATGGGGCTTGATACTAGGAGCCTGGGATCATGACCTGAGCCAAAGGCAGACATTTAACCGACTGAGCCACCTAAGCTCCCCTAGGTCTTTTATTTCTCTCATCAGTGTTTGGTAACTTTCTTGAATAAACTTTTATATTTATTTATTGTTTATTTATTTATAAACTTTTATTTATTTATTTATTTATTTATTTATTTATTTATTTATTTGACATAGAGAGCAAGCCAGAGAGTACAGGGGGGGAAGAGCAGAGGCAGCAGGAGAAGCAGACTCCCTGCTGAGCAGGGAGCCAGATATGGGGCTCCATCCCAGGACCTTAGGATCATGACCTGAGCTGAAGGCAAATGCTTATCCAATTGAGCCACCCAGGCACCCCCTGAATAAACCTTTGAATAAACATATTTAGGGGCCCCAAATGTGATGAATTAGAACCTCTAAAAATGAGTTGTGGTTATTATGGGGATAGTTTGGTGCATATTCTCTGGACTTGACTCAATGCTTAAACAATTATAAATGGGTACTTTTGTCTGCAGAGATTCTGGTCCCTTGAGATCTAAATATAATTACCTAACTTCCATTTTTGCCAACTGCAATGCCTATCTTTCTACTTCCCTCAATATAATATTACAATTTTGGAAGCAAATGGTCTCATGGTCACTTCTGTCCCTGAGCCCTGGTCTGGCTGACCTCTGACCTCACTTCTAGCCCACTGCCAGGCTTTCCTCTCTTCTGCCTTCACAACAATCCAAATAATCAGTGGGCCCCCTAGTGGAAGTTAAGCCCTTTTTCGGATTCCCTATCATGAATTCAGCAAAACTTCACTCTTCCACCCTCTAGACTCCACTCTGGCTCACATCTGCTCATCCAGACACATTGAGGCACTCTGAAGAGGCTATCATTCAACCTCCTATTTTAGCATCAGAGAGGATGAGGATTTAAAATGTTTGTGTTTCTCACCACTCTTGCTTCCACGAGTCTCTGTAACCAGAAGAGACTAATTGGAAATAACTATTTCCCCATACATAAACAGTATTTTAGAATGACTCCAACTTGCAGAGGAATGACGCTTCTCATATACATATATATACAACACACACATTTACATATGTGTACATGCATTATATGTTTATATGTCTACACATATACTAACATTTATCTTTAAAGTAGTCTCCATATTGAATTTAGTAATGGTTTAAAAAGTGATTCTCCTAGTAGGTGGGTAGGCGGTTGGGGTAACTGGATGATGAGCATTAAGGAGGGTACTTGATGTAATGAGCACTGGGTGTTACTTGCAACTGATGAATCACTGAACTCTACCTCTGAAACTAATAATACGCAGTATGTTAATTAATTGAATCTAAATAAAATTAAATTAAAAAATAAAAGTGATTCTCCTATGCTTTTTTCAAGTATACAATCATGTTATTTTCCACAACAATAATTTTGAAGAGACCACAATTAAAAGAAAAACTTTTAGAAAAGAAATACTGTTAGGAAAGTGACGAGTAGTTTGTGGCTTGAAGGCTGCATGCTACTGCCCTTGCTTTTTGATTTACATTCATGGAAAGATTGAAAAATCTTCCACTTTGCTGCTTCTTTAATGGTCTGAAGATTCATATTTATTGGCTACAAAGCAGCCTTAATTTTTCTGAGTTTATACTATTTTTATAAAGAGTATAAAAAAAATACATTTTCATTTAGAAAAAAATAAGAGAGTGGGGACTGTAAACTTTTTATTTTATGTTTTTATATTGGCTTTTACATGAAAAGATTGCTTACCACTAGTTTAGAATTTAAGGATTAAATTATATTCATTTGTATTAAAAAGAAAACCACGTTTGTCCAAGAAAAGGCTCAAGAATGTCTTCCCTTAATCTTTAGGAAACCCCATGTACTGCACAGATACTTCTGGACTGTAGGACTCTCAGCTGTTGATTGGCAACAGATTGTTGCTTTGGGGAAGAAGTCTTGCTACCACAACGGGCTGCCACAAAAGCAAGATTTATAACCATACTACTCCAAATAGATTTTTAACTAAATTACGTATTAGTCATTTTAACCTGCGTTATACAGTTTGTACCCTCAAAATTTCCTCCCAGTGTAGTAAAATAGCTTTGATCTCCAGATATGAAAAATATGTACTGATAATAAACTTGGTGAAGAGGAGACAGAAGGATGAGGGATAGTGGAGGCAGAAGAAACTGCAAAGTTTACAGGTTCAAAGAAATTCTCATCTTTGGGGTGGAAACAGCAGAAGTGTCCAAACTTTGAACATTAGAAGCCTTCTATTTGAGGTGCTTGGAACTTTGACACAGATCACTCTGAGAAGCAGCACAGACATTCCCAGGGGGATCTGAATTATTCTCATCTACATGATCAAGCACTGTGCACTTAGAACATGACAGTTTCAAATCTTTGCAGAGTTAGGAGTTAGGAGTACATTATCTGAGTCAGCATTTTCCCCTTATTGAATACCATCCATACAGCATTTGCAGCTTTTGAGTTATCATCCCTTTGAAGTTTTCTAATTGTTTTAAATAAAAGAAGTTGCAGCATCTCTTTTGGTAGAAGATGCAAATCTCACAGAGGGAGAGCTTGTGCTCCAGCTCTTACCTTCCTTTTGGACCAAGATGGTGATCTAAGTTTGGGTGCTTATCTCTTGCACTAAAAAAACTGTTATTTCTGACTGAAAGTGTTTCTGACTCTTTTTTTTTTTAAGATTTTATTTATTTATTCATGAGAGACAGGAAGAGAGAGGCAGAGACACAGGCAGAGGGAGCAGCAGGCTCCACACACGGAGCCTGACATGGGCCTCGATCCCAGGTCCCCACACCCTGGGCTGAAGGCGACGCTAAACCTCTGAGCCACCTGGGCTGCCCTGTTTTCTGACTCTTAAGTTTATTAATCTTTTGCTAAAACAGAAAGTAAGAGTTCCTGGACTGCTGCTCATCATAAACCAGTTTTTCAGCCTCAGGAACTAACATTTATAGGGCACAACTTATGAATCATGGTTTTTGCTTTTTAGTTTACACATGCTAACTCACTTAAACTTGGCAATAGCCCTAAGAGGAAGTTCCAAAGCCCACTTCATAGATGAAGAAATGAGTGACGCTCAGAGAGGCTGAGTGACAGCCCTGTGTTCACACTTAAAAGGTGGAGTCAGGCTTCAAATCCAGGTTAGCATGTCTCCCTGATGGCTTCCCAGGCAGTCCAAGGCTGTCCTTGCTCTGTATTTTGAAGCTGCTTTCCTAGTATATGCTTAGTTAAAAATGCCAGAAGCACTTAGTATATGCGATTAGAATACAGCTATGGATGATGTTGGTAAGACACAAATCACCATCAACACCCCATATATTCCTGAACACAATCTGTACAAATTCTCTGTAACAATCACTAATATAATGGTAATAATAATAATACCACCACCTTAAGTTTGGGGGCACATGGGTGGTGCAGTCGATTGAGTGTCTGACTCTTGGTTTTGGCTCAGGTCATGATCACAGGGTTCTGAGATCAAGTGGGGCTCCATGCTCAACCCAAAGTCTGTGTAAGACTTTCTCTCCCTCTGCTCCTCTCTGTCTCAAATACATAAATCTTAAAAAAAAAACAAACCTTAAATTTGTACAACATAGAAGAGCACTTGTACATGCTATCTCCATACTTTGTAGATTTTTGAGACCAAGACTTGTATGTAGATTCCAGTTTGAGTGTCAGGTCCAGGGACTGGTAGCAGGATACTGAAAAGTATCCTGAAGATTATTCCAGGGTTGGTAGTAATCAGGGCCATGATTGATTAGTCATGTCTGCCATGGCAAAGTTGTTAGGAGTAATAGAATATTAGTCATATGTTTTCTGTCTATTATTTGTTCTAGTCCACTCTTTATAAAGGAATAAAAACTTGTCTTCGACCACATAATGAGTGGCTGAGCTGAAATCAAAGTTCTCCTTGGGAGTGCCTGGGTGGTGCAGTTGATCGAGCCACTGACTCTTGGTTTGGGCTCAGGTCGTGATCTTGGGTTTGTGGAATAGAGCTCTGTGTTGGGCTCTGTGCTCAGTGTGGAGTCTGCTTGAGATTCCCTCTGCTTGTCCCTCTACACCATCCCTCCCACTCTCTCTCTCTCTCTCAAGTAAATAAATAAATCTTAAAAAAAGAAAGTTCATTTTCCTTCAATCTGCTGCCATTGCTATTCGATGATATTGTAGTGGAGACATATAAATAATCTGAAGTTTAGTATTCAAATGAACTGGAATTTATTATAAAGTCTTGATCTCAGTAATGTTTGATCTTGAATAAACTAGGTGTTTTTCTCCAACAAAATGCCAAAAAAAATATTTGCACAACTTATGACTATCATGTAGGAATAGCCTCAGGCATGCAAGTGCTACAGAGTGGACATACTACCTCGTGGGCTAAAGATGTGCTGAGATATCTTCACTGTGTGCTCTTAACTCAACTGATACTATCTGGAAAGTCCAAGAAGCTCAAAACCCTATTTCAAGGGCCAAGAGTATTTTGATGTGCTAGGGTAGCATCAACATGGCATTAGACATCACAAGTCTAAGCTGACACAGCAATAAGTGTGATCAGTGTTCCAATTTAGAGTCCTCTTCTGGTTTGTGACAGAAGCACATCCAGCTTCTTAAGAATTTTAGTAGTGGGATGCCTGAGTGGTGACTGAGTCTTGGTTTCAGTTCAGGTCATGATCTCAGGGTCATGAGATTGAGCCCCATGTTGGGCTCTGGGCTCAGTGCAGAGTCTACTTGAGATTCCCTCTCCCTCCCCTTTGCCTCTCCCCTTGCTCATGCTCTTTGTCTCTCTCAAATAAAGAAATAAAAACCTTTTAAAAAAGGAATTTTATTAGTGCAGTGTTTATACAACTTAGGATAAAAAGGTAAGAGAAGGTTAGTAACCACATGCAAGCAGTGACACAGAGATGACCTTGGGAATGACGGCACAGTCTCACAGATTGTTATGGTCTATTCAGAGGAAACGCTGTACAGGTTGTAAAATCACTGACTACAATAGGACTTGCAAAGAAAAGCCATACAGCAAAGAGAGTGGACTGTCCCCAGTGCAGGTCACAGGTTCCAACACTGCGGCCACACTCTCCTCTGTCAGCAGGGTTATCTTTGAATACAAAAAGACAAGGAGGTACATATAAT
The DNA here is from genome assembly GCF_048418805.1 of Vulpes vulpes. Lineage (NCBI taxonomy): Eukaryota > Metazoa > Chordata > Mammalia > Carnivora > Canidae > Vulpes > Vulpes vulpes. Next base: position 129,245,610 of record NC_132792.1, on the reverse strand, counting down.
GTAGTCAGCTGTGACCATCAAAGCCAAACAGCTTTTTCTTCCAGCTGGAGCTACCTGCCTGACTACACAATACCCAAGACCCAGGGCAGTCGAGTGGCTGAATGCCCCACCCCTGCACTTAGCCCCAGCCACCTCTGAGAGAGCAGCCAGGGATTTCTTAGAGCTTTACACACTGCCTTTGTTGGCTGTTTCCAAGGTGACAAAGTGTTCTGTCCTTTGCTGTAAATAAAGACAGGAGCAAAGGGATCCAACCCTGTCCTCCTCCTCTATTAGCTTCTGTCACGTTCAGTTGCATGCTTCTTATGAGGGCGTGTGTGAAAACCCTGCTTCCCAGAGTCAGACCTTCCCTGGTGGCGTCTGTTTGTCTGTTTGTTGGTTTGTCTGTTTGTTAGATGTGCATTTGGAACTTTGTTGACAGTCATGAGCCTTGTAGCTGGCATTCTCAGCTCACTCCTACCCCTCACTCCAAAATGTTTTCTCATCAGGGGAGTGGTAAATTCAAATGCTGCTGAAGATTGCATTATATGTTCCCAGTTAGTCACTGAACCTCCCTGTCAAAGGATTGTATTTTCCCAAACCACTGACATAGGCTTAACATGTCACATGCCTTGACCAAATGCATTCTCGAGGAAGTGATGGATGCCATGTCTGAGTAAAGGTTTTAAGAGCCATTTCATGGTTCTGCCATTTTTCTGATCTTTTTCTTGTCTCCCTTGAGAACAGTACATCTTGAGTAGGTGCTGTTTCTTCAGATCCCAGAAGGAAGGAGACACAGAGCACAGCCACAGCCAACTGACATGCATTAAGGGTGAGAAATAAAACTTTGTGGTTGTGACTGAGATTTTGGGGAGTGTTTGTTACCGCAGCGTAACCTAGGAAAAGTGGGCTCATTAAATACAGTAAGCATGAGAGTGAGGAAGTAAAGCAAATGGGCCAGGCAGGGACTGCGTCCAAGGAAAACTTGTGCTTTGCTCCAAGGGGTATGGTAGTGATGTTGGCCTTCCAGGAACACAGACCTATTGCTACCAGACTTCCCAATTTTTAAGAGAATACCAAGAATCCAACTGTTGATGTGACTTCTATCAGTTTTTCAATATTCAAACTACATTTGGGTCAAATAACACATATACCACAGCCCCAAATCAGACATCAGGCTCCAGTTAGTAAACTCTGTTCTATGTTCCCCTTGTACTGGAGCAGATCAAGCCTGTTCATTGCTCTCCAGCACCCCTATGTTCCCTCCTCCTTGCCAGGCCCTCCTGTTCTCCCACCCCTAAATTCCTACATTCCCCTCTTTCAAGGCCTTTGTCAAGTTCTCTTTCGTCCATTTCCCCAACTAGATTATCCCCTAACCCTGAACTTATTCTAGTCTCTATAGACTATATGGACTTTTAGTCTATATTACAGTAAGCATTTTGCATGTTTCTCCAATGTTTTTTTTTTCTTATACACATTCTGCCCTTTGAGAGTCTATAAACCCAGACATAGACCATAGCTTATACTTTTGGCATCCTTAGTGCCTCGCAGGCGTAATAGGTACAAAATGTTTTTATACGACAGCTTTGTTGGTTCAGATGAATACCCACATTCAATGATCTGATTCTGAGATTCTAGAAAACAAAGAATGAAGTCCAGAAGGAGCCAGATTCTAGACTCTTAATCACATATTTTTCTCATACTGAAGAGTATAACTCATTAACAAACAAATAAACAAATAAATGATAACTCAGGGTTTAATTCTGCACACACAAACCTTGTTAACACCTGTGCTTCTTTGTAGATTAAGTCCTGTCTGCAGTGAAATATACAGTTAAGGATATGATATCAGGGTTAATCCAATTCAAATGGGATTGAGTTCAGCTTTATGTTGACCATCCTTCTGAGACCCCAATTATAACTTGTTTGATGCCTCAGCCACCAAAATAAATTATGACATTCAGTTGAGTTCTTAGAGAAGGACATTTAATTTGTCAAGCTTCTGGGACATTCTTTCTAGCACTTTTTGGAGGATGCTATTATATGCTATGGTCACTACAGTACTTTTGGTGAGCCTCAATATGAGTTTTTTGAGTGAACAAATAAATTAATGAAATGGTTTATACTGCAGGTGTTGTTTCTCATCATAGAAAGATTAGATTCCCACCACCATCCCCTATTCTTTCATCATCCAAATTGGTTTAACCCTTATAGTTTTCACTGCTTTTAGAGTAACTCTGTACTAATAGTCCTCCTAATTTCCCTGAGAACCTGATTTAACTAGGAGAATCTAGCTCTTTAATTAGCAAGTTCTTAAAACAAATGTTTTCTTATATTTTATTTTTTTATTTTTTTTTAAATTTTTTTTTTTAATTTTTATTTATTTATGATAGTCACAGAGAGAGAGAGAGAGGCAGAGACACAGGCAGAGGGAGAAGCAGGCTCCATGCACCGGGAGCCCGATGTGGGATTCGATCCCGGGTCTCCAGGATCGCGCCCTGGGCCAAAGGCAGGCGCCAAACTGCTGCGCCACCCAGGGATCCCTTCTTATATTTTAGAAGTGAGTTGTTCAGTGCACATGTGAAAAAGGGCCAGATAACACCCCATGGTATTAAACCAATTACTAGAAGATGTAAGATCAGTCTCTGTGCTAGGAAAATAATATCAGAGTCAAAACAAATCATTTAGAAGTGAATCACTTCCCTTTGCCAACAGAAATTAATTGAAGCAACTCCCCCACCCCCGCCATCCCCCCACCCCATCCCTATGGTGTTGTCTGACATTTCTTTTAAATGCCAATGAGCACCTCACTTTGTCAAATTAAATAAGTCCAAGCTGCTGGTAATATGCAACTTTAAAGCCATATGGCCATATGTCTAGCATGTTCCAGGATACTCTGGTTTCATAGTAATTTTAATCTTTTTAATAAAGGCAATTTGTTAGATATATAACTAAATATGGAGTGATTTTATATCATTGTAAAGCTTCATATGATCAAATTCACAAATAAGAAAACATTCTCTATTACCATTCAATTCAATTCAACCAACATTTACTGACTGCTCTATGATATGCCAGTTCCTAAGTTAGGTCAAGGGAATCTAGATGTAAATATGACATTATCCCTGCCCTCAAGGATCTTACAAAGTAAACAATAAATTACAATTTAGTGATTCATATAACAATCAAAAGATGTTCCAACCACAGAGGAGCATATAACCTCATTTAGTTTTAGTTTGGAGGTAAGACAATGGCAGGGGAGGTTTCCTAGAAAAGGTGACTTCTTGGTTGGGCTTTAAAGGTAGATCAGGGGATGCACCCTGGTAATCAAAGCAGAGGAATAGCTTGTATGTGTCCTGATAAAAAAGCTCTAAAAAAGAGCTCTTGGCTTAATGATATTTATCATACCTCAGAAATGTTTTTGGAGTTTTAATTTTCACTTAAAATATTCTCTTGCTAGCCTGAGTTGGGAAGAAAATTTATGAGTGCAGCTATTTTTTTTTTGCTATTGTTTGTTTAAAAACTGAAATCGCTTGTTGGAATTTTTGTTCATTGGCTATATACAAGAAGGATCATTATTTTCTTATCTTAAAAGAAAATAAATATCCTGAACAATAATCATGTTTCTTAAATTTCCGTATAGTTAACATTGTTATAACAGTATAATAGTGTTATATTAATTTCAGGTGTATAATATAGTGATTCAGCAGTTCTGTACAACACCCAGTGCTCATTATGACAAGTGTACCCCTTAATCCCCATCATTTATTTCAACCATCCCCCTACCTCCTTCCTCTCTGGTGATAATGTTTTCTATAGTTAAGAGTCTGTTTTTTGGTTTTTATCTTTCTCTGACTGACTTGTTTTGCTTAGCTTTATACTCTGTAGTCCATTGATGTCATTGCAAATGGAAAATTTCATTATTTTTTATGGCTGAATAGTATTACATTGTGTATATATACCACTTCTTCTTTTTATCCATTCATCTATCAGCGGACACTTGGGCTGCTTCCATAATTCAGCTAGTGTAAATAATGCTGCTATAAATATACGGGTGATTTTGAATCAAATAATTATTTTTTTTAAAGTAGGCTCCAGGGGATCCCTGGGTGGCTCAGTGGTTTAGTGCCTGCCTTTGGCCCAGGAGTTCCAGGATTGAGTCCCACATTGGGCTCCCTGCATGGAGCCTGCTTCTCCCTCTGCCTGTGTCTCTGTCTCTCTCTCTCTCTGTGTCTCTCATGAATAAGTAAATAAAAATCTTTAAAAGAAGTAAATAAAGTAGGCTCCATGCCCAGTGTAGAGCCCAGCATGGGGCTTGAACTCACGACCCTGAGATCAAGACCTGAGCTGAGATCAAGAGTCAGACGTTTAACCAACTGAGCCTTCCAGGCACCCCTTAAATCATCACTTTTAAACATCCAAAGCTCTGAGAAGACATCTCTCTAGGCATGTTTAGTAACTCATTGACCATGCATCTACTGGGTGCCTGCCACGGACAAGATGCTTGTTGGGTGTGGTGTCCAATGCCAAATTGTATATGAACTTTTTCTGTCCTGAGGAACTTGTCATTCTGGAGAGGGGGAGGATCCCTTTGGGGAGATAATCTGGATTTCTGCACTTGGAGGTGAAGACTTTTCAAAATTTACAAGATGAATGGAGAAGCACTCCTTGGCAGCTATTTGGAGATCTCAGAAGATCATGAAAAGCCTCTCAGCTCTGTTCTTCCTGACATGATTGAGAGGGAAAGGCAGACCCAGTACCTGCCAGGTGTTCATTCACACTGTAGGATGATGAATCTTTCCCTGCTTCACTGTGAAAGCCTTCTAAAAAGCTGCCCTAATGCAACTATGGCTACAAAGAAACTCAAGAAACAACAGCCAAATTACTCACCATATTTCCTTCTCCTACCTCTTCCATCTCTTGAAAGCCCAAACCATCCCTCAACACATTACACTCCCTGCTGCTCTGCTTTCCAATGCACCTCTTAGCCGGGATATTTTTAGAATCTGAACACTAAGCAAGCTTAGTCCACTTCCATGCCACACGATGAACTGAGCCAAAACCTACCTACTGGTGAGACCAAGATAAACTGGAAGGGAGAACTTGGTTTGCTGGAAGTCACTAGTTTGTGAAATTGCCTAACACTGTTTCTCTTATAAGACATCTGACACACCTGACATTTGCTCTGTGCTTTCTTAAAAAGAGAAGAATCACCTGTCCAGACTGGTGATGGTGATGGTTTTGGGGGCAGGGGGAAAGAGAATCATTTGAACAAAATCTGTAGTTTGCAATAACCCAGTAGTCCACTAGCTGGCCATGATTTCAGATGCAAAAGAGAATCTGAAAATCTGAGGAAAGACGGTTTCTTCCTGACTAGAAGCATACAAGTCCCACTGATTGAAAGGAGTCTTCTGCTGTACAAACCCAAGTGACTAATAATTACAAGGACTTCTATGTAGTAAAAACGCATCAGTGGAATGAGTCTTTGAGAAGTGGGAAAGAGAAAATGAAGTGTCCTTCATTGAAGAAGAAAATTATGATGATCTGCTTCTTTTAAGCAAGATTCGTAGACTTTCACATATGCTTTTCCCCCACCCTTACATAAAATTTTTCTAAGGATCTGCCTGGAAAGTAGGCATAAAATAGAGAATAAATGGATTTATGTTTCATTTTTGGAATCTTAAAAATACCCTAAGGACCATAATTTCACCTTACCTTTAAGACAGAATCTTTAATCTATTTCAAACATTTTATTTTCATGTTTTTCTTTGCCTTTATAATTCAACACATAGAATTAGGGTGTGGGGTTTGTTTTGTTTTGTTTACATTGACAACATTAAGTCCAATGGACATTTGTATTAGGCTAAAGACTGACACTGCAGCACAATGATTTTCATCTTTGTCTTAAGTCCATTAAATTAATGAGAACTTTGCCTCCTATCACTAATAAGAACACTTTTATTTCCTGTTCTCCAGTCATTAAAAACTTAAGTATATCAAAGTAAAACATGTATACATATTACTCAATAGTACTACAACTTCTAGAATTTATGAATGCACCCATGTGCCCAATCTCTTTCCCCATTCTACTGCCTGCTCCTGGAGGCAACCATATAAAAATATTTTAGCTGTTTCTTCTGTTTTTGACTCTTGTGTTTCTAAATATTCTTATATTGCTAATTTTTCAAAATGTTCTACTTTAGACATTGCTTATTTACTTCCAATTATAGAGGATGAGGATTTAGTTTCCTTATACCACCCCACCACCACCATACACATACTTTCTCACTTTCTGTCTACCTAAAGATCTGTTACTATTATTTTTATTAAATCAACATTTAAAATTATACTAAACAATATAAAAATCAGATGTGACATTTTTATTACTTGGCAGACATAGGCCCCAGTTGAACCACTGAATCTTCTTTGATTGTCTCTACTGTTAGGTACTACCTTTTTCCCCCCAAAGTAAATAATTGTCTTCTTTTTTGTTTGCTTAGGTTTCCATGTAATAATTATGAATTCATCCCCAATCTTTCTGGGAATAGGATACTCTCCAAAATACAGTAAACATAAATTTATCAATTTTATGTCTGTGTTTTTCTTGGAGCAGTCTCTCCAGGGCCCTGACCTATACTGGGTGCCCCTGAAGCCTGCTGATCTTGAACTTCTCTTTGCCAGCAGCCTGAGAATCCCCTGTGCTCCTCTGCAGTATCCCTTCCTTCCTTCAGCCTACATTTTCCTTTTTTTTTCTAAAGATGTCATTTATTTATTCATGAGAGACATGGAGCTAAAGGCAGAGACATAGGCAAAGGGAGAAGCAGGATCCTCACAGAGGGCATGATGTGGGACTTGATCCCAGGATTCTGGGATCACCACCTAAGCCAAAGGCACGGGCCCACTCAACCACTGAGCCACCCAGGTGCCCCCACATTTTCCTTTTCCTTGACTTATCCCGTCACTCCTTTTTTTTTTTTTTTTTTCCGTCACTCCTTTTAAACAAATCCAGCAGTAGCTTCTGGAGAAAAGTTGCACAAGAAATAATTTATTTTATTTTATTCTATTTTCTTGAGTTCTTAATCTTAATCCTACTCTCTACTTAGTTAAATATTTAGCTGGGACTAGAAATTCAGGTTGGCAATGCTGTTCTGTCAGAATTTTAAAGGCATTATTCCAATGCCTTCTAGCTTCCAATTCTTGGACCTGTGAATCTTTCTTTCTTTCTTTTCTTTTCTTTTTTTTCTTTTCTTTTCTTTTCTTTTTTTTCTTTTCTTTTCTTTTCTTTTCTTTTCTTTTCTTTTTTTTCTTTTCTTTTCTTTTCTTTTCTTTTCTTTTCTTTTCTTTTCTTTTCTTTTCTTTTCTTTTCTTTCTTCTCTCCCAGAAACTTTTTAAACGGTATCTTTCTCCCTATAGCATGGGAGGTTTCCTATTATTTTTAGTTTATTGATCATTTCTTCTCTTTTGTTTCTTCTTTCCTTTTCTGGATTTTTTGTACCTTATAGATTAAATTGTTATATATTTTTTCTGTTTTCTATTTGCCTTTTTTTGCTCCATTTTCTGGGATATTTTCTCCACTTGATCTTCCAACCCTTCCACTGGACTTTTAATTTTTGATATTATATAGCAGTTGTTTTATTATGAAGAGCTCTTTCTCATTTTATAATTTTTTTCATAACATCATATTCTTAATAGGTGCAATATATTTTTATCTGTCTGTACATACTACTTATGCCTTTTGTGAATTAGCCTCTGCTCCCTGCATTGTCTGTCTTCTAAGATCCTTCTTCTGTTTCTTTAGTTTCTTTGTCCACAAATTTATAGGATTTTTTTCATATGTCTAGTAGGCAACTCATGTTTAAAAATGAGGCCCTCTAAATATGCCCAAAAGTTCTATGTGCACGGGCAGAGACTGTCCACTAGGAAGTTAACCACAGCAACTGCTCTTCATGAGGAGACCCCAAATGTCAGCATCTATGGTCTTTTTGCTCAGGATGGTAAACTTCCCCAGAGGGGAAACTTCTCAATTTTTTCTGGGAGCGGTGAGTAGGTCCGAGAGATATGTTTAGCTAAGAGCATTCTGGAATTCAAGCAAAGAATCTGGGAGTTCTTACCTTTCAATAGGCTATTCAGTGTGATATCTCCCTCCCACCTCTAGCAGTGCTAGGTGTCCCTGAGCTCAGAGATAATCCGCTTGTACTCCTAGACAGCAACCACTTCTCTGCTATTGGGGTCAGGACAAGATACCTTTAGAACTACCTGTCATCTTGATTTCCTTTATTCTGTTACTAGAATGAATATGCTCTTTTAATAGATAAGAGCTTTTCTGCTAAATAGAAACCACTCATTCATTTACTCATTGTCCTTCTTCCAAGTTTGTTGACATCTCTGAACTATGATCATTGTCTTTTCCATTTTCTTTCTCTCTGTTTACACCTTTTTATTTCTTTACTGTTGTTTTAGTTGGGCTTTAGGGGGAAAAAGAGATGAAAAAGTGTGTTCAAAAACTCATGCTTAGAGAAGTAGAAGTCTCTAATATTCTATTTTTAAATAAGATAACAAGAGATTTGAGTAACAACAAGAAAAATTTAAATAAACAACCAAAACAAGTTCAGAGCCAAAAATGCTGCTGTTGAAGCTGAACAAATGGACTGGCAGGCATTGCTACTATGTGAGAGTTCAGTGTCCTCCTGTTTGTGGAGTGCAAAAGTTTGAATTCCACATATGTGTGAGTATGCTAGCCATGCGAAAGCCCTCACAAAGTAGGGTCCCAGTGAATACATTATGCCAAAGTAATTTGAGTTATTTCCATGACTGAGTGATGCGTTATACAGATAAAGGACAAGAAGAGGGATCCCTGGGTGGCGCAGCGGTTTGGCGCCTGCCTTTGGCCCAGGGCGTGATCCTGGAGACCCAGGATCGAATCCCACGTCGGGCTCCCGGTGCATGGAGCCTGCTTCTCCCTCTGCCTGTGTCTCTGCCTCTCTCTCTCTCTCTGTCTATCATAAAAAAAAAAAAAAAAAAGGACAAGAAGATATACAGTGAAGATTGGAATTTTACTGAGTTTTCCCTATAGCCAAACCAAGAAGATGTGGTCATATATATATATATATACTTAACATGTATTTGTAGGAGTCCTTAACAATAGTTTTCTTGCTTTTGAAAAATTATATTCTCATATTTCAAAAAAAATCAAAGAATATTAAGACAGGAAATCATAAAATAGTATTTCACTGCCCCGAAAAGTTCTAGATATTTTTCTTTCTTTCTTTTTTTTTTTTTTTTTTTGAGATTTTTTCTTTTTTTAAGATTTTACTTACTCATTCATGGGAGACACAGAGGGAGAGAGAGACACAGAGACACAGGCAGAGGGAAAAGCAGGTTTCATGCAGGGAGCCCGATGTGAGACCCGATCCTGGGACTCCCAGATCACAACTTGAGCCAAAGGCAGATGCTCCACCACAGAGCCACCCAGGCGTCCCTTCTTTTCTTTTCTTTTTTTTTTTTTTAAGATTTTATTCATTTATTTGAGGGTATATATAGAAAGAGCACAGCAGGGTGAGGGGCAGTGGGAGAAGACTTCCCACTGAGCAGGGAGCCCAGTGCAGGGCTTGCTACTAGGATCCCAGGATCATGACCTGAGCCAAAGGCAGACGCTTATCCTACTGGGCCGCCTGCTCCTAAGACATTTTTTGTGTAAATAAATATAAATGCAATCATTTTTAGTAGATAAATGGTATACCATTATATTATATACTATAATTTACTTAACTAATCTATAGCCAGGTTATTTCCAAGTTTGGGGATATTATAAACAAAATTGTAATGGATAGTTTGGGGCATATACACTATTGCTCGAGGATTTCTTCAAAACAGCAAATATACTATAGGACATCAATTGATAAATGCACAATGACCAAAATCTCATATGAATTTAGTCACAATTTCAAATGAATTTGTGATTTAGTATTCTTAATATCCTTCAGGTACATTTTATTTATTTTTTATTTTTAAAAAGATTTTATTTATTTATTCATAGACACAGAGAGAAAGGGGCAGAGACACAGGCAGAAGGAGAAGCAGGCTCCATGCAGGGAGCCCAATGTGGGACTCAATCCTGGGACCCCAGGATCATACCCCAGGCTGCAGGCGGCGCCAAACCGCTGTGCCACCGGGGCTGCCTCTTTCAGGTACATTTTAAAAGCAGAAATACACCTATGCATGAAGCACTATTTATAAACATCCACAAACACTGAGAGATTCACAGAAACCTAGGGGTAACTCTTTGCCCATGCACCTTTCTTCCCAAACTCCCCGAATTCATGACCCACTGGTTTGGAATTAGTGCGTAGAGTATGTTAGATGGTACCCAGCTGATTTGAAGCCAATGAAAGCATATAGTGTTAAGGACTGTCCTGCAGAACTTAATTCTAGGCATCTAATATCTTCATCAACAATTTAGATGATGGACTTTTGGTACGTTCATTACTTTTTCAGAGGACAGATTGAATAGGGATGTTTGTGAAGGCTTGAAGGCAATATTACCTTTTAAAACTGGGGAGGAAAATGTCGATTGGACAAAGAAGCATCCTCCCCCTTATGGAAAGCAGACATGGTATAAGAGAAAGGCCTAATGGTCTTAGTGGGCCACAAGCTGGAGGTACGGTATTCTTTTTGAGATAATTGTGGTAACAGGATCTAGTAACAAGAGAAATACATTCAAGGCCAAAGTGTAATCCATCCAGTATATTTCCAGTGGCCCAGCAGGCACTAGGGCATGAATTTCTCCCAGTATATCTGACTCTCCGAAACAAATTCATAGTCAACATAAATGAAACTAATCATTTTATGTATTTTCATATGCACAATTCCTTCAGTGATGGTTTTGAGTATAATGGGTTATATCAATCAATTCTCATACTACTCCACAGATTGTACAAATCAGTATTTGAAATATTCTCTTTTTCATGTGTTTGGTTGGTTGGGTGATTGGGTGGTTGATTCTTCCCCCCTCCAGACTGATGATAGCAACTAGCTCTGGTTGGCTGCTTCTCCCTAGCTCCCTGGATGCTGGCAGTGTCAATGTTTGTGAAGATCCTTTAATCAAAGCTCATACTTAAGTGATGCACAGACAATGCTGAATTGCCAAGTTGCCCCAGTCTATGGATTTTACTGCTAATGTATGTTAAACCAACAGGTACTGGGGCACCTGGGTGGCTTGGTGGTTGAGCGTCAGCCTTCAGCTCAGGGCATGATCCTGAGGTCCTGGGATTGAGTCCTGCATTGGGCTCCCTGCAGGGAGTCTGCTTCTCCCTCTGCCTGTGTCTCTGCCTCTCTGTGTGTCTCTCATGAATAAATAAATAAAATCTTAAAAAAAAAAAACCCAACAGGTACCCAAACCAGCAGGCCTCTACCAGGCTCCCTAATTTCGGGGTGAGAGCTTCAGTCAAATTACACATCCTTTCCAACCTGTGGAAGGTCAGTGTCTTTAGCCCTTCCAGGGGCTGAGTGGATGCAGACCACTGATACCAGAAGCCACCTCAGCACGACAAAGCCTGATCTGAAATAGCTAGAGGTGTCCTGGTAGCTGGAGCCAGCCCCAGTTCACCCACCGAACAGAAGGATGAACAGTGGCCTGTGCTCCAACGACTCTCTCTCTCTCTCTCTCTCTCTCTCCTATCAAACCTGGAGGACAGGGATGCTAGTGGTAGGTGTGGGGTTGGTAGGGCCAGTCTGCTGAGCCTGAGGAAGTGGTCTGTTCCCCAGGGTCAGGGGTTTTCTTTAGAATGTAGGGTTCTCAGTGCTTGGTACCAACTCTTGAGTTCCCGTCAACATGTACATTCTCCCCATGGCTACAATGTTTAACTGTCACAGAACTTGTTGAATAGATGAAAAAATTATTGTTTGACAGAACATGCAAGAGTCACACTAGGATGGAGAAGAAAGTAAACCTGGCAGCTACCCAGTTTCCTTCCCCGCAAACAACTATTATCACCTATGTTTTGCGTGTCTTTCCAGAGATTTCGTATGCATAAGGAAGCAACCATTTACACATATAAATGTAGATGCTTTTTCAACACAAATGCTGGATATAAGGTTCCAGCCAGCTCACACTTACATACAACTTGAGAACAAAGAAGATGGTAAGTTCATTCCCTGAGTTCTTAGGTCACTGGTTTTGATCCTTTATTTATTTTTTAAAAAGATTTTACTTATTTATTCATGAGAGACACAGAGAGAGAGGCAGAGACATAGGCAGAGGGAGAAGCAGGCTTCCCATGGGGAGCCCAATGCAGGACTCAATCCCCGGACCCCGGGATCACGACCTGAGCTGAGGGCAGATGCTCAACCACTGAGCCACCCAGGCGTCCCTGGCTTAGATCCTTTAGAGTCCTGTTTGCACTGCCATCCCCCCAGCTTGTTTCTGTTGTCAGGTTCCTGCACAAAAGTCTGGGACCCTGTGCCCACGACTCCCAATCTCAGCATCCCATGTGCTTCCTGCCTGAGCCCGGGATCACCAACCTTCTGGGACGTGGGGAAAAGATCACCACAGTGAGGCAAAGCCTTCTCGATGTCCAGTGCTGACAGCCCTCACATACTTGTCGTAATGAAAGCGAAGCCTGACCATCTGCCCGGGCCACGCCTGAAAATGCCAGTGACCTTTTGGCGGCCAGGCGCCAGGGTTCACGTGAGCAGCACGGCCTCACTGCAGCTCGGCAGCATCATTGGAAACCCCGCTCTGCCTCCAGGACACCAAGGCTGATGCCAGAGCAGGCGGTTTCTAGGCCTCTGATCAAACCACAGCTGGCCAACCTCGGGCAGATTAATTTTTAGCCTTAATGCCCATTCACAATTATTTCAAGCTTTATTTTCTCTATAATTTATTTAGGGCAAAATTTATTCCTTTGAGACCAAACAACACAGAATCTGGTAGACCATTTAGACATTCTCAGACAGTATAGCCAAGCATTCACTGAGAGTAAACATCTTACAAATTATAAAGTACCTGCTTGATTTTCCGCAATGGGAATAGGAGAAATTGTTTTCAGAGAGCTTTATTTATTTATCTATTTTTAAAATTTTTATTCAAATTCCAGTTAGTTAACATATGGTGTGCTATTAGTTCTAGGTGTACCATATAGTGATTCAGCCCTTCCATACGACACCCAGTGCTCATGGAAGGGTGCTCCTGAATCCCCAGCACCTATTAATTTTTTAAAAGTTTTTCTTTAGGGCAGCCTGGGCGGCTCAGTGGTTTAAGCGCCTGCCTTCAGCCCAGGGCGTGGACCTGGAGTCCCGGGATCGAGTCCAACATCATGCTTCCTGCATGGAACCTGCTTCTCCCTCTGCCTGTGTCTCTGCCTCTCTCTATCTCTCTCTCTGTGTGTGTCTCTCTCATGAATAAATAAAACCTTTTAAAAAAAGTTTTTCTTTAAAGACTTTATTTTTAAAATTTACTCATGAGAGACACAGAGAAAGGCAGAGACACAGGCAGAGGGAGAAGCAGACTCCCTATGAGGAGCCCGATGTAGGACTCGACCCCACAACCCCAGGATCACAACCTGAATCAAAGGCAGATGTGCCACCACTGAGCTATGCAGGTGCCCCTAAAGTTTTTCTTTAAATTCCAGTTAGTTAATGTAGAGTGTGTTTTCAGAGAGATTTAAAATCCATTCGGTGCTAATGTAGCTTTTGCTCAGTAAACACTGTTAGAAATGCTTGCTTGAAAAGCTTGAAAACTTGTTTTCTCTATCTTGTTTTTCAATTTTTCTGTTTATCTTGTTCCTCCTCTATCTCCCTTCCTCTGCTTCTTTATTTTATGGAATTTTAGAAAACAATCTGAGACCTCAGGAAAGATCTTAGAGTTTTTCCTTTTTTTTTTTTTTTTTTTAAATAACCTCTGCTCATCAGTACCCCCTTGGGATGCTTTTTAAAAAATGTAGACTCTTTAGCCCTATCTCTGGAAAGTTTATTTCAATAGCTCTAAGATGTGGCCAGGGAGTCTGTACTGTTAAAAGCTTTCCAAATAATTCCAAGGGCACTCCTAGCCGAGAACCACAGCTCTTCAGTATATGGCAGGGGCTCAGTTCATTGATTTCCTCATTCACATGTGTATAGGGCCTGTCTATGGATCCGGCACTATTCTCACTGTGTGGAATTAACAACAAACCTTCACCCAGAGCTCCTCACTGTCTACCAACCCAGGTGCATCCTTAAACTCTGTTGACCTTGCAAATACCTATTCTCTGGTCATAAGAGAAGTGAGATAAAATATGGAAGGGTAAGTACATGAATCCTGTATACAAGGATCATTAATGGGGCGCCTGGGTGACTCAGTCAGTTAAGTGTCTGACTCTTGATTTAGGCTCAGGTCATGATCTCAGTGTCGTGAGATGGAGCCCTACATCGGGCTCCGCACTGAGCAGGGAGGCTGCTTAAGATTCTCTCTCTCCTTCTCCCTTTGTCCTTCCCCACTGTCTCCCTACAAAATAAAAAATTAAAAAAAATCCTTAATCACTTTCCCTCCAACCCCCTCCTGTCTTCTTGCAGAACTTGCTCTCAACTTTTTCTCAGAACTGTTACTCCCGCAGGTCCCGCTGAGTGTCACATGACTCCTGTGGCCAAATTGTTTGGACCAGGGTACAGATATGTGGTCATGCTGGATCAGTCTAATGCTTCTGAGAGTTTAGAATATACACTTAGAAAAGAACAGGGGTTGCAAACTCAAATGCCCATAAAGATCAAACAGGTAATGTAGTGAATGATGCTGGCCAGGTGTAAGGAAAGCAACAACATGACTTCTGAGCACAATTTTCACCTGACCTGTGTGTGATCTTGGGCTCAGTGACCCTGCTATGAATTGAATGTTTGTGTCCCTCCAAATTCTTATGTTGAAACTCCAGTCTGCAGTGTGATGGTATTTGGAGGACCTGTGGGAAATAATTGGATCATGAGGGCATGGTCCTGGTGAACAGATTAGTGCCCTTGTAAGAAGGAACATGAGAAAACGTGCATCCTCTCTCTTCCTCTCCTTTCTTCCAGGAAGAAGGCTCTCAGCAGAACTCAACCAGTCTGGCACTGGCATCTCAGATTTTCTAGAACTTCTCCAGAATTGTTAGAAGTAAGTGTGCAGTGTGTAAGATGCCAATCTATTGCATTCTTGGGACAGCAGCTGGGACAGATGAGGGCAGGTGCAGTCCTGAGTGAGAGCCAGGAGGCTGGAGGGCTGGTGCTCCATGCAAAGGGCTGGCTGTTATTCAGCTCCAGCCAGATGCTGTCACATGTGAGCCTAGTTTGCCAGGTTTTCTGATGTTATAGAAGTCCTCAATTCAGGTTTTTATATGAAATCTCACAATGTTGAAATGATTTTACATTTAAAAAGTTGTGTTGTCCATGACAAACCTAGTTGTTGGCCGTAACTGATAGAGAGCACCAGTTTGCCCTGTGAGCTTGCTCTGGCCAGTATGTGGCAAGCAGGACAGGGGCCGTGGTTGCTGTGTTTGGTCTGTGCATCCGGAGTAGAGATAGCCAGACTTCAGAGAAACAAGGGGAACAACGGCAAAAGCAGAGGGTTTGGTTTTGTTTTTTAATGTTGTAGAAAGACACACTGGTTCCTGACAGCTTTCTAGTTTTTTATTCCAGTCCATTGCTTCTCAATCTGGGGTTCGGTAAGGTCCTGTTTCTTTATAATAAAGCACCTTTTTTACTGAAGCTACTGTTAAATACACACAATCACTGATAAAGTTGTAGGTGTCTGTTATCTTTTCCCCAAAGGGCAGTATTATCACTCAGCATTCGTGTAACTAGTATTGACTCTTCTATGTGTCAGTTGGTTTGGTATATGTCAGGCAGATCCTGATTTATTGAATTAAACTGATGTTCATCTAGTGGTTGCCAGACCTGGCTGTGCATCAATATCACCTGGGAGCTTTTGGAAAAATCCACATCTTTTTGTAACCAAACCCAAGTTTGTATGCCTGATGCACAGCAAAGAGAATCAACTGATACATCACCTGTAGCAAGGAAAGAGTTTTAGAGGCAGCTAGACAAGGAAATGGGAAGGCAAGCTTCAAATCCATCTCCCCAAAGGAGAGGCAGGAAAATTTAAAGCCAAAGGAAAGAAGGGTAAAAAGATGCAGCTGTGCTCATTAGCTTGTAGCTTTAATCAGTCCCATTAATGCTTTGGTTTCACCCTGACCCTACGCCAGACCTACAGAATCAGTCACCAGAGGGAGAGCCTGGAGGCTGTATTATAAGCTACCTGGGTGCTGTTGAGGCAGCCAGCCCAATGCTGGTCTGGCAATCAGAGTTTGGGGGTACCACCATGAGACCACCGTCAAGCATGGACCACACCAGTGCTTAGCTATTTAAAAAGGATTTCTAGGAGATGCCAGCTTCCAAGTTACATTATCTTATGTTATAATTGAAAAGTTTTGCATCTTGCTCCTTTTTATCCTTTCTTGAATAGGAGAGCAGGTTGAGGGCAGGAGATCCTGGAACCACTTGGTTAAATCCCATGTGAGAGTTACACTCTACTGGCCTGCAACTGGCTCCTCTAACTTTCTTTGATGACAGAGTGGTAAGCAGTTAAACATTATAGCTGAAACAGAATTTCCGTACAGCTTTTTCGTAATGGGATTTGTGGGTGGAGCTTAGGGCTGATAACAGTAAGGATACTTGGCAATCGCAGGCCTCTTATTTAAAGCACTCTAAGAGCTTTGTAGAAGGTGAGAAACTTGAAATGTGAATGTGATTTCTGACACATAAATAAACATGTGTTTTCTGATATGCTCACCTGGAGTCTGTAGGCTCAAAGTGGAGGGTCTGTGGTGTGTTTGTGTGTCATGCGGTTGAAGAAGGTCACTTGGTAGGATTCAGGTAGCAGTTGGGCTTTTCTGTAGGATGCAAGACAGCTTTGTCATTACCCTGGCAGCTGGGTGGGGGCAGTTGGAAGGATGGGCTCAGCTGGGCCTCCTCCTCTCCTGTGTCTTCTCAGGGCCTTTCCACAGTGTCTCTCCAGAGTCAGACACAGCAGCTTAGGGCAGACAGAAGTGTCAGTTCTCCTAATGGCCAGACCCACTCGGGCACAGTATCGCTTCCACCATGCTCTGTTGATCAAAGCAGCCAAACCTTCCCTGATTCCGAGGGAGGGGGGGAATAACTCTAATTTGCTTCCCTATGTTCCCTTTCATTGGTGAGATCATTAATTTTGGCTGGTGAGGGAGACTCAAAATTCAGGACCTCGATCCCTGATAATGTGCTGCATTTTCCAATATATTTTGTTTTGAAAATTAATAGAGATTATTGATAGCCAATAGGCATTTATTGAGCACCCACCAAAGAGAGCATTGTATTATAATACAAATCACAGAACTCAATATTATAATAACTGTAGAAACCCCACTCTTGGTTTTGTACTGAATGTAAATAGGACATGTCTAGAAGATAAAATCAAGAGCAATATTATTCTAAGGTCTGAGACAGGAAGTTCTCTCAGAACTGAGGGCTCTTTGGTGCTATGACTCTGGTCCTTGACCCCCCACCCCCACCCTCCACTCCTCACTTCCTGACATAATACATGAGCATTGCACTTACCATCCTCCTCAAGACCTACATCCACCTGGCTCTGCTGCTCTGTTCTTCTTGTGTTTGATTTGTTTTTTCTTGCCCTGGACCACGAGAGCCCCGCCTGCCTGCTTTTGGCCAGCACAGGGGAGTCTGACTTGAGCCTATGTCTAGCTCTCAGATCTACCTCAAGGCTCTGCCATAATTTCCCACTGTTCTGTGCAGACCTAGCTGACTTTAGCATACCTTTCCAAAGCCTTGGCTTACAGAAAAAGACATAAGAGTCATCACACCAGTGATCTCTAGCCTTCTTCATCCCACTGAGGACTTTTGGTTTTACATTTCCATGGCTCTCCTGAAAGTGGTTCCTAAGCCCAGTGAAGCGGGATTAGGCCGTGCTATTGAAGAGGCAAGAACTTTGAGAAGCAGTAGCAGGAGAAACAGAGCTGCCAGGGTTAGTGATGTGTTACAGAGAAGGTGAAACTTAGTCTATGAGCCACTATGGCAGATGCTATTTCAGCTTGCTAAATATTCCAGTTCCCTCCAAAGGGGGCTACATGTGGCCATTTCACTGATGCCAGACTTGGCTCCAAGACAACTTGGCAAAAGCAATGTGAGCGAGGTAGCCATATGGCTCCTACTGATCTCACCTTCTGGTATCTGTGGTCTTGTGGAATCCCCATCTTCACGGAGTCAGGGGTTGTGGTCAACAGAATATGGCAAAATTAATGAGTTCAAAGGTGAGGCTCTGAAAGGCATGGCAGCTTTTGCCTTTCTCTGTAGGATCACTTAGTCTGGGAAAGGTCATCCACTGTCCTGTGAGGACACAAAAGCAGCCCCAGGAAGAGATGCATGTGGAAACGACTCTATAGCCTTGAGAGTAACCACCTTGGAAGACAGTCTTCAGCTCTAGACAAGTCTTTGGATGATGCAACCTCAGCTTGGACTCTCATAAGAGACACCGAGAGAACCGCACTGTTCGAACTACTGACCCACAGAAACTGAGATAATACATAGTTATTAATACATAGGCCACTATTTTTTTTTGGAGTGATACGTTATGCTGCCATAGGTAGTTAATACACATGAGTGATGTGGGTTGTTTCACACAGTACAGAGTCATTCAAAGCCAGCCTGCATTTGCCATGGTCTCTTTTCTCTCTATCATGATGCCAGCTATGCCCCACAAGAAGGTTGCTTCACCAGTTCAGGTCCTAGAGTGAAAGCAACATAGAGCTCAACACAGCTGATCCAAGATGGATGTGATGCTTGTACAAGAAGTAAATCTTCATGGTTGTCAGCCTTGAGATTTTAGAGTTGTTTATTATCACAGCACAATCCAGCCTGTCCTGGCTGATGCAGCTACAGATAGTCCATATTCCAAGTTAAATTCAAACTGCCTTCCACAGCTGTAGATTAGTGGAGGATTCCTGGGGATGGAAAAGAGATCTGATGTATATTTGGGATGGTAAATGCAGGGAAGAGAGCTGGAGCTCCTGCAGTCCTGCCCCAGGCTGTGCAAACACACAGACGGAGGAACACTGAGCAGCAGTATCTTCAGCCAGCCCACATTCCTGCACGTGGCTGCTGACAGGATCAGATCAGAACAGGTGGTTTGGACCCAGAGACTCTGCCTTTAAACCAGGGACCGGTAGCTGGCTGCCAAAAGCCATCCTTCCTGGGCTGCGGAGGTGGGAAAATGAAGGGAGGGTCCTTTCCAAACTGTGAGTGGACATTCCCAGTGAGTGCTAATGGCCATTCAACGCTACTGCGTCACCGTTTATGGATGAGTCTGCAAACATCCAAATTTTATTGGCTTTACTGCTGATTTTATCCTCTTAAGAAAGGAACGAATTGGAAGAAGCAGGGAGAAGCATTCAAACTCATCTGCAAGCTTGTGAGATTTTCCCCAGCTTAGAATTCATGCTTACACAATCTCCTGAGAGAGTAACCTCGAGCTTGGTATGTGTGGGTCTCCTAACTGAGAGATACCAGAAAGGGGGAAAGCCTCTAACGTATGAGCATACTTCAGTGTTCATCTCAAGCTAGTTTGTGAGGTGCACTGGGCATTGCCAGGTTCAGGCTCCCACTGTTCTGGAACCTTGAGAAAAGCCCAGGCAGTATTGCTCTGAGGGTCAGAGATGGCAGCAGGAAGCTGTTCACCCACTGATACAATGAGTCCAGCTCTTCTCCCAGTTCCTGGGCCTCCTCAAGCCAGGGACCAATCTCTCAAGTGAGGAGAGAGATCATGAGCTCCTGTGTCATGACTGCCTGGCTGTCTGGCTGGCTGTGGAGAGAAATAGGTTGGCTTCCCTGCTCTCCCTGCCACCCAGCCCTTGCCCCACAGCCATGCATTTTAACCACAGTCAGGCCTCTGGGAGATCACAATTAGCACCCACTCTTGCCCAAGGGCCAGTGTTAACCCGCAGGATCAGATGAGAACAGGTGGCCACCCTCCTTGCCACCTCACACACTTGCTTAGTCTCTTTCCGCCTCTTCCTCCTTCCTTCCTCTCCTTAAGCAGCAGAGGATTGGAAACAAACTAAAATGAGAATATTCAAGCTTGTCATCGTCATCTCTGGTCTGTTTCTTCCATCTCCTAAGCTAAATTCCAAAGGGGTAATTGCATTAATTATCGCCAGACCCAGTCTTCCCAAGGGGCCAGCACTCCCCTCCCTCTTTCTCCCTCTTTCCTGGGGCTGGAACCCAGTTTGCAAATGCCTCTGCACCTTGATTTCCGATCTGGATCCTCTCTGGAACCTTGTCCCTTTTTGGAGACCAGTCATCCTAGTCCATGTTGAAGCTCAAAAGACTTTCAGAATATAATCCTTCTTGTCACATCCTCCACCTCACAGCCCCAATTAAAGGCATAGAAAGCTAGCTGCTGCTGCTACAGCTCCAGGAAGGAAGGGAGGAGGGGGAGATGAGGAGGGGGAATTAAGGAGAGGCTGGTGAGAGGCCCTGATGAGAATGGGGCCAGGCTGGGGCTAAGATGGGATGGAATGTGCAAAGGGATTCTTGGAAGCTGGGGCTGGACATGAAATGTGCACAACCATGCTGAATTGCAGCCCTGGAGATGAAAAACTAACTAATAATAAGATTCATCCATTTTCCCTACAAATTTGGCATTCTCTCTAGAGTAGCTATGATTCTCTGTTGTGTGGACAGGGCACGGGTGATTTTCCTAGGACTGTTCACTGCATCTTCTTACCTACCTCTAGCACCTAAATACACATTGAGGTATTTGAAATAGATATCACCTGCCCTTCTGCCTCATAAAAAAAAAAACCCAAACAATTTGAGCCTCCACTTTGTATTTTATCCCATGTACCCCTGGGTGCCCCACATACACAACCCCTTTTTGAGGAGATATATGTTTTTGCTGTGGGGCTTATGGTCAGGAATAAGAAATTTACTTGGTATGTATGTTTAGATATGTGCATTGTTATTTAAATACAGATATATTATAGGTGATAAATAATAAATAGACTGGCGCTAACTTCCCAAAGCTAGCATAGTCCCCCAAGACTGCTCCCACTTCATGTACCAGCCACAAGTTCAGGGGGTCCCCAGACCACCTGCCCTCTGGCTGGTTGTCTATAAATTTAGGAGTTCTCATGACCACTGTAGTTTGATAGTTTGCTAGAACAACTGACAGAGCTCAGGAAAGAGCTAGACTATGAGTACACTTTTATTATTAAAAAATACATACAGATCAGGAACAGCCAAATGAAGAGACACATATGAGGTCTGGGAGGGTCCTGGGCAGTCTTCTCATGGAGTGAGGGTGCATCATGTCCAGCACATCAAAGTGTTCACCAGTCAGAAAGTTCCACTGAGCTTTGGCATCCAGAGTTTTATTACATAGGCATAATTGATTAAATCATTGGCCCCATGGTTAAACTCAATCACTAGTCTTCCTTCTTTCCCTGGAGCCAGAGCTAGCTCAGAGCCAACTAAAGACCCTCTAATCATATGGTCAGTCTTCCTGGTGACCAGCTCCCATTCTGAAGCTATTTAGGGTCCCACAAATGAGTCACCTCGTTAACTTCATGATAGCATAGTGATAGACAGGACTCATGAATAACAGAGGTACTTCTATCATTCAGGAAATCCTGAGGATGTTAGAAGCTCCATGCTAGGAGCCTGGGGGAAAAATCACACAAATTCTTTATACCTTGACAAATTCATTAGACCAACTAAGATGCTCTGAGTAGAAAGCTTTATCAAATGATGGAGAGTTACTGCAAGTGTAGATTTTTGGCCTACACTGACCAGAAACTAAGTTGAAGATTTCCCCTGGTCCCTGTACACAGGGGAGCAGGGGAGCTTGGCATGGATTAGAGATAGCGTGAGTCACCTCTGTTTATTTTCTCCCTTTTCCGCAGCCTTGCATCTCCCTCCACTTCTGCCTGCTGTTCCTTTTCATCAGTTCCTTCAGCCTTTCCTGCCTGAATTGCTTCTAGTTACGGCACAAAGCCCCAAACTCCACTGGCAGCAGCATCACATCAGAGAGCCCTTCTTTCTAACCACATTCCTCCCCAAGGCTGAGAGTCAGATGTCAACCCCCAGAGCCCCACCCCTGTGTCTCACACCAGCAGCCAGAGGTGAAATCATGTGGCAGCCACTTTAGCTCGGATTTTACATTCTTTAAAGTGGTCACAACTCAGAAACAAAAGTCTGGAGCTTTTTTACAGAGACTTTAGAAAGAAGAGAAAAAATAGCATCCCCTAGGATCTCTGTGATGTGAGCTCTGTCTCTCATCATGCTCTTCCCTTTGTGACTGGGTTCTCCCCATCCTCTTCCGGGAGGTGGTAAGGAATCATCATTGTCCTTGCCTTGTAGACACAACGTTTGTCCCAAAGGATGGCCATGAAAGACAGGACTCCTTTAATGGCGCATGCACATCATCCATAAATTTTCTCTATCTTCGACTCTCTCTGTTGGGGGTTGGGGTGCTGTTAGGAAAAAATTATGAAAAGGAGGGTAAGTTTCAAACTATAAGCAAATAAAACAATTTCTCTCCAGGAGATAAAGATTTTACATCAAAATTCCCTTTCTCCTTAGAGACATTGTGAGATTGGATGGGGAAGGAGGACGGCTTTATTTTATTTTCTTAAGGAGTCCCTTAGACTTATTGATTCATTCAACAAATACTTATTGAACATCAACTATGTACAAGACACTATTCTAGATGCTTGGGATAAAGCAAGAAATGAAATTGAAAACTTCCCAGTGTGGACAGTCTCTTCAATAAATGATGCTGGGGAAAGTGGACAGCCACATGCAAAAGAATGAAACTGGACCACTTTCTTACACTGTACACAAAAATTAACTCAAAATGGATTAAAGACTTGAATGCAACACCCAAAACCACAAAACTCCTAGATGAAAACAGGCAGTAAGCTCCTTAACATCAATTTTCAAGTTTTGAATAAAGGCAAATAAAATAAAAGGCAATAAAATAAAGGCACCAAAAGTAAAGGCAATAAAGGCAAAAATAAACAAGTGGGGCTACATCAAACTAAAAAGCTTCTGCACAATAAAGAAGACCGTCAACAAAACTATAAGGCAAAATACTGAGAAGATATTTACAAATCAGATATCCCCCAAAATATAAAAAACCATACAATTCAATAGCAAAAAACCAAACAATCTGATTTAAAATTGGGCAGAAGATCTGAATTGGCATTTTTCCAAAGAAGACCTACAGATAGCCCAATGAGTACATGAAAAGGTGCTCAACACCACTCATCATCAGAGAAAGGCAAATCAAAACTACAGTGAGTTATCACTTCACATCTATTAGAAAGGCTAGTATAGAAAAGAAGAAATAGCAAGTGTTAGCAAAGATGTGCAGAAAAGGGAACTCTTGTGCACTATTGGTGGAAATGCAAACTGGTGCAGCCACTGTGGAAGACAGTACAGAGTTTCCTCAAAAAGTTAAAAATAGGGGCACCTTGGTGGCTTAATGGTTGAGTGTCTGCCTTTGGCTCAGGGTGTAATCTCAGGGTCCTGGGGTTGAACCCCTAGTTGGGTTCCCCGCTCAGTGAGGAGCCTGCTTTTCCCTCTGCCTCTGCCCCTCCCCTTGCTTATGCTGTCTCTCTCTCAAATAAATAAATGAAGTCTTAAAAAGAAACTTAAAAATAGAACTACCATATGCTACCATATGATCCAGCATTTCCCCTTTTGGGTTTTTATCTTTTTTTTTTTTTTTTTGGTGCCAAAACCTTGAGTATTTATCTGAAGAAAAGAACACTAGCTTGAGAAGATTATCTGCACCCCCATGTTTATTGCAGCATTATTTACAATAGCCAAGATGTGGAAACAAAGTATCAATTGATGGATGAATAGATAAAGAAATTGTGATAAATATATATAACAAATATTTTGTGTATATTATATATTATTTTATTTATAATGGAATATTATTCAGCTATAGAAAGAATGAAATCCTGCTCTATGTGACAACATGGCTCAACCTTGAGAGTACTACACTAAGTGAAATAAGTCAAACAAAAAAAGACAAATACTTATGATCTCACTTATATGTGGAATCTAAAAACAAACAAAAAACCTCAGATACAGAGAACAGATTGATGGTTGCCAGAGAATGGGGTGGGGATAGGGGAGTGAAATGGATGAAAGGGGGAATCTCTGGGTGGCTCAGCGGTTTAGCGCCGCCTTCGGCCCAGGGCATGGTCCTGGAGACCCAGGATCGAGTCCCATGTCAGGCTCCCTGCATGGAGCCTGCTTCTCCCTCTGCCTCTGTCTCTGCCCCTCTGTGTCTTTCATGAATAAATAAATAAAATCTTAAAAAAAAAAAAAAGAAATGGATGAAAGAGTCAAAAGGCACAAATTTCCAGTTATAAAATAAATAAGTTATAGGAATGTAATGTATGTGGTGACTATAGTTAATAATACTATATTGCATATTTGAAAGTTGCTAATGGAGCACTGGGTGGCTCAGTCCATTAAGCGTTGGCCTTCAGCTCAGGTCATGATCTCAGGGTCCTGGGATTGAGCCCTGAGTTGGGCTCCCTGCTCAGTGGGGAGTCTGCTTCTCCTTCTCCCTCTGTTCCTCCCCCTACTCATGCTCTCTCTCTCATACATGCTCTTTCTCCTTCAGATAAATAAATAGAATCTTTTTTTAAAAAAAGTTGCCAATACAGTAGATCTTAAAATTTTCATCACAGGAAAAAAAAATATTTGTGACCTTATATGGTGATAGACTAACTACTGTAATTGTGGGGATCATTTTGCAATGTATACAAATAAATTATTATGTTGTACACCTGAATGTACAATGTTATATGCCAATATACCTTAGTTTTAAAAAAAGAGAGAAAAAAAGAAAGAAAATGGTAGACTGTATACTTCAATAATTCCCAAGACATACAAATGTCCTAGACAGTGCTGAGTTAATCACTGACAAATAAAAAAACAAACAAACATAGCACAAAGTGTTTCAGATGTTTATATTAGTTATGTGAAATATTCCTATTAAAATGTTGCTATAGGATATTGCTCTTATTTCTGCAGACTAGTTTTGGAACGCTTAGGACTCCTTGTTTTCTTAAAGTTAGATAAAAAATTTATAGTAATTTAAAAAAAAGAGGGAGAAACTCTGTGTTGATGAAGTTTACATTTCTTTGAAGGAAGAAAAACAAACCAAAAAACATCATAAGGCAGGTGATGATAATTGCTTTGAAGAAAAAAGAACCAGTTAAGCAATTAGAGTGATGACAGGGAGGGGACGATAGGGAGATCAAGACAGCCTCATCATGAGATGACTTTTTTTTTTTAAGATCTTTATTTATTTATTTGAGAGAAAGTGAGAGACAGAAATAGCAAGAGAGAGAGAGAGAGAGAGAGAGCAGGAGCAGTGGGGAAAGGGAGAAGTAGACTCCCTGCTAAGTTGGGAGCCCGACGCAGGGCTGGATCCCAGGCCCCCCGGATCATGACCTGAGCTGAAGGCAGACACTTAAGCGACTGAGCCACCTAGGTGCCCCTCACTTCATTTGAAGTGTGTTGAGAAAGTGACAACATTGAGGAGAGGGAGCTCCTGGTGGAGGCAACAATTGCAAAGGCCCTGGGGTAAGCCCTCACGACAATGCTAGAAAGTCAGTACTATTGTTGTCTACCCTTTCTTTTAACTCTGCTTCTCCAGTTTCCTCACCCTCTACCTCCTCCCCTTTCCCCAACCTCTCCCTTCCACTTTTCCTCTTCCATTTCCTTCCCTGATTTTCTCCTTCACTTAACATCAGCCTTACCTAGCACTAGCCTGATCTTTTTTTTTTTTTTTTTTTTTTTTTTAGCACTAGCCTGATCTTGTCCAGGAAATGCTAAAATTTTTAAAAGGTGGGGGAGAAGAATAGAAAGAAAATCTGCCTCATTGAGTGACACTCAGGGCACATGTAGCCACCATGTGACCCCAACATGGTGCTGAAAAAGCCCTTCCCTGTCTCTGGGGCTGCCTGTGGAGCAAACTTCAGCTCTCCAAGCATGCGGCTACCTTCTGCCAACTGTCAACAGCATCTATTGCCAGCTCTGAGGAGTATGGGAAGCAGAACAGGGGATGAGAGGAAAGGACTGCAGAGAGCACATTTCTGTATCCGTCAGCAGCCAAACTGAAGACTCACCAGGATCTGCCGTGACAGATTTCCTGGTTCATGAACTGAAATCAGAATGCTTAACTGCTCAGCTACTTCTGTAATAGAGGAAACGTAAGTTGTCTAGCTGGCGTACGGTTTCAGAAAATGCATTACATTCTCTAAAAGAAAGAAAAGTATCTCTCTTAACAACGGCGTCATTTCCACATCCTCTTCTCTTTAAACTTGTGCCAGAAGATATGCCATGATTAGTTCTCTTTAAGAGAAACTTCCAGTCGTATGTGCAAAGATCAATGTTGCTTGAATCTGTCCATTGGAGTGTCTCCCAAGACAGGAGGGAAATGCCTGGTGGAGGCAGTCCCCACCTCAGACGGTACTGAGATGAAGGATGACCAAAAAACACCCTCTCCTCATCCTATTCTGGCCCTTCCTGATCTCATCTTCACTCCACCAAACCTACCCCATCCTGTGTTACTCCCGCCGAGAATCCTGCCAGCACCCTGTCTACACTGTGTCTCTGCTGAAGCCCTCTTCACATTTTAGGGTGACAATATCTTTCCCTGTGTCCTCCCTGCTAGCCTGCAGGCCCTCATATATCAGTCTTCTGGTCACTCTCATCCCTGGGGGGTCCAGTCCCCATGCAGGCCCAGAAATGGTACCTGACCAGCTGAGGGGCTGACAGGCCTTACCTCTGAGGGGGATTTGAAGTCCTGCCTCGGTTTTACCGCTGAGGTTCTTGCGTCACTGCCATGGTTTTCCCTGGGGCACTTGACCTTGAAGAAGACTGTGCTTGGTGCTAGTGTCTAGTCAGCACATGCTTCCATCGTGATCACCTCCTCGGCTTTGTGTCTTGTCTGATTTACACGAAGACATCACTGGCTTGCATTTGTAGAGCACTTGATGCAGAGCCCAGCTCTGAGTTTACGGCTGGTGGCAAGGGGTTAACTCCCAGGATGTGTGGAATCATCGGCCAGAGTTGGAATGGTGCCCTGGAAGTCCTAGACTATTCATATGTTGTAGGGAAAAAAACATAAGGAACGTAGGAAGAAGAGGAAAGAATGGAGACAATTTAAAAAGGAAAGAGCTGGAGAATGACTTCATTTCTTCTTTCATGCATTCGTGGAGTAGTTGAACAGAACACTGAACAGATATGTGAAGTGTTCATGGAGCCCCGGTTATCCCAGGCGCCGTCCTGGGTGTAGGAATGTAGGAGTGAACATGGCGGACGAGGTCATGGGCCTCAGATTCTGTGCCCAGCACCCCTCAGGAGCCTGGGGAATATGCCGGGCCCAGGTCACATAGCTGGAATACCTAGCAGCTTCCCCCCGTTACCATGGAGACCCCACGGAGAAGAGGAGGGAGGTCCTCTCTGGTATCATCCAGCAGCTTCCAGCCTTCTCTCATCTTGGCCTAAGCAGTGGCCCTTCTGCCAGCTGCTGATACCACCCACGCTGGGCCTCTGGCAGAGGGGGAAGGAGCAGGTGACCCCTGGGGGCTTCAGGCTGAAGGTGATGTATGCCACGGAGGAGGGGATGTTGGCTCTGCCTCACGGCTGGCCCAGCAGAACTGCCACGAAGAAAATTATGAGGTAAATTAAACTTTAATTTGATTTTTATTTGGTTTCAGCAACCAATAAAGGGACAGCCATTTCCAAGTCCTGTCAGCGGTTGGAGGAATGTTTTGAGAACATCTGTTTTATTAACAGCAGCAACAATAAAAGCCAATCCCATATTTGTAGAGGAGCTGCCTCCCAAGGCCCTCTGAGCACTTTCACTGATCTTATCTGCTGCCTTTCCCCAGCGGTCCCAGAGAAATTGTATTTACTTGTAATTAAGCTTAACTCCAGAGCTCTCCTGCAACACTCCCCACTGCTGCCTCCTCAAGCCCTGGCACCAGGAAAAGACCAGTATGGGGGGGCGGGGAGCAGGGAGTGAGGGCACCAGGTGCCAGCCTTCATCTCTTCACCATCCCTCATTCAGCACTTGCTGGGATCTCAGCACCCAGCTGCCACAGCACTGCGTGTTGTTTTCAGGGCTGGGGAAAGCATCACGTGATGTGTGGTCACAGGGGGAAAGTGGGAAAGCATTTCTGGTTTGAAAAAAATTCCATTTTTCTCAAAGAATAGAAAAATACAGAAATTTTCTCCCCCCCCCCCAGCCTTTTGTCTCTTTCTCCCCCTTCATCTTGTTGAAATTCCTAAACTGTCTAAAAATTAGACATCATTTATTCGAATTACTTGATAGAAAGTAAATATTACAACAATCTCCAAACTGACCAAAGTGAAGGCTCTGGAAGTGATACGCTTTTTCTTGTAGAGGCCAATGGGATACACAAAATACTAGATATCAACGCAGTGGAGCATAGCTTGACTGGTAAAAGAAATAAAATACATGTCCCATTGTGCATGACCCTTGAAAACACTATGCTAAGTGAAAGAAGCCAGTCACAAATGATAACATATTAACTGTCCAAGATAGGACATGGAAAGTGTTTGGTGATGGGACAAATCTTCGAAACACGGTGCTGGGTGAGCAAAGTGCATGGTGTGTCTTCCTAGGCCTGTGGCAAAAACAGGTCCTTGGGATTGGGCTGGAATGATGGTCAGGGATGAGGGGAAGGGTCTTAAATGGATTGATGATGGTAATAATGTACCATAACTGAAGGGTTTGATTACCTTCTAAGATTGTTAAAATTTGGCAGAAAAGATTCTTGGAAAAGAAGCTGAGGAGATAAACTAAGGAACAATAGAAGACAAAATGTAACAAAAAATAATGTGTTGCTCAAGTTATAAGTCAATTGGGAAATTCGGTCACTTTTTTTAAAAAATTAAAATTATTCTTTCTATTAAAGAGTATTATATAAGTTAAAAGTATGAATACATATGAATACTTTTCTATTGTTTTTTCTTAGTCTTTTTTGGGTTGATTTTAAAGTTATTCTCACACTGTACCCCGTATTATAACACACATTTTTCAGTTCAAGTTATAAGAAGGATTTATTCATGTTATTACAGGTTCTTGCTAAATATCACATTAATCAGAAAACTTTTTGATTATGTGTATTGTTAGAAGGGAACAGATTCAAAATGACTGGTAAAAGAAAATATCATCTACACCAAGAGCTAGGCAAACTTTTTTTTTTTTTAAGTATTTTTTTTTTTAAATTTATTTATGATAGTCACAGAGAGAGAGAGAAGCAGAGACACAGGCAGAGGGAGAAGCAGGCTCCACGCACCGGGAGCCCGATGTGGGATTCGATCCCGGGTCTCCAGGATCGCGCCCTGGGCCAAAGGCAGGCGCCAAACCGCTGCACCACCCAGGGATTCCAAGCTAGGCAAACTTTGATTAATCTGAATACTTAGAGAATTAATTCCCATTTAAGGTCTCTACCTTAAGAATTATGCAGTGTTCTAACCAGGGAAACAGGAAATACAATTAAAAAGCTAAATAGCACAAAGGTATCAATGTTAGCTTTTCCTCAGCAGTCTCCCGGCAATGATTTTTTAAAAACTATTCTCAGGATGAGGGCAGATACAAAATGGAATGAAGAAGTCAGTTGGATTGTTGAATGAGGTTGTTTCAAAGTCACAGCTGAAACAATAGTCTTGAAAGGCAAGGTACCAGAGAGTAGAAAGGTTTTTTAAATTTCAGAGGCTGGCTTTGAACATCAAAAGCCGAACTGGAAGGAAGCTGGGCATAACATTTATCCACAAAACACAGAACAGGTAGGAATGTATGACAGAGTCGGCTGCCTCCTGAGAACTGTTTATTACTGAGATAAAGAGCTCATAACAGAATGTAAATCAACTTTATCACTGTGGACACTACTTAGTTCAGTTGGCACTATTATTTTTTTTTTAGTAGCCAGACTTCCTCAATGAAGGGAACAGTGTGTTGATTCACATGCCAGCATAGCGTCCTTCTTGTGTTGCAAACCAGCACGGTGAGTAGCAGGATGAAAGAGACAACTTTTCGTCCCAGAACAGGAGGTGAGAGACAGAGATGCCACTGTGGTACTTCCCTATGAGAATGTTTGGAATCCTGACCACCACCCTGGACCCCTCTCCTTGGGCTTAATCCCAGCAACTGGGTAGGACCAAATGGACAGACACCTCTGATAGATTCAGGGAGGTGGGGCCCAAGATGAGCAGACACTTGTGTCTTGCTACCCAAGGACTAGGCTCGGGAGGTGGTAGGGAAAGACATCTCCTGCCATCACCTGCGATGTGGCCTGGTGCTGGAACGGTGGTCACTGGCTGAATGAAGTACCTGAGGACTAATTCATAGCATCTTAAAGACCTTGCGGTCCATAGGGGAAGGAGAAATGCTGTGAGTAGGCTAACAGATACCAGAGGCCTTGGGTTGGGATGAGGAGGCACCAGAGTGGTGCATCTGGTGTTCGCAGGCCTTGGCAGTGCTGGCCATCCACTACAGAGGTTGAAAGGGAAGGCACATGGCCATGATGGCCTGCAGAATGGAAGCTGTGGAGCAAAGGGGTCCCCCTGTGCCTCTCTTCTCACTTCCTCCATTGCCTAGAACTTAGATGTACTATCCTGTTCCCCACTGGACAGGGCAGAGAGCAGAACCTTGAGTTTACCAAGTATTCCTCCCTCAAAAAATGGCTGACCATTACATTGAAAGTGAGTAGATCTCCCTCTGCCTGTGTCTCTGCCTCTCTCTCTCTGTGTGTCTCTCATGAATAAATAAATAAAATCTTAAAAAAAAAAAAAAAAAAAAAAAAAGGCCAGCTCAGGTGGCTCAGCAATTTAGCACCACCTTCAGCCCAGGGTGTGATTCTGGAGACCCGGGATCGAGTCCCACACCAGGCTCCCTGCATGGAACCTGCCTCTCCCTCTGCCTGTGTCTCTGCCTCTCTCTGTTTGTGTCTCTCATGAATAAATAAATAAAATCTTAAAAAAAAAAAAAGTGAGTAGAGTGGGTAAGACTAGATTTTCTACGTTGGTAAAAGTGAGGGCTTGATCATAGAGTTCAGTTAAGAGAAAATAAAGGTACATTTTGTACTTTCTAGGTTGTTTCAGTTAGGGTAGGCTAGACTATGCTGCAATATCAATCCCCAAATTTCAGCACACAACATATCTACCTTGAGTCTGCTGGGGGTTGGCTCAATGTTGTTCTCGCTTTAGGACCTATTGATGGAGCTGGAACTGGGCCATTCACAGAGGGAAGGGAGCTCTGAGAGGTCCCGGTCTGGTGTTGACACACACCACGATTAGTACTTCCATTCACAACTCATTGGCCGGAATGGGTCACAGGGCCTTATGCAACCAGCTGACGTCAGGAAGTCTGTGCCCAAAAAGTTGGAGATCTGAAAATATTTGGTGAACAGCACTAATAACTATCCCTATCGATGTAAAATTCTTACCCACTACATGACTGAGGGTTCAAATACAAAAACTAAACCAAACCAAAACAAAAAAACCACCACAACAAAAACAAGATAAACACAGCATAGCTCTTTAGAAAATGGAACCTGGGTTTGAATTTTGACTCTGTCACTTGCGAGTAGTAGCATCTTGTCTAGGTTACTTAAACCTCTATGACCCTTAGGGTTTCCCACAGGTGGGTACAATTAGGTTATAAAATAACTTCCTGGTGCACAGAAGTGACACAATAAATAGCTATTATTTTTATCTTTTTTGTTATCATTTTGCTTCTTTCTTTTCTTTGTAGTTTACAATCCTAATTAAGTAAGAGTTCTAGTTAGTTCGATTTCAGCAAATTGTTTGTTTTGTTTGTTTTTAGG
The DNA here is from genome assembly GCF_048418805.1 of Vulpes vulpes. NCBI lineage: Eukaryota > Metazoa > Chordata > Mammalia > Carnivora > Canidae > Vulpes > Vulpes vulpes. The sequence goes on along the minus strand of NC_132792.1, from coordinate 129,213,697 downwards.
TTCACTTTCTTTTAAAAATATAGTCAGATACGTATATTTACAGTGGTAGCCTTTGGGGTCACTCTGAATGGTAAATGATAAATCCCCACCCTGGAACGGCTGTATGCTGTTGGGTAGAACCAGTGGTCAGGGACTCAGGAGTGGTCTGCCTTCAGTTTTGTGTGCTTTATGGTTGGTTATAATAGGGAATGATTGCCTGCCCTTGCCAGTGCTGACAAATGTGAGAGTAAGTAGAAACCAGGAGAGAGAAGCAGCGGAAACAGAGCCACATGCTGGCACACACCCATCACCACTACGCTCACCTCAAACCGATAATGACACTATTCACAGTTAACCCTGGGAGGATTTCCATGAACAAATGGTCCTGCCACTTCTTTAGAAGGAACCCAGAAATATATATGCATGCCATATATATTTTTTAAGATTTTATTTATTTATTCATGAGAGACACAGACAGAGAGGCAGAGACACAGGCAGAGGGAGAAGCAGGCTTCCTGCGGGGAGTCTGATGCGGGGCTTGATCCCAGGACCCTGGGGTCATGACCTAAGCCAAAGGCAGATGCTTAACCACTGAGTCATCCAGGTGTCCCCTGCATGCCATATTTTGGTTTTGAGTATGAAAAGGTCCCCGACAGGAATATGGATATAGCAGTGCTGTCCATCTCTGCCTCCTACCTACGTGTGCTGGAGTGTTAGCCAGGCTATGGAACTGGGAGAAAGGAAATGCTCATCCTGTGGCGGCTGGCTTTCAGCTTCTCTGACTGCTTTCCTCTCCAACTCCAACTGTGGACCACCACTGAGGTGGAGGAAACACAGGCCCAAACTCACACATCACATACACCCTCCCTCCTTTTGCCCTTCTCTTCTCAAGGAAGAGGTTCAGGCTTGAGTAGCAATAAAAGGAACTCTTCTGGAAGGCACATTTCTCCCAGAGTCTGTGTGTGTATATGTGTGTGTGTAAAACAAGCCCTGTGTCTTCTTTTTAATCACTGAGGAACCAAGTATGATAGCTGAAAGCAAAATGCTAGACACTGAGCAAGAATAACCGCAAAGGTGAATAGGTTTGGCTTGAGGCAGAAGGATGTTTTTTGTAGAGAGCGTTGCCAGTATTTCAGGATATCCACCGCTAACCCTGATTATGTTGTAAAGTAACCTCAGCCTGAGAGGGGGGACACTGCCTTCCTGTTAGTTGGGTCACCAGGTCACCCATTCCCTGCCCCCCTCCGAAACAACGCCAAGAATAAAACAAAACAGAGGTCCAGGAACAATTTCTTCTATAGAATAATCCTCAGTACGCATTCTGCAGAGAGAATAAAAAATGTCCTTCAAGGAAGGACAGCCTCAGAAATTGCATTCTCTTTCAAAATTAATTTTAAAACCCCGTGGCAGAGGTGGGGAGAAAATCCTTTAGCATACCTTATAAAACACAGGATAAGGTCAACCATAAATAGCAGAGTCCCTCTTCTCACTTGGTTTGAAAGAAGAGCGAGACTGAGAGAAAGACACATGGAATAAAAGATTTCACAAGAAAGGGAATGCTGAAGTCAATTAGAGGTACCTGCGGAACAAGAATGTAGACCTCCCGGAGGACACAGATGTCCTCCATGAATCCCGTCTGGAAATGACGTGGGAAAGGTGGGATTCCAGGCTGCTCGGAGATTCTCCGCTTTCTTGGAGCAGCAGAGCAGAACCAGGGAAAATGCTTCAAGTTTATGGAGGTGAAGCCTGGAGAGAGCTACTATTAATCAAGAAAGCAGTACCAGGGTTGACCAGCAGTCTTGGAAATCACCCAGACCAAGAGCAAAATGTGTGTACATGTGTGTGCATGTGTGTGTGCACATGATCATTCAGATACATGACAAGGGAGGGGAGGGGTTGGAAAGGGAACCTGGGCAGGGCCAGGCAAGCCCAAACCCCACTGAGGTCCCATTCCAAAGGTGCAGGGAAAAGAAAGTGGATCGTTACCTGGCCTGCCCACTCAGGGTGATGGAATATCGGATGCAGCTCTTAGTGGGATCCAGTTAGACTGGGTATCTCAACACCACCTAAAGGGTTTTGTCCACTTGTGACTTTATGGAGGCAGCAAAATGATTCATCGAGAGTGGCCGTACCCACATTCTTGGGACTTCTGGTGGCAGTGTGCACATCTCACTAAGCATTAAACTAAACAAATGAGTGTGTGCTGTTTTTACAATGATGGTTTAAAACGCTATCTTTTTTTTTTATGGTTATAAAAGTAACCTATGTTCTTCAGTGTGGTTTTGATGTTAATGCTCCCATCTCTCTCCAGATTGCTAGGACAGATCAGAGGCAGCCAAGGGGTAAAACCAACCTTTTACCCTGATGCTGACGGAACGTGTCTTCTTTGGTTGGGCGTTTCTGCATCACTTCCTGATTCTCTGATGCACAGAGCCTGTTTACCTTCCAGTTCTGCATAGCGATGGTCAACCGCTCCTCTAGCTGGGCCTAGGATGAGGCTTAGTTGAGTCCTACGGATGTTTGTGGCAACTCTTTGGAGACATGTGGCAGTGCTGCAAGGTCCTGAGCCCACTGCGATGAAAAGGAGAAGAGGGAGCTACTCCTCACTCTCCCTGTAGTGCCAGGAGGAGGACAAGTGTCAGGAGGAGGACAGCAGCAAGGAAAGCCCAGTCTTGACACCTGGAAGACCTGGAGGAGCTTCTGCAGATCCAGATCCAGCTGGAGAAACAGGGGAACGAGGCCCCAGAGCAGATGGCTGCCCTTTGGTGCCCACCTGGCTGTGAACGTCATGAAGAGCTCTCTAGGCAGTGGGCCCAGATGATGGGAGCCAAGCAGGGCAGGGCAGTGGCAGGGGAAGCTGAGGGGTCTCTTCCCCGGCACACAAGAGCTCTGTGGGAACCCCCTAAATAACTGGTGTGTGCAAGGCCCACAGTAGCACACTGAAGAGAAATACTGTTTATTTCTGCTAATGTGACCCTATCTTAGCCTCCTGGCCAATGTGGCTTTGGATGCATATGATTACATCAGGGCTTTTATGTAAAATATATAATAAAAATATTTTATTCTCTCTGCAATTACTTTAGGTCCACTTTTTAAATGTAGAGTCCTCCTCAGCCATGTTTTCCCTGAATATAGAAATTATTTATTTCTATATAATTATTTTACAATAAGGCTGCAGAGCTACCTGGATGAATCGAGAACAGACCTGGGTCCAGCCATTATTCACAGACACTGTGAAAAATTCATCTTACCAAGGTCCTGGGGGTGATCAGACTCAGTGGCTTTGACCCACACTTTACAAAGCTCATAAAATACAGATGGCAAAACAGAGATGCCCTTTTATTAATGCACATTTAGATTTATGTCCACCAAGGTGACTAGGTACCTCTGACCCTTGACCTATAAATTCTGTCTCTAGGGGAAATCTACTGGGGAAGATCATTTATAATCATGAAGCATTCCAGGTGAGTGCGGAGTCAGAGAGGGATTGGCGAGGAGAGTCACCTGTTCTTGGCAGCGGCTGAGCTAGCCTGAGGCCGCTGTCTCCAAGGAGCATCCACGAGCAGGTTAGAATGAGAATGGGACAGCTTTGTGAATGTGCTGTGCTGGGAGGGCTTCCCCCCATGCTCGCTTTTGTCACTCTTATTTTCTTCTGCCTATAACATCACTTCTTAAGTGAAGCAAACCAACTTTCCAAAAGCCGATATACCAGTTTGCTGAAAGTCAGGTCCTGAATCCTCAATTTGCAGAGTGAACCACTTACCAAAGTATTGATTCTCCAAAACCTTGCTTCTGCTACCTATTCATGGAGCTCATTGCAGATGGATTGTATGACGTCGCTTCAGTTGTCTCTGAGGCATCACTCTCCGTGTCTGTTTGGTATGGCTCATGGGAGCTGCTTCAGCCAGCAATTTTACTGAGAGTTTGTCAGCCTGACCCGGTTGAATGTTGGCCTTATGTTTTTTACTTTTAGATCTCCACTGCACAGCATTTTATATGTTAACAGGTGAGCTCACTCTGCACACAGCCTCATGCCTTCTCTTGTTTTGAGGCTTCAAGCATAACTTGAATTTTATAGGCCACACACCAAAAGTTATATATAGAACTTGTTTCAGGAAAAGAAAATTCTAGTTTCCGTATTTGTTATAGATACGCAAAATTAACAAGTAGACAAAAATTTTTGTTCAAAAGACTGATAAAGTCAGCAAAAATAGGGAAGGGAAAACTGGCATAAAACTGTGTTTAAAGGGCAAACCATTCTTCCACATATACATTAAAGTGAAAGGAGTCTGAAATCTGAAACATGCACAATATATTTGTTTGAGCTTATTCACAAGGCCATGATTAAGGATAATAGGAAAGACAATGGGCTAAATATAGTTGCAGAGAGAAACCTACCTTATTATTTATCAATCCTTGACATTGAAGATGTGCCCACTGCATGAAATCTCAAATGTACAAAATCGTCTTGTTACATAATGACATAGACCCAAAGTGCCAAATTCACTAGCAGTTGGCCAGCCTCAGTGCCACACCTGTAGCAAACTGACTTGGACTGAAATCACTCTGATGAGCTCATCTAGAGGCCTAAGGTTTCAGGTACCAGATTTGGCAGTCTGGGGTAAATTAATCATTCAGCAAATTAATTTTCAACATGTTGGCTTTTGAGGAATTGGTCACTGAGTGACTTATCTTTTGGTGAATTGATGTTTGATGAATTGATTTTCATCAAGTTTACCTAAAGTTGTTTGGATTTATTACTACCGTTATTTAGGTTAGCATTAAATCTCTAGTCTTAGGTACTTCTAGCTCTTTAAGATGACTTAGCAAATCCCCGATTGAATCCTACTATGTTGATTTTATAGTTTGGTCTAAGGGCAAGCATAGTTTTAGTTTCTTGGGAAACATGTCACCAACATGTGCCTGTACTGTTTATCAGGTTTTGGGCCTCTGTTTCCAGGATGCTACTGAATTATTCATACCATACATGGAGTTAGGGCATGGGATCTTCTTGCAAATAGTTTCCTGAGGTCTCCCCAGACATCAATTCTCAGTGATGGTCACACCACTGGGAGAATTATCGGAATTAATGGAAGCAGTTTTGTTTGTCACAGACTGGAGGGTACCACTGACATTTTAGGGAGGGGACCAAGGATGCTGAGCTTCCTGAAATGCACAAGGTAATCCTCCCTTACAGCAGCTGTTCTGGGTCTTATATGACTTTGGGAAATTGCACTAGATGTTTGAAAATCCTACAGATAATTCTCTGAGCCTAGAATGTAACTGTGAGTCAAAGGAAGATGATACTATGTTTTGTTTAGCACTTTACCTAAAGTTATTCACAATTTTGTAAATGGATGTTTCTGACAGTAATATTTATTCTGATATTAACTCACCAATTTTAACCACACCTATATCAATCTTTGTAGCTGTTGTGCTCATGATGATTTTAAGTGAAGGTGCAAGCATCTGGCTCTTTGCTATGTCCTCCAGGGTATTCGTGTGCTAGGATCATATTTTTTTTAAAGATTTTATTTATTTATTCATGAGAGACACACAGAGAGAGGCAGAGACATAGGCAGAAGGAGACGCAGCCTCCTTGCAGGTAGCCCAATGTGGGACTCGATCCCAGGACCGAGGGTTGTGACCTAAGCCAAAGGCAGATGCTCAACCACTGAGCCACCCAGATGCCCCTAGGATCACATATTTAAACACATTTTATTTATGATTACTTTCTTTTTATTTTTACTTTATATTATAGGTAGGAGATCATATTGATTTTTTCCAAAAATGTGTGTAGGTAGGTTATATTATCTAAGAATTCTATTTGCAGAGAGTAAAAGGGATATTAAGAAATATTTCTCCTAAAAAGGAAGCATCGTGTCCAAGAGGGCTGTTCCCAACTTTCCTTCTCCCTGCACTGCTCTATTTTCAGGCCCGGGCCCTCCGTTCTCTCTAATTGTGCTCTGGGGGCAGAAGGAGCCTTGTAGTCAGCCTAGGCTTTGAGGCAACAACAACCTCCAAGATGAGCTGCCCTCACCAGAGTCCTCAGTGGCTCCCAGGTCGGGGATTTCCTGTGTTACAAGATGAAACATCTTTCCCCACCACCCACCTGCCACCACTCCTCATCACAGCTCCACATCTGGTGCTTTTACCGTGAAAACACTTCTTTCCCACTGGTAAAGCCTCAAAATAGAGATGACATGCTCCAAGAAAATGCCAAAAGCCTGGTGGAGCCCAGTGTTATCTCTACATTGGACTTGCAGCAAAAAACCACAGTATCTCTCAAACATTCCTGTCTCTTTAGAAACATGTCACCTGTGAGGAGTAAGAGGAGTAACTGACTTAATGCTTCAGCATTATCACCTGATATGATTAGGTTAGCCATGCTGTACGCAAAGGGGGGCAGGCCTCTTCGGGAACCGGGCCCTGGTGTGGGAAGGGAGGACAGAACAGGCCTTGGGTCTGGTCAAGAGACTCATTTGGTGTGGGCCTCACAGGAGTCACCTGGAGGGGGCAGGAGTACAGCTTTTCTCAGGGGTGGTCTTGAGATATGCCACTGACAGGGAAGAAGAGAGACAATTTCCCACAGGAACGTGCCTGCCATTACTGCCACGGTGATGTCAGATGGAGCTTGCAATAAGGACAGCAGGAAGGAAATGAAACCAGTAGTCATCTCTGTTGGTGGAATTGGCCATTATTTTTATTCTCTTCCTTTCCCTCTTCTATGTTTCATAGAAAACAATGAGTAAATAGTTGGGCGCCACAGTCACACTGCCTGGGTGTGCGTCCCACAGCTACCACTCAGGAACTGCGATCTGACACACATGACTTACCTGTCTGAGTTTGTTTCCTCAGATGCAAAATGGGAAAATAATAGAACTGACTCCACAGAGCAGGTGAAAAGATTCAGTGAACTAGCACAGAGTGCTGTGGTGCTCGGTAGCGAAAACAACTCCAGTGCCTGTAATTTTGGAAGAGCGGGTTTTTTGTGGGTTGATCTGGACCAGCCATGCCTTGAGTGGAGCCTTCAGTGGCGGTCACTACCTATTTCACCACTGTGGGGCGACACGGGCATCCTGATAGGGTCTTTTGCCCTGAAAAAGCAAATACATGGACTAGCCCAGCACAGAGAGCCCAGGAAGTGGTGGAAGAAGCAAAGCAGGACTGAGTGGCTGCTGGCCTAGAGGCAGGTCATCCAGGAGAGAAATGGCCACCATGGTGACCAGGGCTGGCCTTGCCCAGGGAAGTTGATCATCGCTTCCCCTTCAGCACCACCCCCTGCTACCAACCTTGTTTCTTTGAAGGTAATGGTATTGTGGACCAGTCAGAGTATTTCTTACATGACACTTTCCCCTTACCTTCCATTAATTCCTGACACAAATCTTAACTATAAATTGCCTGAATTTATTTTTATTTTTTAAAAAGGATTTATTTATTTATTTGAGACAGAGAATGTGAACGAGCAAGAGGGAGGAGCAGAGGGAGACAGAGAAGAAGACTCATCGCGGAGCAGGGAGCCTAATGAGGGACTTGACCCTGGGATCACAACCTGACCAAAAGGAAGACGCCCAGCCAGCTGAGTCACACAGCTGGTACCATTTACCACTTTAACTTTAATTCCAGCAACTTTAACTTTGGTGATTTTTTTCTTTCTCCATTAACCAACCAATATTTACCCAGGGTGGGTTACATACATACTGGACAACAATCAAGTCCTATGGATGGCCAGCACAGGCTCTCATGGCTACTGCAAGCATGCCAAATGTTGATTTGGGGCAGCAAGAAAGGAAACTTGCTTCCTATTGGGAAAATCAGCAGCGCCTGTGCTACTAATTCCTGAGGCTTGAGACCTTGAGTATATTCTGGGCCCCCAGGGCTTTGTGAATATGGCGGTGATGGGGTGGGTGGGTGGCAGTTTGGATCTGCATGAAGAATACTGAAGTGCCTCCTGGCTTAGTTGTCTAGAACCCTCCTACCTTTCTGACTTAATTCTGTTTTATCTTCAAACTTCTCATAGAACCTTCTTTCTACCACTTTCCCTTAACTAAAAGCTGATCCCAATTCAAGGACTTGTTTTCTTCACTATTCTTCTTCTAATCTTATACTCTTTACATTGTAGGACCTGGAAATTCAAATTTGTAGTTCACTGGAAGTACAGAAGTCTTTAGGAGCTTGATTCCTATTAACCAAATTTACAGAAGATTGATGTATAAATCTGTAGTACCAATTTTTCCTTTGCAAATGGAGATACACCTAACCAGTGAGCCCTAGGCATCCTGCTTGGCATATAGGGCATTAGAAATAGTGTTTCACTGTTAGCAACAGAAATCTGGGGTAGTAGTGGTTTAAAGAAGATAGAAGTTCATTTTTCTCTCATGTAAATGTGGGCAATTAAGGGCTGGTATGCTGGCTCTGTAGAGTCATCAGTGGTCTTGACTCCTTTAATAAGCCATCTTTTCTGCATAGTTTCCATTTAGAAGGTCACTCAAGGTCACCAGTTGGACATTGCCTTTCCAATCATTGAACCCACTGTTCTGGCAGGAAGGAATGGAATGGCAAGGCCAATGGGGACTCCCAACTGATTCAAATATCATTTTTATGGGGCTTTCCCCAAGGGTTTCCAATATCTTAGAAACCAGAATTTAGTCACAGAGTTAACCTAATCTCTTTAAAGGAGCTAGGGATTTCAGCACGCCTCCTCTTCCCAAAATCATAATTATGTTATAAATAAAGGGACAGAAAGGATATTGGATAGACAACTAGCAATCTCTGCCATTACTGGGGAAACAGGGTCAGATTTTTTTTTCTTTAAGATTTTATTTATTTGAGAGAGAGAGGGAACAGGAGTGCGGGGAGGGGTAGAGGGAGAAGTAGGCTCCCTGCTGAGCAGGGAGTCCAAAAGGGCTCAATCCCAGGACCCTGAGATTATGATCTGAGCCGAAGCCAGACATTTAACTGTGAGCCACCCAGGACCCCAAGGATCAGACTATTTCAAAGCAGCCATAGAATCAGAGATTAGCCAGTTAGGTACTCTTTCTTCAGGAATATTTCATTTAGGCTATGGAAAAGATGGATGAGCACCAAGCCCCACATAGGGGCATTCACTTCTGGAATTCAGTGTCCATTCCTTTTTGTGGGACTGAATAAACACTGATAAAGTGTTCATAACATTCTTCCCCCATACAGTCCATGCAAAACACACTACAGTGGGACTGAGCAGCTTACACTGGTGCTGCTCACATTTCCACTGAGACACCCGTATCGGATATGAATAGAATGTTGATCCTGAACAAGCTCCTGAAGTTTCCTCTCTGGCTGATAATTTCACTCTAGGAAAGGGAGAAAAAAAGCAGAGGCTCTTCCTCTATGCCGTTTAACTATGAGACCAGAAAGTAGGGAGTAAAGAGAAACCAAGAAGACATAGCAGGGGTTCTGGGAAGAGAAGGTGCTGGAGAATTCTGGCTTCTTGGGATATGCTGACAAGAGGAACACACTAAGGTCCTTTAGATGGAAACTGGGTAGATGGAAACTGGGTAGTGGCTCAGAGCTTTTGTTCACTCAATTGAGGTAGGTGTGACATAACTGGTAGCTAGAAGCCCGGGCTATAGGTCCCAGAAGTTTGTACCCAGGATGGATGTCCTGTCATTTCTGTTGTCCTGAGTGGGTGCTCTACCTGTCTTTTAAGTACTCTGAACTCTGCCTTGACATACAGTTTTTACTTAATATTACATCAAATTTTCTTTGGCTGTTATCCACATTGCCAATTTCTGCTTCAATTTCAGAATATTTTAAGCTTAATGCCTTCTGGACCAGCCTCTTAGGTATTGAATGGAGGTAAATTGGGAACTTGGCACACCCATATAAATACACACTGATAATTATTACAGAGAACATCTTACTCTTATACCACAATTCCACAGCAACTTCCCATGGCAAAGTGAATAAAGGCATCCTCTTGGAGTCTAGGGTGTAGTTTAATTAGCCTACTGCTATCAAGAGTAATATCTTTTAGTAATTTGTTTTATCTTGAAAATGGATACAAATTACATTTTACTCCTTGGCATTGCTGTATTTATATTAATTTATTTTTTAAAGATTTATTTATTTATTTGAGAGAGAGAGAGAGAGAGAGAGAGAAAGAGAGCAAGCACATTCATAAGTGTGGGGAGGGCAGAGGGAGAGGGGGAAGGAGAGAGACAGAGAGAGAGAGAGAGAGGCAGACTCCTCTCTGCTGAGTGTGGAGCTGGGCCTGGGGCTTGATCTCACAACTCTGAGATCACAACCTGAGCCAAAACCAGAGTCAGATGCTTAACCAACTGCACCATCCCGGCACCCCTATATTAACATTTTTAGCTCAATAGTCTAGTAGTATTGATATTCCATGAAATAGGAAGAATGACTTTTCCATAATATTTATGTACTTCTAGGGTATGCATGGTCTAAAATGTGCTATTTATTTATTTATTTATTTATTTATTTATTTATTTATGAGAGAGAGTGTGCTCATGAGCACTAACAGCGGGAGGGATAGAGGGAGACGGAGAAGAAGAGAAGCAGAACCCCTGGTGAGTGCAGAGCTCTACGCTGGGCTCCAGCTAAAGACCCTGAGATCATGACCTGAGCTGAAGTCAGGAGTCTGATGCTTAATCAACTGAGCCACCCAGGTGCCCCCCAATTTGAGCTCTCTTTGGTTACCTTTTGGTATTGAGTTATGATTCCCTTGACTGGATTAGGACATTTCCCAATATTTCCTGCAGGAACATAGTCATTTCTGGTGATGGTAAATCCTCTTATTGTGTTTTATTTAATTATTAAATTATGTTGTATAGTGGTGATTTATACTTACAAAAATAGATGTTCTATTTAAAGATTGTCTTGTTAATTTTTATACCCTACATACTTCATTCCTATGGAGTCACTGGCAAAATTTTTCTGTGAAGGGCAAAATTGCAAACACTTTGGCTTTGTGGGCTATCCAGTTTGTATTAAAATTACTCAACTCTGTGGGTGTCTGGGTGGCTCAGTCGGTTAAGTGTCTGACTCTTGGTTTTGGCTCAGGTCATGATCTCATGGGTCATGGGCTCAAACCCCCATGAGGTTCCATGCTCAGCAGGGAGTCTGCTTGAGGATTCTCTCCTTCTGTTCCTCCCCCTACTTGTGCATGCACACATTCTCAAGTGCTGTCTCTCAAGTAAATAAATAAATATTTTTTAAAAAGCCAAACAACTCAGCTCTGTGGTTGTATTGTGAAAACATCCATAGAGAATAAATAAATGGGTTGGGTGTGGATATGTTTCAACAAGATTTTCTTTGCAAAAACAGGCAGTAGGTGGGGTTTGGACCTATTTTATTGATTCCTGCTCTACACCCTATAGAAATTGAATATTGACAAAAATTTGCTCACATATTCAGCCACAAAAAATTTTTAAAAGCCACCCAAATGATTGGAAATTCTTAAGTGCTCTCTTAAGTAATTCCTGGGTCAAAGAAAAAAAACCAAAATTATAATTGCAAAATATTTAGGAATCATGGCAATAAAAATAACAACTAGCAAAACTTAGGGGGGATAGTCAAAGCTATATTCAGAGTCAGCTTTGTGGCCTTTAAGAAATTTAATATAAATATAAGTTAGTATATATTTATATTAAATACATTATATATTTATTTAAAAATAAATGTAAATGGGGTGCCTGGGTGGCTTAGTCAGTTGAGCATCTAACTCTTGATTTCTGCTCAGATCATGATCTCAGGGTTATGGTATCAAGCCGGCATAGAGCTCCATGCTTCTTGGAGAGTCTGTTTGAGATTCTTCCCCTCAGCCTCTCCCCTGTTCACACACACTCTCTCTCAATTAATAAATAAATTTAAAAATAAGTGTAAATAAAAAAATAAGTGCACCAAGTGTTCTATTCAAGATGTTAGCAAAAGAACAGTAGAACAAACCCAAGGAAAGTAGAGATATACAATTAATAAAGATAAAAGCAAACACTCACAAATTAGAAAAATAATAGTAAAATACAGTGTCTTTATTTTTATTTTTTATTTATTCATGAGAGACACAGAGAGAGAGAGAGAGGCAGAGACATAGGCAGAGGGAGAAGCAGGCTCCATGCAGGGAGCCCGATGTGGGACTTGATCTCAGGACTCAAGGATCACACCCTGGGCTGAAGGCAGGCGCCAAACTGCTGAGCCATTCAGGCATCCCTAAAATACAGTTTCTTTTGACAAGATACAAGGAAATAGATAATCTACTATCTAATCTAAATCAAAATGAATAAACAGATATAAAACATTAGGAACGAGGAAGAATATAGTCATAAATACAGCAGAAATGTTGAAGATTTGTGAGTATGCTTCATATAATACATTTGAAAATTTGCATTAAACAATTTTCTAGGAAAATATAAACAATTAAAACTTCCTCAAAAATATGTAGAAACTAATAAGCCAAAGCCCATGGAAGAACCACTTTCAATGCTGTATAAAATAACTAGATGGAAGATCACCAAGGAAATAGAAAATTTAACACTGTAAGCCCATAGACTGAATGGCCATTTACAGAACTCTATAGCCCACAAAGGCACAGGATACTCATTCTTCTCAAGAGCACTTCACCCAGTTAGACCATGTGCTAGCTTATAAAACAAGAGTCAGTAAATTTTAAAAGATCAAAATTATACTAAGTATGCTCTCTGATGAAATGGAATTAAATTAGACATCAGTAACAGATGGGCACAGGAAGAAATTAAACAACACACTCCTTTGTAAGAAATCCATGGTTCAAAGACAAAATCACAAGGGAAATTAGAAAATACTTTGAGATGAATGAAAATGAAAACACGACATTCAAAATTTTGGGATGGGGGGATCCCTGGGTGGCGCAGCGGTTTGGCGCCTGCCTTTGGCCCAGGGCGCGATCCTGGAGACCCGGGATTGAATCCCACGTCGGGCTCCGGGTGCATGGAGCCTGCTTCTCCCTCTGCCTGTGTCTCTGCCTCTCTCTCTATCTCTCTGTGACTATCATAAATAAATTAAAAAAAAATTAAAAAAAAATTTTGGGATGCAGCTAAAGCAGTGCCTAGAGGAAAATTTATAACTGTAAACACCTGTTTTAAAAAAAAATGACTTCAGGGCAGCCCGGGTGGCTCAGCAGCTCAGCGGTTACCACCGCCTTCAGCCCAGGGAGTGATCCTGGAGACCTGGGATCGAGTCCCACGTGGGGCTCCCTGCATGGAGCCTTCTTCTCCCTCTGCCTGTGTCTCTGCCTCTCTCTCTCTCTCTCTCTTTCTCTATGTCTCTCATGAATAAATAAATAAAATCTTTAAAAAAAATGACTTTAAGTCAATAATCCTACCCTCCACCATAAAAAACTAGAAAAGAAGAGCAAAGTAAACACAGACAAGTAGAGGAAGCAAATAACTACTAGTAGAGCAGAAATAATTAAAATAGAATAGAAAAATATTAGTCAATAAGGAGTTGGTTGTTTGAAACGAATGACTAGTAACAAATCTTTAGCTAGATTAGGCAAGAAGGAAGAGAGAAGACAGAACTTATTAATCGCAAAGATGAAGAAGGGGACGTCATTACCAACCTTACAAAAATAAAAAATATTGTAAGGAAATAGTATGAACATCTGTGCATATAAATATATAGTTACATATACAAACCATTTGTATGAATTACTGAATAGGAAAGGGTTTTCAAAGCAGAAACCATAAAGACAAAGACTAAAATTTTTGACTATCTGAAAACATAAAATGTCTGTATATCTGAAAAATAGCATTAATAAAACTACAAGAAAATAAACCGAGGAAATGATTTGCAATATATAGGACAGAGTCAAAATGCATTAATACTACCGACTATATGTAAATTAGTCAGATCAATACCCCAAAATGAAAAGGGCACAGCAACTGCTAATGAAGCAACTTTTAAATTATGAAACACCAAGAGTCAGAAAACAGAAAAAAGTCAAATTCAGTAGCAATATATAAAAAAAGCAAAGCAAAACAATGAGGTGGTATTTTATTATGTGATTTGGGGCAAGCTACTTATATGTCTATACTTTTCTTCTTTAAGATATTTAATTTTTATCAAAGTAATAGATGTGTGTTGCTTTACATGTACATCATTTCTAAGGTGAAATAAAATGACAAAGCTGATAACAAAAGTCAGCAGACTCTGGGTCTGCTCTCCTCACTTCCGATTTTTGCCTTCTGGAACCATCTTCAGCTGTTTCTTCTAGCAAACACGCCATGTGGCCTAAAGGCATAAAAAGCCATTGCTTAAGAACTGAAGCAATGTCCTGAATGAAATGCAACTGAAGCTGTGTCCTGAATGAAATGCCAGATTTCTTCTAAGGCTGAGAGAGGATGAGGGCACTCAGAGAAGACAGAGGGTCTGCAGGGAGTGCCCATCTGCAGGAGGGTGTGTAGGTGGGGAGCTGTGGGGGGCATGGGCGTGGCCAAGGAGGTGCCAAGCATCCAGGGGATGATGGTGCAGAGAAGGTGTGGCCAGGGTGGCTGACATGTGAGCATAATCAGATGAAAAACGAGATCGGGGCAGTTGGGTCTTAGTTCCCAGTCTCTGAGAGCAATACACCATGGGCTTGGACTAGAAGATAAGTCTCACTCAGGCTGACAAGGCCCTAAAAATGGCACACTCTTGCAAGATCTAGGAAAGCACTAGCTCGATGCCTAGCATACAACAAGCATTTCATAACCACAGCCATCATGAACATCACATTGTTATATTGGAAAAGATAAGTGTATTTGCAATATCCAGCACAGGTAGGAGCTTGATACTGATGCTGATACCAAATATATACAATCTTCCTAGAAGGCAGTTGGCTATATGCTACAAAGAGGTTTTTGGTTTTTAAGTATGTATGTACTGAGGTAAGAACTTCATAGGATTTCATTTTTTTCTTTTAATATTTATTTATTTTAGAGAAAGAGAGTGAACAAGAGAGCCAGGTAGTGGTAGAAGGAGGAGAGAGAGAATCTCAAGCAGACTCCCTGTTGAGCGTGGAGCCAGATGTGGGGCCTGATCTCACCATCCTGAGATCTTGATCTCAGCCGAAAGCAAGAGTTCTTTGCTCAACTGACTGAGCCACCCAGGTACCCCAGGGGTTTATTCTGAAGAAATAACTGAGCAGATACACAACCATGCGTGTATAAGGTGATTCATCTCAGGAATCTAGGGAAAATTAGAAAACATAATTGTTTGGTAATAAAGATCTATAAAATGAATGAGGCAGCTCCAAGACAGAATACTATGAGGTTGTTAAAAATCACATTTTAGGGAAATATCTTGAATGGAAAACTATTTAGTGAAAATTAGTTTAAAAATGCACAATATGTCAGATACATTAAAAATATGTATTTATATACATGTAAAAATATTAACAGTGAACTCTGATTATAGATAGGTTTTCTTTGTGTGTTTCTGTGTGTATGTTCTAAATTTGCTTCAGTGAAATTTTCCTTTCTGTTTTTAAGTTTTTAAAAATTTCTTGGCAATGGAGGATAAAATTCAAGAATGTTACTGGGAAAACTGTAAAGATTTACATCGCCTAGGTTCATGCTTCATTACCTACCTTTTATATATTATCTAATGATTCTCTAATTCGTCAGTGGGTGTTGGGTTTGTCCTTTCCAACCTGGAAGTTGAACTCTTACAGGAAACTGTTCTGGTGGGGAGGGATTTCTTACTCTCAGTATTTCTGTCAGACCAGAGCCATGAACCTTCCTGTAAACAGCAGCTCTACTCCCAATGACAGAAGTCTGCAGGAGTTACTAATGTCACCAATCTTTTAGCTGCAGTTCTCTGAAATTTGTGATGGAATCACTGTGTACAACAGGCACAGATCTCTTTTATTGGCAGAGGTGCCTCCACAGCCGAACAGCATTAGCAGGGGCTGGTTTCTCTTCTTTCCTTCAAAGTGCCTAGAAGAGTGAGTAGCAGCAATGGAATTAAGTAAGCTGATGGTGGCATCACTAACAGAGGGCATTCTCACTTTACACAAACATTCTCAAGCAACAGGTATGAATGATGTTTGTGGAATGCACCAATAAATCTGAAGAAGCACATCTGATACCTATAGCAAGCTTAAAGCCAAATGAGGAAATTGTTCCAGAAAATAGCAGATGCTCTCAATCAAATATATCTCCCCAAAGGAAAGAGAAACAAACAGAAAATAACCTCAGACATGATCAGGACGTCCAGCTGGGGAGACATCAATACTATACAACTCAATTGAAAATTATGTGCCCAGGGTTGATTTATGGTATTAGTCTCTGATTTGGGGTTCTGGGAATGGTAGTTAAAATGCTTTGGAAACATCAAAAAGTCTGTGGACTTTCAAAATCCCATGTCATACCTGCTAGAGCATTTTGCAGTTGGGAGGCCAAGTGGGGTGTGAGAGAGGGTGTTGGCTTCAAAGTTAGGCAGAAATATGTTTTAAGGTCAGTTCCACCAGTCTAGATGTGTGACATTGAGCAAGTAATTAAACTTCTCTGAACATGTTTCCTCACCTGCAAAATGGGTATAGAAATGCCTGTCTCAGGATTGTTGTGAATATGAAATAAAAGAATGCATAGTGTCTGTGGACATTCCATCAGTGGAGGCACTGAATATTATTGGTAACATTAAGGGATCAGTGCACAGTAGTACATAGAGCAGCAAAACAGACTGTGATAAACAAACCCAAATGATTGGGTGCTGAGTCATCCAGTTCCTTGCTGGAGAAAATAAGAGAACACCTTTGTTTAAGACTAATCTTGGAAAAAAAAAGACTAATCTTGGGGTTAAACCAACCAATCTTGAGTTCAACTCTTCCATACTCAAATGGCAAAAAGATATTACTATTCCAGAAAAGACTTGGGAGGGGAGGAATTGTTGTCTAAAAATTTAAAGATATTCTTGAGAAAAAACAGAATTTCATTAAAAGAGAACATCTTAAAAATCACCCCAAGGAAATTGATCATTTTCTAGCAAGTTCTTAATGGCTAAAGAGCAGGCATTGAAGTAAAAAATGTGAAAAATCATCCTACTGATCTATAACACTAAAAGAAAAAGTCTAGTATGTAGTAGTTACATTTTAATTATTAACTATTTTTTAAGTCAATCAAAATGCTGTCACATATTGCTTTGGATCTAGAACTAAAATCAATCAAAGTAGCACAGTGAAGAAATTTGAGATCTAGGCTCAAAGTTTTATGGTGGATTCCCTACTCTGTTTTTTCCAGTTGATTGAGTAATTTCTTAAACTCCTGAACCTATTTTTCCATCTGCAAAATGATGATTAAAATGATTTTTGTTTGTTAGATCACTGACATGATGAGATGTGCCAACTCTGGCTTCCAGAAAGGTCTTGGTGAGTCCTGGAAACTTGAGTGACAAATGGCTCTCAAAGACAAGTTGAGAGATTTTATGGAGAAATTAGGGGTTGGGGGTAGTTTGGGCTACAACCATGCAGCTAAGATGTAGAGGGGGAGATTTTCTGAAAGTTGACTTAGAGCTTCAGACTTGAAGAAACATAATTGTAGTCAACAAGAAAAAAGATGGAAGTATAATGTCTGGTGCCATTTTATTCTATAATTTTCTTGATTGGTTCTCATATCATAATGAAATAGACACAGCATGTTAGTTTTCTTATGTAGATGGATGCACAAGTTAATGAAATGACGTTTAAAGGGCTAAAGGGAAGGAAAGTTTGAATGCTGTCCATGGAATTAAATTTTTCTGCTCACTTGTCTTCTACAGTAAATGCTGTTGGCTTTGCCAGGCAAGTGGAGACAATGAAGGTACCATGGGTATCTGATGGCCAACCATCATAGTTATGTAGCATTCATCTGGACAGAACTCAGTCTCAATGCTGAGACTTTATTGAGGGTCTGTCTGCAAGGCCAGAGTTTAGAGGGCCTTTTGTTTATTATTGTAGGGGTTGGTGAAAATATTTTATAATAGTAAATGGAATTTTTAAAAACCATCCAGTAGGTGCACCTGGGTGGCTCAGTCAGTAAAGGGTCTGACTCTTGGTTTCTGCTCAGGTCATGATCTTGGGGTCCTGGGATTGAGCCCCGTGTCCAGCTCCATGCTTAGCGTGGGGTCTACTTGAGATTGTCTTTCTCCCTCTGCCTCTCCTGCTCATGCTGTATCTTTCTCTCAAATAAATAAATAAATAAATAAATAAATAAATAAATAAATAAAATCTTTAAGAAAAAATCCATCTAGTATATAACCATAGCAAAAACAATGTTTTTGTATCAAGTAAACATCATGACCCCAAACTCCACTATTAGCATACTTGAATAAAAACTTTGATTGGCTTAGGGCATCTGGGTGGCTCAGTCAGTTAAGCAGCCGACTCTTGATACCTGCTCAGGTCATGCTCTCAGGGTTCTGGGATCAAGCCCTGATTCTGGTTCTGTGTTCAGTGGCGGCGGCAGGGGTGGGGGGGGTTCTGCTTCGAGATTCTCTCCTCCTCTCCCTCCCCCTCATTGATGTGTGCATGTGCTCTCTCTCAAATAAATAAATGAATCTTTTAAAAAACTTTGATTGGCTTGGCTGAACTGCTGACACAGACTGAAACATAGACTTAAACAAACACAGACTTAAAAAAAAGAAAATTTTGGTCAAGGCCAACGAGGTTGCTGCCTGTGTTCTCCTCTAGGATTTTGATGTTTTCCAGTCTCACATTTAGGTCTTTCATCCATTTTGGACTTATTTTTGTTTATGGTGTAAGAAAGTGGTCCAGTTTCATTCTTCTGCACATGGCTGACTGTCCAGTTTTCCCAATACCATTTTTTTGAAGAAACTGTCTTTTTTTCCATTGGATATTCTTTCCTACTTTGTCAAAGATTAGTTGACCATAGAGTTCTGGGTCCATTTCTGGGTTCTCTATTCTGTTCCACTGAGCTATGTGTCTGTTTTTGTGCCTGTATCATACTGTCTTGATGACTACAGCTTTGCCATAGCAACTTCTTACTAGACAAATTGCCGGAGGTAAGGGAAACAAAAGCAAAAATGAACCATTGGGACTTCATCAAGATGAAAAGCTTCTGCACAGCAAAGGAAACAATCAACAAGACAAAAAAGCAGCCTATGGAAAGGGAGAAGATATTCACAAATGACATAACTGATAAAGGATTAGTATCCAAAATCTATATCAAGATCAACACCCAAAAAACAAATAATCCAGTTAAGAAATGGGCAAAAGACATGAATAGCTATTTTTTTTTTAAAGAAAACATACAGCTGAAAAAAAAAAAAAAGAAAACATACAGCTGGCTAACAGACACATGAAAAGATTCTCAACATCTCTTACCGTCAGGGAAATGTAAATCAAAACCATGATGAGATACGTCTCACACCTGTCCGAATGGCTAAAATTAACAATACCCGAAACAGTAAGTGTTGGTGAGGATGCAGAAGAAAAGGAACCCTCTTGCACTGTTGGTAGGAATGCAAACTGGTGCAGCCACTGTGGAAAACAGCATGGAGTTTCCTCAAAAAGTTAGAAGTAGAACTACCCGACAATCCACCAATTGCACTACCAGGTATTTACACAAAGTATACAAAAATGCAGATACAAAGGAGTAAATTCACCTGATATTTATAGCAGAATTATCAACAATAGCCAGACGATAGAAAGAGCCCAAGTGCCATCGACAGATGAATGGATAAAGAAGATGTGGTATACATATACAATGGAATATCACTCGGCCATCAAAAAATGAAATCTTGTCATTTGCAATGACACAGGTGGAACTAGAGTGTATCATGCTAAGTGATATAAGTCAGTCAGAGAAAGAAAAATACCATATGATTTCACTCATGTGTGGCATTTAAGAAACAAAACAGACAAATATAAGGGAAGGGGTAAAAAAAAGAGAGAGAGAGAGGGAAAGAAACCAGTAGAGACTCTTAATGATAGAGAACAAACTGAAAGGTGATGATGGGACATGGGAGGTGGATGGGATGAATGGGGGATGGGCATTAAGGAGGGCACTCATTATGATGAGCACTGGATGATATATATAAGTGATGAATTACTGAACTGTACTCCTGAAAGCAATATATCATACTGTATTTGAATCAGAATTTAAATAAAAAATTTTTAAAGAAAGAAAATTTCTTGGAGTGGAGGGCCAGCATATTTACAGTGAGCTGTGTTGTCTTGTGCTTCAGTGAGATGTGCATCTTAAGAAACTTACAATGATAGAGGACAAAGGAAGGAAAGGACTCTTTCTTGATTTGCAAATGGCCTCGTGCTGCCCTTGTTAATCCCCTGACACAATTTATAGGCTCCTGGACCTTTTGATATTCCTCATGGAAACTTATTTTCTCGGGGTCTGTCTCATTTCAAAGGGACCAGCTAATCCACGCCACGTAGTTACCCCTAATTCATAGACACTGTAACTGCAGCTAGGCCTTAATTCAAAGGAATGAGTCTAATGCTGGGATTTCAAGCCAAAATTGCCTCCAGGCTCCCAAGTGCAGTTCTTTGTTAGAGAACCCACCAGACCCCATTCACACCCTTCAGAGAAAGACACTGTATTTCATTCTTTGCATTTCCAGCACCCAGAACAATTCTTGCCGTCTAGTAAGTACTCCCTAAGTGCTGGTTGAATGAAAGAAGGAAAGGATGGATGAAACCAGTGAAGGAGATCTTTTAGAGCAGGTCCCAACTGTTGTCGAATAATATATTATAATACAGGTCAACTGACCAGGTCTAGTATTAGACCCATTTGTCTAAATGTTGGCTGTGTGTGAAGTCCTCATTCCCCCTGACCCCATTGCTATCAAGCAGGGGGCATTTTCCTTCTGTTTGAGAGACTATGGGGCTGAGTGATTTCCTCTGTCTCTATTTCCATCTCTGTCTCTGTCTCTCTCTCTCTCTCTCACACACACACATGCATGCGCACACGCACACGCTCTCTGCCATCTCCCCCAGCAGCCTTTGTAATAAATCCAGAGCTACATAACTACCTGTGCTGCACAGCTTTAAAAAGAAAGCTGTCTGAAATACGCACAAATATTGTGACTCCCTGGAATGAAAGCTTCTCTCCCAGGAGTCGGGAGGAGAGAGCGTGCTGAAAACTAAACCTCTTTGAACATCCCATCCTTTAGGTAAGGCTCCCATTTAAGAGCAGTCCCTGGGGGCTTCGTGCTTGTCATCTTCCTGACACTCTTTTGCACTAGACTGTTTATTAGTGAGACGGCTAACACAGAGGATGGAGGGAGGCCAACTGGAGCCCTGGCTTTGTTCGTAGACTGCATCTTCTGGATGGATGCAGCCCTGCAGTCAGATTTCAGATTTCTCTGCAATTTTGGTTTTAATCCCTCCCTGGGCATAGATCTTTCTTAAAGGCAAAATGGTGTGGTAGATAGAGGCTTTAAAATCAGACGTAACTAGGTTCAAATTTTTGTTCCCCTACTTACATTGTGATTCTGGGCACATCACTTAGTCCCTTTACGTCTGACTGTTCTCATCTGTAAAAGGGGGATGTTAACAGTGATTTTTACAGGGTTGTATTGGTCAGCAGGGCTAAATGGTGCCTAAGTGCAATTCCAAAAGAAGAGCAAGGGGGTCTCTCTTGGGGCCACCAGGGTGAGGAGCAGGAAGCCACTGAACTGTCTTCCTGTTTGAGGGCTTGTTTGCATGGTCTTCTTATTCCAGTAACTTTAATAAGGCAATGATCCATTTAAGCCACGTCTTCTCAAAATCCTGCAAAGGGCAGTGAGTCATGCCTGCTGTCTGCCCTTTTGCCTGCTGCCTGGGCCTTTGTTGCTCTGTGTTCCTTTGAGGAATGCCTACTTTTCCCAAAACAGCTCTTAGCAGTCTCCTGTGAATGAAGTCAGAGCAGGCTGGCTGTAGCCGGCCCAGAGCAGGGCCAGGACCAGTCATAACTATGATACCTTTTGGATTGGCTTTCCTCTCTCCTATCCTTCTCTCCACACCAGCCTTTGCTCTGCCTTGGAGAGCGTGGACATTGGTCAAGACTGGCCTTCACTGGGCAGCCCTGGTGGTTCAGTGGTTTAGCACCAGCTTCAGCCCAGGGAGTGATCCTGGAGACCCGTGATCGAGTCCCCCGTCGAGCTCCCTGCATGGAGCCTGCTTCTCCCTCTGCCTATGTCTCTGCCTCTCTCTCTCTCTCTCTCTCTCTCTCTCTCTCTCTCATGAATAAATAAAATAAAATAAAATAAAATAAAATAAATAAAGAAAAAAAGACTGGTCTCCACTGGAGTAGCTGCAGTGTCACTGTGACTTAGAAAGAAATGCTTTTAATAACCCTGGCCCGACAGTCAGTGTCAGTGAGATGGGGGCTGCTCTCCCAAGAGGGTGGCTGAACTGTTGTGCTTCCCATAGATGTCTGGGTTCCCTCCCACCTTGCATATCTTGGGACGTTCTCTCTCCCATCACCCTCTCCATCTTGCTCACTTATGGGGGGGGGGCGGGGGGAGGGAAAAAGATCACTCTGAAACTAAACAGCAACAAACTGACTTCTTTGGGTCCTAAAAATCATCCATATGCTGAATCATTAACCAGCTGATCAATAATTCCATGCTTTTAAAAGAGGATTGATTTAAAAACAATCCAGGAGTAGATGTAAGAGATGCTTATTGAGCATTTATTATGTACCAGGCATTGTCCTAAGCATCTTTCGGATGTTACATACTCTGTGAAATAGTCACATAGTCTCTAAAATCAGATTGTCTCAATTTGCATTTTGCGTGTGGCGTGGAGTTGCCCTATGGCCTCAGGTCATTCATGGTTTCAACCCTCTAAACCCCAGCATTTCCACTGGTTTCTTTGCAGGGGGTGTTTTTCCTCAGGGTCCTTACCTGGATGGCTCCTTCTCATTGCTTAGGGTTTTAGCTCCTCAGAAAGAGGTTCTTCTGATCATCCTACTGTCACCCTGCTCCCCACCCACCATTTCCACTGTTACCCGGCTTACTTCTCTCAGAGCACTAACATCTTCAGCCGTAACACAAGTTTGTTAAGAGTTCTTTTCATCCTAGGCTTGGCTTCTAGGTGCAGGGATACAGCAATGAACTGGAGGCACCCCCATGGGACTTGCATTTTATCATTTTATTTTATTTTTTAGTGAACTCTATCCCCAATTGGGGCTTGAACTCATGACCCCACAATCAAGGGTCACATACTTTACTGACTGAGGCAGCCACGCACCTGGGGCTTGCATTTTTTTTTTTTTAAGATTTAATTTATGTATTCATGAGAGACACAGAGAGAGAAAGGCAGAGACATAGGCAGAGGAGAAGCAGGCAGGACTCCATCCCAGATCCTGGGATCATGCCCTGAGCCGCAGGCAGACGCTCAACCATTGACCCACCCAGGCATCCCCTGGGCCTTGCATTTTAGTAGGTAGAGACAGACAAATAGGCAAGCAGATAATAAATAAGTAAACAATATTCAAATTATTCAAAATTCCTTGTTTACTGCCTATCTCTGTTAATAAAATTATCAGTTCCTTGAGGGCAACCCCTCTTCTCTCTTGGTTTCTCCTGAATCTCCAGTGCCTCTCATTTTGTTTAGCACATCATATGCTACAAAAAATGAAGTTAAAAAAAAAAAAGGGTAAGATCGTGAAGAGATAATCCATGCTAAAACTCTTAGCGTCGTGCCTGGAGCATCGTAAACACTTAATAAAGTGTTGGCTGTTTTTCCATTAGATTCCAAAGCTGTGTTCTTAACCACTTTAGCACATTGTGTCTATAGTAATTATAACAGTAATCACATTATTATTATAGAATTACACATAATGATGTACAACTTACTAGATTTTATGGTATGCTATCACCTGTCTAGGTATATTAAAATAATATCTTACTTAATTACAACCACACAGTAATCCTAAAAGACATTATTATCCTTATGTACCAAATTCCTATAATAAAAAGCAAACTAGGGTAAGCATCGAAGACAAGTGCCAGCAAAACGCTGTGCGATTTCAGAGGAGGAAGAGACCCAGGTGGCCAGGAAGGCTGGAAGAGGTTTAGTAGCGAAGGAGAAGCCTGGAGGGTGATGAGACCATCACAGGGAGGTGGCAGGGCACCATGGGGATGCCTGAGGCAGAGGGGACAGCCCCGAGAAAGAGCACAATAAAGGGTGTGAAACAACGTGCTGCTCATGCGATGTGGGAGGTGTGGCGCGGGAGGGGAGCAACTCATGAGGCTGGAAATGCAGGGTAGGGGGCCCTTGAAGGTCAGTGAGGAAATGTTAGCTTCATTACCTAGGCAGTAGGGAGCATTGCAGTTTTTAAGCTAAGCATTACAAAGAACCAGGATTACGAACCGTGGGAAGATTAGTTTGGTTCTAGACTAGATAGAAAAGAGGGGAGGCCAAAACCAGTTAGGGAGGCAGCCGCAACAGCCGGTGGTGGACAGAGGGCCTGGCTGCGGGAGTGGCGAGGGGAATAGAAGGCAGGTGGCAAATGTGATGGGCAGAGTTACCTGGCGCAGCCACAGGCAAAGGCCTAGGGAGGCCTCAAACGTGGCCGTGAGGGCTCGAGCTTCCGTGATCGATGCTCTCCTGGCACACCACTGAGCCTAGTCATTTGTCACTGGTTAATAATTCTCCCTAGCCATACCAGGTGGGAACGTTTCAGAGGCCAGAGAAATTCACGTCCCTTTTCTGGGGACATGCCTACCACCAAAAGCAGTCTTCATAACCTAGCATCCACAATATGTCATAGGATAACTGGCGCACTGGCCCCACATTTTGCCTTTACTCTTGGCTGGAAGGCCATCTGCCTTCCAGCTCTGCTCCCCTTACCACCCTCCTCTGTGCCCATGAGGCTGATGGGATGCATGGCATGCAACTCTATTGCCTCGGGGTTTTGGTTTGTGGGGAGGCGGCGGGAGCCTGAGGCCGAAGTCCTCTGGCTCCTGCCCCATAGGATCTCATCAGGCTGGCCCTTGTCTTGCAGGACAGCCTCCTCCATACAGCCAGCCTGTCTGTCTTGGGGCTGCCTGGAACAGCTCCATGTACTTGCCTCTTCAGCCTAGAGACTTGAGCCCTGGCATTGGGATGCACGCTAGCCCTCTACACTTGCCCACTGTTTTGTAGGGGACCCCTTTCTGGACCTCCCCTCTGAATGACCCTAATGTGGGTGCACCCTCTGTTTGGTTCTGGCATGCTCCCCATGCCTTGTTTCTTCACAGCCTCCGTGTTTTCATTTACCCTCCAGGGCCTCACCTTTGGGGCAAAATCTGTTCAGCTCTCTTTCTCTCTCTTCCTCACCCCTGACCCCAGAATTCTCTGCAGGATTTCCACTCTTGTGGGGCCCCCTTCTGAACACTGTTCTCCCCTTATTGCGGGGATTTTCTCCTAGCCAACAAAGGACACAGATTCAGATCTGTCTTCGCCTTTTATTTCCTGTAAAACAAAATTACAGACTCTCTTTATTGGTTTTGTGTAGCTAAAAACCCTGTTCCAGTCATTAATTAATTCTTAAGAGCGGATTGACCTTGTGTTCAGCGCACAGTGTTCTCGGATATTCAGAACAACATCACCAGGGAGGCTCATGGATGTGGCTTTTCCATTCAAATGTATTCATGTCCATGCTGGGTATTCTCTGCCCCCCCTCAGATCTGCTATTCGTTCTTCTCCAGCATTCCGGTACTGGCCTCCCCTTCTCTCTGGAGTCCTGTTAGGTTTGGCCAGTGAACATTACTAGCATGATGACAATCTAGAAGAAGGAAGTCAGGATATCCATACCCCTTCTCCTCTGCTGGGTTGTCAGGTGGCCCTTCCCCCATGGTTGTGGCTCTTGCCCGGCTCTGCAAACAGCTCCCTCACATTGTCCCCTCAGCCCTAGGGTGGTATCAGTTTTTCGCTCTTGCTAGTAACTGGGTGCTTTACTATTCTTTCTTGTCCTCTTAATCCTACTCATGCCTCTGTACATAGTTCCTGCATTAAACTCTCATCAGTTTCCAGTTGGGGCATGCCACCTACTGGGACCTTTACAGACACAATGCATACCTTTTAATGTCATTCAGAGTCTAGAAGGCTGGAGTGCAACCTATCATCCCAGATTTGGTCTAACTCAGAAGTCACAGTTGTGATCCTAACACTCCAAATCCCAGCTAATCCTAATCATAAAAAATCACATAAAATTTCTATTGATGTGGTGTCCCAATGCAAAGTCTGAACCCCAGGAATAAGCTGAATTCAGAACCCCATGTTTCCAGACAGATACCTCTCTCAATACAGGATCCTAAAGGAGCTCTCCATGAAGACACAGCAAGCAAAGGCCTTTC
Source organism: Vulpes vulpes (assembly GCF_048418805.1). NCBI lineage: Eukaryota > Metazoa > Chordata > Mammalia > Carnivora > Canidae > Vulpes > Vulpes vulpes. Next base: position 129,187,426 of record NC_132792.1, on the reverse strand, counting down.
TCCAGAGCTTGATGCTGCCCCTCTCTGGTGACTTCCTCTGGCGAGCTGAGCTCCTCCATGTGGGGGCCATGGCTGCCTGTAGCCTATGAGCACAGCTAAAAGCAGGCCAGGAGGTCTCCCCCAGGCTCACCTTCAGGACTGGGGAAAGACTAGATGTCTTGAAACTAAGATGCGTTGCATGTTTGTTCAACATCCATTCAGTGGGGGTATGAATTGGGAGTATTATGTTTTTAAAAAAATTATCTACTTCAAAGTGACTGAGATCAACTTCTTTATTTTTTCACTTATGTTAACAAAGAGAAAGATGTGTGGAAACCTGAGTTAACTGGCTCCTATGGATGGGTATTAGGGGCAGTTGCTCAGCTGGCTTGTCAATTCACTTGGTGTATTCATCCCTGACCTTGGCTGTCTAAGTATTTATGATTAAATTGCAAGATAACTCAAGGTAAGAAGATCAGAAAAGAAATAGAGAGCTGCTGTCACAGGGACATTCTCATTCCTCCATCCAGAAGACTGACTTCCCACTTGATTGTGCCTGTACCAGAAATTTCCCTATTGGAGTAAAATGAGAGAGGAAAGCTTGAGCTCACCCAGAAATGGGCCACAAATGGCCTTCTTGCTGGAGGTATATTAAGAGGGTGCCATTTCATAAGAAGAGAATGTTCTATCAAGCAATGGAAACCAGGGACAAAGGCTCACTGACATCTAGACATCTTGCAGCCCTGCATGGCATATGCCTATTTTCAAATCTTGCAAGGTGCTGCCTGTTGAAAGGGACTGTAGAAACCAATCCACCAATGCTCGTTGTAAGGTGCTCAACACACCAGCTGGCCTCAGAAATCCAACTTGTGTTCTGTAAAGCAGACATGCCTTGGGAATAAAGGGTAAAGAATTCTCACCAACTTAGCCCAACCAGAGTGCAGGAAGGATCCCGTGGGCTGCCTACCGCATGGTCTGACCATCCTCCAAGGAATGAAAAGCAAGGGTGACCGAAAGATTTCATGAAACTACATCTCCATCTCCTTGTATTGGGCTTCTTTTCTTCTCCCTCACCCCCATTGGTTTGCTTTTGTCTCTCTGCTATTCCAGGGGGCCCTCCTCTCTGCCTATGTCTCACCACTCTCGCCCCAATAAAACCTGATCTCCCTGTAATTCCCTGTTACTCTCAAGGGTCTTCCTCATGTCTTCCCACTTTACTGTATCAGACAAAATACTTGGTTACTGTTTTAATGTAAAAAGTGCGGTGTAGTCTGGAGGCCGGCATTTATGGAACAAGGTGAGACTGGCTCATGATAACCCATCTGTGTCTTTTAAGGTAGGTTCAGAAAGCTAAAAATGACCAGAATGACGTAAGAAATGTTAGACAACATACCATTTTAATGGAGATCCCAAACATTTAAGAGAAACAACCAGAAATCAGCTTTGCCAGGAGAGGTGAGACTTGCTACAGGATGAATTTCCTGGCTCTAATGAAACCTCCACAACCAGAACCACATCCTGTATTGAGTATTCCTGGATGTAAGCTGGAATCTCTGACAAGCTATGGTGTCACACGAGCTCACCTCCAATCTCTGATGGACACGATCACATGTGTAAGTGAAGTGTCAAAACTTAAGAGGACATTGGGCAACAGAAAGCGGTGTCGGTGGGTTTAGCATTCAGATCTCACTCTCCTCCTCCTCTCTACCCCAACTCGAGTGCCCTGGATGATCCTCTCCACACCCCTGTCCCTTGATGGGTGGTGGCCGTGTGTGCTCTGAGCCCTGCACTAAGCTCCGTGGCCCAGGTCCACCTTGCCCAGCTTAATCCTCCCTCCTTCTCTGCAGCTTCGTCCTGGTTTCTTCCTGCCGACGTCTCCAGGCAGCAATGATGGCTTCATCGTCCATTTCTTCCTCCTCCTCCCTGTCAGTGCTTCTCCGATACTGAGACCGCCTCCCTGAAGCGAACCTCCCTTCTTCTCTGTTTTCCATTCTCTCTTTTTCTCCCTCCTCTTCAGACCTCATGAAGCTCTGGGTGAATTTCCTCTTGGCTCCAAATTCAGAAAAGTCTGAGTTAGATGACTCTTCCACGTCTTCCCAGTCCCTGGGCCTGGCCCAGTTTGGACGCCGTGGTTCCGGGGATGCATCCCCTTCAGAGGGCTCAGGGCTCCGGCGGAAGAAGTAGGGCTCTGGGCTCTCCTCTCGGGAGCTGGAGGTCTCGCTGAACATCGACCTGGAGAACTTGTGCATCTCTCTGCCCTCCCTGGTAGAGGAAGAAGAGATCCGTGAAGTGCTCCTTACAGAGTTGCCATTGGCCTCATGGTAGGAGGAGGTGTCCTGCTCCTCCGACTGGGATTTGGAGAACTTGTAGCTGGAGGACTTGGACTCAGTCTCCCGGAGCAGGGAAGATCTGGTGTACTTCCCCCTGGAGCTTCCCGACCAATCCCTCTGGGGAGAAGATTTTTCCTCTGTCCGGAGGCCACTGAGCCACTTGGTAATACTGCCGTCCATCTCTTTGCCAGCCCTGCTACCACTTCCATTGCGATCAGAAATGGCCAGGGAGGAGGAGGTGTCTGTTTCAGGTTTTTGGGAATTACTGCGGGAAGAATACCGGAAGCTCCCGATGGCACTGTCAGTGTCCTCATCCCTGTCACCCACATCATCGTCCTCATCTTCCTTGACCTTCTTCTTCTTGAAAAGGGAGCTCCGTTTGTTGTCGGAGGCCAGCTTCTCCATCTTGTACTCAGACATCTTCTCCCTCAGCTCCATCTGCATCTCCCTTTCCTTCCGGCCAAGCTCTTTCAGATCCACGCTGTCAGCAAAGAGGCTGTAGATAGGCTTGCTGGTCCCCCTGACTCTGCCCCCCTGACTTTCGGCCCTCGGACCCCCCGCAGCGCGGGAGGACAGCAGGGATGGTGAGCCGGAGCTGGGCCCCGGCTGGCTCTGCGGCAGCAGGCAGCCGCCCAGGGAGGAGCCGCTGTGTCCACTGAGAAGGGACACCTGGTCGTCCCCCAGGCAGCCGGCTGCTGGCGCCACCTTCGTGCTCGAGACGGACGGCGAGCGGGGCAAGAGCAGCATCTCGTTTTGCTTCTGGGCCAGAGTTTCACTGACCACGTTGGCAATCCAGTTCTGAATACTGGCAATGGAAATGGTGTCCCCGGGCCCCACGGGCAGGTTGGGCACAGCTGTGCCGGGGAGTGAGGCCAAGCACCCCAATGCGTTGCTCCCTGCCTGCGAGGCGCGGGAGCTGTGGCTCTGGGTGCTGAGCACCGAGGCCGCGTCCTCCTCAGCGCCCACCGAGGAGCCTGCTGCCCAGAAGGCAGACAGGGGGATGCTCCTGCTGGTGGCCGAGCCGTCGGCCTCCCAGCTGCCCAGGGACTGGCTCTCCTCCAACGTCTGCCGGCTTCTCTCCAGCAGCTCCAGCCTCCGCTGCCTCTTCTTGGCCGAGGCGGCGGCGTCCGCCTTGCTGAGCTCCACCACCTCCTCCTTGTCCTCGCTGCCCACCTTCTTCTGGCGCTGCAGCTTCCAGGCCTGGTAGGCCGTCAGGCTGACGCCGGCGCTCTTCTCCCTGTCGGCCTCCTCAGCGCCCGGCTCCCCGCCGCTCTCTTCAGCCCCCAGGTCCTTCTTGTGAAACCCAAATTGGATTCTCTTGATCTTCCACCTCTCGAGGGCAGTGAGCTTGTCCTTGTTCCTGCTGCAGAAGTTGTAGAAGGAGCTGGCCTCGGAAGACACGCTCTCCTGGTCGTCCTGGCGCCCCCTGCTCCCCGCCTCCGAGCTGGCGGCCGCCTCCTCCCTGTGGCTCCGAGAGCGATACCGCCGGGCCGCTTCCTTCTCAATCTCCTGCAGCCTCTGGCTCCACGTGTCCCAGGTGCTCTCCGTGGACACCGAGTCCGAGCGGCGCCTCCCAGCCCGGCTCAGGCTGCTCACCTGCAGCTGCTGCTTCAGGACCCGGAGGTCGTGGCTGCTCACACTCTCCGAAGTGCTGCTCTGGCTCAGCATGCGCCGCCGGCTCCTCCTCACGAAGGAGCCCCCCTCGCTGCCCTCCTCCTCCTCCTCCTCCTCCTCCTCTTCCCTCCCCCACCGCTGATGCCCTTCTGCCTGGTACCTCTCATTTCGGCTCTGCCACTCCCGAATCATCCTCTCCACGTCCTCGTCGTCTTCTGGCTCCTCCCTACCCTGGCCAGAGGCCGGCCGTCTCTGGGCATTTCCAGCCTGGGGGACCTGGCCCGCCGGGAGGCCCTGCTCCTTCTTCCACTCCTCGTACAGCTTCTCCTCCTCATCTTCGTCAATGAGGCTGGGGGGCTTGGAGGCCTGGCTGGCCCGGCCCCAGGAGGAGCCGCTCAGGTGGCTGATGGTGTCCTCCTCCTCCTGCACCGTGAGGCTGTGCACTCTGGCCCCCACCTTGCTCTCCCTATCCTCGCCCTCCTCAGCCTCATCTGTCACCCCTTCCTGGCTGTAGTCCTCTTCTCTCTCCTCCATCAACTTCTCATTGAGCTCCCGGAGCTGCTTCAGGAAGCCGTCATTGGGGTAGATGGCCCGCTTCCGGCGCACAGTCATCAAGGCCTCCAGGATGGCCATGTTGTGGAAGATCATCAGGTAGGCCACCACCAGCACTGCTGACCGGCTGATGCCCATCTCACTACTGACCAGGACTTTCCCTGAAAGCAAACACGAGAGGGAATAACATGACTACGGTGGCTTCCTTATTAGGGTTTTTAAGGTTCTGTTAGAAAGTACGGTTTGGTGGGACGCCTGAGTGGCTCAGTGGTTGAGCATCTGCCTTTGGCTCAGGGCCTGATCCTGGGATCCAGCATGGAGTCCCACACTGGGCTTCCTTGTGGGGAGCCTGCTTCTCCCTCTGCCTGTGTCTCTGCCTCTCTCTGTGTCTCTCATGAATAAATAAATAAATCTTTAAAAATAAATAAATGAAAAGTACTGTTTGGATGTGCTGGACTTAATATATTTACTAGCCTCTGGCATTCATCTGCACTCAAGTCCCATGAGGGATGAGCATCACTGCCCCATGTTACGGACATCAGAGAGGCCAGTGAGGCTGCCCTGTGCTTGGGCAAGCATTTTTTGCACTGCCTGAACGTGGGCAGGGAGGGAAGGGTGGGGAGGGAAAAGAGCTAACAAGTGTCCCCACTTTTGAAACACTGGAGTGCACCCCTACTTTCTTCCTGCCAAATGGATGAGCAACAGAGGGAGGAGAAACAAAGTAATGGGGGGGAGGGGGAAGAAAGAAGAAAAGAAATGAGGCTGAGGTGAATGAATCACAATGACACGGAATGTCAGTGTGGGAAAGCACCAGGAGTATAGTGGAAACTTGAGAATTCCCTTTACAATGTCCTCGATGCTGGATCATCCATCATCCAGGAGAGACTGGATGCTTCCTGTGACAGGGAGCTCAGTATCATGCACATGCACACACACACACACATACACACACATCCTTCACTCTATATTTAGATCAATTTACTCTTTCGAAACTTGTTTCACATGTTAGGGCAAAGTATAGCTTTCTCTAATGAGTATCTCGTGCTCCTACTCTGACATTCTGACATTTCCATAATGAACCAGGGCTTTTATACAAAAATATGTAAGAGATCACTATCACATTCTTCATTAATTTTTTTTTCCCATTTCTTGGCTATTCTGGGTCTTTCAATCATTACTAGCCAAACTTGCAGGTCAAACTTTATTAGTTTTTTTTTTTTTTCCTTAGGAGTCTGTGTCAGGATTGAGCAAATATATTTCAGATTTGGATTGATCCACACAGAATAGAGTGGGCCTCTTGCCACTCTCATTCTGGGCACCGAGGCTTCATTGATGCCATTTAAGCTTGCAATGTGGATGGATAGGTCTTAAAATGAACTCAGATTATCTTTTATATCAACTGAAACCTGTAAAGGTTTTTTTTAAAAAACTGCTATTAAGTCATGTGTCAGCATTTTTAAAACATAAGGATAACTTTACCAATTCCTATTAATGTTTTTGGTAAAAATAACCTTATAGCCTACCAGAAACTTTCACCAAGTCTTGACTCTAGCATTCAATAAATCAGTTATCCCCTTGCCTCATCTTCTGCTTCATGTCCTTAATAAATATGACAAACATGCCTTCTATGCCTTCATTCTAATGGCTGTTTTTGAGCAGCCTGGAACCACGGGAGACCTCCTTGCATGCTGCCATCAATCTATTTGCCAACAGTCTTTGGGGATGCTCGTTACATCTTTAAGAGTCCTAGCTGGGATCCCTGGGTGGCGCAGCGGTTTGGCGCCTGCCTTTGGCCCAGGGCGCGATCCTGGAGACTCGGGATCGAATCCCACGTCAGGCTCCCGGTGCATGGAGCCTGCTTCTCCCTCTGCCTGTATCTCTGCCTCTCTCTCTCTCTCTGTGACTATCATAAATAAATTAAAAAAAAAAAAAAAAGAGTCCTGGCTAACAATATGGGATGGGCAGGGGGTGACTTTCATCAGCACATCTTGCATCCAGTTAAGACTGTTTGTCACACGAAGTCGGAGACCAAGGCAAGCCTAGAAGGGACCTGAGGCCCAGTCACGCAGAAGAACATTATTGCCGAAGGACAGCAGTGACTAGAGGGAGGTGAAGGGCAGAGGGTGTCCTCTCCTCCCATCACCAGCTCCGGGCTCAGCTGTCTCTCACCAAAGACTGCCCTTTAACTGGCTGACCAGGCCACTGCCGCCACTACTACCACCAGCACCAAAGTCTTCCTTCCTTTCTTTGGAGGTGGAGTTATTGAGCCGGCTCACAACAGGACACTTCTGGCACAAGCAGCCCAGTTTCCTCATAGAGACTGGCATCAAGTGCTACTTAGACTCAGTCTGGCAGAGACCAGCTTGGGGGGTGCTGTGCTTTTCCATGCTGTGTTCCCTGCACCCCAGAGTTCCTCTGTGGAGCTTCAAGTGTGGCCTGAGGACAAGGGGGAGGGCGAGGTGGGTCAGGCCCTGGGTGACAAGACTGTCTGCTCTCTGTTTGACACATGGTCACACTGACACTGTACCATATGTATATCCAAGTCAAAGTCAATTTGCAGATTTGTTTGGTTCTGATGAAACATCTCCAGCAATAAAACGGCTTGAGGAAGGTGGTCTTTTTCTAATTTGCAGCCACCATTTTGATGAGCAGCAGGAAGAGGGAGGTGCCCTCTTGATGTGGTCCCTCTGTTCAAAGAGTTTGAAGGATGTAGCTAGTGGAGAGAGCACTGGGCTTGAGTAAGAAAGGTCTCTTTCCATTTTCAGTATGCCTCTACATGGCTGGCTTTTGTGTTGTATTCTCCCAATTATCATTCTCATTTTCCTCAGAATGTTCCCTCTTTCCATATTCGGGAAAAACACAAGAAGCACTTGCCCAGAAGCTATGCTCCCCACCTTGCCACCATGGATAGAATTCAGGGTAGACAAAGGACCAGAGTCTGCCAAGCACATTTTCTCCCTAGGAAATTTGGAAATGACACTGAGGCAGGAAGTTAGGCAGTCTATGTTCAGGTCTGTGAAGGGCCATGCTACCTGGGGTAGAAAGAAAAAGAGAAGATGGAAATCAAGAGTCCAGAGATTATCCAGTCCTTGTTCAGGTGAGTCTGGAGCCACATCCTGTCTTTGGATTTTTTTCTTCTGTTGTTATAATTAAAGTCTTTGGTGATGGTTAAATAGTCTGAGATGGTTTCTACTTACTAGCAACCAAGAGAACCTTGATTATCACACAGCGACCAAGTCACTAAACCTTCCGTGGGTCTCAGTTTCCTCACTTGTAAAATGTAAATAACATCCTCCACTGTAGTTATTGTGGCTATTACCTAAACCGCCCAGCCCAGGTGTTAGTTTGGCCTTCCTCCCTCTTCAGAGCAAACTCCAAAAGCATCCTGGAGTAGAGGAAATCACAGAAGCTACCGCTCAGGGGTGGTGACAGCCCTCAGGCTGGAGTAGGAAGGATGCAGAGGTAACTCCAGTGGGGATAAGGTCCTTTCCCTGCCTGGCAGGCGTGCGGGGTGCAGGGGGTAGAGGCAGAGGCGGGGAGGGCAGGCTGATGGCCACCGCCAGCAGCAGCGGAGGGGAGGAGCAGGTGTGGGGGGAGGGCAGCAGGGCCACAGGGAGGCCCCGCCACCTGCCGGCCCTGGCGGCTCCGGCTCCGCTCGGGTTGGCCTGACCAGGCGCCCTGGTCCTGCTCTGGCCTCACGTCCACGGCCACGCGCTCCCCACCGCTCCGTGCCGGGCAGAAGCGCGCCAGAAACCCCCTCCCGCTGGCGTTTGCACACACGCTCCAGTCAACGATGGTCTGAAGGAATAAATTTTTAAAAGTAGGGATTTTTTTTTTTCTCCATAGAAATGTGTCAAACCATAGGTATTGTTTTCAATTCAGTTTTGTTCACTTAATCCATTATAAGCATCCTCTCATGGTAGCAAGTATGAGGCTCCGTTTTCATTTTTTTAATAAAGATTTATTTATTTATTTATTTATTTATTTATTTATTTATGATAGACATAGAGAGAGAGAGAGAGGCAGAGACACAGGAGGAGAGAGAAGCAGGCTCCACGCCAGGAGCCCGACGTGGGACTCGATCCGGGATTCCAGGATCGTGCCCAGGGCCAAAGGCAGGCGCCAAACCGCTGAGCCACCCCCCCGTTTTCATTTTTTTTTTTTAATTTATGATAGTCACACACACAGAGAGAGAGAGAGAGAGAGAGGCAGAGACACAGGCAGAGGGAGGAGCAGGCTCCATGCACTGGGAGCCTGACGCGGGATTCGATCCCAGGTCTCCAGGATCGCGCCCTGGGCCAAAGGCAGGCGCTAAACTGCTGCCCCACCCAGGGATCCCCCCCGTTTTCATTTTTAATGAGAGCCGAGGTTCCTAGTCTATGACCATATCAAACTTTACGTAACCAATCCACATTTCGTGTTTCTGATCATTCAGACTATGATCCCACGAGTAATCCTTGTAAGCACATCTCTGTGGGTATATCTGATCCCCTCAGGGTGGGTTCCTAGTAGAGCTGCTCTGTCAAGTGTTATGTTCTTAAAGTTCTTACTAAAGGTTGTTTTTTTTTTTTAAAGAATTGAAAAGGAGAGAAAACTATTTCATATAATATACATATATATGTAATATATACGCATAAAATTTATACATTTCATTTTAATAAAAATCTCTATAAAACATTCTATGTATATAGATACATACATATATTTATAACTATACATATACATACACATACATATTTGCCAGGTGCTGTGCTAAGTAAGTTTTTATATGCATTTTAAAATTTAATCCTCATAGCAATGTTAGGAAGATTACATCTCTTTATCTCTGTTGTATATACAAGGAAACAGGTTCTCCTAGAGAAAGACATGGCTCAAGGTCCTGGGGAAGAGAGAGCATAGCAGAGCCTAGACTCAAGCCCGAGGTTTCTGACTCCAGATCTGAACTCCAGCCACCCCCAACGCATGGGCTGCAGCCTGTCCCCAGCCTGGACAGGAGGTGTCCTGTCTACTCTGTGGCTGAGTCTCTGGTCATCTCGCGTTTGGACGACAGCCACGGCCTCAGCACTCCCTGCTCCTAGTCCCACTCTCCTGCCACCACAGTCTCCCAAGCCCAGAGAGAGTTTTCTACAATGTAGATCAGATTCAAGGAGCTTTCCATCTCCTTCACTTTGGCCTTCAACTTCTTGCATGACTGGGCCCTGCCACTCTAACCCTTCCCCACCGTGCTGACATATGAGCCTGTGATCCCGGACACACCAAGCTTTTTCCACTTTAGGAGCTTCAAGCTAGCACTTTCCCTGCCCAGGAATGCTCTTCTTCCTATTTTTCCATGGCTACATCCTTCCTATCACTCGGCTTAAATGTCCTCTTCTCAGAGAGGCTCTTTCAACCACCGTCCCCACGGCATCCAGCCAGTCACTCCAACACATCATCCTATTTGGTCTCTGCCTCACACTTGTCACTCTCTGACACATTTCTCTGTGCTCACTACAGTGTGAGATTCAAAGGTCAGGGCTTTTTCTGTGTCTTTCAGCACAGCACCTAGAACAGTGCCTGGTATGTATTAGGCCCTCAATAATTACCAATAAGATGAATGATTGTCCTTTCCGTGCCTCTCTTCTTAGAATGAGACAACTACCTTCTTAGGACAGATAACCTCCAGACATGCCAGGTAATCCGGAGTTCTCCTGATGTCCCCCACTCTGCCTCTCCCCCTGTGGAGTTCTAGCAGCCTGGAGAAGGCACACTCTACTCCCTCACCTCTGTAGGTCAGCAGGGCTTCATCAAGGAACTCAGCAGCCTTCCGGAAATGCTGGGAGATGTCCACCTCAGGAAAGTCATCCACCTCCACGCCCAAGTACTGAATCTCCAGGCCAGTGTAGAATTCGGGCCCAGTATAGACGCCGGTGCCATGAGCAGCATTCAGGATGTGAGTGATTCCCAGCCTCTTCAGCCTCCCTTTGTTCACAGCTACGCTCCTGGGGAGGAGGAAGGAGTCAGAGAGTTTTTGCCAGAGTCAGAGCAGGAAAGGTGCATTACCAGAGACCAGGAGCGAGAGGCCACAGCTGGGTGAGCACCTCATTCTCTGGTGCCAGGCAAATATGGTTATAAAAAGGGGCCAGAGAAAGAAGGACAGGGAGCTGGGCAGGGGAGGGTAGAATGAAGAGGAGAATAAGACTGATAGGGAAGGAAATCTTTGATCTAGAGACCTCTGGTTTAAAATTCTTTGCCTTGGGAATGGACATTCATCTGGACGCAAAAGTGGCAGACAGAACTAATGATCAAATTAGATGTGCTTCACGTTGATATGTCATGCTGTATTTTTCAAAGTCCTTTTACACACATTATTTCATTTTATCCCTAAGGATAAACTTAAGAGGTAGATAGGGTAACTATTTTCATTCCCGTTCGAAGATTATAAAAATGAACCTAAGAACTTTTCTGACTTCCCAGGACTGAAAGGAAAAAAGACTGAACAAAGAGAGGTGTTTTGGTTTCTAGTTCACAGCTCTTTTTGCTCAGTGAAGTAAGTGGAGCTTGGTTTGAAGAGGCTCTGAAGATGAGATTGCCAAAGAAGAACCAGAAACCTGGGGTTATCCGGAGGCATCTGGGGTCCCTGGTGAGCATGATGGAATGTCCCTGGATCTCCAGAGCTAGCTAGAGATCACTTAGGACTTGATGCCCAGCTCTGAGGTTCAGGTTGTGATCATCACTCCTGGTGGAGTACAAGCCCCACCGTCCAAAGTTGTCTTCCCTACTGCCTGCCGCCACGGGGGCCCCCAAATCCCCTCCTTTGCTTCTACATATATGAGTAATTGCACAGGGAGGCTATCTCATTATGTAGCTAATGGATCAACAAAGATTAGTTTCACAAACTAACCTGTGGGTACTGATTGTACATTAGCAGGACCCTGAAGGAACAGGACATGAGTGAAGTGTTTTGGGTTTTGTTCTGAAAAACCACTCATAAACTTTTTAAAAATAACATTTTTTCTGATTATAAAACCAAGAAATGTTTACTCTAGGCAATCTGTACAATTCAAAAGAAACCTAGAGAAGAAAATAAAAACCACTTGTAGAACTACCTCTTAGAGAATATTGTTACTGTTTAATCACATTTGTTTCTAATTGTTGTCTATGCAAAAGTGCATACACACATCTATGTGTTGCTCAATTAGTATCGTATTATACATATCTATGTACATAGATATGTATTAATTATAACCTGTTTGTCATCTTATTATATTGTGAAAGTCTTCATTGGTATCATCCCTGACTCCAAATGTCCCATCAGACAGCATCAACTTGTGGGATGAAGCTATTGGGGCCTTTGCGGGGAAAGTGGGAGGTGTTTCATGTGTCTCGGGCACTGAAAGGGTGGGACAAAGGGTCACAACTTGCAGCAGTCAGACTCACTTCTCTGCTATGAAGACATTGGGCCAGACCTCATCCACCTCATTCCAGGGCGCCTCCTGGCGGTCTTGGACCAAGGCCCGCTGTAAATCCAGGACGCAGGGGGTATTGTATAGGCTGGTGTCATCCATCTTCTCCCTGACACGGTTGTACAGGTCCTCCACCAGCAGCTGCTCGGCCGACTCCAGCATGCCTGGACACTCTGCCTGGGCTCTGATCCCCCGTGGCTTGAATTCTAGACAGGACAAGCAGTATTCTCATTAAGGAGTTAAGAATACCACGGCCCTCCCCATTCTCAGGAGGATCTGCTCTTGGCCAGTCTGCTGCTAGGACTCTGAGCATGCCCCAATACCAGGAAGGACTTAATGAAGGTCTGGGGGTGGTGGTGAGGGCTGCATTGGCCTGGAACTTGTGGTCAGGACCAACAACAGTATAGGTAGATGGGTGTAGGTTGAGGGACACTCATTTCCCTTATTCCCTCCTGTATTTTTCTAAAGGTTGATAATTCCTTAGACCAAGGTCCTTAAGTACCTGGCGTATGTCTGATTCACCTGCACAGCTCCCACAGGGTACCATGTAAACTAGAAGCATTTACCAAATGAATAAATGGCATTCTTTCATATCACATTTCACTTTATTAGTTTGACTCCTTTTCATACGGAATGCAGGTAACTTGGGAAAAGTAAAACTTTCAGCATTTATGTGAGGTCACTTTCTCATACACACTTAATTTAGTTGTTTATTTTCTTGTCTGCTTCTCCGCACTGGAGTGTAAGTGCCTGTGAATCTCAGTCCCCCAAACTTTCTGGCAGGCAGCAAGGGTTTGCCAAGAACTCCCATGCAGGTCCCAAAACACCACGCAGGGCCTTTCTGCCTCAGAAAAGCTCAGATTGCAAATGAATTCAAAATCTATTCACCCACATCTCCAGTGAGCCTTTAGCTCCTCCTCCTAATATTTTTGTTCCCGGTTTTTCAAATTTGGAAGGAATGTAAGATATTTCTTTCTCTGAGAAATATAAGAATAAAGGAGGGCAAAACCTTTCCTGCCACTTAGTAGCCGAAAATACTGAATAGAGAGAGGGGGGAAAGTAAGAAAGGAAAGAGTGTCTCCCGTGTGGGCCATGACCTCTTGCTGGCACCATCTCTTTCCCTGATGGGTGAAGAGCACAGCCACATTTGGTGACTAGACTTGGCCCAACCCTTCACAAGCTGAACAGGTGTCCATGAGCTAGGCCGACTCCTCAAGGTCTGCGGGTCCCGGGGGTTCTGCTTTCTACCCAGGTCTGAGCACTCCATTTCCCTAAAGCTCTTCTCTCTCTCTTCCCTTTTCTGAACCACCTGATGGGCCCCCCCATCCCTGAATCAGATCTCAGCTCTAAATGTTCTCTGATCTCCGTTTCAAAAGCAGAAAAAAGAAAAGCCCTGCAATCCCAGAGCTCTATTTTGTTTAAAAATAGATGAAGCGTTCCTATTCTCTCTACCACTCAGTCTTCTCCCCTGGCTCTCCTGGGATCTTACCTAGCAAATGTAAAAGGCCCTCTCCTTCCCTCCCCTAACAGAGGCTTCTCTTCTTTACTACATATAAAAAAGTAAAACTCCCTGATGCCTCATTAAAATATACAGCATTGTCCTCCTCAGCTATTTACATAGCTGGTTGTTGTCTTGATTTTTCCCTTTCCAGTTTAAAAACAAGTGTGCCAGCCCTTCATTCTTACTGGCAGCTCCTGCTTTCCCCAGGTCTGGTCTACCTCCCTCCCTGCATCAATTTCTCCCATTTATTTTACTATGTAATATTCCTTCAGAAGAAAGCAAAGCCTATACTTTTCTCCTTGAAGCTCTCTCGGGTGTGTGGCACATGCAGACTTTCATGAAAATGAAGGGTTCTTCAACACATGTTTTTATCCCTCTGATCCCTGGTGAGCAGGGTAATGTTTTGAAATAGCACCTGATACATTTTCCTTTCTCTGCTGTGTTTTTTACCTCCCCACTCCACCCATGAGCCACTGAGACTAAGAAAACCTAGGCTCAATGCCCCAGACAAGGGATGGTAGATAAAATCTAGAATTTAAGAAAAGGCACTGCTTAGCTTTAGATTTCAACCTACATGTGCAATGTCCTGTAGACCCATCTAGAGCATTCTATAGGCTTGAAAGCAAAGTTTTCAAAGAGAGGAAATGGTTTTCTTACAGCTCTGAAAGCCAGATTTTTACTTCCCAAGAACCCAAGCATGGAGAAGGGTCCAGGGAGTAAGGCACAGAGCAGGGGTGTTGCAAATTGGAAGGTGAGGGAAGTTCCCAAACACATGGGAGGGAAAAAGAACTTCAAGAGCTAGGGTGGTGCTGGGATCAATTCAGAGAGATCTAGACTGGGTGAAGCCACTTTGGCCTGGCTTGGAGCAAAGGGAAGAGAGACTCCAGGTAGGGCGGTAAAAGAAAAGGGAAAAAAACTTGAGAGTTCCTTGAGAAGATGGGGCCCCCGGGGATGTCTACGTCACAAGCAGTGGCAGATGGAATTTCTGGCTCCTCATGAAGTGGATCCAGGTGCCCTTAGCGACCTTGGGGGCACCCAGAGGGCCTGAGGACAGAGAAAGACCTGGGACTACATGGAGAAGCAGCAGTATGTGTGGTTCTCACAACTAAAGGCCAGGGAAGGGTTCATAGCCACCAGCAGTGGATGCCAAATTACGCTCAAAGCCCAGCAGGACCCTGTGTCATTAGCATGGCTGCTACGTCCTACCCCACCCCACCAGTAGTGACAGAGACACTCAAAGCAGAGGGAGGAGAAAAGATATTTGCCCAAAATTGATTAAAAAAAAAATCCATCCAATCAGGATGAGTATCCTTGAATGAAATATATAGTATGTTTTCTGTGCCAAAATTTACGGTGTGCATATTAACATTTCTCCCCATTCTACCTTTCCCTGCCTCCTCCTCATACATAATTCAGATTGAAAACCACCTTCAAACACTAGTGGGAATGCAGATCTAAATCTAGATATCCTGGGCAGCCAGGTGGCTGTGCAGTTTAGCGCCGCCTTCAGCCGAGGGCCTGGGGACCTGGGATCGAGTCTCATGTCGGGCTCCCTGCATAGAGCCTGCTTCTCCCTCTCCCTGTGTCTCTGCCTCTCTCTCTCTCTCTCTCTCGCTTTCTCTCTCTTTGTCTGTATTTCATGAATAAATAAATAAAATCTTAAAGAAAATGAGTAAATCTAGATATCCCTTTGAACAGAACTCTCTGTGTGCTTCTGGTCATTTCTTGGGCTTTCAGGTCTGTGTCTCTAGTATAAGCCACCCCAGGATTTCTGAGATTAACTACAAAACTGAATGAGAGGACATAGAAGCAGATTGGCACTGTCTCCCTGGCTGCTGACTCCAGAGAACGATTCACACCGATGCGTAATAATTTCCGCCTCTATCTCTTGAAGGTTGATGATGAGTTGTATTGGCCGAATCACAATCTTTGGATCGTGATGGGCAGCCCCTGAGAAGCACCCTGACCTCCTCCAGTGGGCCCTCTGCAGGGATCCCCAGATGGCTGTGGACTCTGCTTGCTTCCACCCGCCTTCTGGTGGCATTACCTTCGTTGATGATCTGTTTAGCTGCAACCGATGAAGACAGGTGAATGGGCTCCATGAAAATGCTTTCTGTTTCTGCATCTGAGACCATCGAGTACCTAAGAGAAAAGAGTATTTGTGTAAGATGACTCTGAGCCGCATCTGAGTGGGAGGCATTCTTTTTAGACAGGAAACCTGGGCCTGACTTTAGGCACAGTGGACAGCAATGAGAGATAAAGGGAATGCCCTCCTTAGTTTAGGGAACCTGAGAATGACAAACACTGTGGCTCAGTTGCCACCTTTCAGACCAGAGTTGGCACTTATGTGAGCTGATGTCTAAGGACGTGGTAGTCTAGGCTGTGGAGGGAAGAGCGCATGTCTATGGTTGGGGAGATCTCACCCTGATGTGAGTTCACCTTCTCTACTGAGTTACACTGTTGTTCATATTTTCTATCTTGCCCCTGTTCCTCTGTTATCAATACTATAGGATGTCCCTAACTATGCTGTTCCTGAGGTTCTGCTGGATTGGTGGGCTGGGTAGGCTACCGTCCTTACCCCTTACCCCCATGCCCTATATCTTTGCCCTGTTTGAAAAAGAATGGGCTAAGAATGATGGGCTGGCACAGGGAAATGTGAAGGTTTGCTCAAATGCACAGTCCTGATTCTGGACACAAGAAATCAAGACTCAGCCTGAGCCCAGGGATGCAATCAAGTAACATAGGTAAATGTCAAGGTAATTTTCCACAAATAATTCAGCAGAAATGTCCTAAGGGATTTGAGGAACATATTTCCATATTTTAAAATATTCCATATTTTAGGCACCTCGGGCTATTGTTTCCATTGCTGTCACATTGCCTTGAGTCATGTCTGGGTATTCCAGAGGGGGGAAAAATGATATTGACATTGCTGATTTGGTTGTACTTTGAATTCTCTCTTCCTCAATCTGTCTGCTACTATTTACTTTTCAAAATCTTCAAACAGTTGCTGTATCCTTCTGTTCAGGTTTTATAAAGGCAGTCCATGGGAGAGTGGAGGGTGTGTCTGCCATCTTAGCCAGGACTGGAACCTCTGTTCTACTGTCCTTTTGCTTTTAAATGTCTGAAGTCAATGTGTTTCCTGATTCTTATAAGTGACCTATTTTATCTTTATTAAAACCCATAGGATCTTTTGGTTCACGGTGTTTAGAAACTTCCCAATGACGTTCATTGGTTATTTTCATCCATTGTTCTGGGAATGGATACCATTTTTGAGTGCCTTCTATGAATTTAATCCTGACGAAATTCTCACACAGTAGGTATTATTATTCCACTTTAAAATTAGGAAATTGGGGAACGTGGGTGGCTCAGTGGTTGAGAGTCTGCCTTTGGCTCAGGTCATGATCCTGGGTTCTGGGATTGAGTCCCACATCAGGCTCCCCACAGGAAGTCTGCTTCTCTCTGTGTCTCTCAAGAATAAATTAAATTAAATTAAAAAAATAAAAATAAAAAGAGTAAATTGTGGCCCAGATAACCTAATGAAATTCTCCAATCCAATAAATAAGAGGCAGGGCTAGGATGCAAACATAGGGCAATCCTGCTCAAAGTCCAATCTGCTCCTCACCACAATACACTATTTAGATTAGACAGAGAAGGTAAGTTGATTGGTGGATCCCCAAGCCAAACATAGACTTCGACTCAGAAAAGTACTTAAAAAATACTTGTTGAAAGCATGGATTGATGAATAGATAGATGAATGGATGGTCTGAGTTGAGTTGTACTGAGTCTGGCTGAACTGCATGGAGCTACCTTGAGCAAAGATAAGTTTAGTTGAATTGATTAACAGAACAATTTTCTCATCGTAGAAATCCACACGAGAGTCCTCCCTTGGGAGAATGGTGTGCTCAGGGCTAGTCAAGCTATGGAGAAAAAAAAATCTTTGCCAAAAGAAAGGAGCCTATGACTCTACCCAGAATGTGGCTAGACTTGTCAATGCAGCAAAAGCGACAGCACAATGTGGTATTATTGTTGGTGGTTCCTGATGGATTTCCAAGAAAAGTGTTGGATTCCCATTCTAGCATCAAGTACTCCTCTAATACTCTAAATACTCAAGAAGATGCATTTTTATATAAGTATGACTGGGAAGTGGGGGTGGATTCAGGGTGAAGCGTACAGGATAGTATCCTTGCTTATTAGAATCAGTGAGGTCTCATTATTTGGAGGGTAGTAGTAAAGAGTGAACGCTTGGTGGGCATGGGCATGAGTTCTGTAAAGGCACACCTGAGGTCATTTTATTTACTTCTGTATCGCCAGCACATGGAAAGTGATCGGCCAACTAAGAATAGACCGAATGGATGATGGGCAGACAGCTGGGTAGAGGCACGAACAGACAGACAGATGGAAGAATGCATGGGATTTACTGGGTATTGGGCAAGGTGTCCACATATCACCTTGAGGAGCAAACCCAATAGTCTTCAGGGCCCTGCCATCTCTGGCTGCTTTCTCCTCTGCAGCCTCGGCTCACACTGGCTTCCCTCTGGCTCACTCCTCTCTAGGACACTAACCTTCTTTTGGCTTTCCATCCTCACCAAGCTTCCTTTTGCCCTGGGACTTTCCAGAAGCCCATTTCCACCGCCTACATGCTCAGTGCTTCCCCCCTTACCTATCTTGCACATTTTAGTCCAATCATCACTCCTCTGGTCTCTACCTCTCTCATTGCACGAAGTACCTTTCCTTTATGGTGCTGCTATCAGGTGCAATTTTACTTTTATTTATGAAATCATTTGATAAATCCCTGTTTCCTTTACTAAATCATACCCTCTATGAGGCAGGCACCATGACTGGTACTTTGATGACTGTGTTCCCAGCACCTAATACAATGTCTGGCACAGACTAAATGCGTAGAAGGGATTTTCTTATTCACAGACTGAACTAGTCCTCAGTATAGTACCGTATTTATGGTGATGTAGCAGTTTCAACAATTAGCAACAGGCACTTATCAAGTATTCGCTACTTGCTCAACATTTTACTGGGATACCAGTAGCAAGCTCAGAAGGAAAACCAAGGTTCTAACTATGTTCTGTTCATGCTCATTCTCTGCCCTTGTGAGGCCACATTGCATACGATCTTGGAGGCCAATGTTGACAATTTGCAATTTTTCCCTAGGGTGGATTAAAGGTGGCCCGGATCTGTGACACTCCTCACACCTCCTTTGAATCTGGGTGGTCTCTGTGACTGCTTTTACCAACAGAATATGGTAGAAGTGACACTATGGCATTGTCTGGCCCCAGTCTTAAAGGCAGCTTCTCCTTCCTGGCTCTCTTTGGAAGCCCTGAGCTGTCATGTGAGAAGACCACCAAGCTGAAAAAGCCAATGGTCAGCAGTTCATGCTGAGCTTCCAGCCACATGGATGAGTCACTTACTCCTCCACCTGTCAAGCCACCACAGCCGACACTACACAGACAAGCTGCCCAGTAGGCTTCTGTCCAAATTCCTAGCCCACCAAAAGGGGAGCAAAATAAAATCATTGTCTTAAGTCATTATGTTTTGGGGTAAATTTGCTAAGCAGCAACAGATCACAGGAGCTGTGTTATTTCAAGGGCTAAGAAGTGAGATTTGAGAAAATGCTAAGGCACCTTCTCCCTAATAGTGAACGTAGAACCTAATAAATATCATTGAATGACCTGGAATTGTTGCAGTTGGGAAGTAACAACAAAGTAACACCAATATGAGAGCAAGCCCTGCCACCACACCAGACCCTGTGGACGTTTGGGTCCAGGTTTCAGGGCGGTCTCAGTATTAAAATAGCAACATTCCATAAAACTAAAGTCAGAACCTCAAATTTTATATACATATGAGTGATATCCTTGTAAATAAACAACATTTATTAAGGGGGTTTATTCCTTCATTAATAAACAATTATACCATTATTTTTTATTTATACTATTATTTGTAAAATAATCATTTTGTTTATTAAGGGTCAATATTATGTAAAATGAGGTTAGGGGTGGAAACCAAAGCAAAACTCTGACCAGGTAAATAGCAGAAAATCACTACGTAGGGATGAGAAGGGCTTTCTCCTGGCACAGCTTCTCATTTCTCCCACGGGTAGGTTTTCTCTGTTTCTCTTAGGCTTCCACAGCTGTGCACTTGGAGGCAGCCTTCTCACATCTATAATCAGTATTCCCAACAATGGGCATGAACTGGAAAGGGGCAGAGGAGCCCTCATCTGTCAGGTGTGAAGAAAGGTTTGGGAGGAACTCACCTGGCCATGCCACCTGGATTCCTTCCTGGAGCCATTGACAAGCCCATTATCATGACATTTTCCCTAAACAACACTGATTTCAGATGGTGTGGATTTGATCTCACATGACAAATACAGGGACCTGAGAATCTGTCCTAAATATACCTAATCTCTGAGGCTGTGAGTTCGATAGGGGAGAATTTGAAATTAAAATTTGAAAATAAAAATGATGGAGAAACATCCTTCTTCTTGGGGGTTGTCAAGATTGAACTTTTTCTCCTTCTTCTTTTCTTCTTTTTTAAAAGATTTTATTTATTTATTCATGAGAGATACAGAGAGGCAGAGACACAGGTAGAGGGAGAAGCAGGAGCCCAGAATCCCGGGATCACAACCTGAGCCAAAGGCAGATGCTCACCACTGAGTCACCCAGGCACCCAAGATTGAACTTCTTCTAATGAGTCAGTGAGTAGGACACCCTTGAAGACTCTACCCAGTACACTTTTCAGAAGTTGGAGATTTTGTGATTGAGAAAAGAGGGGTGTGAAGAACAGATTCTCTCCCCAGCCCCACAGTGTGTCTCTTCCTAGGTGCTGATGCAACCATGTGAACAATAGTAAAGTGAGCTCAGCATTATGTAGTGTTGAGTATAGGATGTAAACTATGAGTCAACTGCTAAAAGAAAAGGAAATGTAAACCTAACAGTCCTAAATTGTTTTGCCACGGAGGCAGTTTACCATGTCAGATGTGGGGGTGGGACCCAAAAGGACCCAAGTGGAGAACAAAGTTTAGGCATCAAGGAGCGGTTCCTTTGTCTTCCAGGGAGAAGCAGGACTGCAGGGAAAGAAAGGAGGAAGGAGAGCGAGACCTGAACAATTGTCCCTGTTTATATTTGCAAGGTCAGTGAGACAGTGGCCCTAGAGGTTTTGATTTATGACCATGTCCATGCCTACCCCCCGCAGACCTGAGACAGAATGAAATGACACCCAGACCCTGATTGGAAAGCAGCAAGGGCTGGCTGCTCAAAAAGACAGGCAGGGAAGGAGAGAATCTAGGATCGATACACACCTCATCACAGGATCACCAAGCAGCAGCTAAAAAGCCTTGAGGGTGATTTGAAAGAGAAACAATAAAGCAGAGTTTGATGGACTTCCTAACCAAGAGCGGAGACTGGTGCCGTTTTCTTTAAACCCATGTTTTACAAAATTGCGGACTGTGGCCCGTTAGTATATCATAAAATCAATTCAATGGGTCCTGCCCAGCATCTGGAGAAGGAAGGAGGGAGAGAGAAAGAGAGAAAAAGAGTACACAGTACTATCCATTTTAAGGTAAGTATAATCTTGTGAAATCTACTTTTTTATTTATACAGACCTGAATGTATGTTCTGAGTTGAGAAGTAAGTGGCAAATCCTACCGTGGATTACAGTCACTGAAGTTTAAAAGCCACTGCTTTAAACCAATTGCCATGCTGTCAAGGCACAGAAGTCCTTCAACCCAGACCCCCCCTGCCAGCTGATCACTTCATTTCAAGGAGTCCCTTGGAAATGAAATAGAGGCAGAGGCCCAGGAGGGGGTGTCTATCTTGATTTGGCTTTTGCAAAAAAGGAACAGATTTCTGAGTTTCTTCTAAGTGTTCATTCACTTCAGAGAAAGTGACCACATGGGCAAAGTTCAGGTTCCAAAGAAAGAGAGAAGTCAGTAAACAAAAGCAAATTGATTTATAGCAAGCTGCTTCTGGCAGGCCTTGTGGAAGCCGGAAAAGCCTTCACAGAAAAAGAAATACAAAAGAGAAAGGGTAGCTAGGAATAGCCAGTTCCCAAGGACACTCCACGCCCCGATCGCCTGTCCCACCTGCCCCTACCGGCCACAGAGACCTCACTGTAAAGGAACTTGGCTGAAGGTGGAGGGGAAGATGCCTTCACGACAGGCAGCCTGAGCAGATGACCAAGGAGTTCTAGAAACTTCAAAGGCTTAAGCATTCCAGATCTGAAAAGCCAAAGCCAAAAATGAACTTTAACTTGGAAAGAAATCAAGGCAAAACAGAAAAAACATTCTCCAAATCAGAGTGAGAGAAGGATAAAGGAGTCTGGTCCTTCATTTGGAAAGAAAGAGAAAACTGGTGATTGCTGAAGAGGAAGAGGAGAGGCAGAGGGGGGCTCCGGAGCCCCTGCAGCATGGGAGGGCTTGGGGGGCTGTAGTGTCCTCGGTTCACCGCACAAGCACACTGATTTCTTAGCCTGTGCTCGTCTGGATGACTGGCAAGGTCTGATGGAGATCACAGAGACAGGCAAAGCCCCGCCAACTTGCCCCCCTGGACAGGAGGTTTTAAATTTTAGTGTTAACTCATAAATTACCTAGGGAAATTAGTCTCATGGGGAGATGGAATAATCTCTTGCCAATGGCTTTCTTCCAGAAAGAATGCTTCACAGACATGGGTTTGAATTTAAGGCATTTGAGGTCAGTGCCTAAGCCAGACAAAAATGAAGATCTGACGCCTCTATCCACTGCCTCTCCCTCTTTCTCAGATTCTTGATTCACCCCAGGAGGCGATTTACTGGTGAGGTTGGAGATGTTAAGACGCCCTGCCAGGGCAGCAAGCCGACTTCATCCCGCAGCTAGCTCTGATTGATCAGCCGTGGCTTCTAGTCTACAGCACGGGGTAGACTTTGCAAGGCCCTATCCTGGTTGCACAGCAGAGTCCAGTTATGTCTCCCCGGGGCTGGATCTAGGGCTGTAGTAAGTTGAATGGTGGTATCCCAAAAAGGTAGGTCTCCCAGAACCTGTGAATGTAATTTTATTTGGAAAAAGGATGACAGTAATATAATTCGGTAAAGGATCTTGAGATGAGATCATTGTGGATTAGGATGGGCCCTAAGACCGATGGCAAATGTCCTTAAAAAGGGCACACAGAGAAAGAGAAGACGGAAGAAGATCGAGGCAGAGCTTGGAGGGACAGAGTCACAGCCAAGAAACTGTTGGAGCCGCCAGAAGCTGGAGAGGCCAGGAAGTCCTCCTAGAGCCTTCAGAGGGAGGGTAGTGCTACCAACACCTTGATTTCAGACTTCTGGCCTCTAAAACTATAGGAGAATATGTCTTTTGTTGTTGTTTTAAAGATTTTATTATTTATTTATTTATTTATTTATTTGAGACACAGAGAGGCAGAGACATAGGCAGAGGGAGTAGCATGCTCCCCACTGAGCAGGGAGCTTGATGCAGTATTGGATTCCAGGACCCCAGGATCGTAACCTGAGCTGAAGACAGACGCTCACCCACTGAACCACCCAGGCACCCCAATGGGAGAATATATGCTGTTTTTAGGCAACTCAGTTTGTGGTAATTTGGTAGAGTAGCCTTAGGAAACCAGGTGGGTGGGGTATCTGCTGACTCTGTATATTTAATTTTAAAAAGGCTCAAGCCTTTAACTACAGAGATAAAACAAGAAGGATGGAATTTCAAGCACAAATTAAGTACAGGAGGGACTGTGCTGGCTGGAGACCAACAGCAATGGTGATGATCAGTTGCTCAGAATACAGTATTTGCTTAGAGCAGAATGAGAGAAACATGGTATTTTATTTAACTAGAACATGTAGGTCTCTGGTTAAATAAAAATTTCTTGACATCATGAGTTACTGTCAGATATCTTTCACTGGAAGGAACAGGAAAGAGAATCACCATATTTCAATACCTAATATGATACATGTTTACACATGTTATATACATGTTATAATAATATATGTTACATATCTTACATATTATAAACAGCATATGTTATATTATATTGTTTAATTTCTACCCCTGGGTAAACTATTCCAATTTTATAACTTGAACAAGCTCTCATGGCTAGTAAGTGGTAGAGCAGAGCTTAGTAAGTGGTATAGCAGAGCTGACTTTAATTTTGGCCTCAGTTATACTATTGAAGTTTTTTTTTTAAGATTTTATTTACTTATTTATTCATGAGAGACACAGAGAGGGAGAGAGAGAGAGAGGCAGAGACACAGGCAGAGGGAGATCCTGGGTCTCCAGGATCACGCCCTTGGGCCAAAGGTGGCACTAAGCCTCTGAGCCACCAGGCTGCCCTTGAAGTTCTTTCCATAGCATCGCACTGCCTCCTAGAAGAGACTTTTATTTCCCCTCTCATAGCTTTAAAAAAAAAAAAAGCAAAAGAAGCACAGCTTTTTGAGGTATAATTATTATATAAACATCACATATTTAATGTGTACAGAGTGGTTAACATTTGACACATGTATATACCTGTGAAACCATCACCACGATCAAGACTGTGAACCTCCCTATGCTCCTCCGAAGTTCCCTTGTGCCCCATCGTAAGCCCCCCTCTCCGCGCCCCCAGCCCTGGGCTCCCCAGGCAACCACTGATTTGCTTTCTAACACTATAGAGAGTCATTTGCATTTCCTGGATTTTTAATATAAATTGAATCATATGGTATGTACTCTTTTATGTCTGACTGCTTTCATTTAGCATAAGAGATTCATCCGTGTTGTTGTATGAATCAATACTTCATTCCTTTTTTCTGCTGAATAGTATTCTGGGGTATAAATTTACCACAGTACACTGTATTTATCCATCCACTGGTTGATGGACGTTTGGCTTGTCTAAGCTATTGCAAATGAAGTTGCTCTGAACATTCATGTACAAGTCTTGGTATGGATGTAGGCTTTCATTTCTCTTGAGTAAATACCCAGGAGTAGAATGAGTAGATCATATAGGTGTAGGTGTACATTTAAGCAGGTGTATGGTCAACTTCTTAAAAAAGTTTATAAAATGGTTGTACCATTTTACATTTCCACCAGTAGCGGGCTTGTTTCAGGTACTCCACATTCTCACTGATATTTGGTATGGTCAGGCTTTTTAACTTTAGGTATTCTATTGGTGTGTAATCATATCCCACTGTGGTTTTAATTTGCATTCCCCTCAAAATTGAGCATTTTGGATCTTTTCATGTGCTTATTTCCCAGCCACATACCTTCTCTGGTGAAGTATCTGTTCAAATCTTTTGTTCATTTTTAAAATTGGTTGTTTGTTTCTTTTTTATTGGGTTTTGAGGAGTTTTAAAAAATATCTTCTGGGTACAAGCGCTTTATCAGATATGTGATTTGTGAATTTTTCTTCTAGACTGTGGATTGCCTTTTCATTTTTTAAAAATTTTTATTTTTTTATGATAGTCACAGAGAGAGAGAGAGAGAGAGGCAGAAACAGAAGCAGGCTCCATGCACCGGAAGCCCGACGTGGGATTCGATCCCGGGTCTCCAGGATCACGCCCTGGGCCAAAGGCAGGCGCTAAACAGCTGCACCACCCAGGGATCCCTGCCTTTTCATTTTTAAAGATACTATGGATTCATTCATCTATGGTGGTTTAGGCCTGGGTCTGTAGTACAGACTGAATGATAACTCAAAAGCCAGTGCAGCTGTAATAGTTTATACCTGAAGTTTAACTGTGATGATTATTATGGGAAGGTTTTATGATGATTATTGCAGGAAGGGATAGCCCACCAAGTATCACTGTGTGCTTGCCTCCCTTGAAAATCTCTGAAGGGGGCTAGCTAATTTGGGATCAGCTTCAAAAACCAATTGTTAAGGAGCCTACACAAACCAAGAAGAGCATCAAAACCAAGAGGATTCAGCAGGAGAAAATTTGGCTTTGTATGTGGGGCCATGCAAAAGCTCAGCCCATTCCACATGTAAGTGGGGCTTTCAGGCTGAGCCTGATTTTTCCCAGGAGTGAGACTGGCAGCTGGATGGGCTAAAGATTGAGTATCACTGGAACTGCTCGATTACAAACAACTGCTTCTATCCTGTATGTGGCAAGCTAACTTTCTCTGAAACTGTGAAACCACCAGAATTGGCCTTCCCTGTCTCCTACCTCCCCTTGCAATGAGTGACCCACTTCTCACCTTCGCATCCAGTGCTCATTGCCTTTCCCAACCAATAATCTGAGAAACTCAATCACACCAACGTGATACACACTTAAACATGTTTATTCCCTAGGGCAGCATTTAAAAACATATATACCCAACTTTATTTATCCAGCCTACTGTTAATTGGACAGTTTATCAACTTGCTTACACATTTTATACCCTTAATGACTGTTAGCTAATAAAACATTCCTTGACTTCTCTTCTGATGCACAAATGTACTTATTTCTGTTAAGTATGTATCAGGAATGAGCCTGCTGGGTTACAGGACAGGCATATGTGAGCTTTAGTAGTTACTATGAAAGAGTTTTCCAAGTGGTTGTACTAATTTACACTCTCCCTGGCTATGAATGGAGTTCTGATTGTTTTACATCCTCATTTATAGTTGCTATCATTGGGTTTTAATTTTAGATGGCCTAGTGAATATGCAGTAGTATTGAGTTGTGGTTTTAGTCAGAATTTCGATTATATATTTATGCTTTTATTGATTTCTAGCTTCAATCTTCCAAAGTCAAAGAATATATTTTATATGACTTCAAGCATGAAAAATTTGTTGATACACGTATGGCCAGGATATGATCTATTTTGATAAATGTTCCATGTGCATGTGATAAGAATATGTATCCTGCACTTATTGGGTACATGTTCTATAAGTACCAACTAGGTTGACATTGCTTATTGTTTTGCTCAAACTTCTCATATTCTTTTTAAAAAATATTTACT
This sequence comes from Vulpes vulpes, assembly GCF_048418805.1. Classification (NCBI taxonomy): domain Eukaryota; kingdom Metazoa; phylum Chordata; class Mammalia; order Carnivora; family Canidae; genus Vulpes; species Vulpes vulpes. Next base: position 129,161,116 of record NC_132792.1, on the reverse strand, counting down.
CATTTTAGAAAGAGAGACTGTGTGTGTGTGAATGTGGAGGGAGGGGCAGAGAAGGGAGTGAAGCAGGTTTCTTGCTGAGCATGGAGCCCCATGCAGGGCTCAAGCTCATGACCCTGAGATCATGACCTGAGTGGAAATCAAGAGTCAGATGCTTACCCGACTGAGCCACCAGGCTCTTCCTTCCTATATTCTTAATGATTTTTTGTCGGTCTCATACCATCGGTTGCTGAGATTGTTTTTTAAAAATTTTATGTTTGACTAAGATTGTGGATTTTATTTTTTTCTTTAGTTCTGTCAATTTTTTGCTTTGCACATTTTAAGACTACATTATTAGATCTCAGAAATTTTATTTATTTGTTTAGAAAAGATGTATGTATTATTTGAGAGAGAGAGGGAGAGAAAGAGCGTGAGCAGGGTGAGGGGAAGAGGCAGAGGGAGGGGGGAGAGAGAATCTCAAGCAGACTCCTTGCTGAGCTGAAATCAATGGTTGGAGGTTTAACTGACTGAGCCACCCACGTGCCCCAGATCATAGAAATTTTAAATGATTACATCTTCCTGGTGAGCCACACCTTTAATCACTGTGAAACATCCTTCTTGGTCTCTAGTAATGCCTGTCTTAAATTCTTCCTTGTCTGAAATCAACAAATACCTTTAATCAGTGTCTGTGATTGTGGCAGTTTGTATTTCCCCAAAACGGCCCTGCTATTTCCCATCTCGCTTCTCTTCAGTGTGACGCTGGTACTCCTGTAATGCTGGCAGAATTTATGTTGCCTCCTTTTGAACCTCTGGGGTCCTGTACATGACCCCTGAGGCTAGGTCATGAAACTCAGTGCATGTTTGCCTTGTTCTTTTGGATGCTAACCCTTGGCATTTGGCTACCGGGCTATGAGAAAGCCCGAACTGGCCCATGTGGGGAGCCCATAGGAAAAGATCACGTTAGGTGCTCTAGCCAACAGCCTGGCTAAGGGCTGGAAGTGAGGTGTCATACTTGTGAAGAAGCCACTAGGCTACCAGCCCTCAGTTGTTGAGTCATCCTTCTTCTTAAGTCTTCCTGGGCCGAAAGTCTTTCCAGCTGGGGCCCTAGACATCTTGGAGTAAAGATGTGCCACACTTCTGTACCTTGTGAGGTTCCTGATTGTGAACATGAAACAGTGGTTGTTTTATGCCACTAAGTTTTGAAGGTACAAGAGCAACTGTAATTGGAACAGTGTAGTATAGGTTTTCTAGTCTTTGTTAATCTTTGTATATCTCTCTCTTTTTTAAAATTTGAAGTAGGATCCATACCCCGGGTGGGGCTGGAATTCATGACCATAAGATCAGGAGCTGCCCACTCTACTGACAGAGCCAGTTGGGTCCCCCTCATATATCTCTATTTCTTAAGGTGTGTCTCTTGTAAACAGCATGTAGGCTTTTTAAAAAACACTAACTCTGACAATTGGAGTATTAGCTTAATATTTTTTTAAGATTTTATTTATTCATGAGAGGTACAGAGCAAGAAGCAGACACATAGGCTGAAGGAGAAGCAGGCTCCCTGTTGGTGAGCCCTAAGCAGGACTTGATCCCAGGACCCTGGGATCACACCCACCGCCAAAGGCAGATTCTCAACCACTGAGCCACCCAGACATCCCAGTTTAATACTTTTAATTGGAGTATTTTTTATTATGATTTTATTATGCTTTAAATTGGAGTATTTCATTTTTATTAGGTTTAAAGTAATTATTTCCACACTTGGGTTTAAATCTACCATCCTACTCCTCTCTTATCATTTGTTATGCTTCCTCTGTACTCTTTTTCTCTTCTTACTTGCCTTCTTTTGGGTTGATCATATTTTAGCTTTGCATCCTCCCCTCATTTGCTTGTTAGTTATACCTTATGTTGTAGAACTTCTAACAATTATGCTATAAATGCACAACACACCTCCTGGACTTCCCATTCACATTTAAAGTTTCAGATACCTTCTGCAGATAATAGCTTAAGCTTAGATAGTAAAGTATGCAGACAAGGAGGCAAAGAAAGAAATCAAGACAGAAAAATTGTATCTAAGAAAGAACTTCATGTGTGGTTTCTGACACATGAGGTTGTCCGGTCTATATCCATCAGAAACCTATTAAGTTTTTTTTTTAATGTATATTTTTCTGTTGGAGTTTGATTTGCCATCATATAGTATAACACCCAGTGCTCCTCCCATCAAGTGCCCCCCTCAGTGCCCGTCATCCAGTCACCCCATCCCCCCGCCCACCTCCCCTTCCACTACCCCTTGTTCGTTTCCCAGAGTTAGGAGTCTCTCGTGGTTTGTCACCCTTTCTAATTTTTCCTACTCATTTTATCTCTTTTCCCCTATAATCCCTTTCACTATTTTTTATATTCCCCGTATGAGTGAACCTATATAATGATTGTCCTCCGATTGACTTTCTTCACTCAGCATAATACCCTCCAGTTCCATCCACGTTGAAGCAAATGGTAGGTATTCATCGAGAAACCTATTAAGTTTTTGAAAGGATCCTATTTTCAAAGAATCCAGGGTCCTTAAAAAGTCTTTGGCTGCTTTCAGCCTTAAACAACACTCGGGCCCCCAAATTTCCATAATCAGAACTAGTCTATGAAAGCTATATAGCCTTTAAGGAAAACACACTCTCTAACCTCAGATCAGATGTGGCTCTAGAGGATAACAGACAAGGAAAAAGGCCCAGAGGGTGGAGCTAGAGGCCACAGAGAACAGCACTAGGGAATGCAGCCCTGAGAGTCAAATCAAGGTTAAATCTAGGAGATCTTCCCGCCTCTCAGGCAAACATGCTCATTAATTATATGGGCTAATGACTGCTATGCCTCCCACTCCTCCTTTTATCAAATGGGAGCTTGTTTTGCAGACAACCAGGTGCTGCACTCTGACCTGGGCAAGAGGATGCATACCCTCCAGAGAACCTAGCTTTTTTTTTCTTTCAAGTTTCCTTTTTTTTTTTTTTTTTAAGATTTCATTTATTTATTCATGAGAGGCACAGAGAGACAGAGGCAGAGATACAGGCAGAAGGAGAAGTAGGATCCTTGACGGGAGCCCAATGTGGGACTCGATCCCGGGACTCTGTGTTCACACCCTGAGCCAAAGGCAGACTCTCAACTGCTAAGCCACCCAGGCATCCCTCTTTCAAGTTTTAATTTAAATTCCAGTTAGTTTACATACAGAGAACCTAGCCTTTGAACTGCATGTGGCAGTTGGTAAACTGCTTTTGGGATTGTCTCCCTTGGGAGTTTCATGAGTGGGGGGGGAAAGGTAGCATGAATATTAACTGTCCACAGAGGAATACTGTGGCTGAGACTGTTATGTATTAGCAAACCCATTTCCTCTTTCCTGGACTCGTGGACCTCATTTCCCACCCTCCCTTATAAGAAAGCATGGCTTTGCTGAGTTCTAGCCAATGGAAAATGAGCGGAAGACAAATAGCCATTTTCAGGCCTGGCCCATAAAAACCTCCCGAGAGATTCTTTATTCTCTTCCCATTTTGTCTTGATGCTGATGAGCACAGTAACTTTAGCAGCCTGCCTTAAAATGGAAGATCTACAGGATAGAAGGAGCCTCAGTTCCTGGATTACTGCTCAGATACCTAGATACCTGTTTTGGCATTTATTTGAGTGAGAAAAAAAATACCCGTTTGCTAAAGCAGCTAGCATTACGCTAACTACTACCCAAAGCATCACCTACCTTGATCACACACAAAACTATCTCTGCCTTGCCTGGTAGTGTAGAGAGGGGAGGGATCCATTTTAGAAACTCTATCCTGATAGGTTTTCTGAGTGGGAACATAATGCTGAATTTTAAAGGAAAAATCTCCAACATTTGGACAAAGTGTCCTGGCCAATGAGTGATGAATTTCATTCCATTGGGGAAGACTTTCAAGCTCTGAGAAGCAAGAGCCAGCAAGACTCCAGAAGGACTTCAGAAAAGTGAAGTCAAACAGAAATCATAGATATTTTGAAGTAAAGTTATCTTAAGTTATCTTAGTTGGGTCTTTCCTTCCTTTTTTTTTATACATAAGGAGACATAGGCTCAAGAATTAAAGGGATTCTTCACATAAATTTGGTGACAGAACTAATATTAGAAGTCATGTCCTCTACTTTGATTTATGGCAGAAGAAAATAGATAGGCACACATCCCTATTGCTTCAGCAGGCAAGTAAGCATTTCTTTGATGTCTCATGGTTTTTCTTACAATTTCATGCAAATTTTCCAATCTACCTCATAATACACCCTCAATAACGTTATGTAAAGAAAAATTTTAAATTATGTGTCGTATAATAAAGAGGACTTTCCAGGAAGACACACCGTGTTGATCGACCCCCCGGGCACATTGTCAGTTACCTTCAGGTTTGCACGTATCTCAGTTTGAAAGACACAGCTTGATCACAGATGCAGAATTATCTTAGTACTAGGGCCTGATCTTATGCCTCTTCCTGTCCTGATGCCTCCCATGCAGTCTGTGGTCTAGCATCCTCATATTCAGCCTCAATCCTAGTGAGTCAAGCATCACTCTCCAGGTAGACCTATCAGATTCCTAGGTTCTGGTCCAGCATCACTTCCTCCAGGAAGCTTCCTATGGACCCATCCAAGTCCAACTTTCCCTGGCCCACCCTGCACTAGACCTGAGGCATACTGATTCTAGCACTTACAATGCCACATCACAATGTAGTCTGTCTGCTTATTTGCCTCTTCCAGCAAGTATGACACATAAAAAATAATCAATAATATTTGTTAAATGAATGAACTTAACATGGTGACTGTAGGCTCCCTGGGGCGCATATCTCATCCTGCTCCCCAGCCCACTCCTGCTGTGGCTGCAGGGGTAGGGAGCACAACAAGTATACACTTACTGGCTGGGGGAGGGGCTCCGGAGGTACTGGGCCTGCACGGCCCTCACATCGGCTTCATTCTCTTCACTTGGGACTACCTGCTCCTCCTCTGGGTCCCCACTGGTCGCCATGACAGCCTGCAGTCCCTGTAAGTTTGGCATGAGAAAGGTGGTTAGGAAATTAGCTTCTGGAGGTTTTGTGGGGAGAAGGGGTATATTAGTGATGTCAGGGGGGAAGGTCACCACATGCTACTACTTTGGTGGGGAAAGGAACCACGGGGGAAAAACCCAGTCTAACTTGGACCAGCTACTGTTAACCAGTATGCCAAGACACACACCTCAGCCATATAAACTGTCTACCTTAGAGTCACATTATTTAAGAAATGAAAACTTGGCTCCTTCCTCAGATTCCAATAAGGAAGCAGAGAGGGGACTGGGGTCCTGGGTTTACATTAATATAGCTAAACTAGTTGGAAAGCACTGAATTCCCTAGATCAGAAAGGTCTTTATTGAAACTCCTAGGTGTACACACACATATGCACACGTGGGGACACATGTATATAGCACACACCCCACCTGCACACAGGAATACACCTTTCCCTCTGTTGGGGGGAGGTGCAGCTGGCCTTCTTCAGTATCTCTAACCAAGGCCACAGGAGTCGTTGCCTTTGACTCAGGCACCATCCCACAGCCTATTAAAGAACATGAAATCCCTCAGGAGCTGGTCCCACACATGGCTGGGCCCTGACACTCAAGGCAGCCCGCCCTTCTACTTATAAGTCTTGGATTCACAGGACAAAATGAAGGGAAAAGCACACTCACCACTGGCTTGCCTGTACCTCCACACCAAAGGACAGTCACCCAAGGGCTCAGGGACCCAGATAAAATGGCCAAAAGTTCTGACTAGTGAGAGGGAACAACCTCTCTCCTCTCTTCAGGGCTTCTTCTCTGAGGGGCAGGACAGCTGTTAACAGGAAATCTTAGCTACCTTCTAAATTTAGCCTCTGGCCCCACAGCCTGGCAGATCTCTAGGAGGAAGGAATGCAGTCTCAGGACCCAGACCTGAAAGCAGGCCCCACTTAACTCTTTCCCTCCTGGCAGATTCTCTGGACGCTGGACACTGACCAAGGAGCAAAGTTAGGAGGTCACATTCCATTGATGGTGAGACCTAAAGAAAAGGGTTTTGGGGGGCTTGCTCTCTATACTCTCCTGCCTGAGGCTACCTATTCAAAGTCTTTCCAGAAGATGATCTGATACCAAAAATCTAGAAGAATGAAACAAACTATATCTCAGCCCCATGTCAGTCTAGAGGGTGCTAGGAAAAAATACCTGATATGTAGAATGGGCAGGGGTCTCTAATAGACACCAGGAGAGCACTATGGTGCTACTAAAGGATATAGTCATGGCTGTGACCAGGCTTACATTTCTTTGAACAGCAATGACTGTGGATAGTAAAGCAGACAGTTGTACTCACCTTCCACAGTCACCGCCACACTCACACTCACAGTGATGGTCAAGTGGCAAGGATTGAAGGTATAAAAATTCCACGAGCTTCAGGGTGTGTAGGTGGCTCAGTTGGTTAAGCATCCAATTCTTGATTTCGGCTCAGGTTATGATCTCAGAATTGTGAGATCCAGCCCCGCGTTGGGTTCCATGCTAGGTGTGGAGCCTACTTAAGATTTTCTCTCTCTTTTTCTCTCTGTTTTGCCCTATGCCCCTCCCTCCACCACACTCTCTAAAAAAAAAAAAAAAAAAAAAAAAAAAAAAAAAAAATCCACGAACTTCATTAACTTCAAATGAGCACATAACCCACTCTATCCCACTTTGTCACCTCTTGCCATTCCCATGACCAAAGCAAACCAAAGCATCCCACACATTCTATAATTATGCCTTCATCCATCCATCTATCCATTCATTTATCTACCCGTTCACAAATTACCCACTATGTGTCAGGCACTATACTTGACCAAAGTTAGTAAGATACATAATTACATGCTCAAAACAGTCCTTCCTCTTAGCTAAGTGGAACAATGCCCTGCACATAGTATCATCAAAAATTGGCTGAATAAATGAATGAGCTCACAGTTTATTAGGAGGAATGAGACACAGGTCAAAAATAACTCAAGCATAAGGCAGAATGTTGATAGTATCCTGAGAGAGATCCAGAGCTGTGTGAGTTCAAAGAAGGGAAGAGCCCTGAAGAAGTCAGGAAAGCCTTCATAGAAAAAGTAATGATACATGCATTGGCCTTTAAAAAACAAGTTGGATTATAACAGCAAGTGTGATGGGGGAAGGAATGCCAGAGGGGATAGCATGGACAAAGTTTGGGGATGTCAGTGGTTAGAGCTGGAAAAAAAGCAAACAGGTTGTGTGGCAGAGACTTGGCAGGGCTGGAGTGGGGGGCTCCTTTGGGAAGAGTGACCAAGGAACACATCTCAGAGGATGCATATGACGCCACCATGGACCAGTCGCCAAACCTCCAATCTGCGGTCAAAATAGGGACCCATTAATTGACTGCCAAAGAATGACCACAACTGAGAATGGGGGTTCATTTCATGCCCACACATTTCAAGGATCCATAAAGATGAAAAATGGCTTGAGAGAGAGGTGAGAAGAGGCGGTAAGGGTCAGGGAAGGACTAAAGGGCTGCATCAGTCAGGGTAAAGCTCAAGATGACAGGACACCAGCACAGAGAATGAGAGGGTGGCAAGGAAGTGAGGGAGGAAAAGTTGGAGAGCCAACACACCTAAGAGAGGCAACAGATAATGAGGGAGCCACTCAGGAGAAAGACATAGCCCCTGCCTTCTATATACCCTGAGTTACCTATAGAGTGTGACATCAAGTCGCTGCAATGGTAAACTAGAAATTAGAAAACTACTTACTAGCCATGTGACCTTTGAGAAGTCATTTCACTTCTCTGAGACTCAGATCCCTGTTTGTAAAATAGAGATGAGTAATACTCATCTCCCCATCTTGTTCTGACTGCTCAACTAAAGTGAGGCCCTGCCCCTGCCCCAATTTCATTTCCTATACCATGTTTCAGGTTATGTTCCCCACAGTACCACCACCCTTTTTTTTTTTTTAATTTTTATTTATTTATGATGTCACAGAGAGAGAGAGAGAGAGGCAGAGACACAGGCAGAGGGAGAAGCAGGCTCCATGCACCGGGAGCCCGATGTGGGATTCGATCCTGGGTCTCCAGGATCGCGCCCTGGGCCAAAGGCAGGCGCCAAACCGCTGCGCCACCCAGGGATCCCTACCACCACCCTTTAAGTAGGGTGACCAACCATTCCGACTTTGCTTGGGACTAAGAGATTCCAGGGCCAAGGAACTTCCTGTTTTAAAACCAGGACAGTTCCATGGGGGAAAAGACAGTCCCTTTAATAAAGGGTTGCTGGGAAAACTGGAGAGCTACATGCAAAAGAGTGAAACTGGACCACTTTCTTATACCATACACAAAAATAAACTCCAAATGGACCTAAATGTGAGACATGAAACAATAAAACTCCTAGAAGTAAACACAGACAGTAATTTCTTTAACATCAGCCACAGCAACATTTTTCTAGATATGTCTCCTAAGGCAAGGGAAACAAAAGCAAAAATAAACTATTGGGACTACACCAAAATAAAAAGCTTTTTTTGCACAGTGAAAAAAAATCAACAAAATGAAAGGACAACTTACTGATTGGGAGAAGGTATTCACAAAGGATATATCCTACGAGGAGTTAATATCCAAATTATATAAAGAACTTATATAACTCAATATCAAAAAAACCAAATAACCTGATTTAAAAATGCAAAGAGGACCTGAATATCATTTTCCCAAAAAATACTTAGGGATGGCCTACAGACATATGAAAAGATGCTCAATATCACTCATTATCAGGAAAATGCAAATCAAAACCCAAAGGAGATATCATTTTACACATGCCAGCATGGATAAAATAATAATAATTTTAAAAAGACAACAAATTACAAGTGTTGGCAAGGATGTGGAGAAAAAAAAACCCTCTTGTGTTGTTGGTGCAGCCACTGTGGAAAAGTATGGAGGCTCCTCAAAAAATTAAAAATAGGGGATCCCTGGGTGGCGCAGCGGTTTGGCGCCTGCCTTTGGCCCAGGGCGCGATCCTGGAGACCCGGGATCGAATCCCACATCGGGCTCCCGGTGCATGGAGCCTGCTTCTCCCTCTGTCTGTGTCTCTGCCTCTCTCCCTCTCTCTGTGACTATCATAAAAAATAAATTAAAAAAAAAATTAAAAAAAAAAAAATTAAAAATAGGAAAAAAAAATTAAAAATAGGAATACCATATGACCCAGTAATTCCACTACTGAATATACACCCAAAGAAAATGAAAACACTAATTGGAAAAGATATATACACTCCTATATTTATTGGAGCATCTCTTACAGAAGTCAAGATACGGAAGCAACCGAAATGTCCACAAGATGGGGATATGAGTATTACACATCTCTATTTTACAACCAGGGATCTGAGTCTCGGAGTATATGAAGAATATTACTTCTCCATAAAAAAGAATGAGATCCTGTCATTTCCAACAGTGTGGATGGACCTAGAGAACATTATACTAAGTGAAATAAATCAGACAAAGATAAATGCCATATGATTTCACTTACATGTGGAATCTAAAACAAATGAATAAACAAACAAAAAAGCAGAGGCCCATAAATACAGAGAACAAACTGATGGTTGCCAGAGGGAAGAGGGGAAAAATAGGTGAAGGGGAGTAGGAGATACCATCTTCCAGTTACAGAATAAGTCACAAGAATAAAAGGCACAACATAGAGAATTCTAGTTAATGGTATTCTAATAGTATTGTATGGTGACAGGTGGTAGCTACACATGTGAGCATAGCATAAAGTCTAAATGCGTGGAATCACTGTGTTGTGCATCTAAAACTAATGTAACATTGTGTCTAGTTCAACTGTACCTCAATTTTTTTGAAAACAAAAAGACAATTTCAAGCAAACTGAGGCAAGTTAGTCACCGTATTTCTAAGATTCTTTGTTTATTTTGTCTTCTTTGTTTACTTCTGTACTTTCTATCTCCCCAACCAAATTATCAGCTTTCTGAACATAGAGACTTCCTGCCTTTTTCATGGCTACGTCTGTCGCATGGGTGGGCTGGGGTTGTAGGAAAAGGAGAGAAGGAGAGGAACAGATCCTATTGTGCTTTGGAGTATTTCAGCAATTGTGGGCAACACCCCTCTTTTATTGGCTTTGAAAGCCTGCTTCCAAGATCATTCCCTTTTTATTACAAGATGATAATTTCCTATCTGTTATAGAAGCCCACACCTTGGTGAGAAGCCCAGGACTTTGTACACCTGCCAAGTGGAGAAAAGGTGGGGGGGGGCAGGGGACTGGTTCAAGGAGAAAATGGGGAAGGTTCCTCTTGGGGCCTCTGGTGGAGTAGGAGGAGCTCGAGCCCAGTCCCATAGGTGAGCTCACCTGCCAGTCCCATTGAGTAGCACAGTGTGTGGGGGCCAGGCTGGGCAAAGGTAAACAGGAAAAGGGAAACCACAAGGACAGAGGGCTGGGTCAGGCTAGGGCTGCTTTAACTTTAAATAGTCAGCCCAGACCTGTGCAGAGCCAATCCCTGCCAGGCTGGGCTTCGGGCACCAAGGAAGCAAGACCATGGTAGGGAAGATGTTGCCTGTGCTGTGGATGCTCTGCGCAGGTGAGTGGGCCACTTCCCTGTCCAGCATTCAGGGGTGGGTGAAACAAGGGGACTGAGTGTTGACCATCTCCCAGAGCCTCCCCAGGAGTGACCTCCAGTGACAAAGTTGCATCCCTGCTGGGCAGAATTATAGGTTCTGTTATGCAGGCAGTAGGTTCTAGGCCAGCACCCAGTATGGAATGGTTTGTATATGCATGTTAATAAATAAAATTCCAGCCCATTTCTGGACTGGATAATTCATAAATTTTCAAGACCATTAATTCTGATCCCAAATCAGATCATAAGTTCTGACACAAGATCTGACAACAGGGACTAGGTATTTGAAATCAAGTTTGTCCTGGAAAATCTCAGATGTGGGGTTCTAGATATGTTCACTCCCTAGGATTTTAGCATTGCTTTAAAACCAGAGAAAAAGGCAATGGTAAAAGTGATAACTTCTCCATCACATGTAGAGAAACCAAGGCAGAGAGAAAATGCAACTTAAAATCATTCCCAGAGCAAGAGAAGACTCAAACCTTTCAAAAACCAAACTAGAAAGGCCCTTTCCAAAGGTTAAAGCTCTTCAGCCCTTCTGATACCCCAGTCATTGAAAACTTGGAAGATGGGGAAGCCCTACAAAGTAGAAACCAAACATTTGTTGATATAATGATTAAATCCAAATCAAGTGTTATTAAATAGTAAAGTTGTTGCGTGGTGCCCATGGAGTGTTTAAGCGTTAGGATGGAGGCCTTGACATTCAGGGTACTAGGTACAGGGAAGAAGCAGAATGGAGAATGGAAGTTGAGAGATTGGGGTGAGGGAATTTGAGGAGTATCTCTAATTCAGTGTATTGGGCTATGCTGAGAAATCCCATCAGCCTGCGATTTAGAAACTGTTACAGGCTTCAGGGGTCCGAAAAGAATGGGGAGGAGGCAAAGAGTTTTACATGGAAACGTAGGAGCCCTAAGGTCTGGGAACTAGGGCCAAGGAGGCTCTGACTTAGAGCTTGATTTTCAGCTCCTACAGCAAACCTCAGGACCAGCTGGCCGACCTGCCAGGCAGGCTTCACTCTTATCACTCAAACCTGATCTTTGAGACCTCAGGTGGAGGTGCTGGGGAAGGACTGGGTCAAGGCTTAGAGGTAGCCCTGGAAAAGACCAATGGGCTCCATCTGGCTCCAGCCAAGAGACCCAACTGCCTGGGGGCGGAGATGCCCTCATGATCAGGCCAGAGGGCCTGGTTCCTTCATTCCTTCATCCAAACCTTTTTACTGATCACATAGTTTGTGCAGGCCTCTCAGGAGTGAGGATTGTGAAATGATTGCAGCCCTGAGGGCACCTATCTCAGCCATCAGATCCAGACGGTATGGATACTTCAAGTCCAGAGGGAGGCTGAAAGCAAAAAACCATCCTTCCTGGACAAAGCGAGGGACACTCTGATACTTTTCTTTGGAGCTGGAAGCCTTGCTAGGGATGCATCTCCTTCCCCCACCCCCAGGACACATCCCTGCAATCACTGCATTTTTTGGTCTAGGAAAAACTCTAGAATAAAACAGCTCCCCCAGCTTAGAATGAAAAGTGGCCTTAACTCTGAATTGCCTGGAGCAAGTACATTTTCCCTCTTCCTTTGAGAAGGCATGTGACCCTGGGGTGAACTCCTCCACTGGAACCAGTTCTCGGGCCTGTGTTCAGACTCGGTGAAGTGTATTTTCTGCCCCCAGCCCCTCCCATCTGCCCGCCCAGACTGCCCAGTCCAGATTCACATGCCCGCCACCTGTGGCTTCACACCTTACAGTGGGAGTGGAAGCCTGGGTTGGTGGCTGGGTGGGTGGTCAGCTCGAGGCATACGGACAGTTTGCCAAATGAAAATATTTGTGGGCAGGATGCCTGGGTGGCTCTGCCTTTGGCGCAGGCATGATCCTGGAGCCCCGGGATGAGTCCCGCATCAGGCTCCCTGTGGGGAGCCCGCTATTCCCTCTGACTATGTCTCTGCCTCTCTCTGTGTCTCTCATGAATAAATAATTAAATCTTAAAAAAAAAAAAGAGAGAAAATATTTGGGGGCAAAATAGCCATTGACATGTGCAAGTGAGCAATGAAGGTGTTCAGAGGTCAAATCTAAGAGCAACTGGGTGGCCCTCCCCACTATGTCTCATGAAAGCACACTAGAGGGAGGAACACGGAAATGAAGGAGAGCTTCCTGAAGGAGGTGGAGCTTGAGCTGGGTTCCAGAGGACCTACTGGCCTTTGCCCTTCTTCCTTTCTCCATCTGAACATGTGCAGTAATAACCTAGATTTTAGTGATGTACTGGGCAGAGCAACACCCAGCTGATGAGCCAGTCGGCCCCAGAACTCAACAGACCCTAGGGAGGCAGAACATATCACATATGGAAGGGACCCAAATAGAAGGTGGTACATTAGAAAACTTAAAAAGAATACTACGACCAACTAAAAATCAGTCTGACAATTCTAAACACTGTCAGTGACAAAATATTTCACCCTTCCAGAGCAGATGTTCCCATCCTCTCCTATCATGGCACTCTACGGCCATCACAAGACTTGGGGCAGCCTTCTTCCTATACTGACTTTAGCGCAGGGTGAATTAAGTCACCTTTATAAACCTCAGTTTCCCACTCTGTGAAATGGGCAGGGCAATCTATAACATGTCAAAATGCAGCGTGCCTCCCACAGGGTTGTTATGGATAGTAAATAGGTTTGTAAATCTTGGAACAGTGCCTGACATAATAAGCATTCAATACATGCCAGTTATTATTATTATTGATATTATTAGTGTGGGCAAGTGTAAATTACAGAGAATTAGTAGACTTTGGGGATCAGTCGCCTGAGTGCTGGTATCTGGTAGAAGTGTGTCCAGAAAGAGAGTTGGAGGGACACCTGGGTGGCTCCGCAGTTGAGCATCTGCCTTTGGCTCACGTTGTGATCCTGGAACCCCAGGATGGAGTCCTGCATTGGGCTCCTCACGGGGAGCCTGCTTCTCCCTCTGTCTGTGTCTCTGCCTCTCTCTCTGTGTGTGTCTCTCATGAATAAATAAATAAATCTTAAAAAAGAAAGAAGAAAGAAAGAAAGAAAGAAAGAAAGAAAGAAAGAAAGAAAGAAAGAAAGAAAGAAAGAAGAAAGTCAGAGTCACTGTAGATGAACCCTGAGTTACCACCCCTCCCGAAGGCTGCTAGAGAAAACACCCCAACTTGGACACAGAACTAAGGTTCTTCCCTTTCGGGAAATTGCCAGCCACTGGACTGATGAGACTCAATGTGATGGAAGAAGCTGCACAAGGAGAAACCCACCAGAGAGAAAATGTCCATAAGCAGATCTGCCTGGAGTCACTAAAATCTTTGAAGACTTGATAAGAGACACAAACAAAAAAGTCCCATCTTCCTGAACTAGAGGAAACTTTTTTGAAGGTTAAATGAGAAAAACTTAGGAAGGTATTGCTCTACACAGAGAAATAAAGGAATCATCCCAAAATATACTAGATGAGAAAATACAACTTTTCTCCCCATCTAAAAATATTTCAATAAATCCATAGATGCCTGATCCATAGGGAGGGGTCTTTTCTGGGATCTAAGTGTCCAAGTTCCTGAACTGAAACTGATATGCCATTTTAGAATCTTTCCCAGGGGTCTTTGCTAGAGCCACAATTCCTAGCAGGATAACTTTCCCTAAAAGACTTAACGTTTGTCCACTCTGAAGTACTGTGTTTCTGTTGGTCACACAGGCTTGGAGAGCTCCCTGTGGTCTGCCCTGTCAGAGTGTGGCACGTCTGAGCTCAGTGTCACCTGCATGTCTAAGCTCCATGCAGTGACCTGGCCCAGGCCATGAGGTTTACAGGTCTAGGCCTCAGACGTGCACATCTGATGAGAGTCAGATGAGAGAGTGGCTTTTGTCCAGTTAACCTTGACTCTGAGAGGGTGGTATTCAGGCCAGAGTCAGGGTGGTGTCAGCCTGCAAGCCTGCTGTGAGATGGGCAGCCCAGCCTTTCATCTGCTCCATGGGTGTGAGCCCCATTGCCACTCCAATCCCCAGCACCTGGCTCCCACTTGGGGCCTGGGCACCACCTGCTGCTGGTATCTGAACAAAAGTCAGAAGCCAGTGCTCCCAGGGAGCTCATGTGCCTGGGGAATTACACTGTCTGCCTGCCAGAGATGCAGTCGGGATTAAAATGCCCCAGTCCCAGCCACAGCCTCAAAGGGGAAGATGTAACCGTCAGCCTAAGAGGGGTATGTGTCCAAAGGGGGTAGAGTGATGGTCTAGGGCAGTGGCTATCAACTCTGGCTGCCCATCAGAATCACCTGGGTAGTAAAAAAACAGATGCCCAGGCCCCCCAGACCTTCTGAGTTAGAATTATGGGGGGCAGGATCTGGGTCTCTCTTTGATTTTGACAGAGTTACCCTGGTGATTCTGACACGCAAGCTACTGGAACTAGATAGGGTTAGATCCTGAAACTAGAAGGAAAGTAGGTGTCATCAACAGTCAGCTTCTGTTGCTGGGGCTGATACTCTGCCCGGGGCTTGGCTCAGTTTTGCGCCATCTGGCGGCTTCCCGGAGTTCCTGTCCAGCACCTGATTCCATGACCCAAGAGCAAGCATTCTCACACTTTTGTGTACATAGAAGTCACCTGGGGATCTTGTTAAAATGCAGACTGATTCCGTAGGGCAGGGTCTGAGATTCTGCATTTCTAGCAAGCTTCCAAGTGATGCAGCTACTGATTTGGAGACTTGTGTTTAAGAAATAAGGCTCAGGGAGGAACTAGTTTGTGGGCACAGGTGTGGTCCTCATTTTGCCTTTGTTTCCCAGTCCCAACCCCGGACGGGTAACCCAGCCGTACTGCTTCCTGTGATGTTGGTCCCTAGGATGCCTGTGGGAAAGTGTGCCTGGCCAGCCTGTGCTTGTATTCCTGACAGCGCTTGACCCTGCTAATCCCTCCTCCCTCCTGAAACTATTCTGTTGCTCCCATGATACACCCTCTCCGGGTTCTCCTCCTAGATCCCTGGCTTCTTGCAGGTCTTCTTTGCAGCTTCACTCTCCTATGCCCACTAAGAAATGTCAGAGCTCCTCACACCAAGACCCACTTCTATTTTCACTCTAGACCTCATATCCACATTCATGTCTCTAAGTGACACCCATTTCCAACTGACTCACAATTTGTCTCCAAACCCAACCTCTCTCCTGAGCTACATACCCACAAATCCAACAGCCCACGTGACCTCTCAACTTAAATGTCTCAGAAGCACTGCAAACTCACACACTGAAAAGAAAACCCATAATCTTCCCCCCACCCTCAACCTGGGCTTTCTCAGTGGTCTCTGCACCATAAATGACTCCCATCCATCCAAGAATGAAAGCTAGAAACCTAGCAGTCACCCGTTACGGTTCTTCTACTGCTATGTAATGAACGATCCTGAAACTTAAAACAAGAAAATAATTTATTTTGCTCACAGATTCACAATTTTGTTGGGGCTTGGCAGGGACAGTCTGTCCTTGCTCCATGCAGCATCACTTGGGGTGACTTGACTGGGATTGGAACACCCACTTCCAAGATGGTGCACTTACTGGCGGGCAAGTTGGTGCTAACTCTGATTCCTCTCTTTGTGGGCCTCTCCTCAGGAAAGTCTGGGCATCTTCAGAGCATGGTAGCTGGAGTCTAAAAGCAAACATCTAAAGAGAAAGAAAATGAAAGCTGCCAGTACCTTAAGGTCTAGCCCAGATATTGACTGAGCATCGCTTCTACCACGTTCTACTGGTCAGGGAGTCACAGAACCCAGACTCAAGGAAAGGGACATGAACCTCACCTCTGGATGAGAGGAGTTTCAAAGTATTTGGGGACCATATTTTAGAATCCCCGTATCACCCAATAATACCTCCTTCTCCCTCAGCTACAAATTCAAGTCATCACTGTGCCCTGACGATTTTAGCTCTTTTGAATCTGCTTACTTTTCTGTTTCTCTGCCGCTAGCTGATGTGAGCTGCCTCTCCTAAGCTGCTTCCATAACCTCTAACTGGCCTTTGCACGCTTGTTCTCCTCCTTCTATCTGTTCTCCATGCTGGAGCCAGCATGATCTTTTAAAAAAAATTGTGATCAAGTCACTCCCCCTATTTAAAGCTCTTCAGTGATTTCTCACTAGCACTAGAATAAAGACTCAAATCATAAGGACAGGTTCTCTAAGTTATATTTAAGTTTTATAAATCACTGAAGTGTTCCCCAAGCCCCAGTATTTCAGCACCCTGATCTCCCAGAGTGCCTCCTATACCTTGAATAGTACAAAAATTTTTGTCATGTCACATCTTTTACTCCTTGATTTGGAAAAATATCACCACCTCCACCTGTAGTATCCACACCTTCCTTTTTTCCTAATTTTCAGAGGTCACACGTCCCTTTCCTCCATTTAAGCCTTCCCAGGTCACTCTGGGCCCCACTGATTTCTTCCTAACAGGAATATAGAGTCTCAGCCACCTCTTTGGCATCTGTTATATTGCCATCTAACCTTTCACCCACTTCGGGACTCGTCTTCCTCAATAACCCGAGGGCAAGAACTACTGCTTTTTTTTTTTTTTTCCTTTTTTCTCCTTCCATCTCCTCCCCACCTTTTTTCTTTTCTTTCTTCCTTCCTTCCTCCCTCTCTTTCTCTCTCCTTCCTTCCTTCTTTTTCTCTTTCTCTCTTCCTTCCTTCTTTTCTTTTCTCCTTCCTTCTTTTCTTTTCTTTTTTCTTTTCTTTTCTTCTTTCTTTTATTTTCTTTTCTTTTCTTTTTTTTCCTTTCTTTCTCTTTCTCACAGTTACCAGAACAAAGGCTCACAATGTCTCTTTCGTTTTCCACAACCAAGTTACACGTTTCCGGCCCTCTTTTCCTCTCCAGTACTTTTCGCTGAGCTCTCGCCTCGGCTCTGAGACTCTCTGTAGTCCGCCCTGGGCATCCATCCCAAGCATCCGCAGACACCGCTATTGACTTGTGAGATTCTACACCACACGCTAAACAAAGACATCCAGATCTCCGTCCCTGGTGATACAGGCGCTTCTGCTTGCTTATCTCCTTCATAATAGTCCTCTTCCCTGCCCTCAAAATTGAAATTACCCCTCTATTCCGACAACGGCCACGACTAGGCCTTCTCCCCGCTCCCATCACTCCTCGCGCCCGTTTCCGGCGCGCCTTCCCCTTCCCCAAGATGGCCGCGACGGAGCGCAGGGAAGGTGGCGCGAGTCCCAGCCACGCAGGGCCGCTGGTGTGCTGGGGGCTGGGGGACGAGAAGCCCAAGGCCGGGGGCGCCTGAGGAGCGGGAAGGGCTGCAGAGCGGCACCTGTGAGGCCCACCGCCGGGCAGCCTGCACCTGCTGTGGCCAGAGCCACGGCCTGGCACAGGAAGTGGGCGCCTCATCCCCCAGCGTCAGGGGCCGGAAGTGAATGTTGCTGAGGCCTGGATGTGGGTGAGGGTTCCCGTGTCTCCGCGGAGCCATCGGTCGGGCAGAAGAGGCTTACAAATGATCCTGTTGTCAAAAATAAATTGGCCACTTGTCCCTTTGATGGTCACCACCAAGTTCCTTGGGCTGAAACCAGTGATGACAAAGGTTGTGTTGAGGGAGATGTCAACCACATACACCGAGAACCTTGGACAAGAGACTGGTTGAGCACACATGGCAGTGCCTTCCTTGCCACGAAGACTGGGTTGGGATTTGTAGGAAAAGACCAACACCCATTTGTCTGGCATGCCCAATTACTGTGGCCCAACAGCCCCACAAACAGCATAGGTATGGAACGTAAAAGTAACCTGGCTCCAGGCATGCACGTTCCCAACTGTATTTTCTGCCGTAGAAAAACCATGGAAATGCACAATCACTGAGTACCTACCTCCCTTATTCACCCGCTAGACCCTGGAAGTTGCTTGCTTTTTCTTGCTCTCAGTGGGTTCCTTCCTTTTCTAATCTAATTCTTTAGAAAGATAAATTGTCTTTCAAACTCATAAGTACCCTTGTTTCCTCCCCCCTTTGAGTCTTCACTCATTTGATGCAAGAAAGAACCCTCATATTTAGAACTGTTTCAAATAAACCATCAATGCAGATAGCAAACAAACAAAACAAAACCCACAAGAAACCAAAATCCCCGAATTGTGGTCATGGCCAATTAGACTTGGGCCCATCCCATATTTCTGGCCACACCTGCAGTGGTGTAATTCCAGAATTGCATTGCAGGACATCCTTGAGGGGGCAAGGGGAAGCAGCCAGGCTGAGAGAGGGCAGATAGTGGAACCTGTCCTAAACTGCCCTGATGGAATGGGTATGCTGTTTGTACTTGGTGTGTATGTTTATTTGGAGTCTTAGTGGGGAGGTTAAAGGATATCATACAGGGGGAGTCACCCCCCCCCCCCACATCACCTCCTTGGTGCTATTGCTACAGACTGGCATGGTTTACTTTCTGAATGTGCCCTACCTTCTCCATGCCCTGGCCTCTGCACAGTGCTCCTCTCCCCCCACCCACCTGTTCTCCAATTTTCTCATGGTTCATTCTTGCTCATCCTCCAATGTCAGCACAACAGACCTTTCCTTCGGACAACCACTTCTCATCCCCAAACCTTTAATTCTATCCTGTTATCAAATATGTAACACTTGTTTCCATGATGGCTTAAATTTTTCTCTGGGATTATTTATTACAATTTGACTTACCCAGAAGACTGAATGCTATGAGAGTAGGAACGATGTCTGTCTCTGTCATTTTCTCCCAGGAGCCTAGCACAGTGCCTGCAACATGGGTGCCCAGCAGCCATTGGCTTTATGGGTGTTCATGAATAAGAACCTATCCTTTTGAACCTCACGAGGCAGCAAGCTGGTTTGCTTTTAGTGTCTCCTATCCTGCCTGCCCTCCTTTCCCTCTTTCTCTATGCAGTTCCAGCTTCTAAGCCTCAACTTTCTTTTTGTTTTTTTTTTAAATTTTGTTTTATTATTTATTTACAATAGTCACAGAGAGAGAAAGAGAGAGAGAGAGAGAGGCAGAGACACAGGCAGATGGAGAAGCAGGCTCCATGCACCGGGAGCCCGATGTGGGATTCGATCCCGGGTCTCCGGGATCGCGCCCTGAGCCAAAGGCAGGCGCCAAACCTCTGCGCCACCCAGGGATCCCAAGCCTCAACTTTCTAATTTCATATGCTTCTGTCAAAAGGTACCCATTCTGAGTCCCTTTCTTGAGTCTGATGGATAAGAGGAACTAGTTAGGGAAATGGGTCTGTCCTGCAAGTGAAAGGAAGAGAGCCCCTCAGTGTGTCTGCTCTCCCTCCCAGACAGCACTTGTATTTTAGCAGCAGCTTCAGTGTCTGTCCTCAATGGTGCTAATTTTCAGGATTGAGAAAGCTGGTGGAGGCCATATTTGACTTGGAGGTTTGTAAAGAGAGTTGTCCTCAGACTACTCCATGTTGGCAGTGCTCAGGTTTTCTCCCTTCTCCTCTCTGCCTGCCGGGCTTGTCTCTGTTCCCAGATCACCCTGTCCCTAGAGCAGCCCTCTCTGCCTGGAGCACCGACTGTCACACTTGGACCTACCTTCTTCCTGAGGTGCCTCCCTCCCCTCTACCACCCAGTGACCTTTGGTCTGTGTCGTTGTTTTCTGCCCCAGTGAGTCAGGGATGCCATAAACACCTGGCGCGGGCAGCACACAGTGATAGATAGTTGCTATCACTTAGACCTTATCTCTCTGTACACATGGGAATGGGTTACACTTGCTATGAGCAACACTAGTCTCCTCTGTGACCTCTCCACACCCCTGTCACCCAGGCTGGAGTCTTGCTCCATCTGGCTCCTCTTCTATTTTCAGTTCTTCCTTTCTGGAGCTCCTTCCCTATTGTCTACAAGCCTGCTTCAAGTCTCTGCATCTTCTATCCCAGAGGAGACCAAAGAACTTTCTCAAGGCCCCCTTGTCTCAGCTTTTTCATTTTCCTGTGTTCGACGAGCTCCTTGCCAAAATAGGCTGCCCTCCCTGTCTCTATGTCCTCACTTTCGGCTTGATTTATAAAATTGTCACATGGCTTTTTGATTACAAGAGTAATGCATACTTACTACAGAGCATTTGGAAAATAAAAATATACAAACAAGAAATCCAAAATTTATCCATGATCCCAAAATCCAGAGATAACTTATTAATACCATATTTTGGTATATTTGCTTCTAGAATTTGCTTTCTGTGATTAGGTGGAAGTGCGATACTGCTTATATATAGTTGCGCATCCTGTTTTATTTTCTTACCGTACAAGTTCAAAGAAGTCAATCAACTCCCTTGTGGGCAATTTCAAGTCCCACCTTCTCGACAAGCCTTTCTATTACAATCCTTCTTCTGGATAGTGACACAACCCCTCCACTCTCTCCCTCTACATTTTATTCCCTTAACACTTGCACTTAACACCTAATTAGGCTCCATTAGGTTGCTGACAGTGACCTCTAACTGCTGCCTGGGTAGGGACTATGCCCCAGGCTACTGAACTCACAGATCTTATTAGCACTCAGCTCTGTAGAAACCTTGAGGTGTGAACTGGCAAACAGTAGAGACAAGAGAAACATGAGACACAGGCCCCACAGGAAGGGGCGTACTGTCTGCTGAGAGGAGGAGGCTTGCATGCACCAACCCTCATCAATGGAGTTTTGTGCGTACCTGGTGAAGAGCTGACCGAAATGGCTCCAGAAAACCCGTGAGCATTAAGGGCTGGGATGGTCCCAATGGTTTCTGGAGGATATAGCACATGAACATGCCTCTGATCATTTTCCCAGTGCCTTGCATGAAACTCGGACTGTAGGAAAAATTCATTGAATTAATTGGAATTTACAGATGCCTAAACATCCATGTTGAACAGTTGGACAAATTCTAACCACCCATCCCTCCACCGCTGCCAGTGGAGACAGGACAAACCAACCTGCCTGTGTGAACTGCCCCTCCTCATCCAGGGTACCAATACTTTCTCAAGGCAGGCTGGGACACCTCTGGCCTCCAGCACTTCCTCCCTGAGAATGTGGTTTCTCGGAGCAAATGGATTTTCCTAAGTGGAGGCATTACTGCCAGTTTCCCAAGGGTTCCCATAATGCGCTGTGTATGCCTCAGGCAGCCAGTTCCATCAAGCATTTCATTATTCTTCTTGGATGTATTACTTTCTGGTTAGCTCTCAAGAGACAGTTTATTATCTTCTTAACAAACCTTAATTATTTACAAGCAATCATCAAATCTTCAGGCTGGGTCTCCACACCCCACCCTTTCAGGGAGGTTAAAGGACCTTGCTCATTTCCTTCTGGGGCATCTTGCAGACTCAGCTTCCCTTCTCTGGGGTCTCTTTTGATCCCTTATTTTATTTATTTATTTATTTATTTTTTGGCATTTTCTAGCAATCTGTAAGATAGGTTCTCCAATAAGTTTCTCTGGTTGTGAATCCTAACCATCTTTTAAGCTTAAATTCTCTGTAACTCATGTATTTGCTGCCAAAGAGCACTTCCTGTGTTAGGCACTTTGTCGAGCCTTGGGGACATCGAGATGAAGAAAAGGGTAGCAGAGGAGAAAGATGTGACAATATAGAACACTGGTATGGTTCTTGCCACATCAGGTAGGGGATGTGCTTTGCCCATGATGGTTAGTCATTCAACCCTCACCATAATATTGTTATTCTCATTTCATAGGTGAGAAAATAGGCACAGCAAAATTAATTAAGTTTGCCAAGGTCACACAGTTTAAAAAAAGTAAGAATGAGGATGCCAGCTGGGGCAGTTTGGTTCTTGCACTTGTGTTCTTGGCCACTCTGGTGTATTGTGCAATAAACTTTCATGAGACAGAAGTCTAAGGAGGCAAGCACTTGTGAGCAGTAGGTGGGACAAAGGGCAATGGCGTTGATTCTGCTTGGGAGAGTCTGGACGTTTCCTCTAGGAAGTGAATGCGTTCCAAACGCCTTCCTCAGCAAACTGCTATGGTGCTGGGAGATGTTGACTTCTTCCTGGAGGTGAAAAGCACTCACTCTCCCAGTGTGTCTATCCTTAGGGAGGTTAACACAACCCTGCACTATTCCTTCTTAACCCCTTGTGGGGAACTAGCTGAGCATCAGATGGATGCTCTTACTGAACAGGAGAAGGGCTCAGCCTTGAAAAGGGAGCAGGGGAATGAGGGTGAGAAAGACTCCTTCTGGAGCACGAGACACACAGCTTGCAGGTGGCAGCAGGATGGGTAAGCTGCAGCTGCTCGAGGCAGGGTGGGTTCTGAACCACTAGAAAGGAGATGCCGGATGTAGACCCACACAGGGAAGTAGAACGGGAGGTAGTTGGAAGGTTCTAGACATGAACTTCTCTACTTCCTACTTTTCTAATCACAGATGAGATTCCCATCTGATACTTTTGTCACACCCACTGAGTAGGGAAGCAAAGATCCCATAGAAGAAGAAAACAAGGGCCACAGTATCAAAAATATTTTTTAAATCATCAAACATATATTTTTTTAAAGTCACAAACATCTTTTGACCCTACAGACTCTTTTAACTCCCACGTGCCTTTCTCTCTCCTTTTTGGCAAAAGCTGTCCTCTTCTCATCCACTTGCCCTTGAGCTTATCTTCCCAGGCTCCATCCTCTCTACTCCATGGAATCTGCTCCTGCTGAGGTCCCCCCACCCCCTCCATGATGCCACATCCAGGGGTCATCTCTCTGTTCCCAGGTCTCTGGCCCAGCAGATCAGTAATGTTGAATTAGCTGACTCCCTCTGCTTTTATGAAACACTTGTCCTGCTTGGTCTCTGGGAAATACTTTTTCTTGTCTCTCTTCCTAGCCCCCCTGTCTCTCTCCTTCTCCTTTGCTGGTTTCTCCTCATTTCCTCCACCACTAAGCACCCAGGCCTCCATCCCAGACACCTTCCCTGTCTTCCTCCCCATCCTCTAGCCTTCAGTGACCTCTCCAAGAACTGTTCCTCAACACCTCTGTTTGGTGTGTAATAAGCATCTCAAACTTCACATGTCCACAAACTCCTGATCTTCCCCCTGAAACCTGCCCACCTCAGCCTTCATCATCTCCCTAAATTAGAATTCCATCCTTCCAGTTATTTAGGCCAAATCCTGATCTATCTTTGACTCCTCTTTTCCTCTAACATATAAAATCTAATCTGCAGTCAAATCCCATTGGCTCTTTCTACATACATTCCAATCTGGATCACTTCTCTCTACCTACACCACCAGGACCTGTGCCCAAGCCACCATTAGCACTCACCTGTACTATTGTAGTAGCCTCTTGAATGGTTGTCCTGCTTCCGCTCTGTTCCCCAATCTCCTCCTTCCTCTCACTTCACTTCAGCCAAGATGACCCTTTAAAATGTACGTCAGGTTTATTACCTTGCTTAAATCCCTCTAAGGGTTTCCCACCTCCTCCAAAGAAAAATATGAAGTCCTAGATATGGGCTATAAGACCCAATGTGACCTGAGACCTCTCTACTTCTCTGTTTCATCTCTCTTCCCTCCTCCCCTCCTACCACATGGCTTCCTTGCTGTTCCTCACATGGGCCACACTTACTCCTGCCTAGAAAGTTCTCACAACACGTATCCACATGGCTTTCTGTTTCAGCCATCTATTGCTACATACCAAACCACCCCAAAACTTAGCGTCCTAAAACAATGCTAAAACTTAGCGTCCTAAAACAATGAGCTAGATTTGGCTCAGGAATCTTCACTATGGGCAGGCTCTGCAGGAATAGTTCAGCCCTGCTTTCCTAGACAGCTAGCTGAACATGCTCATGCACATGCTAGGAGTTGATGTTGGCTGTCCCAAGGGACCTCAGCTGGGGCTATGTCCCAAATACCTGCATGTGGTCTTGTCATGTGACTGCTTAACTTTATCACAGAATGTTATTGGGTTCTCAGAATGAGCATCTCAAGAGGACCAAGCAAAGCTAATGTCCTCTTACAAGTTAGCATGAGAAGCCATATGGTACCACTCACATTGTAGTCCCAGGCCCACCCAGATTCAAGAGGAGGGGACACAGAGGAAGGAGAGTCACCATCACATGGTAAGATAAGTATACATGATGGGAGATACTGGTGTGGCCATGTGGTTTTTCTCACCTTTTCCTGATAAAGTTATGTAGAGTAAACTAGCCTGGGAAACCCTCTATTTCTTTACCTTGATTTAATCTTATGTATAAAATTCCTTACTACATTTAAGTGTTCCATAAAAATTTGTTAAATGAATGACTATATCATCATCATAACAAAAAAGATGGCAAAGAATATTTATCACAAGCTTTCTATGTGACAGGGACTAAAAAATGTATTTATGCCTATTATCTCTTTAAGTTTCCCTAGCAACTCTGGGAAGTATTTGTGTTCCTATGTAATGGATGAGAAAAGTTCACACAGCTGGTAAGAGGTTGGGGCTGAGGCTCAAAGCTGGGCTTTTAGCTACCACACAATGCATTTGACTTATCTGTGATGCTGCAGGATGGATATACAGTGAACCAAGGCACACGGCTGTGTTCACCTCAGTCTCGGAGAACAGTTGGTGCGCCGTGGCCAAGATCACAATCCATAGTGTGTCTAGCTGTGGTTGCAGGAAGAGAATATCACTGAGCATTCCCTCAGAAGTCCTATGGGCAATGAGTGGCTATGCCATTTACTTCTCCCACTTCCCACTTTCTTTCCAGTCTGGGTGACTGTCAATGCCATCTCTGTGGAAACCCCACAGGGTGTTCTTAAGGCTGCCCGGGGGAAGAGTGTTACCCTTCCATGTACCTACCAGACTTCTGCCTCTGACAGAAATGGATTTATCCAATGGGACAAGCTTCTAAGGACCCACACGGTAAGAATCCTTAAAAAGTTGAGGGTATCATGGGAATGAATATTACCTGACCATGACCTCTTATAGGATGAGCACTCCAAGTCTTTCCATAAGTGTTAGAATAAACATAAGCACCCAAGCTGGACGGGGTGGGGAGAGAGCAATGAATGTTGGGCCCAGCGAGGGACATATTATGCCACCTTTATTTTGAAAAAGTGAGCGTCCCTAAAATATCCTTCTGCTAGTCGGTCTCAAATTACCTAAATTGTATAATTTGAGACAGTCACTCCTTTTTTTGTTTTGTTTTTTAGGAAGATTTTTTTAATTTATTCATGAGAGGCACACTCAGAGAGAGAAGCAGAGACATAGGCAGAGGGAGAAGCAGGCTCCCTGCAGGAAGCCCAATGTGGAACTCGATGGTGATCCCGGGATCACAACCTGAGCCAAACGCAGACGCTCAACCACTGAACCACCCAGGCATCCCCAGTCACTCCTTTTGACTGGCACAGAGCTCTCCCTGAGGCCAGATTTTATAGTGTTTGGGGGGATTTTTCCCTGTTTGCGATCTTTTGGAGAATATAGAAGACATTTTGTTCTATTTTTTATTTTTATTTTGAAATAGATAATACAGTCCCACGGTTCCAAAATTAAAACATCATCAACATCGTAAAGTCTCATTCCCATCCTTTCCCCTCCTGTCTACACTAATCTTCTATTCCGCACTGCTTCCCCACCCTCACACACACTCCCCATCTGTAGGCAAGGCTGACTTTCACTGGTACTGGTTGTTTGGGACCAGCATCTATTCTGATTGGTTGGTATCTCTGCTGCAATTGTTAAGTATTTTGAATATTACTCTTGGCTAGGAGAACCAGTTTAGTTTTTAGTGTATCCTTCCATTGATTTTTTATGCAAATTCAAGAAAATGTTCATGTTTTGTGTGTATGTATGTGTGTGTTCCTATTTCCCCTGTTTTTACACAAAAGGTAGCATATTCTAGGCACTATTCTGCCCCTTGCATTTTTCACTTAACCTAGTTCCTGAAGAGCTTTCTATATCAGCAATAGAGAGCTCCTTCATTCTTTAAGAGCTGCATAGGAGTCCATTGTGTGGATACACTGTTAATATTTAACCTGCCCCAAAATGATAGACACTTGCTTATTCCCAACCCTCCAATTACCAAGAATAACCATTTACCTATGCTATTTTGTGTCTGCACAGGTAGACCTCTAGATACACTCCCAGAAAGGGTAAATGCTTTTATAATTTCATAGAGACTACCAAATTGCCTCCCCAGGAAAGCATCCTGTGCTCCCCCAGCAGAACCTGAGTGCTCATTTGTGTGTATGTGTGTGTCTAAGTAATACATGCACATCACTAAAGATTAAGCAGTGGAAAAGTACACAAAGTGAAAGTATGTCTACCTCATACCCTGAACTCCTGTTTCCCTCACCAAAGGGAACCTACTCCTACGAGTTTTAGGGTGACCTTCAATAATGCTGTACATATATACAAACATACATACAGACATATATATGTAAATACACATATATAAATATGTATGTTTACGTAGACTATGTACACACTATGCTGCACTTGGCTTTTTTCTCTCAATACATATCATGAAGCTCTTTCCATATGTCAGTACATTTATATCTATCTCGTTTTTTACATTTGATCTTAGCCAAAAGGCCTAGAAGCAATCTACCTCATTTTTTTAAACATTTGTATTAAGCGTTCCATTTTATTTATGTACTGTATATACCAATGATGGATATTTGATTCAGTTCCTGTATTTTGCTGCTACAAATAATGCTGCAATAAAATATCTCTAATGTCTATGGATGAATATAGCACACATACATAGCATAAATGTATATGTAAAGTATATGAATATAGGATAAATTATTTAAAAAAGAACTTTTGAGTCACAGGGTATGTGAATTGAAAATTTTGAAAAATAAGATCAAATTGCTCTCATCAGATGTCATGCCAATGTCTACCTTCACCAGCAAGATGAGGGCACCTACTTCTCTAACACATAGTATTCTCAAAATGTTTGATATTTGCCATTTTGGTAAATGAAAAAAAGTGTCTCCTTTCTTATTACATTCATATGTCTCTAATTATAAGAAATGGAGCATCTACTCATAAGTTTGAGTGAGGTCTACTTTTATTTATTTTATAAAAGTAGAGGGTGGGAGGAAGAAGAACACATTCAAAAAAAAATTTTTTGAACACATTCAAAATTAATTCTCCAGCAGACAGACAGCATCAGCAGGTGCAACTGCAAAGGTTTCTCCGTAGATCATATATTCACAAGGCATTATTTGCTTAACAGTGAGAAAGGCTCTGGTGTGTTCTCTGTAACAACATCCACTTCACAGTGTGAGCAAGCACTAGTATTGTGTTCCACTTACAATTCCAGGAGGAAAAGCACAACTTGGCAAAAAATATTTTTTGGATCCTAAAGTCAGGTACAATAACATAGACAAACTTTTTTTTTTTTAATTTTTTTTAAATTTTTTATTTATTTATGATAGTCACAGAGAGAGAGAGAGAGGCAGAGACACAGGCGGAGGGAGAAGCAGGCTCTATGCACCGGGAGCCCGATGTGGGATTCGATCCCGGGTCTCCAGGATCGCGCCCCGGGCCAAAGGCAGGTGCCAAACCACTGCGCCACCCAGGGATCCCCATAGACAAACTTTTGATAACACTTGATCTACTTTTCCACAAAGGAGATTTCTCCACCCAGAAATTAGAGTCTTTCTTTCTCCTTCCCTTGTTTAACTATTAGAGCAATGCCTCATCATTTCCTTGTATATTACAAATACAGAATGGGGGGTTTAAAAAATTATAAAATATCTCAAATGTCCCCATTTGGAACCCTTCAGCAGTCATAAAATAGGGAAATAGAGATTTGATGCAAAAATAAAAAATAAATGAGGTAGATAAATGAATGTTTTCAACACCCATGACTTGCCTGTTCCAACTTCCTAGCCTTCACACAATATTCAAGAATAATCTTCACAATTACTTGGCAAACTGCACCAAGGACATTTTTGTACATGTTAGTTTGTGAACTGAGGGGCACCTGGGTGGCTCAGTCTATTCAGCGCCTAATTCTTGGTTTTGGCTCAGGTCATGATCTCAGGGTTGTGGTTGTGAGATGGAGCCAGCCACTTGTTGGGCTCTGCTGTCATGGGGGTGGGAAGGTGGGAGTCGGCTTGAGATTCTCTTTTTCTCCCTCTGCCCTTCCCTCGCTGGCGTGCTTCTTCTATTTTTCTCAAATAAATAAACAAGTCTTTTTTTTAAAGATTATTTATTTATTTATTCATGAGAAACACAGAGAGAGGCAGAGACACAGGCAGAGTGAGAAGCAGGCTCCCCATAGGGAGCCCAATGAGGGACTCTATCCCAGGACCCTGGGATCACAACCCGAGCCAAAGGCAGATGCTCAACCACTGACCCACCCAGGTGCTCCAAATAATTTTTTTTTAAATGAGTATGTCAACCTATAATAAACATGCCCTTCTATGAGTTTCTTCAAGAATAAAAACCCAGTTCTTCAACTGAGTAGGCACTGGTGAACTAAATCAAGTCACCTGGGAGTCCCTGCTCCCGTGTTTCAGGAAGGAGGCACCTGGAAAGCACAGGGAGTACACTGGCATTCTCAGGGCTCCAGCTGGCTCCAGCTGAACTGTATTTAAATAAGCAGCAACCCACATTGACTCCCTAAGGACTAAAATCAGTCACTTTGAGGGTGTCTCACCTAAGGTCCCAAGTTTGAAAGAATTTTATAATTCTACAACCTTATTTTTTTAGTTTTTTTTTTGGTAAAGTACATTTAGAAAAAAAGAAAGGATGGGTGCAGGGTTAGGGGGATCATACAAAAAACATCTCTAAACAGGTGCCAGATCTTGTTCATGTACCTGCACACGGTCATCAGGGAAGTAGATAGTACCCTCTCCCACCTTAGGCTAACAGTTGTCTTTTCCTTTGTGGTTTAGTAAGTTCCAGAGTGAGATCTACTTTTAAAATGCAAACATAGGGGCTCTTTGGTGGCTCAGTCAGTTAAGCACCAAACTCTCGGTCTTGGCTCTGGTCTTGATCACAGGGTCTTGAGGTCAGGTCCCGCAAAGGGCTCCATGCTGGGTGTGGAGTCTACTTAATAAAAAATTTTTTTAAAAAATCTAAAAGTGCCAGGATGCCTGGGTGGCTCAGCAGTTGAGCCTCTGCCTTTGGCTCAGGGTGTGATCCCGGGGTCCCAGGATCGGCTCCCATATCGGGCTTCCTGCATGAAGCCTGCTTCTCCCTCTGCCTGTGTCTCTGCCTCTCTGTCTCTCATGAATAAATAAGTAAATAATTTGAAAAAAAAATTCAAACGTGCCTGCTCGAGGTAAGCATCAGGTCCCTGGAATACCCAGAGTGAAAGCATTTAGCTTTTTCCCTGACAGGAAAGAAGAGGTGATTCAGGATACCCACGGCCTAGAGGAGCAGGACCGATGGGACAGGAGAGTAAATCCTGCCTGATGCACCCCCTTGTCTGTTACCCCAGAGTCTCTGATGGCCACGGGCACAGGTCCTCTCTATTACCAGAATCTCAGGGTAAAAACCTAGAGGGGGAAACTGCTGCCCCTAGCTTGAAGAAACTGAAGGAGGTCTCTTTCACCACCACATGTGTTCAGCCAACCAGCTGTAGGGTCTCACCAGGCACTTCTGAGTGCTTAGAGAAGCACTGAAGTTCTTCTATTGACTGATGGATCCTCGCCTTCAAAAGGATTTGAGGCAATCCCCTTGAGAATAAGCAAGGGTGCAGAGAAAGGGATTACATCTGAGTCCTCAAGGAGATTATTGTGACATGTCCTGGCAAGGGGGTGGGGGCAGGGGATCCAGGGAGGAAGCCTTGGGACAGCTGTGATTAGGAGAATGGTTGGGGCATGACGAGTCCCAGGCAGAGTCAACTCCTTGGAAAAGAGCTGAGCTGGGAGAGATTCGCATTCTCGGACTGGTCCACAGCCCCAGACACTTCCTCCTCTTCTGCCCTGATGCCCTTCTACTTCTCAGCCAAGCTTCCTGAGAGCTGGTTACCTGCATACACACCACCCCCCCAGCACATGTCCTGCCCAAGGGTACCCAGCCAAGGGGGCCTGCACTCCATCACCTGTGCCCTGGCACAGGCTGTGTCTGTCCAAAAACTAGGGCACCTTGTCCTAATTTGCCCAAAGGACCTGTCTCCACATTCCCTTCTCTATACAAGCATGCTCTGCCTCCTGCCTCTACCAATCCACTGACTTCGTCGGCAACTTCTCTTTTGCTGAATTCACGTGCTCATTCAGGCTTTATCTTGTTTCATCTCTCGCTAGCATATCCCACTATCAACCACTTTCCTGTCTGGAAATCTTCCTCCTTTGGCCTTTTTGGTAATCCTATCTTGGGTTTTCTTCTATCTGACCTGTCGCCGACCATTCAGAATGAAGTAACCTGGGGACTTGGCATACCGCACTGTTACCTGGGGTAGCTTCATCTAGTCCATGGCTCAGTTAACATCTGAGTCACTGACACCCAAACCTTCATCCCCAGGTGCACTCAGCCACCCTGTCCAGCTCCTACTGAACTCCACCTGGGTGTCCCATCCACACTTCAGGCATATCACATGTAGAACAGAATGCATCACCTTTTTCTTAACAACATTCTCTTTCTAAGGTATTTCTTCTCTTGGAGGAGACATCACCACACATCTGAATATTCAGGCCAAAGACTCTCACTTTGAGGTCTTTCACTCCCTGACCCTGTACATTTAATACACTCCCAGGCCCATTGGCCCACCCTGTTCACACTCCCCAAATTCACTTTATCCTTCCCGGCTGCACTGCCACAGCCTGATCTGAAGACCCATCATTTTTCATCTGAATTGCTAAACTGATTTCTTAACTGCCTTTCCTTCTCCTTCTAATTCATTTCCCACTCTGAATGGAGAGCTAACTTCCTAAAATACATGGCTCTCTAGTGCTTTCAGGATAAAATGCAAATTATTCAGACCTATATACATGGTGCCTGAAGCCAGAATGTCCAGTTCAAATCCCTGCCTTGCCATTTGGTTAACCACGTAAACTTGGGAGAGGTACTTAACCTCTTGGTGCCTTGGTTTCCTCATGTGTAAAATGGGTATAATCATAATACCTCCACGGGGGGGCGGGTGTTGTGAGGATTAAATGAGATAATACATACCAAGTGCTTAGAATATTACCCAGCATGTAGCATGTACTCAATAAGTAGCAGCTGTGATCTTTATAGCTACCTGCCCATGCTTATCATTTCTCCCTCCCCTTCACTCACACACTCACCTCCATTCATACTGAACCACTTGGGGTTGACCCAAAGCTTCCCACTCCTAGGTCTTTATTCAATATTCTTCCTTTGCCTAAAATGCCAGATACATCTGTCTTCCTCCAATATGCGCCGCCCCAACCCTCTAGGGGCCTGGCCAGTTCTCCTTTGTCCTCCAGGATCCAAGGCACTGTCTTCTGAGAACTCTTCCAGGAAGCCTTCCCTGAGTTCCCAGTTTAGACATAATGCCTTCTGAGGTCCCATATAGCTAATTACAGGATGTTGTAGCATTTATTCTTTGAGGACAGAAATCATGAGTTATTCATCTTTGAAAGTCAGGCACCTAGTAGATGCTCAGTAACCATTATGTCTAGCACTTACAGCAAACTTACTATGTCAGGCAATGCCGTTTTGCATATATATACTTTCATCCTCACAAAAACTGTATAAAATAGGTGTTATTGTTTTTATCTCCATTTTGTAGGAAAGGAAACAGTCACATTTTGGTTGAATTGGGATTTGTACTGAGGCAGTTTAGCTCAAAAGTAGTGATCCAGCTAGTATCATGTTCTTTTTGGTAAACAATGAGTAGAAGAGTCAAGTAAATAAATGCAAATTATTCAGGGCTTGGAAGCCAATGGTGGCTGCCCAGCACAATGTGCGGCACATAATAGGTGCTCAATAAATACTAGTTGTCTGAATGAGTGAGGGCAATGAACTGAAATCGAATGCGTAAGGGAGATGTCAGAGGATACCGGCGGGGAAAGTTTGGGGATCCAAGAAAGCCCCATTTATCCACATGTGCTCCTGTGGTATGAACAGCCTACTTGCCCTGGTCTTTCAATATTTTTATTAAAAGCACATATATGTTGTAAGAGGAATCCACAAATGGGCATTACGTATTAGAGCTGTTTATTTGAAGGGGTTGTTGAGACAGGGCTTTGGGCCTGGGAATGGTGGACGAGAATCATCAGCACAGGCAGCAAGCACCATGCCAAACCCTGGGGTAAGGCCAAGTGGTGGTTTTTTCTTCCTCCCAGGAAAAGGTGCTCATCTGGCAATTTTTGGAGAAAAGATACATCTATGGTGAACTTTATAAGAACCGTGTCAACATATCGAAAAATGCTGAGCAATCAGATGCCTCCATCACTATTGATCAGCTGACCATGGATGACAATGGCACCTACGAGTGCTCAGTCTCACTGATGTCAGACATGATGGGCACCTCTCAGTCACGTGTCCGGCTCTTGGTCCTCGGTGAGTGTCTCCATCTCCTTCCTGGCGGGGAGGGGGTGCAGGGCAGGGTACAGGGAGGAGAAGCTCCCTGTAAGGTAAGGGGTAAGGTAAAGCCGGGGCAGCAATGCCTGACCAGGAGCTCAGACTCTTCCCCTCATCCCGTCTGCTGGGCAGGGGGCTGCTCCTCCCTTTTCACCTGAAGACTCTTCTGAGCTGTCCACCCCTGGGAACCAGTTCCCAGGGCAGAGGAGGAGGCCTGTTTAGAGCAGCCCCGGGGGCAGCCTGGGAAGTTCTGCCCCCGTTCTGTCCAGTGCTCTTCTTCCCTATATCCCAGCTCCCTTCCTTTTCATGGCAAACTTATTAGGGAGAAGAAAAAGGGAAATTATAGATTCTAAAGAAGGACTCTCACTGTGCCTTCCTGTGGTGCCGGCTGAGAGCCAGATTGTGACTTTCCCGTCATAAATTCAGCTAATCAGTAGAAACCCTTCACACCACCATCTCTCTACTCCTGGGCCCCAACAACACACCACTGATCAGGCTCTACTGCCTTTGACAGATGTCCCAAGATGACACTCTTTTCCTACCAATATCTTATTATAGGAGCTTCTAGTTGGGGAAGAATCTGAACAATCATCTCCCTGAGTATCTTCATTTTGTAGATGAAGCCCAGGGAAAGTAGGCACCTGACTCAGAGTCAGTTACTGGAACATTTTAGTGAATGCCTCCTCTATGTCCAATATAGGAGTGGCCTCCACCCCAGGAGGTAGCAACGCTTTTATGCCAAAATGATGGATCATTTTTCCTTTACTTTTTTTTCCATTTATACTACTTAGTGGGATTTTATTTTTAATTGCGGAAAGTGGCCGCCTGGCTTTCTGAAGCATTGTATCAGTCAAACAATAGAGCCCTGAATACAGAATAATTAACTGTCTCCTTCTTCCATCCTAACACCAGCATGGCAGCCAATGGTAATATTCTTTCATGCTTTTCTCCATGTCCTTTCCAAACAGAGATTGTATTATAAAGATCATTTTGGGGGGTAATGTTTCATGCGTATTTCTCGAGATCAATATCTATGGATCTACCTATTAGCAGCGTACGTTCCATCATGCGGATATACTATGATTCATTCAAGTGTTCCATACTGATGGATATTCTCAGGCTGTTTCCATTTTTTTTGTATGAACAATACTGATAGATGATAGATAGATAGATAGATAGATAGATAGATAGATAGATAGATAAATAGATCTTCCCACCCCTGGGAGATGATGACGTGGCTCCTCTGAGGTCATGGCCAAGGGAGGGAAGGTTAAAGGGAGGAAAGGGAAAGGCCTGCTCACCTGGCTAGGCCACGTGTGTCTCTCTTGGCTCTCACATAATCCCACCATAGGTTTTTTTAGGGGGTGCACTGGCAGTTTCTTCCACCTGACACAGGTAGCATGTGTGCCCCCCATCCTTTTTCTACCCAGCCCCTGCTTTTGGCACTCACTGCGGCCAGTCCACCCTGGGCTCTCCTGTGGCCCAGTGAGCAGAGTCCCTTCAGTATGATGTGAATCAGAACACCACCCCCCTACTTGCCACACCCCTACTTACCCTGCCATTGAAGCTTGCTCCGGCCAGCTTTTCTTGGCAACACGCAGGCATTACAGTCCGTCCTCAGGCAGGTCCCCAAAACCCAGAGGATCTATATAGCCCTCCCATCATCACACTGCAGGATCAGCACTTCAGCAACTTACAGGTTCCTCTCTCTCTGAGCCTCAGCCAGGGAATGAGAGATGCCATCTCCCAACAGTAGGGAACCCTAATCTCCATGTTGGATTTTTTTGGTGCCTCCCTGACTTTAACTTAGATGGGGAAAATCCTTTCTTCCCTTCCCACAAGAGAGGAGAGTAAATGCTCATGGATCCCTATTCCTAAGTATCCTCTACAAAGAAATCTCCCTGATGAACCTCTAGGCTTCTCTTGCTTGGGTGGGAGGAAGGTAACTGATAACCTAAGGATTTGCTCTTGGAAAGGCTGCTGGGATGTTCCTCATGCTTCTCCTTAATATTGAGGATACTTACCACCCTGGAGGTTGTAGTAAATTCTGAGCCACAGGAGAAGTCCCAATCTGTATCTTGCTAATGTTTTCTATCATGCATTTGAGGTCTCTTGTCATGTACCATCACTGCTGGGAATATAAAAATGAACTTAATGTTCTTTTCTTATGATGTTAGGTCTTATTTTTTACATTTAGATCTTTATTTTACTTGAAATTTATTTTTGTAAATAGGATACTAGGAGTCTAACATTGTTTTCTTTCAAATGGGTAGCCAATTACGTCAGCATCATTTATTGCACCAAAGAAACAATTATTATCCCACTGGAATGCCAGCTTTGTCACATATTAAGTTCTTACATAGACATGGCTGATTTTTCATTCCTTTTTTGTTCATTTTCCTTTTGATTATTCCTATGCTGTTACATGGTTTTGATTACAGCATGCTTATAGTGTTGATGTATATATATATAATTTTTGTGGGTTTTTTTTTTTAGTTGGAGCTATCAGTGCTTGAATAGTTGGCTTTTAATATCTGATGCTGTGTAATATCTTCTCTTACTAAACTTCTCAAAAAAATGTTGTCAATTTTTTACACATTTTTCTTCCACGTTAATTTTTTAAACCACTTTGCTTCATTAAAAATAGAAGTTGATTGGAATTATCGTCAACTTACACATTAATTTGCAAAGGAATGACAAGTTAAAAATAGCAAGTCCTCTCATCTAAGAAGATGTATTTCAGATTTAATGACCTTCAATAACATGGGATCTCTAATAGAATTCCAGGCCTCCTGTGGACAGATGCAGAGCCTTTTTTGTCTGTAGGAGGAAGGCATGGGACTCCTTTCACAACCCTGTTCCCATCCTATCTAGTTAAATTTCCCATTTCTATGCGTCCTCTTGCTCTAAAAACAGGGGGGATTTAACTTAAACAGAGAGAAACTACCATCAACTTGCAATGATCTTGGTGTGTGTGAAAGTTGCCACAAATTCATGGTTATAATAACTCCCATTTACTGAGCACCAGGTATGTGCCAGGCCTCTAAGAGCTTTACAGATATGGCCTCTTTTAATCTTTGCAATCCATCTGTGAAAGTGGGAATTAACACTCTTGTTTAATAGAAGAGAACAGTGAGGCTGAGACACCTGTAGGAAGTGTCCAAGCTTCCATCGAAACAGGATGGCCCAAAAGCAAAGCCCTTCACTGCTCCACGGTGTAAACCTACCCTCCCAGCCAGTAATCAATCCAGTTCAGGATGGTTACCAAATTCTTCTATATTTACCTACCTTTCAAAGTAAGGTAACAGCTGTCAGTTGATAGCAGACACAAGCTCGCCAGTGATGTTTTAGCTCACCTTGGCAGTAACTTGCATCCTGCCCTTCCTGGATCCCTGCCAACAAGAGAAGGCTAGAGGGGCAGAGCTGTGCCAGCCCTGGATGTGCCACTTGCCTGCCCTTGTCCACAGCACACCTGCATCTTGAACACATCACTCAGTGGTAACTGAGGTTCTGTACCTGCTCTTCCAGGGGGAAGGCTTTCGCTTAGGGTCTAAGAGATGGAAGCTCCACTGCCCTGTGAGTGCATGGGCAGTTGTTTCTGGGTTTTCACGGGATGCTCTTGATGGTCTTCGATCTAGGAACATTCACACCTCCTCTCATCTCATGGACGAGGCTGTCACCATCACACATTATCATCTTCAAGCGTCTTTGTAGCTGTGTTTTAGTTGCTCCAGATCTAGTCAGGGTGCCATGCTGTGTTTGTCTCTCTGGGTCCATCAGAGCAAGAGGCCTGCTCTCCGGAGGGCTCCTCGTGTGCAGATCTGTAGCACAGAGAAGGCTGTGGGTTGTTAAAATGGAGCTCTTCTTGCTCCCCTCCTTCTGCCACCTTGGTCCACACACAAACAAAGAACTGTTTGGTTATGCTGCCCTGCCTCTTAAGAAATACTATTAGAAAGGAGAGAGAGAGAGAGAGAGAAAGAGAGAGAGAGAGAGAAACTAAAAAAGGAAAAACATTCACTTGTGTCACAAGGTTTTCTATTTGTCGGTGCTTCCTTCCAGCTCCTGTCCATGTGCTTCTGTCCATAACTGAATCTGTCGCCTAAGGAGTTGGGACTTTGCCCCTTTCGTGCCTCATCAGGTAGCTCCTTCTGCTCTCTTCGCACTTACCATCCTTTCTAAAGCTCCAGGCCACTCGCCCCTCGGGGGAGTGGGTGCAGCATCCCGGGTCCCTAACCGAACAGTCAACCTGTTGCAGTTAAAGCCCTTATAAATAATGTCCTAACAAATTGTTCTGCGTACATAGCTCTTCATTTCTATTTGCCTTAGCTCCTCGGGGAGATACTACAAGCCAAAAAAAAAAAAAAAAAAAAAAAAAAATGCACGTTTGTATCTAGTTTCTATTCTGCACTTCTTTCTCCTCTCCCCTTGCCCCGCATGGCCCCTGGCTGAACCCCTCCCTTCTCTGCACCTGGTCCTTTTCTGGCTAATTCGGTCTCCTTTTGGCTTCCCTGAAGCAGCTTCTGATTTCGTCAGGCGACGAGCTGCTTCGGGAAAGCCAGCAAGACCCGCTTACCCGTGACTGTCCGGTTCCTCCCGCCCCTCCAGGGCCAGCTTCATCTTAAGACAGGAGCTCTCCAGCAGGGGGGCGAAGGATACACGTTCGATGGGAGATTAGGGATCTCAGTGTTTTGCTTTAAAAGGAGACAGAGAAAGGAAAGTGAGAGAGATGTCATTTTGTACTCCAAGTTAAGAAATCCGGTAAAAAATCTTTAAAAGAAAGTTTGCTTTGCAAATGGCTTTGCTACTGGGCTATTTTTAGGTAGAAGGGCTTTAATTATACGGGGCCGCCCAACGGGCGGGCGAGGGCGCAGAGAGCTCCGGGACCCGGCGGAGCGCGCCGACCGGTCCCCGCGGGGAAGCCACCTGGCGCGGCGGCGGGCGCGGGGCGGGGGCGGGGGCGGGCGGGCGGCTCCGCGGCCTCTGGCGCCCCCTGGCGGCTGCCGCGGGAGGCGCAGCTTCGGAGCGGCCGGCCCGCCGCGGAGATCTCCGGGGAGCAGCCGCTCTCCGTCCGCGAGGTCGAGGTCAAGGTCGCAAGGGCAGATCAGAGCCCCGCAGGCCTCGCAGCTCCGCAGGAGGGGCTGTCTGCCTGGAGCTGACTCTCGAAGTCCTCTCTGGCTTTCATGGTGGGGGGCCGGGGAGGGAGCCCTTAGAGAGTGTGGGGACAAAGTGAAGGCCGGTGCCTAGGTGGGCTGCGGGGAGGACAGCCAGGGCGCTGAGGTTAGGGCCCCGGGTGTCAGGGTGGGGGTGGGGGGCCCTGACGTGCTCCCTCATAAGGCTGGCCTGCTGGGGGTGCTTGGTCTCGTCTCTACTGCTGCCTGCAGAGTGAATTAAGGATTCGCCTTAATAATTTCCCCTAGCTAGCCTCCGGATGTGTCCGGATAGGCTTCTCTAGGGGCTCCTTTTTTTTTTTTTTAAGATTCATTTTTATTTATTTATGATAGACATGGAGAGAGAGAGAGAGGCAGAGACACAGGCAGAGGGAGAAGCAGGCTCCAAGCTGGGAGCCCGACGCGGGACTCGATCCTGGGACTCCAGGATTGCGCCCTGGGCCAAAGGCAGGTGCCAAACCGCCGAGCCACCCAGGGATCCCCTCTAGAGGCTCCTTTGCCTTGGTCTGCTCTCTTCCCTTTTTGTCTTGGATCCCAGAAAGCTGGTCCCAGAAAGGCCTGACTACAGTCATGCACACCCCGAGTATGACGCTGGTTGCAGTGTTGTGTCCCAGAGGGTGTTGTACTTTAGGCCGACTCTCTCATTGTGAAATGAAAGCCCCGCTCCTCCAAAGGCAGAGCTGAGAAATAGGGTGACTGCTTTTGGTGAGTGGAGAGGGATGTTCCTGTACCCCGGAGTGGTCAGGAGGTAAAGCGTGGCCCATCAACCCTGACCTAGTGCCAGACAGGACAGGTAGCAGGCCTCACCTTCTCCTGTTCCTGCTGGGCCAGAACCCAGTGAAGGCAGCAGTCCCCTCCTGCCCAGGCTGCTTGTCCCTGGGGCCTGGACCAGGATGTAGGAAGGCAGTTCTTGAACATCCCACCTCTTAGGTTTAGGGGAGTCCAACTGGGGCAGGCTTAGGGGAGTGCCTGTTACTTGCTCCATGCTTGTCCCACACCTGGTGGGCCTTCACTGGAGCAGCAGAAGATGTGGAGCACACCCACCCACAAGCGCCTTGGCCTTTCAGAGCAAAGCTAGAACTGGCAGCTGGGGCAGAGGGGAGGGGTGCATCCTGTGTAGCTTCTCCCAGCTACTCTTCATGCTCAGTGAGCATGCGTCAGTGCAGTCTGGACTGTACAATGGGTGGCACTATTTACTGGAGAAGCAGACTATCCATGGGTCTAAAGAAGGAGTTGGAGGGGACAGGACTGCCAAGGCATTCAGTGGTAGCCCTCTGTGCTGCGTGTTCTCCCCTTCTCAGCCCCAGGGATACTACCTGAAGTCTCAAGCATAGCTGATGCTTCTTCCTGTCTCAGGGCCTTTGCACATGCTTTGCACACTCTGTGTGGAGTGCCCTCACCTGTCTCTGACCACCACCGCCTCCATTGGCTTTGTTTACTCTCACTCCTCCTTCAGGTCACGGCCCAGGCTGTGACCTTGCTTGTGCCATCCCTGCCCTGGCAGCCTGGCCTCCTGCCTGCCTGTTATTGTCTAATTACTTGTCTTTTGCCCCACTGGACTCCTTGAACACAGGAACTCACTCACTATGTCATCTCAGTGGCCCACAGTTTGAGTTGAAGGGCTTCTGAGACAGGGCTTTCCCCTAACCTAGGGGCAGGCAAAGTTGGCCAAATCCAGCCTAGGCCTGTTCATACATGGCCTACAAGCTAAGAATGGTTTTTACATTTAGAAAGGATTATTTAAAAAGTAGAAGCAGTGACAGAGACCATAGCATGGCCACAAAATCTAAAATATTACCTTTGACCCTTTACAGAAAACCTATTGTCCCTTGCTCTTAGAGATGGGACACTGAGGGACTGCAGGGTTGATTTGAAAGGGTCAACACCAGAGGGAGTTGCTATGGCTGCTGGAGAGAGTACTGGATGTGGAGTCAGAAGACCTGGTTCTAGTCCCATGCATGTCTTGCCTAGTCTCCTCTCTGGGCCTCAGTCTCCCCACCTTTATAATGGTGGTGACTCTACTCTTGCACTCAGGACACTTCCTGACGTCCGTGCGTGATGCCCTCTGATGGTGACAGGCCACAGAGGAGATATTTGGGGTGGGTTGACCTTATGGCACTTTCTCTCCCCAGGAGGCTATGAATTTCTCTGCCCTATAACGAGCAAAGTAGTGCGTGTGTGAGTGAGGTGGAAGGTGGCTGTCCCCAGGCCCATCCTGGGTCATGCCTTCACTTTGGTCCTCCCACTCTGCAGTGCCACCCTCCATGCCGGACTGCAGCATCGAGGGAGAGACTGTGATCGGGAACAATATCCAGCTGACCTGCCAGTCGAAGGAGGGCTCTCCGGCTCCTCAGTACAGCTGGAAGAGCTATGACATCCTGAACAAGGAGCGGCCAGCTGCACCAGGTAACAGGGTCAGCGGGAAGATGGGCCCCCGCCCCAAAATGCAGGTGACTGGTTAGGGTTGTCCGGGGAGATCCCAGCCTGGCCAATCCGGCCTCCGTGCAGGGCTGCTGGGCTGCTGGGCTGCAGGGCTGCTCTTTCCCTCCACCCTGCAGTCAGCCTGTGATATCTTGCAGTTTCTCTAAGTTTTCTCATGATAATACCCATCTCACAGGTTGTTGTGGGAAATAAAAGTGAATCATGTAAAGCACTCAGTGGAAGCACATAATAAATGTTCATTTGTTAACTTTGTTCCCTGCAACTCAATTCTCTCAAATGAGCATGTATGGATCACACTCCGTGCAAAAGCACTGGGAGGGATTTAATTTTGACTATGATCATGTCCTAGTCTAGCACTATGGCTGTACTCACAGGCAGGCATTCCCATCCTCATTCCCTATCCGGGCTTCACTGAACCTCACCTTCCCAAACATGCCCCCCAATTTCTTCTTTTTTTTTTTAAGATTTTATTTATTTATTCATGAGAGACACAGACAAAGAGAGGCAGAGACACAGGCAGAGGGAGAAGCAGGCTCCAAGCAGGGAGCCTGATGTGAGACTCGACCCCAGGTCTCCAGGATCATGTCCTCGGGGCCGAAGGCAGGTGCTAAACCGCTGAGCCACCCAGGGATCCCATGCCCCCCATTTCGGGCCACACCCAACTGCATGATCAGGTCTGCTGGAAGGATCCCATGTTCTCAGGAGACATGAGGTTCAGCTGTGGTTGCCTGGACACCTGCTTTGTACTAGGCAGCTTGGTATTTGACCTTTGATCAGGAAACAAACTGAAAAAAAAAAAAACCCAACAACCAAAGAACCCTATATAAATATTTTACTGTCATATTACCTTGGCACCAACTGCTGTGGGAATACCTCGCTGGCATTTTTGGGCTCCAGGGCCCCCTGGCACACCCAGTGCTCCTGGAGATAAAAAAAAAAAAAAGTCTGAAAGATGCCAGTTGGTTTAACTTCTGGGATATCTTTCTGCTCAGTGTGGGCAGTGAAAAATGAAGCAGTGGTTGGAGACATGTGAGAAATGGGATGGGGCAGGAGAAGAGCCCTCCGGAGTCTGCTGAGTCCCACCTGGTGAATGAACATTTTGAGGCTTTGGTCAAACAAGGATGAACTTTTTCATTCTGTCCTTCACTCATTTGGGGAACAAAGTAAGAACTTTTAAAAAGTAATAATAAAAATAGAACCCACTCAATCTAATGTAAATTAGAAAGTATAATGTGGATTTCAACAAGCTTCCAGTTTTGTTTCCAAATTTCTGGCTGGCAAATTTTTATCAAGTGTGTCTGGGATTTCTGTTGAAACCACCTGGCAGCCCTCCTCTGGGTCTATGGCCTGCCTCTCTGACCCATGTGTGACCCAGTGACTCCAGCAATGGACAGCAAGGTCTGCCATGGACAATGTTGGCCTGAACTTCCTTGCAGCAAAGTGTGTATAGGGAGACCCAGAGCTGAAGGTTACATGATGAATGCTATAATAGTTTTATATCCAATGGTGTTGGAAACCAGAGGATGCACAAGGAGATAAAAGAAGGTTTCTGCAAAGAGGGGGCACTTGGGGTGGCAATATAGCATGGTGGCCAAGAGCATGGTGTGAGCTTGAATCCTGGCTCTGCCACTTGTTAGCTATGGGACCATGGTCACATGGTGATTGACTTGGCCTCTTTGTGCTTTAGTTTTTACATCTGTAAAATGGGCGTAAAACTAGTACTTACTTCATAGAGTTCCTGTGAAGATTAAATAAAAGTACATGTAAAGCATGGAGCCCGTGCCTGGTAAGAACTCCTTAATGCTGTGTGTTATGTGAGCTAGATCCTTCAGGATGAGTGGGCGAGGTGTGGGAAATATCCCGGGAGCAGTGAGTTTCCATGCAGCCAAGGGTAGGGAGCATGCGCTGCAGGAAGGAGGGATCACAGAGAGCCTGTGCATTGGGCTGGGGAGGCCAGCCTTTGCCCTGGAGGTCACCTTCTGAGGAGCATCATCACAGATACTACGCTACTCATAGCTCTCCTGCCTCCAGCTGGAAAGACTTCCAGGTGCTAGAAGCCAAAACTTCGTCTTTCTATGATTCAAAAGAGGAGAAACCCAAGGACTTGAAAGAAGGTCAAAAGGAGACTCGCATCTGGAAAAAGCTTCATCCTGTTT
Organism: Vulpes vulpes; assembly: GCF_048418805.1. Taxonomy (NCBI): domain Eukaryota; kingdom Metazoa; phylum Chordata; class Mammalia; order Carnivora; family Canidae; genus Vulpes; species Vulpes vulpes. The sequence goes on along the minus strand of NC_132792.1, from coordinate 129,118,458 downwards.
CAAGTTAAGGTTTGCTCACAATCAGAATCCAGATCTGGGAGTGCCAGCCAAGCTTGCACCCGGTGTTGGCGTACAGGTGGGGTCATTCAGAGCCTTTGGTCTCCACCCGCCTCACGAGCACCAGAGTCTATCCTGTCTTCTTCAGTTGGACCAAACCCAGTTCTAATTCTTAAAACATGTTAGTCCACAGTGGACAACTTGGAGAGTAGGGTTCCTCCACACTCCTACATCTGAAGACAGCAGAGATTGCTTCCTTTCACTTAGTAATCAGTGGAAGCAAGCCAGCAGTGAAAAGAACAGGGAATCTGGAATCAGTAAATAAGAATTTCAGTCCTGGTGTGTCCGCTTTGTAGCTGTAAGTCACTCACAGCCTCTTTGACCCTTAGTATCATCATCTGAAAACCTGGGATGATCATTATACAACCTTCCCTGAATGCTGTGAAGAGGATAAGAGGAGATCCCATGTATGATAGTTCTGAACATCCTTTGTCGGCCAGCTGAGCTTCATGTACTGGAAGGGTAGGAATTTGGGTCTCAAAGAAGGAAGGAGGGGTAATTCTGGGGCTAGAGCACTTTAGAAGAGGAGATTCTCGAAGGGTTGAAAGAGTGGGCAGGGGCCTGCAGCCAGGGAGGGTCCTGAGGATCCTGGGTGAGAGGTGGCAGCCTGAGCTTATTGACAAGCCATAGGATCAGGATTGTGGGGTGGAAAATGGCCAGGGAAATGAAAGTTAAATCTTGCCAATTTAACAACAGTGCCTCTGGGAGACCAGGGTTTCTCTGTGGGGAAATCTCACCCCAGCTGTCGCCCTGGAAGTGCTGGGAAGGGCTGACTGTCCTGTGCGTTCCTCTTCTGGACCACAAGGTGTCGCCACCACAGCAAAAACATTAGCTTTAGCCAGATTTCAAAAACTGTATTAGGTCCCTTCTAAGAGGACAAGCAGCTTGGGAGCCCCAGCTCAGAATCAGAGCAGATCTTGTGGCACTAGATATACACTGGTTAATTCCAGAGCAGCTTCTTTTTTTAAAAAGATTTTATTTATTTATTCATGAGAGACACAGAGACATAGGCAGAGGGAGAAGCAGGCTCCGCACTGGGAGCCTGATGCAGGACTTGATTCCAGGACCCCAGGATCACAACATAAGCCAAAGGCAGACACCAACCTCTGAGCCACCCAGGTGCCCCTCCAGAGCAGCTTCTAATGACGGTCATTTCCTTTGTGCAACAAGCCCCAGAGCCCAAAGCTGGGCACTGATAACCAGCACGGTCCTGGAGGCAGTCTGAAGTCCTGTCTGATGTGTCTGCTCTGTGTCTTACACATAGACTGAATCTCACACTCTAAAGCAGGGGGAATCTGATAAGGGTTATAGACCTTGTAAGTATTCCCAGGCTCATAGAACATTTCCCAAAGTGTATTCCTTCAAGATGCCTCTTTTTTTTTTTTTTTTTTAAGATTTTATTTATTTACGAGAGAGAGCGCGCGCAAGCAGGTTGGGGCAGTTTGAAAGAAAGGGAGAGAGAATCCCAAGCAGACCCTGTGCTGAGCATGGAGCCCAGGGCAGGAAGGGCTCGATCTCACAACCTTGAGATCATGATCTGAGCCAAAAATCAAGAGTCAGACACTCAACTGACGGAGCAGCCCAGGAGCCCCAAGATGCCTCTAAAAATAAAAGAATCCAATTAGTTTACAAAATAAGACCATTAGGGAGGAGGCGTTGTGATGGCAGAGGAGTAGGGGACCCTCAGTTGGTCTCGTTCCTCGAATACAACTAGACAGTTACTGAATCATTCTGAACAACCAAGAAATCAATCAGAGGTTCTGAGAAAACGAATACCGCAAGTGGGCAAGCTGAAAAGTGAGCACCTTTTGGGAGGTGGGAGGTGCAGAGGCCGGACCCCAGCGTGACACGGCTGAATGTTGGTGGCGTAGAGGGTGCCTGCTGGAGGAGCCCCCCCTCCCCCAGCCGCTGCGGCAGCGAGCGCAGACCTTGCCGCAGGTGGCAGAGCAGGGCAGAAATCCGGGTGTGACACTGTGATCTGAGGGTCCCCTGGGTCACAGGAACAACAGATTGCGCCTAAGTGGTGCACTGTCCCCAGGCATAGGGACGTGGGACCCGCCTGAGAACAGCAAGTCTAGGTGCTGGCCTTCTGCCTAGATGGCCATAAACTGCGTGGTTGTGTGACGCTTTCCTGGGCCAGGTCCAGCAAAAGGCAGAAGCCTGGTAAGACCCTCCCCAGGAGGAATAGTGCAGGTCTGTGCTGCTGGAGTCCCTAAAATCTGGAGTTCTGAAACTCAGTCATGCACCTGAGACAAAAAAAGCTTGGACGCAAGCAGGGTGAACGCAGAGTTCTGATGGAAATCAGGGCGACAAGAGTGATTGATTCTGCGAAGAGTGGGGAGCTAGAGAGGGAGCAGGGGCTGCCACTTTCATCCGGCCCAACAGTGTTGAAAGCCTTAGGGGAGCAAAAACAGTGCCACCTAGTGGAGTCCAGAGCCACTTACACCAAGCCCTACCTCCCTGCGCCCTGGAGGCCCATTTTCACTAGGGCAAGTTCACCTGAGAATCAGCCCAACCGCCCCTCCTCCAGAAGACCACACAAACCCTGGTTCTCACCGAGTTTACTGATCATAGAGAGCTGCAAACCTTCAGCTCTGGGGGAAAATAGTATCTAGCATCTTTTGTACTTTTATTCTTTAGTTTATTATTTTTTTTTATTTTAAAATTTTTATATATACTTTATATATTTTTTATTTTTTGTTTCCTTTTATTTTATTCATATATTTTTTCTTTCTTATTTTGGTATCTGGTTTCTTTTAAAAGCAGGCCAAAACACACCCAGGACCTAGGTTTTTGTTGTTACTGTTTTGTTGCTTTTCTTTTTCCTTTCTTCTTTTCATTTCTGGACAAAATGACAAGATGGAGAAAATTCACCCCAAAAGAAAGAACAGGAGGTAGTACTCACAGCCAGGGAGTTCATCAATATGGATAGAAGTAAGATGTCTGTACTAGAATTTAAAATGATGATTATAAAGATAGTAGTTGGGCTTGAAAAAAGCACAGATGACACTAGAGAATTCCTTACAATAGAGAAAAAGAAGTGAAATCTAGTCAGGCTGAAATTTAAAATGCTATGACTGAAATGTAGTCCCAAGTGGAGGCTATAAAACCAAGGATGAATGAATCAGAAGAGTGAATCAGTGATATAGAAGATAAGATTATGGAAAATAAGGAAGCTGAAAAGAAGAAGGAAATAAAACTATTAGATCACAAAAGAAGACTTAGGGAACTCAGTGATTCCATACAATGAAATGAAATCCATAGTATAGGAGTATCAGAAGAAGAACAGCGGGGCAGGGGATGGGGGGAGTGGGGAGAGAAAGGGCAGAAGGTTTATTTGAATAAATTATAGCTGAGAACTTCTTTAATCTGGGGAAGGAAACAGGCATTCAAGTCCAAGATGTACAGAGAACTCTCAAAATCAACAAAAATAGATCAACAGCACAACATGCTATAGTGAAACTTGCAAATTAAAGATAAAGAGAAAAACCTGAAGGCACCTCGGAACAAGAGGTCCTTAACTTATAAGGACAGACACATGAGGCTGATACAGACCTGTCCACAGAGACCTGGCAGGCCAGGAAGGACTGGCATGATATATTATTCAATATGCTAAATGAGAAAAATGTGCAGCCAAGAATCCTTTATTCAGCAAGGCTGTCATTCAGGATAAAAGGAGAGATAAAGAGTTTCTATGACAAACAAAAACTAAAGGAATTTGCGAATACTAAACCAGCCCTGCAAGAAATATATTTTTTAAAGATTTTATTCATTCATTCACGAGAGAAAGAGAGAGGCAGAGACACAGGCAGAGGGAGAAGCAGGCTCCATGTAGGGATCCTGACATGGGACTTGATCCTGGGTCTCCAGGATCGGGCCCTGGGCTGAAGGTGGCAACAGTAAACCGCTGAGCCACCTGGGCTGCCCCCGTGCAAGAAATATTAAAGGGGATCCTTTGAGCAGAAAGAGAGACCAAAAGTAACAAAGATCAGAAAGGAACAATCTACAGGAACAGCAACTTTACAGGTAATACAATGGTATTAAATTCATATCTTTGAATAATTACTCAATGTAAATGGAACAAATGCTCTAATCAAAACATTTAGGGTACCAGAATGGATTAAAAAAACAAGACTCATTGATATGCTGCTTACAAGAGACTCATTTTAGAAAGTGAAGGGGTGGAGAACCATCTATCATGTTAATGGACATCAAAAGAAAGCTAGAGTAGCCCGCTTTAAAGTCAGACAAACTAGATTTTAAACCAAAGATTGTACTAAGAGATGAAGAAGGACGACGCCTTCTCATTATAAAAGGATCTATCCAACAAGAAGATTTAACAACTGTTAATATTTATGCCCCTAACTTGGTAGCAGTCAAATATATAAATCAGCAAATAACAAAATTAAAGAAACTCATTAATAATAATACAATAATAGTAGGGTACTTTGACACCCCACTCACAGCAATGGACAGATCATCTAAGCAGAAGATCAACAAAGAAACAAGGGCTGTGAATGACACACTGAACCAGATGGACCTCACAGATACATTCGCAGCATTTCACCCTAAATCGGCAGAATGCACATTCTTCTCAAGTGCACATGAAACATTCTCCAGAATAGATCATATACTGGGTTGCAAGTCAGGACTCAACTGGTACAAAAAGACAGATCATACCATGCATATTTTCAGATCACAATTATGTGAAACTTGAAGTCGACCACAAGAAAAAATTTGGAAGGACCACAAATACATGGAGGTTAAAGAACATCCTGCTGAAGAATGAATGGGTCGACAGGGAAAATAAAGAACAAATTTAAAATACATGGAATCACATGAAAATGAAAACGCCAATAGTTCAAAACCTTTGGGATACAGGAAAAGTGGTCCTAAGAGGGAAGTATATAGCAGTACAGGTCTCTGTCAAGAAACAATAAAAGGCTCAAATACACAATCTAACCTTACACCTAAGGGGGCTGGGGGGGGGGGGACACCAAATAAAGCCTAAGTTCAGCAGGAGAAAAGAAATAATAAAGATTAGAGCAGAAATCAAGGAGATAGAAATTTTTAAAAAGGATTAGAACAAATCAACAAAACTGCTTAGATGATCTGTCCATTGCTGGTTCATTGAAGGAATTAACAAGATTGATAAACTCCTAGCCAGACTTACCAAAAAGAAAACAGGATGGACCCAAATAAATAAAATCATAAATGAAAGAGGAGAGATCATAACTAGCACTGAAGAAATACAAGAGGATATTATGAACAATTATATGCCAACAAATTAGGCAATGTGGAAGAAATGGATACATTCTTAGAAACATACTACCAAAACTGAAACAAGAAGACATAGAAAACCTGAACTGAGCCATAACCAGCAAAGAAATTGAAGATGTTATCAAAATCTCTCAACAAGGATGCCTGGGTGGCTCAGTGGTTTAGTGCCTGCCTTCCGCCCAGGGCATGATCCTGGAGTCCTGGGATCGAGTCCCATATCGGGCTCCCTGCGTGGAGCCTGCTTCTTCCTCTGCCTGTGTCTCTGCCTCTCTCTCTCTCTCTCTCTCTCTCTCTGTCTCCCATGAATAATAATAATAATAAATCTCTCAAGAAACAAGAGTCTAGGGCCAGATGGCTTCCCAAGCAAATTCTACCAAACATTTAAAGAAGAATTAATACCTATTCTTCTGAAGCCATTTAAAAAAATAGAAATGGGAGGAAAATTTCCAAACTGATCCTATGAGGCCATTACCTTGATCTCCAAACCAAAGAACTCACCAAAAAGGAGAATTACAGACCAATATCCCTGATGAACATGGGTGCAAAATTCTCACCGATACTAGCCAATAGGATCCAAACTCTCTTTAGTGTAGGGATAGAGGAAACATACCTCAACATCATAAAGCCATATGTGAAAAACCCACAGCAAGTATCATCCTTCATGGAAAAAACTGACTTTTCCCCCTAAGGTCACAAACATGCCAGGATGTTCGCTCTCGCTACTTTTGTTCAACATAGTACTTACAAGAAGTCCTAGCCTCAGCAATCAGACAACAAAAGAAATAAAAAGCATCCAAATTGGCAAAGGAGAAATCAAGCTTTCAGTCTTTGTAGATGACATGACATTCTATGTAGAAAATCTGAAAGACTCCACCAGAAAATTGCTAGAACTGATACAGGAATTCATCAACATCAAATTGTTTGCATTTCTATACAGTAACAATGAAGTAGCAGAAAGAGAAATCAGGGTATCGATCATGTTTACAATTGCATGAAAAACCATAAGATACCTAGAAATAACTTAACCAAAGAGGTAAAAGATCTGTACTCTGAATACTATAGAACACTTATGAAAGAAATTGAGGAAGACACAAAGAAATGGAAAAACATTCCATATTCATGACTGGAAGAATAAATATTGATGAAATGTCTATGCTACCCAAAGCAATCTACACGTTCAATGCAATCGCTATCAAAATACCACCAGCATTTTTCACAGAGCTGGAACAAACAATCCTAAAATTTGTATGGAACCAGAAAAGACCCCAAATAGCCAAAGGAATGTTGAAAAAGAAAACCAGGGCAGAGACATCACAATTCTGGACTTCAAGCTGTATCACAAAGCTAATCATCAGGACAGTATAGTTATGGGCACAAAAGCAGACAGACACATAGATCAGTGGAACAGAAGAGAGAACTCAGAAATGAACCTTCAACTCTATGGTCAACTAATCTTGAGCAAAGCAAGAAAGAATATCCAATGAAAAAAAAGACAGTCTCTTCAACAGTCACTCATCACCAGGGAAATACAAATCAAAACCACAATGAGATACCACCTCACACCAGTCAGAATGGCTGAAATGAACAAGTCAGGAAATGACAGATGTTGGTGAGGATATGGAGAAAGGAGAACCCTCATACACTGTTGGTGGCAATGCAAAGTGGTATAGCCACTCTGGAAAACAGTATGGAAGTTCCTAAAAAAAGTTGAAAATAGAGCTACCTACAATCCAGGAATTGCACTACTGGGTATTTACCTTCAAAGATACAAATGTAGTGATCCAAAGGGGCACCTGCACCCCATTGTTTATAGCAGCAATGTCCACAATAGCCAAATTATGGAAAGAGCCCAGATGTCTACCAACAGATGAATGGATAAAGAAGATATATCTAGAAATATCGATATATATACACACATATGTACACACAATGTACACTACTTAGCCATCAAAAAATGAAATCTTGCCTTTTGGAGCGATGTGAATGGAACTAGAAGATATTATGTTAAGTGAAATAAGTCAATCATAGAAAGACAATTATCATATGATCTCACTCATCTGTGGAATTTAAGAAACAAAACAGAGGATCATAAGGGAAGAGAGGTAAAAATAAATCAAAGTGAAATCAGAGAGGGAGACAAACCATAAGAGACTCTTAACTATAGGAAACAAACAGTGTTGCTGGAGGGGAGGCGGGTGGGGGACGGGGTAATTGGGTGATGGATATTAAGGAGGGCACTTCATGTAATGAGCTACTGGATGGTATATGCAACTGATGAATCACTCAATCCTACCCCTGAAACTAAAAATATACTATACGTTAACTAACTTTAAAAAAAAAATTGAAAGAAAAGAAAGACCATTAATACTATAATCCTCATTTAGGGACACCCAGTCCACACTAGCAAATTAGAAGCTCTAAGAGTTCTCTTGTTAAAAAACATATTTAACCCTCTTTTAATGATTTTGAAATTTGCTTTGGCCTTGGATCACTTTTTTTTTAGCACAGAATATTAATGTCACATGTAAGCAATATTGCAGAAAACAATGACATATGAAATTCTAGGATGGAAGAAGTAGCACTTTATATAGAATGAGCACCCAGAAAATACAGCTGTGGGTTTCAAGGGAAGAATCTGAAGAAAGTACATAGCAAAAGATTGGAAGAAAATAACCCAAATCACCAGCTGTTATTTCTAGCTGGTGAAATTACGGATGATTTTATTTTATTCTCTGTTCTTTATACCAGTTTTCCCTGAACCTTCTGATGAGATTAAACTCCTTTGCTATAAACGCAAATAGCATTTCCATTTTGAACTCTAATCACCCTGTGACCACCCTGGTTTCATGTCTATTAGCCCTCATGCCAGGACAAACACTGTCTTCATCCATCTTGTTTAGTGCTAATTCGATCAAGCATCTAAAGGTTTTCTGGTCTGAACTGAATTGAAATAATAGCTTCATGTCATGTACAAATTCTTATAATGAATGTACATCATTTTTATAATACCTTTTTTTTTTTAAAGAAAATTGTCAACTGCTCTTGAGAGCTCTAGACCTAAAACAGGATTTTTGTTACACTGTCATTTCTTAATTTTGTGATGTTTGGCAAGTACCTTAAGTTCTCTAAGCTTTAAATTACCTCTGTGACATTGGAGATTTTGTTCCACTTCCCATATGAGATTGCTGACGAAAATCATAGGACATTTGAGGAAGTATACCAAGTAGCACATCCAGACAAGGAAAATCCACACCAAGATACAATCTTGCAAGAACGTGGAGGTGGGGCTGGGGGAGGCTGTGCACACCAGGGGAACTGGCAAGAGGTAAAGCTGAGGTGATTACAGGACCAGATATGTAACCCTGTGATCGTATTAAGAAGCTTGGACTTGCGTGTGTGTATTTACATTTTAATTTTAATTCCAGTTAGTTAACATACAATGTAATATTAGTTTCAGGTGTACAATATAGTGATGCAACACTTCCATGCATCACCCAGTGCACATCACAAGTTTACTCCTTAATCCCAATCACCTATTTCACCCATCCCCCCACCCACCTCCACTCTTACCATCAATTTGTTCACTATAATTAAGAGTCTGTTTCTTTATTTGTCTCTCTTATTTTTTGCATTTTAAAATTTTACTTAAATTCAATTAATTAACATATAATGTATTACTGGTTTCAGAGGTAGAGGTCAGTGATTCATCAGTTATATATAACACCCAGTGCTCATTACATCACATGCCCTCCTTAGTGTTCATCACAGTTACCCCAACCCCCACCCCTTTCCCTTCCAGTGACCTTCAGTTTGTCCCCCATAGTTAAGACTCTCTTATGGTTTGTCTCCCTCTCTGATTTCACCATGTTTTATTTTTTCTTCTCTCCATCTATTATCCTCTGTTTTAGTTCTTAAATTCCAAAGATGAATGAATTGCCTTTCTATGACTGACTTATTTCACTTAGCATAATATTCTCTAGTTCCATCCACACCATTGCAAGAGACAAGATTTCATTTTTTTTAAAGATTTTATTTATTTATTGACACAGAGGGAGAGGGAGAAGCAGGCTCCATGCAGGGAGCCCAATGTGGGACCTGATCCCAGGTCTCCAGGATCACACCCCAGGCTGCAGGCGGCACCAAACCGCTGCGCCACCAGGGCTGCCCTTTTTTTTTTTTTTAAGATTTTATTTATTTAAAGATTTCATTTTTTGATGGCTAAATAGTATTCCATTGTGTGTGTGTGTGTGTGTGTGTGTGTGTATGTGTGTACATCTTCTTTATCCATTCATCTGGTTTTAAAGATTTTTAAGAATTTATTTATTCATGAGAGACACAGAGAGACAGAGACACAGACAGAGGGAGAAGCAGGCTCCCGTTGGGGAGCCCGATATGGGACTCTATCCTGGGATCTCAGGATCATGCCCTGAGCATTAAGGCAAATGCTCAACCACTGAGCCACCCAGGCATCCTTATCCATTCATCTATAGGTGGAAGTCTGGGCTTTTTCTATAGTTTGGCAATTATGGACATTGCTGCTATAAACATTGGGGTGCAGGTGCCCCTTTGGATCACTGCATTTGTATCTTTGAAGGTAAATATCCGCTAGTGCAATTCCTGGGTTGTAGGTAGCTCTATTTTCAACTTTTTGAGGAACCTCCATACTGTTTTCCAGAGTGGCTATACCACTTTGCATTGCCACCAACAGTGTATGAGGGTTCTCCTTTCTCCACATCTTCATCAACATCCGTCATTTCCTGACTTGTTAATTTCAGCCATTCTGACTGGTGTGAGGTGGTATCTCATTGTGGTTTTGATTTGTATTTCCCCGGTGATGAGTGATGTTGAGCACTTCTTTTATGTGTCTGTTGGCCATTTATTTGTATGTCTTCTTTGGAGAAATATCTGTTCATGTCTTCTGCCCATTTATTGATTGGATTATTTGTTCTTTGGGTGTTGAGTTTGATGATTTGTCTCTGTCTTTTTCCCTTGGCTCATTTGTTTTGTTTCTTAAATTCTACATAGGTGGAAAACAGTATGGAGGTTCCTCAAGAAGTTAAAAATAGAACTACACTACGATCCTAATTGAATTTAAGTTAAAAAAAAAAAACTACACTATGATCCAGTCATCACATTACTATTTACCCAAAGAATACAAAAACAAAAATTCAAAGGGATACATGTAGCTCTATGTTTATAGCAGCATTATTCACAATAGTCAAGATATGGAAGCAGCCGAAGTGTCCATCCACTGATGAATGGATAAAGAAGTGGTATGCATATACAAAATATTATTCAGACATAAAAAAAGAATGAAAATCTTGCCATTTGCAACAATATGAAGCTAGAGGGTATAATAGTGAGTGAAATAAGTCAGTTAGAGAAAGCCTGGACTTGTTATTGAAGATTATGAACCACCTCTAAAATGTCTGAGCAGTGCATGACTGAATCTTACTTGCCAGGCCAAACATCTCTTCTGGAGGAAATGCAGCCACTGGATGGCAGCAGAATCTTACAAGGCTAACTGCTGCAAACCTGAGGAACATGTCTCTAAGTCTCCACTCAAAATAGCAGTTAGGACAAAGCATCTTTGAAGACAGGGCATATAAATGTGTCTAAGCATAAAGCTTTCCATTTCAAGGTGAAGAGATTCATAGGATCACAGATTTAGCGGGAAGGTTTCTCATGAGGACTATTGGGCCATTCTTGATTTCTCAAAGACTTCTTCCATAAGTCCAAGCTCAAGGATTCAGTTTCTGAAGATCATTAAAGTGGTTATAACCATATCTTCTAGTTATAAAGCATTTTGTGTGGTATATAATGTATTTTATTATTCCTGAGCACTTAATATACATCAGGTATTCTGATGTGGGCTTGTATTGATCAATACCTCATTTTATACTCACTATTACTGTGCCTCACATGGACTATTGCTATTTATAAATAAAGAAGCTAAGGTTCCATGAGGCTAAGTTCCTGGGCCAAGGTCACAAAATTAATCAGTGGCAGAACCAGGCTTCAAACCTAGGGAGCCTGACTGAATTCTAAACACTTTAGAATTTTGTATCCTGCCTGCAGTTGTTCTGGAAGGCCCAGAGGTCGATATTCTCTCCATATTACAGAGGAGGCTCAGACAAGTTCAGTGGCAGTGCTTGTATCTGCCTAGAGATCTGAATTCCTAGGTGTCTCTACTGAATTGTGGTGCTTGGGCTCCTCACCCTGATTGTTCTTCCTTCCCAGTCACAGGCCAGACCTTCTCTCTGAAGAACATCACCACAGACATGTCGGGTTATTACATCTGTACATCCAGCAATGAGGTGGGGATAGAGTCCTGTAACATCACTGTGGCTGTCAGACCTCGTAAGAGTGGTTTGGGGGTGGGAGGGAGGGTGAGGAGTTGGGGGGGGTGGGTTGGACAATGGCCAAATGATCAGTAGCTTGGGGTCCAAAGAGGCAGCTGAGAGAGACCCTGTGGAGGTGAATTGGGGAGCCTCCTTAGGGGCACCGGCTGGCAGGGTAGCTGGGGCGACCTCAGCCAAATGCTCCTGTTCCATGCTCCCTTGCCTAGAGGTCAGTCCAGTTCCCTTGGTTCTCAGAAGTAGAGCCTCAGACTGACTGCTGGAGACCTGCTCAGTCCTGCCGGCCTTTAGCACCACTCAACGGGCCTGAGAGAAGTACCCAGAGTCAGTTGCCAGAGTCTGGACCTTATCTTTTGGTGTGGGTCACCTCCACCAGCTCAAGGACAAGCTAGAGTAGGAATTGGCATGGCTGACAGCTGAGGGCTTTTAGGGACCTGGGTAGCCCAGAGAGTGTTGAGACACAAATCTATTGGCCTGTGTATCTTTGTGTACACCTCCATCCTGAAGAGTAGTCTCTAGACCTACCTGATTGCCTTCCTACCGGGTCATGCCCTTCACAGAGTGTTACTAGAAGCTGGCAGCACTCCCTGGGCTGGGAGGAAGACTGGGCCTGCCCAGAGGCACCCCCCACCTTGGCTCAGCCTCCCCAGATGCCTGGGCTCCTGTCAGCACTCGGGAGCTGCAGCTGCTCTGCTCTGTCTCTTGCAGCCTCCATGAACGTGGCGTTGTATGCGGGCATCGCGGGGGGCCTGGCCGCCGCCATCATCATCCTTGGCATCATTGTCTACTGCTGCTGCTGCCGGGGGAAGGACGAGGCTGAGGACACCAAGCTGTGAGTGTTTGTGGGCAGCTTGTTGGCAAGGAGCTGAGCAGAGTGGGAGGAAGTATCACAGCTCCTCATGGCCTTTTCCACTCATGCCACCACTGGGGACAGCGTCCCTGCAAGTGGCATTGCAGTCCTGGCACTTGATTCCAAGGCCCGCAGTTCTCCAGGCTTCCTGTGGCCTGCTCAGGGGCAGCGTCGTGTGGAGCCACCTCCCCGGGCTCGCCCCTCCTTACCTAGTGAGCCAGCCTGTTCCTCTAACACCCTGAGCTCGTGAGCAGAGCCAGTCTGTGCCACCTACCTGTCTACTCTGAGCCAGCTTGTCAGCCTAGTGTCCCTTCGCATCTGGACGGGTAGGGATGGCAGGTCCAATGTCTCTTCTTCCCATAAGGAGTGCTAGGCCCAGCTCCCCCAGCTGGAGTGAGAGCAACCCTTTCCCTCTGTCCTCCCTGCTCTCAGGAGTCAGGTGGCCTACCAGAAGCCTTCAGAGCAGGTGAGAGAGCCTCCAACAGAGCCGGAAGAGGAGAATGACTACAGGCAAGAAGACGAGAGGAGCACTGGGCGGGAGTCCTATGGCCACGCTGACCGGTGACTGGAGCATGCTGCAGGCTGAGGTGGGGGGGAGATTGGTGTCATTTCTCTGCCTCTGCCTCCCCTCTCCTTGCCCCATTTTTCTAGCCCTCCATTCCAGTCACTGATGGGATGCTTCTTCCCTATGTCATCTGCTGGAGGACTTGGCTAAGGGGATCTTGTGACTGAGTGCCAAGTGCCCTCACCCACGAAGTGATCCCTTCCTACTCCCCTGCCTAGCTCATGGCCAGGCCCTCAGCCTGGACCATGCCACAGCCTCAGCTTCCTCTGCAGCTGGGAGGCTCCCAGAGGCATAGGACGGAGCCTGCATACTCCTGGTTGTGAGTGGTCTGAAATCTGCAGAAGCAGCACCCCCTTGGGAGGGCAGGAACTGCTCAGCTGCCCTGTGTGCACAGCACCCTGGGGAGCACCTGGGGAGCATCTGCATACAGTACATATTTGTTGAATAAATGAGCCTGAGAAGGACTCCCTGTTATTTAGCCAACCTGAGTGAAAACTCCTGCTTCAGGAACCACTTTGGCCTCCAGTTCTCTTTGCAGCTCATCTCCCACAGCTTTTCTGCACACTCCAGAAACTCTTCACAAGGGCCACCTCCCACTCCACTGCACATCTCCTCCTTCCTGTCTCTGGCTGGGATGCCCATGCAGTTTCCATCTCCACTTTTCCCAATAGGCCTGTCTCAAATCCCAGTGATTCTTATAACTGGACCCTGATCTCCCCTACACATGGGAACAAGCTTGTCACTCCTCAGGGCCACACAGCCGTTATCTGAGCATTAGCATATGCCTAGGCTAATGTCTGAGCTCCTTGGGCCAGAGCCTGGGCTTCACTGCGCCCTGCCCCAGCCCTTCCAGTGAGCACTTACTCCAGCTGAATCTAGGTACTTTTTTTTTTTTTTTTTAAGATTTAATTATTTACCCATGATAGACAAGAGAGAGAGAGGCAGAGACACAGGCAGAGGGAGGAGCAGGCTCCATCCCGGGACCCCGATGCGGGACTCGATCCCAGGACTCCAGGATCACATCCTGGGCCAAAGGCAGGTGCTAAACCGCCGAGCCACCCAGGGATCCCCTAGGTACCTATTTTGATAAGTTGAGTCTTCTCCTCCCTGGTCTCTCTGATATGTTTGTAGACTAACAACTCCCGCACAAACCTCTTTGCTAGTTTAGTGAATGAAGTACGTGCTGATATAAGTGAACACACAGTTGTACACACACAGGAGCCTCTTTCAGCTGGTCCCACATTCTCACATCATGATGACTCCTCTCAAGAGTAACCGGCATGCCCACCCCTGCTTCCTGACACCCAACCCTGGCCTTGCCAGCCTGGTCCTGCCCGGTGCCGGCTCTGCTCTGCTCGTTGGCAGTCACGCTGCCCTGCCGCAGCTCCCCGCTGGCCTGGCCTGTTTCCCCTCTGTCGGAGCACAGGCAGCGTCCCAGCCTAGGGCTCAGGGTCCTGTGGCTAGTCACGCCCAAAGGTAGTTTCCTATTAAATTAACATCATTGTCTTTTCTGACTGGAAAAACAATTCTATAAATCTATCATCCATTTGAGATTTTTAAAAATATATATTCTTTACATATTTTGTTAAATTCGTTGCTTCATTCAAAATGCTATCAGTAATAATAAAATTGTTAGTGGAAATTCTTATTTCTTTTTTAATGTGGGGTTTGTTCACCCTAAGGCAAAGCTCGTGTCTTGTGGGTTTGTGTCTGCTTATTGCACAGCTCTTCGGCTTCCTAGGAGAGGTGCGGCAAGGTGACAGGCTGAGATCGGAGTACAAGGTCAGAACCTGTGGGTCCCATTGTCGGTGGCACTGCTTCCGTGGTTGCTAGGAACAGGACAGAACCCAACCTGGTAGTGGAGGGACAGTCCAGGGAAAATGGTGGAGATGCTCTTGCCACTTATACCCCAAGTGGAGCTCCTCCTGAGAGAGGAGGAAGCAATCCTTTTGTTGCAGCTGTCAGAACAGGTGGCTCTCCCTCCTCAAAGCAGCGTGGTCCACAGTTGGTTCTCACCTGTGACATTGTCTCTCCTGCCATATGTTCAAAGTTGTCTCTTCCGTGTCCCTTCCCATGGCACCTTGTGCTCCCTCCTGTCCCAGCACTTGTTACACTGTACTCTCATTACCATGGTCTGTTTCTGCCGAGGCCTATACGATTTGCCAGAGTGGGAACTGAATCTCATTCATGGCATGTGTTGACACTTGATAAATGTCTATTGAATGAATAATGTTTAGAGTCAATGTATCTTGCTTAAGGTCATCTCTTGGTCCTTTAGATACTTTGAGGTGCCTTCCAGTCCTCCTGGTGCAAGTCTCTACAAGCATGTTCTTGATAAAGCTATGAAGGGGAGGTGGCCACGTCCCCTAGTTTTGGCTGGCTTATCTCTCTGGTCTGGAAAGGCTCTGACGGTTCACATGCCTTCGTTCCAGGCTTGTGTAAGAAAATGAGGGAAATTAGGACCCATTGCGTTAATTCAATAGCCTTAAATCAGGAACTATTGCATTAATTTAATGACAAATCTTTTGTGAGCACCTATTATGTACCAAGCATTGTTCTGGCTGCAGGATATATAAAGGTCACCAAGACATTATAACTCAGGAGGAGCTAAAGTCTAATGGAGGTAACAGGCACGTGATTATGTGAGATGGAGAAGATGCAGGAACACAGTGGAGACCCTGAGAGAGTTCAAGGAAGTTCCAAAGAGAATGTGATGTTTGGGCTGCATCTTGAAGGAAAACAAGTGATTGTTTTCAAGTGGAACAACAAACAAGTGGAAAAGGTATAGTGCTGAAAGGTCCATACTCCAATGTGGAGGTTCTCTTACTTGAGTCTCAAATCACATTATCAGCTGGTAAGGCCACAGTCTCCTGCTGAATTTATTTCAAACCAGAAACAGTGGGAATTAGATGGTTGCAGGTTCTCTTTTTTTTTTTTAATTTTTATTTATTTATGATAGTCACAGAGAGACAGAGAGAGAGGCAGAGACACAGGCAGAGGGAGAAACAGGCTCCATGCAGTGGGAGCCTGATGTGGGATTCGATCCCAGGTCTCCAGGATCGCGCCCTGGGCCAAAGGCAAGCGCCAAACCACTGCGCCACCCAGTGATCCTCTGGTTGCAGGTTCTCTTACAGTCAAAATTAGCTATTACAGTCTCCTTAAGGTGTCAGGCATTCCCTTCCCAATGCGTGGTTTCCAGGTGACAGTTCAAAGATTTATGGTGCTTGAGAAGAGAGACAAAGGGCATCATTGTTTGAGGGAAGGCTGTGTGCTAGACATTTGTTAGGCATTTGAACCAGTTTTTCATACAATCTTTATGTACAGTTGCAAATATTAAGGCACATGACAAGATGAGTCACGCATATTATCACCTAAGAAGGGACTCTGGCTGCCCAGAAAGGTTCCTTCAAAGTAATATGAACCTTGGTAAATCAGCCACACTTCAGGGACTTGTTAAGTTGCTTTGGTATGCACCCACACAGCACTGGCTTTCAAAGGCAGAGTGACATTAACCAGCCTCACAGAGCCTGATGTACAATACTAATAGTGAACACTCAGCTAGTACTTGCTCTGGGCCAGCCACCATTCCGAGCACCTTCCATATAGCTCTAATAATCCTCACAGCAACTCTGAGAGGTGATATTATTACCATTTTACAGTTGAGGAAGCTAAGGCACAGTAAGTTTTAGCAAGTTTAATAAACACAGAATGTCACTTTGCTATTTGCAGCTGTTAAGCCGACCAGACTTTCTGTATACGTACCCCAAGCATTCTCACCCCATGAAAACCATGCCCTCAGCTGCTTGGTGAACATGGAATCAGAATAAGGGAAGCTAGCTATCTTCAAGGAACCATTCTCTCTATAGCAGTGTGTATCACCAGGCATCATGTCATCTGGGGGGATTGTGAAGGATTCACCAGCCTTGCCCCATCCCTGGAGGTTCTGATTCAGGGCCCCAAGTATCTGAAGGAGCGGTGCCTAGTCCTACTGGAAGTGCCGTCCTATGGGAAGGAACTCCTTGGGGATACTTGCTATTGGCTCTTGAGTTTGCTCACAGAGATTGGCTCTTTTCTTTCTTTTTTATTTAAATTCAATTAGCCAACATATAGCACATCATTAGTTTCAGATGCAGTGGTCAATAATTTATCAGTTGTATATAACACTCAGGGCTCATCATAGCAGGTGCCCTCCTTAATGCCTATCACCCAATTAACCCATCCTTCCACCTACCTCCCTTCTCTTCTGGATGATTTCCAGAAAGGCCTTTCTACCCTCTCCATTACAGATGAGGAAACTGAGGCTCAGGGAGATAGCATCACCAGAGTTAACAGAGTTAGTAGGTATCAGAATAAGGATTAGACTCCATCTTGTCTGATTCTGAAGACCATGCTCTTTCTACTTGACCACATTTCCTCCTGACCCCGTGCATATGTACAGGATGACTAAATGGGGAACAAGCAGCGATGGAGAAAGAGTTACAGGGTTTTTGTTTGTTTTAAATTTGTATATGGGAATTGTTACCTACTGTAATAGACATTTCAGATATGACACTATATGCGCATTTCCCCAAACCCCAGAATTTTACAAAATCACACACTAAAAGTAAGAAAATTAGGATAAGAGGCAGACCACAGGAAAACAGTGGGACTTTGTAACTGGATCACTTCTAAAACAACAATCCTAGTAAAAATACAGCAGTGTTAAATCTATGTTAACAGCAAGTATCATAGTCATAAACCTTTGACCCTGAGGACCTTTTGGCTTTCATTTCTATAGCAACTGACTTACCAAAATTAAAAAATGATTCCGGTAATTCATTTGGCTATAGAGTTGGGAGGGTCTCCCTTTAAAAATTTTGGCTTCTACCATGTGTATTGATTTTTAGCCATGTGCTTATCTTTGTACTTGAGTTCTCTTGTTAGTGTATGGATATAACCTGCCTTTGCCATGTGTGGGAAAGGGCCAGGATATATTGCAAGATGAGTTTACCATTATCTCATCTTAAAAAAAAATCCTTCCTTTTAAAAAATGTGTATTTATTTATTTTAGATAGAAAGAGAGAGAAGGGAGAGGGGCAGGAAGGAGAGGGAGAGGATCCTCAATCAGACCCCCTACTGAGTGTAGAGGTAAACATGGGGTTGGATCCCAGGTCCCTGAGATCATGACCTGAACCAAAATCAAGAGCTGGATGTTCAACTGACTGAGCCACATAGGCACTCCCTTCCTTTTTTTTTTTTTTTTTTTTAAATAATGAAAGGTAAATGTCTTTTGTATTAATCAATTTAAGCCAAATTATGTCACGGTAACAATGCAAAATCTCAGTGACTTACAACAACACAGGGTTATTTCTTGTTCATATTAAATGCTATCTCAGGTTAGCTTGGCCCTGTTGCACATCTTCGTCATTCGGGATGCAGACTGAAGATCAACCCAGCTCTGGAGACCGGGCTAGTCTCACAGCAAGGAAAAAAAGAAAAAAAGAAAGACTCTGAGAAGACTCATAAAGCTTCTGCTTACCAGGGGCTGCCATCCCTTCTGCTCCTATTATGCAGCACGGAGCAAGTCACATGTCATTGGGACATGGGTCCACCATCCTTTTCAGGGAGAAACAGTGAATACACTGAACAATCGAACATCTGCTACACCTTCACCGTCTCCTCCTCTGTACTCATAGCTTCTTCGTACAGTTATAATGTAAAGCAAAGTGAATTTATTCTTCAAATCACTTGAAGCCCCTTTTAGAATGAAAGGAGGGCACTTGTGCAGTATATTTAGCTTTTTTATTAAGGCCATCATGTATTGCTCAGGCTTTGTCTTTCATTGTGGGAAAGCTTTTTCCTCATGCCTGGGAAAGCTATTATCTCCCCAAGGCCCAAAAGAACAAGGTAGGAGAAGGCGGTGAACCCTTCCAGAACCCAGTGGGAGCTAGAGACATGGAAAAGGGATTTCCAAGAGCAGGTGGAGTCATGGAGAGAAGCCAATGCCAGAACAGCAGCACCAGTGCAGGGAGTGGGCAAGGGAGGAAACACCACTCTCCCACCTTGCCCACTTCCCACTGGAAGAACCCAAGCAGAAGCCAGATGGCAAGATGTCAGGCCATGCCTTCATGGGGATCAGCCTCTTGGAGTAAAACTCGAGGAAGGAAGGGAAAGAGAAGAAGCGGGGGAAGGCGTAAATGAAGAATAACCATCACAACTGCCTTTACCTGTAACCAATTGTGAGTATTCTATTTTTACCAAGTACTAAATCTCTTCATCCCTACTCCTCTGCACCTTCTTCTTCTTTTTTTAAGATTTATTTATTTATTCATGATAATACAGAGAGAAGAGAGAGAAGCAGAGACACAGGCAGAGGGAGAAGCAGGCTTCATGCAGAGAGCCTGAGGTGGGACTTGATCCTGGGTCTCCAGGATCATGCCGTGCGCTGAAGGTGGCACTAAACCACTGAGCCACCCGAGCTGCCCTCCTCTGCACCTTCTTAAGGGGTGAAGAGAATCTAAAAGAGTTAAAGCTCACTTAGAGGTGACCTAGTCTAAGTTCCAAATAAGGAATTTTAGAAACACCCATATCCTCCTATTTTGAGGCCTAAAGAACAAGTGCCTTTCAATGTCCTTCCAATTCCAGAAAATGGGGGATTGGTTCTCCAAATGGCTGGTCTCATGCTAGCATCGCAGTTGACTAGGAGGGGCTGTAGGAGCCATGCCTATGTCCATACCAAACATATACAGGAAGGTGGTGTGATTCTACTGTATCCCTCCACTGGACTTTTTTCTCCTTATACTATTTTTCTTGAAAAACCTACAAAAAATGTGTAAGTAGAACACAAAAGACTTTTTTTCCCCTGAACCATTTCAGAATGCCAACACAATGCCCCATCACCCTAAATATGTATTATATATGCATAATATTTAATGTGCATTTCCTCCCTATCAGGATATGTCCCTATGTAACAGCCATTGATAGCAGGAAATCCCCAGACCTCATTAAGTTTCCCCAGTTTTTCCAGGAATATCCATTTGAGCAAGAGAATCTAGTTCAGAATTACCTTATTGCATCCAGTTATATGTTGCACATATAACATATGTAATATCTTTGTTGGTCTGTCTGTCCGTCTCTCATATGTATTCAGTCTGGAACAATTCTTCAGTCTTCCCTTGGTTTTCAGGACTTTGACACTTCTGATGATAAGCCAGGTATTTTGAAGAAAGTCTCTCAATGTGGATTTGTCTGCTATTTCTTCATGATTAAACTCATGTGTTTTAGAGAAGAGAATCACAGAAATGAAGCTGTTCTTCTCATTGCATCCTATCTGGTGGCACAGGATTTTAATTTTCATTTACTGATAATGTTAATCTTAATCACTGGATTAAAGTGGTGTCTGCAAGTTTTCTCCATTCTAAAGTTACTTGTTTTCCCATTGCAATGAATAACTTTTTTTTTGAGAGGTTCTTAGAGACTATGTAAACATCCCATTTCTCATGAGAGTTTCAACTTATTCATCAATTGATTAAATCTCTATGGGCTCTTGTGTTTCTATTTTATCTCCTGGGTTATAATCCATTGCTGTCATCACTTATTTTGATGCTCAAATAGTCCCTGATTTGGCTTTGGGAGCCCCTTTCTAGCTGGCTTCTTAGACCCTTGACAATTCTATAATTCTTTGTACACTTCATCACTTTCTTTTTTTTTTTTTTAATTTTTTTTTAATTTTTATTTATTTATGATAGTCACACAGAGAGGGAGAGAGAGAGAGAGGCAGAGACACAGGCAGAGGGAGAAGCAGGCTCCATGCACCAGGAGCCCGACGTGGGATTTGATCCCAGGTCTCCAGGATCACGCCCTGGGCCAAAGGCAGGCGCTAAACCGCTGCGCCACCCAGGGATCCCCACTTCATCACTTTCTGACTTAAGGTATTTCGGGTATATATTGTACTTTCTCTTTCTCAGCCCTGAAATCAGTTGTTTCCCCAAGGAGCACTTGTCTGTTTTAGTGAAAAATGGTGTTAGAAATGAAGATCTGAGAATTGGGTGTGCTTATTGTTATTGTTTGCAAGCCCCTCTCAGAACTGTAAAGATCTAGTGAGTGAATTAGGCATATATCATATATAAGAAGTTATATTTAATAGATACAATTATATATAATTTTAATAATATATAACTTTAAATAATTTATATAATTGTTATATAATTTTTCTACATACACATTATCCTTTATTTTCCATCTGTCTTTATTTCTCTATTAATAATCTCTATATACTGAAGACCAGTAGTTCACACTAATGCCTCCAATTCCAATCCAACATTGGATCTGAGTTTTCTCTCCTTCTATATTTGTAGCTTCCTCCTCCAGCAGTGGGAACCCATGGGTTAGGGATCTTTCTCTTTCCAGAGATGAAAGATGTTTGGAGACAATTTCCCATAGCAAATTCAAGGGAAATAGCACATCCCTGATTTCCCCTATCAGCAAATCTTCCCCCCTCAAAAATAAAAAAAAAAAAAAGAAAAATTGTGAGAAACACTCCACTTGGCTTTCAGCAGTAGTCCTGAAGTCACTTGCCATTTTTATGGTATGGAGAATTCACCCAGAGTTTCAAAGGAACAATAAGACCAGTGAGAAGAAGAAAAAGGGAGGAGGAGGAAAATGATGTTGAGCTAGTCTAAAAGAGCCAACAAAGTGAATGCTTAATCTCTAGACACCTTTTGGTGATTCTGACTCTGAGAAGCATGGCATGGCCTGAAGCTCTTCTAATCCTAGACAGAAAAACTGTCCTCTCAGAGCTTGCCAAAGAATGTACAGCAGGGAAAACAGCTCCACATCTGTTCCTCTTTCCTTTATGGAGTACCCATCCTGATTGTTACACTTCTTCTCTCTGAAAGGCATTCTCCATTATGACCAGAAGCTGCTGTAGAGTGAGGTGCAAGGACAGGTCTTACACAAATGTCTTGGCAAAGAGGCTGATGGGTTGAGTTAACTGCAATGGTGTCTTAGCTGTAGAACAGATGGGTGATCAACTGGTATTGAGGTCTGAGTGGCTCTGATCACTGAATGCTAATAGAAATGACCCAAGGGCAAAATGCCTGACCCACTGAGCTTTTTTTTCTCTCTACTTCCTTTGTGGGAAAGCAGAGAAATTGAAGATAAAGGGTTATGAGAAGATGATAGATATCTACCCAATAAAGTTACACAGAGACCATCTAACGTGAACTCTTGTAATAACCTGTTGGTCTCCCCCGGAACTCCTATTATTTGAATTACACACATCCACTTGGAGCATCCAAATCTCCTAACACTTTTTAGATTTTCCATATTCATTTCTCCCTGATGTCTTCTGGGAATGTTCCTTAACCCAATTTTCTAACTAATTTTGGGATCAAGGCTGGCTTCCTACACCTTCCCCAGAAAGCAAAGCCTGAGATCAAGGTGCTTATCTTGGGCAGCCCCAGTGGCTCAGTGGTTTAGCATCACCTTCAGCCGGGGTTGGGATCCTGGGTACCCAGGATTGAGTCCATGTCGGGCTCCCTACGTGGAGCCTGCTTCTCCCTCTGCCTGTGTCTCTGCCTCTCTCTTTCTCTATGTCTCTCATGCATAAATAAATTTTAAAAAATCTTTAAAAAAAGGTGTTTGTCTTACAAGGTAATTATCAAGAAGCTGAAGTGATGCAGTAAGTAGAATGGTATAGGGAAAAAGTCAGTAAAATCAGTGTTATTGTGCTGGTCCCTACTGTGGACTACTGGGGCTCAATCACACTGGGTACCCTCTGAGAAACTGTGTGGAACATGCCTCAGATTTTTCCCACTGAAGGGATGATCAGCTGGGGCATTTATCTACTAACTTCCATCTGCTACAGATTCTGCTGGTTAAAGGTTGTTTCTGGGGGTGGCAACTTTCCCATACTTCCCAGCTGTTTCCCAGCTGTTCCTCCTAGGTTGTGTGATGTGCTCCTGAGGCAAAAAAAAAAAGGAAAGAGATTGTAGCAGACATTCAAGTGGGTGTAGAAGCATCATGCACAGACCTGTCCATCTAAGCAGCACCAAACTCAGGTGACCAAGAGGATGAGGTAAGAGACCACAAGTGTTTGCCCAACTCTAGTGGCCAGGGTGAAGAGTTTACAAGGTTGCTTCTCCTCAAGGAGACCCTGATCACAGGGAAACTTAAAATATTTTTTAAATTACAGTATAGTTAACATACAGTGTTATATTCGTTTCCGGTGTACAATGTGATTCAGCAATTCCATAAATTACTCGGTGCACATCATGACAAGGGTACTGTCAATCCCCTTCACCTAGTTCATCCATCCTCCCATCTCCCTTCTGGGAACCTTCTATTTGTTTTCTATAGTTAAGAGTCTAGTTTTTGTTGTTGTTATTTTGGTTTGTCTCTTCCCCCCACCTCCCACTTGTTTGTTCATTTTGTTTCTTAAATTCCGCATACAAATAAAATACTATGGTATTTGTCTTTCACTGACTGGCTTATTTCACTTAGCATTATACTCTCTAGATCCATCCATGTTGTTGCAAATGGCAAGATTTCATTCTTTTTCACGGCTGAATAATATTCTATTATTCTTTATCCATTCATCTGTCCATGGACACGTGGGTTACCTCCATATTTTGGCTATTGTAAACAATAATGCAATAAACATAGAAGTGCAAAAAAACCTTCAAATTAGTGTTTTTGTATTTTGGGGTAAATAGTATCCCCCAAATTTTAATATTTTGAGGAACCTATTTTTAATATTTTGAGGAACCTCCACACTATCTTTCACATTGGCTGCATCAGTTTGCATTCCCACCAACAGTGAATGAAGATTCCTTTTCTAGACATCTTTGCCAACACTTGTTTCTTTTTTTTTAAATTTAAATTCAATTAGCCAACATATAGTACCTCATTGGTATATGCAACCGATGAATTACTGAACTCAACACTTGTTTCTTGAGCTTTTGATTTTAGCCATTCTAACAGATGTGAATGATATCTCATTTGCATTTCCCTAATGATATAGAACTGAGGTTCTTTATATATTTTGGATATTAACCCTGTATCAGATATGTCACTTGTAAATATCTTCTCCAATTTAGTAGATTATCTTTTAGTTTTGTTGGTTGTTTCCTTTGCTGAACAGAAGCTTTTTATTTGATGAAGTTCTAATAGTTTATTTTTGCTTTTGTTTCCCTGGCCTCAGGAGACATATCTAGAAAGATATTTTTATGGCTGATGTCAGAGAAACTATTGCCTGTACTGTCTTCTAGGGTTTTTATGGTTTTAGGTCTTACAGTCAAGTCTTCAGTCCATTTTGAGTTTATTTTTCTTGTGTGGTCTAAGAAAGTGGTCCAGTTTCATTCTTTGGCATGTAGCTGTCCAGTTTCCCAACACCATTTGTAGAAGAGAATTTTTCCCAGAGACCCTCTTTATACTTCAGCCTCAGATATTATTCCTCTTCAGCCTCAGGAGTGTGGAGAGAGGAGGGTCCAGCCAGGGTTCCTGTCCTGTTATTTGCTCTGGCGTGGCATCCTGTGGCTTGCAACTGATTCCTGTAGTGTTGTACCTGCAGCAGCTTCTCTTCTTCTTAGTAGTGATTTGCCCAGGGCAATACGATGAAGAGAAGACAGCACAAAATGAAAGCCTTTCCCCAACCTGAGGGTCCTGATAGACCTCTCTTTCTCTTCAAACCAATCTATGGTCAATTCTGAAGGTTCTATCCCTTTAGCATTTCTCCATGTGTCCTTCTCCTCTCCATTCTCCACCATTTTGGCGTTGTCCCAAGGCATAGAGATCTGAGCCTCATTTGTGGACACATCCTTGGTGTGAAGTGAAGCTGGGGTTGTTTGCTGCCCCCTTAATAGCCCCCCAGGCCATCTCCATGCAGAAACAGGTGGAGTGGCCTCTGCTAGGTAAGTGTCTTGATTAGGCATTTCAACTTTCATAAGAGGATATCACTTTTACCCTCACCCTCAATGGCTGGCTTTTAAAGCAAATGTGTCTGCACTTAACAGCCAAGAAAGACTATTTGTACACCAGAAATAGCAGGCAATTGCAACTTAGGATTCACTACCAGTCAATTCATTTAAAAATCTCTACTGAAAAAAAAAAAAAAACGTATAGAGTATTTTACAGAGTATATAATATTCATTACCCTTGACTCAAGCCACACCATCAGATCTGCATATTTGGTTTGCATAATCTTAATTTTTTCTGGAATTCTTTTACATTAACTGTGTTATACATATTCTTTTACATAACTATGTTATTCCACTGGACACTATTGTAGAAGATTGTTAAAAACATTAGGTCTCTCATTTTTTTATTTACCCTTATGATACTGTTGAGGATGCTGATAATTACATTGCAAACTTCTTACTGATAAGAATCAATAAGAACTAGAGAGTTTTCTCTTGGTTATGCTTACTCAAAAGGTTTTTGCTACTTGTGAACAACAAATTTACTATATTGCTTTAACTTAACATATGAATTGTGAACTTGTGTTTCCCTCTTTGCAATGGTTAGTAGGAAGCTCAAAGTCAAACTTATGATGCAGGTCATGCAAGTTATAGAACTTTTCTAAATAGAGGCGCCCCAGTGGCTTAGCAGTTGAAAGTCTGCCTTTGGCCCAGGCCGTGATCCTGGAGTACCCGACTGAGTACCACATTGGGCTCCCTGCTTGTCTCTCTGCCTATGTCTCTACCTCTCTCTCTGTGTCTCTCATGAATAAATAAATAAAACCTTAAAAAAAAAAAAAGAACTTTTCTAAATAGATATGTGAACTTTTTCCTCTACCTTACCCTTTTTTTGCCCTCATTTTTATCTTCACATTGATTTTGCTTTTATTTATTGT
Organism: Vulpes vulpes; assembly: GCF_048418805.1. Classification (NCBI taxonomy): domain Eukaryota; kingdom Metazoa; phylum Chordata; class Mammalia; order Carnivora; family Canidae; genus Vulpes; species Vulpes vulpes. The sequence goes on along the minus strand of NC_132792.1, from coordinate 129,092,515 downwards.
CTTTATTTGGTTTTCATCTTTTATGTATTTTTTGAATCCACCTTAAGTTATTTTGAAAATAAGATGGGTTTGATTAGCAATAAGAGTAATAAAAGCAGCTATGGGCTTTGAGGTCTAAATGCCTGGAGCTCTGAAGAGAGTTTTGGCTGGTTCAGCACTTCAAGGGTCACTGGCATCCAGGAGGAGGTAAAGTCATAGACATGGAAGAGGTGCCCTGCACGAGGGTGAGTGGTAAGAAAGAAGCCAGGGAGGAATCCTGAGGACATCTCTAATGACACATAGAGCAAGAGAACTCAGCAAAGGAGATAAATGTGAAGCCTGCAGGAAGGCTAGAAGAAAGCCCAAGAGAGGATGGCCTACACAGCAGGAGAATATAGATTCTTCTCTCTTTTTTTTTTTTTTAAAGAAAACTCTTTTTTTTTCCCCAAAGATTTTATCTATCTATTCATGAGAGACACACACACAGAGAGAGAGAGAGAGAGAGAGGCACAGAGACACAGGCAGAGGGAGAAGCAGGCTCCAGGCAGGGAGCCTGACACGGGACTCAATCCCAGGTCCCCAGAATCACACCCTGGGCTGAAGATGGTGCTAAACCGCTGAGCCATCCGGGCTGCTCCTAGATTCTTCTCTTTTAAAATATCTTAAACTGGGATCCCTGGGTGGCGCAGCGGTTTAGCGCCTGCCTTTGGCCCAGGGCGTGATCCTGGAGACCCAGGATCAAATCCCACGTCAGGCTCCCGGTGCATGGAGCCTGCTTCTCCCTCTGCCTGTGTCTCTGCCTCTCTCTCTCTCTCTGTGACTATCATAAATAAAAAAAAATTAAAAAAAAAAAGAGTAAAGACTTTAAAAATAAATAAAATATCTTAAACCCATCATGTTTCTATTTCATCTTTCACTGTTGAAAGTAATTTTTTTAAAAGGAGTATTAGAAAAACACCTTAATTGTTGTAAGTACTTTAAAACTTTGGATATAAGTTTACAACTTATGGAATTAGTTTCATCAACAAAGGATAAAGCAATCATTATGATGAATTAATTTTCCAGGCGTTTAAGCAACATCCAACATTGAGGGGGCCCAAGCGAACTACCTGGCAAGGGATTTCTTTTTTTTTTTTTTTTTAATAAATTTATTTTCTGGGATCCCTGGGTGGCGCAGCGATTTGGCGCCTGCCTTTGGCCCAGGGCGCAATCCTGAAGACAAGGGATCGAGTCCCGCGTTGGGGTCCCGGTGCATGGAGCCTGCTTCTCCCTCCTCCTGTGTCTCTGCCTCTCTCTCTCTCTCTCTCTCTGTGTGTGTGACTATCATAAATAAATAAAAATTTATAAAAAAATAATAAAATAAATTTTATTTTTTATTTTCTATTGGTGTTCAATTTGCCAACATATAGAATAATACCCAATGCGCATCCCATCAAGTGCCCCCCTCAGTGCCCATCACCCAGTCACCCCCACCCCCCGCCCACCTCCCTTTCTACCACCCCTAGTTGTTTCCTAGAGTTAGGAGTCTCTCATGTTCTGTCTCCCTTTCTGGTATTTCCCACTCATTTTTTCTCCTTTCCCCTTTATTCCCTTTCACTATTTTTTATATTCCCCAAATGAATGAGACCATACCCTCTTGCACTGTTGGTGGGAAAGTACCCTCTTGTACTGTTGGTGGGAATGTGAACTGGTGCAGCCACTCTAGAAAACTGTGTGGAGGTTCCTCAAAGAGTTAAAAATAGACCTGCCCTAGGACCCAGCAATTGCACTGTTGGGGATTTACCCCAAAGATTCAGATGCAATGAAATGCTGGGACACCTGCACCCCGATGTTTCTAGCAGCAATGTCCACAATAGCCAAACTGTGGAAGGAGCTTCGGTGTCCATCGAAAGATGAATGGATAAAGAAGATGTGGTTTATGTATACAATGGAATATCACTCAGCCATTAGAAATGACAAATACCCACCATTTGCTTCGACATGGATGGAACTGGAGGGTATTATGCTGAGTGAAATAGTCAATCAGAGAAGGACATTATATGATCTCATTGAAAGTATTAATTGAGCATAGCTTATATAGCATGACAATCTTTTATGATTTTTTCCTTTAAAAAATATATATATATATATATTTAATTTAAAAGACAGTGAGAAAGCATGTGTGCTTAACCAGGGAAAGGGTCAGAGGAAGGGGGAGAGGCAGAGAGAATCTCAAGCAGAATCCCCACTGAGTGCAGAGCCTGAGGCAGGTTCAGTCTCACAACCTGACGGTGAACCAAGAGTTGGATGCTTAACAGACTGAGCCACGCAGGTGTCCCTTTTATGATTTTTTTTAAAGATTTTATTTATTTATTCATGAGACACACAGAGAGAGGCAGAGACATAGGCAGAGGGAGAAGCAGGGAACTTGTTGTAGGACTCGATCCCAGGACCTCGGGATCACAACCTGATCCAAAGGCAGATGCTCAACCACTGAGCAACCTAGGCACCCCTATGATTTTTTTCTTAATCTATGGTTATCTATGGGAAGACAAACCTTTTTGTTTCCATCTAAATTTCACCTCCCACATTCCCAGTGACCTTGACAGACACCTGTCAGCCTGTCTACCACCAGATTAAGCAGTCTTATAATGTGATAATTTCAGGCTGAGAGCATGCCCAGATCACAGGCAGACCTCCCAGGGAACAGAAGAGCAGGGCTCAGGAAGCGATTGTGGTGGAAACTGACATTAGCATCGGAGTGAGGCGGAAGTGGGTTTCTGCAGAGACACCTGGACTCATAATTTAGGCTGCTGTCACTTCCTACCCCACTTGACAGTCAAAACCGGAGATGCTTTTGAGCTTTCTTTTGTGCTGCCAGGAGAGAAGATGGGCTCACTGTGCCAATGGGTAATTATTTCACATCCCTCTAAAAAGAGTACAAACTGCAGCTGCCTTGGAGCAGGAGCTTTGAGAGGTGGATTCAAAGTGTCTCATCTCACCCAGCATCCAGGAGGAGGATTCAAAGAACCTGATGAAACATTAATTGAGCAACTTCCTAGAAAAATAAGCCTCAGTGAATCACAACTAGTCAGTCTTCCTATCTCAATATTTTGTGGTATGTATACACATGCTTGAGGTTGTTGGGGTGGGAACTGTGTTTCAGAAGTTCATGAATGGGGCTGCCTGGGTGGCACAGTTGGTTGAGCATCTGACTCTTGGTTTGGGCTGGGGTGATCTTAGGGTCATAGGATCGAGCCCCATCTGAGACTCCACACTCAGCGGGGAGTCTGCTTGGGTTTCTCTCTCCCTCTCCCTCCACTGCTCCCTGCCCTCTGATCTCTCTCTCTCAAATAAATAAATAAATCTTTAAAAAAAAAGAAGTATTGAACTTTATAAAGCATAGTCTTTATTTAGAAAACAATCTTATTTATTTATTCATGAGAGACACACACACACACACACACACAGAGAGAGAGAGAGAGAGAGGCAGAGACATAGGCAGAGGGAGAAGCAGGCTCCATGCAAGAAGACTGATGTAGGACTTGATCCCAGGACTCCAGGATCACACCTGGAGCCAAAGGCAGATGCTCAACCGCTGAGCCACCCAGGTGTCCCTATAAAGCATATTCAAAGACATGACCCATTTTGATCCTCCCAGTTACACTATCAGCCAGAGAGCCACACTATCTCAGAGGAAACCAAGGATCGGAAGAATTGAAGTGACTTGTCAAGGATTCAGGCAGCTGTTTGGTAACAGCTGGGGCTCAAATTCAGGTCTAACTCTATGTAAGTCCTGAGCTCTTTTATAGAACTTTTTGTCTCAGAGAGAGATCCAGAACCCTTGAACAATACGTTAGTTGCTTAAGTACAATTCTACATGCCATGAACCTTAGTCCTTCCCTTCAGAAACAATCTATATGGTTTATCAGATCAGAGCAGCCTTCCTCCTCTCTCAGCGTGTTGCTTTTATCTTCCCGTTCCCACTTTTCTCCAACTGGTTTTTATTATCTCCCTCATGAAATTAAAAACATCTTGCAAAAAAAAAAAAAAAAACAAAAACAAAAAACCCAAAACATCTTGCAGTTCCTTTAAACCCATTCCACTACTCAGGAGAGCTCTGTGGGTTGGCAGGTAGGGTGGAGACAGGGAAGAGTCAGGCAGAAACAATGCCACCACCAAAAATTGCCCAAGGCCCCATTAATTGGAGTTATTTTTCTAGACCAGATGGGGACAAACAGATGGGATTGCATTTGTCTTATTTTTGCTCCCTTAACTTCTCTACAATGTTGATGCTGTGGAAATAACCCAGGAACACCTGAAAATCAGGGGCTTTGGCTGTGTGACTTAGCAGTAATAAGATTTGTGGGTTTTTTTCCTTCATTGATAAAAGAAGCCAATGAGACAAAATGAGGTGACTAACAGTCATCTCTACGGCAAAAACTTCACCACTGCTTTTGACTCACTGGCAGGGATGACCCCAAATTTCTGAATATCACAGATGGAAACATGGGGAAAATCAAATGAACCAAGAATGAATCAAGAGTATATTGTTTAGGAAAAATCTTTCAGCTTGAATCAGAAGAATAGTGTCATTTACTTCTCCATTAGCTCCTTTAGGTAGAAGAATAAGCTCATTGTTGGATCTCCTGTGCCTAGAACAGTGTTTGGATATAGCATGCGCTCAGTAAATATTAGTGAGTAATTAATTAATGAGTAAATGAAATTAATGTAAACACTCAAGAAATCCAAGATTTTTAATCTCATCATCAAAACCCTAATTAATATTTGAAAATATCACCCTTCGACTGCAATTTCACCAGGACTTAAGTTTCTTTGGTGTATCCTATTTTGCTAAAATTTGAGGCTGTATTAGCAGAAAGATAGTAATTTGAAACACAAGGAAAAGCCTGAAGAATCTATTATCAGATATATGAGCACAGTGCAGAAAGAGTGAGAATTACCCTTAATCATGCAAAAATATGTGGGTTTTTTTGCAAAAATATGTTCAACATCACTCACAATAACTCTTGCCAGACAACATAAAAGTAGCAGTGAACAAAAGAGAAAGAAAAATCCCTGTCTCCATGGAGCTTACGTTCTAGTGATGGGAAAGGCCATCATAAAAAAAAGAGTGAAACAAAGTGCGCCAGATGCTTCTAACTACAATGGTGGCTGTAAATCAGGCTAGGGAGCCAGAAAATGTAGGGGAACAGTTATTCTGAAGAGGTTTCCCCACAAAGATGACATTTTTTTTCTTGTTTTTAAGTTCTTATTTTAATTCCAGTTAATTACAGTGTTAGTTTCAGATATACAATACGGTGATTCAGCAATTCCACACAGTGCTCATTACAAGTGCACTCCTTAATCTCCATCACCTATTTAACCCATCCCCCTACCCACTACTCCTCTGGTAACCATCAGTTTGTTCTCTATAATTATGAGTCTCTTTCTTGATTTGTCTCTTTCTTCCTTTGTTCATTTGTTTTGTTTCTTAAATTTCACATGAGTGAAATCATACAGTATCATCTTTCTCTGACTGACTTATTTCCCTTAGCACTATACTCTCTAGCTCACCCACGTCATTGTGAATGGCAATATCTCATTCATTTTCACAGCTGTATATAATTATATATATATTACTGGTGTGTGTATATATATGTATGTATGTATCTATATATATAAATATATACATATATTTATATATATACTTCTTTATCCATTTAACTGATGGACACTTGACTGCTATATCTTGGCTATTGTAAATAATGCTGCTATTTATATATCATCAGGGGGCATATATCCATTTGAATTAGTGTTATTGTAGTCTTTCGGTAAATATCCAACACAATAGTGCAATTATCGAATCATTGTGTAGTTCTGTTTTTAACTTGAGGAACCTGCATACTGTCTACTGGCTGCACCAGCTTGCATTCCCCACCAACACTGCATGAATGTTCCTTTTTCTCCACATCCTTGCCAATACCTGTTGTTTCTTGTTTGTTGATTTTAGCCTTTCTGACAGGTGTGAGGTGTTATCTCATTGTGGTTTTGATTTGCATTTCCCTAATGATGAGTGATGTTGAGCATCTTTCCATGTGTTTGTTGGCCATCCCTATGTCTTCTCTGGAGAAATGTCTGTTCATATCTTCTGCCCATTTTAATCAGATTATTTGTTTTTTTGGATGTTGAATTGTAATAGTTCTTTATATTTTTTGGATACTAACCTTTTATTGGACATGTCATTTGCAAGTATCTTCTCCTATTCAGTAGGCTGCCTTTTAGTTTTGTTGTTTGTTTCCTTTGTTGTACAGGAGCTTTTTATTTTCATAAAGTCCCAATAATTTATTTTTGCTCTTGTTTCCCTTGTCTCAAGAGGCAGATCTAGAAAAAAGTTGCTACGGCTGATGTTAAAGAAGTTACTGCTTGTGTTCTTTCTTAGGATTTTTATGGTTTCAGGTCTCACATTTTTATGGTTTAGGTCTTTAATCCATTTTGAATTTATTTTTGTGTATAGTGTAAGAGAGTATTCCAGTTTTTTTTCTTTTGCATGCTGCTGTCCAGTGTTCCCAACACTATTTGTTGAAGAGACTGCCTTTTTCCCATTGCATATTCTTCTTTGCCTTGTGGAAGATGAACTGACCATATAATTGTGGATTCATGTCTGGGTTTTTCTCTTCTGTCTCATTGATTTATGTGTCTATTTTTGTGCCAGTACCATACTATTTTGATTTCTACAGCTTTGTAATATAACTTGAAGTCCAGAATTGCATTGTGATGTCTCTAGCTTTGCTTTTTTTTTTTAAGACTGCTTTGACTATTTGGGCTCTTTTGTGGTTCCATATACATTTTAGGATTGTTCATTTTAGTTCTGTGAAAAATGTTGTTGGTATTTTGATAGGTATGCATTAAATGTGTATATTGCTTTGAGTAGTATACACATTTTAACAATATTTGCTCTTCCAATCCATGAGATGGAGTATCTTTCCAGTTTTTTCTATTCAATTTCTTTCATCAGTGTTTTATTGTTTTCAGAATGCAGTTCTTTCACCTCTTTGGTTAGGTTTATTCCTAGATATCTTATTATTTTTGGAGCAATTGTAAATGGAATTGTTTTCTTAATTTCTTTTTCAGCTGCCTCATTATCAGTGTATATAAGTGCAACAGATTTCCTGTGACTTTACTAAATTTATCAATTCTAGTAGTTTTTGGTTGTTTTCAGGTTTTCTATATATAGTATCATGTCATCTACAAATAATGAAAGTTTTACTTTTTCCTTACTGATTTGGATGCCTTTTATTTCTTTTTGTTGTCTGTTTGCTATGGCTAGGACGTCCAGTATTATGTTGAATAAAACTGGTGAGAGTGGACATCCTTGTCTTTTCCTAACCTTAGAGGAAAAGCTCTAAGTTTTTCCACATTGAGGATCATGGTAGCTGTGGGCTTTTCATATGTTGCCTTTATTATGTCAAGGTATGTTCCTTCTAAACCTATTTTGTTGAGGATTTTCATTATGAACGGATATTATACTTTGTTGAATGCTTTTTCGATGTCTATTGAAATGATCGTATGGTTCTTATCCTTTCTCTTACTGATGTGATGTATCATGTTGATTGACTTGTGAATACTAAACCACACTTGTAACCCAGGAATAAATCCCAGTTGATCATCGTAAATGATTTTTTAATATATGTTGGATTCGGTTTGCTAGTATTTTGTTGAGGATTTTTGCATCTATATTTATGTTCTGCACAAAAAATTCACAACAGCTATGTTTCAGTTTCAAAAGGGAAAGAAAACTCTATTATTATTGCAGAAAGCTAATAGAAACAGAAGAGGAAAGGCATCTACACAGAGGTGAAGATAATAGTAGGTAATAAATGAGAATAAGGCAACGTTACATCAAACCTGGTACTTACAACATCCAACCTCATCAGCTGGTGAAGCACCATGGAGACAGCCAGGATGGAGTCCCCATTGAGAGGCCTGGGCAGAGCATCCTCCCCTCAGGTGAGACTTCCAACTGACCGTTCCGCTAAGGGCCATATTTAAAGGGCAAGTGACAGGGTTTGAAATTAAACATTTGTTTGCCTATGTGCAGTTTGGAGCCAGCTGCATTTCCATGTTATCATGTTTCTGTATTTTCAAGGAGCTTGGGCTATGTGTGTCTGCCTCCCCTCCTGGATTCCATTCCAGGGGGCCAGCCCAGCCTGGAGCAGAAGGAAATGTGAGACAAGATTTATAGCTCTTGGTGCCCAGAACAGAAGGGCCAGTTTTGACCTGTAGGCCAGATATTATATTTCAAACAATTAGGCTCCCAAGGATATTCACACAGCATGAGTCTCACAAACAATATTCCTCGGCCTGCCCATGTGCATGCAGGTCCAGGTGGTCAGTTTGAGGGACAAATCATAAAAAAATATATCTATACAGAACAGTTTATCATGAATATTGGCCTGTAGTTCTCTTTGTGATGTCTTTACCTGGTTTTGGAATGGGATAATGCTGGTATCATAGAATGAGTTTGGAAGTTTTCCTTCCTTTTCTATTTTTTGGAATAGTTTCAGAAGAATAGGTGTTAACTGTTCTTTAAATGTTTGGTAGTATTCTCCTGTGAAGCCCTCTGGTCCTGGAATTTTATCTGTTGGGAGTTTTAAAAAAAAATTATTACAGATACAATTTCTTTGCTGGTTATTGTCTCTTCAAATTTTCTATTTCTTCCTGGTTCAGCTTTGGTAGTGTGTGTGTTTCTAGGAATTTATCCATTTGAGAAGATGACATTTAAGCAAACATGTAAAGAGGGTAAGGGAAAAGTTGCATGGATACCTTTGGGAAGAGCATTCCAGGCAGATGGACTTAGCATACTGGCCCTACGGCAAGAGCATCCCTGGAGTGCTAATGGAACAGCAAGAGAATAGTGTGGTTGCAGCAGAGTGTGCAAAAGGAAAGGGTGGGAAGCAAAGTCAAAGAGGTAGTACAGGGTCTTGGTAACTATAGAAAGGACTCTCTTACATGAATTGAGATTCAAAATCATTAAAGGTTGATGGGTTTGTTTTTAAGTAGTTTATTGAAGTACGTATTAATTTCTTAGGACTGCCATACAAATTATACAAACTGGATGGCTTAAAACAATAGAAATTTATTCTCTCACATTCTGGAGTCTAGAAGTACAAAATCAGGGTGTCAGTAGAGCTTATTCTTCCTGGAGGCTGAGCCCTGAGGAACTATAAAATTTGGAGGAAGGGAGATAATACAGTTAAGATTGCAATCAGTAAGACAGGAGAGAACCAAGAAAATGTGCTGTCCTAGAAACCAAGTGAAAAACCTGTTTCAACTGTGTCTAAGAAAGGTTGCTGATAGATTAATTAAGAGGAGGACTGAACTGACCATATTCAGCTTAACAATATGAAAGTCACTAGTGACCTTGATAAGAACAATTACAGTTGAATGATAGGGAGAGATGCCTTACAGGGTTCAGGAGACAATGGGAGGAGAGGAAAGGAAGAAAAGATAATTCTTTTGAGAAGCTTTGCTTTAAGAGCTGATTATGGAGCAATATAGAGAAGTACGAGGATTACTTGTTTTTATTTAATTTTTTAACTTTTATTTTTTTAGGAAGAGAGAGAGAGAGTAGGGGGAAGGGAAGGGGGAGAGGGAGAGAGAGAATCCCAGGCAGGCTCCACTCTGGACATGGAGCCTGATCTCATGACTCTGAAATCATGATCTGAGCTGAAAACCAGAATTGGACACTTAACCGACTGAGCCACCTAGGCACTCCACTTGTTTTGATTTTTAATGGAAGAAATAATAACAAGTTTATATAGAGTAATGAGAATAATCAAATAGGGAAGGAAGTATGAACAATGCCAGAGGAAAAAAAATTGCAGGTACAGTGTTCTGAGAGAGAGGGGTGAGAATTAGATCGAAGGAGTGTTTTGATGTTAAGGAGAAGTGGAAACAAATCATCCCTTCTAACAGGATGAGGTGGCTAGGACACAGATATGCATCAGAATGCCAGTGGCTGGGTATATGTCATGATGGGAGCTTGTACAAGTTTTCTTCTGAATGCTGCCTTTTTCTCAATAAAGTGTGAAGCTAGGAGTGAGGATGTGGTAGGAGGTGTTGGAGTTTTGAGGAAAGAAGAGAAGGTATGAAAGAACCACCTAGAAGAGTGGGAAAGCAAGAGACTCGGGTGATATAGAAGCATTAAGGGTGCCCTTGAGGTGGTGATCATAAATTTATAGTGAGATGGGGCAACTTGGTAATGTGTCTTTCTCCAGCTATTATCAGATGTGCAGGTGTTGACACAAAGTAGGTAGGGTTGGGTTTTGAAAGGACCTGGAATGTATCAAACAAAGAAAAGAAAAGAAAAGAAAAGAAAAGAAAAGAAAAGAAAAGAAAAGAAAAGAAAAGAAAAGAAAAGAAAAGATCAGCAAAGGAGATGACAACGTATGCAAGGGAGTGACACTTGACTGTGGACTTTTAACATCGCAAAAAGCAAAATGAAGACTGTGTGTGGTAAGAGATGGGGGAAATGGTGACTGAACAACAGATTGTAGGATCCACATGCAACAGAAGGTTGTTGAACTTGGGGTGCTAGGAGATACGAGCTAAAAAACTGAGGTGGTGAGTAGATCATAGAATTTGAAATGAATGTATTCTGTGGCTGTGTTACTGGTAATTATAAGGACCAGGATATAAGTAGGAGAGTGGGTATTGAAGTAGGATGCAGGAGAAGTTCACTGGAGAGGATGTCAAAGAACTGAGACATCAGGATTTGAAAATATCATCTTCACAGGGACTGAAATCACCAAGAACCATGGCAGAAGTAGCACTGGAGAGGGTGACAGTGAGTCCGGAACTGAAATCATCAAAGAATGAGTGTGCTGGCAGAGGTGACAACAGCACGGAGGGGTAGGTGACAATCTATCCACAGGATACTACAACTTGGAGGTTCTTAGGGAGAAATGAGGGAAAATGAGGGGTCCCAGGGGTATCCATCTCACCACTAGGCCCAGCAGTATGAGGAAGGTGGGAAAGAGCCAACCAGAAGTGGAGAGAACAGAGAAGCATGAAGAGAAAGGGAATGTTCTAACAAGAGGTGGTATATAATGGAGGATGCACCCACAACCTCCCTTGAGCTCCAAAGGTCCCAGTAGAAGGGTTTTATGAGATGGCACTAGAAAAGAAATGTGTAGAGCTGTATGGGGATCTTCATGTGGGGGAAAAGAGTCTGGTGCTTGGGAGCATGGGGTGGGGGTAGATGATGTAAACAAAAATAACTGGCCCAATGAGATTAGTCTCAAGTCTCAAAACAGGAAGTGGTGAAGCCACTTACGGTTGTTGGGTGTGAGGAAGCCATAGGGTCATAGGCCATGATAACATTTATGTCAACCAGAGATAAGGAGGTTGAGGACTTGACATCTTATAAGAGCACTGAGACATCCCTGGAGGCTTAGGGAGAGGGGTGATGGCAAGGTTGTCTTACCTAGAATTTGCTTGGGGCCAGGAATATTCTAAGTATACTCATAACAACTCTAAACGGTAGGTGTTACTATCATCACTTTTGGATGAGAAGCACAGAGAGGTTAGGTAATTTGTCCAAGGCCATACAGCGAGTAAGTGGTATAGCCCAGATTTGAATGGAGACTGTCTACGTCAGGGACCATGCTCTTGACCACTAACTCTACCAATATTTGACATCCACTGAACGTTGACGAGGTACCACCTGTGTGCCACTTCTCTGTGAACTCTCTAAGAGTAGGGATTGCTGTTCTTTTTCTCTCCTGTGCTGGCATAATGCCAGGTATTTAGAAGCTGTTTAATAAATGTTTGAATAGTAAATAAATGGGTATATGAATTGAATGAATAAATATATAAATGAAATAAACAAATTTAATCTTGCAGAAGGGTAGGGATTGGGTTAAAAGTGAATGAAATCATTCCTTTGCCATACCAGATAATTACAAATATACAAGATACTTGTTGTAAAGCTATAAGTAAAACAGGGCAATAAGTAAATGAATAGAATAGAAAATCAGGAATTAGACCTAAATATACATAGGCATTTATTAAATGAAAAATCAGCATTTTGAAATTATTGTGGAAACATGAATTTAATAAATGATCTGGGGAAATCAGTTAAGCATCTAGAAAAAAAAATGCAGTCTGAATCTGTTACATTGTCACCAGGATGCAATTTGGGCTGGATCAAAAATTAAAATGTAAAAATGAAATTCAATAAGTCTGAGAAGCAAGGTTATATATATATATAAATATATTTTTAACATATATATGTTATATATATGTTAAAAATATATTTATTACTTAAGTTATTTCATTTTTTAAAAGTTTTTATTTATTTATTCATGAGACACAGAGAGAGAGAGAGAGAGAGAGGCAGAGACACAGGCAGAAGGAGAAGTAGGCTCTATGTGGGAGCCCAACATGGGACTTGATCCGGGTCTCCAGGATCAGGCCCTGGGCTCAAGGCGGCGCTAAACCGCTGAGCCACCTGGGCTGCCCACATTTATTTATTTGAGAGAGAGACCACAAACGGGAGGGGCAGAGGGAGAAAAAGAATCTCCAGCAGACTCCAAGCTGAGCGCAGAGCCCAGCTCAGGACTCAATCTCATGACCCTGAGATCACGACCTGAGCTGAAACCAAGAGTTGTATGTTTAACTAATTGTACCACTTAAGTGCCCCAGAATGAATATATTTTTATCTCAACGTGTGGAAGGCATTTTATTAATGCAATATAAAGCCCCCAAACATAAAAGATTGGTAAATCTGATCAACATAGAAATTTCAGCATGGCAAAAGCCACAATTGATCAAGATAATAGATGTTTAATAAGATGGACTAAAGTATTTGCAACTCGTATCATAAAGGGCTTTTGAAAATCAAGTTTAAAAACAATTCAAAAACATAGTAGACAAAGAACAGGAATGCTTAATTAATAAAAAAGGAAATATACAGTTGCTCTTAAGCATATAAAGTATCCTCAGGCTCACTTATAAGAGAAATGGGATTTAAATTATACTGCATTACCATGTTTACCTATCACACTGGCAAAAAGCCAAGTTTGATAACATACTGTGTGGTGAGAGTATGAGGAAACAGGCACACTTATGTACTAACACATGTGCAAAATTACACATGTACAAAAATATTCATTGCAGCTTTTGTAACAGCAAAAGATAAGAAGTCATTAATGAAAATAAAAAGAAGCCATTAGTAGGGATATGCCACACCCACACAATGGTGTGTTGCATGCACATGTAAATACAATAAAAAGGAGGAAACTCTATAGAATGATGTGGAATGAGCTCAAAGATACATCCAGTTTAAAAACAAAAAACAAAAAACAAGGTGCAGAACATTATGCTACCATTTCTAGTTTTTTTCTGAAAGGATAAAGAATATATGAATGTATACATGTTTGGTATGGTTCAATAGATGTAAAATCCAAAAAAAAAAAGATGTAAAATCCTGAGGATGGAATCCCAAGAAACTGGCAATATTGGCTGCCGCTGGGGAAGAAAATTTGAATACATGTCGAGCAGTGGTGTCATGCATGTCATGCATTGAGATTACTGCATATACCCTTTGTATCTTTTGAATTGTAGTGGTATTAAGAAGAATGTCTTTTTGTCCTCAAGTTGGGGAGACCAAATATACATGCACTGTTTTACCACAAGATGAAAAATGTTAGGTGTCCTGAGAGAGGCGGAGATGAAATTATGCTCTGGCGTGGCTAGGAAGACAGAGCTGGTAGGAATTTAGCAGGAGTATGCTTGTATTTTATTTAAATATACCCATGTGGAACTGGAATGAGTATGCTTATTTCAGGTCAGGTCATGTTGAGCAGCACTTTGGCCTCCAACAAGTTTTTTTTCTGGTGAAAAGCAGTCCCTGAACACTTGAAGAATTCCACAAGAGCACAGACAGCATGTGGTAAAAGTCAAGGGTCTGATGTTACTGAAGCCTTTTTAAGTGCTCGTCGCCCTGCTTTGTGACCTGTTCTGGCAGTAAAACAATGTGCTTAACATCATTGTGTGCCAGTGGGAGACAGAAGATTTTAGCAAATTCTAGTAAAAATGGTAGATGCTCTTTGGACTCTGCTGGCAGATTTGCCTCTCAGCTCCTGGGAAGCCAAACTTCTTTAAATTGCCATCCTGTCTGTCATCTCAAATGGAAAAATGGGCTTTTTAGGTTCCCCAAACTGTGGTGGGTGAATAAATTCCCAAGGTGGCATCCAACTGGGGCTGACAGAAAGTTTTGGGTTTGTTTTTCTTCTTAAAGCCAAGGAAAGACGCAGAGTCTCAGCTTGGCAGCTGACGCAGACACCTAGTTTGCTGATGTACCACATAAAGCACTTCTGCCTTTATCTTCTAAAGTAGAAGTTTCAGGTGACTCCTTAACTCTAGCCCTTTCCATATCAACTAGCAGAAACTGTCTTAAAGATTAAAATATTGTAACTTGAGAGAAAGAAACTTTTTATTTCACTATTTATTGCCTGAGTCATCAAAAAAGTCTCTATTAAAATTTGCTCTGTATCGTCCTTTTAAATGTAATATTTGACACATATATTTCTCTGCTTTCTCACTTTCATTCCCCAGAGGCAACCACTATCCTGACTCTGTGTTTATAATTTCCAGCCTGTGGATTATCTTTTCACAATCTCTGTCGTTTGTTTTTGTTTTAATGAACACAAGTTCTTTAATGTAGTCACACATATCAATAGTTTTTTATAGCAAGCTCTTTCTGTATTATGTGTTCAAAAAATTCTTATGACCTCAAAGTCAGATATTATATGTCTTCTAAAACTTAAAATTTCTTCTCACATTTAAATCCTTGGACCAAGTGGAATACTTTGTTGAATAAAGTAGGGAAGGGGTCTAATTTTAGTTGTTTTCCCTTTATGCATTTGTCAATTTTTCTAAATAGGCAATTGTCTAAGTGGACGATTTTCTAAATAGTCCCATTGTCTGAAATGTCACTCCTGTCATATATCAGTTCCATAAATGGATGGGTCTTTTGACTCTTTTCCATTAATTTGTCTATCCTTACTGCAGGATCTCACAATCTTAATTATTATTATAATAAGCTCTATAATAAATTGAAGGTCTGGCAGAGCAAGTCCCATCTTCTTTACCACATTATTCTACAGGAGTGTCCTGGCTTTTCTTTGTCTCTATTCCTCCCAAATTTGGCTTATTAAGTCCACAAAAACAAGGTTGGAATTTTAACTGAAACTGCAATCTACAGATGAGTCCAAAGAAAATTGAAATCTTTATGATTTTTTTAGTAGCTAGAAAATCTATCTATAGAAAGACAATATTAAAGAAATTTCTGTATAGGTCTTTATTAAGATTTGCCACTAAAGTTGTATAATTTTCCATATATGGGTCTTATAAGTCTTTGTCAGATTTATTATTTAGGTACCTCACAGTTTTTTGCTATTATAAATGCTATCTTTTCATTCACTCATTCATTCATTCATTTATTCATTCATGGGAGAGACAGAGAGAGAGAGAGAGAGAGAGAGAGAGAGGCAGAGATACAGGCAGAGGGAAAACCAGGCTCCACGCAGGGAGCCTGATGTGGGACTTGATCCCAGATCCCGGGATCAGGCCCTGAGCCAAAGGCAGGCGCCCAACTGCCGAGCCACCCAGGTGTCCCTGTCTTTTCTTTTTAAAAATATTTTTTCAAAACTATTTGTTGATGTATAGAAATGATTTGATTTTTTATATTAATCTTATAGCCAGCCAAACTTACTATTTCTGCTCATTATCTGTAGATCTTTTGAGCTTTTATATAGACAACAGTATCTGTGAATAATGACAATTTATTCCTCTCCAAGTCTTTTTCCCTTCTTATATTGTGTATGCTTAGAAATTACAGTACAATTTTTTTTTTACAGTACAATGTTGAATAGAAATAAAACAGGGCATTTTGTCTTATTCCTGGTTTTAAAGGAGATGCTTTTAAAGTTTCTTTGATAACAATATTTGCTGTAGAATTTTTGTAAATATTATTCACCAGGCTAAGAAAGTTCCAATCCCATTTCTAGTTTGCAGTGAAATTTTATCATTAATAGGTGAATTTAGTCAATGTTTCTTTCTTCATCCATTCTAATAACAACATGCTATTCACCCTTGAATCCATTGGTGTAATAATTGACATTTATAGGGTTTCTAATGTTAAATCACTTTTGCTTTCCTGAATAAACCCAGATTGGACATAGACTATTATTTTTTTAATATTGGGATGATATATTCCTTGAAAATTTAGAATTCCAAGTTAAACCACGTGGCCCTCACATTTTATTCTTTTTGTAATTATTTTTAATTTTCAAAACTTAATTAAAATTATTTAATTAATTTAACTAACCAACAGTGTATTATTAGTTTCAGAAATAGAGTTTAGTGATTCATCTGATGCATATAACACCCATTGCTCATTACATTACATGCCCTCCTTAATGTCAATCACTCAGTTACCACATCCTCCCATCTACCTCCCCTCCAACAACCCTCAGTTTGTTTCTTACAGTTAAGACTCTCTTATGGTTGTGTCTTCCTCTCTGATTTCCTCTTATTTTATTTTTCTCTCCCTTCCCCTATGATATTTTCTTAAATTCCACAGAGGAGTGAGATAATATAATATGATTGACTTATTTCACTTAGCATAATATCCTCTAGTTCCATCCACATCGTTGCAAATGTCAAGATTTCTTTTTTATGGCTAAGTAGTATTCCATTGTGTATATGTATATATAATGTATAAAGAAGATGTGTGTATATAGATGCGTGTATATGATGTGTGTATAGATACACATCTTCTTTATTCATTCATCTATTGATGGACATCTGGGTTCTTTCCATAGTTTGGCTATTATGGACACTGCTGCTATAACCATTGGGGCACAGATGCCCCTTTGGATCACTACATTTATATCTTCTACATTTGTATCTTTGAAGGTAAATACCCATTTTCAACTTTTTGAGGAAGCTCAATACTGTTTTCCAGAATGGCTGCACCACTTTGGATTGCCACTAACAGTGTATGAGGGTTCCCCTTTCTTCAAATCCTCACCAACATCTGTCATTTCCTGACTTGTTAATTTTAGCCATTCTGACTGGTGTGAGGTGGTATTTCATTGTGGTTCTGATTTGTATTTCCCTGATGCCAAGTGATGTTGAGCATTTTTTCATGTGTCTGTTGGCCATTCGTATGTCTTCTTTGGGGAAATGTCCATGTCTTCTGCCCATTTCTTGATTGAATTATTTGCGTTTTGCTGTTGAGTTTGAGAGGTTCTCCCTGTATATGATATTTGCAACTGTCTTCTTGTTTTGCCCAAGATTAGTTGACCATAGAGTTGAGAGTCTATTTCTGGGTTCCCTCTTCTGCTCCATTGATATATGTGTCTGTTTTTGTGCCAGTAACCATACTGTCTTGATGGTTACAGCTTTGTAATACAGCTTGAAGTCCAGAATTGTGATGCCTCCAGCTCTGGTTTTCAACATTCCTTTGGCTATGTGAGGTCTTTTCTGGTTCCATACAAATTTTAGGATTATTTGTTCCAGCTCTGTGAAAAATGCTGGTGGTATTTTTAGAGATTGCATTGAATGCGTAGATTGCTTTGGTAGCATAGAAATTTCAACAATATTTGTTCTTCCAGTCATGAATATAGAATGTTTTTCCATTTCTTTGTGTCTTCTTCAATTTCTTTCATAAGTGTTCTATAGTATTCAGAGTACAGATCTTTTACCTCTTTGGTTAAGTTATTCCTAGGTATCTTATGGTTTTTCGTGCAATTGTTTACATGATCAATTCCCTGATGTCTCTTTCTGCTACTTTATTGTTACTGTATAGAAATGCAACTGAATTCTGTGCATCTTTCCACTTTGCTGAATTCCTGTGAGTTACAATTTTTGGGTGGAATCTTTTGATATTTCAACATAGACTATCAAGTCATCTGAAGAGTGAGAGTCTGACTTCTTTGCTGGTCTGGATGCCTTTATTTTTTTGTTATCTGATTGCTGAGACTAGGACTTTCTATACGATGTTGAACAACAGGGGGAGAGTAGACATCCCTATTGTGTTCCTGACCTTGGGGGAAAAGCTCTCAGTTTTTCCCCATTGAGGATTATGTTAGCTTTGGTTTTTCATATATGGCTCTTACGATATTGAGGTATGTTGCCTCTATCCCTACACTAAAGACAGTTTTAATCAAGAAATGATGCCCTAATTTGTCAAATGATTTTTCTGCATCTTTTGAGAGGATCCTACGGTTCTTGTCCTTTTCTTTATTAATGTGGTGTATCACATTGATTGATTTGTGGATGTTGAATCACCCTCGCAGCCCAGGAATAAGTCCCACGTGGTCATGGTGAATAATCCTTTTAATGTACTGTTGGATCCTATTGGCCAGTATCTTGGTGAGAATTTTTCACCCATGTTCATTTAGGGATATTGGTCTGTAATTCTTTTTAGTGAGTTCTTTGTCTGGTTTTGGGATCATGGTAATCTCATAGGATGAGTTTGGAAGTTTTCCTTCCATTTCTATTTTTTGAAACAGCTTCAGAAGAATAGGTATTAATTCTTCTTTAAATGTTTGATAGCCTTCCACTGGGAGGCCATCCAGCCATAGATGGAAGATTTTTGATTATTGCCTTCAATTTCTTTGCTGGTTTCTTCTATTTCTTACGTTTCAGTTTTTACCAAAAACTGAATTTATATGTTTCTAGGAATGCCTTCATTTCTTCCACATTGCCTAATTTGTTGGCATATAATTGCTCATAATATTCTCTTATAATTATTTGTGTTTCTTTGGTATTGGTTGTGATCTCTTTCATTTATGATTTTATTTATTTGGGTCCCCCCTCTTTTCTTTTTTATAGGTCCTGCTAGGGGTTTATCAATCTCATTAATTCTTTCAAAAACCAGTTCCTGCTTTTGCTGATCTGTTCTTTTGAATTCTATTTCATTGATTTCTGCTCTTTTATTTCTCTCCTGCTAGATTTACATTTTATTCTGTTTCCAGCTGCATTAGGTATAAGGTTAGGTTGTATATTTGAGCCTTTTCTTATTTCTTGAGAGAGGCCTGTATTGCTATATACCTCCCTCTTAGGACCATCTTTGCTGCGTCTGAAAGGTTCTGAATAGTTGTGCTTTCATTTTCAGTTGTTTCCATGAATTTCTTAAATTCTTTAATTTCTTGGTTGACCCACTTATTCTTTAGTAGGATGCTCTTTTAACATCCATGTATTTGTGGTCCTTCCAAATTTTCTCTTGTGATTCACGTTTTAAAGTATGAAAATATGCAGGGAATAATCCCAATCCTTTGATACCAGTTGAGTCCTGACTTGCAACCCAGTATATGATCTATTCTGGAGAATGTTCCATGTTCACTTGAGGAGAATGTGCATTCTGCCAATTTAGGATGAAATACTCTGAATAGATCTGTGAGGTCCATCTGGTCCAGTGTTATTCAAACCCCTTGTTTTCTTGTTGATCAGCCTAGATGGTCTGTCCACTGCTGTGAGTGGTGTGTTAAAGTCCCCTACTATTGTTATATTAACAATGTGTTTCTTTAATTTTGTTATTAATTGGTTTATATACTTGGCTGCTCCAGAGTTAGGGCATATTTATAATTATTAAATCTTCCTGTTGGATAGACCCTTTTATTATGATACAGTGTCCTTCATCTCTTATTTCCAGTCCTTGGTTTAAAATTTAGTTTGTCTGATATAAAAATTGTTACCCCAGCTTTTTTTTGATGTCCACTAGCATGATAAAAGGTTCTCCGCCCCTTTACTTTCAATCTGGAGGTGTCTTTGGATCTAAAATGAGTCTCTTGTAGATAGCATATCGATGGGTCTTTTTTTTTTTTAATACACTCTGATTCCCTGTATCTTTTGATTGGAGCATTTAACCCATTTATGTTCAGAATAATTACTGAAATATATGAATTTAATACCATTGTATTACCTGTAAAGTCACTGTTTCTGTTTATTGTCTCCGTCTTTGTTACTTTTGGGCTCTCTCTTCACTCAAAGCGTCCCCTCCTTTAGTATTTCTTACAGGACTGATTTAATGATCACAAATTCTTTTAGTTTCTATATGTCCTAGAAGCTCTTTATCTCTCCCTCTATTCTGAATGACAACCTTGCTGGATAAAGGATTCTTGGCTGTGTTATTTTTCTCATTTAGCACCCTGAATAATATGCCCGTCCTTTTCAGCCTGCCAGGTCTCTGTGGACAGGTTTGTATCAGACTTGTCTATCCTTAGGTTAAGGACTTCATGTCCTGAGCTGCTTTCAGGATTTTCTATCTCTGAATTTTGCAAGCTTCATTATTATAAATCAAGGTGCTGACCTATTTTTATTGATTTTGAAGGTGGGGTTTTCTGTGCCTTCTGGACTTGAATGTCAGTTTCCTTCTCCATATTAGGGTAGTTCTCTGCTCCAATTTGTTGAAATAGACCTTCTGCTTCTGTCTTTCCTCTTCCTCTGGGACCCCAATTATTCTAATATTGTTTTGCTTTATGGTATTGCTGATCTCTCAAATCCTCTTTGTGATCCAGTATTTATGTTTTTCTCTGCTTCTTTATTCTCCATCATTTGCTTTATATATCACTGACTCTTCTGCCTCATTTGTCCTAGCAGTTGGAGCCTCTATTTGATTGCATCTCAGTAATATCCTTTTTATTTCAGCCTGATTAGATTTTAGTTCTTCTATTTTTCCAGTAAGGGATTCTCTAGTGTCCTCTATGCCTTTTTAAAGCCTAGCTAGTAACTTTATAATCATTATTTTGAATTATACTTCCAACATCTTACTTATATCCATACTGATTAAATCCCAGGCAGTGAGTACTGCCTCTTGTTCATTCTTTTGCAGGTTTTCTGTCTCATCATTATGTCCAGAAAATATGAGAAAATATAACAACAGTAACAACAAAATACACTAGAAAAATACACACTAAACAAATCAGAAGAGAACAGAAATAAGAGAGAGAGAGAGAGAGAGAGAGAGAGAACCAAACAAGAAGTAGAACAGCAGTTGAATTCCTGGGACCAGATGAAACTAAGGTCTCCTACTCCTCTGCCATCTTGGATTCAAGAAGAAGTAGAATAGAACACATAAATAAAGTAGATAATGGATGTATTCTGATCTGTCAGAATAAACTAAATACCAAAATAGGAAAGAAAAACATATATATATAATGTACACAAAATTAAAATCGAATAAAAGGAAACAACAAATGTAAAATATTTACAATGTAAATGTAAAAATAAAAATTAAAAGACTTAAAAAATAAGAAAATAGCTGAAAAGGAAAGAAATATATAAAATCGAAAGGCTAAAGAGTAACAAAAAAACAACACATGCTATATACTGTTTTCCCCAAGAACTGTAGGTTAGCCATTCTGGTTTTTTTTTATTATGAATTTTTTCTTTTTAACATTTTTTAAAAATTTGAATTTGATTTGCCAACATATAGTGTAACACCCAGTGCTCATCCCATCAAGTGTCCTCCTCTCTCTGATGGGTAAACTTGGTATTAGCTGGTTCCTGTTGGTCTTCTGGCAGAGGGGCCTGTTACTCTGATTCTCAGGTGTCCTTGCTGTAGTGAAATTGCACCACCCTTGCCAGTGGGCAGGGCTCAGTATAAGCTGCTCCAGATTGCACTATGTGGCTGTTTTGCTGCCTGAAGGCTTTCGGCACTGATGAGGAGGATGAAAGTGGTGGCACCCCATTTCTAGCCTGGGAGCTGAAAGTCTGTACCCTGCACTCCTCTGTGAGTCCCCAAAGAAAAGCAGTCAATCACTCTTGTCTCTCAGGTTTCCATCTGAACTCTGTGTTCACCCAGGTTGTGACTGTGCATTTTTCTCTCACAATGTGACACAGCTTTGAGTCTCCAAACTTTATGGGACTCCCGTGGACCCTGGGGAAGGATGGGGGTCTCTCTGCAGTTTTGTCTCTCGCTGGGTTCCCGCTCAGAGAGTGTGGTAGCCTGACCATGTAGTGGTTTGTGGTTCATGGCAACACCTAGCAGAAAGCAGGTGTCTAGACTTGCTGTTTGCAGCCAGCCTTCCTGCTCTGGTGCTTTGTAACCCTGGAAATCCTGAGACCATGCTGTCCTACTTGTGATTCCACCCACTTTGCCCCTGAGCACCTTTCAGGCAGACTTTTAAAAGTTCTCATGTTGTACTCCACTGCTTGTAACACTTTCTGGTACCCAGCTTATGGAGGCTCCCTCCTTCGCAGTTTATATTCTGATATATCGCCTCAGATTCACTTCTTTACACCTCCCACCCTGCAAAAGTGGCTGCTTTTCTGTTTGTAGAATTGCAGTAATTCTTTTCTCAGATCTCTGGTTAATTTCACAGGCATTCAGAATGATTTGATAACTATCTAGCTGAATTCCAGGGACCAGACAAAATTAGGGTACCATACTCCTCTACCATCTTAAATCCCCTGAACATTTTATTCTTTTAAAAATGTTTTAAATGGGATCCCTGGGTGGCGCAGTGGTTTAGCGCCTGCCTTTGGCCCAGGGCGTGATCCTGGAGACCCGGGATCGAATCCCACGTCAGGCTCCTGGTGCATGGAGCCTGCTTCTCCCTCTGTCTCTGCCTCTCTCTCTCTCTCTCTCTCTCTGATGACTACCATAAATAAATAAAAATTAAAAAAAAATGTTTTAAATGATTCAATTTCTCCATTACAGGAGGTGTAGGCTTTCTCTGTCTTACGGCACTTCTAGTGAATTATATTTTTCTAGGTATTTGTTTCTAGTTCATCTAAGTTTTCAAATTTATTGGTATGAAATGGTCATGGTATTATTTCATCTCTTTAACTTCCACTGGCCTCTTAATTTTTTTAGCTCATTTACCATTTTTTCATCTTAATATTTTTCAAAGTTTAAATTCAATTTGCCAACATATTAACACCCTATGCTCATCCTATCTAGTGCCTGTCACCCAGTTACTTCATCCCCTGACCTTCCTCCCCTTCTACAACCCTTTGTTTCCCAAAGTTAGGAGTCTCTCATGGTTTGACTTCCTAATTTTTCCACACTCAGTTTCCCTCCTTTCCCTTACAGTCCCTTTCAATCTTTCTTATATTCCACATATGAGCAAAACCATATGATGATTGTCTTTCTCCGACTGACTTATTTCACTCAGCATAATACCTCCTGGTTCCATCCACGTTGAAGCAAATGGTATTCATCCTTTCTGATTGCTGAGTAATATTCCATTGTGTGTGTGTGTGTGTGTGTGTGTGTGTGTGTGTGTGTATCTTCTTTATATGACCTTTTATATTCCTAATATTGTATTCCTAATATGGCTTGTGCCTCTTTTTTGCTTGATTCATTTCACCAGAGTTTTTATCTATTTTAATAGTCTTTCAAAGAGCCATCCAGGGCTTTGCTGAATCTATCGTATTTGTTTGTTTGTTTGTTTGTTTTTTTTTTTTTTTTTGGAGTGAATTTGGGAAGGGGGTAGGGGCAGAGGAAGAGGGAGAGAGAGAATCTTAAGCAGGCTCCATGCCTACCATGGAGTCCAATGCAGGGATCAATTTCATGACCCTGAGATCATGACCTGAGCTCAAAATAAGAATTGGATACTTAACCAACTGAGCTACCCAGGCGCCCCGGTATCTTTGTTTTCTATTTCACTGATGTTGACTCATTTTCTTTCTTCTACTTTTCATGGGTTTATCTAATTCTTAAATTGAGTATTTAGTTGCTTATCAGCCTGTCTTTTCTTCCAGTGTATTTAAAGCTATATTTTCCTTTCTCTCAGTACTAATATGTATTTATATTATTGTTCAACTGTTATGCAGAATCAAAACATCAGTTATTATAATTTAGTTCATTATCATTACTATCATTTAGTCACAGGGAAGTTTTTAAATTCCATTAGGACTTCCAATTGTATGGGGTTTTTAAAAAGTTATTTTTAGAACTATATTGTTAATTGAATAGTGCAAAAAGAACAGGACTTATCAACTGCTTGAAATTTGAAACTTATTTTGCAGTTTGGTCTATTTTTTGGAAAAAATTCCATGTATATTTGAAATGAATATAGTCAACAAACTACTAATTCAAGTTTGTTATTAATATTTCTATTTTCTATATTTATTGATTTCTAGTATGCTTATCAATAAAAGGCTTATATTTAAATCTTTCAGTATGATAACAGATTTGCCTATTTCTCCTTATGCTCTAAAACTTTGCAGTTTTTAAAACTATTAGGTGCATAAAAGGAAAAATCATTGAACCAAGAAATATTAATATTTGGGGACCTCTTGCCTCAGCTGTACAATTCTCTCCCATGGGCGTGATTTTGACCTAAGTGGTTGGATAAAACTTGGTGCTAAGAGAGTAAAGCTGTTCAGCACCAAGGCACGGAAGCTCTGTGTGTCCCCATAGCTGGGGCCAGCTTGTGCCCCTGGAGCCTAAAGCCTGCCAATGCTCCTAGGAGGTGGCATCAGAAAAAGACACCCCTAGTTGAACCGGCCTGACACCCCACCCCTGTCTCAGGGAAACCCTGTGAACCTGAGCCAAAAGGCTGATGTGCACTTGTTTACTATGTAAGTAGGAGTAGAAGAATGTCTAATGTACAGTGGAACCTTGTACAGTATAAATAATAGCTTTGAGAAAAAAAAAACATGTTGATAATGAGGAAAGACATGCATGTGTGGGGGCAGGGGCCATACAGATCTCTGCAGCTTCCTTTACATTTTGCTATGAATCTAAAACTCCTCTAACAAACTTTTAAAATCCTTTTAAAAAACTATTTCAGGGGCACCTGGTGGCTCCGTGGTTGAGCATCTGCCTTTGCCTCAGGTCGTGACCTTGGGGTCCTGGTATCGAATCCTGCATCAGGCTACCTACAGGGAGCCTCTCCCTCTGCCTATGTCTCTGCCTCTCTGTCTTGCTCATGAATAAATAAAATCTAAAAAAAAAAATTATTTCCATTAGCAACACCTAAAAATGAAACACTTAGGTATAAGTCTAACAAAATATGTATTAGATCTATATGAGGAAAACTATAAAACTCTACTGAAAGATATCAAAGAAGAATTAAATTAATAGAGGGATATCCTATGTACTTGGATAGGAAGACTCAATATTGTCAAGATGTCAGTTCTTCCCAACTTGATCTACAGATTTGATATAATTCCAATCAAAATCCCAGCAAGTTATTTTGTGAATATTAACAAGCTGATTTTAAAGTATATATGGGAAGCTGAAAGATCCAGTACAACCAACTGAACATTGAAGAACAATGTCAAAGGACAGACTACTTCAAGACTTTCTATAAAGCGGGACACCTGGGTGGCTCAGTGGCTAATCATCTGCCTTCGGTTCAGGTTGTGATCCTGGGGTCCTGAGATCAAGTCCACATCTGGCTCCCTGTGAGGAGTCTGCTTCTTCCTCTGCCTGTGTCTCTGCCTCTCTATCATGAATAAATAAATAGTCTTTTTTTTTTTAAAGACTTTATATAAAGCAACATTAATCAAGATAGTGTGTTACTGAAATAGACAACATATCAGTAGATTAGAACAGATTCACCTAAATATAGTTAACTGATTTTTGACAAAAAAGCAAGGGTAACAAAATATAAAAAGATGGTCTTTTCAACAAATGGTGCTGGAACAATCAAACACCCATGTGCAAAAAAAACCAAAAAAGGAATCTGTCACAGACCTTAACCCTTCACAAAATTTAACTCAAGCTGATCATAAACTTAAATGTAAAACACAAAACTATGAAACTTCTAGAAGATAACGAAGAAAATCTAGATGACTTTGAATATGGAAATGACCTTTTAGATATAACCCTATAAGTAAAATTCATGAAATAAATCAGTAAGCTGGACATCATTAAAAATTCTGTTCTGCAAAACACAATATAGCAATAATCGTGCCTCAGATAAACCTCATTGGCTACGATACTGCCACTGCGCAAAGCTTGCAAAACACAATATAAAGGGACACCTGGGTGGCTCAGTGGTTGAGTGTTTGGTTCACGTTGTGATCCTGGGGTTCTGGGATTGAGTCCCGAATCAGGCTCCCCTGCAGGAAGCCTGCTTCTCCCTCTGCCTATGTCTCCGCCTCTGTGTTTCTCATGAATAAAAAATCTTTAAAAAAAAAAAACACAATATAAAGAAAATGAAAAGCCAAAGACAGAAAAATATTTGTAAAAGACACATGTGATATGTAACTGTTATCCAATTGTATAAAGAACTCTTAAAAATTTAAAAAATGAACGACCCAATTAAAAAATGGACAAAAGAACTTAAAAGACACCATACCCATTTTTAAATTAGGTTGACTTTTTACTGTTGCATCGTAAGAGTTATTTATATATTCTGGATTCTAGACCCTTATCAGATAAATGATTTCCAAATACTTTCTCCCATTTCTGTGGGTTGTCTTTTGACTTTGATAGTATCTTTTAATGCACATAGACAACTTTTACTGGACTTTTGATGAAGTCCAATTTCTCTCTTTTGTTGTTGTTGCTTGTATCTTTGCTGTCCTATTAAGAAATCAATGCCTCATCTAAGGTCATGATTTACCCTTGCACTTTCTTCTAAAAGAGTTGTATAGTTTTAGTTCTTATATTTAAGTTTTTTGACCATTCTGAGCTAATTTTTATATATGGTAGGGTCCAAATTCATTCTTTTGAATGTGAATATCCAATTGTTCCAGCACCATTTGTTGAAAGACTCTTATTCTTTTCCCTGTTGAATGGTTTTGGCACAAACAACAAATCAATTGACCATAGTTTATTTCTAGAGTCTCAATTCTATTCCATTGACCCATGTATCTTAGCACTTTTAATAATACATTAATCACTTATTTCACCTATGAAACAAAGTTCCTTGCAGGTGGGGGAAATATCTGTATTCACCTTAGTGTTTTTAACACAGCACTTAGCAAATCCTCAAAACATGTTTACTGAAAAAATAGTTTACTTTTGAGGCTCCCTGCATGGAGCCTGCTTCTCCCTCTGCCTCTCTGTCTCTCATGAATAAATAAAATCTTTAAAAAAAAATAGAAAAAAATAGAAAGCTTCTGTGCAGCAAAGGAAACAATCAACAAAACTAGAAGGCAACCTACAGAATAGGAGAAAATATCGAGATTATTCAAACACTTACTGAACATTTTGTACAGAAATTTGGGCACCTCAAAGTTGGCAACTGAGGAAAAAATAGGTCATGAACTCAAACAGCAACAATTAAAGCTCTAAGTGTTGTCAGTTAACACAAAGAAAATGCTCCTGAAAATAGAGCAAAAATCTCTTTCAACCAGGACATCTAGGAGTGTCCCCCACACTAATAAAGTCTTCTTGAAGGGTAGGTTAATACCTCAAATTTCCTGTAATGAATTTTGAAAAAAAAAAAAAAAAAGGAGACAGGAGTTTGAATTTCACTAATATGGTTTGGGAGTTTTGATTAGCTTTCGAGAGTAAGAACAGCTATTCTTCTTAAGTAAATTCCTGGGACCTATTCTTTTGGTTTATCTGACACATATACCTCAAAAGTACAACACGACCTATATAATTTTAAAAATGTAAGTTGATTAACACAGGATTAAATTTAGATGGCAGAACAGGATTTAGACACACAGGGATCCCTGGGTGGTGCAGCGGTTTGGCGCCTGCCTTTGGCCCAGGGCACGATCCTGGAGACCCGGGATCGAATCCCACACTGGGCTCCCGGTGCATGGAGCCTGCTTCTCCCTCTGCCTGTGTCTCTGCCTCTCTCTCTCTCTCTCTCTCTCTGTGACTATCATAAATAAATAAAAATTAAAAAAAAAAAAAAAAGGATTTAGACACACACCCAAAGCCATGGATGTAAATTATAATTTTAGGCCTTCCCTTCAACTTTACTTCCTCAGCCAGCCAAATTATTGTCATGCTGATTTTTTTTCCCCACAGAGGGAGGGAGGGAGGGAAGGAGGAAGAGTCAAAGGGAGAGGCAGAGAAAGAGAATCTTAAGCAAGCTCCACACTCCATGCATGAGCCCAGTGTAAGGCTTGATTTCACAATCCTAAGATTTTTGGCTTATGTCAAAGAGTCAAACACTTAGCTGACCAAGCCACCCCTCTGTCATACTGATTTTGAAGAAACATATGCTTTCAAAGCTTGGATATAAATTTTTTTAAAAATCTGCTAGTAAAAAATGCAATATATAAACTTACATTATGTGAGTTATTTCTTGTTCAAAGATCTGATACCAAAAACAGATGAAAAGAAAAGAAGAAGACAGTGTCATATATGAGAAACAGTCTTGGAATCAGTTAACATTTCCTCCATAATATGACCTAAATCTCTGAGCTGTGTGTGTGTGTGTGTGTGTGAGAGAGAGACAGAGAGAGACAGAGACAGAGAGAAATGAAAGTAATCTTTGCGTGGTTATAAGGATTTTACAAGATGATATATATGTTCATAAAGTAGGTACTGAATAAGGTTCCAACATTTCATAATGGTAAGACAGATTAACTGTTTAAAAAGCCTTTCAAAACAGATATTCAATACCTTTATTGTAGAGGAAAAGATTATCAAAATATTCCCAAAAGCACAACTCTGAAATGCCAGTTTTGTTCTTAAAGGACTTAAAAACTTTAATGGTGTTCACACCATACAGTCAGGAAGTAGAACAACCCCACAAAAAAGCAAAAAGAAAAGCAAAAATGCCAAGATCTTCTCCAACCACAATTATTTTTACTATGAAACAGAATTTCCTTACAAATTAAGTAGTTTTTACAGTGGTGACATTTATCATTGATGTGATCTGTTTAATATGACTGTAGTCAAAAGGGAAGTTGGGCTTGTTATTTTTCCAGAAATTGAAAAAAGTACCATCATTAAGATAAGGAAGAGAAAGATTTGTATCCATCTTTTTGGGACATGTAAGGTGAGAGTGCAGTCTCACAGTTGGAGAATTTGTGGCTATTGCTGGAGGAACTGGAGATGCTCTCTAGTAAGCGGGTAATCCCTCTTCCCCGAACACTGCTGTTTTGGCCAGAAATTTTCACCCCAGATGGATAGTCACCTAAGGATATTGGAAATACAAGAAGAGAATATGTAGCAATTTCATGGCTTTATTATAGAGATCCCTCATTTGACTCTTATCCTACTGTAAGCCTTTCATGAACAGGACAGAGATTTTTTTTTTTTT
This sequence comes from Vulpes vulpes, assembly GCF_048418805.1. Classification (NCBI taxonomy): domain Eukaryota; kingdom Metazoa; phylum Chordata; class Mammalia; order Carnivora; family Canidae; genus Vulpes; species Vulpes vulpes. Next base: position 129,063,350 of record NC_132792.1, on the reverse strand, counting down.
TTTTTTTTTTTTAGGACAGAGATTCTTAAAAGCTAAAAGGCTGAACAAGAATATTTTTGTTTTTAGCTCCAGAAACCTTAATTGAAGTTCTTCAGGCACTACTTGAAATTTCACATTCCTAAGCTTTTAAATTTTCCTATCTGCCCCAAAACATCACAAAACTATAAAACTATAGCTGCTACAAGAATATCAGACTTTAGTTTTTAAATGCCCTGAACAAAAGTCTGGAGGATAAGTTAAATTACATTAAAGTGATACAAAAATGTACATATTTAAATTGTTTAAGGTGCTAATAACGCCAAATAAAACTCCTAATTCAACAAGATCCTTGTAGCTTCAAACTCATTTAGAGCATCTTTAAGTACCATACCCTGGATCTGATTAAGCTTTAAGGTCCTATACTGTCTAAAGTACATTCTTAGGAAACAGAAGATACTTACCAGTGGGTGGGTTTGATCTTTGTTCCTGATTAGAAGAACTGAAATGAGAAAATCCTGAACTCTCAACCCTTAGCTTCTATAAGTAACAAAAATACAAGGGAAAAATAAGTTTTATTTTTTAATTATCGGATCTACTTCAACTTCAGATTATTTTTTATAAAATACTAACACCCATTTTTCCAACATATAATCAACTTTTGAAGAGTACTGCTGTAAAGTGAAGCAGAAGGTACTGTTTGGAGGGGAATTACAGGGTTAAGACAGGATTATTTTTAAAGATGAATAATAACATGTATCCTGATAAGAATGATTCAGTACTGAGAGAAATGGTAAAAATGCAGGAAAGAGAAGTAAATTGTTGGAGTCATATCTTTGAGGAGGTAAGAGAATAAGATCTCAGACATAAATTAGTTTGGATTGGTCTTAGCAGGAACACAGACAATTCATGCATTAAAAAGCAGAATGCAGTGGTAGGAATATGTAGGAAATCTCTTCTGACTGTTTCTATTTTCTCAGAGAAGTAGGAGGCAAGGGTATCAGCTCAAATAAGGATGAGGGAAGAGCTGACTGAGTCTGAAGTGAAAGAAGGTGAGAAATAACACTAGGACACTGGGAGAAATGGACAACTGACAGTGTTCCACTAAGGGCTCACCTGAAGTTGGTAGTGCTGTTTAATAAAACTAGTCAGTATGGCAGTTTCTTTTCAGCCTCATTTAGCTTCATGAGTATGGGAACAGAGTAAGTGAAGAGCTAGGTTTAATCAGGGTATTTGTCAACCAAGTTTGATAAAAAACTTGATATTGCAAAAGTGAGTGGAAATAATAGAACAAGGAATCTAAGCTTCCTGGGAAGGAAAGAGATGATGGGTGGTGGAAAGAGAGGGGTACAGAAGGAGACACAAGGCTGTTGCACTGCATATATATGTCAGGGGTACCACTAGGGTCTAGGGCAGGATAGTGGGAATGAGTACCTGCTGTACACCAGGAAACAGGACCACTGGAGAATGGAAAGTCAAGGAACTAAGAAGTCAGGCAGTTGGAAGGATTACATGGGCAAACTGAAACCAAGAATTCAGACAGGAATATTGTTTGTTCTCCTGGCTCAGTGTTGCTCTAGGAATGAGGACAACCAACTCAGGGACGTATTGATTCCAAGATGCAGTTATTAGGCACTACAGTCTTTATGGCATAAGATTTAAAGCCTAAAGATTTTAGGGGCACCTGAGTGGCTCAGAAGTTGAGCGTCTGCCTTCAGCTCAGGGCGTGACCTTGGAGTCCTGGGATCGAGTCCCGTATCAGGCTCCTCGCATGGAGCCTGCTTCTCCGGTCTCTGCCTCTGTGTCTCTCATGAATAAAAATAAATAAAATCTTAAAAAAAAGAATCAAAGGGGGGCATAATGAGATTAATTCTGGGGTCTTAATACAATGATGATAGGGCTAATGAGGCAGGGTTTTTCAACCTAGGCATTACTGACATCTTAGACTGGATAACACTTGGTTGTGAGAGGCTGTCGTATGCATTGCAGGATGTGTGGGAGGATCTCTGGCCTCTACCCATTCGGTACCAGGAGTACCCTGTCCATAGCTGACAACCAAAAATGTCTCCCAACATTGCCAAATGTCTCCCAGAGGACACAAAATAGGCCCTAGCTGATAACAACTGAGTTAAAACGAGAAAGAAGAGTCTTGCTCAGAATATATGGACAGTCTGGGACATTTATTCTTTAAATTGTCATACATTAAGATGGACTTTTTGGTGTGTATATTCTACAAGTTTTAACACATGACAAGATTTGTGAAATCATTACTGCAATCAGGATATAGAGCCATTCTATCACCTCAAAAACTTTCTTCATGCTATCCCTTTACAGTTATACCCTCCCTCCAACTCCAAACCCCTGGAAACCACAGATAGGTTATCATTATTGTTTTGTCTTTTCAAGAATGCCACATAATATTTTGAGAATGCTTCTTTTTGCTAAGTATAATTAATACCTTTGAGAATGATCCTAATTACTGACTGTTATCAATAGTTTATCCTATTTTGGGGGTTCTCTTTTCACTGTTTTCTGAACTACTTTTAACTAATATTTATTACCTACTATGCTCCAAGGTAGAGTTCTTGGCCGTTTCATATTCAGTCGCATTTAATCCACAACTACTAGCCCTTATTACTATTCTTGTTTTATAGATAAGGAATCAGCACAGAAAGTTCAAATAACTTGCATAAAGTCACACAGCCCGTATGGAGTAGGTCTGAAATCCAATTCAGGAATTCTAACTCCAGAGTCTATACTCTTAGCTGCTATGCTGTTAGTAGCATATAGAGGTCTACTAGTAAATAAATTTCAAGGAGGAAATCTCAAGAAATTAATTCCCTTAATTTATTTAGAGAGATTAAATAGCTCTTAATCAAATCCTGAATCAGGTCTTATCCATTTCAAAGTAAATATTTTAAATATTTACATTATTTACATTCAGATATTTAATATTTGGAATGAATTTTGGATATGATTTGTTAAAGACTAACTGCTCATGTTGATTTTCTTAAATCTTCATTAAATATAGTGGAAAAATATACCAGGAAGGAGAAAGATTTACGCAACTGGGTCCAAATGGATTAAGGGGTCTTTGACATACCAGGGGTGCCTGGGTGGCTGAGTCAGTTGAGTAACCAATCGACTCTTGATTTCAGCTCAGGTCAAGATCTCAGAGTCCTGAGAAGGCCCCCATATCTAGATCTGTGCTCAGCAGGGTGTCTGCTCCCTCTCCTTCTGCCCCTCCCCCACGTGCTCTCTTTCTCTCTTAAATAAATCTTGGGGGGAGGGAGGTGTCTGACATTCCATGAAAGACTTTTTAAAAAAATGTTTTTGAAGAAAGAAAGAACCAAACTCCTGATCTTTAGCTGTTGCTGACCAGAGCCACAGCGAGTACCACATACAGAGTGATCAGTACCTCCTAAAAGTCAGTTCCTTACCTGGTAACGCCCTGCATCCAATACAACCATTTTGGGTGTCACACTATTGCTGGCCTCATAATCTTGAAGTGGTACATGAGTATCTGTGAGCTGGATTCCAAAGAGAGTGGCCAGAGAGTTACTGATGCAGTACCTTCAAAAGGAGGTAAGAAAAGCTGGATATCAGAATCTGATCTAATTCATTCTAAAATGATTCATATTTTAAAAATTTATAATATAAAGAAAAAGCATGTAAGATATACTGTTCTAAATTGGGGAAAAAAGAAATTTAGAGATTTGGAGAAGAAATGGGTTCAGGGAGCAATACATCTTATAAACTGATCATTACTGGTAAGCAATACTCTGATTACCAGATAAAATTTCAGGTTCATTTTAAGGGAATAGGATTGAGAGTAAAGATTACCAGAATTCTCAAATGTTTAAGTCAGGCAGAGGGCAGCAACAGAAATTATATTACAACTTTAAAAATACTTATTTATCCTGAGAACCAACTAACCAGCCATGTAAAGGGACCACCAGAGCACTGAAAAATCTAAGGCTCCAGGTGGTTTCACTACAAAATAAGAAGAAAAGTGTCTATATTTTTTGAGCATCTTAACATCTAATGTTAATGGTATTAGCGAATTTCATCTCCTACAAGGAGAACTTTCAGTAAGTGCTTCTGAAGGTTCACCCAAATGGCTCAAGTGATAACTATACCAACAAGTGAGACATGGACAGAATAATAAAAGTAACATGAAGCTTTTTTTGTTTGTTTCTTTTAAAGATTTATTTATTCATGAGAGAGAGAGAGGCAGAGACACAGGCAGAGGGAGAAGCCCATTGCGGGACTTGATCCCAGGACTGCAGGATCATGACCTGAGCTGAAGGCAGACGCTCAACTGCTAAGCCACCCAGGCGTCCCAACATGAAGTTTTTTTTTGTTTGTTTGTTTTTTTAAGAAAAAAAGAAAAAAAAACCAACCATTTGTTTTAGAAAAGAATTATGGAAATAGGTGAACAGTGTTTAACCCCAATTTGCAAAAGCAACAGCGAGCAAAATGGCAAAGAATTCAATGCAGAATACAGCATTATGAAGAAACTCTTTTCTCCGACTTACGCAATTTTCTTGCAAACAGCTAGAGCACAGAAGAGAATATCATTTTCTTCATGCCACTTGCACCTGTACAAAGAAAGGACTTTAATATCCTTAATGGCAGTAGCACTGCTTAAAGGTTTTTATATGCCAGATTTCTAAAATCATTTAAGAAAAACTGACACTATTACTCAAAGATTAAGGTTTCTTAGTTAACAAAAACCAGATTCGTTCAGAAAGACTTGTTTAAATGTTATCTCTTCTGATGCAAATTCATGATGCTATGCAAACCACACATAACTCTACCAGGTAAATTCTACCTTGAAATAAAATGAGTGTTACAGGGACACATTAGTGACTGTGATTAACATGCACTTGTTCAACATTTGTTTACTAAGTGCATACTATTTACCAAGTATTGATCTTGGCTCCAGACAAACAGTATTGAATGAAACATGTTTAAAAAGAGAGATAGAGAGAAAGAAGAAAACACAGAAAGTCTTAATAATTACAAATGGAAATGATGAACATACTTTTACAATGGCAGCCACCATAAACCTGTATCTTTCCACCCACTGAGCAATGTCTACTGAAACTCAGAACAGTACTAACTGCATAATTCAAAGCTTGCCTGAACCCTAGCAAGAATCATTTAAAAGTTACAAACATGCTAAACACTAAATGTAAAAACTTAGTTATTTACACTTAATGAAAGTTACTTAACTGAATAGAAGACTATCTAAATATGAGATTAAGAATTTCTCCCATTGCTTTTCTAAAAAGTCACTCAGTAAATAGGATTCATAAAACTCTTAACTCTAAAATGAAGGCTCAAGTTGAAACTAAGCCTATGTTCTTACATATGCACACAGAATCAAGTAATTTTTAAATTCCCAGTTAGTTTTGCTCCTTTTCTGGAACTTAAAACCAAGTTTACTGCCTCATATACACATTTCCATTATAAATCATATTTGAAATAAAAGCAATTGAAAAACCAACAATGTATTCTAGGATTAAAAACAAACCCAAGAACAAGCCTATGGAAATCTGACCCCAGGGGAAAAATGCCTCCAACCTAGTTACATTGTTTAAAATTACGGTGTTTTCATCTCTTTTTACTTAAGTTTTCCTTTAAATTCCAGTTAGTTAACATACAGTGTAAATATTAGTTTTGGGTGTACAATTCAGTAATTAAACACTTACATACATCATCCTGTACTCATCAGAAGTGCACTCCCCAATCCCCATCACCTATTTAAGCCCCCACCCCCACCCCATAACCATCATAGTTGAGAGTCTGTTTTTTGGTTGGCCTCCCTTCCCAACCCCTCCCCATAATCTTTTGTTTCTTAAATTCCACATATGATGAAATCATATGGTACTGGTCTTTCTCTGACTTATTTCTTCTTGATTCTCTTCCTCAAAATCACTCTACCAATCCCCCTAAAAATATGAGTGTATTTTCTAGTAAAGGAAGATTCACTCTAAGTATCTATCAAAATTCAGAACTGCTTTGTATACTTTGTTAAGCTATTAACATTCACTTTGCAATAACAAATCTAGCCCTAGCTTTAACACCTCTTAGATGGGTTTCTTTGATGAAATTCTAAAGTTATGAGGTCACAATCTAACACTCTCATTCACTCAAAGGACATGTAGCATAAAGGCCTTGAGACTCCTCTTTTCCTATCTCCAAAGGTGGCAATAATCTCCCTTCCTCGTATTTCAGGACGATTCCTCCTCCTTTTCAAGGATAGCCCAGCCTCTACCTTGCTAAGGAAGCAGGATCACCTGGCAGCTACAGAGGCTCTACACTCTAGTCAAACCGAATCACTAGTCTCTCTTCAACAGTTCATGTGCTTTCTGTCCTTTGAGTCACTGTTCAGGTCGTTTTCTTCTCTTGGAAGGTCTTCCTTTCAACCCAAATCTCTGCTCAGAGAAATTCTATGCATCATTCCAGCAGAACCAAATAAAAAATTTACCTCATAAGGTAATGCATACATTTTTAGCCCTTACACTGATGTAATTTCTCCCTGATGTATCATCATCTTCTGAAACACCAGTTATCAGAAATTATCACACACAACTCCAGCATCTTTACATGCTTTATTGCTTTTGTCAGCCAGGAGACACTGAGGCCAAAGAAAATCATGTTGCCCTTTCCCATATTTCCCACTGAATCCAGTTTCAGGCCTTATGTACAAGAGCCGCCCAAGGATTTGTTAAATCAAAAACTCAACAAATTGGGCTAAGAAAAAACTATTCTAAAGTGACATCAATATACAAAATTTCACCCCTTAAAAACTACTATTGCTGAGGCTTCTAGCTTAAAATAAACAAATCTATCTCCTCTTGATCCCAATACTATGAAAACAAAAGTCAAAGAATAAAAACAGTAGCAGTCCACAATAAAGGGAAAACAGAAGGAGACCTCCATGGAAGGGAGTTTAACAAATGTGTGGGATACAGAAAGTAAATGCAGGAGTGGGAACTGAGGAGGAAGTAGTAACTAGACAAAGGAGGTCACAGCCTTCACTTCTCACAGAAACAGCTGCACAGAAGGAGATATGCCTCCCAGAAGTCAAGAGAGACTCTGAATCCATGCAGATATCCCTGGCCAGAAAGCAGAGTAAGACAGGAAGCTGAACTTCTTCTGTACAAAGAATAGTCGAGTTCCCTGACCTTGTACAAAGAAGTAAACTGCTCTTGGAGAACCTCTGGCATTTAGGATTCTGTCTCAGTGTAACCTCTAGCTCCCTCATCTGCTTCCCTATAGTAAAGTCCAACTAGTTGATAATACCCACTGAATACAGAGCACTTACTCAGCTATACAGCCTGATTTCTAAATATGGACATAACCAAGGACAATCAGACATTCAAAGAAAGCATGCAACATGAAAAGATCAAGACAGGACACAACTCACAACCCCAAAGAATGAGATAATCCAGAAAACCAAAGTAAACATCTCCACTCCGTCAACAAGTATCCCAATGAGATCTGTGAAATTATTGTATCTATGATCCTAGTTTTCTTCCTCTTATCTGCAACCCAAACCAACAATGATGGCGGCTATGGCAATATGTGTAACATGATAGTAACTGCAGGCTGAGAGCTACTGAGGGCTCCAAAAGTAGCCTCTGCCCAGTTTTAAAATGTCAGAACTTGTCAGGGCTCTGTGCTGGGTCCTCTTCTCTTTATGCCCTCTCTCTGAGTGACCTCGTCCATATGCTGTAAGATCCATTACAGAAGACTAGTCTCTCTTCATTGTATTTTCAGGGCCCAGAACAGTGCCTGGCACATAATGAATGAGTACTGGCATTACCCAAACCTCTCCAGAGTGTTAGGCCAGAACCACCAGCCTCCTTGTTATTTCTAGATCTTACCTCACCAGGGCCTCAAAACATTCTAAACTTGCTCTTCTCTCTCTTCCCCATCTACCCTGAAGTATATACTACAAACCTAAGTATGGTCTTTATTTCTTTTCATTCTCTCTTCCTGTATCCAGTCCATCAGCAAGTTCCACTGGTTTTTACCAAGATGAAATCTACTTAATCCTCTCCATTTCTACTGTCACCTCCCTGCAAGCCATTTCTTGCCTGGACCAGAGAAATAGTCTAATAGTTTTAGACTATACTTCCTTTTTTGCCTCCTCTCAATATATCCATTAAAAGCTCAGGCCATCTTTTAGAAACCTAATCATTCTGTGAATTCCCTGCTTGATAAAATTCCTTCCTGAACCCCCCTAAATACAGAGAACTGATGGTTGCTAAGGGGGGGGGGATTCTTTTCTGTAGTGAAGAAGGTGTATGGTGTTTATAATCCTTATATCTATCTTCAACCTCACCTTGTGTGTTCTCCCCTTTGCTCACTATCTTCCAGTCACACTGACAACAATTTCCAGTAAACACCAAGCTTTCACCTCCAGGCTTTTGCACCTCTCTTCCCAGAATGCTTTTCTTTACATTTTTCACATGCTTGCATTACTTTCTTGCTTCAGATCTCAGTTTTAAGGTTACATCCTCAAAAAAAGTCTTGACTATTCTAGAAAGTAGTCTTTCTATACACTCTTCTAAAAGAGGAACAATATCCTGTTGATTTCCTTAGCGCTGATCACAAAATTACCATTTTATTATTTACTGTATTGTTTCACTTTCCCACTAAAATGTTAACTTTATGAAGGCAGAACCCACATTAATCTTGTTCACCACTCTACCTTCAGCGCAGCACAGTGCCTGGGACAGAGAAGATCCTCAATAAATACTGGTTGATTAAATAAAAGCTGCCTTGTCTCATCCATAGGTCATACACAGTAAATTAAAGATAATTATGACAAGAAGTAACCAGGAGAATGGGAGATTTATAAAAGTTATAAATATTCTAGCCTTCAAAATATAGCCTGCTTAATAAGATTCCGATACTTAGTCTAACTGAACTCAATTTCACCAATATCTACCCATTTCACTTACCCATTTCTCCAAAAGCTAGAGACATTTATCAAAAATTTCTTAAAAACTTTAATGTAAAAAAAAACAAAAAAACAAAAAACTTTAATGTAAAAACAAAAGTTTAAGATAGTGTTTGAAATGAGCCCCATCTGCTTATATTAACTGATCCCAACAAGAGCTTCTGTTGGCTACTACAACCCAATCTCCCTCCTAAATACTACATATTGGAATCTTACATTAAGCAGCTCAGAAAAAGGTAGATCCATCCTGTTCAAAGCAGCTTGTTACAAAGTGCTTACAGTACTGTGTAATAGTCTCATCGTTAACAAAACCCATGGAACAAGCCTGAGTGTCTTAAAACAAATCTACCCTTGCTACAGCCTGTACTTATTCAACTGAGCTCAACCCTGTATTTCTTCAATTTTAAAACATGTCTTCTTTTTCCACATTTTAACTGAAGTTGGAATGCATCTTACAATTGAAGGTATTTTACAATTGCTATTGGTCAATCTAGAATTAGTTGCGTTGCCTGAACATGTACAAATTTGCTTGTTCTTGATGATAAGCAATTGCAACTCATTTTAGTCAATAAACCATTTGAAGATTATTTGAGAAAGTATTGGTTTGTGTCTGAATACTTTCTGCTGACATCATCTGATAAGATCAAGAAAGAACCAGCATCAAACTCACAGAAAAGGTAGGTGTCAGTGGCAAAGAAGAATTTTAATACACCAGCATAAAAATACATTAAAAAAACCCATTATGTATGTTTCATTTTAATTCATTTCATACACCAGCATAAAAATACATAAAAAACCCATTATGTATGTTTAATTTTAATTCATAATACCCACTGAATACAGAGCACTTACTCAGCTATACAGCCTGATTTCTAAATATGGACATAACCAAGGACATTTCTTTGTAGAATACTTGCTCAGCCTATTTTTTTTCTTCTAGTAACCATATACACTTTATCCTTCCTCTAAAATTACTTTTCATTTTTTAATTGAAGTATAATTGACACACAAGTGCTACATTAGTTTCAGGTGTACAACATAGTACTTCCACAAGACTGTACATTACACTATGCTGACAAGGGTAGCTACCACCTGTCACCATACAACACTATTAAAATACCACTGACTATATTCCCTATACTATACTTTTCATCCCCAAAACATATTCATTCCATAACTGGAAGCCTATACCTCCTACTCCCCCCCCCCCCTTTATTCATTTTTGCCCATTTCCCCACCCTCCCCTCTGGCAACCATCAGTTTAGTTTGTTGTATGTATTTATGAACCTATTTTTGCTTTTGTTTTGTTTTTTAGATTTCACATATAAGTAAAATCCTGTATTTGTCTTTCTCTTCGTTCATCATAACACCCTCTAGATCCATCCATGCTTTGCAAATGGTAAGATCTTATTCTTTTTTATGGCTGAATATTATTCTATTGTGTGTGTGTGTGTGTGTGTGTGTGTGTGACTCTACACACACACATACAACATCCTTTTTATACATTCATCTATTGATGGACAGTTGGGCTGCTTTCATATCTTGGCTATTGCAAATAAGGCAATAACGCAATATATACATGGGTGCATATATATTTTCCAATTAGTTTTAATTTTCTATGGGTAAATACCCAGAAATGGAATTACTGGATCATATGGTATTTCTATTTTTAATTTTTTGAAGAACTTCCATACTGTTTTCCACAGTGGTTGCACCAATTTACACTCCCACCAAAAATGCACAAGGAAAAAAAACCTGTTAATTTCCAACAGAGTAATTTCTCAAGTTCACACCTGACCCTTTATATGGCTTTATAGGGAGAGTAGAGTCCACAAAACACTGGGGGAGAGAAAGAAGGGAAACAGAGATCCTAAGATTAAATTAAGTCACAATCATTTCACAATGATAAGATCTATAAATATTCAGAATCTTGATAGATCAGGGTACTGACTACAGCAAAGGAACTTAAAAGTGCCTGTGAGGTTTCAGGAGGCAGTCTGGAAGGGAGGGAAGGAAAGAGTTATTTAGAAACTGTGTGGAATGGGATCCCTGGGTGGTACAGCGGTTTGGCGCCTGCCTTTGGCCCAGGGTGTGATCCTGGAGACCTGGGATTGAATCCCACGTCGGGCTCCCCGTGCATGGAGCCTGCTTGTGTCTCTGCCTCTTTCTCTCTTGTGACTATCATAAGTAAATAAAAAAATTAAAAAAAAAAAACTGTGTGGAGGGAAAAAAAAGGCAAAAGGGGAGAAATTGTTTTCTTTTGTCCTGAAAATTCCTAAAGAAAAACAGGAATCCCCACAACCACACCCCTGCTACCCTGAAAGCATTCAAAGAAATTAGTTTGGTACACTGACAGAAGAGGGAGCACTTGAACTATGAATCTCCAAACCACCAGCCATGTCCAAGAAATACAAAGGAACAAAATACCTTGATCTACAGAAAGCTACAAGAAAACTGAAAATGAGACTGAAAACACTCTTGCTGATAACCCTCTCTTTACCTTCCTTCCCTCCCCAGTCAAAAAATCATGAGAGGAAAACTATAACATAACACTCTGTGTTGAATTAAATATCTTCAAACAAGAATTTTAAGATATGATAACATGTCCTGAATGAGAAATTTCAAAACTAAGAACACAAGTAAGAGCTAACAAAACTCTGGAAATAAAATTACATCAGAAAAGAACTAAATTACAAACATATGCTGGACTCCCTTCAGAAAAGAAATTAAATAGAACAGAACCAATAAACTACAACTGAATAAAAATCTCCAGGAATAAGACCTGATTCTGCATACTGAATGGGCTCACCAAACAACTGAGAAATTTGGAAACATAAAATGTAAAATCTCTGGAAGTAGTACAGATTACCAAAACAGATCCTATTAAAGTCAGAAAGCCTAATCAAACCGATTTTCATAGAACAGGGAAAGTTATCAAAGAACTGCTCCACAAAAATTTGCCAGTCCCAGATATGCACAACTTGTAGGAGAAACTTTTAAAGGTCTTGAAAGACCCAAAAGTAGATTTGAGAAATGGAAAGACAAATCTCTTGTCTTTGGATAGAATTCAACATTATAAACATTTCAGTTCTCCCCAAGTTAATTTATAAATATAATGCAATCCAAGGAGTTTCATGGAGCTAGACAGAAGTGAAGTGATACTTCTGAATATACTTTTTTGTTTAAACACATTAAAAAGGTAAGAGAATCAGTAAGGATGGGGAAAAACAAATGGAATAAAACAAGCAAATGGACGCAATTATATTTCAAAGGAATATTTTAACCATGCTGAAAAAGGGGTTAAACCAACCCAGATAACTTTTGAGCAAAGTATTTCGGCTATATGCCTTCAGACTAAAAAACAACTGAAAGCAAATTCTGAACTATTAATTTTTTACAGTAATATCACTCAATTTTTAAACAACTGACTTTTAGTTCATGTATCCTAAGACTGAATTCTAGGACTGAACAAACAAGTAAGAATATTGAACACCAGGTTTTTTACTCAGAGAGGGAAAATACAAAAATAGAAAAGTGGAAAACTAGAAAACAGTATGTGTTGAACTGGAATTATAGGTATTCAGTATGAACTCATGGTGAGATAGACATAAAAATGTATGTAGAGGCTGTATATATCTGTAGCTCTCTCCACTACAGGGGATAATCAGTGATGCTTTAGAAGGAATGAGCATACCTGTACCCACATTCTATCTCCTAAACGCTGTCTTCCATTTAAAGGAACCAGGGATCCTTGGAGAAATGGGTAATCCAAAGCTGAAGCAGGGAAAGCACAAAGATAAGCCTGCAACACTAAGTCAGAAAGCAAAGCACTCAAAGAATTATGAAGAAATGTCAAAAGGACAAACCACTGCTTTGAAGGGCTTCCCATTGGCCTTAAATCAAACTGAGCATAAAAACTAAGTTGATAGTAACAGATTGCAGCCCTTTTGATAAAATAGGAATCCATGATTCTACACTCCTAAATTATTTTTTAAAAATAAAAGCTCTTAGGGCATCTGGGTAGCTCAGTCAGTTGAGCAGCTGACTCTTGGTTTCAGCTTGGGTTATCTTCCCAAGCAACCCATGTCAGGTTGCTGCTAAGACGGAAGTCTGCTTGAGGATTCTCTCTCCCTCTCCTTTCCCCGTGACAAATAAGTAAATAAATCTTAAAAAATATATAAAAGCAAAGCTCTTCCTTACAGAATGTCAACTAATAAATGTAAAAGGAACAGCTGGATTAGAAAACTCACCATTTAGAAACATAATAATTACTGATTCAGGCAAAAGTCATCAGTGGATGTGAAAACCATGAGGCAGACTAAAGTTTGATATTATCTACCAAATCTCAAAATATCTCCCTACAAAATAATTCCAAGGTGAAAACCAGTAACTTTTCAAGGGAGAAATCTGGCAAGGACTATTTTAAGTTATCAAAGTTATCATCAGTGATGGAACTGGACATCATATGCATCCAGATATGACATAATGAGAAGACCTAATTTTTGTGGTATTCCTGTCTAAAATATATTACCTCAAACTAATCATGAAGAAATACAGGCAAACTAAAACTAAAACATTCTATAAAGCAACTGGCCTGTAATCTTAAAAAAAGTTAAGATCATGAAACTCAAAGTCAGTCATTTGCAACTACCTTCTCCCATTCTGAAGGTTGCCTATTAGTTTTTATTTTTTCTTTCACTGTGCAGAAACTTTTTATATGTTGATGTATGTTGACGATGTCCCAATAGTTTAATTTTTGCTTTTGTTTCCTTTGCCTCAGGAGATACATCTAGTAAGAAGTTGCTATGGCCAATGTCGAAGAGGTTACTGCCTGTGTTCTCCTCTAGGATTTTGATGATTTCAGGTTTCACGTTTAGGTCTTTCATCCATTTTGAATTTATTTTTGTGTATGGTGTAAGAAAGTGGTCCAGTTTCATTCTTTTGCATGTGGCTGTCCAGTTTTCCCAATGCTATTTGTACATATAGAAAGAACTTCTAAAACTGAACATCCAAAAAACAAATAATCCAGTTAAAAGGTGAAAGACATGAATAGACATTTCTCTGAAGAAGGTGTACAGATGGCTAACTTGAAAAGATGCTCAATATCACTCAGAGAAATACAAATTAAAACTACAATGAGACATTACCTCATACCTGTCTGAATGGCTGAAATTAACAGCACAGGAAACAACAGGTGTTGGTGAGGATGTGGGGAAAGGGAACCCTTTTATACTGTTGGTGGAAATGCAAAGTGGTGCAGCCACTCTAGAAAACAGTATGGAGGTTCCTAAAGTTAAAAATAGAGCTACCCTTCAATCCAGCAATTACACTATTAGGTACTTACTCAAAAGTTACAAAAATACTAATCCAAAGGCATACATGCAACCTAATGTTTATATAGCATCATCAACAATATCCAAACTATGGAAAGAGCATTTCCCAATGTCTACCAACTGATGAATAGATAAAAAATATGTGGTATACACACACACACTGGAATATCACTTAGCCATAAAGAGAATGATATCTTGCTATTTGCAACATCGTGGATAGACCTAGAGAGTATTATGCTAAGTAAAATAAGTTAGAGAAAGACAAATACCATATGATTTCACTCCTAACTGGAATTTAAGAAACAGAACAGATGAACACAGGTGGGGAAGAAAAGACACAAATCAGGAGACTCTTAACTACAGAGAACAAACTGAGGATTTCTGGAGGGAGGAAGGTACGGGAATGGGTTAAACAGGTGATGGGCATTAAGGAATGCACTTGGTGTTGTATGTAAGTGATGAATCACCGTATCCTATACCCGAAACACTATATGTTGACACAAATTTAAATAAAAACTTGAAAAAAAGACAAAACAGTCAAAGTAAGACTGAAAAACTACTTCAGAGTAAAGGAGTCTAAAGAAACCTGATAACTAAATGCAACAGGTGATCTTGGATTGAATTTAATTTGTGTTAATATACAATAAAATTATCAAAACAAGAAATTGCCATTGGCACAATATTATTGTCAAATCAGAAGGCCATATTCATATTTTGCTAGTGTTCCAATAATGTCTTTTATAGTGAAAGAAAAAAAATCTAGTCTAGAATTCTGCCCAGGACCACATGCTCCATTTAGTTATCAGGTTTCTTTAGACTCCTTTAACTGAAATAGTTTCTCAGTCTTACTTTGCACTCAAAATTTTCAAGTTTTTATTTAAATTTCTGTACTATTCCTTTTTTCTTTTCTGTACTATTCTTGCAAACTTTTCTGTAAACCTGAAATTATTTCAAAATAAAAAATATTTTCAATTTATTTCACTGACATACTTCTTATAGGTAAGTAGTATAAAAATCCCATGTAATAAAACATCTGTTTAAATAAATGTATTCTTTCATCAGTACAAAAATTCTAAGTGATAAAGCACCATCTCAGTTATTTGGTAATGTGTTTTGCTTTTAGCTGTAGACAACATGACAATGTATGGCACAATCAATGGAATCTTATTCAAGGAAATAATGAGTCCAAGGTTTCATAGGAAAATAGTGCCTGTTGACGAAAAAAAAGAAAAGACTAACCCTGTCATATTTTGTCAGTTCACAAATTCAAAACCACTATCACAAAATCACTTATAAATACCTTGTGTTGCTAGAATAATCCCACATGGCCACATCTAGGAGGCTCCGAACCCAGGTTTTAGAGGGCTCCTTAAGAAATTTTTGCTGGTAGATTCCCACTACAAGATCTTCTACAGTGAGAAGTTCTAGATCTTGTCTGATTTCTTCCATTGGTAAACAGAAAAAGGTAAACATTACTGAATTTAGGTACACAGAACATATATACCAAAATGGAAATAACAGATGTTACAATGCACTTAAACAGTGACCTAGTTTTACTTACCTGATGCCTTTGCCATATGCTTCAAACACCAGTTGACTCTGGCTCTGTCATCAGACTGGAGAAGGGAAAAAATTTACTTGTATTTTCTCCTACACTGAGTTAATTTTAATCAATTGCTGTCCTTTCAAACTGGGGAAGTGGGGGTGGCAGGAAGGGAAAAACTGAAGAGTTTGTGACAACTAAATGAGAACCATAAAAAAGAGCAACATACATTTTAAAAGACTACTGCTTTTAATAACCAGTAACATTTATAAAGCGATGCTAAGAGACTCTGTGAAAAGCAAAGGAGATCTAGGGTAGGCACATGAAGAAACCAATGTTCAGAAAAAGATAAGGTAATCTGTTCATGGTTACACTAAAATAGTAATGTTAAAATCCAGTTCTTCAACTCCTAGCCTAAAAGAATTAGACAAAATAAAGAATGAAGGCTCTCTAAAGATTACAAAAGAGGATCAAGAGATTGTTACAAAGTTTTTAAAAAACAGTGATCTTACTTAGGACAGGTGTACAGATTAGAGCACCCTTTCTTCAGAGTAAAAAAGGGATTTCAGCAGGAGAAACTAAAAACATGAGATCTGCCAAATTAGAGATAACATTCAGCTTTTGCAGTCTTCAAAATCCTTCCAATACCACAGAAATTATTATACCTAATCACATTCAAAACAATTCAGAATGAACATGTTTTACCACACACAGCTAACACACAAGCAAACATTCTTTCTTTGGGTACCTTTCATGGGTCTTTTAGTACATGCCTTAAAAAAATATTCTTAAAATGAAATTACCTTGCAGTAGATAAGTGGCCAGTTTCCTGGGTTTGGGTGAATAAACCTATAAAGGTTTTGTAACACAGTTGCTTGGTCATACCCAGATTCGAAGTTTGAAATAGGAATCTTGTGACTAGAATCACCTGAAGGGAATACAAAGGAGTAAGGAGTTCAAAATTTGATCAAAGTAAGTATTATGAAATGGGTAAGGAAGAAGGGTTACAGGAACAAGGTACTGGGTAACTCATATTTAAGCACTAGTACCAAGCCTAATTATAGTTAGGTACTTTATATTACCCCATAATCTTATAAGAAGGGCATACACACATATTATAGAAGACACAACTGAGAATCACAAAAGTTAGCAGAGGTCAATAGTTGGCAAACAATGGAGTCAGGACTCAAGCCCGGTTTAAGTGACTGAGCCTATGTGTGTTCACTATTCCCATCTGCCATTCATGAATCTGTTTTATATATAAGGCTGGAGAACTTAATAGCAAGGACTGCTTTTTCAAAGGTTGTAGGATTAAGGTTTCACTTCCAGTAAAAAAATGGACCAAGTAATTCAGACCAACTGCTCACAAAAATTTAAACTACCTGAGGATATCAGGAGCACATAAAGAGGGACGCCTAGGTGGCTCAGTGGTTGAGCACCTGCCTTTGGCTCGGGATGTGATCCTGGGTGCAGGGATCGAGTCCCATATCAGGCTCCCTACAAAGAGCCTGCTTCTCCCTCTGCCTGTGTCTCTGCCTCTCTCTGGGTCTCTCATGAATAAAGAAATAAAACCTTAAAAAAAAAATATTTTTCTGTCTAGCAAACATAAATCCTCTCTGGATGAAGGGAACATCATTATTAGCTTTCAATTACTTTAAAATCATTTCTTCAGCATGGCAGGGAAAATGGCGGATGGGAAGGTGGGAGAATAGAGGCCTGAGAAGCCATGGTAAACTGAAGCCTCCAGAGTAATGGAGGGGAAAGTTCCAGCTGCTGCGCTGAGAAGTGAGCAGCTGAAGCAGCAGCCTGCAGACCTCCCAAAAAAGTCTACAAAAATATCCAAGTCTGGATTTGCCACAGGTAGTTAGATGACAAAGAAAGCCAGCCATATCCATCAAACTCAGATCAAGTAAGCCTTAAAAAAACTGTTCCAATTCTTGTTTCAAAACCCTTTTCAGCGGCAGCAGCTTTTAATGAAGACGACGACAGTAAACCAAAGGAAATGCCTCCAGAAGCAAAGATAAAGATGAAAAATACTGGAAGGAATACACCAACATTAGCAGGACCAAAACTCCTTCAATAAAGTAAAGCATGGTTTCTCTGATAACCAGAAACTACGGGAGAAAAATATAAAATCTCATCTTGGAAATGTCCATGACCAAGACAAATCATGTGTTTTGAAACTGGAGTGTGGAGTGTCAAGTTAAAAGGAATAGTTTCCTTTTTTAAAGAATGGTTATTAAGATTACCCTTGGAGCCGCCTTTTTTAAGATTGAGTGGCGGAACACAAATAAGTTTGAAATCAGAATTACTTTATGTTTTAAATGCAGATTTCAAGACCTTCGCTTAAAAAAAAAATCAGAAATGGTACTTTTCTATTTTTTTAAACACAACTATTAGCACATTAAAAGGGAGGTATAAAGTTACTGTCTATTTAAACTGCAAACAATTACTCTTAACTCCCTGAACCTAAACTGTCTGGCTCCCGGGAATAGCTTTAAGAGAGAGGGAGAATTGTATTGTGAGGAAAAGGTTATGGAACTATATACTGAAAGTATATTAGAGAATCAAAATACAGCTTTTGTCCTCATAGGCATTTGTTTTGTTTCAAGTCATCATAAACAAGGTATTGCACTGCTAGCAGTTGGTACAAATACTTAGCTCCTTAGAAAAAAATTTAAAAATTGTATATAAATTGTTGAGTATTCTAAACAGCCCACTTCAACCATTTCAGTGGGTCTACCTATTTATTCGTCTTCAAAGACCATTTGCTACAAAAGTAAGTATTTTGAATGTGCTTCCCTTGGTTTTTGTTATTAGCCAGTTCCTATAAGCATTTCCATCAAATCCTGAGGCAAATCACAAGGAAGTGGTTTCTTTTCAAATAACAAACTACCAAAAACTTAAATATATAATATTAAATATTTGGCTATTTTTTTTAAAGGTAGAAACACCCAAAAAGCAACATCGCATGAAAATGAAGAGGAGAATAATGTATTTTCTATAACTCGGTTAAAGCTTAAGTTACTAACTTGTGAAAGTGAATTTGATTTAGACTTAATAAAAAAATTATTTTAGTACAGTAATATAATTCGATGTATATATATGTTAATATATAACATATATAAACAGCCTTTCAAAAGCACAATTCAGGTACCAAAGATAAAAAGAAAGAAAATGCATCTTTACACACATCTTATGGGATCTTTGACCACATATACATTGTTCGATCTATGTATTACAGGGTTTCAAAAAAGATTTTTGTGATAGTTAATGTGATAAACACATATTTAAAAGCATAGTCACAGATAAAAGAAACAGTCTAATGATTTCCTTGAAAACAACTACAGTGTTTAATCTGGAGGCAGCTTCAGATGATTTTATTGGTAATCACTACTCGCTGAGCTCTTTTAATAGGTAACAGAGAAGTAACCTGTATATGTTCCCAACACTTTGTTAATTTGCATTCAAGTTTAGAGTAAACCCCAAACAATGGAAATGTATATAGAACTATTAGTTCTTACATGATTTAATTATGTCACGATACATGAACTCAACTTGCTTTGAGTAAGCAAACTTTCCACTTTTGTAATTTTACTGTTTGTTAAAATAACATGCTTCTCTTATGTATTCTTTTCTTACCTTAAGTGAAATATTAGCCTAAGGTCAAGATGGGAGAGAAACAACTGAAATGAAGGTCTTCATTAAAATACCAATAAATTTGGGGTGCCTGCATGATTCAGTTGGTTAAGTGCCTGACTCTTGATTGCTTTGATCATAATCACAGGGTCCTGGGACTGAAGCCCAAATTGGTCTCCAAGCTCAGTGGGGAGTCTGCTCAAGATTCTCTCTCTCCCTCTTTCCTCTTCCCTGCCCCACATGCTCTAAAATACATTTTAATAAGTACCAATAAAAAATACCAATAAATTTGCCATTCTCAAAAAAGATTTTTTTAGTCTACATGAATAACCAGGTACATGAAATAAGGAAAACCAAACCAAAACTGATACAAGGAGATCCAAAGGTATTTCAGCTACTGAAGTTATTCAGCACAGATTTTAAATCATTCTTGTATCTGAGGAGATCAAATTATGAATTTCAGCATAAAGTTATATAAAAGGATAGAGTTCAATTTCTGATAATGACAGTGAGAAACTGAACAAATGAAACACCTGCTTGAAAGCACTGTAGAGATAAAACTGCAGTGAGAATCAGGAGTCCAAAGTCTTAGAGAGGAAGGAAATCCTAGAAAGCTTGATTCTGGCATTTGGGTTCACTGGAAATTTGAGCACTTATCAATTCTAGAATAGGAGATTTAGAGTGTGAGAAAATTAGTAGTTTTCAACAGACCTAGACTTGTAAGAATTAAAAATATTATACCAGGGGCACCTGGCTGGCTTTGCTGGTGGAGAAAGGGACTCTTGGTTTTTGGGCTGTGAGTTCAAACCCTATGTTGACTGTAGAGATTACCTAAAAATAATTTCAAGATTTTATTTATTTATTCATGAGAGACATGAGAGAGAAAAAGAGAGGCCGAGACACAGGCAGAGGGAGAAGCAGACTCCATGCAGGGAGCCTGACGTGGGACTCAATCCTGGGTCTCCAGGATCACGCCCCAGGCTGAAGGCGACACTAAACCACTGAGCTACCCAGGCTGCCCATCTAAAAATAATTTTTAAGAAAGAATTTATTTATTCATCTGCGACAGAGAGAGAGAGAGAGAGAGAGAGAGAGAGAGAGAGAATGCATGTGCATGTGAGCAGGGGCAGAGGGAGAGGGAGAAGCAGACTCCCTGCAGGGTAGGGAGCCCTATGCAGGGCTTGATCCCAGGATCAAGAGATCATGACCTGAGCCGAAGGCAGATGCTTAACCGTAACCCACCCAGGCACCCCCAAAATAAAATCTTTAAAAAAATATTACTCCAGTATTACTTGCATATGTTAAATATGTAGTTAGAAAATATTCAACTGTCTTCTGGCTTCCACTGTTTATGCTATGAAGTCAATTACAAATTTCACAAGTGGTCCTTCAGTGGTAATGTGCCTTTTTTCCTTTTTTAGAGATCACCTAGAAATAGATGGGACTCTTAAAATATCTGAACCCAATTTTGTATTAGCTCAATCCCTGAAATTGAATTAAGGTGCTCTGAGATGGCTAGTGACAGAAGCTTTCTGCCAAAAGCAATCACATTTTTTTTTTTTTTTTTTTTTGGAGAGGAATAACAAGTTTTCCCATCTACTGTTTGGCACTCAAAAAAAATGATCAGACATATGAAGAAATCTGGTACCTTGACTGAGCATCAAGATAAACAGACCCAAAAAGATCTCTATAATAGGGTTATCAGACATAAAACTTTAAATGTTCAGGGAAATCAATATTAATAATTTCACCAAAACCATAAAAAAGAACCAAAGGTAAATTAAAAAAAAAAAAACTAAAGACATATTCTCTAACCCATTTTAGGAGGGCAAAGCAACCTTGGTAACAAAATTAGGTAAAATTATCCTCAGTCTTTAACATGAATGCACAAATCCTAAAACAAAATATTAACAAACCAAATCCAGCAGTTTCTTTAACAGCGATGTAGTGACTTTGTTGGGTTTACTGCTA
This sequence comes from Vulpes vulpes, assembly GCF_048418805.1. Classification (NCBI taxonomy): domain Eukaryota; kingdom Metazoa; phylum Chordata; class Mammalia; order Carnivora; family Canidae; genus Vulpes; species Vulpes vulpes. The sequence continues at coordinate 129,041,908 of NC_132792.1, read as the reverse complement.
GAATGGAAGGTTGGTTATTAGCAAATTACCAGATGAACAAAAGACACAAATCATGTGAGACAGAAGTACTGTTCATTAAAATGTGCAACTGGTACCTCCAACCAAACTGGGAATAGAACTTTACTGTGATCAAGAATGCATACAAAAAAAAAAAAAATGCATGAAGAAAAAAGAAACCAAATATAAAGCAAACAGCATAGCTGTTGGTGAAACATTAGAAACTAGAATTCCTACGTATCCAGTACCCTACGACAAATTTTTAAGTTTTAAATAAAAAAATATAGATTAGAAAAATGTCATCCCACAGACAGGACTATATAAGGAATTTTAAGAACTCGAGTTACAGTTTAGCAATGGCTGGATAAAACTAAAATACAAAAGCAAATAAAAATATAATTTCAAGAGATATCACTTAAAAATAAAGTTTATAAGGTATAAATTTAACAAGATATTAAGATCCTTGTGAAGAAGACTCTAAGTGTTGTAAGGCTTACAGATCTAAAAAATAAAAGAGTCACCCCTTGTTTACAGATAGAATGTCATGAAGCTTCACTCCAAAATGATCTGAAGATTTAAAGGTAATTCTAATCTAAATTTCAACAAAGGTATTTGTAAAGCAGGATACTCCAACTCTGAATCGTATGAACAGCAAAGGGTCAAGAATAATGAGGATATTCCAAAATTAAGTCAAGGAACTTGTCTAAGTATTATTAAAATCTTGTGTTTAACAATATGGATACCAAACAAACAAGCAGACCAATAGAACAAAATAAAGATATCAGAAAGACTCAGGCATCAAACAGAAATGTGGCACTACATACTGAGAACAAACTGATCATTTAATAAATAATGCTGAGACAACGGATTATCCACATGGGAAAAGAATGAATCAGAATCTCTACATCACACCAAACATAAGTCAATGCCAGGAGAATTAAGAACTTTGGCATGAAAAACAAAACTTAATAAAAACTATCATTTATGGCCTTCTGGTAGAAGAAGATTCTTAAATAAGATACTAAACCCCCTCAAAATGTAAGAGAAAAGACTGATACATCCACTAAGTCAAAAATAAAAACTTTCGTTCATTAAAAGACATTGTACTGACAATAAAAAAAAATACAAGGTACAAACTGAAAATTGGGATCTGCAATTATATCAATAAGCAGATATGTAGTAAAATTCCACAAGCCAATATAAAAGACAATCCCATAGAAAAATTAGGAAAAGGTAATGCTGAGTTAGAAAAAATACAGGTACATAAAGCAGCATACAATGTTAATTTATGTAAAAGTTTGAAAAAGAAAAATTAAATTCATAACTTAAATATTCACAGGGTGCCTGGGTGGCTCAGTTGGTTAAGCATCCAACTCCTGATTTCAGCTCAGGTCACAATCTCAGGGTCATGAAACTGAGCCCTGAGTCGGGCTCTGTACTGGGCATGGAGCCTGCTTAGGATTCTCTCTTGCTCTCACCCTTGCCCTCTGCCCCTCACCCACCACTCCCAACCCCTTGTGTGCACTTGTCTCCTAAAAAAAAAAAAAAAAAAAAGTATTCACAAAACTATTCAGAAAAGAAAGGAAATGATTAGCACAAAATTCTAAATAGGGTCTCTCTTATAAAGAGAGAGGTGGATGCAGTCAAGGAGAGATTTAGGGACCTTCGATGACAGCACACTGCTCTTATTTCTTCAGCTGACTGGGGAATGCACTACTGTTCATTAATTAATATCCTTTATGCCTTAAGTCAATGTTAAATTTTTGTGTATGAAAATTAATATTAAAAGCTGATGGACCTTCCGTATAGGAAGCTAAAAGGAGTTTTCAAAGCTTTGCTTATTTTAAAGCAGAACTTCCCTCAAGAAAATTAACCAATAAAATGGAATCAGAGCTCCTCTGGTTGAAGTGGGGGAGGAGGAGAAGGGCCAGAAACTTCCTGCCTCCATGCACTCATAAGAACCCGAAGTACCCCTTCAGAGAAGAACATGGCAGTGGGGGTGGGAAAAAAAAAATCAATAGATTCCGTATCAATATCTCTTCCAATCCTGACATTCCTTGACTGCTAAACCATAAACATCCATCCATCAAGTATCCACTTAATTACATTTACATGTATTTCATAAAAGGCCAGATAGCACAGGAGCATTTGAAAAATCTACACACACATTCCTTAGCTACTACCCACACTGTATCCACACATAAACTTGCTTCAGTGTGTTCCTCTATGAAATATGGTATTTTCCTAAGCACCAGGTTGATTACACCACCATAAGCATTTTCAGTTATTATGTTAACATAGCCGTCAGTCTAATATAGTCATTTATCTTCTTTAACTGGCACGTTACCCAGGGTTATCAAATTGGCAATTTAAGGCCTGTTTAAATTGGTGAGCTTTCCTGAACAAATTGTGTTCAATTTCAATTAGTTTGAATACTAAATTAAGAAGACATTCCTAGTGTCTTTAATAGGTTTATGTTAATCTGGTTAACTTGAAAAGGTTATAAAAATAAGCCTCAAAAACTTTTTAAAAATCAAGTATATATCAGAACCAAAATAATAAACAGTAAGTAAGGCCAGTGGCACTCCCATCTGGCACTCAACAGATGAACAAACCAGAAACAGCTTAAGTAAAAATGAAGTTAACTCACCAGCTAAGTTTCTATTTTTGTCTTACCACCACCTATTTAGTGAATACCTCAGGTGATGTAACTTGTGGGGAGATTAGCTAGGTTCACACTTCAAAATCTGTATTATAAATTTTTTTCATTCAAAGCTACATAAAGGGACCAACTAAAAAAATTTCCCTTACCTGTTTCAATCTATGGCCCTGATCCCAAACACAAAAAGGACTACTATATACTTTTTGCTAAGACTGGAAAAAACTCAAAGCTCATAAGCAAAGGGGACTCTAAAAATATTCTCTTCATTTATAAAGAACATTATAAATATCACAAATAGCTGCTTGTTATGGCAGATTTGAAAAACTTATTTGTAATTTCAAACACTTCTACAGGCTAGTTGTCTACGTTAAGTAAAAAAAAAAAACTTTTTGAATATAAATTAAAAATAAAACTATTACCATGATTTTCATTCTAATCATAGGAAACTGGTTAAAACCTAGTTTCTAGACGAATTTAGTTCAGAGCTTATTAGGTATATGGTCATATCCTTTAGTATCCCACAAGTCTATTCAATTTTAAAGTTTTTAAGGATCACATATATCATTTACCATTTCTATGAAGACTCTCCAACAATTTCTTACCCCAACTTAATGTTTTATGTGCCCATGTAAAGCAGTAAATCTTAACGAGGTACATATCCATTCAATGCCTATCATTCTACCACATTCCTTTATACTTACTTGCAGCCTGACAATGAAACCGAAATCCTCGTGGAATTTCACCTGTAATACAAAATATTTTGTTGGGAGAAGCTCTCTGGTTTTCCCATAGCCGTATGCCATAGGATGACCAATTGGTAGGTAATAGTTATTGCTATATGAAAATACGAAAAAAAATTAAACCTTCATAAGAGTTCTTTTAAACCAAAGGAATGAGGATTATTAAAGAATTTCGGTATACTGTCTAAACTACTTTAAAAAGGAAGTCACTTCTTTATAAAAAAGAAATAGTAGGTAAAGCAAAGTTGTGCTAAAAGGAGTCTTAGCTAGGGGTCCATGAGGCCCTATTAAGGGCCTCATGTATGTATTTCTCAACAAAAGTTTCCAAATTCTATCTTTTTAATGTTTTACAATCACATGAACAAAAGTAGCTATTTAATTTATCCTAAGCAGCAACTCTTACTAGTGTGAGTAGGATGATTAGTTGCTCTGCCATTGAAACACAAGAAAAAGTGCTGGCTTGTTCTAATGAATTTTAAATCAACTGGCAAAACTAAAGATGAAGATCTTCTTTCCCCAACCTTTTCTCCTTTACTCTTCCCCCTATATGTTTCTCCTACTTGCCTTTAAAAGTACACTGTTCCTTTAACTATCTTCTTGGGAACTGAAATGAATCCTAGGTCTTCATTATTACTTGCTTTTGCTAGAGTGCAATAGCCAGAAGAGATACTAAAAACATTGGAGAGACTATTAAATATTAGGCTATCTCCATATCTTCCTTTGTATTCCTTAGAGCAGCCAATAATAGGTATTATTCCCACTTCACAGATAAGCTAGTAAGTTCAGAAAGATAAATAACTTTCTTCAAGGTTACAAAACAACATCAAGTTAAAATCTAGTAATCACTATGGTGAAGGATGGGTCAAAGAAATGAAAGAGCAAAAGGCATAAAAAGCCTTTAGAAAATTCCAAGATGTAAGGCTACAGGTAAGCAAATGACAGGCTACACATTTTTTTAGGCATACTATCCCACTCAACTCTAATGCTTTCTCAGGTTAAAAGCTTAAACTGAAAAACTCTGTAAACACCTAGTTCTTAGTAATTTTTCAACCAATTATGATGAAGTCTTGTTATACTTTAAGAACTCAACTATGTATCAGCCTTTAAGAAAACAAATACTGTTAAATAAAATCAAGATAAAATGCATACTGTTTAGATCTAGCATCTTTCGCTCTACTTACCAGGATTTATAAATCTGTGGAACTCTGCCATTATACCTTCTTGGAGAGAGTATTTAACACACCCTATTTCACAAGGGAGGAAGCGCTGCTCACAATGAGGAGGGAGCTCACCATGGCTAAAAATGTTCAAAAAATAAAAAATGCCTCCAAGAAGAGCTAAAAAAGAAAAAGAAAAAAAGAAAACACAAACAGATGAGAGTTTACCCCTCTACAAAACCAAGTTTGAAAACTATTTTCCTTGTGTTCCTATCATCAATCCTATGTGAGCTGTAAAAGAGAAAACTAATCTGTACCAACTAAATGAATAAAAATTTTTATAATTACACTTATCAAGAATTACAGTGGTAACCATTCTGCATGAAGCAACAAAATTATTCAAACTTGCAGCCAGTTCTACATAATTTAGCTAAACATAAGCCCTGAATTTCAGGAATGACTTAAAAGCTGTGACCTGTACTCAACAAATACAAGAGGTTTGGGAAATAAAGCTAAGTAGAATCAGCACTGAAAAACTCTGATATAAACCATGGACAATTTAGTTCACTCTTTACTTTTTACCAATATACACAAAAATACTGATAAATTCTCTAAAGAAAGAAATGTGAGAAAGCGTGAAGGCTCTTATTTACCAGGATTAGCCACATTTAAGACTATTAAAAGTTTATTAATCTTCAGTAAATTCAGAACACAATGAAAAAAGCCAGAGGAAATAACAAGGACTTTTATTAGCTAAGCTCTTTTCTAGGCTAGATCTTTATACTTTAAATGTATCTAAAGATCTAGCTATAAACACTTAAATCTAAGAAGTATATTTAGTAACCTATGAAGTGGTTATTAATCAAGAGACCGGATTTTTGTATAAAACAAAATCTTCTCTTGTATCTCTCTCATGTTATTTCTACAAATGCAAATTACCCAATCTTTTACAACTTTAGCACATTTGAATACTTGTAGTCAATTATTCTGAAATGCAGGATCAAAATAAACAGAACACATAATTACTGATCAACATATCATAGTGTTCTGAGCAACCACATTTACCTAAGCAAAAAATTTTAGGATTACTCTACCTTGATCACTTTTTAGAGACAAATTTGACATATCCGGGGGTGAAACATTCTGCTTCGGTACAAGCATGCCTGGCTGCCGCAGTGGAGTGGAAACAGGTTTCTAAAGAGGAAGAAAATAATTGATCACATAATCAAACTCTTACTGAGCACTTTATACAAATACTTAAGTTTAGCAAAACACCTGGAAAACAACTCACTGACTACTTCAGTAACCTCTCTAGGCCAATGAACCCAATGAGTAAAGAAGCACACATCTGTCAGTGACATCAACACCCAAAGGCAGACAAGGGCAAAATCTATACATATTCTGAATCAAAAAGTGAGTGGCAAACAACCAATTCAACCATTGCTGAAAACCATTTGCCCACTGCTGATAATCTAAAGTAATCCCACTGAATCCCATAATACATACCAGCCCAGTGGCCAAAAGAACATCATTCAACAAAGTACTCCAATTATGCTGACTTCAAGTCTCAATGAGATATAAGACATTCTCAAAGTATGCATAAGACATTATAGTTTAAAAAAAAAAAAAAGGTTCACTTGTATAAACTAAGTACCAATTCTACTGAAACACACATCTACAAATTTAAAATCGCTCAAACCTAAAGCAAGCAAAGTGCTCTTCAATTTCAATCCAATGTTGCCAGTTTAAAGTAAGAATGGAACTTTACTATGTCAGAATGAAAAGAACACAGAGAGGGTAAAAGTCCACAATTACCCTGAATTTTCCTGATACAAACCAACAAGAAAAAGTTTATTCAATACTTTATCATTCTACTACACATAAATTTACCCAAATAAACTTTATTCAACTCTTACCTATAAGGCATACTAATATTCACTAGCATGTGCAAGTTTTGTTGTTTCAATATTTTAAACACAACCGCTTGCTTGTTCCAGGTGTCACTTAAAAAGAATAGAATGGCCCAAGCTACTCTGAGACATTAAAAAGGGGGGGGGGGGGGGGAGGGGGTCTTCAATCATAAAGGGGTTGGAAGGAACCCTTAGCGTTCATCTGGTACCAACCCTAAAACCCAACAATCTCCTCGCAGATCAAAGTTTATTGGTTGCAGGTTTCCTAACAGGGATTCCCCTGGCCTTTCACTACCAAATAGCAACATGTCTCCTAGTTAAGGGAACCTGTTGGGTTTTTCACAGGCATTCTGACGCCAGAAAAAAAAAAGAAAAAATGAAAAATTCTTCTTTGCACTAAGTCACCCACTCACCCATCCAGCATTTACTGAACACGCCCAGGTGCCAGGCAGGTAGCGCTCTTCTCAGGCTAACTTTACCTGCTTCTCTGAAGGCCCAAAGTCCCTTCCCTGGGCTGCTCTCCACTCTCGAGCCATTTCTGCGTATTTCTCCTTTTCTTCCTCCTTTAGAAGCTTGGGGACATTTAAGGAGAAGAGAAAGGAGAGAAGCAGCAATGAGGACCGAGTGCCCCGGGCCCCAGAGGCAGAAGCCAGGACTTCACCGGCGGTCCCTACGTCGGTTTGCCCTAGGGCGGGAACAGGGGCCTTCCTTTCACGCCAGCTGGAGCCAAGGAGTCATAGGCCTCCTCGAGGCCTCCTTCCTTGCCGCCTCGCCCTCCCACTTGCCCAACTGCCTGGTCCGCCCCCCCGCAGCCTCCCTACCCCCCCGCCCCCACCCCCACCCCCACCCCACTACCTCCAGTCTCACCGCCCAGTCAGCAGAGCAGTAGGGGATGGCATCAGCTATGCGAGCCACAGGCAGGCCTCGCCGCCGTAGTTCGGGGATCTTCTCCTGCACAAAGAAATAGTAGGCATTACGGCTGGCCCTGCGGTTTGGCATGGCGAGCGAGGCCAGGATTCGACAACCTGCGCCACAGACAGCACAAGCCGCCGGCGCCCTCGCCGGGCTCCCGCCCTTAGTAACCGAGGCCGGCGCCTGCGCGCCAAAGCCCACAGCGCTGGACCAATCAGGGCGCGGTGCGCAGCCGCATTGGCGTCGCTCCGAGAAAAAGTCTGAGACTGACTCGCGGGGCAGTGGGGGTGGGGGGGCGGGGGAGCCTGGTCACAGGTGCGAAGCATTCTGATTGGCTGAGATGAGGCGTTGGTGGGCGTGCTGTCACCAGGAGGGCTTGGCGCAATTCCTGTACATTATTGCGTAATATATGTCGAAGTAGGTGGAGAAAAAGCGGACGAGAGAGTGGTTCAAGTTCTTTCATGTTTTGTGACTGTCAAAGGCCTACTCTGTGCCAGGCACTGTGAAACGTGTTGGGTGGCGGCGGCAGAGTGAGGACCATGACAAACAGTATCTTGTCCCTGAAGAAGTTTACAATCTAGTGGGGGCGTTTGAGGGGAAGATGTCAAGTGCATCAACCCTTGTGGGGCACTGGGGGGGGAGGTGTGACTGCTTTTCTGTCTTTCCCCCCATTCTTAAATGACGCTTGTTATAGTTGCAAAGAATATGTTTTTGAAATCAATTTTTAACGTGTTAGAAAGCACAATAAGGAGCGGAGGTTTAAAATCATGTCCTTCAACACAATTTTATAGATTTCCTCAAAAAGGTGGTGTCATTTTGTTGTTAGTTTTATTCCTGGAATATATTTGGAGCTACTATGAAAGCTTCCCCCCCCCCACACACATTATTTTCTTTTTAAAAATTCTCTAAATTCAATTTAGTTAATATATACTATATTATTACTCATGGGTAGAATCCGTTACATACAACATCCAGTGCTCATCGTAACAAGTGCCCTCCTTAATGCCTGTCATCCAATTATATCCCCCCCCCCACCTCCCCTCCAGTAACCCTTGGTGTATTTCCCAGAGTTTTAGCCTCTGGTATGGTTTGCCTCCCTCTCTGTTTTCATCTTGTTTTATTTTCCCTTCCCTTCCCCTGTGTTCATCTGTTTGGTTTCTTAAACTCCACACGTGTGAAATCATATGGTATTTATCTGTCTCTGACTAATTTATTTCACTTGGCATAATACCCTCTAGTTTTATCCACATCATTGCAAATGGCAAGATTTCATTCTTTTTGATGGCTGAGTAATTTCCTTTTTTTTGTGTGTGTGTGTGACATTTTCTTTCTTTATTCATCTGTTAATGGACACCTGGGCTCTTTCCAAATTTTGGCTATTTAAGACATGTTGCCATAAACATTAGGGTGCATGTGCCCCTTTGGGTTTTTTTTTATTGGAGTTCAATTTGCCAACATATAGCATAACACCCAGTGCTCATCCGTCAAGTGCCCCCGTCAAGTGCCCCCCTTAGTGCCCATCACCCAGTCACCCCAATGCATGTGCTCCTTTGAATCACTATGAATGAATGGATCAACCAGGAAATTAATGGAAGAATTTAAAAAATTCACAGAAACAGAGGATGACGAAAAAATAACTGTTCAAAACCCTTCAGATGCAGCAAAGGCAGTCCTAAGAGGGAAATATATAGCAATACAAGACTTTCTTAAAAAACAAGAACAGTCTCAAATATACAATCTAACCTAACCCCTAAAGAGCTGGAGAAAGAAGAGCAAATAGAGCCTAAATCCAGCAGGAGAAGAGAATTAATAAAGATTAGAGCAGAAATCAATAAAATAGAAGCCAAAAGAATAGTAGGACAGATCAATGAACTAGGAGCTGGTTTTTGGATAAGATCACTAAACCTCTAGCCAGACTGATTGAGAAGAAAGGAGAAAGAACCCAAATAAAAAAATTCGGAAAGAGGAGGAATCACAACCAACATCCAAGAAATACAAACAATTATAGGAACATATGATGAGCAACTATATGCTAACAAATAAGGTGATCTGGAAGAAATGGATGCATTCCTAGAAACATAAACTATCAAAACTGAAACAGGAAGAAATAGAAAACCTTAACAGAGCCATAACCAGCAGAGAAATTGAAGCAGTAATCAAAAATCTCCCGGCAAACAAGAGCCCAGGGCCAGATGGCTTCTACCAAATATTCTACCAAATATTTAAAGAAGAAATAATAACAATTCTACTGAAGCTGTTTCAAAAGATGGGAACGGAAGAAAAATTTCCAAACTCGTTCTATTAAGCTAACATTACCTTGATCCCCAAACCAGACAAAGACCCCACCAACAAAGAGAATTACAGAGTATGAATGCAAAAATTCATAGGGTCCAACAATAGGTCCAACAGTACATTAAAAGGATTACTCACCATGACCAAGTGGGATATATTCCTGGACTGTAAGGGTAGTTCAACATCCACAAATCAATCAATGTGATAAACTACATTAATAAAGGAAAGGACAAGAACCATAGGATCTTCTCAATAGATGCAGAAAAAGTGTTTGATGGAATACAGCACGCTTTCTTGATTAAATAACTCCATAGTGTAGGGATAGAGAGAACGTACTTCAAAATCACAAAAGCTATATATGAAAAGCCCACAGTGAATTTCATTCCCAGCAGAGGAAAAACTGAGAGCTTTTCCCTTAAGTTCAGGGACAAGAAGGGGATGTCCACTCTCATCACTGTTGAAAGTACTAACATAGTACTAGAAGTCCCAGCCTCAGCAATCAGACAGCAAAAAGAAATAAAAGGCATCCAAATTGGCAAAAAAAAAAAAAAAAAAAAAAAAAAAAAAAAAAGAATAACTCTTAAATGGCTTTGTCTGCTCATTCCATCCATCATCTGTGTCATTTCTGGGTCTGTTTCTACTGATTGATTTTTCTCCTTATTGTAGGTTGTATTGTCTTGCTTCTTGCAAGCTTTACCAACCCTAACAAATATATTATTTGATGACAACTTTAAATTTTATCTTTTGAATGCTTCATGTTTGTATTCTTATAAATATTCTTATGCTTCTTCTGGGACAGAGTTATATTATTTACAAACAGTTCAAATGTAGTTTTTCCTACTTTTGAGGCTTGCTTTTATGCTTTGTTATTTGGAATCAGAGCAACCTTTAGGGCTAATTTTCTCCTCTGCTGATATGATACCCTTTTAGTACTCTGCCTGACACCCATGAATTTGGAAGTTTTTCCATTTTGGCTGATGGAAACACAAGCTATTTCTAGCCCTGTGTGAATTTCAAGGATTGTTCCTTCTAATCCTTTCAGGTTGTTCTTTCCCTGGCACTCTGTAGTTTCCTCCCACACATACACAGATCAGTATTCAGCTGGAGCTTCAAGGGAGATCCTTAGCAGATTTCCAGAGCTCTTTCTTTGTGCTGTTCTTTCTTTTCTGGCACTCTGCCCTGCAAACTATAGTCACTGTGGCCTACCTAGATACCAACTCCATCTCCTCAACCCAGGGAGACCACAGGGCTTCGTCTGGGTTACCCCTCTTGCTGCATGCTGGATACTCTCTCCAGGAATCTGGGGCAATCATAGAGATCACTTTGTTTGTTTCTGTTCTTTCAGGGATTACTTACCCTGCCTTGATGTCCAGTGTCTGAAACCATTGCTTTTGATATTTATTTTTGAAATATTTAGTTGTTTAAGACTGATGGATAAATTCATTCACTGTTATTCCACCTTGGTCAAGATTGCTTTACCTTATTTTGACATTTTAAAACAATATGTAGATTTAACTGCTAAATTTTTATTTTTATTTTTTTTTTAAGATTTTATTTATTTATTCATGAGAGACACAGAGAGAGAGAGAGGCAGAGACACAGGCAGAGAGAAGCAGGCTCCATGCAGGGAGCCTGACGTGCGACTCGATCTGGGGTCTCCAGAATCACACCCTGGGCTGAAGGCGGCGCTAAACCGCTGAGCCACGCGGGCTGCCCAACTGCTAAATTTTTAGATATATAATCAGGACAATCTCTCTGAGGAGAGCCATTTAAAATGAGAATGGATGCTAAAGAACAGAGCTAATCATGTGAAGAATCAAAATAAGAGCATTCTAGATAGAGGGAACAGCATGTGTACTGGTCTCAGACAATAAATAGTTTGGTGTATCATCAGAATAGACAGAAAACTGATTGATGTTACAGTTGTGTGTCCACTCAGGTGGAGAAGGTGATTGCGGAGGTTGGGATTTGAGCATAGCAGTGTCAAGTGTTCAAGTATTACTAAGTACGTGGGTGGTCATTGAAAGATTTTTTTTTTTTTAAGTGTCATGACATAGCTTACAGTTGATGAAGATCAGTCTTGTTGCTATTTTGGGAATAGGTTCAAAGCAGCAAGAATGGGCATGGGGAGACTAGTTAGGAGGTCCCTTCAGAAGTCTATGTGAGAGATGATGGTGACCTAGAACAGAAAAGAAACAGGAGAAATGAAAGGGAGAGGATGGCTTCAAATTGTACTTTGGGGAAAAAAGAAATAACTGATGGATTGGATGCAGAAGTGAGAGAAAGGGAGAATTCCTAGGGTTTTGTCTTGAGTAACCCAGTGGCAACTCATGTGTTTTTCTAAATAGCAAGAACTGGGGGAAGGAGGACAGTGCTGGTACCACAGAGGGTCCACTGCTCCTCATATTTTCTATTACCTGCTCCTCTCCTTCTTTGGCACACCTGATTTTTTTCAGTCTTAGTTAAGTAAAGTCCTATGTAAATGGATCAGTTTTTTCCCTCTTTTCAACCAGATTGATCTTCCTATTCAGAAATTCTAGAGAGTGGTAGGTTTTGGTTGAGGGTGTGCATGGCAGGGGGATCAAGAATTCTGTTGCATATGTTAATTTTGAAATGCCTCTTCTACATCCAAGGGGAGATGTCAAGTAGGCAGTTGGCTGTGTACGTCTGGTGTTCTGGGCTAGAGACAGAATTTGGAAGCAATTTGGACATAAAGATGGTATTTAAATTCATAGAAATGGATTAGATCACCTAGGCAGAGAGTGAAGAGAGGAAAAAAAGTTTCTAGGATGGAGTCCTGAAATACCAGCAAGAACAGGAAAACCCAGCAAAGGTGACTAAAAAGGAATGTCTGAAGATGCAAGGAGAAAACCAGGGAAACTAAGACAAGAGAGTATTTACAAGGGAAAGCACTTCATTCATTTAATAGATACATATGGACACATAAAAGGCATCCAAATTGGCAAAAAAAAAAAAAGAATAACTCTTAAATGACTTTGTCTGCTCATTAGTAGTAGTCTGTGGACTACCAAGCTCAGTTTTAGGTCCAAGAACACATTACAAAGTGTATAACATAGTGAGGAATGCAGACCATAAAGAAATAAACAATTATGAATATAATAAGTTGTCCGAATATATTATTAGACAATAACTCCAATGAAGAAAAATAATGCAGGATAAGGGATAGGAACCAATTGAAGGTGCAATTTAGGGTAGTCAGAAAAGGCCCTTTTGAGGAAATGAAATTTAAGCAAACAGTGGAAGGAAGTGAAGAAGCAAACCATGAAGATGTCAGGCAAAGGGTAGTCCAAGCAGAAGGAAGAGCAAGCAGGTACAAAGACCCCAAGGGATACATGTCAAGTACGTGTGAAGAACAGCAAAGCAAGTCTGTGGCTGCAGTGCAGCAAGAAAAGTAGGAAAACAGAGGGTATTGGAGAAGGAGTTTGGGCCAAACCATCCAGGGCTTACAAGGCCATCATAGGAATCTTAGATCTCACCTAAATGGGTGGGAAGCCATTAGAGATTTGGAGGACTTCTACTCTTTTTTTAAAATATGAAGTATGAAGTGATTTTTAACTGAGTGTTACAAAACCACCAGGAACACATGGCATTTCAGGAAAATATTTTTCCTAATGCTAGTGTTTTCCCAATGCTAGTTTAAGTTAAAGCCCTGACATTGTTCAGTGTGCATTCTGTGCTGGTAATAATAGTAATAGTAATGTTCACTTGTGAAACAATTATAGAATCATCCCCATTTTGCAGAACAGGAAATCGAGGCTTAGAGTAGTAAAGTGACATCCCCAGCCCACACAGCCCATGAGTGCCTCTGACCTCTATGAAATTCCTGCTTCTTTAGAGCTCTTACTGCAAGCTATTCATTATCAATACTCGAGGATGTTTATTATATAATTGTTTACCAAAGCAAAAGGGGATTTCCAAGTTGCCCGTCAGCTCTAGATGTTGCCCAAATGCACAACCACCCTTGAGTAACTCAGCCTAAGGCCTAGTTGATTCCTCTGCTTGCTCAGTCAGGTCACGCAGATTCTACCTTGTGTCTCCCTGCGATGTCTCTCCCACTTATTGTTTGCTTCCCATTTCTGCTACCCTGTAGCCTAGTTTTGGTTCTTGTTCCTTTTTGGGCTTTTGTAATGAGCTCTCACATGGAAGAGGTTGTCTCTCTTCCCATCAACCCATCCTACACCCTGTGGCCAGAATAACTTGGCTGAAACTAATCTTGTTCTTCTGCTGAGAAATCCTGGTGTGGTCCATAGCCCACAGAATTAAGATCAGACCTGGGAGCCTGGTCCCCTTGGTCTGCCCTTGGCCTCCAACTCTGGCCCTATTGCTATCTCTGCCCATGTTCCAGACAGCAGACATGTTCTCTGCCTGTTGCTTGAGTCTGTACTACCTCCGGCTCCATTTCTGCTTTTAGAAATTCTGCCCAGATAATGTTTAAAACTTAGCTCAGGGATTACCTTTTCTTGAAAAGATATCTCTGACCCACACTCCTTAATGAGTGATTGACCCCCTTCCCTTTTTCTACCACCGTACCTGGCATTTGTCCTAGTATAGATCCTGTCACACCATCACAGTTCAAGACCATATGTCTGTCTCTTCCCCACCCCAACACACACACATGGCTACATCTCAACAGTAAACTCTTTGACATAAGGGGCTGTGACTCATTCATCTTTAAATTCCTTTCATCTTAAATCTCTAGACAGGATTGTGTTTAAAATATAGTAAGGGCTCAATACATGTATATGGACTAAATGAATGAATTCATGGAAGAGAGAAGATCAGGAAAAGGGAAGAAGACCCTAAAAAGTTTGTAGTTAATTAAACAAAAATCCACATCGATCATCTCTGTGTCTAAAGCACCCACTCAGAATTGGGGTAGAGGTACAAAACCAGCAATTCTATGAGAGAGCCCCACCTCTCTCCACAACTCCCAACACAAAGGTCAAAGCTGCTGTTTTTAAAACTAGCTTTTGAGAGCCTACAAATGACCCCTCATTTGTTTGAGCTGTTTCCTTTTATGCTCAGTGTCCAGGCTCTCTTATTCTAGCTCCCGTTCCTGCCTGTTTTCTGGGGGTGAGGTCATTGGATGACATACTTGTTCTGGCTCACTTCCCTTTCTTAGGTCCCATCTTTGACCTGTGCCAGGGAAGAAGGCCTCTAGAAGGATGCTTACAGCTGAGAAGCAATCTTCTGGCTTAATCATCAAGACCTAGTGCCCAAGGCCTTGATAAAATATGGGAAGACAGGACCTCTTTAATCTTTCCTTTGGGCTGAAGTATACTGCTCAAGCACTGAAATCTGCTCTGCTGCTGATGTGGGGGTTGTTAATGTTGTTCAGGTCTCCGAAGGACACTAACGTTGAAACAAAAAGAAACAAAAGGGGTGACTGGGTGGTGCAATTTGCTGAGAGTCCAACTCTTGGTTTTGGCTCAGGGGGTGATCTTGGGGTTCTGGGATCAGGTTGTGGTGGGTTCTGCACTCAGAGTTTTCTTAAAAAGACTCTCTCTCTCCCTCTGCCTCTCACCCTACCCCCCTCACATGCTCTCTATCTCTCAAATAAATAAATACATCTTTAAAAAAAAAAGAAACAAAAGCAAAAATCAGAGAAAGAGCTCATGAAAGAGAAGCAAGCTGACTTCATCTTTGGCTCCGTAACTCTCAAAGAAATTATAGTTGAACCATCAGTTAGTAAGGGCTCCCAGGGCTTCAATTGCTCATAATTAACTTGATTAACTGCTCAGGATTGAGACAGAATGAGAGCAGGTGTACATTTGGGAGCTTTGTATCTGGCTAAAGATACAGGCCTGACAAAACATCTGTCACTCTTTCTTTGTGCCTCTTTCCTTCCTCCAGTGATGTCCCAGAAACAGTAAATTGTGGCACAGTTGTATCTTTTGTCCAGCAACTTTCTCTATGTTGTATAAATATTAGAGGATATAGAAAATTATTTAGAAGATATAAATGAATGACAATCCTACCCAGAGATAACCATTCTCAGTCTTTTGTTGTTTCCATTGACTCTTTTACCTGTATTTCCTATATTTCAGACCATCCTGTTTTACAGTTTTATGTTCTGCTCTTTTTTCTGTACATTGTCCTTGGATGGACCTTTGCAGGGAAATTGTCATTAGAAAGGTAACTCAGGTAGAGGCTGCCCATTGTTGGTGAGGTCTGGGCTCAGGATGGGGCAGGTAGTCACCATCCAATTCAGCATCCTACACCACTGTAGTTTGATTGGAAGCCTGAAATAGCAGACTTTTGGGTTAAATCTGCTTCAAGTACATGGAATTTTCAGCACATTTTTCCAATCTTTTACTTATTATATACTTACCACTGTTCTTGGCAGTACAGCTTTTTAAATTTTTTGGCATCATGCACTCTACATTTGCATATCCTTTCTTTAAAGCATTTTCTTAATGAAACAATTTATTCCTCAATATGAAAGGGCTTTCAGATTGAAAATGTCTCTAGTTTCCAGTATAGAGTGCCCAGAATCTCCAATTTTTTTTCAGTTCCTTGCTTGAATTTAGATTTTTAAAAACTTACAATTCACTGAAGGTGGTTTTGAAGATGCGAGAGATGGGGAAGATAACAGACCTAAAGGGTAGCACAGGGAAGGAAAGCTGAACAAAACTTAGGTAAGAAACATGGTATCTATTTTAAAGTCAAACCTCATAGATTCTTCCTGGAAGTCAAGATCAGAGAAGAGAAGTAGAAATGTGATGTTATCTGTGTGCTTTAAAAAGACCTGTGTTAAGCAGGATTTATGTACATGCATGCCTATATGCCTGCAATGAAATCATGTTTTAAAGAGGATTCAGCTGCATTATATTTATAACCATGAGGTTGCTACCAGCTACCAGCATATCTCTTTGTGGTGGTTCACTTCTCTTCATGTCCTGATTCTGTTCTACAGTATACAGCTTTAATAAAGCAGTCTGCTAGTCCACTCCCCCTGCATCCCCAAGACCCACAATTCTAGCTATGGCTTCCTTCGACTCTGCTCTGGTCCCAGGAGTCTATGTTCTGACATGTTTGTCCCTGGCAGCTGCAGAGAGATTGAAGTATTAGGGATTCAGACCTTGCCATAGCTGTGAAAGCTAATCTCTACTGTGGGTCCTGTCCTTTCTGGCCAAAAGAAATGGATAACTGGAGCATCACCAGATCTGAATCTGAGGCTCATTTGCAAACATCAACTCAACAGCTCCCCAGGGAAACAATAAAAGTAATTAGGTACTACCTCTTAAACCATAGAGTGCTTCAGAAGCGATTGAGGAAGGAAGGCAGTTAAAATGCAGATTTTCAGGCCCCTCCCAGAGTTCCTGATCCTAGTTTTTAGAAAGTCAGGGAATCTGCATTTTAAGTAAACACTTGGGATCCCTGGGTGGCGCAGCGGTTTGGCGCCTGCCTTTGGCCCAGGGCGCGATCCTGGAGACCTGGGATCGAATCCCACGTCGGGCTCCCGGTGTATGGAGCCTGCTTCTCCCTCCGCCTGTGTCTCTGCCTCTCTCTCTCTCTCTCTGTGACTATCATAAATTAAAAAAAAAAAAATAAGTAAACACTTTACTGTAATTCTGATGCTGAAAGTTCAAAAACCATCCTTGGAAGGACCCCAGGATTCTGACATCATACCCCTCTACCATCAACAATACAGTAAAATAATATCATTGTTCTGCCTGTTTTCTACTGCCATCCTTTAGGCTGTGTGTTTTGAACCATTAGGTGTGCCCTCAAAGGTTCTCTTAACCTTCCATCAGCTTGGTAGTAACCTGTGCATTTGGGAGGGGTATACACCACTATTTAACCCAGTTTGGCACCTCCTTAGAGTTGGCTGGGAGTCCCCGACACTCAGGAAGATGAAGCCTAGACCAATTGTCCTTCTCCAGCTGGAAGGTATGCAGAGTGCTATACAGAAAACAAATGACCAGGTTGGTGGACAAGGCCCCTGTGTTCTATGACTCACTCTGGCACAAGCTTCTGCCCAAGTTTCCTGAAACCCTGTTGACATACACACAGGCATATACCTAGAGCACACATGCAAAGCTCACTTCTTTGGTTGGTGCTCACTTTCCACTTCCCATGTCTATGCAGGTTCTCTTTGCTCAGTCCATCTCTCCTTCCCAATTGTTTAACTCTTAAAAATTGTCTGAGTTTTGGATAAAATACCATTACTCTGTGTGCTTAGATATTAAACACTATTCAAAATTTTGTGCATTATGTGCACCCGCCCATGCACCCACAGTCACATTCACATACAATAAATGGGAGAACATAATACAAAGACATCATCATATCAACTCTCTGGTCTGGGTGCCCTTTTATGGTACAAGGGGCATATGCTTTGGAGTCCAAAGACCTCAGTTCAAATCCTACCTCTACCATTTACAAGCTACTTAATCTTAGAGAAGTTAAATTCTTTGAGCCTGAACTTCCTCATTAGGGTTAAATGAGAAAGCTTGTAAAACACCTAGGACTGTGCTTAGAACCTAAGAGGAAATGTTAGGTATCTCCTTTATTCTTATTTTCTATTTTTATTTTATTTTATTTTTTATGAAATAATCCTCCAAATTTCTCTCACATAGCATATTAGTCAGGGTTCTTAATTGCAAGTATCAGAAATCATCTCTGGCCAAAATACACAAAGAGGGAATTTATGAAAGACACTGGGTGCCAGGAAGGCTGAAGAGCCAGGTGCAGAAAATGGGCTGGAACCCAGAGAGATCTGCACAAGCAAGACCACAGCCAAAATCCCACCTCAGAGCAATCTGGTGGCCTGACCTCTGCCATAGCTGCCCCTGAACACTGGGTACCCCTACCCCCTCAGGGGCAAAATCTGATTCTCTGCTGTCTCTGCTTCTTTTATCACTTGCTCCAGACTCAAAAAGCTCTGAGTGAGAGGTTCCTGGTCAGGCCTGTGGCCTGGGCCTGTATCCCAGCTGGGTTAGGGAGGTGGCTCTAGACTCTCTGGTTCCCACACTTGGAGTTTATAAAAAACAATGATATAGGCAGACTGAGTCTGAGGACCCAGAGGGGGTCCACGGACCAGCTATAAGCCAAGAGGGTCGTTGGCTTTGTGCAGGATAGGATAGAAATCAAATGTGAGCCGAGAGGAAGTAAGAACAGAGTTTATTAAAGACAGAGTAGATACAGAGCACCTGAGGGACTCAGAAAGAAAAAGGAGAATGAATCTTTTCTTTGCTTGCGGCCTGGGGATTTTATTGTGGTCTGGTGTACATGTCCTCTCATGCATCCAGGAACCAGTCAAAACAAGGGTGAGTGCTCAAGTGTCCTCCAGAAGCTACTGATGCCCTAGAGCCAGGGGTTTTGGCATCAAGCTGTCTGGAGTTAGTGATCTACATGATGACCTTGCCCAGTCACTCCTTAGATATAATCTGTTGTGCTGGAAGACTCCAAAGAAATCATGAATTCCTTGAGCTGTACAAGGAGGACCTACATTATCTGTACCATGAGGTATGTGTAAGGTGTGGGGCTGCAGGCGCTAGTGAGAACAGAAGCAGGGAAAGGAGCAAAAATGAGGTCTTTCATGAGTCCTTTTAGTTTTTCTGTCACAGTAAGAAGGCAATTCAAATGTCAAGTAGTCATAAAAGATCAGTGTCCAGAGTCTTTTCTCACCCTTTCTAATGTTCATATTGCATCTGTTTCATCTATAAATTCATTCTTAAGTGTGTAGAGTCTTTCTCTCCAGGAACTCTCCTCAAGCCTCGAACTACTCTGTTTCAGAGGCAATTTTACACCTTTCTGCCTTGTCTCCTTTCTTTTCTCTGTCCAGAATTCTCTGTCCTGCCCCCTTTCCATCACCAGTCCCTGAACAGCCCAAATCTTGCCCACTCTGCAAATGCTGGAGGAGATGCCACCGTTTCTTTCTTGTGGTGCTGTGCCCCACTCCTTCCATGCTCCTTCCAATGTGTTCCTTTTTTTTTTTTTTTTAAGGTTTTATTTATTCATGAGAGTTACAGAGAGAGGCAGAGGGAGAAGCAGGCTCCCTGCAGGGAGCCCTATGTGGGACTCCATCCCAAGACCCAGGGATCAGGACCTGAGCCCAAGGCAGATGCTCAACCACTGAGCCACCCAAGGTGCTCCTTTCCATCGTGTTCTGAGGGCACTCTTGCTATGTCTCCCTTACCATCTTTGCTCCATTTTACAACAAATATGTGTTATGCGTTTAATGGCCTCACCTTCCTTCCTCTCCGGATCCACGTTGAAGCTCTTGAACGGCTTGGAAGTCTGTTTTATTCATATTGCAGTGCTGGTCTTAGGACCTAGTAGATGCTTAATACATACTTGTCAAGCAAAACTCAAGTTTCTTCTCATGTGTCTCTCAACGCATACATTTAGACTCCTTTCCTACACACATGTGACAGATCCGTTTAAAAAAATAAAAAAGGAAACAATCCATGTGAGTGCACCCTGCAAAGTGTAAAGTGTTGAACAAATGCATTTGATCTTAGCCAAAGGCCGAGAAGTGATTAAGAGGTGGACCCATGTGAATGCCATGACTATTTCATTCTAGTTTCACCTATTTTCTGTTAAAGGGCTAGGTGCGGGCAGCCCCGGTGGCTCAGCGGTTTAGCGCTGCCTTTGGTCTGGGGCGTGATCCTGGAGACTCAGGATCGAGACCCACATCTGGCTCCCTGCATGGAGCCTGCTTCTCCCTCTGCCTGTGTCTTTGCCTCTCACACTCTCTCTGTCTCTCATGAATAAATAAATAAAATCTTTAAAAAAAAAAAAAAAGAGGAGCTAGGTGCCCTTCTTATGCTTCGGGGTGTTTTCACAGGAGAAGGCTGCAGCGCGGGTCTCTCTCCCACCCCTACCTTTCCCGATTTTGCAGAGCCTCTGGGGTCCCTTGCATTGCCAAGAAGGGAAGCCCACCGAGGGACGGGGGGCCGCAGAAGCGGAGCCCCTTCGCCCAAGAGGACTTGCTGGGCGAAGCCCCGTGACAGCTCAGGCCCAGTCCCCGCGCGTCGCCCCTCCTGCCTCCGTCCCTCTCCCGGCTCAGGTTGGCCAGAGCCACCTGCGTCCGCGGACTCCCCCTCCCGGAGCCTCCGCTCCGTCGGGTCTCGGGTTCCCTGGGAGACGCAGCGCCGACCGCCCCGCTCCCGCAGCCCGCCTCCCCCGCACCCTCTGCCCCGCGTGTACTTTGCTACTCGGCGCGACCTCGGGGCCGGCACGTGACCCAGAAACTTGGGAAGCCCCGCGGCGGCGGCGGCGGGCGGCGGGCGGCGGAGGCGGAGGCGGAGGCGGCCGAGCTCCCCCGCGCGGCGGGCTCTGCGGCCGGGAGGCGCTCGCCCCGCGCCGCGCTCGCTCGCTCGCTGCCTGGGCGTGCGGAGCGCCGTGCGGGAGCGGCCGGGAGCCGCGCCGAGCCAGCCCCGGAGGCCGCGGCAGCGCGCGCTCGGCAGGCGGCGCGGCGGGCCCGGCGGGCGGCGGCGCCCAGGGACGCCGGGGGCCCGCCCGCGCGCGCGGCCGCAGCCCCGCACCCCGCACCCCGCACCCCGCACCCCGCGGCCGCCGCCGCCGCCGCCGCCGCCGCCTGGCCACCCCGAGCCTGGCGCCGCCGCCCTTCCCCACTCGGCTCACTCCTTCCTCTGAATGGGAAGTTGGGGAACATGGACGGGGTCGTGCTGGCGTGGACCGCGCTCTTCTGGCTAACAGGTAGGAGTCCTTCTCTACCAGCGCCAAGAACTTTCTGCATATCCCCTTGGTGGGGGCTGTGCCCGCCCTGCCCGAGCCGCGTCCCCCGCGGCTGGGCTCGGAGCTGCTCCGCGGCTCGGCGGCAGGTGGGGGCAGGGGCCGGGCGCGCTAGGAGGATGGAGGAGGCGGGGGAGAAGCTCGGCTGCAAGTGAGACGGGCCGACGTGCAGGTGCCTGACTCCTTGGGGGATTGTTCCTGCGCTGGTGCATTTCCTCTTCCACACAACGGTTCTCGTCGATATTACCCTGAGTTGGTAATGCTGTGTGGTTCCTGGGAAGAGCCCGGTTAGGGGGGGAAAAAAAAAAAAAAAAAAAAAAAGAAAGAAAGAAAGGAAAAGAAAGCTCGGAGGAGACATTAATCGGGAGAACTGCTTTTCTGGAGGTGAGGGATGGAGGAGTGTCTCCCTGATCCCTTCGCTGGAGAAGCCGGGAGGCCCCGCGGCGTCCGCCCTGTGCCTCGCGGTGCGGTAGGGCGGGATGAGGAAGGAGATGGGGATGCAGGCTTGATTGGCTGTGGAGTTGAGGGCCTGGCTCGCTCGCGCGTGCTGCCATTTGGGGGAGTGGTCCCACAGCCGAGAAGAACCTTCCTCCCCAGATAAACAGTCTCCCCTCCCCCAGTGAGGATAAATTGCAGAGATATCCAGAAGGTAGAGCTTCTCCCCAGCATTCAAGTCCCCTCCGCTAGCTGGGTCCTTAGTGTGCTTTCTCCTCCCCTTTGGTGAACTTTCTCCCCACCCGCCAGCCTGAGGTCTGGAAAGGCTCTTGCTCCTGGCACGTTGTCTCACACGAGGGTCCTGGGAGGCTGAGGGACCCGTGGCCAGTCCTGAGAGATTCACAAAGTAACCCAGCTTGGGTGGGGGTGTGCATGGGTGAGGAAGGTTCGGGTAGTTTGGGAAGGGGCTGAGACAAAGATTCCAGGCAAGGTGGAATGGTTAAGAAAGGAACAAGGGGTCAGAAAGGTTGCGAGGATAGGATGAGGGCAGTGCAGGGCAGGA
The DNA here is from genome assembly GCF_048418805.1 of Vulpes vulpes. Classification (NCBI taxonomy): domain Eukaryota; kingdom Metazoa; phylum Chordata; class Mammalia; order Carnivora; family Canidae; genus Vulpes; species Vulpes vulpes. Next base: position 129,019,514 of record NC_132792.1, on the reverse strand, counting down.
GAGAAATCAGAAAATAGCACCAAAAAAAAAAAAAAAAAAAAAAGTTCTGTTCCCTCTGGGGGCACCAATCAGAAAATTTGGAAAAATCCAGTCAGTAGGAAAAGGGGAACAAGTTTAAAATCTCTAAGGCAGTCATTGAAAGCAGATAAAATGTATTTAAGAAGAAAAGCAAAAACTCCATTTCCCATAGCTTCAAAGAAGATTATTGATTGCCTCACATTTTTTTTCCCCCTCTTATTCCAAATGAGGGCCCTCAACACTCAGTCTGCCCCATGCTGGCTTTAGGTATAGGGGATGGGGGTGGACAGGGCATGTCAGCAGAGTTAGCCTCTTCTCTTGGCTGCTCTGAGTTCATCCCTCCCACATTATTCAAATATGAATCATCTCTAATTTCAGGGTTTGGCTGATCCATGTCTCCCCACTCCCCTGGCCTCCTAGTGCCTTCTACTTCCACCCTCACTGATTCTGAATGTCCTTAATTTGCCTCTACTTCTGCGCTATCACACTAGAAGGCAACTAGGCCTGAAGCCCGAATCACCCCTCCCTGAGGCCAATGAGGCATCCTGGGGCAAGAATAATAAGTCAGAGATGCTCTTCTAGATACCCCAAGGTATGCCCAAGAAAAGCACAGGGAGTGGGGGCAGAAGGGGAACATAGAGCCCTTGTGGCTAGCAGCTTTTTATGAAATGGAATCATATCATTTGAAGGGGCCACAGGCCATCTAGTCCAGTCCCTTCGTTGATAAAAATAGAGGCCCAAAGAGGTGATTGGCACCCAGCAAATGTGTGATGGAGCCGGGACTAGAACCTAGTTCTCCAAACCCCAGGCCAATCCCATTTGCGTTCTCCTGAGCTACCTCAAAGGGCTTTTTTTTGTTGTAGGGAGTTCTGTTCTGTGTGTATTTTGAGGGGAGTTGCTGCTTTGTCCATGCCTCCTTTGCTCTGTACCTGGAGAGGCCACCCCCCTGCCTAGTGGCAGGCAACAGGTTAGTTATTAGGGCCTCCTCAGATGTCAGAGGCTGAGCTTCTATGCTCTGCACAGGAGGTTGGCTCTCTGAGATCCCACTGAGCACTGCAGGCATCCCCTGATCCCATCCTCTGCTTCCCCCCCCCCCCCCCCATCCCGGCAGGCTGCTGGACACGCTGCCTCAGCCTCAGCAAAGTAGAGGAGCTGACAATGGCGGCTGAGGGGTGTGTGTGGGGGGGGAGGAGCAGTCAAGGAGGAGATGGATTCAGACTCATGGCTCCCAGAAAAACCCTGAGAGGAAAGGTAAGAAATTTCAGTCCAGCCCGATCAATGAATTCTCTCCTGAGGGGGTGGTACAAAGAGAAGGAGAGAGGGAAGGACAGATCAAAAATGAGTCAGAGAGCCAGGGGAAAAACACATTCATTCTCCTTCTCCCTCCCTTTGTCCTCCCCCACTCTCTCCCCTCCCTCCTCCCCTCCCCTGTTTCTCTCTTCTAATGTCGGCTGAGCAATTTCTAATCAACACTTTAGGTTTTTTCCTCAGTCTCAGGCAGCTCCTTCCTTGTCTTTCATCGCTAAAATTCTGCTGTATATTTAGTCTCATGATTTCTCATTGTCACTGTGATGCTGCTTCCTGTAATAAATTGTTGCTGTTGTTGTTTTGAACAAACATAGTGTTTCTCAGCTGCTATTTTAGCAACAGGTGCCATCCAGCAGTAGGACCTGAAGGAGGCTTCACCAGGTCTTTGTTCCTGAAGGCGGATGGCATTCCCTCTGTTCCTGGCAGCAGAGGCTGCCAGAGGCTCTCTCCCAGGGAGGGAGCTGGCGACGTGCTTTCCCTGAGACTTTTGGGTCTCTGTGGTGAAGATTGCTATGCTCTGTTAGCATTTCTTTTGGTCGCCTTTTGGTTGTATTCACTCACTTACCCATCCATTCTACAGGCACACACTAAATCCCTCTGCTTTCTAAGTATTGTGATGGGTGCTGAGGATAAAGAGAGAGAAAGACACAGCCGTTCCCCTCAGAGTTGTCAGTTTAGTCGTGACTTTTCTGGTGATTGTGGTTTGGAAGCAGAAGGTCCTCTGATGAGAGCTGTGAGAACCACACAGAGGCTAGGAGAGCACCCAAGCACCCTGAGGTGGAGGCGGAGCAGTCTTAAAGGAGCTCCTAGGAGACATGTGTTCATGCCTCTTCAGCTGCTGAGTTACTAACCACATCCAGCGTGGTACTGGGGTTATGGAGATGAATGAGACACAGCCCTGCCTTCCAGCACTCGCAGTCTGGTGGCAGGACACCATTATGGAGTAGCCTATCCCCAGGCAGTAGCAGAGATCTGCACCGAGTGCTTTGGGGTGCTCCATGGGGGCTGGGTCCCAGCCCAGCCTGTAGGGAGAAGTTGGTATCTAGGGGAGGTTGTTGCCTGGGCTGGCTTGCATTCTGGTAGATGCCTGGTGACTGTGTGTGGAGAGTTAAAGCACTGTTAGCCCTGGAGAAGGAAGAGTGGCTTTCAGAGGTTGCTGACACCTCACCTTCCACTGTCTCCTTCTCTGTCCTGCTTACCTTTCAATTTCTCTCCCTCTACTGTTCTTCTTTCCCCTGCAGAAGAGACCTTGCCCTTACCAGAGCATCTTCTTTCAACACTTTGTCACAGCTCTCCCAACTCCCCTCCGGCCCCCAGCCAGGTGCTTTTTTCTGGACTAGAAGAGGGGACTTGTGTCAGAGGCTCACATGATTCTGCTGGTTGGCTAGTTTCTACAGACTTGGAATTAGTAGTAGCAGCAATGTTAGTGCAAGTAGTTAGTACTCAGTACAGTGTTTGCAGTTTCAGTGCCAGGACTTGGTTGGTGGAAGGAATCCTGACCTGGGAGTTAAGGATTGGGTTCTAGTCCTACCTGCTCCATAGATTGACTATGTAACCATGAGATCTGGGTCTCATAATCTGCTGAGACCCAAATCTCATGATCTGGGTCTCATAGTCATCAATGAGATGACTTCTAAGGTCACTTTCAGCTCAAAGATTCTATGGTTTAAATCTTTTTTCCATTTAATTTTAATGAGTTAGAAGTCACAACTAAAGCATGACAGGTCCAGTCTTCCTTTTATAATTCACCTAGTGAAAAGCCCCAGTTTCTTCAGCCTTTCCCTGATCAATAATGATTGGAATGAAAAACACTAGCTGGGGAGGGAAAGCTCTTGTTAGGATTGTCAGAGGGATAGATGGAATGGCACTTGGTGCTTGGTAGATAGGAGAGGGTCCTCTCATATTGGGGACTGGTAAAGCAAGGCAAGCACTTTGGACTAGGTGGGATGAATCCTACTCTAGCCAACACAGTCCCTTCTGGTGTGAACTTTTTGTTCCAGGACCTACTTACCTCTTCACTCTTTCTGACATTTTAGCACTTATGTCTCCTTTTCTGCCATCAAGAATATAAAGAAAGGTGTGATGTGGTTGTTCTTGCTTATTTACATGCTATGATGCTTTTCTTTGTGTTAAAGGGCTTTCCTATACATTACGCCTTTTGATCATTTAAAGCAAGAATGGTTGATATTACCTACCCTTGTATAAGAAGACAAAAGCTTAGAGAGAATAAATAACTTGTCCACGTCCATGGTATCTTATTGTTTAAAAGAATAAGAAATAGTGTCACTGACTTAATATGACTTGGTTGGGTCAAGTGCCTGAGTCCAAGGGAAACTTCTTTTCTGCCTGAATCCAAGGGTCAAAGTAGAACTCTCGATTTAAGTGAACATACATAGTGTCTTTTATGGGACACTGGGTAGTGAGGCTCAGAAGTCATAAAGCTCAGGGAAATATTGCAGGGAAAAGTGAGAAAGAATAACATTTTGTTTTTCCAATACCTCTAAGATCTAATGGGAAGGAGTAAATGAGAAGTGCTCCAGTGAGCACAGGAGAGGGTATCAGAGCCCATTTGGGACTAGGGGTTGGCGCTATGCACTCAGGAGCCACACAGGATGTAGCTGTGGCATATGTATGCTTAAAATTTTGGTTTTCAAGATAGTCTTTGGCTCTCTGAAAAAGAAAGAAGGCATCTTGGATGACTAGTGTTCTTTACGGGCCAAGAACAAATAAGAACTCCGAAGAGCATGCTGCTTCCCCTGTTTCCCTGCAGCACCTGCGGTCCTGCATTAGGAGTAGAACCCTTGCATTTGGTCCCGGATCCTGCATCATCACTCCTCCTGTGCCCTCTGCTCATCAGGAGGCAGACTCAGAGGCAGTGCAGGAAGAGGGATTAGATTCAAACTGACCTGGATTTGAAAACTAGCTTAATATTTTACTGTATCTTCTTTGGTTTTAAAGTGGGAAATGAATTTACCTTATAGGTTGTTGTGATAATTAAAATGGAATTATATAAAACTCGTAGCACAATATTTGGTACACAGTAGGCCCTCAATACTAATTATGAACCCCAAATAGGTATGTTAGCCAGCATTTTGATGCCGCAATGAGCAACCTCCAAATCTCAATAGCTCACTTGAGCAAACATTTAGTTCTTGCTCATATTACATGGGAGCCAAAGTCAGCTGCGAGTTAGCTGTGACTTGGCTAGAATTGGTATACTTGGCTCAGTTCCAAATGTTTTCTTATTCTGAGACCCAGGATGAGGGATCAGTCACTGTTTGGGCATACTTTTGTTATGGCAGAGGGCTCAAGAAGGTAGGGAGAGCGCTTAGAGTGCCAGAGCCAAAGCATGTACACACCTTTTAAACTTTTGCTTGGACGTGTCTTATGGCATGCATGTCGTGCAGAAAAGCCCAGGGTTTTTGGAGTGGTGAGTGTCCTCTGTCTACAGGGAACAATGCAAGAGTCCAGAGGGAAAACTAATTGGGAACAAATAATAAGCTCTATTAACTGGGTTAAATCATTCAACAAATATGTTGAGTACCTACTATGTAGCAGAGTCTTTAAAAGGCTACAGGGGAGTTTGTTGTTAATGGCAGAGACAGATAGCTAGGTAGGAAGTTCTCAGGCAATGCAATGTCATCCTCTGGGGTGCTGGAACTACAGTAAGAGCAAAAAGAAACTTCTAGAGGAAGTGACAGCTGAGCAAGTTTGGAGAGATAAGTAGGAATTACTAGGAGAAAAGTGGGATGGGAGAAGGAGAATTTATAGAGGGAATAGCATGTGCAAAAGCCAAGAATCAGGGAGGATGTGATTTGTGAAAATTACAAATGTTTTAGTATGATTGGGGAATTTACTGCGGCAGGAGTAATGAAAGAGAGTGGCCCTCTCTGAAAGGGGCCAGTTGTGCTCCCAAAGTGGCGAGGAGTCTTTAAAAGGGTCAGAACAAAGGAATGCCCCGAGCAGATGTGCATTTTAGAAATGTCATTGGGACCACAATGTGGAGAATAGGTTAGATGTGGGCAAACTTGCAGCAGAAACCACCCAGGAGACCCTTGTGGAAAGAGAGACAAAGCATGCTGAGAGCCTGAAGTCACAGGGTGCAGTGGGGATGGGAGAGGTGGACAGAGTGACTGGAGGTGGAGGAGTGGCATGGTTGGATGTGCAGGTTGAAGGAGTGGGTATGTCAAAGATACTTTCAGTTTTGTGGCTTGGGATTGCTGGGGATACCATTTGTGAGTATGAACTATATAAGTTGCTATAACAGACTAAAATGCAGTAATGCACAGAAAATAATTTTCTCTCTCCTATAACAATCTGGACCTAGTGGGGGGTGAGTCTCCCATTCCCAGCGTGTGGCTGCCAAGACCGCTCCAGTGACAAACATTCTCAGCAGTTGGACCAAGGAAGGCAGAGGGCCAGGGCATGCAGCTTGTGCTGCAGCTTTAGAAAGGGGACCTAGAAGTTGCACATATCACTTATCACATACTTTCATCCTGAGCATATGGTCACAATTAGCTACAAAGAAGTTAGGAAATGTTGTATGTGGTTGGTTTGGGGGGCTAGATTAAGACCCAAGCAGTTCCTTTACTAATGGAAGAGGATAGTAGGTGTCTCCCTCTATAGAGTGACATGTCAGAGGTGCTTGTGTAACATCCATGTGGAGAAGGAAGTTCGTATGTGGGTCTGGAGCTCAGGGGAAAGATCTAAACTGGAAACAGGCAACAGCTTGGTAAAGGTTGATCAGGAGTTTTCTCTGTCCAAAGAACCCGTCCATCCCAGAAAGCTGACCCACCCAGTTAACCAGGACAGCTTCCACAGCACCTCTGCCCTGCAGGGTAGGGACTAACCCCTTTTAGTACAGCTTTGGTCCCATTGGAGCAGCAGGGGGGCCAGTGAGGCATTAGTCACAAGCTCATTCCAGGTCTCTGGGAGACAAGGCAAATCAGACAGAAAAGAATATGCTTTTGGCTTTTATCTGCTCAATGGTGGCCGAGAATGGGAAAGCATGGCTCAGTTGGACACACAGGACTTATGCTTAATGAATGGCAAGCTCTGTGTGCACAAGTACCAGAGCTATGGGTAGCAGATAATAACTAGGCCATAAGCAAAGCCTCCTTGGGCAAGGGCAGCACTGACATTTTCCATAGTCCCATGGAAGTGGGGGAACTATTGCTGCCTTTGGGGACTGTCAGGGAGAAAGCACACAGGATGCTGTCATGTTTTCGTTTTTGTATTTGTTTTTGTTTTAAATCTCCAAATGGTACATCTGGTCACCCTAACCCTAACATGGATTGAGCAATCAGGTGTCGTGATAGCAAACAAGAGAAGCTGATCCTGGCCAATTTGGGCAGGAAAGGAATTTGCTGGAAAGCAGTTGATTAACTTACAGAACCAACAGGAAAGCTGGATAATTAGGCTTAGATATTAGGCAAATACCAAGGGAATGTCTACTATTCTTTGTAAAATCTTTTTATTTTTTAATCCAGGTATATCAGGAAGATGAATCGTTCCTATTTCTTTAGGGAGGAAAAAAAAAGACCCAAGCTGCATTCTCTTTACCTTTAAACCTTGAGCCTACAGGGCAACATTTCTCCAAATACTTTTCTCCTAGCCTGACAATGCTACTGAGGGGTGGACAGGCTTTATTTTCTCATCTGGATTGTGAACTAAACCTAAAGGACCTGGGTAGATACTTCATATTCATCTCTTACCCTTAGAAAATATGTCCATCAGTTGTCTCTAAGCAGTGTCTTAAGAAATTGGGACAACATGTTAAAAGCGTGAAGGCAAGAGATAAATTTCTTAAAGAAGATCAACTTGAAGGCAGGAAAAGGAAGAGTTGTATTGTCACACTGAATGAAGAGAAACCTTAGGAGTCTGAAGGCCAGGATATGCTGGGGAACATGTGAGTCTGAGGTCAAAATCCCACTTCTGGGACTTCAAGACTTAAAGATGGATGAGCTCTTTATTCTAAAGATACCTATTTTTACAATGATGATTTTCCATAACCTTCAGCAGCAATCTTTGCTTCTGTAAAATGGGGCTGTGCTTAAGATCTGCCTCTCAAAGATGTAGCAGGCAGGAATTGCTTACCAAGTAACTAGTGGGGAAAAGGAACTGGCTTTGGGAAAAAATGAAATTGCTAAAATAAGAACAGCTTTGCTTTAGATACTGCTTTTGTTATTCTTGCAAGAACACGGGTTCGTTGTGTATAGAATCCTTTTCTTTACATGAGAATTGGGGCAGGACCTTATTTTGCCACATGAAGGGAGGCATTGTCTGCACTTGGAGCTGATCTTCCCTGGCCTAGTGGCTGGCTGAGTTGGGGGCTGCTCTCTGAGCTGTCACTCATCACTCTACTTCTAGGCAGCTTTTCTAGTTATTTGCTGGAATCCATCCTCTGCACTAGGGGTAATCTGCTAAGAAAGGTCCTTCTGACTCACTCCTTCATTTATTCTTTCATTCTTTGATTCATTCCACATTGTATGACCTTCAGCCATATTCTATGACTTTGTTATATACCAGGGATACACAGTCAACCAAATCCTGGTCCCTGCCCTCAGGGACCTTAGAGTTAGAAATTAAGTTTACATTGGATTTCTCAAGATCTGGGACTGGTCTTTCAAATTGATTTTCCCAGAACTTAACATAATGTTTTAAAATATGTTTTTGATTGAATTTGAATTAGATAGTCAAGGGCAGCTTCTCTGTGCATCAAGAGCACAATAGAAGTTACAGGAATGGTCTGGTGGTCTAAGACTGAGGATTCCCTCCTTTGCAGATGTAGAAGAGCACACAATCTGCAGTCTTCACTTATGATCTTTTGTATGCAGTTTAGTGCTGCTCTCATTCAGGAATCCTAATTTTTATAGGCACCTTCTATACAGGATGATCCCTTCCCTTGCTTTACTTCTTTTTCTGTCTTTTGCTCTCTTCCCTATTTGTCTCCAGTGCCCTGGAATACTTGGCTTTCTTTGGAGGATGAGACTCAGATTCTTTCCTCACCTCTGTGAATCTCTTTATGGGAACACTGACACAGAAGTCCCTTACGGTGTCACTGGTGCCTGGACTCAAAGTCCCAGCCTTTGCATGACCCACACTCTGGCTGCCGGAGCCTCCTTCAGTTACATGTTCTTGTGTTTCCCCAGATGAAAGGGATAATACATTTATAGTTAAAGAATGAAAACTGTTTTCATATGTCTGGAGTTGCTTGGGACCAAATCACAGGGAAGACCTTATAGGCATTCAGGTCTCATCCTGGATGGAATGGGGAATCAATGGAGGCCTTAAAGCACAGAAAAAAAAAAATATATATAGTATATATATTGTATATATAATATAACATATATAGTATATATAATATATTCTAAAATTCTAAATGTATCTATTCTATATGTATAAATACTATATCTATATATTCTCAACTCTAGATAAAAAATGTGGAAAGTATACTGGGCTGGAAGTATGGAGGCCACGTAGGAAGCTATTATAAAACTGAGGAGGTGACGAAGGCCTATGTAAAGTGATGGTTAAGAGCTTTGGAGCCAGTCAGCCTGGGCTCATACCTGACTGTCACTTGCTAGCCCTGAGATGATAGGGAAGATACATACAACTTCTGAGATTCAGATTCTTCACCTATAAAATGAGTATGATAATAATTCCTACTTTATAGAATTTTTTTGAGAGAATTCATTAAGATACTACATGAATAGGGGCACCTGGGTGGCTCAGTGTTGAGCATCTGCCTTTGGCTCAGGTCATGATCCTGGAGTCCTGCGATCAAGCCCCACATTCAGGCTCCTCACAGGGAGCCTGCTTCTTCTTCTGCCTATGTCTCTGCCTCTCTCTATGTCTCTCATGAATAAATAAATGAAATCTTAAAAAAAATACTACATGAATAATGCTTAACACCATTTCTGACACCTAGTAAGCATTTCATATTTAATACCTAGTAGAAGGAATAGAAACCTAATTTAAGGGAGTGGCAGTGGAAATAAAGAAGGACCAAATTTAAGAGATGTTTGGATTTAGTGACCAACCAAATGTATTTGGGGACAGAGAAGAAATCATCAAAGCTATGATTTCTCTCTGAGGTGATAGGATGAGGGTATACGGCAAAGGAACCAGAGGGGGAGAGAGAAGAAGGACAGCTTTATAAGCAAGAAGTGAGAAAAGAGATCATGAATGAGGTTAGACATGTTGAATTTGAAATATCTCTTAAAACCTGCAAATGAGGCTTCTGAGAGTTGAGGTCTGAGACATAATGATAGAACTGTGGGAATGAATAAGATTTCTTAGATCAAATGCACAGATGAACACCACAAAGAGGCTGAACATTTTTAATTTATCTACCTGGCATACAAAATTATTCTCACTATAAACTCCAGCATAAGAAGTACTAGGTTTTGGCATCTGACGAGTGCTGAAATAGGAAAAACTCTATAGGAGAGAGGACCAAAGCTCAGGACACTAACCTCACTCCAAGGTAGATCTCTTGGAAATGGGAGGTACTATCTCTGAGGAGCCTGATCTGGAGGTAGGAATGGAGATCCCATGAGAGGTACTTTTTGAAGTTGGGTGGTTAGCCACATCAATTTCAGATATGGTTTAGTCACGTGTAAGGGATATAGGAAACAATACCAAATCCTCTAGAGAAGGGGCTGGTGTCATGGCCCAGGCAAGCAGGCCGGTGCTTAGAGTAAGATCTCAGTCCCAGTGGGGCAAATGGATAGGAAGTAAGGAGGAAACAGTCCAGGATAAACACAAGTTGAGCAAAAGAGATGCTGCTTAGTGGCTGTAAGGAATCCAAGCCTTCACCTTGGCTTGGATTTAGTTAGGGCCAGACGAGCACTTCTAGATCACATCCTTCAATGGGAATGGGATTCCAAATAGGCATGGCCAGGGCAGACTCTAGAATTGGGTGGCATTCATCTTGCAGTTTACAGAGCTAAAGCAGGGGCTGGCATTTTCAGCTTTCTTTCTAACTCTTCACTATTATGGTCCTTAAAGATCCAATGAACTGGCATTTCCTTGAAATGTCTAGTCCTGTCCTCTCCAGTTGTCCAGATTCATCCTTAGCTTACAGCCCTAGGATTCCCATCATACCCCACACATGTACACACATGGTTACCCTCCATTTTCTGATTTCCAGAAGGTGATGCATACTTGGGTAGTGATGAGCACACCCAGGCACTGTTACTGTTGTGCTCCTAATTACCTATTCTAGCATTCCTGTGTGGTTTTTGCCCATTCTGCACTATACACATTCAGCATCTCCCATCTTGATATCTGTGCTCACCTAGTTCTAGGTTCATAGCTTCACAGAAGTCAACAGACTTCTATTTACTGTTTTTGACAGTAGCAGCAACAGCTACATTTATTGTTTACTATATACCATATTATCCTAAGTGCTTAGGTTAAATTTTCATTTAACCCTCAGTCAGCTCCATAAGGTAGTTACAATTATTCTGGTTTTACCAATGAGGAAACTGAAATTTGTGAGTTGAGAAATTTGCCTTAGGCCATGCAGCTATGAAGTGGTAGAGCTCGGATTCTAATTTAGGACTAACTCCAAAATCCATGCCTTTAACTCTCATGTTATAAAAAGGCAGATGCTTCTGACACTGTATTCCTTATTCTTTGGAGCTTGAATTTATATTGTGTGTCATGGCATAAACTAAGAACCAACTAAACTCTATTACTAATTAGGAGAGTCCAGGAGCGCCTGGGTGGCTCAGTGGGTTAAGCGTCCTACTCTTGATTTTGGCTCAGGTCATGATTTCAGGATTGTGAGATCCAACCCCACATGTCAGGTTCTGTGCTGGGTATGGAGCCTGCTTGAGATTCTCTCTCTTCCTCTCCTGCTGCCCCTCCCCCTCCCTCTTTTAAAAAAAATTAAGGGAGTCCAATGGCTTGGTCAAGTGGCTAATCTAACAGACAGCAGAGCTGGAAAGAGGTTATTCTTGGTAATCACCTAATGAACAAAACCCCACACTTAACTCTCTGTCAAAAAAAAAAAAAAAAAAACCCTGATGAAACAAAACAGAAAACCCTACAACACTTTTATTTAGCCCTTGCCTCCTTTGCTGTTTTATTTATCTTACAAAGGCTAGGAAATATGATTTCCCAGGTATAGCCTGAATAGATAGCTGAGAAGAAAGGTGACATGGTCAAGTACAAAGTGTTGTACTGGGAACAATCCACCCTCAATTACTGCTAATTGAAGTCCCTTCATATCTCTGTCCCATTTTTGTTACCTGGAGAATTGGAGTGTGAATAAGGATTTGGAGGAGAATTACAAGGTTAAGAATTAATGCAGTAGAATTTAAGGAGAAACTAAAGAAATTTCCTAATCCAGCTCTGTGAGTTAGACAGCAGTGGAATTAGCCACATCAATATTTGAGGGTGGTGGAAGGAAACAATGGAGCCTAAAACTGAGGTTCTTCAGTGAGCTTCCAGAAGGAAATTATTTGCCCCTTGGTGAGGCTGATCTACAAATTCTGGCTGTAATCAAACTTATTGGTGGTGAATGGTCATGGAGATTCAGGGGGCCTCAGTATGGGAAGTAGATGAAAAGGAGGAAATGGAAAGGAAGATTAGCGTTTGAGATCTACCAGTACTGGGGATGGTCACAATGCTCTGCTCTAGAGTCTCCTCCCTACAAGTTGTTTGTTAATAACCCTGTGAGTAAGGATTATGAGGCTCATTTTGTAAGTGAGGGCTGCTTAAGAGGCTTCATGGCTAGTGGATGGCCAGATAGGATTCAAAGTCCTATTATCTATTTGATTCCAATGCTATTTTACTATACCATGCTATCTATAGCATATTTAACTGGTTTTCTCTTAAAAATGCTGGAGATTCCCATAGTAGTAATTATTCATTTGTGCATGCTTTCCTTCATTTATTCTATGGCATTTGGTAGGTTCAAAACACTAAGATTTGGTAAATCTCAAATACTCTCATTTCCTCAGTCCACAGAATGCAGAAACTGTTTTCTCCCAAGAAGAATTAGAACCTGGTTTTTCATAGTAGAGAGACACTGGTCTGGAAATCAGAAGACATGAGCACAAACGTAGTATCTTGCCCTTGTCAAGGGTGCTTCCATAAGAGACATTCATAAATAAGTGTGTGTTTGAACCATAAGAGTGTCATTTTGAACACTGGCAGGAATGAAGGACAGAAGGTGCCCCACGGAAACTAGTCCTTGTGTGTCTTGAGTCCATTGTAATTCTAGGGTGGAGCTTTCTGTCTCAAGCTACCTGACACTGACTTGGCAGGCTCCTAGATTTAATTCAAAATCTCTTTATGGTATCTTTTTATTCATATTCCTTTTTTCTGCCTCTCATCATCATTCTGTTTCTGCTTCTAATATCAGCTCAAGTTAAAAACTCTTGATTCTCTCTTTCAACTGGGAAAGTTAAGTTCTCTTTGCTTGGAATTTCTAGATCTCACTATTGAATTAAGAGACCATTTGCCTCTCAAACACTCCCCTGGTCTTCCGTTCACTGAAATTTCCCTCTTGGACACCAGGTCTCAGGTCAGATCTTTTCACCACTTAAACTTCTCATCTACTCTCTAGCACTTTTTTTTCTCCCTTTTTTTTTGATTACCCTTCAAAGCTTTTGAACTTAGTCTACAGCTTTTGATCTGAAAATCTTCATCTCTCTTAAAGCTTTCATTTCCCCTTCATCTCTGCCCCCTATACTTGGTTATCAGCTGGAAGGGAAGTCACTTCCTCCTGAAGTCATACTTCCCAGCTTCATTGTCTTTATTTATCAAATATTTATTGAGTACTTATGGGCTTCACAAGCTGGGACAGCAAGATAAGACCTGTTCCTTACCTGACAAGTCTGTTAGGGGTGACAGGCATGAAAATAAATACAGGCATGAAAATAAATACTTGCAAAGCAATTATAAGAAATGTCTAGAAGAGGATGCTGGGGTTCTGATGGCACAAAGGAGGAAGTGACTAAGGGATTGAGGGTCAGAGAAGGCCTACAGAAAGCGTTTAACCTGGGCCTTGAAAGGCAGGAAAGAGTTTCCCAAGGAAAGAAGTGAGGAAGAAGCATTACAGAAGCTAGGAGCATCGTGTGCAAAGACCTAGAGGTGTGAGATAGCATGTCCCACTTGGGAAAACTGTTACTTGTTTGGTTATTCTTGGAGGTTGGTGCTTAAGTAGAGATGCCACCAGAAGTGAGGTTGAGGAAGTAAGGGGTAGATGATGGAGCACCTACAATGCCTTTTCAGGAACTTTTGGGCCATAGAGATTGAGGAAAGGGTTTAAAGAAGGAGAGCCATGACAATTAGATTTAGAAAGATCATCTGGATTATATAGCAAAGTAAATGTATGGCATATGGGCAACTGCAGGCAGGGAGACCAGACAAAAGATTATTGTAAAATTCTAAGTAAGAAATGAAGAGAGCACCACCAAAGCAATGATAGTGAGGTCAAAGAGGAGGGAAGAAATACTGAAGATGTTTAGAGATCAAGTGGAGGGGCACTTGGGTGTCTCAGTCAGTTAAGCATCTGCCTTTAGCTCAGGTTGTAATCTAAGGGTCCTGGGATCAAGCCCCATGTCCAGCTCCCTGCTCTGCAGGGAATCTGCTTCTCCCTCTTCCTTTCCCTCTGCTCCTCCCCCAGCTCATGCTCATGTTCTTTCTCTCTCTCTCAAATGAATAAAATCTTTAAAAAGAGAGAAAGAGAGAGATCAAGTTGATACGGCTTAGTGACTGTTTGAGTATTGGGAGCAAGGGCAGGCTTCTGGACAACACAACCAGATGGATATTGATGCCATTAATGGTGATGGAGAAAGCAGGGAGAGACAGGTCACAGAGGTGAGGTGGAAAGGCATGACTGTGGGGTGTGAAGTGAGGTCCATAATATGGATGCTGTTTGGACATATTCATTCTGTTTTGCAGCCATGGCTGATGGCCTTCAAGTCACGGTGCCTGACAAGAAGAAGGTGGCCATGCTCTTTCAGCCTACTGTGCTTCGCTGCCACTTCTCCACATCCTCCCATCAGCCTGCAGTCGTGCAGTGGAAGTTCAAGTCTTACTGCCAAGATCGCATGGGGGAATCCTTGGGCATGGCCTCTCCCCGAGCCCAGCCTCTCAGCAAAAGAAACCTGGAATGGGACCCCTACTTGGATTGTTTAGACAGCAGGAGGACTGTTCGAGTGGTAGCTTCAAAACAGGGCTCAACTGTCACCCTGGGGGATTTCTACAGGGGCAGAGAGATCACGATTGTGCATGGTAATGATGCCTCTGCTTTGAACCCAGGAATAGAAGGAAGATTAGTTCCCCTGTCCCAAACACAAGGGAATGTCAGCCTCTCTGCCTTGCTGCCCCTCAAGATTTTGATTTTATGGGAGATGGAAACACCAAGAAGCCTAGCAGATTACTTAATGAGACAGTGAGGGGAATAAAGGGTGGAGGGTATAATATCTAGAAAGACACAGAGATGAGCTCTGAAAATAGTCTTTCTCCAACCTGACCTCTAGTCTGAGGAGCTTGTTATCAGAACTGAACTGGAATAGGCTCTAGTCAAAGAATGTTCTCAAATACACCTTGACCTCAGCCTCTATGGCCCTTTCCCAAACTCAGAAAGCAGGCTTCCATTAGAAGTTTCTCTGCTGGGAGAAGGGATGTAGGCATAGATATTACAGAGCCAGGTAGATGCCCCACCTGGTTCTGTATCAGTTCTACCCTTTTTTCTGTTCCGTAAACCATTGGGCAAGAAAAGGGCCTAAGAGCCTGACCTGACTTGTTTGATTATTTGAACTTTGAAGAATGCTTGTGAAGCCAGCTCATTTCCAAGAGTCCAGAGTAATTCTGGAATATATCTGGCTTTCAGGGGCTTCTGCAGACCTGGTTAGTTGAAGGCAATCTTCTATTCCTAAAACTGGACTGGAACTAGACCAGTTTCTGGGGTCACCCTAAGTCTCTCACTTTAGGCATGCTGGTGTTTGCTATTGGGTTTTTATTTGTGTATTTGTTTGAAATAAAACAAACATCTTGTCAACCACCATCTAGGTGGAGAAGTAAAACACAGCAGACATTCCTTCCAGAAGGGTCCCCTCTCACCCTCCATTTTTCAGTGTTTTCCTTTCAGGGGCCAGTTTTAGGACTGGGCACTTCTTTTTGTGATAACAGATGCAGATCTTCAAATTGGAAAACTCATGTGGGGAGACAGCGGACTCTATTACTGTATTATCACTACCCCCGATGACCTGGAGGGCAAAAATGAGGACTTGGCGGAACTGCTGGTGTTGGGTAAGTGAGAGCCATCAGCACATTTGTATCTTAGACTGCTTGCACTGTTCCCTGTCCTCACATCTCCCTGCATGTTCCAGCAGCTTACATACATGGACTTTATTTCTTGTGTACTAACTGGTATTAGAATATGCTCTTTACAAGCAGTGGCCATATTTCTTGTATCCTGTTTCTTAGAGGCTGTGGCCCCCTTTATGGCATTGTCCTGAATGTTTCTTATGCCTTCTCAGGGTTTTTTTTCCCCCCTCCTTTTCACTTGTATACCTTTAAGCCTGATTTCTTTCTGCTCTTATGCTCTACTTATCTTTTTGTGTGCTAAGTGTTGACAAAAATGCCAGAGGCCTTTGAAGCAGAGTAGAGACAGCTGAGAGATAAGAACTCATTGGTGAGTGGGGATCTCCCAAGACATCAGGAATTTTTTTCCACTCAGTTACCTACGATTAAGACAATCACGGGAAAGGGTGACTGGGAGTTTAACAAGAAAATGTACCTGATGGAAAGAGCTGTTGGAGAGTCTGCTAGTGTTTAATTGGAAGGCAAATGCCTTGAAACCTAAAAGTGGTTGAGTCATTTTCAAAGCAAATGTGTCTAATCCTTATTAATATTCATTTCTTCATAAAGGAAAACTCATTATTTTTGGCTATACCTGTCCTCTTTTGTGGATTGGAAGAATGTCAGTGGGAGATGACCTCCTTATATGAAACTAAAAATTGAGCATATATTTTAGGTTCTATACATGTTGGTTGTACAAGAAAGGTAGAATAAAATATACAGAAATTAAGAAAAGAAACTCCCTTAATTGTAGGAGAAGAGGTAAAGACTTGAGGCCATTTTTTAAATGAAATAATCTTTTTTGTAGTTTCCAAGAAGCCAGGTGGTAACAATTTGGAGGAATATTTAATAGTGCTTTCTTTTAAAGGCAGATGAGGTTGCAGGTTAATTTTTACCCTTTGTGGGAAACTCAGGGCCCAGGGAAGAAGTAGATTTGCTAGTTAGGATTTTTGGTTTTACTCTATCATGACTGTGTGCAACTGTTCTGCTGCCTTACTTTTATGGTTCAGGTAATTATTTATTCATAATTAACCTTTTAATTAATAATAACCCTTACTCGAGGGTTGACTTAATTCAAATACATATTCCTTGGGTCTAATATACAAAGCATGGCTGTTGTGATTTGTAAAAGAATGTGAAGAGTATGACACACATAGAAAAGGAAGTAAAAAAGTGAAAAGGCTTATACTGACATTGTGAAAGAATACAGGGAAATCAGATTTGGGATCTGCTATGACTCTGTAAATCAGAAGGGAGTAAAGAGATAAATTTCTGTCCAATCACACAACGGTAATGGCCAAGTCTGAAGGAACAAGTGGCTCATTGAGCCTGCAATTAGCTAATTGTGAACACAATTATTTGGCCAGTGCAGCCATTTGCAGAGAAGTAATTGCCTGTGCAGGAAAAGGAGGCCAGGTAAAAACCACTTTAAATAATTTGTTCCCAATTCTACAAATGTGGGGAAATGAATAGAGTAAAAGCCTTGTCATATGAGGTTATCCTGAAGTATAGGAAGGGCATTCCCTTGGATAAAACGTACAGTCATTTGGGGGAAGATGCTGTCCTTGAGACAAAGAGAGGTGGGTGAGAGAAAGGCTCAGATGAAAATGGTCACCAAAGATGGGAGAAAAGATGAAAAGAAGAAATCAGTGTCACTCCAAAAAGAATGGTAAGGCAGGACTGGGGAGGCTGCAAATCCACTGTTCATCACAGGTAGAAGAAGCTTAGCTGTGAGAAAAACAGATACATACTAGAGTTCTTGGGGAGGAGAAACACAACATTCCACTGTGTTCCACATTAATGAGAAATGTTCAGAGTATGATATATTTGCTGTGTAAATTTTTCAGGGCAACACTAGATGTGTTAGATTGATTTAGAGAAGTAGTTTGAAATCTATGAGAATTTCCTGGACACAGGATGTACTATATTTACTTTCCAGGTGCAAAATTCTGATCTTTATATACTCTTTAGAGAATTTTTCAAAATATTGTCACATTTTTAAGAATTCTAATTATTTGGTTGTTATATCATGCAGGCCTAATAGTTAGGTGTTCCTTTTATATGAGACCAAGAGAGCAACCTGATGTCTGAGGTAAACCTCAAAAAGATGAAGACCTCAGGGGCCATATAACTGCATCCACAGTTTGCTAATTACAACCTTCATGAGCCACTGGTTCAGTCATTGAATTTTACATGAGGAATGGTTGGAGGAGCTAGAAAGGCTTGATCTAGTGAAGGAGGACTTGAGAAAGCGAGCATGGGAGGTATCTCTATTGAAATTGTACAGAAGAGGGACTGGACTTACTCTGTCTGTGTGGCTTGGTAGAACTAGAACCAGGAGTAGAGGAATCCATCTCAGTGTGAAGAAATAACTGTTAGCAATGGGAAACATCTAAAGATGGAGTAGGCATTCTCAGGAGTAGTGATTTTTTTTTTTGTCCCAGGAGGGTTGGAAATTTCTTAGAAGTTGTAATAAATGAGATATTTATGTATAGGAAAGGGGGCTTAGGTTACTTTTGAGCTTCATTTCAATTTAAAAATTTTTGGATTGAAAAGTAGATGAACATGAGAGATGTGACTACCTTGATAGATGAGAAAAAGACCTCCCAGGACTTCCGTCCTCATGACAGGGATAGCAGGGGTTATAGGTTAGTTACAAGAGTGTACAGGGTGAGTCTCATTCACAAGGAAGCCAGAGAAATAGACTGTGGTCTTTTGCAGGAGGTCAGGGTTAAAAGGAAAAAATCCTACAAGAATGAGAGGAAACTATTGATGGTGGTGGAAAGAGTTGAGAGTAGCTCCTCTTGGAGATGATCACGAAGTGGAGAGTCAAAACCTGGTTGGAATTTCAGATGACCAATTAGTAAGGAAAAGCAAGTTAAAGAGGTAAGTTAGAGGCAAAGTTAAGAATTTATTTTTCCCATCATACAAAGGTGAAGATGGAAAAATTGAGAGAACAAGATTGTGAAGTGTCTTATATGTCAGATTAAGAAGTTTGGACTTTATCCTGAAGACTTTTGGGAGCCAGTAAAGAAATATTAACAGATAATTGAAGTGAGATCTCAGGGTCAAAACAATAATTAGCAGCAGGGTAGACAGTGCAAAAGGAATGCTAGAACAGAGGGATGGGCAATGGGGCTGCTGTAGCAGGATGGGTGAGAGCGTATGAGATTCTGAACCAGAGCAGTGGATTGAGAAGTGACAACACAGAAACATTTCTGAGATGGAAATGATGGATGTTGGTGACTATGTATAAAAGGAAATGAGAGAGTGGGATGAGTCAAAAGGACACCATGATTTCTAGCTAGCTGGGTAGCCAACTGTTCCGTCAGTTAAGAGAGGATACAGGCTGGAAAGCAGGTTAGAGAGGCAGGAGAATGACTGTGGTTCTTGATATGTTGAATATGAGAGGCCTGTGGGACACCCAGGTAGGGATGTATTGCTGACAACTGGAAATGTAGGTGTGGAACTCAGTGGAGAAGACAGGATTAGATATAATAGATTTGAGAATCCTGAGTGATAGAACCATAGAAGAATAGATGAGTCACCAAGGAAGATTATATAAAGTAGAAAGGGCCAAGGACAGAACTTATCAGTCTTATATTCTAGTTTTACTTCATGTGACTGGTAACACTGGCACTGCATATGCACTCGTCTTGATGTTTCCTGCAACATTACAAGCTTCTCAGTAGCACTGGACCATGTGCTTTCCAGAGTAAAGGACCAATGCTCATTTGTCTTTATATCTATAATGCCTAGCAGAGTGTCTAGTGTAAAGAGGCTGGTGTGAATGTTTTTTAAATGATAAATGGGCAGAATCTGTAATTAATATTTTATGCCTCCTAAATGTTAGTGCTATGTATTTGTTGACTTATAAAGGATCAATACAATAAATATGTAGTCTCAAGTGAAATAACATGATTTAATCTGATCATAATACTTTATTGGCTGTTTAAATTATTACTGGTAATGGATCCATAAGGACTGTGGTTGAAAGCAACAAAAGTGGACTCTGGCTAACTTCAGCAGGAAAATAATTTGTTGAAAAGGTATCATAATTGAAAGGAAGGCTGGAAAAATCAGTCTCTGAAAAGGATAGTATGGTAGGGTAACACTTGTTAGCTCTGTAAAAACACCCCCCAAGTCTCAGTGACTTACTATAGCAGAAGTCTGTTACTTCCTCTTGTCCTAGTCAGATGGGGATTAGAAGGCTTCCTTCCAGGTGGTAGAGTAGGGGTCTAACCTTCCCCATTATGTGGCTCAGCTGTACTGAAGACATTTGCTCCCAGCTGCTCAGAAAGGGAGAAAGGTCATATGGGACTTTTAGGGGCCAGGTCTGACAGTGAGATGGGTCACTTCTGCTGTTATTTTGTATTTTCCCATGAAAAAGTAAGAGTGTTTTGATGAATACAGCACAGTCCTTACTGTGCCACAGTTGCTTTAGGGTCTATGTAGCAAGAATTAATAGACAATGTCTTTAAAGCTCCATAGCCAGAAAAAAGTCAATTCAACTGGGTTTTGTTTTGTTTTGTTTTCTGATTTTGCATTTTCCCACTCAAGAATCAGTCTCAGGAGAGAGAGTCCAATTGGCCTAGTTTAGACAGGTATCCACTGCTTAGCCTTGGGAGACCAAGGGCTCTTGGTGGCTAGTCCATCAAGATAAGGAGAAGAATCAATTCTGTGAAGCAAATTGGGGCACTCTTACAAAACAAAGGAAGAATGGATGTGAGATTTTTAAAAAAAGCAATAAATATCCACCAAAGTGATGCCATTATTATGTCTGCTACTAATGTTAATGTACACTGATAATAATTCGAAGTTCACAGATTTTTTTTTTCCTATAAGAACTGCATACGGTAGGAGAGAAGGCATTATTTTCGTCATTTTCCAAATGAAGAAATTAATGTTCAGGTTTTATGACAGTTATCCCTCTAAAAAATAGTGATGATGATCAAACCCCATTTTTTTTAAAGATTTTATTTATTTATTCATGAGAGACATACAGAGAGAGGCAAAGACATAGGCAAACACTCAACCACTGAGCCACCCAGGCGTCCCAAACCCAAATGTTTTGATTCCTAGCCTCATCTCTTTCCATGATACCATATGACCTGTGTATATTAAGAAGCTATAGAATGTTCCTCTGCATAAACCATGTTTGTTTGTTTGTTTGTTTAGAGTGCCGGAACAGGGGAGAGGGAGGGAGAGGTACAGGGAGAAGAAGAGAGAGCATCTTAAGCAGGCTCCTCCTGCAGCACAGAGTCTGATATACCGGGTTCCATCTCACTACCCTGAGGTAATGAGCTGAGCCTAAAAATCAAGAGTCAGAGGCTTAACTGACCAAGCCACCTAGGCGCCCATGAGCCATGTTTTAAAAACTGTGGTTGCTGCTTGAGGTCATGGGTAATCATTTTTACTTGTCCCAGATTTGCTTTAGTACTTCACTTTATTTCTTAGGGAAACTGCCTACAACCATTGACCTAGGCCCTCACTTCAAAGGCATAGTCGTTTTTGCCCATATTGCATACCTCCCCCACTGAGCATGACCCCATCCTCCTTTTCCCAGACATCTGAACCATCTATAAATCACTATGGATGTTTCTTTCAGAGGTTTCAGAAGTATCTGAAGACAAGTGATTCAGAGAAATGGGAGGACAACTGCTGATTCAACATTAAACATAAAAACTATGCTGAACATTCTTTATCTCTTTTTGATGATTCAGGAGGTAAAGTCATACAGAAGTTGGAAATACACTTGGTGTTTTGAATGCTTTGAGATGACTGTGACAGGTACCTTAGAAACATTTAGACACTTGGGATCTTAGAGCCATACCCGCAGACAGAAGCAGGGAGTGTCCAGAAATGTGCCACCCTGAGATTAGATGTTGGTCTAAGATCTGTGGCAAGGACAGGATGTTTATAACCTGGAACTGTGCCACTGTTTGGATAGGAGGAAGGTTCCCTTGGACAGCTCCAGCTGGCAGGAAAAAGACTTCAACATTCAGGAAGGCTCAAGCAGAGAAGTTATTATTTTAAAATCTAAAAGCAGCTCGCCTTGTTCTTACTTCTTTCCATGCGCAATATGAGGGCCTGACCCCTTCTTTCTGATGTCCCATGTGGTAGCTTGTTTTTGAAGGCCCTTCAAGCAGAAAAATGAGGGAAACATGGCGGGGTGAACACTCCTGATTCTGGACCAAGAAGCGAGGAAGAGGACATGACCCAAGGGGTCTTGAGATTAAAGCTAAGGAAGGCTTTCCTAATGGTAAATAACAATTTTTAGAAATTATGGTTGGTGGGAGAAATTATAGAAACTCCCTCTCTGATGAGCTTTCAACATGGAACAGGTTCTCTTGTCTCAGATATTAGGATAAACAAAATAGCTTTCAGAGTCTTTTCTATGATTTTGACTTTATTTAGAAGACCCACGGATTGCAGAATTAATTCTCTATATAGGGTGATGCCTAGAATACTGCTGTCTTGTTTTGCTTTAATATTGTTTGTTTTAGAAAAAAAATTATATATATATATATAGTAAACATTTCAAGCAGAACAGGCATGTACAAATAAAGAAAATATCTCCTAAAATCTCACCATCCAGAGCCACTGACTATATTCTTCAGAACTCTTCCAATCACAAGGGCTAGACCCTGAACTTGGCACAGGGGAATTTTTTGGCTAGGCAACTGACAAGTCCAAGCTCAAGCATGGCTGAGTCTCAGTGTTCGGATTATATTTTAAAGAATCTCTGTCCCCTCTGTGTTAGCTTAATTCTCAGGGAGGCTCCCCATTTGGGGCAAAGATAACCCCCAGCAGGTCCAGACTTCCATGGTCTTTTTTTTTTTTTTTAAATTTATTTATGATAGTCACACACAGAGAGAGAGAGAGGCAGAGACACAGGCAGAGGGAGAAGCAGGCTCCATGCACCGGGAGCCCGATGTGGGATTCGATCCCGGGTCTCCAGGATCGCGCCCTGGGCCAAAGGCAGGCGCCAAACCGCTGCGCCACCCAGGGATCCCGACTTCCATGGTCTTTAATGACTTCCATCTCAGGAGGGTAAAGCACCTTTCTCCATAGTTCCAGCCATAATCCTGTTTATTAGGGGTGGGCTGTGCTTTGGGAAAGGAGTATAACTATACCACCAGCCCCAATTGAACCATATGAATTGAAGGGGAAAAAGATAAGGAGTAGCTTCCTAAAGGGAAATTGGGCAGTTGTTTCCAAATGAAGAAGGCAGGCAAAAACAAACACTGTTAATATTTTGTGGAATGCATCCATTTGTGCTTCTTTATAGGCCAGATGCAATGCTATTCCAGGATGCCAGAAATAGATTTGCTCCCAGTAGGTCCTTGTGAGTAGGCGCTAAGTTGGGATTGATTCTTCCCTGTGACAGTAATGTCACAGAGATACCTTTGTTTTCCGTCAGCTTCTATTTTCCTTCGTATCTCCTGCTGTGACTTACCCAGAAGTACAAATGTGTATTACCTAGGCAAGGGGCGGAGGAACAGACATCCATGAATTTTTATAAAATCAAGTTGTTCACAACACCTGAAATTGCCTGAAATTGTTACTGTGGTCCAAAATACACCTTTCAGCCTGTTAGTATTAAGAAGCCATTAAGGACACACTCCCAGAAATTAGGGGATTCTTGGGAGGGGAGATCTTAGAACTTGCCATTGACTTTAGGGATTTTTGACAGGTGCGTGCTCCTGAGCCTGAGCAGAAATGCTCTCGCACTCACCCCTTGTCAGCACTGCCTCAGTCTGAAGTCTTTTGCACTCCCACCCCCGTGACATTAGCTCTGGCTGTTGAGAACGGCTACTTGTTGCCAAGGCTCCTCCTCCTCCTTCTCTTCCTCTTTGCCAGCCCCAGCCCAGTGCTGCTAACCAAGGAGATTTGCCGATTAAAAGGGCTTCAGCTCCCAGGTTCCCATGGCAACAGCCTCCTTGGAGGTCTTTGTTGCTTGCTAAAACTTTGATCTCTCTGAGTGGCTGCCGCTGTTTCTCTCCAAGATTTACAAACAGAAGAAGAGGGAAAAGAATTGGGGGAGAAGAAAGAAGAAGTTTACTCCTGGCAGAAAGGAGAGAAGGAATTAATTACAGAGCCACACTCTAGCCATAAATCTGAGGTTTACACCTTTGGAACATCTTTGGCTTTGGGCTGTGCTCATATTTTCATTTGTAGACTCAATTGTACCTCAGATATCTTGGCCCGTATGAAAGACCTTAAGTGGACTCAATTCCACTAGGAGGGCAGAACCATCCTATCTTCAGTAGACACATGTGCCTTCAGGTTTCCGAGAGAGCCGAGATAGCCGAGAGAGCCGAGATAGCCACGCTGGCTCCCATGGAAGGAGAGAAAGAGAACTAATGAGGAGTGAGCTCTTTAGCCTATCACCTTTTCTCCTAGTCCTCTCTCCTAGTCCTGGTCCGCTGTGTCCTGAGCTTACCTAGATGCCTCTGTTGGAAGAACTACAAAGTTAGCCAGGCATCAACTAGAATGTGATTCTGGTTAATAACTGTCAGCGACAACCGTTCTACTCTGTGAGCAGTGGAGTGGGGGTTGTGGATGCTCCGAAGACTTTGGATTATGCTTTTTAGTCTTTGCAGGAAGTCTCCCGTGGCCTTCAAAACTCTTGGCTGCATAATTGCAACCTTGCTCTTTGATAGGCACCAAGGAATAGAGTCAGTTTTGCTTCAACTATGATTTACATTTAAATTATGATTTACATTTAACTTGTCTTTTTTGCATACTGTGTCCCTAGCACAGTGAAGATACAAAATAAACAAGTGACACTATATTGTCCCTATAAAAATTACTGTCTTTTGGTAAAGATAAATATTGCATTTCTGAAGCAATTTGAGAATACAAGAAGGGATTGACTGTATTTGATATTAAATGTCTAGGCTATTGGTATTCAACAGGGAGCTATTTTGGCTTCCCCCACTAGGAGACATTTGGCAATGTCTAGAAACATTTTCGGTTGTCACAATTTGTGAGGTGCTATGGCATCTAGTGGGTAGGGGCCAAGGAGGCTGCTAAACATTATGCAATGAACAGGACAGCCCTCCTACACCCCATAAAGAATTATCTGGCCCCAAATGTCAGTAGTGCCTATGTTGCAAAATCCTGATCTTGACCAAAGGTCCATCTGGATACTGGGACGAGGTTTACTGTGAAGAGCATGGGCTTTGGGGTCAGATATCCCTGGACTCAGTGCAGCAAAATAACCTTAGTTACATAAGTTGATGTTGAAGAGCCTTGGTTTCATTATTTATAAAAGTGGGGAAGGGGTAATAAAAGTTACATGGAAGACCTATTGTGAGGATTAAATGGCACATAATAAGAACTCCCACCAGTTCCCATCCCCCACATTTCATTCCTAATGTGTCATCCTTAATCTGAGGGAACCCTCTTTAGGGAATTCTGTGTTCTGGGACTCCTGCTAGAGAGCCAATTTCCCTTTAGCCTGTTCCATAGGCAGAGGCTTTAACGAGCCATCTGTGAATTGGCAATCCTATTACTAATAGATTCACGTTTTCTCAATGACATCTGTGCAGTGCCTTGCCAGTGGTGACCCTAATCAGCCCTGTGGGACTCTTCCTGCTAGTGGATTTCAGGACAGTCTGTCCCAGCATGTTTTGTTTTGGTTACTATATTTTGGTTGCTGTTGGAAGTTCCCATTTCTCAGTAGATGGCCCTTAGTTAATTACAGGGTGTTTTGTGCCTAAATACAAGATTATACAGGCCATTTGATGAGGTCTGGAGGGGTTTAGGGAACACCTAACTTGGATTAGGATCTGGATGGCCCTGAAAAGACGTTAGATAGGGTGACTCTATAATTTACTATCTAAACCAGAATACTTGAGAGTGACACAGGGAAACTTTTAATGATTTATGTCAAGACAACAGGCATAAACTTTTGCATTGTGCAGTCAAACTGGTGATGGTCACCCCATAAACATGACCACCCTCAAGGTTCTTCTTTGGGCTTGAAGGAAACAGAAGATCCAGAGAAACTGGGGGCAAATTAGTGTCAGCTCATTTCTTCCACTGAGAAACCCTTGCTGCTAGCTGGCATTTTATTCGTGGAGACCCAGGGATGCGCACATCTCCATTCATTTGCTAGAAACAAGCAAAGGGGCCCAGCGCCGCGGCGATGGTGGTTTGCCTTAATTGTTCACTGGAGATTTTGCACTAAGATGTCTGCAGGGTAAATGATGTCCATTTAGGCCCTCACGACCGACCCCGGGTTGTTAGGAGAACAAACGAGGTCTCGAAGGCGCCCTTTGCCTCCGCTAATCCCCAGCCCCGCAGCCCCCGCCCCGCGCGGTGCCAGCTCTCCCCTCCGCCCCCAGCTCGCTCTCAGCCTTTATCCCGCCTCACTATTTTTGCTTCACTTGTTGCTCATCACTGTGGGAGGAAGCTCGGCCTTCAATTAGTGCGCATTCCTGAAGCCTGCGGTTGCCGTGGTTACCGGGGCGCGAGCTGGAGCAGCCGGGTCAGCCCGCCAGCCTCATTGTGGTCTCCCGGCCTGGGCGCGGGAGGGGAGAGTGGGTGTCACCGAGAAATCGGCTCAGGCCTGGAAAGAAAGAGCTGCGGCCCTTGAAAGCCGGGCAGGAAACAGGCATTCCATTTTTCTCCGGAGCCAGCTGCTGCCATTCAAGTGTGCAGATTCGCGTTCACACGCGGGCGGTGCCTCGACTGGGGTCTGGGAAAGGCCCCACGGTGGAAGCCCCTCACCCCAAGAGGGGCTGGCCAGGGAGGAGAGGGCAGGGACTCCGGCCATCCAAGACCTGCCTACAAGCCCTGTGCCCTCCGCCTCTGCCTCAGACCACCAGGGCTTTAGGGGGTGAAGGAGAGTAGCCGTTCTTATCTTTGTGTTTAATTTGCAGTGCCGGTCTGTTGCATGGAGCACAGTGAGCTCAGGAACTCCCACTGGGTGCCAAGAAAGCCCATTTCCTCCTTCCATTAAGTCCCACCTTCCTCTATGTCATCTTGGAGTCAAGTCTAGCTGTCTTCTGCATTTCATTGCAGGCCAAGTTGTACATGTTCTATTACTAATAATGCTTGGCATCTGTTCTTTCTCTGGGGGCAGGGAGATGGTTCACTCTAGCACTTTGCAAAAGCAGAGTACTTTGCAATCATTTTTATTATTGTTTATTAGTTTGTAGCAGCATGGTGAATGTCTTAATTAGCTCATACTGTGTTATGATGTATTCAGTAATCATCTTCTGGTCACAACTTTAAGAGATGCCGAAATTTTAACCATCTCTAACATTTTGTACATCCAAAAATTATGCCTTAATTATATAAGTAGAGCAGTAATGCCACAAACATAAATTTCAGGGTTGCTCCTTGCAAATACTAGGAGGCTAAAAAGCCCTTGCTGCACATTTTTAAATTAAGGATAAGCAAAGCTTGAGGGGGGAGGAGATATTGAGGAAAAAATACTGCAATGAGGCTGAGTAGACTCAGGTTCTACTCCTGGTTCATTAGCTATGTTACTCTGAGTAAGATCTTAAGGATCTTAATGTCTCTGATCCTCCGATTCCTGAAAACATGGAGTGGGTTATGGATTAGATGACCTCTGAGATTCTTTCTAGCTATAACATCTAACTCTGGAATTCTGTGTGAATAGAAGTCAGTGTCAGGACGCCTGAGTGGCTCAGTTGGTCAAGCATAATCAGGTCTTGATCTCAAGGTTTTGAGTTCAAGCCCTGTGTTGGGGTCCCTGCTGGGTGTGAAGCCTACTTAAAAAAATAAATTAAAAAAAAAAGTCAGTGCCTTAGGCCAAGCTTATAATCACTGCCAAAAAGCTGAAGCACTTATTAATAGTTAATTGCAGATGGTCCAATACTAGTCATTTTGTGGAGAGAATTCACTGTCAGAATTATTCACTATAATTTAAAGTGACCTAAAATGAAAAAGATATAAAAGAAAAAAGTACATGCATGAAATGCTTAAATACAGTTTATAAATATATGTAAAAGAAAGGGAAGCTATATCCACATTTGTGATGGATAATCATAAATTATATTTATTGAATGCATGGTTGCTATGGGGATATAGAATAAAAACAGGGATGTGTGTGCACTTGGGAAATTTCCAGTCTTTTTGGGATTCCAAATAGCCATAGAAACAACTTTACACTTAAGGGGGCCAGAGAAAACCATCTGCTCTCCTAAAAGACTTAGGAGAGAAACATTTTGGATGGTTAGGAGCTGAGAGACCAGGGGGTGGGTATAGTACATCCCTGAAAATGGATCTAGGGCATGTTAGGAAAGCTTGGAAGTGGGATGAAGCCAGATGTGCATTAAACAGAAGGAAGAAGAAGGAAATGACAAGGAACTGGAGAAGAAAAGCATTCTAGATCATCCTGAACAGAAAGGTCATTGGTATGAATATTGGTAAACCTAAGGAGGACTCCAAGGTAATACCTTCAAAGAAATGACTGAAGATAACAATGCTGTCAAGAGTGGTGACATCATAAGTATGAAGAAAGTATTATTTTTTTTCTCCTCTTTATGAGTTCCAATGCTTTAAATAGTGTGTTTGTTGCAAGTAATTGAATAACAGATCTAGGATCTGAAAGCAAGTTTGTCCTAAATCCAGAATTTCTGTACTTTCCATTGCACTTTGAAGGTTTGAACTAGTAATCAGAGCTTAGATTTAAGTTTTAAGAGTAGAGACAAAAACAACTTTTTTGGCTAAATTTTGTATGCATATTGTATCTCTCTGAAGTGACTGCCTTAAAAACACCATAGCCTGGTAGTCTGCAACTTGTGGAGTGTGGGGTGGGGAGATGCTTCAATCCCCCTAGATAGCAAGATGGCATTTGGGGGTGTTGCAAGGACTAGTGGATGCTCCTGGCATTGAGCCCCGAGTCCAGGGGTGCTAAACATTCTCTAGTACATAGAATAGTGCTTTATGAATGAATAATGTTTCCTTCATGTTCTTATTAAGAGCTGGTTCCCATCTGAGATAAAAAGTACTCTTGTGAACAATAAACCAGAAGTCCAGCCAGAAGCTCAGCATATCAGACTGGGGATTTGCTATTGGAAACACTTCAAGGTCCACTTGGGTTAGGTGGGCTTCTGGGGATGCCAAGCACGGAGCACAGTCCCTGCCTTTGAAGGGTTTCCATCCTGCTAGAGGAGGCACGTGTAAAGGAGTTACTGCAGCAGAGAAATAAGTGCCCTCAGGAAGGTGTCTGCAGGGTCCTCAGGAGCATGGAAAGGGGCAGCACTCTTCCAGGGCTCTACCAGGATGGATTTCAGAGTCTTGGAGACTGTGTGTAGTAAGGATTTGAACAAAGCAGGAGATCAAGAACTGTGTTAGCTGGTTATATTATTAAAGAAGGTAAGTAAATCCTGCCTTGAGGAGCCTGGCCTACCAAGAAAAGAGCATTTGAACCTTGGGGAAATAGCACCAGGACATGGTTTGTTGTGAAATGTGCAGAGATAAGGCCATGAGTGGAAGAGAGGTTGGAAACCAGGCAAGGACTGTGTTTCTGGGGAAAGGCCTCATGGCCTCATCAGATGGAGCTTGATGTCAAAAATGAAAAAAAAAAAAAAACCTGATGATAATTGAATTTGGCAGGAGGAAAGTCCTTTGAGTTTAGTAAGTTTGTGAAATAAGCAGCTAGCTACAACTCATTCTTATACCTACACCGTTGGACAAGCAGCATGGGCTAGACAGTGAGCCTCTCGGGCATAGGGTTCACATCTTATTTCTGTGTCTCCACCTGGCACAGTCCATATTTCTTTGTTGACTGAATGATGAATAAATGAATTGGGGACATTCCAGAAGTGGGCTGGTTTTCAGGAATATGTACAAAGAGTTCAGGTGGGGATAACTTCAATGTGTCAATGGTAGAAAACAGCTATGAAATAGAGAATTCTATAGGTAAGACACAAGGGTCATTTTTTCCCACAATTCATGTTTCTGCCCTGATCAGTCAACTCAAAGTGTGTGAGTGTTTTTGGCTATGAAGTTTGTGAGAGTAATTGTACAAAGCTGGCATTTGTGTGTGTGCGTGCGTGTACAAACTATTAGTATGCCTAATTTGTTTGGTCTATTCATGTGGAAATTTCTTAAAAGTAATGGATTCTGCAAGGTTTGGGGAAAACTATTTGAGTGCTTATGTAAAAACTGTATTTTCTACTGATAGTTTGAGCTGTGGTTTGAAAAGAATAAACGTGGCCTTCTATTTGCAGGGTCTGTTTTCTATCCTTTCCTCAGACATTAAAGTGACTTGTAATTGCCCCTCTTAAACTGAATCCTGGAAGAAAAGCAATGATTCACAAGTGTTGGTAAAGTGCTACTGAAATCTGGAAAGTATTTACTGCAATTGTTTGGACTTTCTAAGATCAGACCTCTATTGGATGTGATAGAATAGGAAGAAAAGATGGAGCATTTCTAACTGGCAACAGCATTTCTTAGGAATTGTTAGGTAAGAAGCTGGAAGCAAAATTATTTTCAGAAATATATGATTCCAGCATAAATCTACTTTTAAAAATGTCTTTAGTCCCAGTAAAATATAAGTTGTGGTATAAAAGCCAGAGAGACTTGCACTCTCTCTCTCTGCTGTTGCCATGATATAGTCATATTGTCTGCTATCCCAGAACTCCTTCTGTGTCCTGAATTCTGAAGACCTTAAAGTTCACCCACTATCTGGGAAGATTCTTCACCCACACCATCCTGGGGCTAGCACTACATGGGCATATTCTGGGAAAACTCTATTGCTTCAGGGAGAATGAGAAGCTTGATGTATGTTTTTCTGTTGGAGTGACAAGCTTTGTGAATCTCCTGTCCATATTTTTGATACCACCCATCCTTAATTTTTTTGAATTAGAAATATAAACAAAATCTAGAAATGAAAATTCCTTCATTGTTCTTCCATGATGCCCATTCCAGCCCCTCCCCAAAATCAGAAGGGCAAACAGTCTGGCATGTAATACTGTTGCTTTCAGATTTTAATTCGAATATAGGTTCCTAGAGCTTGTATTCATTGACATTCAGTGTGTAGTAGCAAGGTCAGGAAACCAACAACATAACCTAAACAGCCTGTGGGGAAATCCAGCTTTTTGTGTGTGTTTTACATGCTCATAAATATGTTGGTTTGTATATACCCGTCAGTGGTTGCCAGTATGTGATCTCTGGGCTCTATACAGCCCCAAAATATATTTTGTATGGCTTGTCTAGTGTTTTAAAAAAAACTGTGAATCAGTTGCCAACATTTGAAAATCAGGATATTTCACACAAAACTCTGTGGTCTGGCTAATCTTGAAAAATTAGAAGACCTGAGACCATGGAGACACATTCCTAGGAGGCAGCGACTGGCTCGAGGTGAGTAGTAGCAGTCCCCGTAGACACATAATCTGCCATTTGCTTCACCCCTAAATGCTCCCTGTGGTAATACATTTGGCAAGCTGTATTTACTTGCATTGCCTGCTGTCCCTATAAACATACAGAGCTGAGTTTGAAACTCTAATCACTAAGTAGCAGATATGAGAACCAAAAATGTTATAGATGGGATGGCCATATAATTAATTGTCCAAAATCGCACACCTTGAGAGTAAAAAGTAGTGCTCTTAATATTTACGCCAGGACAACAGGCACACACCAGGATATATGGTCTCCCTATTTATAGATCACTTTATTCAACCACTTCATTTGACTAATGAGAAAATTGAGATCTAGAAAGAGGAAGTAATTTGCCTGTAGTAGCAAGTAGACTAATGGCAAAGCTGACTCCCAGTACCCTGACCCCCAGTCCACTGCTTTTTCTAGTTTAATGTGCTTTATGTAATATATATGAGCACCATATTTTCCTTGAATATATGGATTTTTTACAGTTAATAATTATCACACGACTACTTT
Source organism: Vulpes vulpes (assembly GCF_048418805.1). Taxonomy (NCBI): domain Eukaryota; kingdom Metazoa; phylum Chordata; class Mammalia; order Carnivora; family Canidae; genus Vulpes; species Vulpes vulpes. The sequence continues at coordinate 128,987,981 of NC_132792.1, read as the reverse complement.
CCTGGGAGGGTGTACAAATCAGTTGTTTATATCATCAGTAACATTTCTATTATCAATGTAGTTAATTATGGGCTATAGCACATCTAGAGATGTTTAAAACATTGGTAGGCTTGAGAGCTAAAGAGTAGACACAAGAAAAGCCTTTTCATTTTACCAGATATAATAAGAGATTCATTCAGAAGTGCCAATTGTCTGAATTTTTTTTAAACCACTATTAAGTAAGTATCCCATAACCAGTTTGCTAAAAACACAGCATATAGACTTCTTGATCATTGGCTATTGGCTGGTAATTAATATTAGTTGTGTCTTTAAGAGATGGCCAACATCCAAAATTCCCCAATCCTTGACCACTGTTTCTTTGTTGAGTTCCCAAGAGATATTTGTACACAGAACACTCCAGATGAAATCAATGCATGCTCTTAATCACTTGCTCAGACTCTGGCCCCAAATCCCTGTCTGGCATCCCATCCTAGGAACTGGATTAGACCACGTGTGAGTTTTAGAGGCACCTCTTAGCATTTCATGAAGGCTTAGGCCAAAGTCTAGCCTGAGAATTTTCAAATTCAGGATGCCTTTCTCCAGTGTCCACTTGGCTCCTGTATGTTCTTCCAAGAGACCTTGCGAACGGCAGACCATCCCTACCATGTCAGATACACAAGATAGAATACAGAAGGAAAGAAGCCCTTGCTTCTTGCTAAAACCTAAAACGGAGCTAGCCTGAGTCAGTCTCTATACTTCCTTGACCTTGGAATGTATTGTGATCCTGATTAATTTTTCAGATGAGGAACCATTACCCATGCAGGAGACATGATCAAGGCGTATTTTACCACATTGGCCTTGTGTAGCTAGGGAGAGCCGAGAAAAAGTAAATGTCCTGGAGGAACTTCTTTCTCTTTGACCTTTATCAGAGCTTCTTTTCTATGGAGCGGTTTGATAGAACAGGGGGCCAGTGACCAATCATCACCAACCTTAAACTCAAAATATAAACCACACACATGGGTAGCTTTTTCTCTAATGCACCTCAAAAAACTTGTTTTCTAAATGAACCAAATCTATATGCAAGAAACAGAGCCCTAAAACTGTGTATTCAATAGTGACACATGGCTATTAAACCTTTGAAGTGTTAATATTTTGGCTACATTGGTATGAGTCAAAAATAGTATTAAATTAACTTTTTTTTTTTTACTTTTTAATGTGATTACTAGAAAAGCTAAAATTACGAGTAGCTCATATTTTATTTCTATTGGGCAGGGCTGTTCTAGGGGTATATGTTATGCACATAAGTGAAGTAAGTTTCAGTTGCATGCTTAGGTGGTACCTCAGTGGCTTTTTGCCATCAGAAGTCTAAAAGGAGGGCAGTTTTGCTAGTTGCTTCATATTGTTGCTAGTTGGGAGCTTGTTTATTAGCAAGGCTTCGGTGTGGTAGAAATATCTGGTATAGGTGCAAAAACCACATCAGGGCCTTTACATTTATTTTGATATGAGAACATGGTGAAAGCATTTTCAGTGATTCTTTCTATAAATCAGGCTAGTTTTTAGAAGGACTAACCTCCTCCCTCACATGTTCCATAGTTTTGGTTCCTTCACACCTCTTTGCCTTCTAAACCCTGAGGGGCACCTGTTCTCACACCAGCCCTTAAGCTCCTATGCTGAATCATGCAGAAGGCACTTGGGTTCATACAGTGCCAGCTGTGGGTCCCATATGGAAAAGCCATACCATATACATATGTATAGAGTATTTCTGAAACCAGAAGGAGTGTAGAAGAGCGTATAACTCATCTAGCTTTATCTTTTCCTTGCCTTTGAAAATTTTAATCATTGAAACATCTTTAGGCTAAAAATAGAATCATGTAGTGAGACAATTCTGAGTTAAAACCAAATATGTACTTTTGTTTTTATATGGACATAGGACTGTGTATGGATGTATGAAAATGTAGGTTGAACGTTTGGATACAGATGGGTTTGACTCTCCAATAAAATGTGTGGAGAAGAATGTATAAATGAATGGAGATGGTGTATGCCAGTCTGCTCAAGCCGGGTTTTTCAGATTTGAAGCAGAGATTTCCTCCTCCTATAAATAGTTGGAGAGAAAGTTCTGTTTCTGCTTCCATCTGGTTTAGGTGCAAAGTTCACTTAGATGGCTGCCAAAGATTGATGGAGAAGATTTTTCTCTTGACTGAGTCCAGCCTCTGTGACTTGCCTCTCCTACCAGCTAGAGCCTGTATCTTTGACCCTGTATAGGGATGGTGCCAACTGGAGCCAGCCTTTAAGCTGTATTTTCCTTTGGAGTAACCTCTTTCCTTCTTCTTTTCCTTCCACCTCTTCTAGGCAGGACAGGGCTGCTTGCTGATCTCTTGCCCAGTTTTGCTGTGGAGATTATGCCAGGTATTCAGTCATTTAACTCTTTATTTGCTTAATTTGCTGTCACTCCTTCTGTCTTGCTTCTGCATTAGTCACTAATTGCTCCTTTTTTTTATTTGCACATTTGTCTATGTTTCTGTGGTCTTTTCCAGGATGAACTAAGCCCAGTGGAAAAGACTTTAGACTGTGTTTCTTCTGTTACTAGGCCCTAAGAGAACAATCATAATTCAAATAGGCTGCAAGGGGACCCAGTCCTTCCATGTCAGGCCTTGCAGGCTCTTTGGCAATCTCCAAATTCAGTGTCAGAGCTGTACCGAGACATCTATAAGTATCCTTAACAGAATTATTATTATCTGCATTTCCTTATTCCCTAAGTTATATGTGTATCCATTCATTAGTGTACAATCATGTGACTCTGAATTGCCTTTTATAACTTTATCAAAAAATGTTTTTTCAAGCCTTATGAAAGTAATGCACACCTCCTCCCTTGAACTACACACTTAGAGACATTGCTTAGTATACAATTTCGGAGGCTTGTTGGGCCCCCTGAATCCCCGAGATCCACCAACCAGGTGTCAAGGAAACCCCAAATGCACACCTCTGTCATCTTATGTAGCTTGAGTTGATTGCCGCAGCCTAGACAAGCCAACATGAGTTCGGTGCAGCCCCAGAGTCCATAGTGGATGGAAGTTCAGAGAGAAACTAGAATGAACTACAGGAAAGGACATATCTGAACTCAGGAAATACATAGTCCTTACTATGTATAATTCAGTCTTGCTTCTGCCAAAGGGTTAATAGTTGGGAGTAACAGAGAGATACAAAACATTCCTGGCCATTGGTTTTGACTCTATTCAGGTTTTAAAACATCCATAATCTTTACATTTGAGTTTCACTAATTATTCTTCCATAAATTTTCCTGCTTTGCCATGAGCTGGCCAACCCAAATATAGACAGTCTTCATATTACTGTTGATCCCAAGGACCCAAATGGATACCTCTTTGTAATCCCTCTTATCCAGTTTTGTCAGCATGTACTCATTTGTTCCTTACACACACAATGTTACAAAGCATTGCTTCAAACTAGATGTTATTTCCCCCAGTCCCAAGAAAGAGTTATTGTATTTTTCATATCTGGTCCTTGTCCCTTGAATATCCCTCCCTTTGGACCCCCACGAATCCTTCCATGGATAATATTATTTTGTTTCTCCAAGGTAACCTGCCAGTCTTTATACCATTGACTGCCTGACTCTAGTTGTAGCCACCCCACACCTCTGCTCCTCAGAGTTCACCTCTGGCTCAGACTACATAATGTTACTGTGTTGTAGATGAGGCCCAGGACAAAGCCCTCCGCTATCTGTTGTCCTCAGCAGGAATGTTCTCCAGACCATCCTCAGCAAGTGCAAGACCTTCTCATTTCCTCCCCGAAGAGATGGTGACCTGATTAATTTGAATGTATTTCACATGGCTGAGTAAGGAGGGACATTTAGAAAACATAAGTTATTTGTTTTCTTCCTGAGGAAATTATGTTCTAAACAAAGGTCAGATAATTTTATCATTAACACAGAACACTTTATACAACAAAAATGTCATATTCTCAAGCTCCAGCTGAATGACCATTTAATTGAAGGAATATTTAATAACCAAAATTCAAGAAACAACATGTACATAAAGTTCATTGTAAAGGGATTTGGGGTAGGTGGCTTTCAATCAAGATGAATCACTTTAATCTTTGGACTTTTAAAGGAAATCCTGGCTTGCTCCAGCCTGTCCTAGGCCTCAGTGGGAAGCTGGGTCCTGTAGCCAAGTCCCGAAAGCGTGACATAAGGTCACTTGAGGGTCACAGTCATTTTTTACTAAGCCAAATGGAATTTGTTTCCTTTCTCTAATCTTTTGGATTAGCAGATGAGCTAGAATATGTGTTCAGCCCCTGGTGGAGGTGTGACAATAGCAGAAGTTAACAAACAGCCAATATAGTCATCAAAGCCCTGCACCATTTTAGCTGGGGCTCTGCTGGCTACTTAGCGTGGTTAGCCCGAGTACAATCAAACCAAGCCATTCTTGGGGCATGGGGACAGCATATTCTCTACCTGAGTCTTTGTCTCTAGTTTTCTCTAGCCATGGTTTGTTACACAGGTATAAGCAAAAGGTTTTGGTCTCAGCCCTGATGCTGAGTACAGGTGTTATGGGGGTGCTCAACAGGGAAAATAGATGAATACATAAGGGACCCAGACCACCTAAATAAGATCACGGAAACATAGAGAATTTTTTCTCAGGACTTATATTTTTGTAGGTAAGAATAACTTGACCACAAAAGGAACATATTCACAGAACCCACCACGTCATAGCTCAGCAAGCAAGATTCCTCCTCTCCCCAGCCAGGAGTCTTTCTGCTCTTGTCCACACTTGTCCTGACACTACAGTTGATATGGTAAACCCTCTTCTCAGGTGGGGGTCCCAAAAGTCCCCCGTCACTTTGTGCTGGTCATTACATGTGCTCAGTATGACCTAGGTAACCTTCTTCCGCCTTCTCCATATCCCTAACCTGTAAAGTCAATACATCTCACTCTCAGAGTTCCTCCTGAGTGTGAGGGCTCCATGCCTTGTCATGAGATGCTTACTTCCCCAGGTCCCTCTCACCCACTCCTCTCACAGGACACAGTGATGAAAGTGTGCGTGTCCCAACAGTGGGCCACCTCCAGTGTGGGTTTCTCTGTGCGTCCTTCCAGAGTGGGTGTTTGTTGGCCTGGTGATCCTGGGAGTCTTCCTCTTCTTCGTCCTGGTGGGAATCTGCTGGTGCCAGTGCTGCCCTCACAGCTGCTGTTGCTACATCCGGTGCCCATGTTGTCCAGATTCCTGCTGCTGCCCTCAGGCCTGTGAGTAAAGTGACCAGTGGGGAGACAAGGAGTGATCAGAAGAGATGTCACCTCTCCATCAGACAGCTGTGTGCCCTGATTCCTTCTCCACCTCCTTTCCTTCCACCTTAAAAGTTGGTTGTTCCAGGTTCACTCCTCTGCTGGGAGCTCCTGGCTTCCTGAGATGGCCATTCTTGTTTGCCTTCTTGCCTGCATGCACTTCTCCATACTCTTTATCCACACCAATCACCCATGCATTTGCATTTGTCATTGGCACTACTGATGAAAGGAAGGGCAGGTTCCAGATGGTCAGGTTGTGAGTAAGGCTTTTGCCCTCTCTTCAGGCATTTAGGCTAGAGGAAACCTTCTCTGGTCATGCCTCTCATATGCAGAGAACTCTTCTTTTTACAAGCTGTGTGTGCAAACTGCAGCTTTTGGATACCATCCAGCCACAGATGAGTTTATTTATTTCCATGACACAATAGTCCACGAAGGGACTAGTCCTCATTTGAGAATTCACAATTGTATCTTAATGGCCAAGCCCATGTAGACACTATGTTGGGCACCCCTGCCAGAAACCAAATACATCCTCAAGGGAAAGACATACATGTATCTTTAATGTCCTTAGGAATAAAACAGTTTCCAGGAAGAGTCAGATTATTTGCTCTGCTTTTGAGATCACAGAGCAGAGCCAAGTGCAAGCTCATTGCCTGCCCTGCCTCTCTAAAAGGGTTCAGGATCCTCCTGGAAGCAGCCCTGGGTGGCCCAGTGCTAGGCTTCCTCCAGAGGGACTGAGGCGGCCTGCAGACAGTGTGGTTGAGTGGGCTGCGGCTGTCACCGGGGAGGCTGCTGTGACAGCTCCTAGTACTGCTTAATTACTCAGTTGCCAGGTATTAAACACTGTAATTCCTTATGTCATTCACTTTTGGTGGAGCTGGAGGAGTCCAAGGAAGTGGGGTAGAGTGGTTCTGATGAATCAGTTCAGGCCTAGGAGAGCACACATACACACAGGCACACACCCGGGAGCTCCTTTGAGCGAATCCTCAGGCAGTTTTGGTGTGAGGGTTGTGGAGGGTGGGATGATAATATAATCTCTTTTGCTCTTCATCTCCCTCCACAGTGTATGAAGCAGGGAAAGCAGCAAAGGCCGGGTACCCTCCCTCTGTCTCCGGTGTCCCCGGCCCTTACTCCATCCCCTCTGTCCCCTTGGGAGGAGCCCCCTCATCTGGCATGCTGATGGACAAGCCGCATCCACCTCCCCTGGCACCAAGTGACTCCACTGGAGGAAGCCACAGTGGTAAATGTAGTTCCAGACTGCCCTGCCCCATGCTCCTCTCTGGCTTCTACTCTGGTTCCTTACTGATAAGAACCATCAGCTCCGTGATTCTTCTTTGGAAAACAATGATCTCCATTCCAGAAATGGGATCCCTCCAGCTGTATCAGATGTCATCTGGAGTGCAATGCAGGCTTTCCAAAGGACTGCAGGGTGTAGCTGTCTTTGCTTTCTTCCCAGGCTCCTCAATAACTAAAATGATAAGGAAAACAGGCAAGGTACACCTTGAATGTTGATCATCCAATTAATAAATAGTTATCTCCTCCCCACCTAGTGTTCAGGAGTGTAACAGGTACTGTAAGGGACATTAAGATGTATAGGATGGGGTTTCTGCAGAAAGCATTAGGGTCCATCCAGGGAGGGAGAATGTACTTTTATCAGGACAGTTAGATACTGCAAAGAGTATGGTGCTAGGAGTTCAAAGGAGAAAGAGCCGGAGCGTTACAGAGTGTTCAGGGAAGTGCTGAAATTGAGCTGGGCCTTAGAAGAGACAAAGGACTAGGAGAGCAGAGAGGGAGGTGCTGATTACCTCCCAGGATGGACACACTGTGGAAGCCTGAAGCTGGAAGAATAGGGTGTGTGTGTGTTTGACAGTCTCCAACGTGGCTGACTGGAAGAAAGTGGAGGGCTTTGGTGGAGCCTCATCCAGATTAGAGAAGGTCTTGAAACCCATCCAGGAGAGCCCAGGGTTTGGTGCCATAAGTGAGCGGGAGCCATTGCAGGAAGGTTCCTGAGTTCTTGAAGAGGTGACATGCTGCCAAGGTGAGTGGTAATGGAAGAGAGTGGGATCAGAGATCCCAAGCTGAGATGTGATTGAAGCCATTAAGGGGGGATGAAAGCACTTGGGTCATGATAGAGGCCATGGGAATTGAAATGATTAGGTAAATCTGAGAGATACTTCAAAATGTGACTTTAGGGAATGAAGGAAAGGGAGGCTTCAGGAAGAGCCCAAGTTGCCCAGTGATGCACATCATAGAATTAAGTAATTGGTAAGAAGGGTTTATTTGGATGGGGATTAGCCATGTTATTTAGGGAATGATGAATTCATGGTTATTGGCAGGGGCAGAGGAGTAGAGGGGTGGAGGGGCATTAAAATTAGCTTCCCTGGAGGCATTTGAACAGGGTAGTAAAGGTTAGATGTGTGTGAAGTATATGCAGGAGGTGATTTTTAAATCCCTAGGTGTGGATGAGCCAGTAGGGTTGGTAAAACAGACATTTCTCCCCTGGAGGTATCCTGGCTTCCTGTGGTGGGAGAGGGGAAGAGTATCTGGCCCACGATTGAACTGTCAGTGCTTGACCGTGGAAGGAGTGGATATCCTCAGTGAGTAATTGGTATTTGTGAGTTTTTTTTCTCTCCCTGGAACTATTAGTAGAATTCTGACGTCTGAGCCTGGGAATGAGTCACAGACTGAGAAGTAAAAGTTAATGATCAAGGACATACAGGGAATTGGAGAGATAAAGACAATACAGTTCATTTCTCCAAGGATAGAGTGGGCCAAGGGACATTAATGGAACTTGTCTCATATTTTATTTGCAGCTTCCCCTTTTTTCCAGTCTTTTTATCCTTCCTTCCCACCAGAACCCGTTCCTTCTTACTTTTTAAGAAATGGATTCTCATAATGAAATAATTCTTAATAATTCTTATTCATAGGATAAGTACTTCCTCTCTACTGATTTAAACCTTTTTCTAATTCCTGCTTGTTGCAGTTCAATCATTTTGGCCCCATCCTGCCATACTAACCAACTGCAATTAGAAGTGGCTTGGGGGCAGCCCCGGTGGCGCAGCGGTTTAGTGCCACCTGCAGCCCGGGGTGTGATCCTGGAGACCTGGGATCGAGTCCTACGTCTGGCTCCCTGCATGGAACCTGCTTCTCCCTCTGCCTGTGTCTCTGCCTCTCTCTCTCTCTCTCTCTCTCTCTCTCTCTCTGTCTGTCTCTATGAATAAATAAATAATATCTTTAAAAAGAAAAAAAAGTGGCTTGGGAGTGCCTGGGTAGCTCAGTCAGTTGTGCATCCAACTCTTAATTTTGGCTCAGGTCATGACCTTGTGGTGAGATCGAGCCCCGTGTCAGGTTCTGCCCTCAGCAGGGTGGGGGGAGTCTGCTTGAGATTCTCTCCCTCTCTGCCTCTGCCCCCCCCCCTGCTCTCTCTCTCTCTCTCTCTCAAAATAAATAAATAAATCTTTTTTAAAAACAAAAGAAGTGGCTTGAAAAATAGGAACAATTATTATTTCACATAGCAAGAAATCCCAAGGAAAGATGGCTCTGGGGTTGGTTAATTGATTGGTTCAGATGGTACCAGTGTAGGACTTAGTTCTTTCCATCTTTTTGCTCTGTCCTTCTGGGCTGGCTCTCCTCATGATCCTGTCATGACTCCCATAGTTTCAGGTACTAAATGCGCTTAGAGATGGAAAAAGATATGCTTCTTCCTTGTGTTGCTTTTCTCAAGAGTGAGGAAACCTCTTCCAGAAGCCCCTGCCCCTTCTAACAGACTTCTCCTTGCAGTTTCATTGTCAAGAACCATGTCCTGTGCCCATTTCTCTACCAGATTGGCTTGAATTAATCAAGACTCACCTCTGAGCTCAGAACACTATTCACCTTAGAAATGAATAAAATCAGCATTCTGTTAGCAAGGGAAAAGGGAAGAATGCACAGCTGATGTTGGCCACAGCTAGTCTGGCCCTGGGTGTCATTGTCTGGTTCACAGAGTCAGATGGAGTTCTCCATGATCCTCCAGTGGACACATTTCTGAACTCAAGGTCCCATGGCTAGACTTAATGATGGCATTTGGCTATTTGTCCTTTAAGGCAAAGGTGGCTTAAGCCAATGTTGCATGTAGCTTCTTTTAAAAAGAATGTTAGAGATGTTAAGAAATGCTGATTAATAAATATGTAAATTTGTCCTATTTTATATTTATATGCGACTTCAATTTTAGGGTAATCATCTAGCAACAGTGACTTATTTAAGATTACATTTGTACACATGCCCTTTTGAACCCTCTGGGTAGTTGAAAAGGCAGGGTTACCAAATGTGAGAGACAAGAAGAGGCATCCTGATTCCTTCTCCCATTCTTCATTTGAGATCTCTGTTCCAATAGAAGAAGACTGTCTCGTCCTACCCTCCTCTGGATGCAGCCTCTTCAGCTTTGTCAAGATTCCCTTTTTATTGAGAATCCACAGTCCATCCAATCTTCCCTCTCATTGCCAGCCTTTTCTTCTCTAGTGACTCCTTCCTCTCAGCATCCAAACCATGCTTACATCTCTCCCATTAAAATATAATAATTTGCAAAAACCCCATAGTCCTCTGATGTTAGTTGCCTGTCTGTTTTCTCCCTTCACAGCCAAACTCCTTCAACATTTTGAATATTTCATGTCTCTATTTCCTCTGCTTTTTACCAATTCCTTACTTCCATCTTGCTGTAGCTTTCACTACTCCAAAAACCAGTGCTTGTGAAGATTGCCTTAGTGCTAAATCTAATGGCTACATCTCAATTCTCAAGCCCCTTGACTTCTCAAAAGCATTTACCACCTCTGCTGCACTCTTCTTTCTTTGCCTTCCTCAACACTTTACTTAGCAATTTTCCCTACCTATTTCACTATATGCTGGCTGCCCTTCCTCTGACACACTCCAGATGTTGGGGTTCCTGTTTTGTCCAAGGTCCTCTCTCTGGGAAATCTTACCTACTTCTGTGGCTTCAGTCATTTTCTCATCTTCTCCATGCTCATGATTCCCAGTCTCCAACCCTTCCTCTGCTCCTCAGTCCGATATATCAAATTGCCTTCTGTACATCTCACAGGCATTTCAAGCTTAAACTCTAGGAAATTGAATTAATCTGCTGTTTTTCAACTTCAAACCAACGTCTACAATTCTTATCTCAGTGGATGGCACCATTGTCCACCTAGCAGCCCAGACCAGAAGCAAGGACCTCATCCTTATCTCTTCCTCATTTCCCTCATTTGGTTCATCACCAAATCCTTCAGATTATACCTCAAAATAACCTTGAATCAGTTTACTTTTCCTCCATCTCGGTATTGTACCATCCTAGTCCTTGCTACCATCATCTCCTTCCTTAATTAATGCAACTGTCTCCTACCTTGGCTTCCCACAGCATCTCTTGCTTTGCTCTAATTCATTTTCACATCTACCTGGCCCCCACTCATCCTTCTTACAAAAGAATTGAGTAGGCAAGTAGGGTTTTGAAATGTCATTTTCAAAACTAATAAGGATGTGTGTCTATATATATGCCTACTGTATGTATACAGAGAATATGCAAATTTTAAGCATCACTTCTCCCACAACTGAGCTGCTATCACCCTGGGGGTGGACTCTGGCAGCTGTTCTATCATCCATAAACAGCCTTACTTAGCTGATTAAGATAGGACAGGAAAAACAAGGCTATATCCATGGGTATCTGCCTTAGAGACTTCTTTTGCAAGTTTATAAGTTAGTTTTAGCTGTAAAGGAGAAATTAGCTGAAAAATAGTTAATTTTCAGTTAACTGGGTCAAAAGTATCAGCTCAACTGCCTTAACAATAGGAATTTTTGAAGTTACAGTTTGGCATCAGAATGAATATCCCAATATTCCCTCTTCACTAAAACCAAGGTTGGCAAGGCTAAGGAGCTCAAGTATGAAGAGCCACACCAACCAAAGGACTTGGACCAGACAGAAGTTGAAAAAGATAAATAAATCATCCATCCAACCTAAACTGAAACATCCCTGCAGGGAGAAGTCATTTTCTAAAAAAGTGCTGGACTTTGGCCCATAGTCTAGGACACATCTTATTAAAATATCACCATACATCAGAGTTCTCTGATCTCCAGACAGATTACAGATTAAAACAAAACAAAGCAAAACAAAAGCCAACATCTTTTACTGGGAGAATTGCCTAGCTTTTTAGCTACTGAAACCAAGTGGATGATCCCTTTAAAGTCTAAATATCAATACTTCTTGGCAAATTAGAGGGACATAGATTTATGGAGATATTAGCCTGGGGTGACTGAGAAGTCAAGGCTGAAAATATCTATTCCGGTGGAGTCCCTTTATAATACCAGTATTGAAAGGTAAACCTACCATCTTCATTTTGAAGCTGGAAATAGTTACTGTAACTTTTCAGGGACATGATAACCTGTGCATACGTAATCAAATCTGTCTCATAATCAGGACCGTAATTTGTTATAATGACACAGAAAACAGTCTATGCTCTAGTGCAAGTTGCAATTAACTGAGAGGTTTCCAGCTGTTGCTCAGAGTGGCCACCATCTCTCACCACCAGGGGACGGCCAGTACATTGTTCCATGAAGGAACACCCCCCACCTCCACTTTATCTCAGAATGACTGAATGTGTACCATAACAGTGCTTCACATATTAAAAGCACCTAGATAAAGCCATAAGTCGGGTAGAGTAGGCCCTTTCCCTAATGCCTATAAATTGCTAGTTTTATCCTAGCATTTTAAAAATAATCACCATCAACAATAACAACAAAACTTGCTGAAAACTTGCTGCTCCCTCAAGCTACCATTCAAGTTCTTCCCTTCCTGGTCAAAACTCTCCAACAAACCAACCACATGGCTGCTTCTGCCTTACTTTGTAGTCCCTTGTAATGTGGTTTCTATTCCTAGTTTCTGTTCATTCATTCATTCATTCATTCATTCATTCATTCATCATTCATACAAACACATGTTTTGAGTGTCTACAGTGTGCTAGGCTCTGTGCTAAGTGGTGGGGATGCAGAGACAAAGAGAACTGGTCCTTATCCTCAGGAAGTTTACAGTCTAGAGGGGGAAACTCTACTATAAATACTGTTTTCAAAAAAAGTCATTAACTCCACCACCATCCCCAGACTGGCACCAGTTCATCTCAAACAAACATCTATTTAGTGCCTACTAAGCAGTGTCCTTGGCTTTACACTGATTTAGAATAAGAATTCTTTTCAAAAAAAAAAAAAGAATTCTTTTCCTTCAAGTATCTCTGGGAAGATTGGACATTTATACAAATAATTTAGAACAAAGTAGCATATATTGAAAGTCGTAGTGAAAGTTCAAAGTAAATGATTTATAAGAGAGAAATGAGGTGGAGAGAGAGAGAGAAGATATAGAACTTTCTAGCTATGAGAATCAGAGAAAGCTTTCTGGATGTGTTGCCATTTGAGCTGCCCCTAATAATTATAAAGAACTCAGAGTAATCTATTGATTTGGTCTTTGTCGTCGTCTTTTTTTTCTTTTTAAATTTTTCTCTATATTTGTCTTCTCTTTTTTATGAAGACAAAGGCTGGGAAGTATTAGTTGCATTTTATAGACATGAAAACTGGATCCTTGATAGGTCATCATTTATTTGAGGTCCCTCAATAAACCAGCAACATGCCTACAAATGCCTTGATCCCTTACTTCCTAGCCCTGTGTTTCATCCATCAGACATAACTGCCTCAGAACAGACATAGCGGTTCCGTGGGATAATTGCATTTTAATTGAACTGTCTGTACAACTCTGTAAACGCCTCTGCAGAGATGGAATAGTGTGTAGCTTGATAAATAAAATAATTCCTATTAATAATTGCTTCGGCATAAGGATTATGGGCTCTAGCCCCCAGGAGAAGGTGTGTGAGATTAAAAGCGTGTGCTGAGATTAATTTTTTTTAAGTAATTCCACAATTTGAGGTGAATATGAACAACTCAGAATATTCTCATACAGAAAAATCAGTGCACCTGCAAATGGGTGTGGGGATGTTCTTTTAGTCTTCAATGCCAGGGCTGTGATCAGAGTGCTGTGGGATACTCTATTTTAATCTCCCATGTGCACAGTTTGTGTGCAGGACTCTGTCCACAGTCAAGGTAACATGACTAGAAAGCAGAAAGCAGAATGTCCTCTGGAGTCACATGCAGTCGTGTGGTATCTTTGGTATTTGCCCTGCTTTGGAAACAGAGAATGTTGGGAGTTGGGTTACTTGCTTCCATCCCATTGTATAGTCCTGACTGGCCCGAAGATAGGACTGATCATACCAGCTGTGGCACACCTACGAGCGTTTCCTACTCTGGGCTTTCTTGTCTTCCTCTTCTGTCTCTCCTTACTACCTCTACTTCTGGGCTCCAGAGAGGTTTCTATCAAGGTACATAGTTCTAGCCCCAGTGATGCCAGTTATTCTCGAGCAGGTTATGAAACCTCTGTGAGCCAAAGTTTTCACAACCATAAAATGAGGCTAATACTAACTTCAGTAGGGCTTGTGAGGAACAAATGTCCGCGTAAAGCATTTAGCACAGTACCTAGCACATTTACAGGACCCGATGAGTGTTGTCTCTCACCACTGTTGTCCTGTTCCCGTTCCATTCGTTCTTTCTTTCTCTTGTTTCTCTTATTTGTAAAGATGACACTTGCCTGTGTCTGATCACCCTTGAGGCTGGTATTGGACTTGACTGATACTAAGTGATGTGGGGCTTAAACAGGCTTTGCTCCTGAGACTATGAGTGATGGGAACACTGGAGGTGGTATATCTCTCACGCTTTGTTTTTTATTAACAAAATTAATAAAAATTAATGTTTTTATTAAGCCCCCCAAACAACACCTGCTTATAACCACATAGCAGCAGGTTGAATTAATCATGTATAGAATATGGTATTCCCTCTCCTAAAAGGAAAATGTCGAAGAAATAAAATGGAACCATAATTAGCAATCCACATATTTTGCACTAATGTGTCTTATTGTCAATCATGTTGGCTCTTATGCACCACCCTGTTATGGAGTTTTTACATCGTCTCCCATGAAACTAGAGGCTTTTAGGCTACCTTCATCAAGGTCCCTGATGTTTGGGTGTCTGTTTTATTTACATGTGCTCCCACCAAGTAAAGATGTGATCCTCAGATGGTATAGAGTGATCTGTGTCCTCGGTCTAGAAAATTGTCTTTTTTTAGTGTAAGTATACATCTCTGAGCTTTACGTGGAGCTATAGGAGGTCAGAGGGTAGGAAGCAGAAGGTAACAAATGACCCAAACTATACTGTAATAGAATTTTGTTGTTTACCTGCTGTTCCTCCGTTCCAGAGGCACCATCTGATAAAAGGGATCTCAGGTATGGTTCCATAAGTATAAACGTAAATGATTATTTCTGGTGATTTCAAAAAGAATTGTTATAAGCAGGAGCCAAGTGTTTTACTTGGTAAAGTAAGTGGAGGCCCTCTCCTGCTTTTTTCAGCTCCCTTTCCTGCCCTTTCTCAACAGTTCGCAAAGGTTACCGGATTCAAGCTGACAAAGAGAGAGACTCCATGAAGGTCCTGTACTACGTCGAGAAGGAGCTGGCTCAGTTTGATCCAGCCAGAAGGATGAGAGGCAGATGTGAGCATCAGTTACTTCTTTGTAATCTGTGCATCATGCAGGAGTTCACAGCTAAAGGAGATTTGAGGGTTAGCAAACTTGGGCAGCCCTGAGCTCCCAGGACTTTGAACTAGCAGGGATGCTGGTGACATCCTGAAGAAAGTAGCTCTAAGTCCACAGAAGGGAGAAACAGGGCTTCTGGTGGACCACCTTGGTTTATGTTGTTTCTCTCTGTGGGGCAGTCAGCATTGCTGGGCCTATGCAATCCTGGGGTTGGAAAAGTTTTATTCAGAGAGTCTTTCCCTACTACTCTCTTTAAAATATATTCAAAATAGTGACTAAAAAGGTGAGTTTTTTCCAACATGAAAACTCCTACCCTTGAACGGTCCAGCTGCCGACTTGCTACATGGAGGCCTAGATGAAGTAGAAGAATAAGTCGGCTCAATGAATCTACAAAGAAGAAGCCTGTGTTCCTCTGAGATTCCCAGCAGCAGAGATTGATGGGCTAGCAAAGAGGTGCCCCTTTTGTCAAAAGGACTTTTAAATTACTGAGTTTGTAGGTGGCAAGGCCCCAACCTTAACTCACCCACAGCCCTTGGACACCCTGCAGCTGGCACAGCTGATTATTTGGGGGTGGATTCCAAATTACCATGTATGATGAGAGAGAGCACAGGGCAGGTCTGACCTGGATGGGCTAATTATTGGGCGGTGCTGGCAGGCAACGGCAGTGAGGTCACTGTGTCTCTCTCTTTGAACCCTGCTTGCCTTGGAAACAAGGAGAGACTTGGTGGAATTGTTGGGGAAACAGTCCCAGACTAGAGGCGCTTTATTCAGATTAAGGACAACATATTCCTCCCAGTTTGCAATGCTAAATTCATCCTGTCTGAGCCGCATCCATCGCTGCATCCTCCCACCGCCCCGACTATAAAAAGACCATCTCCAGATTGGAATGTCAGGAATGCAGATGTCACTGCACTTGACGAGTTAGTTGTAATGTGTTGTCATGGAGCCCGGTAAGGGGACAGAAACGGCGACCAAGGAGAAGGGACCTGGGGAGGAAATCTGTGGATCTCTCAGCTCTGAAAAAGAGTTAAAAACTGAGGTTAAAAGTAAAGGATGGATCCTGACTGAGGTGATGTCTCCTGGCCATCTGGATTACAGTGGTCTCCAGGGACTGGCTGGTCCTAAGGTAATGGCATCTTAGCATCCCAGGGGACCTTAGAGATGGCCAAGATCAATCTTCGCAGTGTACAGCTGGGGAAACAGAAACCCAAAGGGTTGAAGTGACTGGACTGGGATTAGAACCCAGCTTGTCTGACTCCCAGTCCTGGGCTCTTTACGCAGTAAATTTTTGAGCAAATGGATGGCTCCATGGCTGTAGCAGCTGTTCCTGTTCAGAGATCACAGACTTCTATGTTAGAGCTGAAGAGACTGAGATGGTTGAAACCACCTCCCTCATCTTACAGAGAAGGAAAGGAAGCAAAGAGGGAAAGTACCCAGTGCTGGTACCTCAGTGCCAAAACTAGAACCAAGATCTCCTGGAGCCTGCAGGTTGACATGACAATAATTGCATAGAGATGAAGTAGGAATACAGTTCACTTGGCTTTGAGAGGTTCTATTTCTGAAGAGCAGAATAAACCCTGGGGTGGATCATGGATGTGGGACAGTCTTGAGGATCTCATTGTAAAATGGATCTCATGGTTTCGGGTTGGTACATGAATCTGTAAGAACTGGGAATTTCAGGTTTGTGAATTTGCTAGCCATAAGAGCCTCACTTTCCTTGTCTCTTTTAGGTAGGGGGTTGCTCTTGGGATATTTTTAGTCCAGAAACTGGTGCAGTGATCTTGCAGACTATAGCTCCCAGGGCAAATATGTTCCACCTCCAGTTTTTAGAAATAGTTTGTATTGGAGCAGAACCATGCCAGTTCACTTACATACTGTCTGTGACTGCTTTCACACTACCATGACAGAGTTGAGTAATTGTAACAGTATGGCTTACAAAGCCTAAAATACTTAACATCTGGCCCTTTATGGGAAAAGTTTGCTTATCCTGTCCTAGAATTACATTGTCAGGTGTTTGTGAAGCAGGGATGTTGATGTTTAAGTTCAATGTGGCAGAAATGTTAGAGCAGTATACAACCTAGACAGCCCGTCACTATGAATGGTGACACTGAGGTAGCCCTCATGTGGAGAAATGGAAAAGATCCATTATTCGCTGAAGTTTAAGGCAAGTTCTGAGCCAACAATGTGATTTTTCAATAGTTTCGTCTGATGTGTTTTAAAGTTCTTTACTGTTCTCAGGAGATTAGAATTCTCTGGGATCATGAGAAAAGGGAGGTTCTAGATTTTATTAATCAGTAGTATCTGAGTTATTTTCCTTTCAAATAGTCACTGACTAATCCATTCTCCTTAGAAGGATGAAAAGGTTTAAAAATTAGATCATAATTCAAAACCAACTGATTACATGACCAAAATGAATCTGCGGTAAGCCCAGACCTGGTAAAACAGGACAAGGAGGCTGTGTTTATCCAGGGGGGAAGAGGCAGGGGGCAGGTCCTTCCTTTTCTTTATGGGTGGGAGTCAGCAAAATTCTCTGTTCCACCAAGAACTGTTGGGGATAGGAAAAGAGAAGTTGAGGGGAACCCGAGACACATATTTTTGCTGCCCACATCCTATGTTGGCTTACCTTTTGCTCAATAGCCAGTCCTGATACTTTGTAAATATTGATTTTGATAATATTTTAAGTTCTAATCAAAGGATTTTAGAAAACAAATGGATCCAGTTGCATTACAAATAGATTCACTAGCTGTGTTTTTTAAGTAAAATGAAATTCAATCCATCTCAAAGTTCTATAAATAAATAGTTGGTTTTTTTTTTTTTTTCTTTTAGACTGTGATTCTGGTCTTGTTCACAAGTGCTTTTGCAAAATGCTACTTAGGCCACTTTAGGAAATGAGAAAACTATGAACCCCCCACCCCCACTCCATCCCTTACAGTTGTTTAGGAAAAGTACAAGTGGAGCCAACAGGCCATACTGCAGCCAACCTCCCTTTTGTCCTCATACCTCAACACAGCTGTCCTAGTTACCCAAGGCCACATACACCTGGGTTACTCTTTGAGGAGGCAAAGAAGTCTTTATAGACCCTGGAAATGGACTTGGTACCAATTGAGAAGGGTAGTCCACATTCTTGGATGAGTATACAGAAAGGGGATGATTGGATACTAGGTATGCAGTCCTCTTGACCCTGTGGACTATGTTCTGTGCTGAAGGGCGCAGCTGGAGGAGGCTGGAATGGGTTCCTCTGAAGCATAGGGCTATTCTGGTTCCAAAGACCCATCTTGGGATTCGGCCAAAAGCAAGGAAGATTTTGTGAACTGTAGCTTCTCTCTCTTTTTTGCCCATTTTGGGTCAACATGCCCGGGATCATCATGGCTTTCACAGAAGTATACAAGAAGAAGAACACTGGAACAAGGATGATGATGCCCTAGGAGGAAACCAGCTGCAAAAAGCCCAACTTCTGGGAAACGTGCCTTAGGTGGAACAGAAACAATTGTTTTCCTCTTCTAAGATCAGAGCATGTAGGAAGTCTTCTTCTCTATAAGCAAGGGGGCTTCTGGATGGAGCCAGTTCCTGCTGAGCTTAGTTCAGGCCTACAACAAAACATGGATAGGATTGAGGCCTTCGGGAGGGTGTTTCCCCAGAGCCTTGGTCTCAGCCCTTAACAGAGCTCCCATCCTGATATGTAGAAAGGTCTATCATGCCTGGTTTTGTTCCTGCAGATAACAACACCATCTCTGAACTCAGCTCTCTGCATGAGGAAGACAGCAATTTCCGCCAGGCCTACCACCAGATGAGAAGCAAGCAGTTCCCTGTGTCCGGGGACTTGGAGAGCAATCCTGACTACTGGTCGGGTGTCATGGGAGGCAGCAGTGGGGCAAGCCGGGGGCCCTCAGCCATGGAATATAACAAAGAGGATCGGGAGAGCTTCAGGTACAGGTGAAGATGGCTGTGCCAGTGCTGCAGCTCTGGTGCTTGATGCAAGGGGTGGGAGCTGGAAGGCAAGGTGGCTCTGAGACTGTCAGTTCCTGATAGCATCTCTGTCCCCCATTCAGGTTTTCCTGCCACACCCCTCTTTTGCCTATTGAACATCCCCTTCTCATGTTGATTAAGCAAGGGAACACTTGTGACACCATGTGTAGTAAGTCATTCAAGTCCATTTGAAATGGCTACTCTATGCTCCTTAAGGAACCTTATTAACATTTCCTTGCACTTCTCATAAAATCTTATCCTGTAACCTCTGAAAATTTCCATGTATCATCTCCATCACTTTTTTTTTTAAAGGTTTATTTATTTGTTTGAGAGAGAGCATGCATGCGCACAGCAGAACGACTGGTGAGGGGAGGGGCAGAGGGAGAGAATCTTTAAGCAGACTCCTGGCATCAGGATAGATCTCAGCACCCATGAGATGATGACCTGGGCCAAAACCAAGGGGGCAAGATGCTTCACCGACTGAGCCACCCAGGTGCCCCTCAATCATTTTTGATCGCTCCTATGTGAAAAGTAAAATGCCAAACCCCTTATACTGCTGTGTTTGATTCTCATAAGTCTGCAAGGTGGTAATGTTAACGGCTCCGTTTTAAGTTGGGGAAACTGAAATGTACAGATGTGAAGGAACTTACCTAGAGTCACCTGGCCAGTGAACATGGGAGGCCAAGATGTGCACCTTGTTTTGTATGGCTGCTTCCCACTGAATAGCACTGTTACCACTCACCTCTCCTTCATCTTGAAGGACAGTAGACATTGCCTTTTTCTTAGACTTACCAACTGCAGGGAACTTGCAGAGGGAACTTGGCCGCGGGCTCTGAGGGAGGAAAAAGGCTTCTCCGTCTATCACCAGATATTACAGGGAATCCTTGGGCTATGACTTTGTATCACAAGCCACACCACCCACGCTGGCTTCGAGGGTGCCAGAAGTGGGATAGGTGCTTGTCAACCAGAAGTCCCATAACAATGATCAGAGGGCCCCGCGGTGTGCTTTGCACCCTACAAATCACCGCTGCGTTTTGATCCTTAGCACAAATTCAGGAGAGAGCCGCGGTCGCCCTCCTTCTTGTGTCTGAGAGTGCCAGAGGGGTCCCAGGCTGCTCAGCCAGGCGCTGGGAGCCAGGAGGCTGCTCGGCCTGGAGCCAGGGCCCGGGAGGCAGCTCAGCCCGGGGCCGGGAGGCTGCTCAGCCTGGGGCCAGGGGCCAGGGGCCAGGGGCCAGGGCCAGGGGCCGGGAGGCTGCTCAGCCTGGGGCCAGGGGCCAGGGGCCAGGGGCCAGGGCCCGGGAGGCTGCTCAGCCTGGGGCCAGGGGCTGGGAGGCAGCTCCGCCTGGGGCCAGGGGCCAGGGCCCGGGAGGCTGCTCAGCCAGGGGCCGGGAGGCTGCTCAGCCTGGGGCCAGGGGCCAGGGGCCAGGGCCAGGGAGGCTGTTCAGCCTGGGGCCGGGAGGCAGCTCAGTCTGGGGCCAGGGCCCGGGAGGCTGCTCAGCCAGGGGCCGGGAGGCAGCTCAGCCTGGGGCCAGGGCCAGGGAGGCTGTTCAGCATGGGGCCGGGAGGCAGCTCAGCCTGGGGCCAGGGGCCAGGGGCCGGGAGGCAGCTCAGCCTGGGGCCAGGGGCCAGGGCCCGGGAGGCTGCTCAGCCTGGGGCCAGGGGCTGGGAGGCAGCTCCGCCTGGGGCCAGGGGCCAGGGGCCAGGGCCCCGGAGGCTGCTCAGCCCGGGGCCAGGGGCGCGGGGCGCGCTCGCGGCTCCCCCGGGCTCCCCGCCCCGGCAGGCGCGCGGGTCCGGGTTACAGTTCCGGGCCCGGCGCGCTGACCGCCGGCTCCTGTGCCCTCTGCCCGCAGCCAGCAGCGCTCCAAGTCCGAGATGCTGTCGCGGAAGAACTTCGCCGCCGGGGTGCCGGCCGTCTCCATGGACGAACTGGCCGCCTTCGCCGACTCGTACGGGGCGCGCTCCCGCAGGGCCGACGGCGACAGCCACGAGGCGCGGGGCGGCGGCCGCTTCGAGCGCCCGGAGGCGCGCGCGCTCGGGGGCTTCTTCCAGGACGGCTCGCCCGAGGGCTACTACGGCCGCAGCCGCAGCCGGGAGCCGCTGGGCGACGCGGGCCGCGCCTGGGCCCCCAGCCCCCCGCGCCGGCGGCCCGACGACGCGCCGCTGCCGCGCCTGGTGAGCCGGACGCCGGGCACCGCGCCCAAGTACGAGCACGCGCCCCGCGCCGGCGGCCTGGAGCGCCAGGCCCGGCCCGAGGGCGCCAGCCGCGGCGGCAGCCTCGAGACGCCGTCCCGGCTGAGCGCGCAGCTCGGCCGCCGCAGCGCCTCCTACTACGCCTGGTCGCCGCCCGCCACCTACAAGGCGGCCGCGCCGCGGGACGACGACGACGACGACGACGACTCCGCCGACGACGCGCTGCCGCCCTACAGCGAGCGCGAGCTGAGCCGGGGCCCGTCCTACCGCGGCCGCGACCTGCCCTATCACAGCAACTCGGAGAAGAAGCGGAAGAAGGAGCCCGGCAAGAAACCCGTGAGGCCGAGCCCGCCGCTGCCGGTGGGGGAGGGGGGAGGGGGGAGGGGGGAGGGGGGAGGGGGGAGACGCGGGGGGGCGGGGGGAGGGGGCCGCGGGGCCGCGGGGACGGAGCGCGCAGGCGCGGTAGGAGCCCTGGGGAGCCGGGACGCTGGGCTGGCTTGCGGGGCCTCGCGCTGCTGCGCCCTGCCCTGCCCTGCCCTGCCCTGCCCTTCCCCTGACCGGCTCATGTCAGTAAGCCTGGGGCCCTGCGCGCTCGCCCAGAGCAGAAATAAGCGGTGTGTGGATGTGGAGTCTCACATGCTTAAGACCAGCTGTAAGCGTGCAGCATCGGGGATTCGAGGCAATCATTTAGGCGGACTTCAGAGACGTGTGCGCATGTTCGGCGCATGCCTGTGTGCGCATTCCTCCCAGGTCTCCCACCCCATACCGGGAGGGCTTATGACTTGCATAAAACTCCCAAAGCCTTCACATCCCAGGGAAGGTTAGTAGCTGCTGCTATTTTTGAAGGACAGCTCGCTTCTTTCCTCCTTTGACATTTTGTTGAATGGAAACTGAAAATTGTGCTCTGTGTGAGGGAAACCTTTTGGTCCCTGCCCAGTTAATTGCCTCTTTTTGTGATTGGCCTTACATAGGTTTTTATTGCTTTCTCTGTAAATGCCAAGAGCAGCCCAGTCCATCCCTCAGCCCCTAGATGTGAGCCTTGGACTTCAGAGGAAGGACAGTCACCGATGTCCACTCTGGGTTGCCAAAGAGCCTCTGCCCCTTGTGCTCTGGGGGCCCCTCTGCAAGCCCCAGTGCTCATGCTCCCTCCTCAGGTCCTCTGCCTCTTCTGCCATTTTGTGTTTCATAATTCAAGGTGGACATTTTCTTTAGTGTGAGGTATGGGGAGAGAATGTGAATGGAAAGAAATTTTGACATGATTATTAACCCCTCCAAAATAATTAACTTTTCTTGGTTATTGTTCTTTAAAGAGAAAAATGAGATGACGTATGAAGTACCAGGAGCAGGAGTGAACTTTGTGGTTCTGTTGGGTTGATGACCACCATCCGCACTAGCTGTTGTGTGTTATGAACATTGTGGTTAGCCCTAAGGGTTTGGGAAGCCATTCTCTGGCTGTAGAGCTAAGTTCTGTCACATGTATGTTGGCTTCAGCAGGAACTGAGGCTTAGGAATAATGACCACAAGCTTGATAAAATGCCCGGAGTCAGGGGGTGCCAGACTCTGAACAGGTTGTGGACTCTGCCCAAGGAACCACCTCTTATGTTGGGTTTCTTTAACCATTGTGTAGTTTAATGCCGTGCCCATTCTGCTCTTTTCCAGAGTGACTTTCCAACCAGGATGTCCCTTGTGGTCTGATGTTTGTTTTCAAGACATCTCTCTGGGTGACTAGAAATCAGAAGTGGACTACCGGGACAAGACACAGATCCAAGAGCCAGCAGGCCCACCAGGGACCTTCTCTGGCCACCACCTTGGAAGATTTGCTGATCTCTGCTTTGGCAAGGGGTGGGGGGCAGCCTTTCAGGGAGGCTGATTCCAAACCTCAGTGTATATCTAACTAGTATGAGAAACTTAGGAAGATGACTACGTGTGAGAACATTCCCACACATGGAGTGTCTCACTCACTGAGTTCATCCTGCCTGATGTTCCTCCTTAGCCGAACCAGGATTCCTTTTCCAATTCTGAAAGGGAGTTAGCTCCGGACTGCTAATCCTTCGAAAATGCCTCTGCCTACAGTATGTTCTTCTATACCTTCTGTGCTGTGCTTAGAGACAGAAGAACTTAATAGTACTGTTAGAAGAAGGCCTTGTACTGACAACGGAAGATAGCTTTGGGCAAAATACACCTTTTATCCCCATTTCTTCCCAGTCACTAGTCAATGACTATTGTTACACACAAATCAGAAGGCCTTTGGTGAGTTCAGTGACAATGACCTGCTGGACAATCAGAGAAATGACTTCAGTTTGCTGTTCTGAATGACAGTTCTTGAGTGGCTGGAACAAGACAAAAGAGAGTATATATATTTTTTTTTTTTTGAGAGTATACCTTTTTGAAAAGCTGTATAAGTGGTATTTCTTTTTCCATTCTGAGAACACAAACTGCTTTTTTTCTTTCCTCTGTGCACAGTGACCTATGAGTCTTGGACATTAAGGGCTCTCCTCATCCTTCCTTCCCCTGGATTTTCCACAGGTTGGTGCCACCCATGGAGCCCCCCTCCCTCTGCACTCTGATTCAATTGTCATCAGGTGCCTTTTAATAAAGCTTAAAATACACATATAAAAGCAAAGAGGAAGGGGAAAAAAGGAGAAACAGTAACCTAAAATAAAGAATGATGAAAAAGAATTGAAGAGAAAAAGAATATATGATTTCATTATGTTCTGAATGCGGGCCATGTTCCCCACAAACTCTACTCAGTCTTCTCTGGTTTAGTACTTCATTTACCATGAGTTGTTTCTGCCATTCCAGCTCTGTTATTCCAGGACACCAGAGATGTGTGCAGCACGTATCTCTGCCTCACTAGGCTGCTGCTCTAGATGCTTTGGGAAATGAGTGATACTGCTCTCAGGAAGGAGGAGCACTTCCTATTCCCACTCTTGCCAAAATGATAGATTTTACCTAAATCCCAAAGCTAGATATCTCTGAATTTTGTAATTTGTATAGATTGCAAAAAATGGCCACAACTACTTCCCTTCTCATCAAGAGGTGCAGTCTGTTTCTCTACTCCTCGAATCTGGGATTGGCTGTGTGATTTGATTTGGCCAGTGGCCCAAAACAAATGTAACACAAGCAGAGACTTGAAAAATTCTTGTGCATGGGGCCTATCTTCTCTTGCTGTTCTTGGGAACCTTGCAGGTGCCACTAGGTAAACAAGCCTGGGCTATCCCCGCTGCATGATGAGGAAAAAAGGCCCAACAGCCCTTACACCCTGACAGTCTGTCAAGTCTCAGCTGATCGCAAACACAGGCTTGAGCCAGCCAAGACTGACAAAAGAACTGCCTAGCTGAGCCCAGCCCAAACTGCTGATTCCTACTCAAGGCATGAGAAGTTGGTGCACCCTTTAAATGTCTGTTTCTCTTCAAGGAAAAGCTGACTGTTTCTTCTTGTCTGGATGTTCAGCCCTTACTCCCTGACTCCATCTAACCTTAGGTGTATCACAGTCTCCACTTCCTTTGGCAAACGTTTGCCAAAGCTTTTCATCCCACACCATTATGGTGGGACACATGGTTGGATCAAATCAATGCAGGACAGTGATGCTTGGCCTCCCAGTACTGGTCAATTTTCTATTTTTTAGTCCATGGGCAACCTATGAAGGCTTCTTGTTCAACATCTCCTTGGTCTCCAGAACCACCTGACTGGAGCTGGGCCCTATTCTCAGAGCACCATTCCACTGGTATCCATTTACTTCATGGCACTTCTAAAAACAGTCCTACGCTTGCAATGAAATAAAGAAGTGGCTGGTGAGGATCAGAAGGATGAGTTGATATCAACTCATGCTTGGAGGAGACTTGGCCTACCAAAGGACTTTGCAGTGGCTTTGGCCTAAAGAGGAACCAGGGACAGTTCAGCCCAGTGCTGGCACTTCCAAGGGCAGGAAGACACAAGCCATAACCCTGGTGCTGAATTTTAGACTTGCTGATGTCCCTGGCCTCTGAGAGCTAGGTCTAGTCTGTTTGGGCCCCAGTTCAGATGGAAAGGATGATTAAACATCGTCATTTCTTAGTCACCAGCTTTGGATTTTAACTTGCTCAGGCAATTCTGGAGAATATTGGGTAGCTTCAGAGGCTATTCTCTCTTCACACTGAGCACTGTGTCAGGCTTCTCTCCACCAAAGAGCCCCATAGCACCAGCTGCAGAGACCAGACATATTGCTTTTGTTAGCCGAGGGCATGTAGGATTTTAGAGAAAGTTAGGAGAGTCATGGGAAGGAATAATTAAAATTGGAAACCTGCAATCCCAAAGACAGCAAAACGATGGACAGACAATGCAATCAAAACCATGAAGATAGCAGGCTCCTGAAATAACCTGGGGATATAGGACCAGGTTGTCCTCTGTAGGGCTGCATAAATCACTCCCCGGAGAGAGAACACTGTTGTTTCTGGGTATGTGGATAGAGACAAGACTGGCTAGACAAGCAAAGGCAAAGCTGGCCATTCTCAGCACCGTGGCTTTTCTCAGTGGGTCTTCTTGTTTCTTCCCCGAGTAGCATTTCCCACACAGGAAGGGCTTATACATATTAGCTTCCTTCCTAGGTTTTATTGGGGGTACAAAATAAGTCCTGTGTAAGAGATGATCTCTGTCCATTGGGACCCTGCAATTGAAAAGGGGAAATAAGACATGCCCAGGAAAGAAGTAGGAGGTTTTATGCATATAATGTGAAATACTGCTATGGATAAATTACAACAAACCCAGAGAATTAAAGTTTTTAAATTTAAATGGGTATATTTTGATATTTAAATGTTGTGTGTGTGTGTGTCAGTCCATTGTATTTTAAAGATAAGCTCAGTGTTCTACAAACCAGTATTAAAAAATCTGATTGAAAGAGGTGAATTAGGATGGAGAGGGGTACAAGGCAGAAGGCCCAGTGGGATGATGGCAGGAGCTGCTGTTTACTTGTGAGTCACAGCTGAGTCAGGGATATGTCGGGAAAGTGGATGCAGGTGGCTGGAGGTATCCCCCAGAACAGCTTCTTTAGGCGATACATAGATTCACTAGGAAGCTGGGGACATTTGCCATGGACCTGATGATACATGTCAGCTGTTCCATGCAAGCATGCTCACAGGGGCGCTCTGCCTCTGCTTGACCAGGGCCTCAGTTCTGCAGCCGTGAGTGCTGCTGGCCACCCTCCGTAACACACAGAAAGTCTGGCACAGATAATGGGCGTCTCATCTCGCTTCACATGATCCTCACTTCTGCACCTGGCATGGGACTGGGGGTAAGAAAGGGGCTGCCACTGTAGCCCGAGGCACTCCATGCTGAAAACACCTAGCCACATGTCTAAGTATTTCTAAATAATCTGAAAGACGTCATATAGGTCATCTGACTAGACTTTGGGGAGCGTTTGAGAGAAGCTGAAGTTGCAGATACTATTATAATCCAACCCCCCTTTTCTTTAAAGGTGAAGAAATAAACCAGCATTGCCATTAGTGAAGTTACAAATCTCATTAGGCTTTTAGATTTCAAGCCTGATCCTTTGTGCTGGATTAGTGTTTCCCTAGATTGCCTAAACTACAAATTACTTGATTGCTGTTGAAAATGTATTGTTGGGTCCTTCCTTGGAGATTGATTAGGTGGGTTCAGACGTCTTCTTACTCCCTTGGGGCAGGCAGTAGTGAAGCACCCAGCAGTCTGGCTGTGATGGTGGGGATCGGTTTGCCAGGGTCCAGAGGCAGGAGAACTGTGTGAGGCAGAGAGGGAAACTAGGAACACTCCCCAAGAGCCGGTTCTAGATGTTTCTAATCCTAGAATAGTGATCTGTTGTGACAATCTTAGATCTGACAACAAGAATTATAGGTAATTTTCTCATTCCCTTAATGTCATTCTGAGCAAAACTTAGATCATGAATAGAAGGAAATGGAAAAGGGAAATGGCAAATCATTTTTTGAAGCATTCAAATTATCAGCCTGGCTGGTCAACTCCCTCTTCCACCTTAAGACCCAAAGTGGGGTGGGCAAGAAAAATTAAATCTGCATTATATACCCTTCCAACATCAGATTTAGATGCTGCCAGAATCTTGCTAGAGTTCAAAACTGACTTACAGGATGTAGAGATCCAAATTCACCAAAATAGTACCCTGGGTACTTAAAGTCCTAGAGGAAGAGTGCCTAGTTTTTTTGTTTTTTGTTTTTTGTTTTTTTCCTGCCAGGATCCTACCTCCTAGTCACCTGGAACGCTGATCCGTGGAGCTTTAAGTAAGGGGTTCTACTATCAGAGTGAGAACGGAGATAATGTTGTGCTGCTTTAAGCAGTATCCCGAGTTTTGGCACTGCCTGAGGGTGATAAGTTTAATACTAATGTATTTGTGTTATTTTTATGGTATATCACTGTTTACAGAGCACTTTCACAGGCATTATAGCCTTTGATCCTCCCAACACCCTCCTCCCTCTGTCTGTGTAGGGTTCTTCCCAGACGATCCTGCAACCCCCCCCGCCCCAGGACTGGTATCTGACTGGTCTGCACCTGGTGCAGAGTCCTGGCCCCCGTGCTCACCCACACGCCGCCAGCAGCGGGGAGGCTGTGAAGGCTGGCAGTGAGGGCTGCTTCATGCTGCCCACCCCACTCCTCCACTGCGGCTCTGCACGAGAGCCAGCTTCCCTCAAGGATGGTTTCTGGTTTCATTAGCTGTGCTGTGAGGAGAAAAGGCTTGGACAAAAATATACTTCAGATTCCTTCTTGAAGAGGAACTTCTGAGCCAAACTACAAATTCATCTAAACTCAGAATTCTAGGGCTTGGGGGCAACCTGCTTAGAAGTGAACTATCTGGCACCTCCACTGCATTTGGGGATTTTAGGCAGAGCTAGGAGGGACTAGATGTAGAAGGAGGCGATGCAGCTCTAACAGTTAGAAGCTTTGTTAGAGTTTCTTCCTGGGGCTGGACACAAGCCCATGTGACCCGACCCATCTCTTCTGGAAAAACCAAAAGAGACACAAATAACTTCGCTCTTACCTTGGCATTAAGGAAAAGCCAGCTTATTAACAAAGCTATCAGACACTATCCCATGAGAATTTTCCTTTTGGGAATATACAAGAGGGGAATAGAAGGAAAAACAGGACAAGGGGTCAGAAATCTGTTGCTTGAGAGTCACCTGCCCAGTTATTTTGTGCCTTGTCTGTGGCATCAAAACTAAAATGTTGTATCACTGTTGCCCATGATTTTTTCAGTGTAAACATATAAAGTGATTTTGCTTGTAATGTTTTACTCTAAATAAAGCATTTCACCTACATTTGTTACCAAGAGCTCCTAATTAACACAACTATGTTTAATCATGATCTGACATTAAATGACCTCAGCAGGGGGAAAAAAAATCATACACGACTGCCTCTGATTGTTTTAAGTACTGTATTTAGAGGGTTAAATACAGTGGGATTGTAGGGGAGGCAAGTACTAACAGAGCATAAATACGTTTTCACAGACTTTTTAAAATAATATTTTATTTATTTATTTATAAGAGAGACACAGGTGGAGGGAGAAGCAGGCTCCCTGCAGGGATCCTGACAAAGGACTCAATCCCAGGATCCCAGGATCACGCCCTGAGTTGAAGGTAGACTCTCAACCACTGAGCCACCCAGGCATCTCTGTTTTCACAGACTTTCATATGCTATGTATGGCCCGGATAGATTCTAGTGCCACTCTCGCTGCTCTCCACAGACTAACATTCAGGAGAGTATGAGCAGTAGGAAAGACGGTGGGCAAGGTGATGGTACCTAGCTCATTTTCACGATGGACACAAGGATCCGCCTGCTAGAAATGGGGAAGGGAGGAAGGAAGCTATTTGTGGGAGGACATTTGAAGTTCCAAAGAGATCTGAAAAATCTTTGTTAGCAAAAGAAAGGATAACTACCTTGGGGACATACTAATCCTTTCTTATGAGGGAGACCCTACCAAGGGAGTCCTAGATTTTAGAGTTCTGGTTGAACAGAAAGCCTATCCTTGCTGGAAGCATCTGGACTCAATTCTGTTAGTAGTTACCTTAAAAATGTTCAGTTGAAGATAGACTCCAAAGCAATTTAACTCTGACTACCTCCTCTGGACTTTTGATTTTGTCCATTGTTTTCACTTTATCTTGCCTTTTCAGCTTTATAAAATATTGTCTAGAAAAAATACAATACTGATTTATATATCTACATGTTTTCTCCACACATCTTTTCTTTCTGCATTTCAGATCTTCTTTTGAAATCTTTTCCCTTCTTTCTGAAGTAAGTTTTCTCTAGTAGTGGTCTTCTGGTAGGATGCTGTGTCCATTTTTGTTTATCTAAAACAAAGGCTTTACATCATTCTTGTTCTTGAAAGATAATTTTACCGAGTATGCAACTTTAGACTAATAGTTATTTTCCTTTGGCACACTGAAGATACTAGTCCAACTTTTGCTGTTGCTTGTAAGTCAGTTACCAATCTAATTATCCTTCCTTTGTATCTGTCTTGTCTCTCTGGCTGTTTTTAAGATTTTCTTTTTGTCTCTTGTGTTCTTTGGTTTAATTAACATGGTGTTGATTTCTTTTTTTATTCAGATTGGGATTTGTTGTGCTCCCTAAATCTGTGGGTTGGATTTTCCATTAATGATGGTAAACTCTTACTTATTAATATGTCAAGTATGTCTTCTCTTTAAGCTCTCTTTTAATGATTCCAGCTAAATGTATGTTAGGCCTTTTTATTCTATCCTCCATATTGCTTAATCTGTCTTTTGTCTTTTTTATCTCTTTGTCTTTCTGTGCTGTATTCTGGGTAATTCCGTCAAGTTTATCTTCCAGTTCACTATTTTTCTCTTCAAGTGGCTCTAATCTCCTTCTTTGAGTTTTTTTTTTTTTAATTTTTTTTTTTATTTATTTATGATAGTCACAGAGAGAGAGGGAGAGAGGCAGAGACACAGGCAGAGAGAGAAGCAGGCTCCATGCACCGGGAGCCCGACGTGGGATTCGATCCCGGGTCTCCAGGATCGCGCCCTGGGCCAAAGGCAGGCACCAAACCGCTGCGCCACCCAGGGATCCCTCCTTCTTTGAGTTTTAATTTCAATTCAAAATTTTTCATTTCTAAAAGTTCACTTTAGTTATTTTTCAAATTTTCATGGTCATTGTTGATACTGTCCTGCTCCTTAATTTTTTTTTAAGATTTTATTTATTCATGAGACACACACACACACACACACACACACACACACACACAGAGAGAGAGAGAGAGAGAGAGAGAGAGAGAGAGGCAGAGACACAGGCAGAGGGAGAAGCAGGTTCCACACAGGGAGCCCAATGCAGGACTCGATCCTGGGACTCCAGGATCAGGCCCTGGGCTTAAGGCTGTGCTAAACCACTGAGCCACCCAGGCTGCCCCCTGCTCCTTAATCGTGTAGACAATTCCCTCTTATTTCTTTGACTATGTTAAGTATACTAATTTTATACTTTATACCCAGTTACTCTTTCTGCAGTCTTTATAGGTTTTTGAAGTTCATTAGTTCTGTTAACTCTCACTTATGGTTTCTTATTTCCTTATACATTTTGTAGTTTTAAAATTATGTTTGGTAGAATGCCATACTGTATGGATACCAGTGAAGAAAGACCTTTCTTGCTCCTTACCTGTCTTCCTTCTCTCCATAATGACTCTACGTATACACGGTAGGACCTTCTCTGGAGGGTCCAAGAGAAATGAGTAATTGAGTGAAGAGGGAATGGAAGTGCTAAGTGAGATAAATCTAGAA